>NC_073347.2:11313333-12740000 GCF_027580225.2 Misgurnus anguillicaudatus
TCAACTGCAAAATGTACGCTTTAAAATGTACAAAAACTGCTATCTCAAACATGGAGAGGCTTCTTCGTGATCTCAACTAACAGGTTCTGCAATAAAACGAAAATCTTGGAAAAAAAACGTTGTCTTTCATTAGCTGAAAACTTGTGCTGCCGACTTGTGTCACTGGTTTTCGTGACGGGTCACAAATGCTTTTTAAGGGTGTAGAGAGAGCAAACTGATTCAAAACTAAACCTGCCTTTCTAAAATACAGTTTACAGATATTACGTACCTCATGTTTTCTGTATATTTTCATCTTTTGGTCCCATGACACAGTGGCACATTCATAAACCCATGTGGTTTTCATTTTTATTTATTTAGCTGACACCAGTGTTTTATGTAAACATTAAGTAAACAGTCATGCATGTGTACGTTCCTATTGATGTTACATTCCCATGAAGATGTCAGGCAGAGGAAGTGCTCAATCTAAGACAAAATGAACATTGGAGAGGTTTGAATCAGTTCCTAACTTACATACTGCAAAAACTCACACTGCCATTTCCCAGAACGCTTTCCATCAACGCACACCTACAAACCTCAAACCTAATGAACCCTGTCTTTTTTCTCTAGTTTGTCTGCCTAGGATCAGCGCTGATCTTTCAAGACCCTCTTCTGTCCATCTGCTGTTCACATCCACATGAGGCTCCACCAGCGTCCAGACGTTACTCAACGTTGCTCAACTGGCCGAGCGTTCACTCTGCACCACTGCGTGCCACCTTGACCCTGGAATCCAAACACGCTGTCTCACCAGAGGCATAAACCATTCCTGTCTGCGGGACCAGCCAGGACCTTTCTCAACCAGGCCTGGAGTGGACTCTGGGGCCAACCACTACTGTCCAGACACGGACATCAAAGTATAGTTGGCGTAAAGGGGATGACATGAAATTCAACATTCCCAAGGAGCCAGTCGGATTCTGCATGCTATAGCTCACGCTCCTAAGGAAGCAGTCACCGCTAGCCAAACATAGTGGACATTAACAGTCTTTTTTAGAATAAAAGTATAAAATAACAAGAAGAAAGTATGGAAATAAAAAGTTAATTGAATACAAATTTATGTTTTACATTACAGCTCTGCACATTAGGAGATGTCCATCCTTGGATGCTTTATAAACAGTAGAAAGAGTTACGATGTATGCTGGACACTTGTTGGCTCTATATCCCTCACTATCCCATCCAACCCATCAAGCAGATTTTCAGGATCATAATAAACAAATTTATTCAAGTGTGTTCAGACTTTTGGGAGTGTTTATAAACTCTGTGTTGGCAAGGAGGTAAATTCAGTTTTAAGAAAATGCTCGACTCTGTACTGCTTTAAACAAATAAACATTTTAGGTAAGATATTATATAAGGGTTAATGTACAGGCAGCTTGTTTACTGAGCTAATCCATCCTTATAACGCATAAATTATGTTATTTTTGGATTAATCATATGCTACAAACATATGGAGAGCATGATGGGCAAGATTGGATCCCATAAGGAGTTTTAAATGTCCACAAACAAGAAATCACAGAAAACACTGTGACTCCTTCGATGTACACACTCATGAAACCATTACACAGCATAAATAAACAGAAAGCAGGCCTTGTTTGTCTTGAGCTTCTCAGACAGACCTGAGGAGATGGAGTCTCTCACATTCAGTTGTGAAGAACGTTACATTTCGTTCGATTACAACATGCTCCAGAAGTCTGTGAGAAATCAAAGTTCAAAGCACTCTTGTGTGAAGTTTGTAATCCAATAAACTTGCACAATCACAGGTTCCAAATTCCTGAAGGCATCATGAGAGACAATACACTGGATTTATGTTATGTCCAGCATATCCAGTGCCAGCGTGTGGCTGTATGTAAGCCATATTGGCTCATCTACCATCTGCTGTAGACGGGACAATGTGGGCCCCTGTTCACATCATGGCCTTTTCTTTTTCTCCATCTCTCTGATCAATCAAGCAGAACCTCTAACCAAATACCACAACTGCTGACCGCCTGCTCTGCACCCTCAACCTCCAGCGACTCACATGCACAATGCAGGGTAGATGTGGGACACCAATATATCCAGCTCAAGCGCACGGCCCACCGCTGTCACTCATCCTCCGGGCCTCACACGTGGGGAAATCCATCTTAACACACATCACTAATCACATGGAGACGGAGAACTGGAGGTGTCAACCGTGAAGGCAAAAATCACGGACCTCTAACAAAGCAGGCAATGTTTAGTCTTGTGGAGTAAGAGTTCATGTGAGTGGGTAGAGCCTCGAAAGAAGCTTTACTATATATACAGTGGTTTGATGGAGCAGGTAAAAGAGTTAAGCAGGCAGCGTGATGACAGCATAACTTCAGCTGTGAGAAAGAACACATGAGGTGTGATAGACCAACGTATTGTTATAATAGCAAAAATGGAAAAATCTGTCAATATTCACTCACCCTTAAACCTATATGATGTTATTCTTTCAGTGAAACACAAAATTAAACTTTCTGTTGAAGAATTATTCAGGTTTTGCAGTGCAACTATACTTAATACTGAGGGTGTCAAAATACCAAAACAAACATAAACCACCACAGAACCACTTATGAAACGTCTTAAACTATAATTTAAAGCTTCTAAAATCACAAGCTTGGCATGTGTGGAGAACAGGTTTAAATATAAGTCATTATTTGAAAAGGACTAGTTCAGTCAACAGGAAATCATGATTTTTAACTATATAAGACAATAAAAAAAATACATTACATTGTTATGCTGCGTAAACACCAAGCGTAAAGCATCGCATTATTTACTCGCTCTAGATTACCCGCAGGATTTAACTTTGTGTTATGCAAGTTTTTCCCTTGAGTTGAATATTTTCAACATGTACGAAGACGCGTTTGAGGTGAATAATAATGCGAACACACAAAAAGAGAAGCATAACATTTCTCGCTCTAGATTACTCGCAGGATTTAACTTCGTGTCATGCAACTTTTTCGCTTGAGCTGAATAATTTCAATTTGCGCGAAGATGCGTTTGAGGCAACTAATGTTGCTTACACACCAAACGTAAATCATCTCCTCACTCTAGATTACTCGCGGGATTTTTACTTCGTGTCATGCAAATTTTTCTTTTGAGTTGAATATTTTCATCTTGTGCAAAGACGCGTTTGAAGTGAATAATAATGCGTGCACACCAAAAGAGAAGCATCGCGTTCCTCGCACTAGATTATTTGCATGATTTAACTTCATGTCATGCAAATTTTCCCTTGAGTTGAATATTTTCAACTTGTGCGAAGATGCGTTTTTGAGGCGAATAATGCTACGTACACACCAAACGCAAAGCATCGCGTTCCTTACTCTAGATTACTCGCAGGATTTAACTTTATGTCATCCACATTTTTTGCTTGAGTTGAATATTTTCAACTTGCGCACAGACTTGTTTGAGGCAAATAATGTTGCATAAACACCAAACGAGAAGCATCGCGTTGCTCGCTCTAGATTACTCGCGGGATTTAACTTCGTGTCATGCTAATTTTTCCCTTGAGTTGAATATTTTGAACTTGCGCACAGACGTGTTAAAGGCAAATAATGTTGCATAAACACCAAACGCGAATCATCCCGTTCGTCGCTCTTGATTACTCGAGGGATTTAACTTCGTGTCATGCAAATTTTTCCCTTGAGTTGAATATTTTCAACTTGTGCACAGACGTCTTTGAGGCGAATAATGTTGTGTACACACCAAACACGAAGCATTGCGTTCGTCGCTCTAGATTACCCGCAGGATTTAACTTCGTGTCGTGCAAATTTTTCCCTTGAGTTGAATATTTTCAACTTGCAAGAAGACGTGTTTGAGGTGAATAATGCCGCGTACACACCAAACGCGAAGCATCGCGTTCCTCGCTCTAGATTTCTTGTGGGATTTTACTTCTCGCCATGCAAATTTTTCACTTGAGTTGAATATTTTTAACTTGCGCGAAGGACGAGTTAGAGGCGAATAATGCTGCATACACACGAAACGCGAAGCATCACGTTCCTCGCTCTAGATTACTTGTGAGATTTTACTTTGTGTCATGCTAATTTTTCACTTGAGTTGTATATTTTTAACTCGCCCGAACACGTGTTTGAGGCGAATAATGGTGCGTACACACCAAATGCGAAGCATCGTGTTCCTCTCCCATGATTAGTCGCGTGATTTTACTTTGTGTCATGCAAAATTTTCACTTGAGTTTAGGATTGTCAACGTTTGAGATGAATAGCGCGTGTTTTTACGGCAATTGCTCCGCCTAATTCGCATAACTTGCATTGCGCTGCGCGTGTTCGCTACTATTTGCATTTTTGCATTGACTTTGTATGTAATCTACTCGTGCAAATCATTGAATTTGCATTTGGTGTGTACACCCCATTACACCCTGTAACATCTGATCCAGGGCAATGAGTACCGAATTAATTATTTTTAATTAATATAAAAATAATAAAAAATGTCCCGCAGAAAAAATAATGGCTTTGGACACCAAATGTACCCGCAATTATATAATCACCCACATAACATATAAACCTTTATATAAACTTGGTCTGTTTCTCACAACAGTCATTGTGTGTGAAAAATTCTCCTTTTGACATTTCTATTTGTTATGTAAGTAAAAATAAATTAAGTATAAAGTAAAAAAGTAGATGAATTTTTGCGTGAACTATTTCTTTAAATCTGTGAAAACCATGCTGTCCATCAGAAAAAAATCACAATAACATAAACAGCTGACATTGGCAGTCTTTATGGCTGTTTATTCATGTACAAGTCAAACTGCAGATGTTTGCTTATGTCTCATCAGTCCATTCCAGTGTCACAGATACCCATGAAGCACAGAGCCAAACATTTTTGACAGGCTGCAAATTATGGTATCAGGTGCCGGAGGACAAAGGTGCTGAGCTGTACCTCAGCCTTCCAAGAACAGATTGATCATGGAGATGTTATAATGAGACGTTACCAACAATGATTTATAACATGTTTAATAAGGCGACAAAAACAACTCAACATGTACCGCTGAGGGATGCACAACATTACTTTTCAAGATGCAAGTATATCATCTTAGAAGAGTTCAATCATGCAATCATGTAAAATTAAAGAAGAAAATTAAATAACATAATCCTTAAAAGATGTGCACTTTTTAGATATTAAAATACTTTTATATTTCTGACATGTGTTGAGTTTGGTGTGGGATTACATCATTTAAATATGGATAATGGGGTGGGCCGTAAAGGGAGTACTTTGGAAACCCTATAGTAAGCCATCAATTTGACTATTACTTCAGGCACCACTACTGCTACAGAAACTACATGCAGAAACTTTAACCAAGTGTCTCGCACTAAACATAACACTAATTTAAACTCTCCCTTTGAAACCGATCTTTGACCTCTGTGTTGAACTCTAAGACTCTTTTCAGAATTTCTATCTTTAACTAGAGATTAAGATCAATTACTGGGTTCCTGCTACACTTTGAGCTGTAACTGATAGAAGACAAACACGGGGATCTATCCGGATGTCAAATACAAAGCAAGCCGCAGCACACATGCACACGCAGAGTCGCCCTGCACTCCTAATCCTGGATTACTATAGTACGCCTTGGCGAGTTGATAACACAACCCCCACATGCCCCTTTTATCCCCCAATACCTCACTGACTTTGAAAGACCGTGCTGAAATCCCCTGTCTTACCGTACACTGTTGGTTGGGGTACAGTAAATTATGACATCATGTTTAAAGTCAAAACATGCTCGGTTGTGTCTGTGGCCGTGGCTCTAGGGAGCATAACAGACTCAGAGCAACACTTTTAGTATAGGACACTATAAGACGTTTGTCAGCCAGTACATACTGATAAAAAGTATACGTTGAATAATCTGTCACTTTGGATAAATGCATTTGTCAAATGAGTAAATGTTTATTTTGCAAACTAAAAAAATAGTGGGTTAGGGACCATGTAAAAAGTTCACATTTACAACAAACACACATTTTGATTGGTAGCAAGAGTTAAACATAATGTTATGAGCAGCTTTTTTATGGCAACTAGAAGACTTCAAAACGTAACTGTAGGACGTAAAAGCATGCTTGCATAGGTGACCTGCGAAGACCTGCTTTAAATTCAGTAATTTAATTCTTTATTTCTTAGTCCTCCTAAGATGTCTTTCCATGACAAACTTAATAACAATTGATTTGATCAGCATATTATAATTAATATGAACTGCTAATTACAAATAAAAATGATGTAATGTCTACATGGGAAAAACAGTATCTGAGTCTAAAAATAGAAAGTTTGAAATTTTCAATCGCAATTCTTGAATGATGGTTGAGAAATGTTCCATAGGTGTTGATTATTTTTCAATAACCGCACACCTAACCTTTAAAATGTCTTAAAAATAGGCACCAAGGCAATACTTTTGGTAACCGTGGTATAGGCGAAATAATTGACTCCTTTGAATTATTTGAAAATAATGCTTTGCGTCGTGCTGCATAACCACCTTGGGCAGGGTTTCCCTCAGCACATTTCAGTTTGGGCGGCCCGCCTAAGCTTGCAAACCCTACCGCCTTAACTAGGTCGTCAAAAAATAAAATAAAAATTGCTGCACAAAAGGCAGTCAAATGCATCTCGGAGAATAACGTGTACGCGCTTCACACCGCGAGCGGGGACGCGCGTCACATGGCCGAAATGAGAAAGACGTGGTCCGGACCGTCACTCTCTGGAGGATAACTAGCTAGTTGATAAAACATCTCGGAGAATAGCGCGGACGCGCTTCACACCACGCCACACGGCCGAAATTAGATAAAGACGTGATCCTTCATGTCTGGAGGATAGCCAGTGGATAAAACGCGTGTCCGTGAGAACTGTAAGTGGACTTATGTTTTGGGTTTATTTAAGCCTG
This sequence comes from Misgurnus anguillicaudatus, assembly GCF_027580225.2. NCBI lineage: Eukaryota > Metazoa > Chordata > Actinopteri > Cypriniformes > Cobitidae > Misgurnus > Misgurnus anguillicaudatus. The sequence goes on from NC_073347.2 coordinate 11,320,238, forward strand.
TTATTGTATAAATCTACAGTTCTTGCAAAGTAAGTTAGCAGGTGATTTTGTTGTTTGAGCAACCTGCTAGCTAGGTTTCACGTGCCTGTTGATTTGATATAATTGTTGAGCACTCTTGCTCACTTTATTTATGTGCATTATTTACATGCTACAGTAGTTACACTCCTTTAAGCTAATGTAATTAATAGTGGGAAATAATCCGATTTTACAATTTTTGCGCTATCTATCATCGTTCGCCAGACGTTCTACAACATCTGCTTTAGTTTGTGTTTATTAACGCTTTAGTTTCACTTCATCATGCAGCTATTCCCTATATTTTATTTTCCTATATGTTAATTTTCATCATGACGCATATGCCCCCGCCCTTTTGATTGCCACGCCCTCGGCCCTGCCCACCTGCCCAACCCTACAACAATTTTCTGTGGGAAACCCTGTTGGGTGTGCATTATTTTCTTATAATTCAATGGCCTGTCGTCAATTATTTCTTACTTGATCAGTAGGAAGTCCTTTTCAATCTAAAATCATTGAGTTTGAGTCGTTCATAACATGCATTTAAAAAGCAATACTCGTCAAACATAATCATTATTAATTTTGTTCATTATCACAGCATACCTGAGCAGATTTGAAGAAAAGCGATATAAATATAGTCATTTCCTGAAGCAAGTTCCATGTGTAAATGGTATTTCTTCTGCAGTGCATATTGAGTTTCTGCATGAGAGCGCCCTCTGTCTTTTGGATGTAGTGGCCTTTTAATTCATTGAGAAGCATAGCAAGCAGAATAGCACGATTAATCGTCCCTGTCCTAAGATCTTGGTATCTATGAATAAAACACTGAATAAAATAAGAGTAAATAGGATTAAGATGAAAATAGCATCTATTTTGTTGCTAATGTGCCTGATGATGTACTTATCCACCACAAATGCACAATTCTTTATAAATATTTATACGCCTTCTGAGAATTGTACATTACAAAGTACTAAATTGGAACGTTGACTACACCTTATTGTCATTGAGGTTGCCTGGAGGGTGGTTAGCGGTTTGGTCTAATTTGCTAAGTATCATGATTAAAGAGAAGATCAGACTAAATATTGTCCAGTCATTACACCATCCTCTCATTATTCTATAAATGAAAAGAAAATATAGCCTACAAAGTGTGCTGTGGTCAAAAGGGCAAGCTGAAGTCAACAACGATGGGCCACGTGTGCATGTGACTACTCCACACAAAAGTCTTCTCCGACCACGAACACGGCAATCGAGATCAAGGTTCTGCCACTGCCCCATGCTTACACACACACCTCTGCTTAACAACCCAAAAATGGGCCCTCGGCACTGTAAATAACCCTGTTTATCTTGGGAACATCAAACGAATACTTCACAGCGAGATGAGTAAACCAGCTGGGGTCCGGCGGGGGGAAGGTCGGACAGTTAAGAAGTTTGTACACAACCCCCAGAACCTCGGCATGGTTGATCGTTCCTCTCAGTTCCCCTAAGTGATGCTCACAATCTTGTTTCACAGTGGGGTAAAGTCATTCCCTATAGGGCCTGTTCGGTCATCATCTGATTCATCTTAACAGCAGTGGGCTGACGGAGCATTGCAACTAACCTCTGACCTCAGGTACAGGAAACAATCACAGACATACTTGGAGATAAATCAAGTTATCAGAAAAACAATTACATATCGAAATCTCCAACTCAAAGAGATGCCTTAACTCACACGGTAAGGTTAAAAGTGCACTGCTGTTGATAGGGTGATCTGGTTGGTTGGTTGATTGCTTGGTAGTTACCCACTGCCCTGAATCAAGAGAGCTCATCTCAAATATCTAATTTGCTAAATATGTCTCGGCTTCCACCTTCAATGTACATCTGTGTGTGCGTATTAAAGGCGGAGTCCATGATGTTTGAAAGCCAATGTTGATATTTGAAATCACCTAAACAAACACGCCCCTACCCAAATAGAATCTGGACTTTCTGTTGATAGACCCGCCCCACACATACACAACCCGGCAAGAATGTCGGTTTGTAGACATGCTCCTTACTGCTGATTGGCTATAAGTGTGTTTTGGTAGTCGGCCCGTCTCCTTTTCCAAAGCGTTTTTCAAACATTGTGGACTCCGCCTTTAATGTATGCGAGAATGAAACTTAGCAGTTGTGATTACTGTACTTAGAAGGATAATAGCACATCGCATCATTATGCAAGTAGTGCAAAGAAGTCTTAGAACTTATTTTTTTCTACTTTAATACTTAAAAAAGCAAGTAATAAAAAGAGATGCATGATAATGGAATTTTGCAGATCAATTTTAACTCATTTTAGCCGATAGCCGGTGCAGATACCAGATTTTAATTGTTCACAGGCAGTGTTGGGGGTGACGCATTTCAAGTAACGCGCATTACGTAATAATATTACTTTTCTGAAGTAACGAGTACAGTAACGCATTACTTTATAAATGTACACATTAATATTTGAGTTACTTTTTAAAAAAAAGAATGCGAGTTGCTTTCAGTTTTATTAATTCAATTTAAAAAATATAGCTGCAAGCAGCGATGGCGGGCCCTCGCACGTTTTTTTACCGCTACACGGTGCGTCCGAGAAAACGATGCACGGCGGGCAAGGGCATCAAGTGGGTAAAATATCAGTGGGCTATTTAATGTTGTTTCTGAGCCATTTGGGGACTGTAGGTAAAAGAAACCCCACATTTTAGACAAACAGGGGCACTAGTGAGCCACTTAAGAGACACGCCTTTATCTGACCTTTTTGTTAACACTTAACAACCGACAACTCTGATGTGTGTGCCAAATTTAAAGTTCAACTAAGCACGCCAAGAGCCTTAAACATGCCTGAAATTAAAGTAAAGTTTGACGCGTTTCCATGGAAACAGCGTTCGAGATGTCAAAAATTCCTTCGCAATTTATCATCTACAATGTCTCGCCATCATGTTGACCACTTTTGGTGTCAATCGCATGAATCCCATACGAGGAGTATTTAAAGGTTCAAAGCATGTAACTGTCAGCCTTAAATATTTGTAAAAATGAAAGTAAAGTTTGATGCATTGCCATGGGAACAGCGTTCAAGATATCAAAAATTCCTTCGCAATTTATCATCTACAATGTCTCTGCATCATGTTGACCACTTCTCGTGTCAATCGCATGAAAATCCTAGAAGGAGTATTTAAAAGTTAACTGTATGCAACTGAAAGGCTTAAATATGCCTTTAAAATGAAAGTAAAGTTTGACAGGTTGCCATGGGAATACCGTTTGAGATATCAAAAATCCCTTCGCAATTTATCATCTACAATGTCTCGGCATCACGGTGACCACTTTTGGTGTCAATCATATGAAAATCCTAGAAGGAGTATTTAAAAGAACATTGCATGGAACTTTCAAAAAAATCCAGCTTTGTGACTGACACACTTCCTGGCGCCTGCTGGTGGCGCTATACCCGGGAGTCACAATAGGCACATCGATGCGATCGGAATCTTCAGATGAAAAAACACCCCGCATGTCATTACAATAAGACATTTTTTGCCTTAGATATTAGACACTTCCTGTTTCTCTGATTTCGCCACAACTTTGTCGGCTCGCCATGGCAGAACCGTTCGAGATATCAAAAATCCCTTCGCAATTTAGCAAGTCCAATGTCTCGACATCATGTTCACCACTTTTGGTGTCAATCGCATGCATCCTCTAGGAGGAGTATTTAAAAGTTCAACGCATGCATTTTTTAAACAATCCAAAATAGCTGACTTCCTGTTGGGCGGAGCTTAAATGTTAGAGGGCGAAAGTTGTTCGGGTCGATGAGATCTATATGCGTACCAACTCTCGTACATGTGCGTACATTTTTGCTCGATCTGTGCCCCAATGTTTGTTTTTGCATTACAGGGGGCGCTACAGAGCTCCCTTGCCACGCCCGTGGTCCAGCCTTTGCCCGGACCTGATGGCCGACGACTCTGACGTCTGTGCCAAATTTCAAGACTTTTCGAGTATGTTTAGGCACCCAAAGTGCCCAAAAGTGTTAAAAAAAAATAATAATAATAATAAATATAGCTGCAAGCAGCAATGGCGGGCCCTCGCACGTATTTTTACCGCTACACAGTGCGTCCGAGAAAACGATGCACAGTGGGCAAGGGCATCAAGTGGGTAAAATATCAGTGGGCTATTTAATGTTGTTTCTGAGCCATTTGGGGACTGTAGGTAAAAGAAACCCCACATTTTAGACAAACAGAGGGACTAGTGAGCCACTTAAGAGACACGCCTATGTCTGACCTTTTTGTCAACACTTAACAGCCGAAAACTCTGATGTGTGTGCCAAATTTAAAGTTCAACTAAGCACGCCAAGAGCCTTAAACATGCCTGAAATTAAAGTAAAGTTTGACGCGTTGCCATGGGAACAGCGTTCGAAATGTCAAAAATTCCTTCGCAATTTATCATCTACAATGTCTCGGCATCATGTTGACTACTTCTCGTGTCAATCGCATGAAAATCCTAGAAGGAGTATTTAAAAGTTAACTGTATGCAACTGAAAGGCTTAACTATGCCTTTAAAATGAACGTAAAGTTTGACAGGTTGCCATGGGAACAGCCTTCGAGATATCAAAAATCCCTTCGCAATTTATCATCTACTATGTCTTGGCATCACGTTGACCACTTTTGGTGTCAATCGCATAAACATTCTAGGAGGAGTATTTAAAAGAACATCACATGGAACTGTCAAAAAAATCAACCTTTGTGACTGCAACACTTCCTGGCGTCTGGTGGTGGCGCTATACCCGAGACTCACAATAGGCACATCGATGCGATCGGAATCTTCAGTCGAACAAACACCCCGCGTGTCATCACTATAAGACATTTTTTGCCTTAGATATTAGACACTTCCTGTTTCTCTGATTTCGCCATGACTTCGCCGCTTCGCCATGGCAACACCGTTCGAGATATCAAAAATCCCTTCGCAATTTATCAAGTCCAATGTCTCAGCATCATGTTGACCACTTTCGGTGTCAATCGCATGAAAATTCTAGGAGGAGTATTTAAAAGAACATTGCATGGAACTGTCAAAAAATCCACCTTTTGTGACTGCCACACTTCCTGGTGCCTGTTGGTGGCGCTATACCCGAGACTCACAATAGGCACATCAATGCGATCGGAATCCTTGGCCGAACATACACACTGCGTTTCATCCCGATAAGACATTTTTTTGCTTTAGATATTAGACACTTCCTGTTTCTCTGAATTCGCCATAAATTTGTCGCCTCGCCATGGCAACACCGTTCGAGATATCAAAAATCCCTTCGCAATTTATCAAGTCCAATGTCTCAGCATCATGTTCACCACGTTTGGTGTCAATCGTATGAATTCCCTAGGAGAAGTATTTAAAAGTTCATGACTGACACACTTCCTGGCGCCTGGTGGTGGCGCTATACCTGAGACTCACAATAGGCACATCGATGCGATCGGAATCTTCAGACGAACAAACGCTCCGCTTGGCATAACAATAAAAAATTTTTTGCCTTAGATATTAGACACTTCATGTTTCGCTGATTTCGCCACAACTTTGTCGCCTCGCCATGGCAGGACCGTTCGAGATATCAAAAATCCCTTCGCAATTTAGCAAGCACAATGTCTCGACATCATGATCACCACGTTTGGTGTCATTCGTATGAATCCCCTAGGAGGAGTATTTAAAAGTTCACCGCATGCATTTTTTAAACAATGCAAAATAGCCGACTTCCTGTTGGGCGGAGCTTAAATGTTAGAGGGCGAAAGTTGTTCGGGTTGATGAGATCTATAAGCGTACCAATTCTCGTACATGTGCGTACATTTTTGCCCGATCTGTGCATCAATGGTTTCTTCTGCATTACAGGGGGCGCTACAGAGCCCCTGTGCCACGCCCGTTATCCAGCCTTTGGTTTTCTGCAATGACGGACGACTCTGACGTCTGTGCCAAATTTCAAGAGTTTTCGAGTATGTTAAGGCACCCAAAATCCCCAAAAGTGTTAAAAAAATTAAAAAAAAAAAAAATAAAAAAAAATAAAAAAAAAAAACAATAAATTCGAGCAAAACCAATAGGGCTTCGCACCTTTCGGTGCAGGCCATTCTGGCCTGCTCCTCGGTGCTCGGGCCCTAAAAATAATAATAAAAAAAATAATAATCCGAGCAAAAACAATAGGGCTTCGCACCTTTCGGTGCAGGCCATTCTGGCCTGCTCCTCGGTGCTCGGGCCCTAATAAAATATGTACTGAATTAAACTGAACGTATTAACGCAGAATTACGCACTTTGTACGCCTGAGCGGGAAGTATTTCCCTATAGCACTCCTTACAAATGTGCGAGCTGACGTGAATATCAACATGTCTTTATATCAGCAAATAATATCGTTATATAATTTTCTGTATCTGGCAAAAGTCAAAGCCATTATCGGCCAATATTATCATGCATCCCTAGCAATAATGATGTTTGTCTTAGAAATTATCAATAACATTTTTGTTTAAATTATCTTAATCACATAAAATGAAGTAAAATAAATGGTTTTATTCTATACAAGGTTAGTCTTTCCTCACTGCAGCCAAACTTTGAAAACACATGGTCAGTTAAATACTATTCACTTCATCTTGGTAGACCTTTAAACACTTAAAATGATAAATAAATTACGTATGGATAAAAACGCTTAAGCTTTTTCTAATGACATTGGTCACTAAAAATGTTGCTTTTGCATGATGTTGCATCCACACCAATAGGGAGCAGTAAAAAGTCAGACATCAGAGTTGTATTTGTTGTTTAGGAGGAAGAAGTCATCCAATTTTCAGGAGTCATTGAAACTCTCTAAAAATGTTGAAAGTCTTTAAAGGCCCTGTCCCAAATGGTCCCAAATGGTCTTCCTACAAATCCGCACTTTTCTGACAATACGCAGCTTTGATGTCTGCTGCGAAGCTGGCACAGATGCAACCTCTAGAAACGTGTTCATCAAAGGCGCATATCGACCGAAAAGGGAGCAGCCTTTTCGAACCTAAAATGACAAATGGCACATCCTACAGTCGTGCGGACCACAAGACCACAAGTCACACGAAGTGTGCTATTTGGGATGCAGTCAAAAGATCTTCAATATTAATCTGATTGATAAAACATCTGTCGGCTGAGTAAGAGGTTGAAAGGCTAATCTGTCTAAAGTAAACACTTCTGTGCATGGAAAAAACATGCTTTGACCAATCACATGTCTTACTGTAAAACATTAACAAAATAGATCTTATTTCAAGTATACTCCTGTGCAATTTGGCAGCAGTCTTGTTTTCCTTCTTGAGATTTTTATGTAATTTCCCAGAGAGTCCATTAAAAGTACGACTGGCAAGATCCACAACATGCAGATTTCTGGGAAGCCTGATGTGCGTTGACAGCACAGGAGTCCTGTCTGACTGTGCAGTCTGTGAACTCACTTCTGTCTGGCCTCTTGGAAATGACAAGTGTCAATCATTTACACTGTCAGGTAAAGACACAACAGGGGTTTGCTTAAAAAAAGACATCAACACCGGGGCTGCATTTCTGCATTCCACTAAGCTTGAATCTGTCTTGTATCACTGGCAGTTTAGCAGAATACTTCACTTGAAAATGAAAACTCTGTCATCATTTGTTACCTTTAAGATGCAACTCAAAAGAACAAATTGTTCCTGACACTCTTGGACAGCTCAAATGTTATATTGCCAAAAAGATCTTGATTTTCTGTAAATAATGTTTTAAATTCATAGTTGTTGCTACATAAAGCAATCAAATGGCTTCAGAAGACTTGAATAATAGTGCATAAGACCACTTTCATGACATTTATATATATATGGCACATTCTGATAGCCATAGTTATCATTCACATTCAATACGGCCGGAATACTCAGCAAAAAATTGTGTTCCCCAGAAGAAACAAAGTCATGATGCTATAATGACAGAATGGTCCATTTCCTGTGAATCTTTAATGTTTATTGAGCTCTGGTGTATATTCTCAAACAGATAAAGTCACGAGTTTATTGGATGGGCAAAAGTCACATGGAGGTGTTTGAATTCCACATCTTTTTTTCCACAGTAGCAATTGTTTCCTTTAAATCCTTCCCATTTTCTTCTTCGTCTCATTTCCCTCAGCAAAAAGTCAACCGGAGGTCCTTAGCTTTTTGACGTCAACAATGGAAGTTAGGACTGTATCCAGTGTCCCTGTTAAACACATACACTAGTTTTCGGTCCATTCCATTATACTCATCTGAGGAACTTACTGACATCTTTTCAAGACACAAGCACGTAATTGCTTGGGAGTATTTGAATTTTTCCTTGAATAAAAATCCTAAGCATTTTAGGCTTCGAGTCCAGTGTACCTGGTGATAAATTCCCACAGAGCTTCCCAATTATTTGCTACTTTACAATTCAATGAACTGAGTTTAAAGCCAAGAACCCACAATGGTGCAGAGCACAGATATTCCAGAGTTTTCCTCCAAAAGGAAATGGACTTGGAAAATAAAAAATGGTGGTTTGAAGCCAAAGGGTTCAGGAACAAGAGATGACATCATCTTATCATCTTGCACATATGTGGATGTACATAATTGTAGTTATGCTAATTGCAAAAAATTTTTTACTGAGAAATACGATAAATTGAATAATAAAAATTGCAAACTGTGTTTTCCAAAGCATCTCACATTTGAGTCTATAAATGTGCTTACACTTTATTACAAAGTTTAACATGTAATTGGTTGTGTTACACATAAAAATATGTAGTTAATTTTATTGGCTACTGCTATAAACTTGTAATTCCCTAAAGGCATGCTGACAAAACATCAAAGATCTTCAAGAAAACAGTTTTTTAGTAAATCACCTGACTTGAACCCAAACTATACTTTAAAGATTCTGTTCCCTCTATGCCTTAAGGGTTTAAGTTTATTTAAAACTGACCCTACAAAAGAAAGAAAGTCAAGGGGAGAGAGAAAGAAAGGATGAAAGGATAAAGAAAGAGGAGGATTGAAAGTGGGGGCTGATTTAGGTAAACTGTAAAAGACCACAGCGAAACAGAAGGTGACAAGCTTCTTGACTTGACAGGACCAACAAAGAAAAGGAAATGCTGTCTATCTGTTTAATGGGCCAAATTAGTCCTTAAGTGCTTGATGTGGGTGGGGAAGAAACCTGAGGATGATGGGGGCTGGGAAAAATAGGAAAACTGGGAACACTGATGAGAAAATTTAGACGACCATCACAGCAACTACAGAACAAATTAAGGTAATGCAATCAAAATATCAAACATATATAAAATTTGCATTTTTCAAGTGATGAGTTTGTCATGCTGACATTAATCAAAAGGCTCTAGTGTCAATGTCAATAAATATTCACAGGGATTATGGGTAATTTCAGCATTGGTTGAGGGGGATAAGAGGTCAGAGGTGAAAAGAAAGCCTCCAGGAGTTACTTTAGCCTGAAACCGATCTTGTTTTACTAAATTAGCAACATGTTTAAAGTAGGCTATACAATTTTAATCTCAGTCTATATGGTTAATATGAGGTCTGTATTCTTGGTTTCTTCTAGACCTAGACTAAGTTTAGTGTTACAGAGCAATATTCTCTTCTTTAAATCTCTTCTAAATGTTTGAAATAAAATCAAACCAAGTAAACTAAACAAAAATAACTAAGCATAAAAAATAAGAAACTTTAAAAATGCCTGAAAGGTCAAATTCAGATTGCAACAAGATTTTCTGCCAACTACACATATAAAGAAGATGAATAAAAAAATGATGTGAAAAACATTTGTTAGCAGTAAAAACTATATTATTAACCTCATATTAAACTGGCTTGCCCTTTAACGAATAACTAATAATAATCCTGCAATAATACTCATGTTTCTCATACAACGCAGACATCTACGTCATCGATTTAATGATTTTTGGTTTCACATGAAAAGGCGATTGAATTTAACAGGAAATGACAATAGCACAGCCTCAATACCCATTTAACAAATACATGCCTGATGTGCACTTGAAAGAGAAAAGGTAAGTCATCTTTGTGAGTCTTTCTCATACTGGGGCAGCTGTTATACTCCTTATTTAACTTGAACAGATTGATGCCAAGGGTTTACTCAGAAGAGGACTGATTTCTCCATCACACTAACTCCGCTTAAAGCTCGAGTGTTAGGGACAAAACTCCTCTTTTATGTTAAAAAAATAACTTCTGTCAATCCAGCGACACAGGAGCACACGGAACAGTACTAATCTAATCATAATAATTATATTAGACAAAGCATGGAGATTTTGAACTCCTTTGCCGCTATTAAAATTCAGCGAGTTTCATATAACATCAGATTTGGATCAGATTTGCTCGATGCAAGAAAGTAGCGCAGGAGAAAGAAATCAGCGCTCTGCATGTTATATACTATAAAGATGACTATAATTACTGACAGAGTCAAAAAAGCCACATTTTATGAGCCTGTGTAGTTTTATGCTGACTGAAGTGATCCATGTCGCTCCAAAGAACACAATTGCTGAACCTGTGCTTCCGTACTAAATGAAAGCTTGATGTAAAGCAGACTGCTTTTCCAGAACCATTCTGGTTCATGTACACCGACTCATGCCTTTAATGGCACTTAATAATAGACAAAATATAACAGATCTAATTTACTATGTATATCAACATCCCATTACACTATATATTAATATCCCTAAATTGGTTCATGTTACTCAGCACAAATCTACCGCTTTAATCCATTCAAAATGTAATCATCCCATGTAAGAATACTAAGATTTATTCATTTAGCTGACACTTTAATCTACAGTGTGTTACTGTAATAAAATATGTGCTTTGATGTTTCTATAAAGGTGACACAATGACATTAGTCATTCCTCATCAGCTTTTTATAATCGAATTAAAACTACTGCATACTTTCTCGTACACTCACCTAAAGGATTATTAGGAACACCTGTTCAATTTCTCATTAATGCAATTATCTAATCAACCAATCACATTGCAGTTGCTTCAATGCATTTAGGGGTGTGATCCTGGTCAAGACAATCTCCTGAACTCCAAACTAAATGTCAGAATGGGAAAGAAAAGTGATTTAAGCAATTTTGAGCGTGGCATGGTTATTGGTGCCAGACGGGCCGGTCTGAGTATTTCACAATCTGCTCAGTTACTGGGATTTTCACGCACAACCCTTTCTATGGTTTACAAAGAATGGTGTAAAAAGGGAAAAACATCCAGTATGTGGCAGTCCTGTGGGTGAAAATGCGTTGTTGATGCTAGAGGTCAGAGGAGAATGGGCCGACTGATTCAAGCTGAAAGAAGAGCAACTTTGACTGAAAAAAACACTCGTTGCAACCGAGGTATGCAGCAAAGCATTTGTGAAGCCTCAACACGCACAACCTTGAGGCGGATGGGCTACAACAGAAGACCGCACCGGGTACCACTCATCTCCACTACAAATAGGAAAAAGAGGCTACAATTTGCACGAGCTCACCAAAATTGGACAGGTAAAGACTGGAAAAATGTTGCCTGGTCTGATGAGTCTCGATTTCTGTTGAGACATTCAGTTGATAGAGTCAGAATTTGGCGTAAACAGAATGAGAACATGGTGTGGGGGATGTTTTCTTGGCACACTTTAGTCCCCTTAGTGCCAACTGGGCATCGTTTAAATGCCACAGCCTACCTGAGCATTGTTTCTGACCATGTCCATTGCTTTATGACCTCCATGTACCCAAGGCAAAAGGGGGGTCAAACACAGTATTAGTATGGTGTTCCTAATAGTCCTTTAGGTGAGTGTATATATGCACTGTAAAACTATATTGGCTGGATGCTATGCTTTTGTGAATGCCTGGTGACATCCTCCTCTGCCGAGACTTTCAAGCACCTAATTAGTTTTAGATTCGAAAAGGTGACACGCGACCTTAAGAAATGTGCTACCGCAATTTCAACTACCATTAAACCAATAGCCTACAGAATAAAAATAGTCCAATGGGGGATTTTTGCTTCTTTCGAATTCAATAAAAACTGTTGTTTTTGGACGTCTGCCAGGGGCTGTTAACATAAGAAGTGAACCAGCTCTCTCTGAGCGGCAGCGAGTGGAATGCACCTTAATGCCCAGAGGAAGTCTGGGGTACGTGAGGAACTCCAACAGATGATGCCAACACATATTGTGCCTCACGGGAACGGGACCAGAAACAACATACAGGTACGTGTCCACATACAGATACTGGCTTTCACATGGACCACACATCAAATTATTCGTCTTTTGGACTGAATGTCTAAGGTGATGGTCCATGGAGACCGATTTACTGCCTTCCAGTAGTTGAACCATTTTATCAGGGATTTATTATCATTCATTATGTTGTCATTGTAACATCTATAGTACAAGACGTTGTAAATATAACCACATTTTCCAAGAACGGTACCAAATACTCTGACGTCAATGCCTGTTATAGCAAATAATGAGGCTATTATTATTCATTAACGTGATAGTAAAATAAATACTTTGTCATCATTTACTAGTCCACTTGTCATTCCAAACCCCTAATACTTTCTTTCATCCTTAAACACAAAATTAAAACCAGCACAGAGCATCTCAGCTGCACTTGTCAGTTTATAATGCCAACCTGCCTTTTCACATACATTATATATTTCCTATATGCTTGCATTTATTTAAATTGGGTCTTTAGATGCATCATAGCTGGTATGACATCATTGACGCCACATGCTTACTTGATTCCCGCCATGTCACCTGCTTGATCATGACTTACAGCGGAGGAAAAGATTATCAATGAAAAAAAGCCAAATGCTTCTGCCAGATACGTTGAATGCACAGTAAGTGGAATCCAACAGGGCAGGCAAATACACAAGCTGTTAGGAGCCAGAAAGATTAAGGAGCTTGGCTATACAGGTTTTACAATTGAGACAATGCCTCCAGCGTGTGACTAAAAGGTCCTGTTTCAAATAAAGCAATAAAAGTGACCACACTGCATTGGATATCGCCCCTCTATTCAGCATTAATATTGTATTGGTTCAGCTATAGCTGCTCATTTTTATCACCATCTGCAGATGTACTTAAAACGTTTGTGTTCGTTGGTTCCTGTCCAAAGAAAATCCAAACGTCCATGCATTTGTGTCTTTTTTGAAAAATATTTGTGAGAGGTTCCCATAGCATACTGTTGAGGAAAATGCACCTTTGAGAAATCTTATTCATTTCTGTACGTCTGTATTGAGGCACGTGAACGGACATCTGCAACGTTCGCAATGTTGTGGGCACTTTGTAATTAGTTCAAGTCAATCTGGATCAAATCTGGATAATCACCAGTGACAAAACTGTTTGTATATCACCATCACTTTGTATGTCGCAGTTTGTCTTGAACTGTATCAGGTCATAGGACAAACAAGCAAGCAGCTGTTAAGCCGTATGATAAATTGATGATTTATTTGCACATCTAGTGATTGAACTGTGTGAATGTTTTCATGATCCTTCTTTCTGTAAACCACTTTCTGGGAAACAATTTCCGACCCCCTAGGACTTTGGAATTCATGGACCGAACCTTTGTCATAAGTCAAACAATATTCCAAGTTCTTCAGACGAGCTTTCGTGCACATTTTATCATGAAAGACATTCCAGCTATATTGTTTTATTTATGTCAGACACGTTAATGGAGTCGGGGATCGATTACATCTCATTTAACCCATACAGATTCGCTATCATGCATCTGTAGAAACAAAAACGAGTTCTCGTTTTTGGCCAACCACATTGGAATGACCGTGCATTTCCTCCAACTACTTATTCTCACGAAGAACCGAGTATAAAGCAGGAGATGCGTTATGTGAAAACCAGACATCCACAAAATTCACTTCTAATTCCAGCTCATGAAACTGAATGGAAGCCAAATCTTCAATTCCTCCCAACTTTGTTCCTTACACACTGCGCTTCCTCACGCCTCGTCTTTTCGCCTGTGTCGGCCGTGGTTCACAGACTCTACCTATCCCGAGTAAGGCTGCTCTCTGGCAACTGTGGTGTCAAGTAATCATGGGTGAGGAAACAAGATCCAAAAGCCCCTCTTCCTGTCAGCACACATGTCAAGGTGAACTTAGAGCTCCTTAAATAACTAGCGGCACGACCCTTTTACCTGACCCCGCTGTGAGGCTTAAAGGAAGCTGCTTGTTTACAAGCACATTAAACCATTTTTAACTTTTTACTTTCTTCAAGACATGATATTAACGGACTTTATGCACTGCAAATTTGAGTATGATGATCAGCCACGTTGGGGGCTGCATCTTTTTCTGTGTATTTCTCTTTCACCGGCAGTGTTCTTTGATCCAGTAGGGGTCTGCACTGGCCTGTTAATAAACATCAGCCGTTCTTTGAGTGCCCAGCATACCATATTATGTGTGTCCACCAATGCCCTGTGGAGCCATTCGGACAACTGAGCGTGTATGCAATGCGAAAATGTAAGAACAAAACGATAAACGAAACGATAAAAGACATTTATTCAATGTTAATAAAGCATTTTGTCACCTGCATCGCTGATATTTATCCTAGCAATGATCCTAGCAATTTAAATATAGCTTTAGAGGAAATCCCAACAATGTTTCATCCTGTTTTCTAAGGCTAAATAAGCTATACTATCCACCAGTGGGGGCCGGTGACTTCGTTTTTCAATGGCGCTCGATGCGAAGTTCGTCATAACATGTATGTAGCCCATCATGTGTGTGGTTTGTAATTTCAAAGTATGTGCTCTGCGCGTCGAGTGATCCTGTGTGCATCACATGTCTTGTCTAAAGGGTTTATGATAAAAGAGACGCTCGCGTTTGCCAGTTACTTGCATAATCAGCGTAATCAGAGTTTAGTGTTAAGTGAGTGTTTTGCGTGTATTTTGTGAACGTGAGCATCTCTTTTATCATAAACGGTTTGGATGCGTTTGCAGCAGGCACTTATTTTGACAAAACACATTATGCACACGCTTCACATGGCGCAACAAACACTTATTTTGAAAACACGAGCAACACACATGACACTCCGAACACATATTTTGAATTTGCGCCCCTCGGATGAGCAGTCACGAGCCGCCACTGCTATCCACATTCATTGTATAGCTCTAATATTTATCTTTGAGACCAACTAGCTTTTAATTTCTGCAGGTATTTGAGGAGAAACATCTGATACTTAAAAGTATGTGAGGTGCAAAAGAGCAACCTCCTCTTGGCTGTGAGGCTTTGTTGTGTTTTTAGGATGGTGGGGGTGTAAAATATGGCAAATATGTCATACGTAAAGACCCCCTGAACGAAGGTCGGATTACACACGCGGACTGCATCCAGGTAAACTGTCACATATCACTTCCTGAGAGCGTAGCCTGGGGATTTATAAGTCTTTATCCTCTGGCCCTTCCTGCCGCTCCGCT
Organism: Misgurnus anguillicaudatus; assembly: GCF_027580225.2. NCBI lineage: Eukaryota > Metazoa > Chordata > Actinopteri > Cypriniformes > Cobitidae > Misgurnus > Misgurnus anguillicaudatus. Next base: position 11,335,605 of record NC_073347.2, read on the forward strand.
CACTTTTCCTCGTGATTAATCCTCTCAGATGGGATCATAATGAAGCTCATCCCTAACTTCATGGCTGCCACAGAAATCCCCAGAAGTTAAACTATGATGCACACATCCAAAGATAGCACTCCATTCCTTACAACCCCCTGTGACTCCACCAATGTCACCAATGTTGGCCTGTGGTCTGAATTCTGTCACTAAATCCTTTAGGGAATGGGGTGTTTTGCGGAAATACGACCAACAGGGGGTGTGCGGTTCATTGAGAGTGGCAGTTTACTGCTCTCTCTCTCTCTCTCTCTCTCTCTCTCTCTCTCTCTCTCTCTCTCTCTCTCTCTCTCTCCTCTCTTTCCTACCAAGTTTGTCCAAAAAGTGCCATTTAGGTTCTGTGCAAACAATGTGTGAATTCAAGTGAGTACTGGAAGCTTGGAGGTCTGGATTCAATCTAAGTGTCATGAAAGTTTTCCTGTATACCGAAAAAGCTGTTGGCAGCAAGTGCCTTCGGGCTAATATTATACAAATCTCCGCAAGAACAAAGAGGAATCACACTGGCCACCGCGCTGAAATTATCTACAGGGTTTCTTCACACCTCAACCGGCATGCATTTGGTTTTCATGCCACTGTGACCCCTAAGTAAAAGCAAAAAGGACCAATAAACACTATACGTTTCATTTCATAAATCATTGTCCGTATGTATACATACTATATTCTTGTTTGCACTGACGGCTAAATATCAACAACGCTTCACAACACAACTGTGACATCGATGACAAGCCACAGATGCCATTTTTTAATCACAATGTTTATATACACACATCTGTTCAGAGGTCACAGCTAAACAACGCGCACAATGAACATTTACCAAAGTTAACTACAATGGAAACTGTTACTCCTAAAGAACTGATAAAATATTATTATTTTTAAATGTATCATAAAAATGTAATCACTTTTCAATAGGGTATAAGGTGTTGTATTTGTTGAAATTAGTTAATGCATTAGCTATAGACGGTTTCAGCAGTAACAACATAAACAAGCGGCTGTCGTGGTCCGCACGTAACATCCAGTAAACTCCGCTAAAAATAAATAACAACATAGATTACCTAGGAAACCAAAACATTTGTTATTTTCGACGAGGCATTTGTTAAAGAGATCAGTTTAGCAATTAGTCATTAAAAAAAACGAAACCGGAAATAAAGTTCGGATCCAGACGAGTATTGCGTCAGCGCACGTGCGTCCGATGAAACCGTCTATAGTTGTTAGCATTAATTTATGTTTTTAATGTTAGTTAATGTCAATACAATTGATAATGTTAGTTCATTGTGAATTAAATCATGTTTAGTTACAACTTTTGATTTTAGAAATATATTATAAGTAAATGCTGAAACTAACATGAACTGAGAATGTTTATTATTAGGTTATATTAGCTTTGCAGTAACCTACAGTATGTGAACAAAATGCAACCTTATTCTTAAGTGTTACCAAAACTATTAAATCATTCACTAATAAACAAAATGCTCTCTTTGAAATGTAAAGAAGTGATTTATCTACATATTTTACATTTATGCATTTGGCAGATTATTTTATCCAAAGCGACTTACAGTAAGGCTGCATAATGAAAAGAATAAAAGTTTTTGTTTACATCATATATGTTTGTGTACTGTGTATAATAATTATGTAGATATAAATACACACACTCATGTATAATTTTAAGAAAAAAATATTTATAGATTAAATATTTATATATAATTTAAATTGTATTTAAATATACAAATGTACACTGTAAAAAATGTCTGTAGAAATTACAGTATTACTGGGTATTACTGACAACTAGCTGCCAGTAACTTACTGTAGATTTTACATTTATGTTATTTACTGGCAAGATTTCGTTCAAAGTTAAATGAACATGAAACATTTTTAGACTTTATCGGTAAGTTACTGGCAACCAGCTGCAAAATTACAGCAAATGTTTTACAGTGTATGTACATGTAAATATTTCTTAAATATATATTTGTGTATTTATATATACAGAATTATTATACACAGTGCACACACACATAAATGATGTAAATACAAACTTTTATTCTGCAAATGATAAATCGCGATTAATCGTTATGCAGACCTACAGAGCATCCAAACAATCCATTTTATCAGTATAGGTCTTTACATCGTATCAAATAACAGGATGAGATAATACAACATTGATACAAATAGAAGAATTTCAATCTGCAATCTGTGTGAGAATTTGGTTTTATGAACTGGCTCTGACTTTGTTAATAAAAACAAATCCTGGTGGATGTCAGAGTGAATGCGAAAGGGCCAAATGAGTTTTTAAACACGAGCCGAGTGAACTTAACCCGCTGAATCCCCTTGAGATACTCAAAATCAGAAAACATAAACTCATTTGGCTGTGTTGAAACATTCCCCAAACCCATGTGCCAGCCGTTCTGACAGAACAGCAGAGTCGCAAGTGGCATATCGATGGAGATGTCCGGTACACATTCAGAAAAGTGCAGGTTACAGATAAATAAAAGCCAGGCCTCAAACTTTTCAAGAATACCAAAAAATAAAGCCGAACATGGATACTCTACCACTTGAAAAGGTGTACATGCTTAAGTGTTTGTATTTTATTGATGTGTTGATGTGATTACAATTTGTGTATGGGAAAGTACCTACGCCCTTCTCATGCTAAAATAATAAATCAATGCTCTACGTGTGCATGCGAGTGTGCATTTGATGAAAGGTCCACAGACAAGCTACTATCTCCCACCCCTCTGCACTCAAAATAAACAATGGTATGGAAGTCATTTGAACACTGCGTTCTGGAATGATTGACAGGCGGCAGCTGGCGACATGGAGAACGAAATATATGCGGACGCATCCTTACATACACGTAGTATTTATACACACACACACACACACACACACACACACACACATACATATAAAAAAGTATCCATGCACACTGTATATAAACTGTACTTTCTGTCCAGCAAGCTACGGTCAGTTCCACCGCAAAACTTTTAATTGAAACAGGAAATCCACTTTTATTCTGACCTTTGTACTGGTTTCATCAACTGAACTGCAGATTTTACAACAAGATCAGACACTTTCCCACGGCGCGCCAATAAAGACCAAACAACAACAAACGCGGGTGTCATCTGGGACGCCTGCTGTTAAACGCCCCCCACACCTGGTCCAAAAGGCTACGGTCACCTTAAAGTGCCCATCCGTTTTAAAGTCATTCCTAAGACACTTCCCACTCAGTTAACACAACAATGACCGTTACTGACTGGACCAATTAACACTGAGATGTCTGTACCATCTGGCCTGCTGCTCAGAGATGTCTAAATTCACACACACAAATGTAGGTTATAACATACAAGGTTGTTGTCTAATGACTGACATCTGGAGGTTATGTTGGTGAAGCATGCGAAAACGTAGCCCCGTGGAAACCACGCTGTTATGGGATGGACTAGCAGATTTACGGCCTTTTTAATAGGTTTAAATGGATAACATTTGGCTAGTCATTTTGCAAACATGATTACCACCGCCAAATCTGAAGTTTGTAACAAGTGCATTGTTTTACATTTTACGGTGTAAAAAGAAACTAATCATTGTAAATATATTAAACAAACCCACCTAAATATGAATTAAGATGTTTAATAAAGCCAGTTAACAGGTTAGTGACTTGTTAGTCGTACGCTATGAACCTTGCTGACCGTTCCCTGTGCTCAGGATCGGACAGATGATGCCATGTCGACACGCCTGCTTGCATCACAACACGCTCGAACACAAAGTGAAACCACCGACTGCCAACAGCGCCCAAAAATACGACTGCACCTGTCACCACAGTAATGCCAGCCCGAGGGCACAAGTGCATTGCTGTGAAATGGGTGGATGAGTCGGGAAGCTGAGAGGTTTTCAGTATAAAACAGGGATTGTTTTCAATCTTTTGGCATTGTAGAGAGAAATGGGATCTGGTTGACAGCGATCTTGTACAGCTGGAAGGAACAATAGGAGTCTCTTCACAAGGCAAACAAGACATTTTGTGGAAGGATCTCCACAAAAAAGGCTTAAAGACAACATACACTAAACAACAATGGGCGGAGCATTCTAGCACAGGTGTGATACGATCGGGGGAAAGAAGGGGTTGTGGATGAATGTTGTAAACAGGCTGTACCTGGAGGACAGAGGCAGCTGTGGGGTGCATCTCGGGCCGCCCGGATCTTCGGTAGACGCTGTGCTAATTTCTGCAAATGAACAAACAGGACATTTAAATTCAGTTTCAAAAAGTAAACTAACATAGAGAGTATAATACAGTACAGTTTTTGGATCATCAATATTTATGGAAACAATTTCCCATTTATGAAAAAAAGTTTCCACATATTCACTAAGCCTTGTTAACAGAGTTGCAGAAGAAGGTCCTTTTTCAAATGCATTTCTTGAAATGCCTCAACATACAACCCAGTATCACGAAATTACTAAAGTCACGTAAATTTGTGAGTCTTTTCCGTGACACTGACACGCTTTTCCGCCTTTTGCGTAAACATGTCATGCATTTCTGTTTACGTGTCACTGTCACATATTTGTTCCTCAACTGTTTTGTCCTACTCAGTCTCACAAGGTTTCGTGATATAGTCACGTATTTTTTTTTTATTCTTTTTTTGTGATATTATCACGAATTTCCGCTGTTTTCGTGTGATTATCACGTATTGGTTACTCAACTGCTTTTTCCTATTTTTAAACCATTGTCGCTTCGGTTTAGGGTTAGATTTGGTGCTTGCATTAGAATGTCACTTTATGTATTGGTTTATACTATTTTTTCTGATTTTTTTTTTATATGTTGCCTGGCTTTAGGGTTAGAGTTGGGTTTGGGTAGTCATTTTATGTAAATCTAACCCTAAACCGAAGCAACAATGGTAAGAAAATAGGACAAAACAGTTGAGTAACCAATACGTGATAGCCACACGAAAACCGGAATTCGTTATACGATCACGAAAAAATGCGGAAATTCGTGATAATAGCACGAAAAAATAATAATATAAAATATATGTGACTATATAACGAAATTTCGCGAGACTGGGCTGGTTTCGTCCTATTTTCTTACCATTGTCGCTTTGGTTTAGGGTTAGATTTACATAAAATGACATCCTTACCCAAATCCAACTCTAAGCCTAATGCCAGGCGACAATGGTTTAAAAATCAGAAAATATAAAAAATTAAATCATGAAAAAAAGGTATAAACCAATACTTAAAGTGACTTCCTAACACAAACACCAAATCTAACCCTTAACCGAAGCGTCAATGGTTTAAAAATAGGACAAAACAGTTGAGTAACAAATACATGACAGTGACACGTAAACAGAAACGTGACATGTTCACGCAAAACGTGTCACAGAAAAGACTCACAAATTTACGTGACTATACGTACATCATTTCGTGATACAGGGTTGCAACAAATATGTTTGAGATCTGACCTTCACCCGACACACACTTCTGTTGCACCTGAATATCTAATGGAGACATTTGCTCTATTAACAGTGGCACGGCTGTGTGTTGTAAAGGCACTGACAGGTGCAAAAGTGTTGTTAGTTACTTGATTAACAATGTGTGCATACTAGATCAACAGTCTTCATTTATGCATTTGGCAGACACTTTATCCAACGTAACATTTTTATCAGTATTTGTATTCCCTGGGTTCAAACTTTTGCGCAGCTAATGCAATCCTCTACCACTGAGCTATACAGAAGCACTTTTTTCACATTATTTCACTCTACTTCAGCACTCGTGCCTTCAAAATGTTTGCATACCAAAAGTAAAGTGAAAAGTAAGACGGGCAGGATAAAGAGAACAGTTGATTCTCTTATAAAAATTAATTTCCACAACCCCTGAGCGACACTAAACAGAGCTACTATTGTAACTCTCGTCCAAGTTTACAAAACCCCAGTCATAATAGTCATGCCCGCAGTATGCCATGCCATTTCACTGTTAGAACAATCACTGACTGTCTGTCTACATTTATGACTAGATTATAAAGTTGGGCGAATGTAAAAGATTAGGTATGAGGTTATGGCCTCTTCGTAAAATGTTAAAACTGTTCTAATAATTCAGACCTGAATAATTCTGCTATCAGACATTTTTCTTGCCCCAGTTTATGTTAACCACAAACCGTTCCAGGGCTTTATTTGGTTGATACTGGCAGAACCCATTCCAGCTGGAGAAGTCTTTACTCAGACCGCTCGTAGACACTACAAGCTATTGTGGCGGTTTTTCCACACTACAGACCTCGCAGAACAGCAGATATTGTAAAACAGAATTAGAGCGGAGGTTTAGAAAAGAAGGAAAAGCGCTATGATGAAAATCAGATGAAGGTGTGACAGCAACAGACGATTTGTTGTGTGAGCACAAAAGCCATGGAAAATGCATTACAGTTTGGAAGAAACCTGTGCTGTACGGAAAGGACTTTTCCACAGGAGCAATATAATGTACATAAAACAGATTTTTCCAAAAGTTTAACTCCTACTTTTCCAGAGGACCAAATATTGAGCATTTTCAATTTTATTAATGTTTTAGGGGAAAGACCTGTAAAACATTTCTGCAAAATGTGATAAATTGTTTGCATTGATAAAAACACCTTAAAACACTCTGCAAAGACTCCAAAAACCTTATTGTGACAGAATGCCAATTTTGTTTTTGGTTAATAAGTTCTTTATTAAGATCTTATCACATTGTAACAAGATCTAAAGAAATTCCCAGATTGCACATTTGTGTTCTTATTGTGTAATTGTGTAAAAATTGTGTTACCCAAGACATAACTTCCCTTTTCGCCTGACATCAAAAATCCCTCTAATTTTTCTGCCTCTTCCCTCCAACCCCCTGACTCCACATCCACAATGTTGTACTTTTCCCAATCCAATCCATTCCTGATGGATAAACAAAACTCCCACAGTGTTTCACTCAGAAATACATCAGTAGATGGGTTGCGAAAGCCATTTCGTGTTGACGTGAAGATCTTCTTGTGTGATGATGTACATGGTAAGGTTGTGTGCGGTTATGATATGAGACAGCTGATGCCTCAGAGCTTTTAGGGATGGGTAAGGAGGGAGGGGACATTGTCTGACTCCAGGCTTTAATGGTAACTTAATACCTAGTATTTGATCTGGTTTTAACAATCTATTTTGAAGGGATGACAAAACGTTTTACAATTCCAGTGACCGATTACTACTAAGACCCCCAGACTTTGTAGCCGGAGGCCTGACTTTATCTCTCTTTCCATCTCTCTTTCTCTCTACCAGTTCACCCTGGACTTCCTGATACAAACCTAAATTACTTTCTGACTCATTTTATAATAAAATCTTAAAATCACTAACATTTCTTTAACAGATACCTCAATTTATAAGTTCCTTGGTTTTCCATGCATAAATATTGTATTTGTAGCAAATCCCAGCTGTAATGCACACGTTATGCAAGTAACTGTAAAGCTATGTGTTTAATTTTATAGTTATATTGAAATGTTTGATGTCAATATGTTTATGAGAAACATCTGCCCTTCATAATGCGTGCATTCATTACCCTACGTGCCTTCAATACTGATCAGTATTTTCATCATGCTAGCCCACTGAAATCCCATTATTCTCTCAACACTGTAGCATTACAGTACAAAAAGTATGCATTATTTTTAGTACAATAAATATGATGTACAATAATTCACAACTTATTTTATTTTTGATTTTTTCATTAAAGTAGTAAGAATGAAATTTCTTGGCATTATGGTATTGAGAATGGGAATGTTATTCTTGTAAAAATGCAATAAAAATCTTTATGGTCCTAATATTTGCTTCATTTTTTATACATGCAGGGCTCCAGACTGCCACCAAAATTTGAGAGTGTGCCACTGAATTTTACATCCAGTTGCACATGTGCGACCAGTAAATTTGACCTTTTTTTTGTGATGTGACACTGAATTTGAAACAGCACATTGTACTTTCTGCATCCATCATCAAAGTATTTATTAGTAATACAGTGGAAATTAGTAGAAATGTGAATATTTTGTTAGCATATTGATTTACGGTGTGTGCCCCTAAATTTTTTGGTTGCGCCCCTAAAATTTTCAGTTGGGGGCCACTGTGCTCCTAGTGAAAAAAGTTAGTCTGGAGCCCTGTGCATGTTATAGTTTCATATTTCTTTGTCTTATACCAAGTTATCCCAAGTTTTGGTATAATAAACAACCTTAAACCTTAAAGTTTTGTAAGACTTACCTGTAAGTCACTCTTCATTATTCACTGTAATGTCTTTACTTCAGGTTGACTCTCACTTCTTTTAACTGTTATGTGTTTTGGTTGTTTTTACCCTTATAGACCATTTACTTTGAACTGTGGGTAGTGAGATGGCAGCCATTACCCAAGATTTCGACTACGGTCAACACTGCAATTATTTGACATGCACCAAGCTGATGAACCACCAGAGGCCAGTGTGAAAGGACCACGGCTGCTGGCGACAATATATTTCACCTTTCTCCACCTCAACACTACAGGCTCTGTGGTGACACAAGACAACGTGTGCTCGGCTAGTGTTGAAGCTTGTGAGAGCCCTAACTGCACGACTTCTGATGTAAAACAGGTGGTTGAGAGCTGAGACAAAGTGTTCAGCAAATATCACATGCCGAATAATGTTTCTGCTGATAAAGTTATAGTGTGCATGAGGGAAAAATACAGTGAACAGAATTTTCTAAAGTCAAATGTGGGCAATATTGAATCATTTATGTGTGCTAATATAAATAGGGCTAAACACATACATGTTTTATACTGGCAACATTCTGCATCTCTACTAAATATAATGTGAAAAACTTGCGGCCAAGTAGAGGAATCTGATCTGGCAGCAACAAGCAATAGTTGAAATTCGTATGGTGAAATGTTTTTATCATCAGAAAAGCAATTTAACGAGATCTAGTAAAGATTATCAATGCAATGCTGATTCTATCTCACTTTCTACCTTAATATTTCTGGTCACTATGATGCATTATTATTTTTTGTATAACTCCTACAGTGAAAGTGTGTAGACAAATGAAAGTGTGTGAAAAAAAGGTGGTACACTTTAGCATTTACTATGTAGCCTATATGTAATGTAATGACATTATAATGATAGTCAATTCTTAGATAGGCTACTAAAGTGTTTTAAACTCATGGTAAATTAATTTTTTTTCTTTAAATGCAAATTTAATTTATATTTAACTACACCTGCATGTGTTTTCAGGAAATGTGTTTTTCTTCGTCAAAGTTACTCATCACTTCTGAGCACACTCAAATCCTCTCAGACTCACGCGCTTTCAACATCTTTCTTCATCAGTAAGATTATGTTTTTGTATAACTATGAATATACAACTTGTAACATTTTTCCCAGATCTAATTTATCAATAAGAACATTTAAACATTATAATATCATATCACAATATCAGTCTTGGACAGAGCAAAACGTTTTGACAGCTCATAACAGTTCCAGCGCACCGATTGTGTTGACATTACTATTAGCCTATTAATAATCAATCATTATCAATATTAATCCATCAATATTATTATTACTACAATTAATGCCAATATATTAAACACTATTTATATTAAGTGAAAGCTCACCTCATCTAAAATCTGATCTAGTCGACTCCAGAGGACGGGCTCCACCTGCTCGAGAGAGATCCAGCTCGACATCCCAGGATCTTTTTGCTGTTCCAAACTGAGCAGCCTGGATTGCAGATCGGACGTCCTCAGGTAAAGCAACACGCAAAATCCAAACGAGATAAAAGACAGTGCGATGCACGCGCATATACCGCACAGGTCCTTGCGGTTTGTCCAAATGCGCTTTTGGCAGGGATGCTCAACACAAGTCCTTCCTCGACTGGACTGCGACGATCCTCTCGATTTCATCTCCTCCATGTCTGTGGAGCGCAGCTTCTGTTTATTTACTTATCCACAACTTTATCAAGCTAAGCAGGATGACAAAAAAAGTGATAAAAAGTTGTCTTTCAGGTAATTAAAGGTTCACAGACGCATAATCGTTTCTCATCTGAAAATGTCAGTCTTCAACAGAGGCATGCTGCTGATTCGGGGCATGCAGAGGGTCGTTCAGTTACGGGTGTCCGTGCTGTTTACTCGTGTCATTTGACTGCTGCGCGCTTGAGTCTCTCTCAGAATGAAAGCTGGCCCTCTCTGGCCCTCACAAGCCCCTCCTCTCGGTTTATTTAGGCTAAACGGTGGGGCGGGATTCACTGTGGAGCTGACCCCGGCTTTGATCCGACTCTGCTGCTGGACGGTGCAGTGAATTTCAGGAATTTCTGTAAGTTTTAAAGTCCACATGAAATCAATATATATTTTTTGCTTCTAGTATAAATATGTTAGTCTTGGATGTTTATAAACTAGTATGGTCAAAAACGCTAACAAAATTCGTGTTTATAAGATTTAAGCATTAAAAACGTGATGTCTTTCACTTCCGCCAAAACTGATCAATGTTTTAATGACGTCATTCTGCACTTCAGCTTCTCCTCAGATTCCAGGTTTCTAACAAAAAGCCCCTTTTCTCATAAATTTTTTAAAGGGGACATTTCACAAGATTTTTTAAGATTTTTTAAATAAATCTTTGGTGTTCCCAGAGTACGTATGTGAAGTTTTAGCTCCAAATACCATATAGATTATTTATTATAACATGTTAAAATTGACACTTTGTAGGTGTGTTTTTGAGTGTGTCCTTTAAAATGCAAATGAGCTGATCTCTGTACTAAATGTCAGTGCCTTGATTGGATAGTGCAGATTAAGGGGCATTATTATCATAGACAGTAAAAGAAATGGACACACCAACGCCATTGGATTCAACAGAGAAAAGTGAAGTCAATTAGAAGCACGCACTTCCTGGGGTCAAGCGTAGGCTACTGCGCAGCAGTGGCGTAGCCACAAGGGGGTCTGGGTGGGCCTTGGCCCCCTCATTTACATGTCCGGCCCCCTCAGATTTCCAATTGCTTAAAATAAAATAAGAAAATGTTGATTTCTTATTCTGATTGATAGATTGACCAATCAAAATGCTGCGTGGTAAAATGCAGCTATTTTCAAACTTGTTGAAACTTGTCACAAGTTGTTGTGCGTAACTTACACTGTCATCTTCGCATGAGAGTTCATTAATATTCGGTGGCAATGTGCCATCTACATCATATATATGTAGATGTGACGTGAGCAACCTGTCTGACAATTGTAAGTCTTCTAATAGCTGTGCCAAGAGACATCTGTAAAAGAAACGTTGTTGAACAATTTTGTCCCGTTGCTTTTACGGACTCTCTATGGGCTTCTCTCTTGACTTTATGCCTCCACGTCCCCCCGATTGCCTCATAGACAGTAAAAGATTGCCCGCGAGCTCATCTTTCTGTCCATACGGTAATTTCTCTACTGTGCGACAGAGAGTCGCAGGTTATGACGCAATCATTAGCCTGTTTTTACAAAAACTGATTCTACTGGGCCATAACGTAAGATACAAGGTAATGGAGCCTTTTATACATTTTCGTGTTTCTTTACAAATAATTAATGGACAAATGGAGACTTTAAATGCCTCAGATGTAAAGTTATTCGCTGTCAAAGTGATGCCACAATGAATGGGACTCAATGGAATGCTAACAGCAGGTGGGGGTCTGCTAATTAATTGCGGTTCCCGGGGAAGCTTCAATAAAATATGAAACCCTGCTCCCCTGGGTATTATCCCCTTTTGACATCACAAGGGGAGCAAGATTTCAATGACCTATTTTCACATGCTTGCAGAGAATGGTTTACCAAAACTAAGTTACTGTATTAGTTTCACATTGTCTAGGTAGAGATAGATAGATGCACTGTGGACCCAAATATAGCACAAAGGATGTTTGTTTGTGAATATGTTTTTTTTTTCTAATTTCATTTTATCTATTTATTTATTTTATTGCTCCCTTGGCTGTAAATGATTTTCTATTGTATTGCTTTGTGGTTCAGTATTATTACACGGCTCATTCGAATGCTTGATTCTGATTGGCCAGTTGCGACATTTGAAGGTTTGATATTCCCAGGAAAAAATGCACAAAACTAATAAAAACACTGTAACCCTGATGCTGCAAATCATTTTGAAAGGTACAGTTTAATATTACACAAAAATTAAAGTCGCCATGAAACGGAAGTATCAATTGCCTAATTTTCCCCGTGGTGACGTGTATCCGAGTAAAACCAGCCTCTGAAATGAAATAAGGGAGGGCTGGATTTGAATTTGTCCATCGAGATCTGACTGGATCATTTGAAGTTGGGTCATGTTGCTAATTGCAAATTGCAGCGATATTTTCCTGGACCCCGCCCACCTGCCATACATTACGTTTTTAGGAGGGGAGGAGATTTGCATTTTTGATTAAAGATTATGAGGGCACATAATTTTTTAAAAATTAATGAAGCTCACAGATAAATTATTTGTAAAAAAAAATACCACAATATTACAAAACAATTACAGTTTTTTTTATTTTACTTTCATTGCGACTTTAAATATAAATATGTCTTTTCATAACATAAATGACATTATATTTACAAATGATTAAACCAAATAGTGTGTTTGTGACATCTTGTCTTATCTTAAAACTGAAAGTAATCGTTTTTCCTCGGAGAAGGTCTGCAATCATTAAAAATGAGCAAATAAAATATTTCAAATCAAATTTGTAATGTTCCTTACCTTACTTATAAGGTAAATATCTGTGTAATAAGCGGGATAATGTACAGGCAGCCAGTTGTTATCGTGAAATAAGCCCCTTCGGTGTGATATCTGAACACACTGTCAGCAACCGGCTGCCTACACATTATCCCTTCTGTCTGTCAGGTAATCAAAATAATATTTCAAAAGGGGTGGAGCCACTCAATATGTCCCACCCTAATTGGAAATTACGACAACACATCAAACAAGGCTCCATATTTCACGTCAGTGGCTTTATAATAAAGAGAGACATTCAGAGAATGATCTATAAAAATATTGCTTTTCATGTATCACATATAGCTGTCTAGGAGAAAAAATATATATATATATATTAAAGAATTGACAATTGAGGAAAATTTGACAATATCACTTACACATAATCTGTTTATCAATCATGTAAAATTGTTCTGCGGTTTGACCTTAAGATCCTCTTTGGAGCCAGAGCGCATAATAGATCAATCCACTCCCTGCTTTAATGAATGCCTTGGACAGAAATAAGTAACAATCTCCTGAAACAACCTGAGGTTACACAACAGCGGCCAGTGGTCCATGGAGCTCTGTACAAACCTGCTGCAACATTGATTGCCAAGACAAACGTTAAAAAATAAGGCTCATTTAGAATAATGTTTAGGCTAAGCTTAGAATAACTTGGTTATGGTATTATAGGCAGACAGTCAAAATGTTTTAATCAGAGACTTGTGGATTTAAATGAATGTATCCCATGCTACTTTCAAAACATTGAGTAATTAATATCCCCTGGAGATTTGTTTTGTGACTTGACAGGGGGCTGTAAAATCCACATGAATGAGGTTGATGTGCTTGAGAAAACTTGATCAGCAAGAGGTAAAACAAACTAACCGTCCCCCTCGGCCACTTGTTCTTTGAATATTCCCTCCTTTTATTGCAGACTGTGTTGAGGAGAGTAGGGGGTTGACTTTGAAAAACAACAGCAACAAATTGTACCATCTGATAAAACTCTTTACAAATAAAGGAAATTTGCATTTCAACACCAAATATCTGGTGTCTGGACTAAACCAAAATAAGGACACAAAACACATATCTAAACAGGAATCAAAACGAAGCAGATATGCGTGAGGACAAAAGGACAATTGTTTCCTATCCGCAAAGCGCATGCGAGTTGGCTGTCAGGTGAGTATTTGGCTCAACACAACTATTGGAAAGGTCTGACAGAGTGAACTGAATGCCATCTAATTCTGCCCCTGACGCAAGGACCGCCTGTGTGTGTTGTCTTGTCAAATTGCATCTCAGCTAAGTGTACTTGTATTTCTTGTGTCGTATTCCCTGTATTTATACGTAAAAGCTTTCGCATTGGTTACAAAGTATTTCTTTGAAACGTTTTCATTAATCTGTAAATTAAAGATCACGCCACTCATAATTACTATTTCATTTGTTTGCTGTTTCGCTGTCTGTAGCAACTAGACTTGCGGTTGACTGAGCAGATGAGCTTTGGACCTCCAGAACCAAGATCGCCGATCCAAGCATCGACTGCTCTAATTACATTTACAAAACCACACGGGCGGATTAGATTATAGTACGTTTTCCACAGACCCACAGAAAGCTTTAAAAAGCTAATAGAGAATTTCCTGGCCCACATATCCAGCTGTGATTTGAGTCAAACTAAGAGATGTCCGTACCACTATCAGCCACATCTGAGCTTCTGATGGTCCCTCTGGGGTTTATTACATGTGAACGGGCGAGTAAACGTTGAAAGCATCTGTAATTATAAAATGGTCAGTTGATTTTAGCATGAAAAATGGAGCTGGAGATGTTTGCATCGAATTTCCTGTTTGAAAGGATCTAATTGTTGTGCAACCTCAGTTGTGTAATTTGTAAATTATGCAAGACACACACAGTCGGGGTTTTTGTAAATCTGACAAAATGTAAACACAAACTGCTGAAAGGTTGTGGAAATGCAAAGATTTTTAACAGACCAGATAAAATGTTGCAGTGACACCTGTTATTCTTCACAAGAACATCTAAGCACGTCCTCAAGTGGAGCAATTTCTTCTGGTGCACCATAATGTGAGGGCATCTGGACACAGTTTCAACATGTCAATTTTCTGGTCAACTACTTAGTAATCATGCAGTGAGCTCAATGCCCTTGTACAGGCACTGACAGCGAATGATCTTTAAAGATTCAGTGTGCTCTCGCTCTAAATTTAGAGGATCGTGTGAAATATTAATTTGCAGTTGATGATACAGTACATGTCTTCATATCGAATAACTTAGTATAACACATTTATTTATTGGGACAATACTGCAGGCATGCACATCATCTGCTGTAAGGCATGTACCTTATAGATACTGTCAGTTTATCTCACATTTGTAATGTTATTATTTACTCAAAAAGAAAAATTATGATTTGATTTATTTTAGACCTTTTTAATCTTTCTCTTATTGTGTTTGAAGAAGATTTAGGTCTCTATTCACCTGCTAATGCTTAAAACAAGATCAGGACTGTGGTCCACTTATCATGTGGTCAAGAAATCTTTTAGGGTTTTGCCCTAATGGAAAGATATTTTAGGTTTTTAAAATTGGTTTTAAAAGGAGTCTAAAATTAAACCAGTGAGTCACTAACACCACATGCATTTAATAATTCATATTAAAATGTAATACTTTGAAGCTGTTAAAGAAAAACACCACCGTTTTTTAATATTTTACATAGATGAATTAATACATCCCTATCTTTTTTCAATCCGTGCACTTAATCTTTGTACAGCGCGTTGTGAATGTGTTGGCGTTTGGCCTGGCCCCATTCATTCCTTAGGATCCAAACAGGGATGAATTTAGAAGCCACGAAACACTTCCATGTTTTCCCTCTTTAAAGACTGTTACATGAGTAGTTACACGAGTAAGTATGGTGTCACAAAATAAAACGTGGCAATTTTTAAGCGGATAAAAAATTAGAACTATATTGTATGGCGGATAAGCACTTCGTTTTTTGCGCTTTGACCACGGGCGCAGTAATATTGATGGATGTTTGAGCGAGAGGGGGAGGAGTCAGAAGTGATGATGTTGCTGCGCGCCGGGGTCGAAGTGCTGCGGACTAGGTGCTCTTCTGCTATACAATATAGTTCTCATTTTTTATCCGCTAAAAAAATCACCATAAAATCCCAAATTTTATTTTGTCTCACCATACTTACTCGTGTAACTACTCATGTAACAGTCTTTAAATAGGGAAAACATGGAAGTGTTTGGTGGCTTCGAAATTCAACCCTGTTTGGATCCTTATGAGGAATGAATGGGGCTAGGCTAAATGCTAACACAGTCACGACGCGCTGTACAAAGATTAAGTGCACACATTGACAAAAGATAGGAATGTATTATTTAGTCTAAGTTGAAGTTGAGGTAAGAATATAGTAAAATATTGAAAAACGGTGGTGTTTTCCTTTAAGACTATTGTAATTATGCCCTTATAAATTATGCTGCATTTAATAGCTATTATTTGGTATTATCAGTTTTTGGTGTTTATAAAAATTATTTTACAAGTTGGCGTATTTGTACAAAGTAAATCGTACAAAAACATTACAATTTCGCCTCACCCCTAACCCCAACCTCACGGAGTGAAAGCAAATTATACAAAAACAGATGGTCCTCACAGCAGAACAAGACATCCAGGGGACGAGGTTGGATCTAGATTCAACTCCTCCCACTTTATATACTTTGCTCCTCCAGATGAATCAGCATATTTTTGCGTTTTTGCCAATGTTTGCTCTTATGAATATAAGTTTATGTTTGATTAATAATAACCGAGAAAGTTTTATAATTTAGTAAGTAATGATCACAGTTTGGTGTAGGGGGGGGGGGGGTACAGTAAGGCAGTGGTTCTCAAACTGGGGGCCGCGGGAGATGGTGCCAGGGGGGCCCCAGTTTTATGACATTTTTAAAATACATTAATTTATCATGAATTCTGTGTAATTAAACCTAAAAAAAAATAAGGCTATTAACCAACAGCACTACTTTGTATAATTTAATATGTTTGTTTAATTAAAATGTTTCGTTTTAGAACAAATTTGTTGTAAATTTTCTTTGGGGGGGCGCAAAAAGATGCGTATAAATAGCACGAAGTGTAAAACTCGTGCAATACATACGCCAAATTCCACTTTGGCGTGCATATGATACGCAAGTCCTTCCCATTCACTTAAACGGTGCATCTTTTTTGTCGTTTTATTTATTGGTTTCTCAATTTTTTTGCTATTTTTTTACCATTTTCACTTGGGTTTAGGGTTAGAACAACTTTTTGTTTTATAAAAATGACATCCTAACCCAAACCTCAACTCTAACCCCAACTCCAAGCGACCATGGCTTAAATATGGACAAAAACATGGAGAAACCTGTATATTAAATAACCTCATTAAGCAAATCTAAAATCTAACCCTAAACCCAAACGAAAATGGTTTAAAAGCAGAAGAAATTTGGAAACCAATAAATGAAATGACAAAAAAAGATGTCCCGTTTAAGTGAATGGGAAGGACTTGCGTATCATATGCACGCCAAAGTGGAATTTGGCGTATGTATTGCACGAGTTTTACACTTCGTGCTATTTATACGCATCCTCAGGAGACTGGGTAGCGAATCCTGACAGGGAGTGATGTCACTGAAGGGATTTATTTGCGATAACAACACGGTTGGTTGTACATTATCCCACTTACTACACGGCTAGATACAATACGAGTAAATATATAGACACAACATTTTTATTTTATATTTTTTATAAGCACATTTGTAAAAACGTAAACCTGTTTCCTAATGGCTGTAATCAAAGACGCGTTAAAACAAGTTCAAAGTCCATTCAAGATGAACATTCAGTTTACTAATTTCTAAATGATGTGTCATATTTATTCTGCACATTTATACTCCATTCATAGGTTTTAAACTGTGCTTGTTAAAATGACTCATAGTACCCAGATGCGTGTTATTGTTTGCTTTTATTCCAAAACATTATAACAGAAAACCTTACGTTTCACCTTGAAGGCATTACTTTTATGGTAGTTATATTGGAGTAAAAGTTGGGGTTTTCTGTCAAAATAACTTCAATTAGTTACAACTCAATGCGGAAATGGTAACGCAAAAACACTTGATGTCTCTTGTGGTACCAAATCCTTTACTTTAAGAAAATAATTGTGCATAAATGCATTGTGATAAAGCAAAATAAACATTAATATGACGTGACAAGAGGCTTTAAAAAAGAAGAATGATGACGGTTTATAACAATGAATGGGTTTAAATTGTAATGGGGGCAAGTAAAAAAAGAAAAGAATTGCAGAACCTTTCATTTTAAAGCCTCTCTTGACACTGCATAACCTTCGGCTTGATCTTGAAGTCTGTACATTTACACGTGACTGCTGCTAACCATCCTGTTACTAGCCTATCAAACAGCTGTGGCTCTTAAATATCAAAATTACTACCTCGGCTTCCAGTTCTGCTTTATTACATGTTGGGACTGTTATGGGTTGCACGCGTTAAAAGGCCGTCCTAATCCGCAGTGCAGATGTTAATCAGAAGCACTGCATGCTTGCATCCATTTCCCCTACACGTCCTCAATGTAGAAAGGCCAAAACGCAGAATTGCCCTCTTTTAAATGATTTGAGGTGCAAAGGATGCCTGGTCCAGGGTTACGGCGGTAAGCCCAAGCCTCCCCCTTCTGGTCTCTTCGGTTCTCTCACACGTCTATAATTAAACCCTCGCTCCACCCTCAAACTTATTTTCTTTTTAGATATTAAAGTATTGCTGACATTCACATCAAATAAATTACAGGCCCCAGAGCACTTACATTTCTTTTGAAGGGAAGATTTAGGGAACATTTCATTTTCTTCACTATTTAACACACAGAACATACACACCTGTCTGCCTACGGCGCAAATTGGCCTGAAATAATGACCGACAACACAATCTGCTCTTAATTTACTGTACAAATGAGTGTGAGGAACATATGCCAACACTTTCGGGTTAACACTAACTAATAACTCATTGGGAGCTTTTAACCGAACACTCACTGGCATATCTATCACACTGGAAGTTAAGAAAAACTAATTTAAGGAAATAATGTTTTTTTTTCACCTAATGACCAGATACGATCATATCTATTTACTGTGCATTATTTCATTGAACAAATGTGCACTTAAGATCATTTACTGAGCATATACTGTAAGCCTGCTCCTTAAATTTCAGTGACCATCTCATCTAGGTGTTCTTAAAGCTCATTCAGCAGAGGATGGTGCTGGCAACGGCAAGGTCCTGGATTTAAATTTGTGAAAGCTGATGCCGTCATTGGAAAGAAGTTGCATATTCATTACAAATGCAAATCATGCCAACCATTGCCATTTTGATTTTCTCACCCTCTCTCCAGCCGTGACACATCTGTTGGGTCTATTAAGCTATAGTTGTTTTAAAGTGTGAGGAAGAACAAATTAGAAACAGGTGCCTACAGGTCCCTCGGTGCATATGTGGAAGAACAGTATACCGTAATGAAAAAAAGAAAAACAATCAGACAATGTGCATGAACAATGTGTTTGTTTAATGCTGATGAAATTCCACACACTGCATGTCCTTAATATTAAGTCAAAGTGCATCCTTTGACTGACTCAGTTTATTTGTCTGGTAACATCTGATCCAAATGGGCTGTTTGCACAGCTGAATTTTGTTCTTCAACCCTATAAGCTGAAGCCATAGCTCCTCCCCCTGGGTCTGTCCACTTTTTGCGGTTATTGTTGAGCTAAATTGCCAGTTTGCCCGATGCAAGACACATAGGCATTATGAACTGTAGTTGATGATTGGTTACATTTCAGGAAATATGGGTTCTGGAAGAGGAAATGTAAGTTGTCATCATGTCTGGGCTGACAAACCTGGCAATTCAAGTTTGGCATAAATGTCTATAGCCAACGTGTGCCTGTCCAACCTGATCTCACGTGAATTCATGCATATTTTACGAGTTGACTAAATCGTACAGTATGAATCCATACGAAGTTAAAGGTGCAAACGAGGATTTTTGTTTTATACATTTTTGCAATATTACTTGAAAACCTTAAAAACATCAGCCAATCACTGATGCGATCATCGCATGAACAATTGGCCTTCTGGCTTGTCAATCACTCATAGTCTATTATCATAGACTCATCTGAATAAAGCTGTGAACCAAATCCATTTCTCATCACCCATGTTAATGGTGTGAACAGCATCAAAACACATTAAATGATCAGTGAATCGATCTATGATGGAAGAAATAAAGGAGAGACCAAAAAACGTGCATATGTGCTGTATTAGCTGCCTGCATGTGTGCGCAGACATGTGTGCTGTTTTCCATCAACCTGCTGCCTCTCAGATCGTCTGCAATAATGAAGATAGAGAGGAAGCTCTCTGAACAGGTGTGGAGAGGGGGTAGACAGAGAAAACAATGCTTCCGGGATTTTCAACTTTAAACCTCGTGATTCGTGAAGCAGAAGGGCGGCCGCTGCGAGCCTGTCATTCTCCAGACCCTGACTGATCGCATAACCCATTAAAGGAGGAAGATGAGTACAGCGTGGGAATGTTGGCTCACTATAGTCCTGCAGTGTCTTTCATACGGACTGACACATGTTTGAATGATAATACATTTCGAAGCTGATGTGAGGTCTTTAGTGTCCTGTCTGGATCTTTGCATGCTGAGTTTGTCAGCAGGGAGTGGAACAGTTCAATTGGAATAGACACAGAAGAGTTGTGTAACGCCACACCTTTAGGATAATATGGCCGAAAGTCATAAAAGAAAGAGACTGTTGGAGACCCATGGCCTGCATTTGAACTATTTAAAAAAAATGAATCTAACCATTGTTTATTAGAACGGATGGGTGATAGATACTTATACATGAAATTGACAAGCTTGTTGTTTTCTTTCTCCCAATGGCTCTTCGTTTTTTTTTTTATATAAATTCTTTTGCGATAGCTGCGAAAGTACTTGTAGGCTGATGCAATGTATTACGAATGAATCTCGGCTCAATTAAATCTCTGTAGCACTGTTAAAAGTTATGCTTTACTGTCTTGCATCCATTCTCTCCTTTATTTTTTGGCATTTTGAAATAAACTAAACAAAAGAAATGTTCTGTATTCAGGGTCACTCCCAATGTCATGGAGCAAATTAACTACACATGGCCTGTATTGTATCCACCATGACATACACTGTCAGTAAACCACAGCACACATCACAACCACACTCAATTCATCTTAATAATCTTATCACTGACCCAAACATGAAATCCAACTGATGCTGCACATTACACTGTGTCTAACTTTAGTTCTTCTTGAATAAAACTCTTCATAAAAATCAACCATAAAGTTTATGAAGACCTATTAAAATGCTTGTCATCTGTCTTACCATTGGTTTGATAAAGCATACAGGCACGATAGCTGCATTTTCTTTATCTTTCAAATTGAAGGGAGAATTGAAATGCACCCAATTGAAACACATACATTTCGCATAACTCCAAAATATGGCAAGAAAGATGGTAACACTTTTGTTTGGGGAACACATAGTAATTGAAGAGTTTTGTTGCAAAACGAGATAAATCCATTTTTTAACATTTTTGTCAAAACATGTTTATTATTATGTTATCATGTTATTATTTTGTTTTATGGTGCTACTTAGCTGTATTTTTTTTAAGTTATGAAGGTTTTAAACAAACCAACTGCAGTTGCATTGAAATTAATTGGAATGCACAACCAAAAAACGAGATTTCTGAACAATTAAAAAAACGGTGGTTATCTCGTTTTGCAACAAAACTCTTCAATTATTAATGATTTTACCCTCAGTAAACTTCTAATATGAATAGCTAGTAAGGTAGTTGTTGTTGTAGCGGTAAGCTTATGTATGGGGTGGATTAATTAATGTAGAACATGGTCATGTGGAATAAGGTGTTAATATGTGCTTTATAAACAGCCAATATGCAAGCTAATAACAACTAGTTAAAAGTGAGAATTGGTCCATGTACTAAAGTGCTACCAAAATGTTTTATGCACAGGTGAGTTGGTTTTTCAGGTATTTCAATAAAAGGAACACTGTAAAAAGATTCCGTATTACTGGCAACTGGATGCCAGTAACTTACTGTAAATTTAAATTTATGTTATTTACTGACAAGAGTTTGTTCAAAGTTAAATGAACATTAAACATTAACAAATCTTTGTCTTACAGAATAAAAATATAAAACAACAGCCTCGTGCAAAGCATTCTGGGAACCAAAAATCCTCATCAACCATATCTGTTTTTTTCTTTCAGATTTTGTTTCCCAGAATGCTTTGCTTGAGGCTGTTATTTTATTTTTATTCTGTAAAGATAAAGACTTGTTAATGTTTAATTTTCATTTAACTTTAAAGAAACTGTTGCAGGTAACTAACATAAATTTAATTCTACAGTAAGTTACGGCAACCAGCTGCCAGTAATATTGTAATTTCTATGGATTACAGTGAATGTATTGCAAAACTGGTTTTATTCGCATTTAAAGGTCCCCTAATGTGCGAAAAAGTCACCATTCTTTAAATATGGTGTGGTATGGTAGGTTGAGGGACAAGACAAGAGATGTCTATGACATCAAAATATTGCAGGAGCTATTTGGGAGTCGCATAATATCGGTTTATAGAAATGCCATCAATTCGCAATAGTATTTTGTCAACATAGAAAATAAGTTTTGCACAAAGCTTTAAGGAAAATGTAGCTGCTTTTGGTGTTTAGTAACTTTCTTTAAGCTTGTGATTGTCAGAGAAGGTCTAAATAAACCAATGAGAGTTTGCTTTATTATGTTTTTTTCTGTTTATTGGGCTATTTGAAAATTAAGGGGAGAAGCCTCTATTATAAAAGTTCACAGGCATGCTGGATGAAGTCAAATTATAGTTGCAATTAAGTTGGTTATTCGACCAACTTTTGAATTGTATAAGTTCACTTAGTTTAAAGCAACACTATGTAGTTTTTTTAGCTTTAAATAATGTCTCTAAAATTATTTCAGTGATAGAACAACTCTTAACTGGACAAATTGTACTGTTGCTGCAACCTGAGCAACCTCCTAGCTGCTACAAGCACACTCTGAAAGTGGCAGTGGAGGGTAGAGCACACAGCGCCGCCCCGCCCCTCCCCCTGCCTGCAGAAGAGTGTCTGAAACCAGGTACTGTTGCGCTTTTCAACCACATGGGGGAGCTGTAAGTCATTTTTACATGGAAACTACATACAGTAGTGTTGTTTTAAAGTATTCACAATGCATTTTAAAAAGGTAAATTGTTGTCAGGGGCGATTCTACGTTTTAATATTATATATATATAATAAATATATATAATTTTTTTAAATACTATGATTGAATTTTTTAGTAATCTTATTGCAATAATCCACCGTATTAAAGATGGGTATAACAGTTGTGAATTTTTGCTTATATGACCAAATGCGTTATGGTTTTTAAAGTTGCATTCATAGGTGTAAAGTATTCACTGGTAATAAATAAGGGTTGAAGACTTTTAACAGTGAATAGGAAAGCATCTTGTATTGCTCCCGCATTACATTTTTTATATTAAAGTACTACACAAATGCAGATGTCACCTATCAGTTAATGTACACATCTTGTGCTTTAACTTTACGGAATCAGAATGAACTTGAAAGGGGTGCTAAATAATGCAGTCTAAAATAAGGGGCATAAGCCTATCACCTATTTCTTATGAGGGGGACCAAAGTGATCACAAATTCATGAACAGATTGTGGAATAAAGCTTATGGAATAAAGCATTTTGGGGGACTAAAGCCCACCTAAAAAGGGCCAAGTGATGCTTCTGATGTTGTTTGTTCATGTCATGGCAAAAGTAATTCGATTTGCAGATGATTCTGCTTGATATAATTAATTTAATTCATAAGAGTTATTTCCTAAAAGGTGTTTGTGAAGTTAAACTTAATTCTTTTAGAAAAGTAACCTCTAACAACATCCAATTCATATTAACATTCTTATAGAAAATTATATACATTTTGTATTGTGCGGTCATTATTTCGGAGGATATATAAGTGAAAATAAGATGTCCTACATGCTTAATTGTGACTTTTGGCAATATTAAAGGAAATGTTCTCGAAACCAAACACCATACACATCTTACTCCCTTAAAGGGCAATGAACAAAAATGTTTGTCTTTCAAGAGAGAAAGGAGATTTTTATTTCAAGTAAAATAAACAAATGTCATGGCCACTTTCCCCCCACCATTTGTGACATAAAAGACAAAGGAAACATTTGTTCCCATCTGGTTTTAAGATCACGGCCCAAGTTAACTTTTGCTGATGTTTTTGAGCGAGGCAAAGAGTTGACTTGTCCTATAAGCGAGACTGGGGCTTGTTGTCACAATATCTTAGCTGTAATATAGAGTTACTAAAAAAATATAAACTAGTTTTCTCCATAAAACAATCTGAGTATGTGTAAATTTAACATTTAAATATTTTTTCCTCCATCATCTAAATTGTATAGTGTTGCTCAGAGATGCAAGGTAAACATGGCCTTTAACAAAGACATGATTCCTGTTAAATACAGTCCTCAAATCGCCGTCCCATGTTTTTACTATTAAAGGGTAGAGGATGGCTAATGGCTGGCCTGCAGCAAGATACAATCGACTGTCAGCTGAGAAAACATGAGAGCTTGTCCCATAATCACAGCAATTCCAGACCTAATCAGACGCCCCGAGAAACAAATTAGATTGGCAGGGATCAGTGAAATACCAGCCTACATTCTTACCACATTCATCCTCTCTAACTCTTTAAGAGCAATTGTTATAGACTACACTGTGATTTTCCTGACTATTATGCACATGCTGTAATTGAGAGTCACTGATCTGTGACTTCAGGTACAACTCAATGGAAAAAGGTGCAGTTCACCCAAAATATTTACTTACCCTCGTGTCATTCAAACCTGAATGCTGTTATTTTTTTACGTGGACCGCAAAAGAATCTTAAGGCACCTCTTTCAGAGCTCATGTTCACATTTAAAGTAATTACATTTCAATATGCAAAAGGATATTTGAGATACACTGTAAAAAGTTTCATCAACTTAAATGTTCTTACTTTAATTAAAAAGTTTAACATGAAAAAAATTATTCAATTGTTAACACCAGCTTTTTTTCATTTACAGTGAGAAAAGGTAATAAAAAACAATACAGTTCATTATGTAAGGTCTTACCACTGATAATATAGTTGTATATATTATATTGCATTTCTGTCAAGATCTTTCTATAAGTTACACATTGCACCTTTAAATTAATTCAACTTTCACTTTTTACAGTGTAGTAAACTCATTAAAACTATATGGAATAACACAAACTTATCTAATGAAATTATTCAAAAAAACTAAAAAGGCAAAACTATGCTATTTTTAAGAATTTTCAACATAGTTAATATTTGCTTAAATATTTGCAAAAATATACATTTACCATTTTTCAACCAGCTTGTTCAGTTCTCACCCCTGAAATAATTTTTAAACAGTATTAAATAAGTTCCCATCTTTTTTTTTTTAAATAAAATGTTAGTTTAGTTTTATGTTGACATAATTACTAAAAATTATGTCTGTAAAACACAATTTAAAACTTTTAAGATCCTGAGACACCTTTTAGTGACCCTAAACTTCTCACCGGTAGTTGGTGCAAATACCTTTAGCACAATTATATTTCGTTCTAGCCAACTCATATCACTGTATAGGAAACAGACTCTTAAGAATGTAGATTGTTTGTGTTTTTAGCCCCCTGCCTTCAGAAAATAAACCCCTGTTCTGTTGTGTAACGGGCAGCTGCTCTATACATTTTCTTTACACTCGAAGCACTCAATTAAAGGCTTTGTTAGTCTTTATGTGACATAAATCAAATTCCACACAAACTCTTAAAAGCGGCGTCTCTCCCACCTCAGCTGTCAGTGTTTATGTTTAGTGTTCAGGCAAAATCAGGGCAATGTCATAAATTTGTAGCCATGAGAAATCCAACCTGCTGTGTAGTTCAGAGCTCAAACAGCTCTTCTCTATTAAAACCCAGGTGCTTTGAGAGCTCTATTGCTTTATAAGGTGTCTCTCGGTATAAAGTTCTGATGTTACTGTAAAGACTAGTAATCACTCTTAACACTCTTCTGCCAAGCCTCCACAACTTCATCCAGGACTGTCTTGTATATCACAAAGCATATTAATCATTTAAAAATACTGGAAGGAACGTGCGAAGAAGACAATGCTGGTTCAAGGAATCTGTTTTGTTATCTGTTATAAGGACAGTTCCTACTTTGCATCCTACATATGATAACCCACCAAGGTCTCCCAGCTGTATCCATTGTATTACTCAAGGCCATTGCGATACCAATTATCATTGTCATTTATTTTCCAAATGCTCTAAAAATATTGAACAAAAAAACTATTGCTCCCTTTCTTAAAACACATGGACCATAATGGATGAAATAACACAGACATATAAAATAACATTGTAATAATTTAAGAAATATTTAAATTAGTGCTGGGCAATCGCATACAAAATAAAAGTGATTTTTTTTGCATGTGCTGTGTGTAATTATTATGTATATATAAATACACACACATTCATGTATGTATTTAAGAAACATTTACATTTGTATATAAACTCACCTAAAGGATTATTAGGAACACCTGTTCAATTTCTCATTAATGCAATTATCTAATCAACAAATCACATGGCAATTGCTTCAATGCATTTAGGGCTGTGGTCTTGGTCAAGACAATCTCCTGAACTACAAACTGAATGTCAGAATGGGAAAGAAAGGTGATTTAAGCAATTTTGAGCGTGGCATGGTTGTTGGTGCCAGACGGGCCGGTCGGAGAATTTCACAATCTGCTCAGTTACTGGGATTTTCACGCACAACCATTTCTAGGGTTTACAAAGAATGGTGTGAAAAGGGAAAATATCCAGTATGCGGCAGTCATGTGGGCGAAAATGCCTCGTTGATGCTAGAGGTCAGAGGAGAATGCGCCGACAGAAAAGCAACTTTGACTGAAATAACCCCTCGCTACAACCGAGGTATGCAGCAAAGCATTTGTGAAGCCACAACACGCACAACCTTGAGGTGGATGGGCTACAACAGCAGAAGACCCCACTGGGTACCACTCATCTCCACTACAAATAGGAAAAAGAGGCTACAATTTGCACAAGCTCGCCAAAATTGGACAGTTGAAGACTGGAAAAATGTTGCCTGGTCTGATAAGTCTAAATTTCTGTTGAGACATTCAGATGGTAGAGTAAGAATTTGGTGTAAACAGAATAAGAACATGGATCCATCATGCCTTGTTACCACTGTGCAGGCTGGTGGTGGTGATGTAATGGTGTGGGGGATGTTTTCTTGGCACACTTTAGGCCCCTTAGTGCCATTTGGGCATCATTTAAATGCCACGGCCTACCTGAGCATTGTTTCTGACCATGTCCATCCCTTTATGACCACCATGTACTCATCCTCTGATGGCTACTTCCAGCAGGATAATGCACCATGTCACAAAGCTCGAATCATTTCAAATTGGTTTCTTAAACACGACAATGAGCTCACTGTACTAAAATGGCCCCCACAGTCACCAGATCTCAACCCAATAGAGATTCTTTGGGATGTGGTGGAATGGGAGCTTCGTGCCCTGGATGTGCATCCCACAAATCTCCATAAACTGCAAGATGCTATCGTATCAATATGGGCCAACATTTCTAAAGAATGCTTTCAGCACCTTGTTGAATCAATGACGCGTAGAATTAGGCAGTTCTGAAGGCGAAAGGGGGTCAAACACAGTATTAGTATGGTGTTCCTAATAATCCTTTAGGTGAGTGTATATTTATTTATATTTTTATATCGTTCTTATATATTCTATATATTAAAAATTATATATAAATAAACATTTCTGAAATGAATATATGTATGTGTGGTTAAATATACATAGTAATTACACACAGTACACACACATACCTGTATATTATGCAAAAAAAAAAAACGCTTTTATTTTGTATGCAAATAATCACGATCAATCTTTGCCCAGCACTATTTTAAATGTTAAAAGTTTAAATGACCTTTATTACAAGAACAAATCCCATAGCCTAATGTGATCTTCAACATACTGTCACATTATCTACACAAAAATACAAATTTAAAAATAACCCTATTATATTAATCAAGTTATACTGCATTGCAACATTGTTTAATGATGTTTAAATAACATTAGTTAATGATAATTAAGGTGATTAGGTTAATTAATACCATAATGTGTCCAGTGTTTATGTCCATTAAATCAACACATTCCTGCACCAAACACAAGGAAAAGTTTAAGCAGGCACTACAGAAAGACTCCCAATCCCAAAAATACGTTTACACTTCTTTAGTTCTGGATGTGGACAGACTGATGATTGACAGTCTTGTTCATCACAAGGTCTTTTCATAAGTAAACATTTTAAATTATCCGGGTTTTACTCGTGAGGTCTTGTCAAAACGATCACAAAAGACATATTATTTATTTTACTTCTCAGCGAGCAAACAGAACTACAGTTTTGGGGTTAAACACTGCAGTATATTAAGCAATCAGAATCACAATGATGTGGTGTGGTAAATACACTCCACATTAATTTACGGCAGTAGCTGGATGATTGAGCTCAGCATGTCCATTCCACAGGGATGGATGAGGTACCCGACCCCGGTCAAGAAGAGGGTTAAGCGTTTTCAAGCCAATAAACAAAGAATTTACACAATTCTGCCTTTAGCGCGGTGCACAACAGGCCCCATTTGGCAAAGTGGAATGGATGCTTTTAGGGTTTAGAGGCAAGACGTAATGAGATTTTAATGATACACAAAGACTTAATTTTCCCCAAGCTGAGCAGCATCAGTGCTACTGTTTAGCTCTGATTACCCCATCTTTAATTCAGTTTAACCACAAAGACAGCCAAGCATGCATATAACAGAGCTGAGGTCAGAGACGAAACCGATGCTTAGAAAATCTCCTGAATCTGCCCCAAAATCTCTAACTTATTAGACCCCAGAGGGCACAGGAAAGTGAGAGAGGCCCAAAACAACACTGGGAGGAAGTGCGGTGGTTGTATCGTAGGTACACCATCGGAGCAGGAGAAGAAGTGTCGAAACGTAGACATAGAGCAGTTGTGTGTGCGGCGAGTTCACAAGTTTAATTCAGGATATACCTACAATAGTAATGTTAAAGATTCTCTAAAGGCGAATATACAACCAAACTATAAAATATCATGTCATATAGTTGGTCAAAGCAGCAGTGCAACAGCCAGAACAAACATTCAACAGGACAGGAAAATTGTGCAGATTTTTTGTAACGTCAAAATAATAATTCAGCTATGATTGCTGAAAACAGCCAATACAAACATGCTACTGGTTTAATACCTGTGTTTATATTTCTTGTCCAGTTTGGAATATTTACTGTATTGCAGATTATTACTTGGAATGCTTGATTCTGATTGGCCAGTGGCGACATTCCAAGGTTTGCTTCCCAGATAATAACCAAATGAAACTCATAACACAGCCTGATCCAGGTACTGTGATTCAGCTTGACAGGCCCAATTTGGTCTAAATATGCATAATTATTAGTGCTGGGCAAAGATTAATCGCGATTAATCACATACAAAATAAAAGTGATTATTGGTATAATATATAAGTGTGTGCTGTGTCTAATTATTATGAATAAATATATACACACACATTCATGTATGTATTTAAGAAACATTTACATGTTTATATATATTTATTTATATTTTTATATAATCTATATTAAATATAAATTTAAAAAATGATATATAAATAAAACCATTCTGAAATGAATATATGAATGTGTGTGTGGTTAAATATACATAATAAATAGACACAGTACACGCACATATATTATGCAAAAAATAACTTTTATTTTGTATGCGATTAATCGCGATTAATCTTTGCCCAGCACTAATAATTATTAACATATTTTATTTATTGAATCAAATGCACATTCTTACTTGAACTTTGGGCTTATTTTAATACGTTTTGGCTTATAGGCGCTACAAAACTTTTTTTCCTGTTGGAAAGTTAGCATTTATTACAATTGAAGTAATAAAATATCAAAGCAATGTTTCGTGTCCATATATTTACTAACGTGGCAAGTAGCCATGTAAAATAATAAAGCATAACAAAAAGAAAGCCAGCTATTAACGCAAATCCATTTATGGTGATGAACACCCTGTTCGGATTTATTCTGTGACTGCCTGTACATTATCCCTTACATCAGGGGTTTTCAAACTGGGGTCCAGGGACCCTCGTTGGGCCTCCAGGAGGTTGTAGGGCAGGGATGGGCATTCCTGGTCCTGGAGGGCCACTGTCCTGCAAAGTTTAGCTCCAACCCTAATCAAACACACCTGAAAATCTCAATCAAAGGCTTCAGTATGATTTGGAAATGACATTCAGGTGTGTTTGATTAGGGTTGGATCTAAACTTTGCAGGACGGTGGCCCACCAGGACCCCTGTTGTAGGGGGTCCCTAAAAATTTAGGAGAAAAATTTTACATTTAAAAAAAATTAAATTGTAAGATTAATTTACTAGGTGTGTTTATCTCTCAGTTCCTGTCACATATATTCCAGAGTTGGTTATATTTTCATAAATTTCTAGTGTGTTTTTCTTTTACAGTCTTCCATAGACCTTTTCATTCCGGTTCTTATAAACATTTGAATGCTAATGAAGTCCTTTAATAAACTCATAAAAGCTTATCCCAAATTCTTGTGCAGGTCGATATACGCCCATTTTTGAGTGCTGATACTGCTTTGGAGTTTAGATGTTGATAGTTCATGCCTAAAACATCAACCCTCCTTTAGGCCTTCAGCAATCCCATTGTGTGACTGAAAGAGACTAAATCAGGTTGTGTTTCATTTAAACGGAGCTGTCCGCTCCTTGAGAAAGACATAAATACTGGAATGGGAGTCGGCTGTTTCGTTAGATGACCGTCAATGGTTGGTAATTGCAGCCGTGGTGCACTTGACTTGAGAAAACCTCCTGAACTAAACACACTCATTACGCCCAGGCACGCAGGCTGTTGACACAGGTGCTGGAGTTATCATTAATGACCATTGCAGCATACGGTGGGTGGTAATTTTGTTCAGAGTCATTCATTTCATTTTAACCTTAATGGACTTGACAGTCAACAAGTATCTGGTTGGAGTGATGAGTGAAATGTTACACCAACATATACTAGAAGAAGAACTAAACAAGCTTGATGCTTTTGTCGTTAACAGTTTTTTTTCTGCGTACCAGGGCGTGAGTGACATTTTGAGAGATGTTGAATGTGTTCAGCGGGGCTGTTGAGTTTGGGCGGCAGTCATTCCTTTCACGCATACGCCTTAGGACAAATAACCTACGGTTCATTTACAAGTGAGATCAGTGTGATCAGTCTTATTGTGCTGTGTAAAACGCATGCGATCCTTAAGAGGAGAGCACTTAATGGCCGGCCCACTGCTGAACCAGTTAATGACATAACCAGCAACAAAAACTAAAGCTACAGTACTGAATTAGTCTGGCCACATCCCTTTAAGCACATCTCCCTTACACTCTTCAATGTCAACCAATTTGACGTCGACAAACCCATACCTAAATATTTTAACCTTGGATCTCTTCTTGCCGCGATTGTCAATGTAAATGAATACACTTACAAATAAAGTAAACATAAACTTAAACTTGAAATTTACACTCGTGCACGTGCCCGAGTAAAAGGTGTCTTGCAATGCTCCTGAATGAAACCTTTAACCTTTGCACTGCTAATGTAATCCTCTGCATCACACATTGATGAAAAACGTTTGATTGTTTTAAATTAGAAAAAAAGTCTAAATAAATATTTGTAGACTATGCTTATTTTTAAAAACTATTGTATTGAGTGTAAGAGTGATGTCATGTTATATAAATGACAATGATTACAGAGGGCAGGTCTGCTTAGAGGCACCATTCAAGTACGAGAGGTCAATAAGAGACTGGACATGACGCAGGTTAACACAATATAATCTTTAGTTTTGCACAAGTACTGGACAAACAATAGTGTTTCCGTAGCACTTTTGTTGATACTGGGGATATCCTGTTGATAGAAACACTACTGCGTCTTTGAAGGAAATGAATATGTATAAACATCTTTAGTATCAAACTGTCAGCAGAGCCTTATTGAGACTTAGATATTCATTTAGGTACTCAATGGGTCCTCGACCTTATTTGGTACACAGCCCATTTTTAGGTTAAAAAAGTCTTGCTTCCCACAACCCCACTAACAGAAATAAATGTACTGTATAAACTTTAGGTCTCACATGTGTCAAATGACATTAAAAATATATAAAATAAAAGTCAGTATCAACTATGCTACCCAGTCTCATGAAATTATGTACCTATAGTCACGTAATTTTTTATTATTTTTCGTGATACTGTCACAAATTTCTGCGTTTTTTCGTGATCAAATTTCTGTTTATGTGTCATTGTCACGTATGAGTTACTCAACTGCTTTTTCTATTTTCAAATCATTGTGGCTTCGGTTTAGGGCAGTACTCTTTCAAAAGGTACATCTCTGGACCTGAAAAGGTCCTATTAGTACCTCAAAGGTACATATTGGTACCAAATGGAATATGTATCTTTTTTACATTTTTAAGGGGGTAGTCAATGGTATTTCAAGCATTCTGACTTATGAACACAGTTATAGAGTTGTTTCCTCATGCTAAACGTAGGCAAAGTGTCAAAAAAGCAGTTGGGCGTGTTACAGAGTATTTCTGTGTCGAATGCACTTCCGATTTAGCCTGGTGCAACCAGACTCTTGTACATTTCATTTGTACAGAGAGTCTGGCCAGGCTTCATTGCAAAGCATTACTTCTATTAGGGTCCTCTGTTGAAGTTTAAAACTATTGGATCTGCCCAGAGTCACTCTGAATCTGCCATAACCAATCGCTAATGTTTGGTCGTGACGTATGTCACTCGGTCTGGCGCACGACCTCAACGTCTGCGTTCTTAGCCACTCCCCGCTGTTCGCTGATTGGATGCCACGAAAAAATATGTGTTTTTGGATGTTAGGAGAAGAAAGTCAGCTTTATGGAAACAATGGATATAGTTTATTATCCGGGGTAGCAGCAGAGTTTTGTGTGTGTATTTGATGCGCTGGATTTCGTTGAAAAGTCCCAACCGGGTCATGAGTTGCATGCGGAAGGAAGACTTCTGTCTTATGTTGGAAATATCCACGTTCATATTATATAAATGACACGAACATGTAGTGAATCATAAGTTAAACAGTGTTGTATAGTGTTGCATGACTCGTACTCGCTCCTCCCGCGGTAGTAACTCCTGCTTCTTCATTATTTCGTACGTTATCAGAAAGATTCGGTAAAGCTAATCTTTCTTTTATAAATCTGATTAAACTAAAGACTCTTCAGAGATATAAAGGATGTAATACTACTCTATAAGTAGTCCAGATTAACATCAGAAATGCAGAAACAGCTTGTGTTATGCTAGCTTTAAAAGACATATAATAGCTATCCAAGACGCAGCCGAGGCATCCAGGCTAAAACAAAATTTGTGAACCTTTTGTGAAACAGATAGGTTCCTCAGATGTTCCTCAAGGTTCTTTATGTAGCCACATGCAGTCAAAATGGTTCCTCTTAAAAAAAGGTGTTTCATGATGTCATAGAAGAACCTTTTTTGGCTGAATGGTTTCATAAAGAACCTTCTTTAAAGAGATATATCACAATTACCCTTTACTCACCCTCAAACAATCTGAGATACATATGTCCATCATCTTTGAGATGAACACATTTGGAGTTATTTTAGTAAATGTCCTTGCTTTTCCAGGCTTATAATGGGAGAAATCATGGATTAGGGAACAACCTAATTAACCCCCTAATTAAAGAAAGACATCTATTAACCCCTTGTAGCCATGTGGATTACTTATGTGAAGGATGAATGCACTTTCTTGGGCTTCAAAGTCAGAAGTTGTTCCCTAATCCCTGTTTTCACCATTTGTAAGTTTGGAAAAGCAAGGACACTAAAATAACTCCAAATTTGTTCGTCTGAAAGATGATGAAGGTATGTATCTCGGATTGCTTAAGGGTGAGTACATCATGTGGGGTAATTAGGTTATTTAGCTGAAGTATCGCTTTAACATCCAAAGAACCTTTCTGTTTCTTTGTAGTAAAAAGACTATTAAACTATATAAAAAGAAAAAAAAATTTGTTTCTTTTAAGATCCTTTGACTGAATGGTTCTTTGAGAAACCAAAAATGGTTCTTCTGTGGCATCACCGTGAAAAAACTTTTAAAGGTCTGGTTCTTCCTCTTGAAGCTTTGATTGTTTGAACAGTGCGCAATATAGCATGTGTTTATGTTTCATATGTAAAAAAACACGGTATTTTTCACACAATTTACTTATCTCTATAGCGCTGTTTTCACTGTGATAAACGGGCTGATGTCATCCTTGATCTATGAAGTCCCTCCTTCAGAAATATTGAGTTCTGATTGTGTAGTTTGTGTGTTGTGATTGGACAGCAGCTTAGCTTGTCGTTAGCTTAGCTGGCGACTGACGTATTCCTGTGGGCGAAGTTTAGTCAAAAAGTCTTTTATTGACGTCATTCAACCGGGAAGTAGAGAACTGTAATCCAAACCAGCCATTCGCTGTATAGGCTTTGAAATGGGACTTCTTTTAAAGAAAATATATGGCTGTGAACTGTGAGCTTTATCATTTTACAGGTATTATTTATGCTCTAAAAGCAACATTACACACTAACTAAAGTTTGAAAAAAATGGGATCAGTAAAAACCTTTAAGCACCTTTATTTTTAAGAGTTCACGGTCATAAGGTTGAGAACCTCTTATTAACCTTCTTGAACTATCATTTCCTCTTCTTCTACCCAACAGATGTATTTAAACAAAGATGTTGAACATGATATTAGTTGATCTTTTTCCAGATTATAGTAGGTAATGTTTCCCTGTAGATCTTGAGCAGATGGTTTTACTGTCTGTCACATTGTTCACTGTACATTAACTAATTGCAGCCTTTGATGTTTTTCCCGATTTCCGAACTTTTACTTTTGGCAAAGTGATTTTGAGAGTACATATGTATTATCCATTCTTAACCGCTAAGGAACATTACCAGATCAGTTATTCATTGTTAGGGCAATTTAAGTGGGACCCTTTTTGTCCCAGTTTGAGTGAATTGTGGCATAGTACAGTAGCTCAGTCAAGCCATCTTTAAAACAGATATGTTGTAACCTATTCATGTGATAATAAATCTCCACAGTGTTTGCTCACAGACTCCAGCATATCAGCAGAAGGCAATATTCCTGACACTGTTGTCCAATGCAATATACATTTATTGTACAGAACCCTGCATAATGATGTGCATCTTGTCGGTTGTCTGTGGTTTTGTAATGATTCAATTGGTCTTAAATCTGTCATTAAGACTTTAATGCAGTTA
Organism: Misgurnus anguillicaudatus; assembly: GCF_027580225.2. Lineage (NCBI taxonomy): Eukaryota > Metazoa > Chordata > Actinopteri > Cypriniformes > Cobitidae > Misgurnus > Misgurnus anguillicaudatus. The sequence goes on from NC_073347.2 coordinate 11,370,760, forward strand.
GATACATTTCATATGGATTAAAGATTGAAACACTAATTATTTTCCATTTTTTGCAAAGGCTAAAACCCAAAGCATATGGTAAGAACATTAAGTCTAATGTAGTCTTTAATGACTGCCCATGCCTGTATTCTTGCTTTAGTGATTCTCTCATTTGTGGAGTCCAACCCTTCCCGCACTCATGAGAAGCCATTGGTGTATTGAACTGGTAAAGTACGACTTCAAAGATAGAACACAGACATATTTTCAATGCAAACTGTACCATCTGGTCCCTCAGGCAGTAGATGCCAGTCTATAATCAGGGCATCTTATTCACAATGCAGTTGATTGGAATAGATTCACATCCATGTAAGCAGCTGTGATTAAATGAAGATTGAGCTACAAGAATGCAAGTGTATGAAAAGTGCAAACATTTGTTGCTTGTGCATCTCACCACCAAAATCTCACTTTTAACAAATCTAAGTACAAGATCTTAATGGTGCCTTGGACCGTGCAGCATTGTATCCTCTCTATCTAAAGGGATGTTTGTGTTATCTCAACTATAGTAGATGAATGTATTACAAAGATCAATACAGCTGAACTGTATATTCAGATGAGCTAGTTTGAATTATCTGTATCCAGTAGGAACCGATAACAAAGTGCCAAACAAACGCAAACATTTGACGCACCACTTATCACTCAAGAGTCTCATGATGTTTTTCACACCTAATATGGACCATAAAAGAGAATATATGACCATGTTTCAGAGAGGATAAAGAGAGGGTGGGGTTTACTAAAGCCCTTTTATCACTTAGCATTATGCTATAGTCAAGATAAATCCTCCAGTAACCGCCACAATCACCTTTTATTATGACAACACGCACCATACAGACAAATTGTTGGACAAGTGTGATGTCTGTTTTTGTTTATTTATGTTTGATAGATAACTTAATTGCAGACATTAATCTACAAGAACAGTTTAACATGCCATTTGGCAAACATAAGGCATTGCTGCTAGGATGTAATTTTATGCATTGGTTTCTAAATGTTTTTCTTGGGCTTTTAAAGCTATTCTCGCTTGGAGTTGGGGTTAGAGTGGGGGTTTGGGTTAGGATGTCACATAAAAGTGTTTCTTACCCCAACCCCAAGCAAAAAAAAAAAAAACAATAGGAAAAAACAATACAACACAATAAAGTCGTGCCACAGACACGAAAAACATATAGAAATTCATATAGAAATATAGACTCTAGGGGTCGCTGTTTGACAAGAACGGAAAAATGCATAGAGCGCCTTTAAAATTTTAAATAAACTATATAACTGACTGCGGTCCTTTGAATTATGTAAGGAAAAATTGACGACGGGCCATTAAATTATAAGAAAATAATGCACACCCAAGGTGCAATGCGGCACGACGCTAAGCACACCGCGGGTGTGCATTATTTTCAAATAATTCAAATGACCGGAGTCAATTATTCCTCTTATACCACGGTTACCACAAACATTGCTCTGGTGCCTATATTTTTAAGACATTTGACAAGTTAGGTGTGCAGTTATCAGAAATTAATGCATACCCACTGAACATTTCTCAGCCAATCAGAATACATCATTCAACAGACCCGTGGTATAATTGAAAATAATGCACACCTATAAAATTTTATTTCAAACTTACCTTTAATATCTGCAATGGTATTTAGTATTTGGTCCCAAAGTTATTATTCACTTCTCCATTATATCCTGCTGACTTCTTAATCTTAAAAGCATATTTAGTCTGTATAGGTGTTTATTTTACATACCATTCCTCTATCATTTGTTTTGTGAGTGATGTGTTAACCTTTTCAAGAACCCTGTATGTAGAGGTGACTTTGAGTTTTTCTATAACTCACCATGATCTTCATCGATCTCTGCTCTCCTGCAGCTGTCCTGCACACCCTCCCAGACATACACTGAGCAGGATGAGATGGCGAATTTTAGCAATCAGTGACAACTCTGCACTACGTAATTTAGTGCTAATGTCTATTTCAGAACTGAGTCAGTCTGTTAAGAGGCAAGGTCATGTCATCCAGAGATGAGAAGTAACAGATGATTACTGTGATATCTTTATATTCATGAGAAAAGACCAAAGTATACATCTTTAAAAAACTAAGATGGATTTTACACTACGAAGTTAACAAATATATTCAAGATTCTCTTAATGAGTTGGGCAATTTATTAACTCAGTTAACACTTACTTTAAAATTACAAATAAAAAATAGTCCAACGTTTTCAACTGTTTTTAAAATACAATATTTTATCCCAGCAATTATTTAATTAATTTTATTGATTTATTATAAATAAATAATTCTCTATTTTATTATGTTAAGCATTTAAAACTAAAAATTATATTAAATAGTTTCCTTATTCTTGCTAAGCTATCATTGTAAATAGAGTCTTGGTTATATTACTGTAATTTTTTATAATAATAAAAACAAATTGTTTTAAGTACAGTTACTTGTGAAACGTAGCTTGAAGTGCTTTAAGATGTTGCAAAGAAATCATCCAGATGTACCTCATGTGCATGTCATCATTTGAAACCATGACCAGGAAGCTATTAGTTAGGGATGAGAAGTCTGGACTGTAGGTCACTCTGACAGATATTTCCACTAAAGATCTCTCTCAGGAGTAAAGTGCAGTAGGATTCGTGCAACAGAGTTTCCTTTGGGTGGAGGAAAACAAAAGATGCTATATATATCCAACCTACTGAAATATCTACACGCTCCTATATAGACCAGCAGAAAAGGAAATCACTTAAAAGAGTCACTGTGTCACTATAGTTGAACCAAAAATTCAGCACTCTTGAAAATAACAAAGACTCAAAGATTGGTCCTTTGTTTTTGCAGGAAGACTGCTTGTGAGGGATGCACATTTTTACACAGTAGCCAGTAAATCTCTTTGGCATTGTAGATCTGAATCTCACGATTGAAAAACAGCACTGTATGACAGTGACAGGAAATAGAGGTCATGATGTTGGGGGAAAATAGGGCCCTTTCGCAATTAAACAACTGAAGTAAAAGCATGGTATATTTTACAGGATTGAATATAGCTGTCAGCACGGTGATAAAACAGTGAAACATTTCCCTGCTGATCTGCCCTTGAAGGACTTTTTTCAGCACTGTTCTGATGGTGGATAGGCGGGAAACAACAGGCGGCAATCAGATCCAGGCCATTAAATGCTCCATCAAATACTGTACTACGGTATAAGTTTTACACTGCCATGTTGGCTAAACACTCGATGGCAAAAGGCAATAATGAAAGCTCTCCACTGAGGAACAGATGTGAGCCTGTTCAATTTTCTTTGTATCTGTTCAGAAATGTTCACCATAAAAGATTAAAATTTCTCTTGAAGAAAGGTTGGATTTCCATATTGATCAACTTGGGCTCATTCTGGGACCTTGTTTATAAACAAGATCGTAAAGTGTGTGTACACAAAAATCCACGGCCAAGTCCATAGTCACGTCAGAGTCTGAGCAGACGTACACACTTTTGCTTGTCCGATTGCTGCATGGTTTTTGGAAATATAAGCCATTTTTGCTGCTCGATAAGGGTTTAAACATTGACAAGTGTTCTTTTATATGTCAATGACATTAATGCTCAATAATGCTCAATGCACAAGTTTAAGATCATTTGCGATTTATAGATTTCACATCTGAAAGAAAGGGGAACGTTTCTGTGCAAATGATCGTAAGACAAAATGTAGGATGGTTTCTACGCAGCATTTTATAAATGAGGACCCTGGTTTAGTGCCTCACATGGTGGGCCAAAATAACTTGCAAAATGAAATTCCATCATGTAAGCAAAATCAACAGTGATTACAAGCTGTTTGTTTTCATTTATTTATTTATTTAATTTTATTTATTTTTGGCTGGTTAGATGTTTTTTACATTTATAATGACAGACCAAATATTGCCCTGTTTGAGCCGACACATGTAAAAAAATGCAGCATGAAGTTAAAACAATTTGGTTTTGTAAGTAAAATCATTTTAAGCTTTGACCTGTCATAAGTTGATATAACTTATAAAAACAATTTTGTAAAAATAGTTAAAATAACATTAAAAAAAACTTTACAATATGGGTTTGGACACGATCTCTTATTGCTACCCTATCTCACGGCAAATCGTGTTAGTCACAAAATATTTAATTCATTTATTTTTGTTATTGACACGATTTTCCACTGTTTTTCATGCCACTGGAGCAGTGTCTTTTTTCGTGTCACTTAGCACAAATTTCTAGAAATAGTTTTTCGTGTCTGTGGCACGACTTTCTTAATCGTGTCATTTTATAATTTTTTCCTCATAGTTTTGTATACTTTTAAATCATTGTCAATTGGGGTTAGGGTTAGATTTGGGGTTTGGGTTAACACTGAACAAATTATTCATTCAATTTACTAAATTTTTTAAGGTAAGTGGTTGCAATCAATTTATTTAAGCTACATTTAAACATACATTTTATTTTATTTTATTTTTGCTTAAATTAATTGATTGCAACCACTTACCTTAAAAAACTGTGGAAATTAAATTAATAATTTTTTTCAGTGTATGTGAAGTTTAAGCTCAAAATATCATATAATTTATTATAGCATCACTGTAAAAAATTAGCTGTACACTGTAAAAACATTCCGTAGAAATTACAATGTTATTGCAGCTGGGTTGCCGGTAGGGATGGGCGATATGGCCTAAAATCCATATTGCGTTATACATTGCAGCCTCTTGCGATAGCGATATGTATTGCGATATAATAATTTCAATAGACTCGTTTCAGAACAGGTTATATAGACCCTTACAAAAGCCAAACTGCTAAAAAAGTAAGTAAAAGCAGGGTCCGAAATTAACTTTTTGGCTCACCTGCCACGGGGACTGGTAGATGAAAAAATCCACCAGCCAAACACATTTTTTACCGGCCAGAATAATAAACAGTATTTTTTTGTCACATGTACATTAATTTAATTAGCTGTATTCATTGCAGGGCTCGCAAAATTTCTAAATCCCTGGTAGCCCTTCGGGCAGACACTCTTCAGTTTTTGGTAGCCCGAAATGAATGCAAGTAGCCAGAATAAAAAATACATTACTTTTAATGTAGAATATTAAGACAAAACATCTATCAAAACACAAATAACACATATCAAATTTCAGTACATATCAATCATCAGTACAAATTTTTCTTCTAACCGAAGTGAAATATCTATAAACTTCAGATTCTGAATCTGAAATATTAACTGAAGTCACAGATAAGAAAATGCCACTTGACTTTGTGGGCATAGCACAGGCTAATTCAATTAGTTTTACCACAGGCCAAATTTTGCCAATACAAAGCCAATAGGGCCTCTAGCCACAATGTTTAATCTGCTATTCTTGTTGTTGTTTGGATGCTGTTGTTTTTTTAAAAAACAAAAAGACTGGATTTCCATGTAAACCAACTTTTCCTGCTCATCCCCACACCAAATATACTCACCATTTAAAAGTGGTTTAGTGGGTCACAAAACTCACAGTTTGGATCATCCAGTTACAGATTGGATCATTTTTTCGATCTGAAAAACAGGGGTTACTGTCGCTTTAAGAGAGATTCTGCACAAAGTCACTCTCTTCACTGCCCGTACCATCTATACTTTAAAGCTTGCTGCGAGAGATTTAATTTTCTTACGTGAGGATAGTAATGACTGACAGGACGAAGTTGGAGGATTTGCCCAACAAATTCATTACAAATCATGACGGATTGCTTCTTGTACTGCGTCTTTGCGCGCGAAAGTGAAAGTAAAACTCGAGCACGCGCTCAAACGTAATTTACATACCCAAATGCCTGAATTTCATACACCATAATTACCCGTCCAAATATGTGAAAGAATGCATAAGCATTTAAATATATTGTTTCCTCCCTATAAGTCAAGATAGCCCGACGGGCAGGGCGGGGATGCAGACCGCAAGTTACCTGCAGTAGCTAGAAACAAACCGTCTCTTGTGTGAGACTTGGAGCGTAGAGACGTTCAGTGGCTGCTCACCTCGTTCCCAGATTAGTTACTGGCAAACACATTATGTTGCATTATTATTTTGGTATGAAAATCTCCCGCCAGTGTGGCGGGTAGCCTTTTGAATTTAGTCGCCAAACGGAAAATCTACCCGCATTTGGCGCTTGGCGGGTGTTAATTTCGGACCCTGAGTAAAAGTAAACCGTTATGGCCAGATTAGTCTTGTTACCTCTCTTAGCTGGAACTTTTGCCTGGCACACTCTACAGCAGGGGTGTCCAGACTTTTTTGTGTGGTGATCTACTTTTAAAATGATAAAGCCGACAAGGTCTATCTGCTAAAAAACACAGTTAATTATTTTTATAACACTAAACACTTTAAATGCTTGTGGGGACTATACTGAATATATATACTGCATGTTTCACAATTACTAGACCATAATGCCATTTTCGCGTGTGGAGCAGCATTTTAACTTATGTAACTTATGGCTTAAATCCAAAAAATAGATGTTGCATCTGTCTTTTTTACGAGTTCCTCTGTTTCGCTGACGCTTTCATCCATGTTTATTCGGCTGCAGCTCGTGGCTCTAAAGTTCGCGGGTAGATTGTGTCATCAGCAAGCATTATCGCGATAGTGCAAAAGATTTAAAATCTCTATCGTATGCCAATTTTCTATCGTTTATATTGCATATCGTTTATATTGCCCATCCCTAGTTGCCGGTAATTTACAGTATATTTAAATTTATGTTATTTACTGGCAAGAGTTTGTTCAAAGTTAAATACATTTTTATTCTTAACAAGTCTTTATCTTTACAGAATAAAACTATACAATAACAGCCTCATGCAAAGCATTCTGGGAACCAGAAATCATTATCAACCTTTTTCTGTTTTTTGCTTCAGATTTTGCTTCCCAGAATGTTTTGCTTGATGCTGTTTTTTTAGTTTTGCTCTGTGGGGACGGAGACTTGTAGATATTTAATGTTCATTTAACTTTGAACAAAATGTTGCCAGTAAATAGCATAAATTTAAATCTACGGTAAGTTACCGGCAACCCAGCTGCAATAACACTGTAATTTCTAGGGATTTTTTTACAGTGTAATTATGCAGCTGGTTGCCAGTAACTTACTGTAGAAGATAAAGACTGAAAATGTTTCATGTTCATTTAACTTTGAACAAACTGTTGCCAGTAAATAACATAAATGTAAAATCTACATTAAGTTACTGGCAGCTCGTTGCCAGTAATACCCAGTAATACTGTAATTTCTACAGAAATATTTTAGAGTGATGTTATTATTGCCACATGATGTGTGAGCAACAATGTACCATTTTTGGGTGTGTCATTTAACATGCAAATGAGCTGATCTCTGTAATGGCAGTGCCGTGGTTGGATATCGCAGATTACAGGGTGGTATTATCCCCTTCTGACATCACAAGGGGAGCCAAATTTCAATAAGCATTTTTTTACATTCTTACAGAGAATGGTTTACCAAAACTAAGTTACTGGGTTGATCTTTTTCATGTTTTCTACGTTGATAGAAGCACTGGGGACTCAATTATAGCACTTTTACATGGAAAAAGTCAGATTTTCATAATATGTCCCCTTTAAAATCCATGTTCTCTTTGGTTATGTGCTCCTATATAGCTCATCAATAGAGCATAGCGTTAGCAAAAGGTTATGGGTTTGACCAGGAACACACATACAGATATAAAATGAATACCTTGTAATGTTGCTTTGGATAAAAGCATCAATTATTATGTTGCATTTAATTCTAAATGAATTTCCCACTGTTCCTTAACATAGTTCATCCACTTGCTTTGATAATTAAAAATCAGATGACTTTAACAACATTCATTTTCAGATTCTTTGCATCAGCAAATGCAGGTTCACAAACAGACAAGTGACCGAAACAGCTTCCATGTCACAGGAAAAGAAAGCGGGACCCCATTCCAAGAACAGATCCGTAGACTCCCCACTGTCCCTCTTTCCAGACACGACCCATCCTGGCCCTCACGGCACAGACACAGAGGGGCCCGACCTCATCATCTGGCAGTTATCAAAGCAAATCTGAAGAACATATGCTCAGAGTCACAGCGCTCTGTGTGTAGCCCATGTTCTCACAACAGCCATACAAAGCCATGGCAGAGGGCTGTAGAAGCACTTAAGGGGGCACGGCGTCCCTCGGGAACACCTCTTTACCCCCCTCAGGGAGGATGAAGGGTGGAGATGGAGTTTTCATTTAGAGCTGTCATGACTTCACACGCTGCTTTGTTGCCTTTGACCCTGGAAAGAGGAGGAAAAACATAACTGACCCTGCAGGTTAAAATGTAGAAAAATACTCTATATTTGTCTATATTTACTAAACATATGAGTGTAGTGAGATGTTATTGAAGGGAAGGGCTTTCTAGAAGCTGGACCTTAATCATGATGGAGTCTCATGATAAACATTCTTCTAAATGGTGGCATGACATCATGAGCCAAAGGGCTTTTGCAGTGAATGCAGGGGCTATTATTATAAATGTGCTGTTAACTAAAGAGCCAGATGTTTTACAATGTTACCTTAATTTGCTTACACTTCATTTAAGGCATAACATCAGACAATAACCTTTTCAGTATGGGTCAATGAGAATTAAGTGTTTAGAAAGTCTTAATTCTTTTTGTCATGGATGGATAAAGCAATTCCTGTACGTATGCAATGCCTGCGCTTATACTCACTAGATTAACTGCTCATTAAAATGCTATAGTGGTTTTATTGGACAGATCATAAAGTTCTTAACAATAAGCCGTTTTGGGGGGCTCTGACCTTTTCTTTATGGGTTGAAAATGGTTCCAGATCATCTACGTGATTTTGGTTTTAAGTATTATTTAATATCCAGTGATGCTCATGCATGTTGATGGTGCCTATTCATCATCATCAGTTGGTGTGTGACAGTTTTATGTACTGTGGGATTGGCTTTGCCTCCGGTAAGCAGAGAAGGCTATAAATACCCGCCCACTGGTGACCCAACATCCACATCCTCTCTGATCATATAGACTTTAAACTGACACATAAAGGGGCAGGGGGAACTGGGGGTGTAGGGTGAGAGACCAGGGGGGTGATTGACAGTTGAAACTAGAGACGGTCTTAATAAAAAAAATGTGGTTCAATTGAAGTTCACCCAAAAATAAAATGTTTTCATCATTTAATTGTTTTAAATGTCTTTTTTGTTTCTGTATAACGCAGATGGTACATTTCTGAAGAATTTCTGACCACTCTTTATCCATGTATAATAAAATTGATGTAATTTTCACCTAAAATCTGTACACCATAGCTTTTAAATACTCCGTCTGACATTGGTTAGACAAACAGATAGCACCATCTCAAATTTACATCATTTGTTGATAGTGTTGCTCTTTAAGGCTTCTCAGGATGTTTTAAACACAAAGAGCAAATGAGGAGCTCAGATGCTAAGACAAGTTCTGTCAAAAATAGATAATTGAATACTATCTGCACATACTATAGGTTCAACAAATACTTATGCGTCTAATCTCGGCCTCAGCTCATTAAAAAATAACACTTTTTGGCACAATAAGACAAAAACGCATACATTAAAGGACAAGTTTGGTATTTTACACGTAAAGCCCTGTTTTCAGATTGTTTATGATGAAATATGCGGCTGCCCTCGAGTATTTTCGGGTGTTTGTTGTATCACCTCCCACCTCTACAATGGGTGTATAGGTGCACTGGAACAATCCTTCCTAAAATGCATGAAACTTTCGTTTAAAAAGACGTGAAACTCACCGAGTGGTCGGGGGTGTTCACTGATGTGCTCACACAAAAATCGCAGCAAAATACGCATTCCAACAGGTTTTATTGTAGTTTTTGTCCAACTCCATTGATTGGTATTAGATGTGCTGTACGGTATTACTCTGCGCCTGGAACCTTGTTTGTATTCTTGCAATTGGCAAAGGCGGATTATCGCCACCACCTGGGCTGGAGTGTTTATTATTCAAGCTCTCAACGGATGAATGTACGGGTGTGAGGCGTTTGCAAAAATAGGTCCACAAGTTTACAACGAATGCTAAAACACCTGTTGGAAAGCATCTTTTGCAGCGATTTTTGTGTGAGCATATCAGTACTCCAAATACACCAGTGCAACATGCATATGCATATTTAATAGAATATTTGAATAAAGAATGAAGATGATGTACATAAAGTTTTGGCTACTACTGTAGTTGTCTATGGACACAAGTCAGCCTGGAACATTCATTCATAGAAGTCAAGTAATGGTGAGATTTGCATTGCAGAAAAAGAGACAGGAAGTGAGAAATCAGAAGAAGAGGGAGATTTAGACATGACACATGGAGAGCATTCATGAGAGAGAGAGAGATCGGAAGAGAATGTGAGAAGGATGCATTGCAAAAGGAAGATGCTTTCATTACATCCCTTGTCACATGACCTGATCACTTTCCCAGGCTGACAATCTCTCCCCAACACAACAAACATCTCCCTCACTTTCTCTCCTGAATCCCAAACCTGCAAAGCCCATCAGGGTGGGAGGGGAGGGAGCATCCGAATTTCCCTCCCAAGCTCCCTGTGGAGGAAAAAACTTAGGCTCAGAAAAGGACAGACAGCTGGTTTTGGGGAAAAGCCGCTCTGTAGACTGGACTTCCTGATTGGACGGTAATGAGAGCATACTGTTCCCCATTGGTTCTGTGAAATATGTCTTCTGAATGAATGAATCCCTAAATTTATGTTGGGCATATGATACCTCACCTTCACTCAAAAAAATGCTGGGTTATTTTCAACCCAGCATTGGGTGTAATAGGAATAAAATTTAACCCATTTAGTTGTAATTTTAGTTATTTAAACCCAGAAGTTGTTTTAAACCATTGTTGGGTAAAATATAAAACATTTTCTGGGTTAATTAAACCCAACGGTTGGGTTTGTCCCTTTTTGACCCAAAGCTGGGTTGAAAATAACCCAGCAGTTTTTAGGGTGTTGTATCTGTGGACCTTTCATAAGATGCATAGACGTTTTGGAGCCAAAATGGACTGAGGTTTTTACATTCTTAAGGACATTGGTATATTGTTGGTATATCATAAATGATCTTTCCTGATATTCTGGAATTGTCTATAAACTTTATTTTAATGGAAGGCTACAATATGTAAAAAATGTAAAGCTAAAATAAATATAACCTTATTGAAGCATAATCAAATTAGCAATAATATTTAATAATAAATGCTGTAAGTGGGCTATTGACACAAAATTTCCACCAGATGTAGCCATCAAGCCAAATATTGAATTCATACAAAGAAATCAGGACAATTAAGTATACAAGTTGTGTCATAATAAATAAAGTGAAATGACACAGGGAAAAAAGATAAACACATGAAGAGAACAAGGTACAAAATGGCATAGAAAGCCAGGAGATCACTTGAAATCTGTCAGTATTGAGAGAGAAACCGTGCCCCCTATCAGTACTAATTGATATCAGCTGCTTTAGTCTTAATTGATGGCCTATAAAGGCGTCTCATTACCCAGGAGGCACACAGGAAAGACTTCATGATGGGTAAAAGCAAAGAACTCTCTTAAGATCTTCGTAATCTTATCGTTGAAAAGCATTTTGATGGGAATGTTTATAGATGCTGAATGTTCCGGTGAGCACTGTGGGAGCTATTATCCGGAAATGGAAAGAGCATCACTTACCATAAACTGGCCAGGATCAGGTTCTTCACATAAGATCCCTGTCCGAGGAGTCCAAAGAATAATCAGGACAGTTCTCCAAGAGCCGAGAACCACTCGGGCAGAACTTCAGAAAGACCTTGCATCAACAGGTACTGTTGTTTCAAAGAAAACTATAAGCAATGCACTGAACCGCCATGGGATCCATGCATGTTCACCACTCAAGACAATCATTGCTGAACAAAAAGCATGTTAAGGCTCGGTTAAAGTTTGCAAAAAGAGCATTTAAAGAAACCTGTGGATTACTGGGAGATTATAGTATGGTCAGATGAAAGCAAAATTGAACTTTTGGCAGTCATTCTACACACCATGTTTGGAGAAGAAATGGCACTGCCCACCACCCCAAGAACACCATACCAACAGTTAAGTTTGAGGGTGGAAGCATTGTGGTTTGGGGCTGCTTTTCAGCAAGGGGTACTGGCAGACTTCATATTATTGAAGGCAGGATGAATGGAGAAATGTACCGGGACATTCTGGATAAAAATCTGCGGCCATCTACCATAAAGCTGAAAATGAAAACACAAGGCCAAGGACAGAATGAAGTGGTTTCAAAGAAAGAGAATCAAATTGCTTGAATGGCCCAGTCACTCACCTGACCTAAATCCCATAGAAATTCTATGGAGAGAACAGAAGATCAAAGTTCATAAAAGAAGCTCAAGGAACCTTCAAGATTTAAAGACCATTTGTGTGGAAGAATGGGCCAGAATCACTTCTGAGCAATGCAGACGACTGGTCTTCATACAAGATGTGTCTAGAAGCTGTAATCACCAACGAAGGCTTTTCTACAAAGTATTAAATAAAGTATGTTCAATACTAATTCCCGGTGTCATTTCACTTTATTTATTATGACTCAACGTGTATACTTAAATGTTCTGATTTTGTGTCAATAGCCCTCTAAGAAATCCCCTTACTGATAAAAAGTGCTGATGTGTCAAATACTTATTTTCCCAGCTGTAGGTAAAAAAATAGATAATTGAAATTTGGCTTCCCTTCCCGCCCCTCACTCTGTACTATCCCACCACAGCACTGCCATTTAGTGCAGAGATCAGCTCATTTGCATTTTAAAGGACACACCCTTTTTTGTTCACACAAACAAAATGACAATTTTAACATGTTATAATAAATTATCTATATGATATTTTAAGCTAAAACGTCTCGGTTACGTATGTAACCCTCGTTCCCTGAAGGAGGGAACGGAGACGTCACGTCGTGACCGACGAATTGGGAACTCGCTTAGAGAGACCAATCTGCTTCGAGTACAACTAAAACGGCAATGAACTTGGCATTGAGATATTTGCATAATGCTGGCGCCGCCCCGCCAGGTGCCTATATAAGCAACTAGCAGCTCTGCAGATGTCTGTTAGCAAGGAACCACGAGCGAGAGCCCAAGATGAGGCAACACTCCGTGTGGAGTGCGCTCTCAAATTAAAGGGGCAAGGAATACCCTGCAGATTATAAACCAGGGCGATAGTATCAACTATCCAATGAGACATCCTCTGCTTAGTGACAGCTTTCCCTTTCTGCTGACCACCATAACAGACAAAGAGCTGGTCTGAGGTCCTGAGGCTTTGCGTGCGATCCTCGTAGAGTCGCAGTGTGCGTAAGGGGCACAACAAAGCCATGGTTGGGTCTGCCTCCTCCGGGGGCAGTGCTTGCAAGCTAACCACCTGATCTCTGAAGGGAGTAGTGGGAACTTTGGGCACGTAGCCTGGTCTGGGTCTCAGTGTTACGCTCGAGACAGCAGGACCAAACTGAAGGCACGAATCGTCAACAGAGAATGCATGTAAATCCCTTACTCTCTTCACGGATGCCGGCGCGCCACGCTCTCCTCGGGACTCGATCGAGAAGCCAACGCTGAAGCGGTCGCATATGGAGCAGCCCGAGCGGTGTCACAGCCGCGGCTGCTGCCATAAGCCCGACGAGCTTTTGAAATTGTTTCAGCGGGACTGCATTCTTCCCTCGGAATGAATCGTTGCAAGTAAGAATTGACTGGACGCGGGCTTCTGTTAAACGCGCCGATAAATCGATTGAGTCCAAATCCATGCCGAGAAAAGAGATCGTATGCATGGGGCAGAGTTTGCTCTTTTCCCAGTTGACCCGAAGACCCAAATGGGCGAGATGCCGAAGCGTTAAATCTCTGTGCCCGCAAAGCGTCCGCCGAGAATGCGCTATTATAAGCCAATCGTCGAGGTAAGCCAATATGCGAACACCGCTCTCTCTGAGGGGCTTTAACGCCGCCTCCACTGTTTCGTAAACACACGGGGAGAGAGAGACAGCCAGAATGGTAAAACTTTGTACTGATATGCCCGACCCTCGAACGCAAAACTGAGAAACGGTCTGTGACGAGGGAGAATGGACACATGAAAGGACACATGTGGACCCGGAGGGAGGCACAACAGATTCTACAGACATCGTAGAACACGACGCTGCAGTCTCCATTGGAACCTCTACCGGCTGTGGACGAGGAGGCTGAGGACCGGAGGACGAATCCCCAGACCGGTTCAGCACAGTGATGCGGAGGTTGTCCTTTGAGAGCCTCACAGTCGCAACGCTCAGCTCTCGCAGGATGCGGGTTGCGTTTTTCCCGGAGGAAAGACAACCGTCTCCGCAAATCCACAAGGGACATGTTCTCGCAGTGAGAACACTCACCCTTAGCAAACAATGCCTCCGCGTGCTCGATGCCCAAGCACGAAAGACAACGCTCGTGACCGTCCTTCGGACCCATGTATTTGCCGCACCCAAGATTGCACGGATGAAAAGCCATCCTGAAAAGGACGCTGATCTCCGGATATACAAGAGAGTGGCTGCCTTTAACAAGGCACAAAGCTCTCCGTATCACTCTTTTAGGGAAATTCACTCAGATGCTCAGTTGATGATGCGCACAGGGAAAGGCAACGCACACACTAAACTCAAACCAAAAAAGATGCAGAGCCGTGGAATACTGCGAAGCGTCCGCTGTAGTACTGCTAGTCCAACCAACTTCAGCAATCGATCCCAACAGAGTAGAGTAGCTTCTCAGTAGCAGATACTGCCGGCTTTCGAAGCGAAAAAGCTAATTTCCATATTTGCACCTGCTGCTTATAAAGGCACCAGGCGGGGCGGCGCCAGCATTATGCAAATATCTCAATGCCAAGTTCATTGGCGTTTTAGTAGTACTCGAAGCAGATTGGTCTCTCTAAGCGAGTTCCCAATTCGTCGGTCACGACGTGACGTCGTAGTGAGCCACTGAAAGGGAACTTCACATATGTACTCTGGAGACACCAAAGATTTATTTTACGTCTTAAAAAAGTCTTGTGAAATGTCCCCTTTAATGTTACACAAGAAAAATAATGCAAGTGATTTATTTTCATAAAGGTAAACTAATGATGAAAGATGCTTTGCTTAAATCGACATGCCTCAAAAATCTGATAGGCCCAGCAAACATAATGACCGATCACAGAGTGCATCCAGAAGATAACTTCCTTAATGCTGATGTAACCCTTCAAAAACAGACACTGTCCAAAACCAAAGTTCCTTTTCCTCTCAAATCCACATCAATCTGCTTTTCTACTTTATTTTTGAAAACATCAGAAGAATGCTGCTTAGCCTCGCAGTGGGATATGCGAGAAAAGGAGCCCTCCGCGAGCGCCGGTGGGCTTGAATGGGTTATAGCCCCCTCAGTGAGAGCAATGCCTGCTGATGCATTTTTCAGACGAGCGCTGGAGAAAGAACTTGACAGAATGCAGCAGATTGTTTTATCTGCTCCGTCTGCTCCATCAATACTCCATACTTAACCGAAGTCATGCAGAAACGTACTGGAATCAGCATTGAAAAATTTATGATTGGATCCTTATTTATTGCCTATTCAGATCGCATGTAAAGGACGCAACATCTGGGGAATGAAACTGTTGTAAGTAATTCTGTGTGATCACTGAGTGTGTTGGGAATCGAGCAATAAAATTATCAGTCATTTACAATCACCCATCTCCAGCTAACTTTAAGTGCAGTTCTGCTTTTCAGTCATGGGTTTATGTGGGTCCACCATGTGATGCTTATAAATGTCGACTGTGGTTATGCTTAAACACTGATTTCATTTAATACGCAAGAGAGGAACCAGATTTTACTTCTGAGGCATGATTTTGACCTCCACTGCCCCTCAGCAGGACAGATCAATCATGTTTCAGCATTCAGAGTACAAACGCTATGCAGCTACTGCAAGAACAAACGTGAAGGTCAAGTTATGTCAACAGCCTCCTTGATCTCTTCTTATAATGCAGAGAGATCTGACTTCCAGTTATGATTGGATAAGCAGCGATTTAAACCGATTGGCTGATTTCATGCATACCAACGGTGATACTCTTTTCATTTCAATCCATAGTTGGGTCATATATGGACATTTTCTAGGTTAATTTAAACCAGCGGTTGGGTTTGCCCATAATTTCCTCAACAACACATGTTTAAATTGTAAGTTGCTTCCCAGACAGCAGACGATGATCCGCACCAATGTCAGCAGCTTTGGTGCGGATGCGGTGGAGATCCGGTGCAGATCCAGCCCAGAATTGTATACATTGGCATCTATTAAAATTACTTAGATTAAAAACTCTTTATGGACACGTATGGGTCACTTTTAACTGTCTTAAGATAACAAGTGCTGTTATTGATTAAAGGAAACCCCATAAAAAAATCACAAATTAGATTTCGTTTATATTTAAATTGTTTCTCCCAGGCATCAGAATACATCAGTGGTGGTCTGTGCATTTCACACCTACACAAATGAATCCATCTTGTTACCATCATTATGACATCACGGCAATAGAAACACATCAACTGTTAAATTGCAAAGGCAAAATAATAGAAATCACTGTATTTTACACCTCAATTTTTATTAAAGGTGCAGTGTGTAATTTTAAGAAGGATCTCTTGACAGAAAGGCAAAATAATATACAAAACTAAATTATCAGGGGTGTATAAAGACCTTTCATAATGAACCGTCATGTGTTTATTGCCTTAGAATGAGACGTTTTATCTACATACACAGAGGGTCCCCTTACATGGAAACCGCCATTTTGTGCAGCCATGTTTTTACAGAAGCCCTTAACGGACAAACTTTTTTACTTAGGCTACCATAGCTTCTCTAATGTCTTTCAAAATCAAGAGGTGAGCAGTGGACTGAGCTGTTGGTTGCAATTCGCAACCTCACCACTAGATGCCGCTAAAATGTACATACTGCACCTTTAAAATAAGACACTACAAAATGAGACACAGCGAATATTATACAGAAACCCGTTTTAAAGATATTTTTTGCAAAAGAAATTGCATAAATGGTTCTTAAAAAGCTTTGAAAAAATTAAAGCAACACTATGTAGTTTTTTTACCTTTAAATAATGTCTCTAAAATTATTTCAGTGATAGAACAACTTTTAACTGGACAAATTGTACTGTTGCTACAACCTTAGCAGCCTCCTAGCTGCTACAAACACACTCTGAAAGTGGCGGTGGAGGGTAGAGCAGACAGCCCCGCCCCTCCCCCTGCCTGCAGAAGAGTGTCTGATACCAGGCACTGCTGCGTTTTCAACCACATGAGGGAGCTGTAAGTCATTTTTACATGGAAACTACATAGTGTTGCTTTAATATTCACAAAATTTACATTTTTCAAATAGTATTTGCTTATTAAATAAAATGCATTAAACTCACCAAATTAGCTACCTTTCTTTCCTCAAGAAGAGACAGATTACTCTGTTATTCAACAAAAAGTCCTTTTCTATCTCCATGGAGGCTAATGCTGAAAGTCGAGACTGTCCAGCAGTATTTCTTGCATAAGTTTTAATTAGTTTTAGGGGTGAGAATGTCCGTTTGACCAAAGCAGTGGACACAGGAATAATCACCGCCAAACATGTCAACGCATACAGCTGCCAGATTTTTATAATGAAGGAAATTCAGGAAAAGATTTTTGCTTTAAAAATCAGTAATAGCATACATTACAGTCAGTTCTGTTTGACTCTGCGTTAAGCTGGAGGACGTTGTATTCGGAAATTTTTCCCAGTATGTTTGAAACTGCTGAGGGTCAATCCAATCTATTAATGTTGACGTCATTGTATGCCTGCAAGATGGCGCCGGTGACACAACTCGATATCTGGAAGCGGAATTGTCCATTACCACTGTCGTAAATAATTTAGCCTACTGCAGCAAAGCTGGCTCTGATTGGATTGTAGGTCTGCCGTAAAGCAAGTTTTTGTAGTTTTCAATCGAACTACAGGACCGCGACCCAACGGTTGGGAACTTTTTTAGTGCGGTTTTGGCCAATAGAGGGCTGCAAAGCGAATGTGAAAGTGGCGTTCACCCTCTTTCGATTAGTTGAACGACTAAGATTTTTTTAGAAACGTTATTTTAAGGTAAAAAAACTCTTTAGTGTTGCTCTAATGCAGTGTTCTTCACTCCCAGCCCTGGAGAGCCGGTGTCCTGCAGAGTTTAGCTCCAACCTTAATCAAACACACCTGAGCAAGCTAATCAATGTCTTCATGATCACTAGAAGATCACAGGTAGGTGTGTTTGATTAAGGTTGGAGCTAAACTCTGCAGGACACCGGCTCTCCAGGATTGGGAGTGAAGAACACTGCTCTAATGCAATGATTTCATTGTCATTTATCGTAAGCTGAAGGCACCCCCACTGTTCGTTCTGAAGGCCTAGGCAGATTTCTTTGACCCTGGCAACACATGATGTTTGGATCATAAATATACACTACACTGTAAAAAAAAGTCCGTAGAAATTGCAGCTGGGTTGCCGGTAATTTACCATAGATTTAAATTTATGTTTTTACTGGCAACATTTTGTTCAAAATTAAATGAAAATTTAACATTTACAAGTCTTTGTCTTTACAGAGTAAAACTAAAAAACAGCATCAAGCAAAACATTCTGGGAAACAAAATCTGAAGCAAAAAACAGAAAAAGGTTGATAATTATTTCTGGTCCCCAGAATGCTTTGCATGAGGCTTTTATTGTATAGTTTTATTCTGTAAAGATAAAGACTTGTTAATATTTAAAACGTATTTAACTTTGAACAAACTCTTGCCAGTAAATAACATACATTTAAATCTACGGTAAATTACCGGCAACCCAGCTGCAATTACATTGTAATTTCTACAGATTTTTTTTACAGTGTACTGAAAGCAGCGCAACCAAGAGAAAACCAAAAGAAAAGCTATAAAATAAAGATAATGGACTATTAAGGGATCCATTTAATTCACATTCATGGAAAAAATATATTAAAATGTAAATCAGTGATTAAGATAGTTTTTTAGGCCAACAGAGAAGGCTTTGCTGGCCCTGACGGCCCACCACTGGATTACATGGAGAGCAAATGGGAATGCTTGCCTAAGTCTCCATTCTCAGATATTTACCCTGAGATAAAGACCTAGAAATAAAAACTAATAAATAACGATGATAAATAAATCTCACAAATGTCCCCGTTGGATTAATTTTAAAATGTTGCTGCATGTTTTGTTTTGTAGACCTGGCAACCCTGGATCTCAACATTGTCATAAATTAGCTCAGATTTTCCAAGTCCGCAATTGAAAGGTTATTTTTATTGAAGTTTTCAGTACGAACTCAAACATATCTCATCAAATGTACCCAAATGCAGAATATTTTACCTACATACCTACATTCATCAAATACAGCTCAAGTGTCTTTACTAATAAAACACAAGAACTCCATCAAATCATCTGATCTATAAAAAGCAACATCCGAGCAAAATAACTTTTCCTTTGGGAACCTCTGGATTGTTGTTTGTTTCATTCATTTACATTTCGACGTAATCCATCACACATTTAGCAATCTTACTGACATGTCTCAACAAAGTGTGAGCTGACTTTTTGAAGAAACATCATTAACTGATCTCTTCCAATCCTAAATGACTTTCTTCTGGAAAACACAAAACATAAATCATTTTATTTTTGGGTGGACTGTTCCTTCAAAGGTCAAACGTGAACTATATCAGGCACCTGTTTTGAAAACAGTTAATGAGCATTGCCAGTATCTGACTAATTGTGTCTTTTTGCCCAGAGCTGTATGTCATGAGCTGGTTTTCGTTTGAAGGCGCCACGCCACCTCTTCTAAGATAAATAGTGATTGCTGAGCGAGTGCGTTGCTGTGATTGACCTCAGCTGTGAGATGTACTGTAAACTGCCCTGTTTCCAGCAGCTCAAACAGTCTACAGAATGACTTGGATTGTATCCATCAGTTATTTAAGAGATCACAGGAAAGAGCAGTATGCCTGAGCATTAAATAGTCTGCTTTGGAGGAAAAGTGAAAACAGCTGGCAAGCCCTGGATGTCAACAGAGGTAATATGGATGGCAGATAGAGTAACCTTTTGTGAATAGAGAATACATTTACTTACAGAAGCAGACATGACTTTACATTTGATTTAAAGAAGAAGAACTTTTTT
This sequence comes from Misgurnus anguillicaudatus, assembly GCF_027580225.2. Taxonomy (NCBI): domain Eukaryota; kingdom Metazoa; phylum Chordata; class Actinopteri; order Cypriniformes; family Cobitidae; genus Misgurnus; species Misgurnus anguillicaudatus. The sequence goes on from NC_073347.2 coordinate 11,390,873, forward strand.
TCATTAATACATTTAAAACATAAATATTTGCAAAGGAACGTTTTTCATTTAATTTCATTTTATATATATAAACATATTTTACATTTCACATTGTTTACATTTAGAGCATGAATACAAAATTGACAAAGCTTAACCCATGTGTTATTAAATGCAAAAATAGATTTAACTCTGGGACATCTGTTAATGTTGCGTGTTTTATACCAATTCATATTGAACACTACACCCATAAATGTAAGACAATCTTTTAATAAGTTGTTTGATCTTTCACTTAAAATGACTTTAGTCTGGTTTAACCATCTCGTTTAACTGAAAGCAGGGGCCACATGATGTGTGGTCTGTGTTGTTCTTTTGTTGCTCAAAATATGTCAGTCACACTAAAGCAGAAAAGAGCAATGTTATGACAGGGTCTGATGGGGGCGGCGGCATTCTGGATCAGGATCGTGCTCGGACTGTTAATAATAGCACCGCCTTCTTTAAAACCTCATGCCAAAGAGTTTAGAAAACAACGTGGATGTGTTTTGATACTCAACAGACGAGCTCTAGACAAAAATACCAGTCTTCAAAATTCATTGGCCTGCTATGATAACACCACCACCACAATTAGTATGCATGGGAACGGAAGTCAGATTTGTATTCCTCCTTTAAAAAGGTTGTGTTTTTAACCTAATTTGTGTGCGTGACCTTGCAACTTGTTGGTTTGACTGGTTTCATGCTCTGGATCACACAAAGCAGCTTCTCTGTGGCTTTAAGCAGGTATTATGGAAAGTCACCTGTTCGATTTCTCATTAATGCAATTATCTAATCAACCAATCACATGGCAGTTGCTTCGATGCATTTAGGGGTGTGGTCCTGGTCAAGACAATCTTCTGAACTCCAAACTGAATGTCAGAATGGAAAAGAAAGGTGATTTAAGCAATTTTGAGCATGGCATGCACGCACAGCCATTTCTAGGGTTTACAAAGAATGGTGTGAACATCCAGTATGCAGCAGTCCTGTGGGCGAAAATGCCTTGTTGATGCTAGAGGTCAGAGGAGAATGGGCCGACTGATTCAAGCTGATAAAAGATCAACTTTGACTAAAATAACCACTCGTTACAACCGAGGTATGCAGCAAAGCATTTCTGAAGCCACAACACGCACAACCTTAAGGCGGATGGAGTACAACAGCAGAAGACATACTGTACACCCACATCTATAATTCTAGAAAGAGTTTTAAAACCTTGAAGAAAATTAAAAAGTAAGAAAAACTGTTTAAAAGAGGCAGATAATACTATCCTAATCCCCATGACAGGGCAGCTTTGGACCAGCTCTAATGTCCCAATGTTTATGGATTAACACATCTGCTTCCCAAGACAGCAATCAGCCATTCACATGCCCGTATTTATAGGAGAGAATATGGATTAAAGTTTTGTGTTTATGAGACACTGTGGTAAATCTCTAGTCTTTTTGCTCTTTCTGGCACATGTGGGAGCAGCTAGTGAAAGCAGTTCAGATGTCAACAACAAGTCTAAATCCTTTCTGGCTATGGATAGTGAAATTAATTTAAAGTTAAGTATTTGATTTGCTTGCCAAATCCCTCAGTTATAACAGACCAAGTACAGGCTACCTTGTGAACTCCCTGTGTGTTTTGACTATTAACCACTAAAGTTTCGGGGCTGAACGGCAAAGTAAATAGCTCCTAATAGCACTCAATACCGCCTGCAGATTACATGTTGCCGTCCACAGAAAGTGGACACTTGGGCGGCCAGTGGGAAGGTGATTTATGGCAGGTAGCTCAGACCTCCCCCTCAAACCTGCTGACGTCTGTTATTACAAAGTGATTCATTCTTCCTTCAAAAAGCCGACCTGATGATTTTAGCAGCCGGGCTGGTGTGGCCGTCCGATCGGAGACAGAACTGAGGAGGGTGGAGCCGATGCTAATAGGATGAGACAGAAGAAAGTAGGGGAGAGCAGGGCACAACCTAATCCTTTTTGGTTTTGGCTTAATCATTAAAAATTTTTTAGTTTGATTAATTATATTTTTACAAACAACACACACATCTCTGCTACGAATAAGCATTTGAAGTTTGTTTCTATTACTTACCATTCTTGGACAATTACATCAAATGTGACAGAAGTGCAAACGTTACAACTTACTCCATAGATGGGCTTAATTGTAACAGGCAGGGGGTTAGTTGTAACACTTGCTAAAAATTAAGTTTGCAGGCAAATATTTCAATACTATTTTGTCTATATATTTGAAGTGAATATTGGTTATATATGTGTCTATAATAGACAGGCATCTACACTTTTCATCCCTCATCTAACCATACTAAATTCTCAAAATCAAATTCTGAGATAATGAAAATTAAAGTCTGATTTTAGCCATTCATTTCATTATGATTTTAATCTTTCACATGACCTTATTTTAATTAACATTAAAGATATAAACAAAAATACATTTTGACACACAATTTTTGATAAGACAGGCAGATTTATTTTGTTGGCAGCCAGCAATCATTTGTGTGTAGCCTATTTAAAACAACAGCAAGAATTACGCTAACGTTAGCTGTTTTCATATCGTAAGTGCTGAGGGGTTAGTTGTAACACAGAGTTACAACTAACCCCGCTGGGTCAAAATGTTTTCAAGCCTACCAAAAAAGTTGCTAAGAACTGCAGACATATTTCAAAATGATGCCGTTTTAGTCAATAAGACACTGATTAATATGACATTGGTTTTGACATCTTACACACCGAAAAAGAACATATGATGAAAAAATGTACTTATGTGACACCAAAGCACTCGTTCATCAATAACTCTATGGAAAAACATTATACATTTCCAATAGTTTGCGGGAGATCGTCTTTTGGCAGTGTGAAAACAATACCCGGAAAAACAACTCACTTAACCCTGTGCAACAATGTAAACGGTCTGTGTTACAATTAACCCTGCGTTAGTTTGTGCCCCGCGCACCCCTACACTGCACTGTAAACTACTTATTCTTACTCTCATAGGCTGATAGATGACAGTGATCTGAATAATGGTGCCTTTTAGCATTTATTATGTCTTTATAATGTATCTTTTGTATCACATTATAAAATAAGACCAAAAAGCTTTGGCATTTGATTTGAAGGCACTCAAAGCAAAGCCTGACAGCCTTTACTTATTAGTGGCTCTTGCTAAACCAAAACTCTACATTGATATTGCTCATACTGGAGGTTAAAGGCAACCATCTAAAACACCCCACCCAACATCTAAGAATACACAACACCTTAGCAACCACCAAGACCACCTGAGCAACAATCTAGACAGGACCTAGCAGCTCAAAGCAAGCCTAAACCAAAGTGCCTTAAGGTGAGTCCGATCAGTAGGCGGCCATCTTTGCAACACCCCATGCTGTTAATTAAGTCCTATTTACTTGGGGAAAGACAGATATGTCTGAAATTGTTTGCTAAAAGCACAATTGAACAACATATTTCTAGCCCAACCTGATCTCACAAATTTCCGTGAAATAGTCACGCATTATTTTGCTCAGTTTTGTGTGGCATTGTCACGTATTTCCACCATTTTACGTGCCACGCATTTATTTTAGGTGTCAGTTTCACGCAGTGTTGTTATTGGGAGCTCTTTTAGTTTTAGTCTTAGTCTTTTGGACGAAAATGCTTTTTAGTTTTAGTCACATTTTAGTCGAAGAAAACACAAAAAAGCTTGTAAAGTTTTAGTCGATGAAAACGCAAAAAGGTTTTAGTCAAGTTTAAGTCTTTAACAAATTTATTTAGATTAAAAAGTATTGGAAATGGGCTTAGGTTTGACAAGTAGATACATGTAAAACCTTAAGCTTAACCATGAAATGTGTCACAAGTCGATTGTCGAGTAAAATTGAATGTATAGACGTGTTTCCTGTTTACAAACATTACAGGGTGTGCGCACATCCAGGAAGCAGAAAGCCCGATTGGTGAGCTGGTCCGCTACTGCAACAACCTTAATTATTGAAGCGTTCTTTATTGTTTGTATATAAATAAAACTTCATTTTAGATCTGTTTTTCTGTCTTTAATTTTGCAGTGTTACTGTGAAACATGTATGAATTATAATGTTAGACTAGTAACGTAATTATCGCATCTACTGGCATGTTAAAATCAGGCACCTAGCACTGGCTCTGTCTGTAAAATTATCCACGCAACAACTCCTTGGCATTTTGACTTACAGACACCTCTAGTAGCCTACAACACAAGGCACGTCTCTTCTTTCTGCCTTTCGGTTGCGTGCGCAAGCAGTGATGACGTCGCAGAGAAATCCATGTATATGATATGTTAACAGCGTGACTTGTTAGTTACCTTTAACCAAATATCAGCGTGATGAGCCTTCAGGTGTTGCTTGAGATTGGTGGTATTCTTCCCACCTAGTTTGTGGCCACATTTAACATTGTCTCCCAATATGCATTCCATTTTTCTTTCTGACGGATTATACAAGTATGTCCATAAATCATCTCGTCGTTTCCGTTTATTGGCGTCACCACCACGGTCCTTCAAACTCGCCACAGCCGCAGGTGTGTTGTTGTTGTGTGAACAACACTAATTTTTCTTATGCTTTTTAAACCATTGTTGCCTGACGTTAGGGTTAGAGTTGGGTTTGGGTGAGGATGTCATTCTATGTAACAGAAAGTTGTTCTCACCCCAAACCGAAGCGACAATTGTTAGAAAATAGAAAAAAACTGTTGAGTAACCAATACGTGAAACTGACACGGAAAAGAAATGCGTGGCACAGGGAAGTAAAATGGTGGAAATACATGACAATGCCACGCAAAACTGAGCAAAATAATGCACCTCATGCACCTCACACATCACTCTGTACAGAGCTCCTCCCCTTAAACATCATCAGTTTTTATTGATTAATGATCAATAATTAATGATCAGTTTTTTTTTTATTGAAAGGCGGGACTTCATTTGCCAGACCGGCCCTATTGAGAGTTGCATTGTCCACTATTAATAGTAATAGATATTATCAATCTTGAGAACTATGAAACCTTTTTAAGGCACATATATAACTCATAGTATCTATATTAGGGAGTGAGTCATTTTGTCGTCTATTCAGAAGCAGTAAGCACACTGCATACAACTCGGGAAACACTTGTCGAGAAGGTGGACAGACAACACAAACATCCTTTTCCGAGGTGGTTAGCGACCAGGCCTTTGGAGCTCTAAAGCTGTGTAATTGATAGTTCCCAGGCATCTGGGAGTATTATGCCTACAGCTGAACCATACCCTAAAGATAGACGCGGGTCCACTTTTATGCCATTCATGTTTACACGCACATAAGACAGTGAAAGACTGCGTCTGTGTGTCCCTCTGACCAGCACATAACCAGACAGACTTCACATACTGATATATTTATTAGCTTCTCGTTTACAGGATGTTTCTTTTTTAGTACGCTTAATGGCATTCATCGGCCTCTTTGAAGATGTTTATCTCTGTATGATATCGCTGTACAACTCTCATTTGTCTTGCGATACTTATAACTTTAATAAAAGTCCTCAAAATCTTTCACTTTTACTGTATGACATTTCTGCTTCTTCTATATATTTACTTTCTTCCTTTTTTACATAATGTCTTCAAAAAATTAAAATCATTTAATTAAAATCAAGTGCAACAAATGCTTGAATATTATTAGATCAAGGATTTGATTCCCGAGTTTAATGTTTCTTCTATCTTTACTAAATGTCTGGCTTTGGAGTTTCCCTAAAGCTCACAGTCCTCGCCAATTTACTGCAGCATAATGGGCATCTCAGTGCTCTAAATGTAAAAAAGTATTTTAAAAAATGTCTAAAATCGGTCACATAACATGAATAGGAATCATTATGAGCATGTACTGTACCCACTATAAAGGGCTGTATATTATAAATATGGTGCCAGTAAGAAAATACTTCAATTTATGACATATAGAGAAATTGAAGTAAAAGAGAAAGATGTCAAAACATTCTCATATTTTATTGCAGGCACACATAGTGCGTTTCATATAGAGCTGATGTTGAACATCCGTTTCTCATCTCTTCATCGATACAGTTATTCACACCTTCCACAAGGACTTGTCTTCAATGTGTGGCATGAGAGATATGAGAACCTTCAAAGCACAGAGGCGGGGCCAAATGTTCTACTCATTACCAGTGGATAGTTTTCGGCCATGAAAGCTACTGTAAGCATCTCATTGGCTGATTCGCTCAGATATAATGTTGCATATGACGGTGCCAGATCATTAAATACCTGCATATCTCTGCTGCTTTTTTAGCACTTAAAACTTTTGCATAACTTTCTGTAACACGTTAAAGTTAGTTTATCTGTGCTCATATGTGGCATATTAATGAATAATGGCTTGAGAACTCATTGCAAAGGCACTAGACTGACCAAATATGGTTATGATCTGATTAAATCTCTAGGAGGAGAAAAGGCAAAAATTGCACCCAAATTACAGAGAAAATTCAAAATGGCTGACTTCCTGTGGGGTTTAGAGCTTGGCTCCGAGATGGCTTTGTACCTGTACTTTTAATTTGATCAAAGAGGCTGCTCTCTAAAATTTTTGTAGGTGGGCTAGAGCCATTTTTACACCCCCATGCATTTTTGAAGCCTATACCACATTTAAATGTTCGCCACATTTAACACATGTGCAACGTTTCATGACTTTTTGAACTTGTTTAGGCCCTCAAAAATGTGATTCATTTAGCCATACTATGCCAGGCTGCCACGGACACGCCCGTTAACAAAAAGGCATTTGATTTTGCACAGACTTGAGGATGCTGTCAAAGCAAAACTGGCACATACTGTACTGTAATACACTAAATTCTTTTCGCTAAAGTTAATATAAAATGTCAACAATGTTTTCCATCGAATTGAAAATAATGCAAAATATTTGCATTTTCAAATAAAGTCTTAGCTTATATTCGCAGCATTGTGCATGCTTGGGTATTTGCTGTTTTATATACTATAAATAACATATAACGTACAAATGTACTGTATGAAGAGCTTATATGCAAAACCCTTAGTGTGTCTCACATGATTTTTTGTAAATTAGCCATTTTTACCAGGTTTTATGTTTAGCTTCAGTAATTTCACTTTAAAGGCAATTTAAAATGCATTATTATTATTTTTTTAATTAAATTATATTTTTTATTATTATTAAGTTTTATGTCACTTAAATCATTTCATTGCTATTTAAGTTTAAGTTGATTTTGATTGTCTTTAGCTGCAAAACCCTCTTAAGTGCATGCAAGTTTTTTTTCCACTTCTAAAATAAAAACAAAGAGACAGAGCACAACGCGCCATAACCTGAAAACCACGCCCACCGGGGGAAGCAATTCAGCCTTCTCCATTCACTTTGTGTTGCGTGAGGCTGCCTCCTTGTCATTTCTGGCTTATAACCAAAAACAGAATAATGCCTAAAAGCTGCTGTGTGACAATATGTACAGCAAACAATCCAAAAAACCCAGAAATACGTTTTTATAAGCTGTCGACCCAAAAAAATTAGCGTTTAAAGACACACAAGTGGAAACTGGCAACTTTAGTACTACTATAAGAACTACGCCCACTGGAGGCAAAAGTAATGGCGATCCACTTTTGTCTCCTTAAAGGCTGGGTTTTATGGCTTGACAGTTTATAAAAACTTATTTCTGGGTTTTTCAGCTTGTTAGCTGTACACCTTGTCACACAGCAGCTTTTAGACATTTTTCTTTTTTTTTGTTATAAGCCAGAAATGACAATGAAGCAGCCTCACGCAATACAATGGAGACGGTTGGATTGTCCCCCCACCCGGTGGGCGTGGTTTTCAAATTAGAATAAATGCACTCTGTCTCTATAAAAAGCTGCAAATTCGCTAAAGATGCAACTAGAAACATTTCAAATGATTAAAAGCAGAATTCAAAACATGCCATCGTTCCTTCGTCTTCTATGCACTTAGAGGACTTTGCTGAAAAACCTGATGTGGGTTTAACAGATTCTGCCACCAAACCAGTATATGTAGTTAATGTATTAACAGCTAAAGGGACTTATATACATCCATATGTCACTGTGACTCAGTAGGTCCAATAGTTGACTCAGTGTCATTACTTCACCATTATTATGTTATTTTACCTCAATCACCATTATATTAGCATGAATTAGGTCAGGCAGTAGCATGATTATTTGTGCCTCCATATAGCAAATTGATACTCTCTGCTCTTTAAATATAAAATGGTACCTGCAACCTCAGATCACATCAACTAACATCCAGTAAGCTAATTTAAACATTTGAACGCTTGCACATGCATGTCAGGATAGATCCAGCTAACTCTAACTAGTCTATCCAGTAGGTAGCAGTGGTCAGGACAAGGGTGATATCACTGGTCTTCTGTGGTCAGAACTCCTTTCTTGACAGAGTCCCATTCTTGGCCGGGACCTTTCATCTCCCTCTTACTTCTGAAGGCCGCAGGACAGGCGGTATATCATTTCAAAAAGAACAGAAAAGCTTTCAAGTAAGCATGTCCCTTGAAACATTAGCCAGACTGTAATTATAGTGTGGATTTGAGCTTTGAGCTGTGCTGAAGATAACTTTGGTGACTGGGACGATTGCTGCCCTGCATCTCTTGAGAGAGGAAGAACAAGAGGCAGAACTCCCGGGAACTGATGGGTTTGGGGTTAAATCATGTACTTCCTCACAGTATCACAAAGATTTTAATGCTTGCACTGAAGCGCACAAGGTGATTTTCAAATGATTCAGGTGAAACATGGATCAAAAGGTTCTGCACAAATTGTAAAGTCTATGCCACTCTCCTAAAAATGAAGGTGCTGTAAAAGGTTCTTCAGTAATGCTATGGAAGAACCATTTTTGGTGCCCCAAAGAACCATTCAGTCAAAGGTCTTTAAAGCAACATTTCTTAAAGGAAAACACCACAGTTTTTCAATATTTTACTATGTTCTTACATCAGCTTAGACGAATTAAAGGTGCAATGTGTACATTTTGGCAGCATCTAGTGGTGAGGTTGCAAATTGCAACCAATGGCTTAGTTCACTGATCACGCCTCACTTTTGAAACGCATAGAGAAGCTACGGTAACCGCCACCAGACAAACATGACATCGTCGGAGACAACTTAGTAAAAAAAGTTTGTCTGTTAAGGGATCTGTATAAACATGGCGGCACAAAATGGCGACTTCCATGTATGGGGACCCTCGGTATGTAGATAAAAGCCTCTCATTCTAAGGTAATAAACACATAACTGTTTATTATGAAAGGTCGTTATACACCCCTGACAATATAGTTTTGTATATTATTTAGCATTTCTGTCAAGAGAAATTACACACTGCACCTTTAATACATACCTTTTTTTTCATGCGTGCGCTTAATATTTGTACAGCACGTCGTGAATGTGTTAGCATTTAGCCTAGCCCCATTCATTCCTTAGGATCCAAACAGGGATGAATTTAGAAGCCACCAAACACTTCCATGTTTTCCCTATTTAAAGACTGTTACATGAGGACATGAGTAAGTAAGGTGGCACAAAATAAAATGTGGTGATTTTATTTTAAGCGGATAAAAAATGAGAACTATATTGCATGGCAGAAGAGCACTTAGTTTGCAGCACTTTGACCTGCGGCATGCAGTCCTTCAATTTTTTAGTTACATGTTTTACCCAGAATGTTACAGTAATATAATTTGTAACAAGAAAGGTAATAAAATGAAGTATTTACGCCAGATTTTTGGACCCCAATGAAATAAAACACATAGAACAGACCAACGTCAAAGCAGGTAATGGCTAATATAAAAATACAAAAATAATGATATGGTCACATGATAATGAACGTCCTTATTTTCAAGCATCGGGTGAAGTTAGTCATAGGCTCTTTTAAAACCATTTTACCATCTGTCTTACCAGCATACTGTTTTTCAGATCCTGAATCTGTGTATGTGTCTTAGACATTTCAGTGGAGGAGGAACTTACAAACGAATCAAATGAACCTGATGTAAACCAGATGTTTGGGTCGGGTGATCAGGTCAGATCTCAATCCCGAAACTATTAATCCAGCGTTTTGCTCTTTTCTTTTATTGTAAAAGTTTAAACACTTGAATACAGTCACATCATTACACATCTTTAATACATGTCGATGTCAGTTCAATAATGACAGTCAATTTGTTATATCTAAAGCAATCCTTTCAAAATATATTGATACTGCAGTATTTTGACACTGGACAATAAATAGCCTTGAACACTAATATTTTTGCTGCTGACGCACAGACTAAAACTCACAGCCAGGAGCTGCTGCCAAATTGCAAACTTTGTTTTTTATATAAATATATAATGATATATGTTTACCATATAAAGATAATAAAAATTATTTAAAGCAACCTTAAATAAATGTGACAGGCTATGAAAGATGAAGCCAAGTTTCATTACAAAAAAAAAACTCTTGTAATAGGGATATTTGTATTACATGCACCAAAACTTAATACAAGTTCATTAAATTTATTAAAAATATTTAAGGATACTTATAAAAATGAATTGAATCTAGTGGTAGATTATTAAAGTGCACAAGGGTGGTTAGTGTAAAAGGACATTAAAAGGAAAAATTAAAGGATTTGTTTGTACTAGCGCATTGTGACCACACAATGCATATATCCTTGACTTCAGGTCAGTGTAAGCAGCTGAAGTTGTCTCTTTAGCATTGCATTGAAGCTGTGGATCTCATACGTCTTTAGGCATCCAAAAGCTGCTGAGCTACTTTGGGCCTCCTGCAGGGTCGCTGTGCCGTAACCTTTCCCTCAGCATCCACAAATCACCTCTTTCTGAAGGACCTGTCATCCACACGGCAGTAAGATAGCGTTAGAGAGAGACCTCCGTCTTCCAGCAAACAGTCGAGAGATTGTCTTTGTTTCCTTTGGCAGCTTTGTTGGTCTTACACTGTGCATATATATATAACTTGTTCTGCTGTCTACATGTGACAGTTCATGCGAAAAAAACATTACATTACAGCACAATGCATTAAAAGTTAAAAGGTCTGAAGCCACTCATAAAATATGAACTTATCATTGTAAATTTTATTATCATCATAACAATTGAAGTAAATAAATGGACAGTATTGTACAGTACATCCAACTGCACGTTTGCAGGGAATGTAAGTAAATCCTGTGTGGAAGCAAGGAAATTGTCTACAAAAAATTCAATTGTGCTGAATCTTTTTTATTACACCCTCTATTCAATTTCAAGCTAAAAATAAAAACATATCTTTGTTTTTGCTCTAAAACTTTGTAACCCATCAGTGTATTTTAGGGAATGTGTTACTTGGTCTTTTTAAGGTCAGGGGTGAAGGTCAGAGTTCATGTCATTCACACACTGATAAGACACATACTGTAGGCAGATGATCCGAACAGACCTGATGGAAAGCCGCACTGAAGGGCTCTGTCATTGAAACGTGCCCGCTTTGACCTCTGGGTCACCAAGGGTGAAATTCTTGCTCAGGTTAGCATGCTGTGTCAGATTGCATGAGGGTCTGGTGGTGATGGAGGAGTGGACAGGTGTGTCTGTTCCAACAGCTGTATGTATAAATCATAACATGTAGGGCTTCGCTGTGGATACTTTATCTTATCTCAGATCGATTCAAGTTTATATCTATGCCTTTTACAATTTTGCATTGTTGCAGAGCAGCTTTACAGTAAATACATATAAGGAAGCTTTAAAGATAGTGGAGATTTAAAGCTGGATTCTGTAACTTTTCCCCCTGTCTATCGCCATCTCTGTTTAAAACATAAAATTGCAGGTAACCTTAAAGGATTAGTCTATTTTTTTTAAAAATCCAGATAATTTACTCACCACCATGTCATCCAAAATGTTGATTTCTTTCTTTGTTCAGTAATGAAGAAATTATTTTTTTTTAGGAAAACATGCCAGGATTTTCTCATTTTCATGGTCTTTAATGGACACCAACACATAACAGTTTTAATGGAGTTTAAAATTATAGTTTCAAAGGACTCTTAATTATCCCAAATGAGGCATAAGGGTCTTATCTAGCAGAACGATTGTCATTTTTGCCAAGAAAAATTTAAATATGCACTTTTAAATCACAACTTCTCTTCTTTCTCCGGTCCTGGACGCGCCACCGCGACCTCATGTAATTGTGTAATGCCGTGGAAAGGTCACGTGTTACATATATGAAACGTACATTTGCAGACCATTTTAAACAATAAACTGACACAAAGACATTAATTTATATCATGCGACATACGTCATCCGTGACCTCTTGATGTGATGATGTATTGCGTGAGGTCGCGCTGGTGCATCACAGGACCAGAGGAAGATGAGAAGTTGTGGTTTATGCATATTTTTTCTTGCCAAAAATGACAATCGTTTCGCTAGATAAGACCCTTATGCCTCGTCTGAGATCATTTAGAGTGCTTTGAAACTGCAATTTTAAACTGCATTAACTGTTAAGTGTTGGGGTCCATTAAAGTCCATTAAAATGAGAAAAATCCTGGAATGTTTTCTCAAAAAACATAATTTCTTCTCGACTGAACAAAGAAAGACATCAACATTTTGGATGACTTGGTGGTGAGTAAATTTTCTGGATTTGTTTTTTTTTTTAAGAAAATGGACTAATCCTTTAAGTAGGCTACTTATCTTTTCATGTATGCCTATTTAGACACTTCGTATGATAAATGGAAATGGGCCCAAAAAATAAGAATATAAAAAAAGATTTTCTGATTTATTAAAACATGATTTCATATAAACCTCTTTAGAGTGTTAACTTGGCACAATTTGTGCAATGGAAACAAACAGCACACTGTCGAAAATAAAGGTACAAAAAACTGTACCTTTTCTGTCACTGGGGTGGTACCCTTTTTGGTTCATTTTTGTACCTTTTTGGGTATACAACATTTGAAATGCTGTACCTTTTGGGGTACAATATTATACCCTAAGGACCTATTGTGTAGCCTACCTTAAGGCAATGGTTCTCAAACCTTTTCGGTGTGCCCCCCCCCCCCATTATATAATATAGTGATGTTGGTTATAGCCTTATTTTCTGAGGTTTAATTACACAGAAATTATGAAAAATGTATGTGTTTTATAAAATGTTATAAACTGGGACCCCCCTGACACCATCTTGCGGCCCCCAATTGGGCCACGGCCCACAGTTTGAGAACCACTACTTTAAGGAAACATTTTGTGCCAGTTAAATTTTCGTGGTACAGTTCACTGTACCTTTAAAGGTACACAATACATCCTTAAGGTACAGGTATGTACCCAAAACTGAACCTTGGGGTCCCCAGCGACAGAAAAGGTACAAATTTGTACATTTTATCTGATAGTGCACCTCAAAATCACTGGCTTGGAAAAACAACCAACAGTAGACTTGCATTAAAAAAAGGATTAGAGACATGACAGTGGGTTATTTTGTCGTCTTTCCGCGAAAATCTAGTATAAATTGTTTACACATGGGGGAGTTTGTGACAAGCAGTGTTACACATCTGTTTACATCATCAACATGTGTATAAATTTGCATAATTGCCTTCAATGTTTATAACAAAAACATTTTTGGTAAGACTGAGCAACAGTTGTACACTATTTACAGGTGTACTGTATTTTTCCAGTATTTCACCCTGTGGCTGAATACAAATGCACAGCAGGCTTGCAGTCATTTAGTACCATTAAAGGCAATGAGGCGATGCATACCTGAATGCTACTGTAGAGCCCAAACTGGCCATGCTCTGGGGTTTATATGAACGCTTCCTCCCCAGGGTCAAGGACTTGGCTCGGTTTGCGCTGCCAACAGGTCACCACCCCATTAGCAGTTCGGCTCCAGAGGTCAATGAACCTACTTTACAATCTCTGTGTGGTTGGCCACATCTATTAAAAAGTGGAGATGGAGCTCAAGTCATAGCCGGTGTGTCTGTGCTGAGGACACAGTCGTTTAGTTCACATGTGATAGCGCCCCCTACTGGGTAAAAAATCCTCATTAGCATTTACAGTAATGTATACATTTACATTGCAATGTAACAAAAGTGATTTGTTTTGAGGACGCAATATCACCCCTGACAGATATTTTTTTTTACAAAATATGTACCCCAGCAGTCACTGTGGCTGTACCCTTTCAAAAAGTACTGCTTTGCACCCCAAGAGTTCATGATAATAGAGGTGCATACTGGTACCAAAGAGTGCTTATTAGTACCTCAAATATACATATTACTTTAGTATCTCAGTGGTACATATTCCTACCAAATGTATAAATATATGTACCTAATGGTACATATTGGGACCTTTTCAAAGGGTACTGCCCCAGTGACAGGTGGGGTACATATTTTTTCTGCCAGTATACAACAACACACATTGTTTTTATGTGTAATGCAGTGTGAGGTTGAGGTGATCTGCTTTTCCTCGTAATACAGTACCTAATGCTACTGCTTCTATATTTATCCGTCATTGTTTATATCCGATACTTATCGTAGACTTCAGAGAGACGCACACATGAGCAGGCTGCGTGTCACCATGTCTTTGAAATTCAATACTGTTATGTGATGTTGTTGCGGTAACTGACAAGCCAATAAACAAGAGGACTAAACAGTATATTTCAAAGTTGTCAGGAGGTAGTTAGTACACATGACTATCACCTTGTCTTTCATCAAAGCAACAAACGATCTGGAGACATCAAAATAAATTGACCAAAAATACAGTATTATGCTTTTTGGTAATACTGTAGTGCAACCTGTAAATGCAATGGTTTTTAAAGGTGCCAAAGAATGCATTAAAATAATTTGTTAAATAGTTTTCTGATATCTACATAGAAGGTATGTGGCTTTATTAAGTGTAAAAATTATCCAGAGATGTTTTTGCACGTCATTTACAACCCTAGGATTTGCTTTAGAATGAAATGGTCTATTATTACCTTATTTAAACGGGTCATGAATAATAATGTTGAGCTCTGCTCTGATTGGCTGTTTCTCAGAGCAGCTTCTATCAGTAGCTCTTTGTGTATAAACAGACCATTTGAGTCTGTATCAGATAAAGATACAGAATTTGAGGAATAATCAATTGTTTGGAGATTGTTAATGAAGTTTCGGAGTCGTAAGTTCAATATGGACCTGCAAAACGTAACTGAAACGTCAATAGACCTTTTGCGTGTTTTCAAACAGAGATTACGTTTTTTGTGGGCGGAGCCCAACTGGTGACAGCTCTGCAGTAGCGGTGTGAAGTGTTTTAGCATTAAACTGTGATTTTTATGGATCCGGTGTTCTGTCGAAGTCTGTTTCCCCTATGTTTCTCTTAGTGTAATGGTACACTCTAAAAACAAACGGTGCTATATAGCACCAAAAGTGGTTCTTTGCTCGTAATCATAGAGGAGCCATTTTTGGTGCCATATGGCACCGGTGAAGCACCTGTGTAGAGCCATTTGGTGCTATGTAGAACCATATGTGGTGCTATAGTGGTGCTATGTGGCCCCTGTGTGGTTCTGCACAGGTGCGTCACTGGTGCTTCACCGGTGCTACATGGCACCAAAAACGGTTCCTCCATGGTTACGATCCAAAGCAACAGTTTTGGTGCTATATAGCACCGTTTGTTTTTTTAGAGTGTACTTATAGCGTTTTCACCACGTTACGTTTATTTTTTAGATAACTTAATAGTTTAAATGGCTACTGATATGTCTGCATGTATGTAATGTATATGCATTGTTCTTTATTGGTAAATCAATTTTTACAGTATGAATCGCTAAAGTACATATAAAAGCAATAATATAATTTTTTCTATATAATATCATTTAAATATTTCATAATTCTCATGTTTTCACTTATTTCTTCCTTATATTTATAGCATACGTGTTTGCTCTAAACTTTTATTTATCACTCCAATCTGTCCGTTTAAGAGCTTATTGCAACCATAAACACCTACGTTTATCTTCAAATGGTGTCTTCGACGACGGTATACTATAAAAAGTCATATTTTTTGGCATTCCTATTCTGACACTTAACAGCACAACAAGACATTTTCTAGTGAGTTAAATTGTTCGTTTCACTCGTGTCTCATTCATTTACACTGTTTTTCTGCCACCACATTGCGCGCGCAGCTTGCAGTGGCGTAACTGTGACTTCGACTCGCAAAATGTCTATAGTAGAACTTCAGCTTAAACGCTAGCATATAGCATTAACTAGCACATAGCGCTAACTCAGCAGTCACAACTTTGTTTTTAGCATTGTAATAACATTGTAATTAATGTGTAATTTAATGTACATCTCGACTGTAATGTCACAGTTGGTGTTATGTGGAGATTGGTCTGTTTTGAATTCATCTATGTCTAGGTAAATGCAGTTTTACATTTTACAGCATCTTTAAATCTGATCAACATACAGTACAGCACTGTGATACCACTGTACTTTTATAATTTGATACCTAGTTGGTACAAGACCACAATTGCATTTTGCATTTGTTGCACTGCAAATTAAGTTTGGATACACTTGACTGAATGTTTTTATCAATGTTTTTAGTAAATTATTGATATGGTACATGCATGAAATTAGTGTTGGACTCAAATGTGACCCTGGCTGTGAAACCCAATGTAATTTTGGGATTAAAAGCATCAAAGTTTGATTTCAATAATTGATTTCACATTGATTTCAATTTTTGAAATCCTTATAAGTATTAAAGATATCAAGGTTATATTTCTTTATGTTATGTAGGATGATTTTATATATATAAAAAAATGAAATCACAAAACTAATAACTTTAGCTGGGTTTCCACAGACTGGGTAACAAATATTTTGAAGAAACAACCAAGCAAGCAAAAACCGAGCTGTTGAAATGATGGCTAACTATAGACCCAATATAGTCCAGCTATAAGTAACCCACTTCTACCCTAAATAACCTTGAATTTGGTTACATGCCATTTTTGCCAAAATAACTTGAAGATGATGATTTTCCAACATGTAAGCAAAGTCAGGTGTTCAAGGTGTTTGCATTCATTTGTTTTAAACGTATAGGTATAATCTATTCTTGGGCTATGGTAGACTTTCACTGACAGCTAAAATTTACCCTTGTTTTAGCCAAAATTAGCCAGGATGCACCACGTAAAGTTTGAAATGAATATGCAGAACTTAAATATTCATGATCATGATAGAGTTTTGTTTTCTCATCCTATACTTTTATTTGTGGTGTTTCTTAGTATATGATAAAAATATTTCTTTTCACACAACATGCATTGTTTATCTTTTTGACTATGTACTTAAAGTACACAAAAAAAAGATAAACTGAATGATTGAGCAGATGGGAACACGGATGCTGGGAAAGACGCTTCTAGACACATCTGCATTTGTGAGGGCAATTCTATATGTTGCTGTCTTCTCTCTTTTTCCTGAAAGACCCCCATTTCTGCGGCGGGTCCTGTTGCCAGCCCGTGATAGCATTTATATCTCACTGGATCTTCTGATTTATGAACCAGACTCTTTTTCCAGATGGATGCAAAACTGCAGCAGGAAGTTCGGCCAGATCCGAAGGCTTCTCCAGGTTCGACATGTGTTGAATGACACACGCTCCTCCAGGTATCCAGCTAATGTTGGAGGAGGGTCTGTTCCTTTTCATGTCAAGCCACTGAAACTTAAATGAGCATTGGCAAACACTTTGCAGGTTGAACTCTGAACTAGTTTAAATGAGCGATATGTATTCATATCATTTAAATGCAAACACGTGGGGTGGGAAAAATCTGTCAAAACATTTAAGTTCAGATGCTGTTTGTATTCACAATGTTTTAAAGAATTACAATTTATTCACTGAAAATGAATGGCTTATTTTGCACAAATAATGTTTGCTTTCATTCATTTAGCAAAAAACTTTTTTGTGACTGAAGAAGTTATAAATCCTTCTCACTTTTCAGACTCCTTTCAACCACCTGGCTTCAGTCTAGAATAAATCTTGTTGGCTCAACTGGTACAGCATGGCGCTAACAAAGCCAAGGTCATGGGTCTGAATCCCATACGAACTGATACAAATGTATTCCCCAAAAGCACTAAGCTGCTTCAGATATGGACATCTGTCAAATGCATAAATGTTATGCAATGCCAACTTTTCCCAGCCCAATCAATTCCTGATGGATCAAATCAAATCCTGCACTTAAATGTTCTGTTTGATTCAGTCATGAAAGTAAAACTCACAGGTGTAAATCATATAATCTCATTCAGTAAATATGAGGTCATGGAAAAGACATCATTACAATCTTAAAAATAGATCCAAGTAATTTTACTATGATGAGGAAAATCTAAGCTTTTTCCCAGGATGATAAACTCAGTATGCCAGCTCCGTCGAGCTTTTCATCAACGATTAGCCGATGTCACGGAAAACATGCTGTCATCGGCATCCCGTGTATCTCACCTTGCATCAACACAAAAACAGGCACTTATTCAAGCATGTGTGACATTAGGACTGGATTCACTATTGCTGCTCTTGTTAACAGGGAAGCTGTCTTGTTCAGTTCACACACTTCTAGTGATCTATATCTCCCTGCGGGAAGGGAACTCTTGTAATGCAAAGTAATAGAAGAGTGACATACAGTATGTGACAATCTGTTTACTAGGCAGCGTATGCAAAGATTTGTGATGCACTTAAATTTAAAGGTCTCTGAGGGAAATTTGTGCGAGTAATCCTGAATGTAGATAATCTGTCACGACAGGGTTGGAGAGACAGGACGCAAACGCAAGGTTCAAAAATAAATAACGTTTAATAATAAAACACGAGGGATAACATGGTGAATACAGTCAACACAGGAACATCCAAGACAGGGAACAGACGGGGTAGCAATGACAATAATCCGGCAACCGGTGTGACAGAAACAAGGCATATAAATACAAAGACAATTAAACATAAGACAGGTGTAGTGTATTGGCATAATGAGTCAATGAGTGTCCAGGTGAGACGGATCAGTGCAATACACAAAACATGACACGGACTAGCCGTGACATAACCCCTCCCTCTACGAGTGGCTACCAGACACTCACATAAACACAAAACAAAAACAAAGTCTGGTAGCGAGAGTCCAAGGGAGGGGTGGAGGGCTTGGGGACCCTGGCGAAGCCGGCAGCCGCCGGGACGAAACCAACAGGACGGTGGGCCGGACTGCGCCAGGAGAACCGGAGCGATCGCTCCGAGAACCGAGGCAGACGAATTACCCCCCTTCTGGGAATCGTCGACGATGAGGTGCCCCCCGTAAGTCATCTCCCATCCCCTCGCGGAAATGGAGACCCTCACTCGGTAGCCACCCCGGGGAAATGATCGGGCGTGGTCCGTTCCGGATCCCCCTACGAGCGGGACGGTGGTCCTCCGAGGGACCGTCGACGACGACTCAACCGTTGGGGGACCGCCTGGGCCGATCCTCCTCCCACAGGCCCGCAGGAGCGAGCGATCGCTCACGGTGGTCCCCAAGAGACATCGGGGCTGATGGGGAATGAACCCCGATGTCACTACTCCCCCTCGACGAAACTCCTGGGGGAGCCGCCCTCCGTGAACTTGCTGCGTCCAGTTGGGCCGGATCATTCTGTCACGACAGGGTTGGAGAGACAGGACGCAAACGCAAGGTTCAAAAATAAATAACGTTTAATAATAAAACACGAGGGATAACATGGTGAATACAGTCAACACAGGAACATCCAAGACAGGGAACAGACGGGGTAGCAATGACAATAATCCGGCAACCGGTGTGACAGAAACAAGGCATATAAATACAAAGACAATTAAACATAAGACAGGTGTAGTGTATTGGCATAATGAGTCAATGAGTGTCCAGGTGAGACGGATCAGTGCAATACACAAAACATGACACGGACTAGCCGTGACATAATCAAACAGATTCAGTAAGGAGTAAACAGTGTATCCCTGCTAAAAAAAAAACAAGAGACACCATCACAGAAATTCTATTCGATTTATTGGTTTTAATGGGAATTTTATTGGTTGTATTGGAAACTATAATGGTCTCTACGGGTCTCTGTTGGTCTCTACTGTTATGTGTTGGGTTCTATTGGTGGGGCCATTAAATCCTAATGGATGGAATATGTCCCAAAACACACTACAAAAAGGAATTTTGTAGTGGTTTTAATTGTAAAAGCTATGGTTACAGCCAAGGTATGCAGCAAAGCATTTGTGAAGCCACAACACGCACAACCTTAAGGCGGATGGGCTACAACAGCAGAAGACCCCACCGGGTACCACTCATCTTCACTACAAATAGGAAAAAGAGTCTACAATTTGCACAAGCTCATCAAAATTGGACAGTTAAAGACTGGAAAAATGTTGCCTGTCTGATGAGTCTCGATTTCTGTTGAGACATTCAGATGGTAGAGTCAGAATTTGGCGTAAACAGAATGAGAACATGGATCCATCATGCCTTGTTACCGCTGTGCAGGCTGGTGGTGGTGGTGTAATAGTGTGGGGGATGTTTTCTTGGCACACTTTAGCCCCCTTAATGCCAATTGGGCATTAATTAAATGCCACGGCCAACCTGAGCATTGTTTCTGACCATGTCCATCCCTTTATGACCACCATGTACCCATCCTCTAATGGCTACTTCCAGCAGGATAATGCACCATGTCACAAAGCTCGAATCATTTCAAATTGGTTTCTTGAACATGACAATGAGTTCACTGTACTAAAATGGCCCTCACAGTCACCAGATCTCAACCCAATAGAGCATCTTTGGGATGTGGTGGAACAGGAGCTTCGTGCCCTGGATGTGCATCCCACAAATCAACATCAACTGCAAGATGCTATCCTATCAATATGGGCCAACATTTCTAAAGAATGCTTTCTGCACCTTGTTGAATCAATGCCACGTAGAATTGAGGCAGTTCTGAAGGCGAAACGGAGTCAAACACAGTATTAGTATGGTGTTCCTAATAATCCTTTAGGTGAGTGTACATAACAAGATTATCAGTGGTGTATAAAGACCTTACATAATAAACTGTGTTTTTTAGCTGTTTTTATCTACATACACCGCGTGTCCCTTACATGGAAATTGCCGTAATTTTTCTACAGTAGCCCTAAACGGAGTGTGTTTCATCCCTACGTTGTCTCTGATGACAACATGTTTGTCCTGTGACTACCATACAGTACACTCTAAAAACAAACGGTGCTATATAGCACCAAAAGTGGTTCTTTGCTCGTAATCATAGAAGAACCATTTTTAGTGCCCTATAGCACCGGTGAAGCACCAGTGAAGCACCTGTGTAGAACCATATAGTGCTATGTAGAACCATATGTGGTGCTATAGTGGTGCTATATGGCCCCTATAAGGTTCTACACACGTGCTACACAGGTGCTTCACCGGTGCTACATGGCACCAAAAATGGCTCTTCCATGGTCACGATCCAAAGCAACAGTTTTGGTGCTATACAGCACCGCCTGTTTCTTTAGAGTGTATGTGTTTTATAATTGGCCCTTTGCTAAGCCACTCTCGAAAACCGCCACAGGCCAATCGTGGTTTAGCAACTGTAACTAGGCGCGGGGGTCTGACAAGCTTTTGAGCGAGGGAAACATGCCAAAACGTCGTGAATATGGATTGTGTAAATGTGATACAAGGTATCCTAAGAGTTTGTGGGGTGGTGGATTTTCCCCTTCACGAAACTTAAAACCCAAGTAAAGAAATGTTGGACATGGATCAAGCATCGACCGGATTAACAAAAACACATAGGCTACGTTTGCTCCAATGTAAGAGCACGCTAACGTTAGCTGGCTAGCTAACTAAGTACCTCATTGCTTGCAAATAATGATGGATCTTTGTTCATAATGCCTATATTTAAATGCAAAATAAGATGATTAAAGCCAAGATGGATGCTGACTGACATACTAAAAAAAATACTTTAACATTTTGTTAATAGACGGTTTACCCCTGAGTACCACAATCCGATCGTGGCTCTCCCGTGGTTAGTTCTATAAGCGGGAGAATGTTATCATTGGAAAGTGGTCATGTCTTGATTTATAATTATTCAATTATTTTTTACAAATTTCCCTTACCCTCCTGTGCATGAATAAAGCTGTTCCTCAATTTGTGTGTTTTCCATTTAAATGGTCAGCGTGTGAGGCGGCTGCTGCTTGCGCTGAGACCTAACGTTATAGGCTTTAGCTTCAATTTTGATAAAATTATTCTCTAATCGGTTGCATATTATGTTGTGGATATATCCCTAGAATGCATACTGCAGTCCCTTTTGTTTTGCTCTCTTCACCTGTTTTTCACCTGTTTGCCAAAATGTCTGACACTGTGCATACATACAAACTGTAATAGACTTGCCAGGCACAAAAGCTTGACAGGCGTAGCAACAGTAACTAAGGAGGGCAGGGCTTAGGGAAGGATTAATTGAGGGGTGAGTTGTTGGTTATGATCTATATAAAGAGTTCGAGCGGCCATCTTGGTAAGCCCAAATGGCAGAGGGCTTCATTGACTTACATTCAAAATCATGATCTAAATTCACCCGCTTTACAGCGTATCAGTCACACGAGATTAATTTTTAGGATATGTGTACACAAATTAATTGTTACTTCTGGTGTTATTTGCAATGTTTATGTTTTAATCAGGCAGGATAAAGGATTTATAAAACAAACGTTAAGGTGAGTGTGTCTGCTGCATTCTGTTAATGACACGGGTATAAATAAAGTTTTTTTTTGACATTCAGCTACACGGTCAGTGTTATTTCTCTAAATAAGTTTAGGTAACTTGTAAATATAACATAATTACAAAACCAGCAAATTGCATGCACATACGGTACAAAGCATGATTATTTATTTAGATTTCAGAATGAGCACGTTTGTCATTAATAGTAAATATGCTGCGGTCTGTCTGCTGATCTGATATTGTAATAAAGATGAATGTATAGTAACTTACAGTTTAAAAAGCAAAATGTACAACACTCCGTAAATAACTATGTACATGCTTAAGACGTTTGCATTGTAATAATGTACAGAGAGACTTCAGATATAAAAACGGAGACTAGTAAAGTGAAGTTTTATCATTAAAATCTGATAACGTCCATTGATTTAATAGAACATTTGGGCATACCAACATGGCAGCGCAGTGGCTTCACAATTGTGATGTCATGAGCAATCCAGTCATTTATGTAGATCAGTGGTTGCAATTCGCAATCTCACCACTACATGTCTCTAAAATTTACACACACCACCTTTAAAATATTAGTTGCACAAAAATTTTTTACACAACTTTTTTGAGCTAATATCTTTTAAGTTGAATGAACTCAAGGCAGCCATGTAAAAAGTTTAATCAACAATAATTTTTACAGTGTGTTTATTGTGTCATTCACTGCTACTACAGCTAAGCAGTTTTGCTGCCTTAAACTTTTGTGTTGAATCAATTCAGATTTGCTAATAATTTCAAGTCATTTATCTTGACTAGAGAATAGTTATTTTTAACTTATAAAATATAGTATATCAACTTGTGTGTGCGACCCATAAGTGGGTCCTGAGCGAGGGGGCAATCTTCCGATCTCTCTAATGAAGTCAATACAGAAGTGATTTAAACTGCAATTCATCGACTGGCCGCTTGAGGCTGGCTCCAAAAGGGAGTCAATTCCCATAGACCCTCATGTTAAAATGCATAACTTTACAGCAGAAAATAATGCCGCCTACTATTGGCTTCAAAAAAAATAATAGTGCCCACTATTGGCTTCAAAAACGATCTTCAGAAACCTATGGGTGACGTCACAGGCACTACGTCCATACTTTTTTACATTCTGTTCCTGAGCACAGTTTGCAAACCTCTAGCTTAGTGGATTGTTTGCATGACACGATGCATTGGATATTGTGCTCATGTGGTCAGTGAGAGTTTGAATCTGGCTTGCAGCATTTCCTGATTCTGTCAATGCTTTTTACGAAAACATAAAAATAAAATGAAGCCAAAATGCACTATGCTATACATGTATTATAACATAACAGAATTGTTGCACTTAAAAAAATCCAGCGTTGGGTCAAAAAGGGACAAACTGTACCATTGAGTTAAATTTACCCAGAAATCGTGTCTATTTGGGTTAAAACAACACAGCATTTTGGGTTAAAACACCTAACGCTTGATTGAAAATAACTAATTTTTCAATAAAGCATTTTTTAGAATGTGTTTGGCAAGGAAACATGCAAAGATCGTGATATCCTTTGATGAAAAATACAAGTCATAAAGTTCACATGTAAAGTTCAGACATGATATGACACATCAAATCACAGATATTACTTTGTCAACACGTGAAACCTCCTCACAACTGACTGCATCCCACTTGCTTATTATAAATTGATATCTTATCTATCAAATTGGACTAGTGAAAGAGACAGGTTTCATCAATATCACACTAAAGAAAACATCCTTTAACATCATTTTTTATCTTAATAATCTGTTGTGTTCGGTCACCCAGGCATTCTTCATATAAACATGGATCAAAGCAAGCGGTCAGCTTTTCTACAGTAGCATTGTGTGTCTGCATGTGTGTGTGTGTGTGAGTGTCATAATATACAGTAGTTCAGGTTGGACCAGAGCTACTTTCAGTTTGTAACATATAGGATCAAACCAGGCATGATTTTGTTTGGTTTGGCAATTACCATAATATGCACAACCAGAAATATCAAAGTAAACATGGTTGACAAATACTTATTTTTAGACAGGCCTTGTCTAGGTGGGCATTTGTGTCACTTTAACAGGAACAGGAAATACTGCAGATTGCCTGGGACTTGATACTCTGCCAGGTTTAAATGCCACCTCTATAAATATCCGGCAGGAATGTTCGGCTTGGCAAAGGGGTAAGGTCGACGGCCCTCAGTTTGTCGCCACTCTAAAGGCCTATATTGACACGGCAGGTCCTTTTGAGAGCAATCCGAAACTCTTCCTCTGTTTCTCTCTGTCTCTTGCTTTAAAGCTCTTTCTGCAGTGGATCTCTCCATTACTGGCCATCAGGGGGTGGTTTAAACAGAAGTGGGGCTATTCCCAGCATCCCAGGGGTCATTTCTTATTGAGGATTTTGGTCTGGGTGTGGGAGACGCCCCATCGCCTGCTTGTCAAAGTTTAAAAATACCTGGCAAGGGCAGTAATACCTTTGAGTGCTGAGTGTGATGGTTGGGGTTTTTGCTATCGAGTCATGACTTGGACAGGACAGTTTGTCCCTATTGAGGATTCCTCCCAAACAACCCACGTACTTGTCTTAATATCAAAAATATTAATGGTATTATAAAAAGTATTTCTATGTGATCTTGTATCAATATTACACTATTTTAGCGTTTCCTAAAATAAATAAAAATTTGTGTGTAAATAAAAACAAGCTATTTACTAAACCACAATTTGGTAACCAATCACAATTTAGTATGCAAATATTTGTGTAAAAATACACACCTAAAGCTGAAATGTTCTACAAAACAACATTAAATACACTCTCATTAAGTGGCTGAAGCTGAAATAAATGCTTTATTTCATGTTTATGTTTGCATCTGTGGTGAAAAATGTGTGGTGTAGTGTTATAACATCGGGCATAAATGATGACACAAAAGACTATTAAATTGTGTCAAACTAAAATGCAAACTATTATGACTAATCTACAGTAAAGAAGCAGTTCAAGTTAAACAACCTGTGATGGATTTGAGTCAACACAATAGTAAGCATCACATCCACTTCATTTGCTAAATGATACTGAGGGCAAGAAGACAGGGAGGGAACCACCATCCTGAGGAACAGAGGTTAAACACCATAGAAAGGAAAGAAAATAAATACAAATGTCCAAGTGAACATGTTGTACAAACCACAAGGACATTGTTTTAGCATTGTGTGAATCAACAGTGAGCACACCTATAAAACAAAAATGATAAATGTACACTGTAAAAAAATAAAGTAACTTGGTTTTGCAAGTTCATTCAACCTACTGTTTGACCTGTGATAAGTTTACATTGTTTAACTTCATTTATTAAGTTAAAGTAACATAAATATTGATTTGACAACCAGTGTTGGAGGTAACGCATTACGTGCATTATGTAACAATATTACTTTTTTGAAGTAACGAGTAAAGTAACTCATTACTAATCACATTAATATTTGAGGTACTTTTTCAAAAAAGTAATGCAAGTTACTTTTTTAGTTTAATTAATTCGATTAAAAAAATGATGTACTGAATTAAACTAAACGTAGTCATATTATGCACTCTATGCGTACATGACTGTGTGTGAACAGTTTGAGTCAGAA
This sequence comes from Misgurnus anguillicaudatus, assembly GCF_027580225.2. Classification (NCBI taxonomy): domain Eukaryota; kingdom Metazoa; phylum Chordata; class Actinopteri; order Cypriniformes; family Cobitidae; genus Misgurnus; species Misgurnus anguillicaudatus. The sequence goes on from NC_073347.2 coordinate 11,417,052, forward strand.
ACTGAGATGGCAGGCCAAAGCTCGACATTTTTTAGATGAAATATGCAATTTCTGAATGCAAACCTTTTCAGTCGTAAAAAACACCTGCAAGGCCTGAAAGAGACCAAGCCTCAGCCAAGAAAAACTAATGCAAAAGTAACGCAAAAGTAACTAAGCATTACATTCCATGAAAAGTAACTAAGTGACGCAATTAGTTACTTTTTTTGGGAGTAACTTAATATTGTAATGCATTACTTTTAAAAGTAACTTTTCCCAACACTGTTGACAACAATGCTATTTTTACAGTGTATGTTCATACACACACACATGCACACTAAATGTAACATGCGCAACCCTGCACAAATATACATCACATTTCAATCTTTCAAAAACCAAGTCATTGTAAACATCCAATACTATCACCCTTTTTAATAATAATAACGTCATGCTTTGGCATTTCTACATAAAATTGTCCGATACAATATAAAAAAGTGCCATTACATCCTTGGCCTGTGTTTTCATGGCACTAACAGTTTTGACCAGCATGTGTCGCCATTTGTTTGTATGTGTTTTGTACATATTTCTGGATTATTGTGTGTGTTTCTAAATCTGTTGTGCCGCTTGTATGTGAGATTATGAGAAAATGATTCAAGAGACGTATGTGTGCTGTTGTTTCTTTCACAAATGCATATGTTGCTTGACAAAAAAGCAAACATTGATCAAATTTATATCTATTATGTAAACTACACCTTTTGTAAAAACATTTTATTGTTTTGTCTTGTGCTCACATCATGGCACAATGGCCAATGGATTTGAAAACAATATGTGTTTTAAATAAACAGAATGTGGCATCATTATGAGACAGAGTTCATTTCAGTACAAGAAATTTACTCATAGCAATATTGCGATATAAATATTAATTACAACGCTAGACACCACCTACACTGAAAAAAATGATTCATTGAATTTATTTTACGTTACTAATCTTTTTTGTTTAAATGTAGCTTAAATAAATTGATTGCAACCACTTACCTTAAAAAAATTGATTAAATTCAATGAATCATTTTTTCAGTGTAATAACACATTAAAATCCTAACCTGCTCTGCTAGGGCTACATATTTTTTGGGAAGCAGTTAAAAACTAGCACAGTTCCTTGTCTGTTAAAGTAAATAATGTACCACAAAATATGCAGAAGTTGAAATTAGCGTATCAATTATGACAAAATTCAAGAACATGGCGTGACAACATGAGGAACATAGTGGAGCGTAAGTCTGTGGACGCCATGTATCAGGAAATATGGGTTTTAATCTATAAAAAAATGCATAGAAAACAAAGACTCAGTTATTAATGTTTTGGTTATCCACTTGTTTTTGAAAAATAAAACATTCTCCTTTGGCCTTTGTTGCATAAAGCCAGTTACTCGGGTAATAAAGTGCTTCAAGATGCCATCTAAGAACCATTTTTGGTTCATCAAAGAACCATTTAGTCAAAAAAAAATTATGTAATAATGTAATGTTTCTCAAGCATATGTCATATAGTAGTTCTATATGTGCTCAATATCACAAAGATGATGGGAGCCCTTGTAGACCAGGTCCAGTCATTACCAGTTTATTATTAGATAATTAATGGCTGCTGACTCAGAGTAGTCACATACTTTTTCCCAACATCATCCACGACCCCTCTTAAAAGGAAGAAGGGCTTTATCCCCAAAAATTGCCTCGAAAGATCATGCAGGGCTGGGAAAATCATTTTCTCTAGGTATACTGTAAGGCAGTGGTTCTCAAACTTTTTCCGCGTGCGGCCCCCCTTGTGTACGGTGCAATCTTTCGCGGCCCCCCAAAGAAAATTTATGACAAAAAACTGTTCTAAAATTTAACATTTTAATTAATCAAAACATATTAAGTTATACAAAGTAGTGCTGTTGGTTTGTAGCCTTATTTATTTTTAGGTTTAATTACACAGAATTCATGATAAATGAATGTATTTTATAAAATGTCATAGTGCCAGGGGGGCCCCAGTTTTATCTCGCGGCCCCCCTGGGGGCCCCGGCACCCAGTTTGAGAACCACTGCTGTAAGGAATCAGCCACACAATATTGCAGATTCAGGCCCCACTAACTTGTCCATTGTCTTTTAAAAAATAAATAGACAACAACATTGCATTTAGCCTATATGCTTTTTCTTGAATTACATTACAATAATTCAGAGGTGGTATTTGTTAAGGGCAGGATACGTGTAATGACTTTAGGACCCTTTAAAGAGAGCACTGTAAATACAAAATAATTAATTTATCATTTGTTTACAAACCGACACAGAAAAAAATAATTAAATTCTGACATTTGCACTTATCTAAATGTAAAAGTTTAAGAGTTTGCTACTAGGACAAATCCATATCACAAATTTTTAAAAAAAAGGCCTTGATGGGTGAGGGGTGTGTAGTTTAACTTTTATTAGGAAAACATTAACAAACATAACATGATGATCAACACATCGGTAGTTAAAAAAGTCAAATGTTTCCGTTTTAATACATTTCACTGTGCAAGGCACACCTGGTGCATTCATAACCTGTTTCATCTGGCCTTATTTGATAGCGCTCCCTTGTGGAAAAAATGAATAAATAAATAATTCAACAGAATAGATTACAATGCTGGTCTTTTACTGCCCTCTACAGACGCCGATAGTCTAACAGTGAGGAGACACTAAACGTCATTGACAGCTAGGCCACATTATTCGACCTTTGTGCGATTTTGCATTAACCAAAGATTAATATTTAAACCTGAAAATAAATGTTTTATTTAAATTCATTAGGAGGTTTGATTTGTAAGGACACCAAATTTGGGAGGGGCTTAGGTTTGTCAGCACGAGCTGATCTTTAAAAAGTGCTTTATAATAATTGCATAATTTGCGCAAAAAGGACAATGAATAAAGCTCAACACTCCCTATTGTAAAGGGTCAGCTAAAGTGACATTTAACAGTAAGTAGGCTACCTATATAACAGACACCTGCAGCTGTCAATGACAAAATGCATTTGCATGCAGCTCTGTACAGCCATGGTAAACATTTTGTACATATATAATATTTTGGATGATGCATCTATCAAATGTTACTGAGCGGATTTATTGTGGGGTTTTTTTCTTCTTCTTTTTTGGTCTAAAGCCTGCCTCCATCGACAGTACGGTGGTACTGAATGCTGTAGTTTTTCCTTGCTCTCTATTTTTTTTTAGGAACAGCAGAGGCTCAGCACACAAGGACGGAGAATAGGAATAACACCAGGAACTCTTCCTTTTGCCTGTCTGAAGACAGATTTATTTCGTACATGACGCATTTATAGAGGACAAACAGGTATTGTGAGTTGATGTTTCGTATTTTGCGCTCGCGAAGCATGCTAATACTTCCTGATGATTAGCTCGAGCCCCCGCGTACGCCGCACGCGACGCGCGCGAACAAACCAGATCGCTCCCGTTATAAAACCGACGCAAAACAGCGCTCGCTCGCACATCAGACGGGTTTATCAATTATAATGGCAACGTTGAATTGTGTCGCGTCGCCTCTCATCCCTCGCTTGCGATGCAGATCGGCTGTTGCTCTGTGAGTGTGTACAGTATATAAACGCAGCGGAGGGAAAACAAAATGGGGGTGAGTTGGGGTGGGAGGAGCGCTGTTTAAAAGCAAGAATAGGACATTTGTGCTCAAGCAAACCTTTATTTAGCAACCACTTTCGGCTTGAGTTTGCATTTGAAAGCAAATGCTGTGAAGTTAAGGCGAGTGCTTTTATCTGTGCGCGTGCATGCAGGATTATTGGGTGATGGCCTCGCGCGCACGTACCGCATCCTGAGGGGTGAATATAATGCTGTTCATGTGCTGCTGCTGGTCACTCGGGAAATATTTTCATATATTTGACGAAACTTTTTGTGGGGAGGGGGAGGGATGGCGCTGTGTTATTATTAAACATGCTGCTGTTTGTCAAACATGCCTCGCGTATTTAATAGTGGATATCTCTGTGGGGTCGCTGCAGGCTGTGTGGACCCTCTGCCTTCCACTTTCAACCAGAAATTATATGATTTTTATGACTTTAGTTAACAGGGGATTATTGCTCAAAATTGTAATTGGGTTGGTTTCATAAAAAATGAATAAGAAAGAATCTAGACCCAGAAGTGATCATTTATATATTTTTGTATATTTATGTAAATTTGTCAATAACATGTTTCATGTGTTATGAAAATGCATTGTATTTTACATAAACAGCTTGTTTTTAAACGATTTAAATTGTTTTGCATTATTTTCATGACTATTAGGAACTTTCCCGAGCCAATTAGAGAATATTAATAAAATGAATGCGAAAAATAAGTAAATAAAAGTTGAATAAAGACGTCTGCTAAATTAATAAATATTAATGTAGTTTCCATGCATGTACAGATTTATTAATTATACATTTATATATATATATATATATATATATATATATATATATATATATTTTTTTTTTTTTTTTTTTTTTTTATTAATATAGTACACTACATAAATTATTGTCATCAGTTTTGCTATGAAATGTGACCTAAAACATACAAATTTTGTGAGATTTAAATTTATGCATTTGATTGATTAATCCAGGTGTTTTCAAACTTTATTCATCAAACCCCCTTGACCTAAATAATTGATTTGAATTATTTTACTTGAAGTGCCTCCTGACATTTAAAATTTATAGATATATTTAGGGATGGCAAAAGATTAATCGCGATTAATCGCATCCAAAATAAAAGTTTGTGTTTACAAAACATGTGTGTGTGGTGTGTGTAAATATTATGTATATATAAATACAAACACATTCATGTGTATATTTAAGATATATTTGCATTTATATACTGTAAATACATTTATATATTTTTTATTATATAGAAATATAAATATTTTATATATAAATATAACCAATTTTTCTTAAATATATACATGACTGTGTGTGTTTTTATATATAAATAATAATTATACACACCACACACACATATGTTATGTAAACACAAACTTTTATTTTGGATGCGATTAATCTTTTGACAGCCCTAATTTAAATATGAAAAATATTTAACTTCAATAACATAGATTTTTTATTAGTTTCAAAGTTTTTATCAGTAGTATTGAAATAATTATTTTTATTATTAAAGGTCATTGGACCTTCATCTAGTAATTGTCTTTTATTGGTACATACATATTTGTCCCTTTTTGCATGAGCTCCTCAGTTTTCTGATATAGTTTCTATGGCTATATTCATGAAAGGAACTAGTAAATCCGTAAACCAGTTAATCCATAAATAGGTTGGAGGAGGGTCTATTTGGTGTGTCTAATTTTCCTTACATGCATGTTTTTGGCCTATGGGAAGAATCAATGTAAACCCACGGTGCCACAGGGAGAACATGCAAACTCCACAAAGAAAGGTCACCTGACCTAGCCGGGATTCAAACCCAGAACCTTCTTGCTGTGAAGCAACAGTGCTACCCACTGAACCACTGTGCTGACCCATTTTCTAATATAGGGTTGTGTAATGGTCACATGACATAAGTTGTGTCTGTAAGTGTTTTATTTAGATTTTTTCTTTTAGAATATATATTTTTTTCATTTTATGATTTAGTTTAATTATTTGTTTTTAGCGATTCATAAACCCCTGCAATTCCCTCGTGAACCACCAGGGGTTTACGAACCCCAGTTTTGGGAAACCCTGCATTAATCCAAAGCTATATTGCATTCAGTGTATATCAAATGCATTTGTATTAGTAGGGTTGCCTTTGATCTTTATCCGTTTGAAGCAAAGTTATCTGAGTTCACGTTCAGAGATCATAATGCATTTTATTTTTTATTTCACTGTAGGTACTCCATCCAGTGGCACTGTGAGTTTAGAGGAGGTGGGTCCACTGTCATTTACTCTTGCAGCGGATGCATCTATTCATTGTGTGTTGTCGTATGGACGGCCGTTTGGATCAAAAGATGATAACAGAGCATATGTTTATTTTTTTACAGCAAAGGCAGGATGTCAGCCAGAGGAGGAAAGAAGAAGACCACCAAGCTGTCTCGCTCTGCCCGGGCAGGAGTTATTTTTCCTGTCGGGAGAATGATGCGTTATCTGCGCACAGGAACCCATAAGTATCGCATTGGCATGGGTGCACCTGTGTACATGGCAGCTGTCATTGAGTACTTAGCAGGTAAGGGCTTAAAAAACACAATCCTCCACCACAGACAGTTTTCCTGTTAGGACCGGTCTGCTTCTATCATTCCTAAAATGTTGTCGACTGTTGCATCACCACTGATGTTTCTGTAGCTGAGATTTTGGAGTTGGCTGGAAATGCAGCAAGAGACAACAAGAAGGGAAGAATCACTCCAAGACACATCAAGCTGGCAGTGGCCAATGACGAAGAACTCAATCAGGTAATGAATGACATGTCTAAATAGACCAAAGATTTGGCATATAAAAATATGTTTACATGCCGTACACTTTGGCACAGGTTTTTGCTAAAGGGCACAATGGGAATAACATGTTTGTCATGTGGAGGCTACATTAGCCTCTCTGTGTTTCGAAAGAGAGGGGTGAGCAGTGGACTGAGACGTTGGTTGCAATTCGCAATATCACCACTAGAGGACGCTAAAATATACACACATCAGTTTTAAATAAAGTTTATTAAAGAGAACAAATCATAAAATTTTGACCTTTTCCTTGTTTAAGTGCTATAATTGGGTCCCCAGTGGTGAAAAAATAGGTCATTGAAATTTGGCTCCTCTTGTGATGTCAGAAGGGGATAATAAAACACCTTAATCTGCACCTTTGCATTAAAGGGGGGGTTTAATGGTATTTCAAGCATTCTGACTTATTAACACAGTTATAGAGTTGTTTCCTCATGCTAAACGTAGGCAAAGTGTCAAAAATGCAGTTGGGCGTGTTTCAGAGTATTTCTGTGCCGAATGCACTTCGCCAGGGTTCGTACAAGTTTCGGCTAATTTTTTTCGATTACGGTTCTAACTGACGTTTCAGGGGTTTTCGATACGTATCACTTCTTTATATGGGCTTCCGCCGGAAAACTTCCCCCGAAAAACCCCGCCCAGCCGTCAATCAGCGGGAGACGCTAGAGCTGCTAACAGCTTATCACGCCACTCAGCTTTGTTTAATTTCAAAAGTCAACAATGGCACAACAAGAAGTGTGTTTTTGGATGTAAGGAGAAGACATCCAGCCTTATGGAAACAATGGATATAGTTTATTATCCGGATTAGCAGCGGAGTTTTGCGTGTGTGTTTGATGCGGTGGATTTTCAGAACCGGGTCATGACGAGTTACACGTGGTAAGTAAGACTTCTGTCTTATGTTGGAAATAGGCGCGTGTATATTATATAAATGACACGAACATGTAGTGAATCATAAGTTAAAACAGTGTTGTATAGTGTTGTATGACTCGTACTCGCTCCTCCCGTGTTATAACTCCTCCTTCTGCATTTTTTCGGACGTTATCGGAAAGATTCGGTAAAGCTAATCTTTCTTTTATAAATCTGATTAAACTAAAGCCTCTTCAGAGATATAAAGGATGTCATACTACTCCATAGGTACTCCAGATTAATATCAGAAATGCAGAAACAGCGTGTGTTACGTGAGCTTTAAAAAGACACACCCAAAAACTGCACATTTTTGCTCACACCTACAAAGTGGCAATTTTAACATGATATGTTACATTATCGATCTGGTATTTTGAGCTAAAACTTCACATATGTACTCTGGGGACACCAAAGATTTATGTGACATCTTAAAAAAGCTGTGTGAAATGTTCCTTTTAAGAAATAAACGAAATCAAACCTGCAATACTCTTGATGTATCCAGCTTTGGATTTGGCACCTTTTCATTAGTAGTTCAAACCTATACTAGTTGTGCTACTAAACTCATCCACATACAGAGATTTAATAGTTGAATTGATAATCCTTTGTGCCTGGCTCTGCTTATAGCAGTATTTTTAAAAGCAGTTTGTTATAACATGTTACTAATCAGCTGCTCAGAGGGGTGACCATATCAAACGGTGGAGTTCTGCCTCGCATCCATCCTGAGCTGCTCTCCAAGAAGAGAGGAGGCCGGGTGAAGGTGGAGACTCAGGTGGCCGTTCCAGAGAAGAGGGCGAGTCGGATGAAGGCCATCAAGAAACCCAACAGAAAGAGCAAAGGAAAACCAGGCCGCAAGCCCAAAGTAAGGACAGTTAGGGCTATCACGATTATGAAATTTGGCTGACGGTTAATTGCCTAATAAATTGTGACGATTAGGACAATTAATGGTCTGTTTTAGGGCTTTGACGTTTAATTCTCATAGATTTGTTGTTTGTTTGTGAAATAATTTTCACATATTGTTGTGATTATTTAAATTAAATATTTTGCAAGGTTTACCTGGCAGTAAATATTAATACACATAACACATATTTAAACGTAATTATTTAATGAATATATCTTTTAAAAAACAAAAAAAAATCCCTTAATTTGAATGAGCTGTTTTGGAAATGTTTGTTTTACTTGGCAATTCATACTACTTATCAAAGTTTTGCAGCATTTCTTTAAATGCAGTTTTTCTTTGCAATGTATCGCGTTACACTGTCAGTCAAGGAGCACCATTAAAGAAACACCATTCACACAGACCTTTGGTCCTAGAAAATACCTGTAAAATTGCCAGACAAGCGTCTGTGTGAACACAAACACGTCCCGTAAATCTTCTGGGATTATTGCCGGAAAGAGGACCTAGTAAGGTACTTGGAAAACCCTCTGTGTGAACAAGAAGCCGAAACAATACCGTAATGCGTGTGTCGTAGGGAGGACGCGCGTCATCACAACAAAAGTTATGGTTCAGCTCCTTAAAACAAGAAATAACATGCATATAAACATTCACCATGAGAAATGTCGCAGGCAGATTGAAGCAGTTATCAAGAAATGAGACGCATAAACAATGACGCATGTGCCGTAGTCGGTGTGTGTCATGGCAACATGAAGTTGGTTCAACTCTTTAAAATGAGGGATTTACAACATTTACGATGAGAAATGTCAGCAAACTGGACTGAAGCAGATATCAGGTAAGTTAGCTCGTCACTTACTGCGCTAAAACGGTGATCATTCAGCAGCATAAAGAATATCACGTCATGTGCTCATTTGAGCTTATAATAAACAAAAATGCCAGCGCGTCATCCCAACAAGATATATAGTTCAGCTCCTCAAAATGCGGGTTTTTAAATGCATATAAACAATCAACATGAGAAATGTCTGAAAACTGTATTAAAGCAGAGATCAGGGAGCTCCTCAAACATCCACTCTAAAGCAGAGATCATTCACCAGCATAGAACGGCGCGTCACATGCTCCTTTATAGTCTTATCATAAACAAAAATGCACACGAGAGAGAAATAATAAATAATATGCAAACTTCAGATGCTGCGTAGAAGAGAGGGCAGGACTTTCAACAGGTCACGTGTCTTTCTGGGACCTTGCAGATGCCGGCAAATCATGGCAGAATGAATGAACAAAAAATCTAACAATCCCAGAAAAATCCAGGATGGATTTTCTGTGTATTTTCCGGAATGTCTGTGTGAAAAGGGCTATGTTGTCTCGTTTATACTGGCGCTGCAGCTCCCCTTGTGTTTTTTAGAGAGAAATGCAATCATTGCGGTGATCTGAAATCATCGTGATGAGGTCAAAAAATCACGATGAGACGATTATTTAATCATTGTGACAGCCCTAAGAACAGTATCAGCTGATAAACCTTAGTGCTGTTAAACTAAAATGAATTATATTAACTCTTTCCCCACCAGCATTTTTTTTAAGTTGCAAGCCAGCACCAGCATTTTTTTATGATTTTCACAATAGTTTAGCACCCTTTTTCTATACATTTATAAACAAACAATATATCAAATAAAAAACAGACCCTCAGCTTTCAAACAAACAAAACTGAAAAAATGTTTTGTTCTACCTTCATTTGTTCTCTTTTTATCACTTCTCAAATATGGGTAGGTTTCTTCAAAAATACAAAATTTTGAGCAAAAAACTGAGGTAATGAGGACTTCAGATTCAGAACGAAGGTCACAACAGCTTTTACTGTTTTTGAATCAGTGGACGTTTAAGTGTTTTTAACTCGTCAATAGCAGGGAAAAGCGTTAAGATCACAAATGTGACGCTGCCTGTGAAAACCCAGCTATAGTCTTTATCTTATACATAAAATCATCCTACAAAATGTAAAGAACATTCAGTGAAAAATAACCTTGATATGTTTATTATCACCTGAGCAAGGTCATAAGATTGAAATCAATGTGAAATAAGTGAATGAAATCAAATTTTGATGCTCCTGATCTCATCATTAGATTTTGAGACTTTAGTCTGGATTTCACACATGTTTTGCTGTAATACAGAATTTGTTCTGAAAATGAGAACTGTTTTGCAGAAAAGCACAGAAAATGACAAAGAAGCAGACGCCAACGCAACATTAGAAGATGGACCAGGAGAAGGATTCACTATTCTCTCCGCAAAGAGCTTATTCCTTGGACAAAAGGTCTGCAGCTTTGTATAGCTTTGTTGTACTGTATATCAGCTGATATAAATACAGTAGTACTAATACACTAGTGATTTATGGTACAGTACAGAATTAACCTTGTGTCCATCAGCTTTCCCTTACAGAGAGTGAAATCAGCAAAATCGGATCAATCAAAGTGGAGGGAATCATCAATCCCACGAATGCAGAGATTGATCTGAAAGAGGGAATCGGTCAGTAGTCTACAAGACTAACACAATGCTTAAACATAATATCAGGCAGTGCTATCTGTAAAATAGATTTTATGATGATGATTTATGATTCAAACTGATGTATTCTGTTGATACAGGTAATGCCCTCGAGAAGGCAGGTGGAAAAGATTTCCTCGAGACCGTTAAGGAGCTGAGGAAATCCCAAGGCCCCTTGGAAGTCGCATCAGGTGAATTTTCAAGCACGCGCTCCTCCCTTGACACTAGCAGACAGGAAACAGACTTGATTTAGTTTGCATGATCTAGCAGCATTCACAGTGGTGGGAAATGACCTTGATAAAAATACAAGTCTTAAAGGGATAGTTCACCAAAAATAAAAATTCTGTCATCATTTACTCACCCTCATGTTGTTACAAACCTGTATAAATTTCTTTGTTCTGATAAATATAAAAGAAGTCTTCCATAGTATTCTTTTTTCTTACTATGGAAGTAAATGGGGCTCATGATCAGTTTGGTTATAAACATTCCTCAAAATATCTTCGTTCTTGTTCATCAGAAAAAATACATTTATGCAGGTTTGTAACAACATGAGAGTGAGTAAACTATCCCTTTAAAGTTGGAAAGGTCATGAAAATATGCCAAATCAAGATAATTCCCCATTTTCCTCTGTTTCAATATCTTATGAGCAAGGCATTGCTTTTGCAAGCAAGTGTGCAAATCAGTCTGCAGGTTATTTTATTAGTTGCAAAAATATGCACACAAACAGTATCCTCCCCCTTGCAATCTTCAGATAACATGTTATGATATCATCTACGATATCTCCAGTATTTACAAATAAGAACGGTCATGGAAATGTATTGGTGAAAAGTGTGGGAACCTTGAAAGTGAAACAAGAGATAAGAAACCCATTGTAGTCTCTTTGCTGATGTAGTTGTGATCCCAGCGTTTCTTATTCCCTGTGCTCTGCAGTGGCAGTCAGCCAAGCCAATGGGATGGCAGCACGTTTCATCATCCACTGTCACGTCCCCCAGTGGGGCTCAGAGAAGTGTGAGGACCAGCTCGAAAAAACTGTCAAGAACTGTCTCTCGGCTGCCGAGGAGAAGAAACTCAAGTCGGTGGCCTTCCCCTCGCTACCCGCCGGACGGTGAGCTACGATCGCAACAATGACCTAAACAGATCAATGTTTTTGAAGTACCCTGATGATGTACCCCATGCACAAAAAATGTAGATCCATGCACATGCCAACAGCTGATATTATCCACAATTCATTGCGAAAGAGAGTTTATTGATGCTACTCTGAAATAATAGACAAAATTATATTTTAAACATTGCATGAGAAATTATCGAACAACAGCTTAAATCTGAGGAGGAGTTGAATTTTGCGGCTTTGGTTAAATGTTAAAGCAGCAAAATAGAAAAATATTCATATTTTAAACTTTATTAAATGATATAAAACTAGCTTCCGTTAACGACGCCATCTTCCCTGTCTTCTCCCATCTCCCATGCGAGGTGAAAATTATTAATCCTTCTTTGTTTAACTTTATCAGTAACAGTTAAACCTTTAAAAACTATTGAATGCTGATAAGTTACAAATTATTTAAAATGTATACTTTTCAAAAATATTAGCGGCCTTTGTCATATAGGCATAGCTGTTTATTGTTTCCTTCATTTGTATACATTTACTTATTTCACTATAGTGAAAATTTGTAGATTGAAGGATCTAACTGTGAGATTACGCCATACGCGAGTTCGGCGATTTGTGCGAGTAGATTACATACAAAGTCAATGCAAGGACGCGATCGGACGCGTCCTCGCGTGGGGCGATGCGAATGACACGATATGGACGGCACGTTTACTGTGAAAACACACGCTATTCGCCTCAAACGCATCTTCGCCCAAGTTGTAAATATTCAACTCGAGCGAAAAATTTGCATGACACGAAGTTAAATCCCACAAGTAATCTAGAGCGAGTAACGCGATGCCCCGCGTTTGGTGTGTACGTAGCATAATGCTGCGTTCAGACTGCCGCAGTAAAGGTGTCAAGTGCGAGTGATTTCAATGTTAAGTCAACGTGAAGACGCAATGACGTGCCTCTGGAGGTCTCGCGGCACGAATAAGGCGTTTAGTGCGGCGCGGTAGACGTGACTCCGTGAAGTTTGCGCGAATGGCGTTAATTGAGCGTTGCCACGGCAAACGCGCGAGTTGAAAAATTTGAACTTTGGCGGAAAAACGCGCCACGTTAACCAATCAGGAGCTTGCTCTAGTAGTGACGTGAGTACACAAAGCGAGCGGAGTCGCAGAAGCCCCTCCCATGACTCGAATTTCTGTGTAAATGTCTTAATGACTAGAATTTCACGCGCAGCTTTTACATGCGAATGAAGCAAGTAAACTCAAAATGTTCATGCTACGTACACACCAAATGCAGGGCATCGCGTTACTCGCTCTAGATTACTTCTGGATTTAACTTTGTGTCATGCGAATTTTTCGCTCAAGTTGAATATTTTCAACTTGATCGAAGACACGTTTTAGGAGAATAGCGCGTGTTTTGGCGGTGGACGCGCCGCCCATGTCCTGTCATTCGCATCGCCCCACGCGAGGACGCGTCTGGTCCCGGGCTTTTCCATTGACTTTGTATGTAGTCTGCTCGTGCAAATCGTTGAACTCGCGTCTGGTGTAAACCCACAGTCAAGCGGCAAACTCAACGCGGTTTTGACGCCTCAAACACGGCTGGTGTGAAACCACGGTTACACTAGAATGAGCTTCTCTCCCATGTTGGCATGGATTAGCGATTAAACTGAAAATTCATTATGACTGCCACTAGGGGGAAAACTCCCACAGTCGTGTCCAAATATGGTGTACAGTGGAAAGTGTCCATGTTGAACAAATTTGTTTAATGCAAAGTAATGTTTGAGTAATTATCTATGGTTGTTTCAATGTTCCTATGAAATCAAAATAAGGATGTCACCTTCTATCATTTTCCCTCAGAAATGGTTTCCCAAAGCAAACGGCAGCCCAGCTAATACTGAAGGCCATTTCGAACCATTTTGTCTCAGCAACCAGCTCGTCTCTGAAGAACATTTACTTTGTGTTGTTTGACAGCGAGAGTATTGGAATATACCTGCAGGAGATGGCCAAGATGGACAGCAAGTGATGTTCAGTCATGGATTTGATATATTTGAAAGTGTAACGGCCTTGGACGCCTTTCTGTTTTAGCTTTTGTTTGACTCTTTGCCTCAACGCTGTTTGATGGTACCATGAATTGAGCAGACAAAAGCTTTAGCAGATAAAGCATCTAGGCCAGTAGTGGGTTGTTGTGCAGCTTGGTGAAAGATGTTGTAGGTATATGTTTTCGAAAACAGATTATTTGAAGGTGTTTAAACAAGGATATTTGTGACGTACTGTACACCATTTCTGTTTTACTGTTCTTTAAAGAATAGACATTCATTTAGATTAGATCGACTTAATCATTGTTTGCCATTGTTATCCTTAGACAGATCTTGGTTTTACATTCCATGTTCGGAGTTAAACTTTTGACCGTTGTTTTTGGCTAGATATGTGTGATTTATCAAGTTTTGATTTATCGAGGAAAGTGTTTCTTGTTCTGCTTTGAAATAAAAAAATGTTTTACACCACAGCTCGAGCTTTTTTCTTTCACAGAATACTAAAAACAGTCACTTAACTGGCATCTATTTACTAGCTTGTAGAAGTGGGCAATACTGTACTGTATATTCTGCTGTAATGTTCAACCAATAATGAGATTTGAAAGCAATGAAGGATTTTTGTTTAAGTAAATGTCCCAAATTCCAATCTAAAATCTCCTGAGAACTTTAAATACAAGTCATGCGGACCACCATAATATTCTGGCGAGCTCTGAAAGAGCACATAACTCGCTATCCACTTTCCTTTAGTACAGTAGTGTCCCTGTATAACTCATTGCATTAGGAGTGCCAGAAGACTCGTGGATTTGAACCCAGTTGATACTGATAAAAAATGTTTACCTTTCTATAGGTCACTCAACTGTTGTACTTTAAGGAAAACTACACTGTTTTTCAATATTTTACTATGTTCTTACCTCAACTTAGACGAATTAAAACATAACTATCTTTTTTCAATGCGTGCACTTAATCTTTGTACAGCTCGTCGTGAATGTGTTAGCATTTAGCCTAGCCCCATTCATTCCTATGGCTCCAAACAGGGATGAATTTAGAAGCCACCAAACACTTCCATGTTTTCTCTATTTAAAGACTGTTACATGAGTGTGGCACAAAATAAAACTTTTGTTTTGAGCCATAAGAATGAATGGGGCTAGTCTAAATGCTAATACACGACGCACTGTACAAAGATTAAAAGTGCACAAGTTGAAGATAGGTATTTATTAATTTATTGAAATTGAGGTAAGAACATAGTAAAATATTGAAAAACGGTATAGTTTTCCTTTAAAAGTGTACTCAACTGGGCTATTTTGAAACACCATTTATTTCAAAACAACAAAAATCTGTAAATTTTTTTGTAAATAATTTCCTCACTTACAAAATTTACGTGAATGTGAAAGTCGGAAAGATTTGATAATACAGAGAATTCAAGTTTGATTTCTTCGCTTAACTTAGGTGAGTTTGTTCATATTTTATATTATTGTAGTTTTATATTGATAAAATAAACGGAAACCAATCATTTGTTTTGAAAAATCTAAGGATCTTAGATTTATTTATGTTATAGGGCGGGTAAAATGTTTATCATCTATTGGTTTTTGTTTAATAGAGTCATTTTACATTTTTATTGTTGTTCTGTTTTAATAATAATAATGAAGAAATAGGCATTCGTAGTAATGAAAATTATGTCAATTAAATCTTTCATTTGTTTGTGTTTTAACGCAGATACCATCTGTCGAATTTGTTTTATTAATAAACAAGCAATATAAGCAAGTTTGTCATTGGAGCTACTATTTTATTGGAGTTGAGTTTTTCGTTAAGAGTAATAATGAACAAACATTTAAAAAATTAATTTTATTAATAAATGGAAATATTAAATAATGTAATGTTAAAGATTAAATAGCCAACTTTTAAACTTCTTTGCCAAATATATTTTCATTCAAAATATGCGCTGTGTTTAATAAGTTTAAAATGTGAAAAAATCCTCATGTGCACATCCCTAATAATACAAATCGAACAAATTGTGTAAGAATATATGTCCATACATGTATAAACATGTATGGTATTTAGTATATTTTAGTACATTTTTTAAGTATACTAAAGTGCTGGTGAAGTAGGTCAATACTATAAATTAGCAAATTTTACACTTTTATTTAGTACAAAGTAACAATCTACTACAAATGTACTTAGTACTTTTACACCACTGATATACATAAATAATAAGTACTTTTTATTTAACAAACTTTTGCTTTACATCCGCATAAAATGGTACTTGTCACTCTACATTTCTTAAATGCAAGTTGTTTTTACCCTTAATACTTTAAAAATGTAGTACTTTCTTATTTATACTCAAGTAAACTAGATTGATATAGTAAATAGATTTCATATTTTTATAAAAATTGGGTATTAAAGTGCACCTATTTCGTTGCAAAAAAAAAAAAAAAAAACGTTATTTTGTGTATTTGGTATAATACAATGTGTTCGTGTGGTTTATGGTTAAAAACACATTATTTTCCACATAACACACAATTTTTGCTACAGATATGTTTTTCTCAAACACATTGATTTTGTACAAAACTCATCGATTTGAAAAGCTCTGTGTCCCTGATTGGCCAGCTAATCTGTACGTTATTATTGGTCTAAATACCCCTGACGTCAGCCGTAGACGATAACTCGCGTCATTGTTTACTTTTGGGTATGTACCTTTTGTATATCGTTAACATGTACTAATACACTTACACACCAAAAGAAATGTAAAATTGTGAATCGGACGATAGTTGCTCTTTAAATTTGATATGAAATGTAGTGGGTTTAAAAGTATGATATTATGTTTCAAAATGTAGTAAAGAAAAACACAGATAACCTACAGATACTTAAAAAATATACTTTATAGTACTTTTACACCATTGATGTATATTCTTAGTACATTCGAGTAGACTATTTTTACCTGGGTCCTCTGAATGCATAAATGTAAAATCGGGTAATTCTCACAAAACTCAGACTTAAAAGGTGTCCAGCATCAGATTTTTTTAAAAAGTCTGAACTTAGTCTAACCATTATTTTTAGAGCATTAAAAAAATTCCTATAGAATTATTTAAATTTTTTAGATTTTCATTTTTTTTTAAATTATCATTACCACAACATATTACATTAAATATATGCATTTACAAACTCATGTTTCGGTTATGAGAACTAAAAAGTTGTCAAGGTACTATGACAAACAAAATTTCAACTTTTATCAGGAGAGAAAAAATAAGAACTGCTCACGTGGTAGCCATCTTGAGTGTCAGTCAATTATGTCCCTTCCAACTATTTTTTTAAATGTTAGTTTCTTGAGGGCTTAAACAATGATTGAAAATTTTGAGGAGGATGAGAAAATGTATATTCCTTATTATTGTCTTTACATTTATCAATGATAACCAAATAGCACATGTTTCTTTACTGTAAATGTTTATAGTATAACAT
Source organism: Misgurnus anguillicaudatus (assembly GCF_027580225.2). Taxonomy (NCBI): domain Eukaryota; kingdom Metazoa; phylum Chordata; class Actinopteri; order Cypriniformes; family Cobitidae; genus Misgurnus; species Misgurnus anguillicaudatus. The sequence continues at coordinate 11,434,366 of NC_073347.2, forward strand.
GCACTGAAGCATTTTATTTTTTAGATTTTTTAATTATAAATATTTCCATGTGTCAAAGAACCCAAATCCAGTCATGGACATTGAAAATTGCGGTAATGGAAATTTTCCCCTTAAATGTAGAAAAAATATTGGTTAGTATGATGTCATTTGAAATCATGTGCAAAATAGTACATGAAGAGATGTTTGTAACTGCATGCTTCTTATTTTGATGCTCTTATTTGCATTTAATTTTTTTATCAAAATGTTTCATGACACCTCATAAGTCTAATTTCGCAAGATTCACCCAATCAGCCATATATCTTTTGTTTCATATAAGGCAGGAAGAATTCGAGATTTAAATGAAAAGGTAAATAATAAAAAGTATGAGGTAAACTATTCCTTTAAAAATATCATAAAAACACACTATATCCACCATATAAGAGGCAAACACACAAGGACACAGTAGTATGATTTTTACCATATATATTTATTACACTGTAAAAAGTACATTTACTTTTATTCATATATGTATATATATACACCGATAAGTTTCATTGAATGAACTGTTGACTACAAATTTAGCTCCCACTGTATCTAAGAATGCAGTACAACAAGAGGCAAACAAAGAAAAGACAATGTCTGTTTCACTTCTGACACGTGTTACGTTTGTGTCAGTGCCATTTAAAGTCTGCTTCCTCTAAAGTAAGGCAGTGAAGATCTTGATTAAATTAGAATATTATTCCTTAAAATCTACAGTTTCTTGAGCCATAAAGGTGAAACCACCCACCCAAGTAGTTTCTGTCAGGATCACATATTGTTCACTGTCAGATGCACTTTAAACTGTAATTAATCTTGTGAAACACATAAGCTGGTCTTGCCTTAAACAAGCCGATGGCCTGAAAACGATTACATTTGGAATGAGGGATTTTTTTTAGCTACTTTAAGGATGAACTTCGCAGGTTCATGAAGTGGTTAATAGTTAAGAGATAAACCATAAATAAAGAGGTTATGCATTATTACTGCAAAGAAGGGCATCTGTAGTGTGCATCTGAAAGTGCCCGGACTGATCTACGTTTGTTTTGTTTTTGTTTCAGGACTTAACTAACAAGAGATACTCCAGGAAAATATCAAAATTACCATTTGATTCACTCACCCCCAAGCAATGCGAGACACACATGTCCATCATCTTTCAAACGAACACACCCGGAGTTATTCCAGCAAATGCCGTTGCTCTTCCAAGCTTTATAATTGGAGAAATCAGGGAACAACTTCTGACTTCAAAACCCAAAAAAGGGCATCAATCCCTCACAGAAGCAATCCACACTGCTACAAGGGGTTAATAAGTGACTTTTGCGGGTAATCTCTCGTGAATCGTGTCCAAAACAGCGTCGTTACTGGAAGCTAGTTATACTAGTTTATAAAGTTTTTTATACAAATATTAACCCCTTGGAGCCATGTGGATTACTTCTGTAAAGGATGGATGCACTTTTGTTCTCCCGTTATAAAGCTTGAAAAGCAAGGACATTTACCAAAATACTTCAAATGTGTTTGTCTGAAAGACGATGTACATATGCATCTCAGATGGCGTGAGGGTGTGTAAATCATGGGGTGATTTTGATATTTGGCTGGTGTATCGCTTCCATCGTTTCTGGAAGGCCAGAACTGCCAGACTGATACAGCAAACAGCATAAGAAACACTATGATCTCTCTTTAAGACAACTTACAAATAAAAAAGTCAAATAAGATAAAAACCTGACATTTAGAAATCTGCTATATGATTTCATCATGGAAAACAGAAACCGGTTGAAAATGAACAAGTGTGGAATAATCAACAAATGTCTGCACAAGTGGCTGCTGCTCTGTAACTCAGTCTTTCTTTGGACCAATTATGGCTAAACGAATGTAAAAGCCAAAGAAACATCCTGTAAATTGTTCAAAAAATAATTTTCTTTATACAGTACAGTTTAGATTTAGTTTGAACTGTGATAAAAGCTGTAAAGATTGAAGAGTTTCTTATGGTTTCTTTTGCTGAACCCGCTTTGCATGCGGTACCAATTAGACATTCTCTGTGATCAGCGCCTGAGCAAATCTCAGGAAAAAGAAATTAAAATCTGTTAGCATTGACTCTGAAATAAATCAAATCCCATCAATAATAAAACTGCCCTTCATATTTCAGTGGCACCTTTCTGGTTTGAATAAATATTGTTATTTATGTAGCACATCTAACTGAAGTACGTTCAAAGTCCAAATGATCTGGGCGTTTCTTCAACCATGCAAATCAATGTCCTCTGTCTCACGCTCTCTTATTCCACGTCCTGCTGTTTCATTTCATTTAATAGTGTGAAGGAGCGTGTAAGCAGACAGGAGAACGGTGGAATAAGATGGGTTTTATTCCTTAAACCGTCACAACACTCTCGTGCCTTTTATCTGACGGCTGGGTCAGTCGGATGTGGGCCGGGGCAGCAGGGGTACAGGTGAGGTGGCCTCTATAAGAGCAGGGTTCAGAATGATTGGCAGAGACATAGGGGGCACGCCCACTTGCAGTGGTGAGGCGAGGGGCTGTAGGATAAGTGGAGACTGACTGAGAGGGGGCGGGGCTTCTGCAGAACTCATCTTTGACGGAGTGGCCACGGGAGGTGTCGAAGGAGGTACTGGAGATGATCTATCGGTTCCTGTGAACAGAAAATTAAGCAGACAACAATACAATAAGCATAATAAATTTAGGAAGCCTATCATTAAAAAAAAAAAATTATATACATATATATATAAATGTGCTCAATTTATATATATCCAGGGTGTGATTTGGGGGGGATTATCCCCCCTCGCTCTTTATATCCCTGCCTCTGATGATTTTTTTCCAAAATGTATCACCCCCATGATTAATGGTCATCAAACGGGCTAAAATAAAGATAATTTAATATAAGTAAAAATTTGATTTTTTTCACAACAGTAACTGAGGTAAGAACAGTTTAGCATCATAAGCATACGTCTAAATAAAGCTTCTGATCACCGTTGGCACTAGGTGTGGGTATATCCTGAGGTGATGTAGGTCTGCTAGGGACGTTTGGCTCTGCAGGGGCCGCTGGCACTGGCGATGGGGCTGGCATGGGGGGAGAGGCTGGCGTAACAGCGATAGGGGGTGGGACGGGCTCCGCAGGAACATTACAGACCTGTTCTGTGAAAGGATGAAGAGACCAAACTTATGTTACTGTATTACTGCAAATCGAAGTATTCATTAGTTTGCAAAAGATGGGTGATTCTCGCGAAATTAGACTTATGAGGTGTCATGAAACATTTTGATAAAAAGTAAATGCAAAGTAAGTGTATCAAAATAAGAAGCATAGAGTTCACATCTCTCTCAAACATCTCTTCACGTACTATTTTGCACATGATATCAAATGACATCATCCAAACCAATTTTGTTGTTTTTTCCACATTTAAGGGGAAAATTTTCATTACCGCAACGTGTCCATGACTGGATTTGGGTTCTTTGACATATGAAAATTTATAATTAAAAAATCTAAAAAATAAAAAGCTTCAGTGCATGTTATACTATAAACATTTACAATAAAGAAACATGTGGTATTTGGTTATAATTGGTAAATGTAGAGACAATAATAAGGAATATAAATATGTCCAAGAAAAATTTTCTCATCCTCCGCAACAATTTCATTTTCAAAAAAAAAAAGTTGGAAGGGACATAATTGACGGTGACACTCAGGATGGCTACCAGGTAAGCAGTTCTTATTTTTTCTCTCAAGATATGTTGAATTTTGTTTGTCATAGTACCTAGACAACTTTTTAGTTCTCATTACCGAAACATGAGTTTGTAAATGCATATATTTAATGCAATATAATGTTGCGGTAATGATCATTTTTGATAATGATAATCTAAAAAATGTAAATAATTCTATAATACTTTTTAAATCCTCTAAAAATAATGGTTAAAGTTCAGACCTTAATCTTATATGTGCAAAAAAATAGTCTTCAAGGGCTTTTTAAAAAAAATCTGATGCTGGACACCTTCTAAGTCTGGATTTCGTGAGAATCACCCAGATGTGTCAGTGCGGATGCAATACCTGGAATGACAGCCTGTTTGAAGAGCTCCTCTTTGAGTCGGGGCAAGAAACAGTCAATTCTCTCCCAGGTGATTTCCCACAGGTCCGAGTAACCTGTACGAGAGTCTGCACTGTGAAAGATCCCTGCGGTGTCCATCACCAACAGCATGTTCTTCAGAGATTCAGGGATCGCTTCCAGCTGTACACCAAAGTTAGACAAATGACAGATTCATCAGGAGACCAAAACTGACTCATTTATACTTGCCTTAATTTAAATGGGCATAAACTGCTTCTAACTACTAACCAGATGTTTTTGCACACTTAGCACAACCTACATACCCAGCATAAATAATTTGTGTATTTTGGCGTGAATAGTGGTGCAGGAAACTAGTACAGCTGTCACAGTATTTCAATATGTGCTCCATCAACAGAACAATGCAAACATGCATGCAAGTCAGGAAAATCATTCGGTTCCGGTATTCCGACTGATTCCCAATCTCAGTCAACAACAGTAGATAACTCAAGGACATATGAGCAGTTCTCACCAGCAGGTCGCTGGAACCAGCATGCATGTACTTGTCCATGAAGTCCAGAATGGTGAGCCAGAGGGCAGCAAAAGTGGGCAATGAGAGCAGGGGAGAGAGATGCTGTAGGAACACCTGAGGAGGCCATTTGATATTTATTAATAAATGAAAACAACTAGAATACATCTATGATTTGTCTTTTGACAACAATGAGATGAATAATATGGCATACTTTAGAAAGCAGCGTGCATGCCCTCATCCTGGTCTCCTCCATACCGCCCACATCAGCTGGACTGACGTTATCCAAGAGTTTGGTGAGCAAAGGAAACAAGACCTGGAGACAGAGAGAAACTTCAGTCAGTTCTTTGTAAGCGTTGTGTAAAACTTTTAGCTAGAAATAATTGCCCACCTTGTTGAAACAGGATTCCCACTCCACGGCGTCCAGAGTTTGCAGGTCATGAACCAGCAGCGCCCTCTGCAGGTAGGTGAGAGCTTGCATGCGCACTTGTCTTCGTGCGTCACAGCACAACCATGCCATGCCTACATGGCCAAAACACAGTCATTGAAAAAAGCTCCTTCTAGGTTGCTTAAGGTTTATTTAAAAAATGTTATCATAATTTTCTCATTCTCCATGTAACCAGTTAATGGTGATCATGTGTGTCAAACCAAATAATCATGGCAGGATTTTAAGTGAATAGGAAAGTATATTTATTCTGTTTATGTTTGACTTATTTAAATATAAACTGGAATAAAATTAGAAAATAATATATTGTTTTTTATAACATAATTGATCCAGTCCCCATCCACCTTCATTATTTTGTCTGAACTGTAAAAAAAATGATGACAAATATTTAATTTCTGGGAAAACTATGCTCAGGTATAAATTACTCTTACATAACCCCTTCCAAGTATTGTAAGCAGATTATTATTATTATTATCACTTGGTTAATCTCTAACCTTGAAGCAGAGGACACCAGCAGCTGGACCATAGAGTCTGAGAGTCCGCCTCGATCTTTCTGCCACTGCCCTCAAGATGGCGCTGTTCCTCCGCCCAAGAGCTGTAGATGCCGGCTGCTCGCGTGTGCAGTGTATGCATCAGATCTAACAACTGCATGGACAAACAGATACTTTAATAATCCCTTAACATTGGGGACAAATAGGGTTTGTGGCATTTAAAATAAATATTTACTTTATTAAAAGACTAATGGTCATAAAAGAAATGATTGTTATGCACTCGACATGACAAATAAACTCATGCAACATGTTTGATGTGATGTTCAGAGCACAGTATTGTTTACAAGTCCTGTTTAAAATCTAAAAATATCAGAAATATATATAAAAAAATATATTTGCCATAAAATTGTCCTATAAATAAGCAACAACAAGTTTTATTCTATTGTATTTGATCAATTATCTGATGTATACATACAAATACACTATAATTTAGAATTTTTTGCCATTTTTAATAAAACTTGATTTTAAATTATTTTTAGGGGGAATGAGAGTAAGCTTCAGGTGCTAAACTGTGTTTATAGATTTACTGTATATTTAATTACTTTGTTTATTTTTTTACTTTACCAATTGGGTACTTCTGCTAAACACTAAAAACTCACATTACTTTAAAAGTATTGTAGTATATTTTGTTTAGTTGCTTTATTAAAAAGTACAGACTTGAATATTTACAAGCTTAAAAATTGAAGCAAGGTCTACTTGGGAGGGAAAAGGTTACATGCTTTAAAAGGTGGTCTCATTGTTTGCTTTAATTTGTTAATATTTATAATAATATTTAAATAAACTGTTTTCCATATTAATGAATATTAGTTTTGTAAACAAAATTGGTACTCGGAGACCATAAAGGTCAGAATAGTCTCAAAGGCAAATCATAGCTATTTGTTTTACCACAATAGAGATTTTAACATGAAACAATTGGAAAAAAATTGGCAAGCTCATTTCGCTCCGAGCAGATCAGTAAACATGATGATGGACAGATAAAGGTATTAGGGAAAGGGCTGTTGTACTTACGTCCAGACTAACCTGAAAAGACACCGTGTGGTAACTGGCCGGCACGCCCTCGTCTTCCTCATCGTCGCTATGAGAACGGGCGGGCCGCTGACTGGACGTTTTGGCTCGTCGTGATGCGCCTTCCTTATCCCTCGGCTTCTTTCTGAGCCGGCTTTTGGAGTCGTATTTGTGAATCTTTTTCTTCTCGTGAGTGCGGTATCCTGCGGAGGACGTAGAAACCATCAGCAGATTGACAAACAAGAGAAATCAATTTAAGCTTTCAGGCGTACGTCGAACCTTTCTCGTCTGTCAAGCACTGCAAAAGCAAGCAGTGTTTAATGATGACTGCAAATAATGTTATGATAATAATTCACAGCAAGCTTTCTCTACCGTGACTGTCCATCTTCACACCCTTTCATTTACTCTGTTAAAAGAACCTGTCTGTGACATATCTAGATCAATTTTGAGACTCCATGAAAAAATACTGTATTTTGTTTCCTGTTAATGTAAAATAAAGCAAATATCTATGTCTCTTTATCAAAGTGCTGCTTCCATTAGACATTCAAAACTTATAGCTTTGATCAATAGGTCTCAAAGTAAGCGTGTAAGCCACTGCTGACAGCAGGTGTCTGCCCAAATAAACAGGCGCCTTTAAGTCATGAAAAAGCCATGCTGAATGGCAAAGCATAGCTACAAAGTGCTGAATGAGCCTCGGTCGAGCCTGCTGTTGATCACCGACCACCTCGAATACAGAAACAGAGGTTGAGGGAAAGATGAATGAAAAGGGTGCACAAGGAACGCAGTTGGATTGCCCTGGGGTTAAATGACTCAATAATACACCACAGTTCAAGATATACCACCAAAAAGTTTGCAAGCACAGACACATCCTATCTCAAAGCTTTTGAACTAAAGCAGAAGCCCTAATCCCCCGAGGAGTCAAACGGCCCATATGAGGTTTGACTAAAATGCCCCCTAAAATTACTGAAGGCTTGTTTGGGTTGAAACCCATTAGAGGAAATCATTGTGATGTATCATGGTAACATAAACCAGCTGTACTGGTTTGGTCCTATACAAAGACGTACCAATAGCATGCAACAGTTTCTCACGAAAAACCGAGCAATGAAAACATATAAGGGTGATTCTTGCAAAATTGACTTATGAGGTGTCATGAAACATTTTGATAAAAATTAAATGCAAAGTAAGAGTATCAAAATAATAAACATTCAGTTACAAACATCTCTTCATGTACTATTTTGCACATGATTTCAAATGACATCATACAAACCAATTTTTTTTCACATTTTCATTACCGCAATGTGTCCATAACTGGATTTGGGTTCTTTGACATGGAAATATTTATAATTTAAAAATCTAAAAAATAAAAAGTTTCAGTCCATGTAATACTATAAACATTTACAGTAAAGAAACAAGACCAATTTTCTTATCCTCCGCAACAATTTTCAATCATTGTTTAAGCCCTCAAGGAACTAACATTTTCAAAAAATTGTTTGAAGGGACATAATTGACTGTGACACTCAAGATGGCTACCAGGTAAGCAGTTCTTATATTTTCCCTCTAGATAAAAGTTGAAATATTGTTTGTCATAGTACCTAGACAACTTTTAGTTCTCATTACCGAAACATGAGTTTGTAAATGCATATATTTAATGTAATATCATGTTGCGGTAATGATAATTTTTGACAATGATCATCTAAAAAATTTAAATAATTCTATAGGAAATATTTTTAAAATCCTCTCAAAATAATGGTTATAGTAAGTTCAGACCTTAATCTTATATGTACCAAAAAAATAGTCTTCAATGGCTTTTTAAAAATTCTGATGCTGGACACCTTCTAAATCTGAATTTCGTTGAGTTGTTGTTTTTTTTGTTTTTTTAAAGATACGCACCTCCGTTGAGGCTCGCCTCCACGAACACTCTTATGGCTTTAACACAAAGCTCAAAGTTTTCGGGTGTGACATGGGCGGCATCACGCACGATGAAGGAAAGCGAATCCACGCACTTGATGAGAGACTTGGTGTCATGCAGACCCATGTCTACTCCAAGAGTTAAACTGTATTGGTTAATGAGTGCTGGGAGCAGGGCCTTTGGAGCAGGGACCACCGCTGTCTTACTACCATCCAGGTCATCTTTGCCCACCTGCCAAAAAACAGTAGGCAGTTGTTTAATTTAGTACATGCTCCTATTAGGGATGCACACCGATTAATCGCGATTAATCTATAGCAGAATAAAAGTTTTTGTTTACATATATGTGTGTGTGTGTGTGAACTGTGTATAATAATTATGTAAGGGATAATGTAGAGGCAGCCGGTAGTTATTGGGAAATAAGCCCCGACAGTGTGATCAGGACCCGACGCGAAGCGGAGGGTCTTGTATCACACTGAAGGGGCTTATTTCCCAATAACTACCGGCTGCCTCTACATTATCCCGCTTATTACACGGCTACTTGCCACATAAGAAAAAAAAACTGGACATGAATATGAATTTGAAACGTTTTATTGGCATATTTGTTTTAAATTAACATTTTTATCCTTCCGCGAAACTTTGCACAGATGCATAAAATGATCGTAATACCTTATTAAGATCCGCTGCTTCATACTTGTCTGTCTCCATTTTTTCTCTTTTAGCCAGTCTTTGAGAAGTTTTAATGCCCATTCTGTATTTTTTTGTGTGTTGGCTTCGTAGCTGTCATGCTCTATTTTGTCAAGTTCAGTCTCAGTAAGCTGTCTGTGTCTTGTCGTGGTTGTCGAGTGTTTGTCACAAGATGGCGCCAGACAGACAGTAATCTTTATTGATCTTTATTGGCGCGGAGCGATTTTACTCGTGCAAGTAGTACCGGCTATGCGTTATTATTTTGGAGCGGTTATTATTTGAAAAGAACGAACCTGCAAATGTCTCAACTGACCAATCAGAATCAAGCATTCCAGAGAGCCGTGTAATAAGTATATATAAATATGCACACATGCATGTATAATAAAAAATATATTTATATATAATATAAATTATACATAAATATACAAATGTATATACACATTACTTAAATATATACATGCATGTGTGTGCATTTAATAATAATAATAATAATAATTCCTTATATTTTTATAGCGTTTTTCTTAGTACTCAAAGCACTTTACATATGAACGGGGGAATCTCCTCAACCACAACCAATGTGCAGCATCCACCTTATCAATACAAAGTTTTATACGCAGTTCACACACACACACACACATATATGATGTAAACAAAAACTTTTATTCTGCTATAGAATAATCGCAATTAATTGTTATGCATCCCTAGCTCCTATCCAAAGGAACACACAGTACACTTATTGAAGAGACAAACCTTGAAGTAATCTTAAGTTAAATGCTCTGCTCAGATGCACAATGGTGAGATTCAAACCTGTGAACTAGGGCTGTGCCATATTGAAAAAAATTTCAATAACTTGCTAAAAAATGTGATATGCGATACAGTAATCTTTGTAAAATCAATTTAAATAATAATACTTTATTATTTAATAATATTTAATAATAATAATAATAATAATAATAATTTATTTTTTATTAAAATAATTTTATACATTTAAAATATTGTGTGTGTGTGTGAGTGATATTCTAATAAATTCAGTTTATCTTGCAACCCTACTATAAATAAAGAAATGTTTTGGGTTAAAAAATATCTATCGAAAGCGGCTGTGATTTGCTTTCAAATACCAATCACATTAGTAAAAATATGTCAATCTGTAAAAACAGTCATAAAAAAATTATGTGTGTTTACAGTAATCCACTGTATTTCCATTTCCAATGAAAGACTAATAATTAAAAGAATAATTGTGTAGCTTAACACTTAACGCTCCAATAAAAATGTGTAAATCTTTAAATCCACCTTTTGGAGGTGGAGCACCTGTTGTAGGCAAATTAATTTCTGGTTATGTTTATCCTGCGGATGGCTTTTTCTCTATGTAAACAGTCTCTTACTGGTATCATTGCACCTATTGTGCAATGCTTACGCCAAACCGAACATATGCGGTCATGACGGGAGTTGATAAACCGAAAGTAACCGGTTCAATTAGAAGCAAAATGTGTTTTGTGAACACTTACCACAAGCCAGCCCACATCGACATCTGTAGCCGAACGAGGTAATCTGGACTTGCCATGCTCGGTGTAAACTTCGGAGTCAGACGTATAGCCTCGGTCAAGACTGACTTCACTGTGGTGATATGAACTTAGTTCACTGTCTGACTGAGCACCTGCAAAAAAAAAAAAAAAACATTCAACAGTTTGTGTTAAACAGTGTCATGGTGAAAAAGATTTACTTATACGGCTAACCACTTACTTTGGACCTTTGTATAAAGCACATAAAGAGGGATCTTCTGATATTAAAAATATATTACATTTCTAGAGTGGCCCATGATGAGGCAATAGCTATTAATGATCTGGTGCCATCGATTATTGAATTAAAATATTTGTTTTTCTCCAACTTCTGAAGGTGGTACAGGGCGTTTTGTAATCAGTGCATAATGCCTCTTTAGCAGCAGTGTCTGCTTGCTTTGTCCTAAATTTGACAATGGGCCGGAGGATTATACTAGATAAGCCACTATGTAAATAGTCATCCGGAAATGATCTTCACGTCACGGTCTGCTGTATCTGAAGTTGCATTACAGATCCTATGGCTGAAAGCATGTGGGATGAATAACTCACCCGTGTCGTTGTCTGGGCTGCTGTTGGCAACCTGCAAAGCAGCCGGAGGTTTGACCCCAGTCCCGATGCATTCCAGAAGGGAAAAGAGCGTGTACCAGTCGTCTGTACAATGGATGTTGGCAGCGTTGGTTTTAAGTAGCTCGTGTAAGCCGAAGGCGACCTCTCTACAGACTCTAGACAGAACGTGAGGCTTCATCATCAACAGCAGGCGAAGAGACAGGAGAACCTGCATAGAGACAATGGGACAAATACTGTCTAAAGGTCAAAAGCAAATGCCTGATTTTGACTTTCTGTGTCTCGTATTACTTTCTGTGGTCTAATTTGGTTAATTGTGAATAATAGCACAGATGTCCCAGTTCTTAAAACTCATCTCCTATCCTGCACTCACTCGGGTTCATTTCTCTCCAGACCTATCTGGATTTAGCCCATCACACATTGAGGTGTTAGAGAAGCTATTTTTAAAACAGTACAGCTACTTGGCGGCCATTTTGTAACATTATCACAGGTAGTGAGAGTTTGCATGCGTACCTGTGAGCCGATGTCCTCTCTGCGCAGCAAACGTATCGCAAGTCTGAGCAATCCCACGACAGCTCTCTCCACCAGGAAGCAGCTCTCATTAGCATGGACACACAGCTGATATAAGTGATCCCGTACCGTCTGCCATACACACGATACCCTATCCCTGTAAACACACAGTTGTGCCTTTATATCACAGACCATCTTGCTCTCTCTCCAGTGCATCTTTAACGTTAACGTGATGTAGGTGCAGTACCTGTTTTCAAGAATGATACGCAAAAGCATCTCTAGACAGAAAGCAGCATCTTCTTCATCATACGTTTCCTCATCAGGGGTCACAGAGATGAGAGCCTACAATAAAATGTATAAAATTAACAACACAGTGTACTCATGTTTTACATTGTATCAGTACTGTATGTGCATTTTGGCCCTGTGTGTACGTTTTTTTTTCTATATCTATATTAAATAAGAAATAAAACGTTTATTAACAATAGCATTTTGTTAGAAGTGCTTTGTTAAGAGCTTTTTCCTCTGTCATGCTCCTGTCAATCTCTCGCCATCTCTCACTCTCCCTCTTGACCCTGACTGAACACGCACACGCGCGCCCACGGCTGAACATAAGTGCTTCCTATTGTTGCAAAAGTGAGAAGTAAAGGCTGTGCGTTCGACCGTTTGCGTACGTTCGCATACACTTAAAAAATATACTACTAAACCCCAGGCTTAAGTGTCGTTACAAGTTACTTAAGTTGGAGTAATGAATATGTAATTGCATGTTGTGCAATAAAATAGAAGATTGGATTAATATCCGTTTAGCTCAGACTCATTTATGTAGCCGAATGTAAATGGAAGTGTTTGTTTAACAGTTTTTCGATCAGAGAAATGACCCGGAGTAAAAAGGCCTTATAAATGTCTGATGGAATGTTAAAAATTTTTCATTTTTAAATAACGTGAAATAAATATTAGTAAAAAAGAATTTCTGAAAATGTAACTTATGCAATAGTGATAAAATTGGCAAAATAATTATGAAAATTAAAAAACATTCAGTTGTTCGGTATTCGGCCGAGTGTTTCATTTATTTGGCATCGCCAAGAATTTTCCTTTTGGTGCATCCCTAAGTTTGACTTCATACGCCGCCGTGCAGACCAGCATGCGGATGAAATCTAAATATCACAACAAAGATTCTGTAGGGTGTCACGGTTTCCATTTTAAATCAAAATCGATCAAAATTAAGTCACAACCTCGAACTTCAAATTAAAAAAGGACCGGTCTGAACTGAGGTCTGTTTAAGTTTCACAACAACTTATTTCTAGGGGTGACCCCGAATAGTCGAAGGTTTGATGCATCGATAGGAGAAGCCTGATTCGACCACCAATCTCACAGTCGAATCGTCGCAGATGTGTTATGAAATGAGGATCCTTCAATTTTGGCCATATGGGTGCACACATTATCTGATTTCACATATAACAGCTTTCTCCCAATATATTAATATACAGCATATTATTATAATCCTGCAAATAATATGTGAAGTAGCAGCTTTCGATAAATATTTTTAAAATGCGTTAATAAATCCAACAATCCCTGTGACAGGGCTACACGTCCAAAAAGAGGTTCCTATGTTAATAAACCATTGCCTTTTTGTTTCTACATTTAAAAGACAAAGCTGGCAATTCTGGCTATACTTTCGTTCTTTTAATAATTTCTTCATTTTATTTATAAATCACTCTGGGTTATCTGATTTATCTATTTGGCTTGTGTTTTGTTTCCGTGCACTTGAGGCATTTTGCACATGTGTTCTGCACTTTGTTACTTCTGACCTTATTTTATAAAAAAAAAAAATGTATTATAAACGTAAATTCTGATCTAATTTAAGTCTGTACATTTTGGATTGCTTTTCGTTGTATCGATGTTACGCTATTATGTGCTGGCCATGCTTGCGCATGCAATTTAGGCGAACGCGCTAGGTGATCTGCGTCTCATATTTAGGAGTTCATCAAACTAAACATTAAAAAACGGATGTTTTTCGACAGGTATAAGTTTTTAAAATGTATTTAAAACATAGTGGTTATCTTGTAAAAAGTTAACCTCTTACACTCTGAGGCTATTTTGGGGATTTTCGCCTGGATTTGGCCTACCCAATTTCAAAAGCTTCTCATACCCACAAGCAGAGGTGCACATACAAAAGTTTGGTATCATTTTACAGGAAACCCTTTGAAATGACATAAAACACTGTTAAAAGTGCTCAACATGGTTGTATGTGTTGTCAGTCCTCTAATAAACCCAAAAATAAATAGGCGCTTTTTGGTGTTTTTTTTCTAAAGTCTGTATTGAAAAGTGTATAACTCTGGCCCTGAGTGGGAACGAAACCTGCAGACAGTTTTGTTTGATTCCAGAAATTGCCAGCTTACAGAGGAAAAAGGAATTTTTTCTCTATCATTATAAATGCAAAAGTTATTTTACTCCAACTGATGGGAGGAATAATACGCTTTTTGTATACTTTGTATATATATTTCTGCCTAAAAACATTTGAAGTGCTCCCATAACCACATACAGTGGAATAAATACAATTGCTTTATATCATTTTAAAGAAAACCCTTTGAAGTTACATAAAAAGCTGCTGTTTGAGACAAATATTGTTATTTATGTGGTTTTTCATATGATAAAACACCAAATTTTATTTTTTTATGTTGTAAATACTGCCTCTGATAGTGTATAACTCTGGTTCTGTGTGCTCTAGCAGACTGCAGACAGTTCTGGTTGTTACCAGCAGCAGACAGTAAACACCCAAAAAAAGAATGAACTCTTTAGCATGTCACATTCAAAAGTTATTCTCATTTTACTGAAGTGTGCGAAAATACATTTTTCATATAAATATTATTTTTTTGTTTTGCACATATAATAAATAGCAAGGGATTAATTATGCACAAAACCAAAGAAAATGCTGTTAATGGACTCATTTTTTAGAGTAGGACCTAAGAGAAAAGATGATGTATCATTTGTGGCTATATGTGCTATCTGAGGCAGTCCACACCCAAGTTTCCCATACGTTTACAAAAGACAATTTTTTACCTCATTATTCATTCGACGATTGTAGGATATGTGATACCAATAGGACAAAAATAACGCTGCAGTTTTATTCCTGAGAATGTGAGCTTTCATTTGATATAAGACTTGCCCATGTTTGTCATACTTGAAAAATATGAAATATTTGAATATTAAATGATATTCAAAAATATGGGGGGGGTGATAGTGTAAATTAAGTGTAACTAACTTTCTTACAGTAAAACATATCTCAAAGTGATGCATATCTGCAGAAAGTAGAGAGTCTAAGCTTTCAAACAGTATCTCATATGTGGTACTGGGTCCATGACAGACCATTAAAAATGAAAGGAATATTTTATATTAAGTCAAAATAAGATAATTCTGGACCCGGTACAGGGTCCACAGAGTCAAACAAGTTAAACTACAAAACAGGTAAGCCGTTTCTTTAAATTTCGGTGATGAAACGAAAAATATCTGCACCGAACCTATATTTATGCCTGACACGTCTGTCTTTCTTGTGATTTAATATTACGGTCGGTGTTCACTTTCAAATGATAGCAACGAGATTCCTGAAATAAATAATATCATCAGGTCTTTTTTGTATCTAAAGTGAGATGATCAAAGTCAAAGCAAGCAAGCAGGTATTTCTGTGTTAAATAATACGCGTAGTGTCTATAATCATTCATTTCAGTGTTTTTCTTGTTATAAATTAACGTTTAATGAATTGTAAGCTGAAAGCTTAGTTTTTATAATTTGCAGTAACAATCACAAATTATTTGTCATTTCTCATTTGTCGTTTTTTTTGGGTCATGACTGCTTTGACGCGCCAAATCTCCAAATTAAATAAAAACACTGAATTGTAGCCGGGGTTTCCAAGGCAGGATCACCTTTGCGGTATATTTTTAGGTTTAGTTATCAAAATGTATTTTTGTGTGATGTTCTGTAGATCGTGGCTTTAAAATGGTATGAATAATGAAACAAATGTTGCCTTACATTTTACCTCAAAAATATATAAATGCATCGTCAGTTTTGTCTTCGTTCATCACTTGAAATACAGTTTTGGTCACTTTATCAGAAAGTTGTTTATGTGTGCTGCTTATAATAAAGAAAATAAAAGTTACCAATTTGTACCTGGTCTGACCCCCTCCCAAACCATGCACACACACACAGATGATTCGACTATCGGTCGACTATGGAAAGATTCGACAATTCTGATTCGAATATGTAAATCCTTAGTCGAGGTCACCCCTACTTATTTCAGTTGCTTAAGAGTAATGAAAACCGCATTTAAACATGGTTTATTGGGGTATAGTCTCACAATCTCGTCTGACGGTAATAAAAGCGTGTTTTAAAGTGCAAAGTACAGACAGGAATGTTCATCTGACAGGAAGTTTCGTTTTATCAGGTATGTGCGTGTATCATATTTTTCCACTGGCAGCACGACTAACATGGCAGGGCATCCCCGGATTTAAGGTCAGATATTATTTTTCATAAAGTCTAGTCTAAAAATGGCCTAGCATTTTTTGTGCTTTCAAAAAAAAAGAAAGTAAAAACCGAGAACCGAATCGTGACTTTAGAATCGAAAATGTAATCGAATCAAGGATTCGGAGAATCGTGACACCCCTATAGAGAACAGTAGATTATTGAAATGCTCTGGCGGTATTTAAATTACATACGCTTGCCGGTGTGAAGTTGAACAACGAAAATGTCCTACAACCAAACATAACGTCCCATATTTTAATAATTATAATGTGACTATTACGCACGTCGGGTGACCTGCAAATGTGAGAAAAACTGTTGCAGTTTTGCGATATATTCATTTCTCAAATTGCCTAAAAAACCACCTCACCTAAGCGTAAAACTATTTTGCGATATATGAAAGCTTTTGAGAAATTGACACGTTTCCATTAGGCATATTTTCAAATTGTTGTTCAAACCACCAGTTGTGCTATAGGAAAGCTCAAATCTTAGAGTAAACTTTTAGTTGTGTGTATACACCCAGTATTTGTCAAAAGGTCCACCTCACCTTCATGAGCTCCTGTAAAGACTCCAGCTGCAGGAACTTGCTTTCTGTGATCAGTTTCTCTGGGTCACATTGCTGAGATGGAGGGAAAAAACTTTAGAAAATGGCCTCATTTTGTTTAAAGATTTCTGAAAGATGAAACAATTATGTGATATGTACCTTTATGCAGAGGATGGCAGCTTGTTTGGCTTCCTGGTTTTCAGTGGATGGCCCTCTGTGTCCAGATTGCTCACTTAATGTTAACCAGCTCACAAAACTCAATACGGCGGACTCACCCCTTGGAGTAACAAAAAGACAAAAAATCAAAAGATGAATTTCTATTACAAACGAACAGCCCTTCTTTTCAAACTGGTATTTTTACTTTAACATTACACATTTCTAAACAACATTCACATTACAAATGCGTTTGAATGTGTGATACTAAAATAAATCTCGACACTGACTGTGCAGGGATAAAATAAACAAACATTGCAAAATATACTGGCTAACAAATCCTTAGCCGCAAGTGATGTTCAATGTCATCACTTACTGTAAAAGCATGCTTGGCTATTGCGTAATCTCAACAATTTGTCCAATATAAACATTTGTAAAAATGTTGTTTTTGTAAAACTCAGCCTGCTTTCAATAAGCTACCTGTTTGATGGCGTTTCTTCACGCTGTAAAGAAATCTTCTCATTCGGGTCCACAAAGTCCTCAACCTTTAAATGACAAAAATAATGACAGTAGGTGGCAGTATTGCATGATCTATGTACACTGGACAGCTTGACCATGTAAACGTACCCATCAGCAGAATATGCATTCAGTTTCTCTTACGAAATTATAGTAGTATGTTAGTACTGCATGTCAACACTCAAATCTCACCTCGACCATGGACTTGGGTAACAGCTCAGCCCTGAAGAGTTGCAACATAGAGTCCATGATGTTCTTCCATCCCTCTCGTAAGATGTCACCGTGACGATGGGCCAAACTGAACACAGTTTTGGCAGCGATTTGAGCCTTCCTGTTACTGCCAAACACGGTCGGCAGGTTCTCTACAGACTAAGCGCACAAACACAAAGCCCAATCAGTCCCGTACTAACATTACTGTTGTGTACTGAAGACATCTGGTTAGGGTATCTCAGGTTTTACCTCAGAGCTGAGTGTAGTGAACTTGCAGAGTGAAATGATTAAGTTATCAAAAACGTCGCTGAAGCCGTAGTGTGCAGATATCATGGCACATTTCCTATAAGAGAGCAGAAGATTATAATATTATCTCATGAGCATTTAAATCCACGTTTTTTCATAGAAAAGGTGTGGCTATCAATAAATACACAAATTTGTTGATGTTGATGACAACATTATGATTTAAAGGTTCCTTCTAAAACAACCAAAATGTATTATATCAAATAAAAAAATATGCATTACTGAAAATAAGCATTCTATATTGGCAGGGTTCACACCAGACGCGATAGAGGCGGCAATCGCGAGTGATTTACATGTGACGCGGATCGTGTGGAAGGTGCTGCGTGGGTGTTGCGTTCCGCGCGAATTAAGCGTTTCCGCAGGTAACGCGCGAGTTGACAAATCTGACCTTCTGCTGATTTCCGCGCCGCGTTCACCAATCAGGACCTTGCTGTAGTAGTGACGTGATTACAGGAAGCGAGTGGAGTCGCAGAAGCCCCTCCCATGACGCAAATTTCTGCGTGAATGTCTCGAATGACTAGAATTTCACGCGCGAATGAAGCGAGGAAACTCAAATGTTAGCGTGTTTTTGCCGCTCCTACCACGGCTGTTGTGAATGCACCATCAGAAGTCGTACATTTTTCTAAACCATGACGTTATGGTGCCTTAGAAAACAGTCTAAAAGTACCTTTATACAAAAACGATGTTTGTTCGGTCATTGGTAAAGGATAACTGAAGCAAGAAACTAGTTTTGGTTTCAGGCGCAGCCAAATATTGTTTCCTAACAATGCACCAGATATTTTGTAATCTTTCAGGATCTTACCTAAACCCAGCAATGGCCTTCTGAATGATTGTGTCATCCAGACTCTTGTCAAAAACATAGGAGAGGGCGGCAATAGTTGGTCCCCAAGTCATGGTGAAGAGGTCACGATCGTAACTGCTATCGGGCACATGGAGGAACAGCCCTTCGGGTGATGTCCCTCTGTGCAGCAGAACACTCCACACATAGTTCTCCTTTACCAGTCCCGTCTGCTCATCGGGCATCACAATCTCCTCATTCCTGCAGGAAAACATTCGTCTCAGCTGATCTCACTGTGTATATCAATAATAAGAGCCATGCACTATACGACACAAGCGCTATGGGTGATGATAGCTTTAATAAATAACGTACAAGACCTCAACAATAAGGGGATTTCCTGGAGGTCTAGTCTTTAGATTAAAGGTAGTAGTTTAGAAAATAATGAAAATTGTAATTTTTTGGGTGAACTTTCACTTCAAGCTTGAACTAACTTGATGGCATTGTAGATGTCTTCCAGCATGTCTTGATCAAAGTCATTCCCTCCGTTCACGCCTTTCAGATTCTTCTTGAATTGCTGGACAAACAGAAAAAAACAAACAAACAGCAGGAGGAAACTGATTAAAATGCCTTCATTCCAATCAATTACTGCGACATCCTCAAACTATCGCCTTTCAAATCCAATAATTGGTCTCGGTTTATTACCGACCGGTGTCACTTAATAGGTGTTAGTGTTAAGCGGGCTGGTCTAAGGCCAAGCTCAGCTCAAATAAACACACAGACGTCTGCTGCTGAGTGATGGCGTTAGGCCACTGTTTTACTGCATACTTTCTTAATGGCAGGTAAAGCAAAGGAAACTCGAGCTCCCCTCGAGACCGAGATGAACAGAAGGAGAAATAAACAAGAGTAAACATAGGGAGGGCCCGCATTTTCCACGGCCAGGGGCAGACGCACACATGCAGGCAGACACAGAGAAAAGACAGCTGGACAAGCCGTCTGCCAAAAGGCCGCTCGACTTTCACTCCGTCGCCATTTATCCCCTCTGTGCCGCGGCTGAATACCTGCTGATTGCCGTCCTCGCTGCTCTCTGTATTCGTTTACAACGCGGCACGGTTCGCGTGATGATGTGTTTAAATGGAGCTAATGCTAGTGTGTGGAAAACCTGGGGCGTCTGTGGCGTGTCTGCAGGAAGATAGCTAAAAGAAGATGCCGACTGCGGCTCGTTTATATATGTAATGGTGAACCTAGCACACCAAAACATTCCCCGATCATTTCACACCACAGTTAAAGAAAATTAATACTATTTAGCCATTTGAAAAACTATTATACCTATTAAATAAATATTACTATTATATGGAGAACATTAAGCCTTTTGAGGACCATAGGAATTAAAGAGACCACTTCAAGATTATTTTCAGTTTTTCTAAATTTACTATTTATAGTTTTTTTTGTTTTGTTTTTTAAGTAAAATTATCATTTTTGTTTCATTCTGTCAAATACTTTCTATAAAAAAAATTATGTTTTTTTTTTGCATTTATTTACTAAAAAATTTAAAGGGGAAAAGCATGGTCCACATAACAAAAAGATAAAGCGTTTTCCGACCTTGAATACTGCAGAAAACAAGTTCAAATTCATTACTCAATAACAAAATGCTAATGTTTTTAGATGTATTTAGGAACATTTCTGAAATATTTATTTTATGAAATAACCCTGACTTTTAATCAAATCTTTAAAGGAACACCCCCACATTTTGGAAATTTAGCTTTTTCACCGTATCTCCCAGAGTTAGATAAACCATACATACCTTTCTCATTTCCGTACATGCTGTAACTCTGTTTGACGCAGCCCCCGCTAGCTTAGCCTAGCACAAAGACTGGAAGCGAATGGCTCCAGCCAGCAAACCGCTCACAACAAGCGACAAAACAACGCAAACACTTTCCTATTTATATGTTTTGATTTGTATAGTCACACGGTGCACAAACAACAAGGTGACACGAGACACGACGATCCTCCAACAGCATACACACTGGGAACCACACTCTCAGAAGGCGAAGCACTGCCACCCGGGAAGAGTGATCTGCTCGCAGCACCCGAGAAGCCTCCTGGTGAGGAGCAGAGATTTCGGTCAGAGTTGTGCAAATCACTCCGTCCAAGTATCAGTGCTTCGTCTTCAGAGAATATAGTTCCCAGTATGTATACTGTTAAAAGATGGCTGTGTCTCATATGATCTTGTTATTTGTACACGGTGTGACTGTAAAAATCACAAAACATAAATAGGAAAATGTTTGCGTTATTTTGTCACCTATTGGGAGCAGTTTGCTAGCTGGAGCCATTTACTTCCAGTCTTTGTGCTAAGCTAAGCTAGCGGGGGCTGCGTCAGACAGAGTTACAGCACGCACGGAGATGAGAAAGGTATGTATGGGCATATATAACTCTGGGGGATACGGTGAATAAGCTAAATTCCCAAATTGTGGGCATGTTTCTTAATGTGTCTTAGTATTAACTCAGTCTTTTACATTGCTTTTGGGTGACTTTATGTCGTAATACATGAAGAAATTATGATTAAAGGCAAATCTGGAGTGGTCTCTTAATTTTAAGGTTAAATTGAGGCAGTCATCAATTATTACTTACAAATCATGCTGTAACAACGCTTTTTATAATAAAAACATTTTTTAATGTTACGTTTTTTACAGCACTATAAAAACTATGTATGAATTTAAAAACAAAAATGTACATTATATTTAGATTTATGCTTTTGACAGTCTCTTTAGTCCAAAGTGATTTATAGTGCATTTAAGCTAGACATTAGTATATTTGTTCCCTGAAATCAAACCCATGACCGTTGCGCAGATAATGCAATGCTATACCAAATGTAACATTAACTCTTCCCCTGCCATTAATGAGTTAACTCATCAAATAAGAGAAAATGCTTCCCTGCCAATGACGAGTATTTCCGCCTTTCCACAATACCGCTATCCATCAAGTGGTGCTCTTCCACGACTTATAAAACCCGAAAGTATCTTCCTAGATCAAACAGCTGTATGTCCGTGTATGATCGCTCTGAATCTGATTTCTATAAAAAGTCCTTCACAAAAATGAAATTATCTCAGCTTTTGGCTCAAAATTTTGTATTTTTAAAGAAACCTACCCATATTTGAGAGATAATAAAAGAGAACTAATGAAGGTAGGATGAAACTTTTTTTTTTAAAAGCAGACGGTCTGTTTTTTCATTTGATATATTGATATATTGTATGTTTATATATTTTAAGAGGAACATTTTCTGGAAGGCATTAAACTTTTGGGAAAATCATGAAAAATGCTGGTGCTAGCAACTTTTGAAAAAAACGCTGCCGGGCAAATAGTTAAAAAATATATTTTTCACTTTACAGTAATATGAACAAAACATTTTTCCAATTCACTTTCATTTCTTTAATTTTCATTTAAGGGGAATGTTTGCATACTGTAAAAAATTGTCTTGCGAATTTCCATTCATATAATATCCTATTTCTTTTAAGTGTAAAATATGACCCAGACAGTTTTTGTGAAGTGCGACACACATACCATTCATATGTTTGCAAGATAACAAATACCAAAAAAAAGAAAGGACATGTGCAAGACATGGATCCGTACATTTCTGTTGTGCTGCTGACCATTGTGTATGAATCATGTACCAGCAAAGAACTGATGCCATTGCAAAAATACCCAATTTACAGTCTGCCATGATTCATTTATTTTGCTAGTGAGAGTCCAGTAAGGGAGGGTTACGAAGATGGTCATGTGATTTCAAAATGTGGGTGACTCAATCCAAAATAAAACAGCTTGTATAAATAGTCAGCAGTCGTTTTCATTTCTCATTAACTGATCTGAAACCTTTAAAGCTTCATTCACTTTTTGTGCAAAAACTATCCAATCATACTACAGCCACTTCAAGTCAAATCAGCATTTGTGTTTGTTTACATACAAGATTTCACAGCGTGTACGTCTGCTTAAATCTTTACTCAGTTGAAGCTAATAGGTCTGGCTGCATAACAGCAACCTGCATGTGTGTCAACATCTGGACCGGTGGTTTCATAATACACATAACATGTAATACACTTATCTCACAGTGTTAGGTCATAGAGGTGAAACTGATCTCTCATAGACTGCATGCGTGTGAGACCCTGAACATGTGAGACCTTAACTTACCTCCACAGTCATAGGGATGTTCTGCTTACGGACGTTATGGTTGTGCTGGTCGGTGTTCAGCATGATGACTGCGTAAGCCAGAGCGAAGCCGGCATCGTTGGTCAGGAAGGGATTACCGTTCACTTTCTGCACACAAGAGACAAGTCCGCACAATCATCGGAGGCCACAAGAACAGGATAATGCACACTCATCTTTACAGATTCGCTTTAAACGGCCATTTACCTCGAGAAAAATATGAAAGGGCACTGTTAGTCCTCTGGGGTTTCTTCCTTGTGTAAATGTCAGAAACTGAATCTATTTCAGTTTTGATACATTGCTGCATCGGCAGAGTGCAACCCCCGTGTCTACCCATGAGCTCATTTAAAGCGACTGAGAATGGAGACTAAGAAAAGAAATTACTAGGCATACTTTCCAGGTCACTTGCGAAGAGCTGCCTTTAGTTCACACGTAGTGAGCATGTTCGAAATGTCCTCGAGTCGCTTTCTGCGGTGCATGGATAGAGTATGTCTCACTTCCCACCGAAGCATTTTCCTCTTCCCTGATTACCTGCGTGACTAATGACCCTGTCCTTGATCTCCAGCGAAACGCTGTTCCACTGTCCCTAATTACCCGATGATGGGGCCAGTTGCTGACCAGGATTGCGGTAATGGAAGAACTGTGTCTGTGTGACAGTGGCTAGCCTACAACCTATTTCAAGGGTATATATGTCTGTTCCAGCCCCGCTGTATATACACTTCCCTGCCGATACGAGGGCGTGTTTGTGTTTTCACAACGGCTTGCAGCTGACTTACGTGCCAGTTGTCCGTGAAGGTTTCCAGGAGCCGATGAATGACGGGTGCTTCGCCGGGAAGACGGAATGCCTCCAGATACAAGCGGAGAGCTTCGTCTATTCGCAGTCCTTGGAAGGTGAACGTGCTGTGGAATAGAGAGAGATGAGGACAGATGTCAAATAACTTTATGGTTAAATGAGTAGCAGAATTAAGAATACTTTTAATGCTAACACAGGGTTCCCACACCTTAGTTATCTTAAAATTCAAGGACCTTTCAAGGACTTTCCAGGTCCAATACCCTTAAATTCAAGGACTAAATGTGGGGACCCATTTCAAGTAAGAGCAAGGTTACATTGTGTTACCTTTTAAGATATATTGTTACAGTTCCCTTTCGAGGAAACTGGCGCTGCATCACTGCGGTGACACTTTGGGGACGCCTCCAGGAGTAAGTGCGTCTGAATGTGTATATCTACAGTTTGACGCGGGAGCCAGGAAGTATATCACTATCTGAAATATCGCCAAAGATGGCGTTACAGTGACGCAAGAAGTATGGCAAGGGAGACGCAACGCCTCGTTCCCTTCTCAGGGAACAACAGTTACATACGTAACCCAGAGATGTTTTCATTTGTCAAACACAACTATGCAAAAAAGCATTTTGGTATGAATCAACATTCGCATACAGAAGATATAAGTACTTAAAGCGAACAGTTTAGCACGTGTGCTTAAAAATTCTAGATTTTTTATGATATTATCCTACACTACACAGGGAAAAATATGGATTTTTTCCAGAAAACTTGCATAAAATAGATTCAAGCACTTTCAATGACCTGTATCTATGTATGTATATTTTCAAAAACTTCCCAGGGCCTTGATCCCCCCAAATTCACAAAATTTCAAGGACCTGTGGGAACCCTGCTAACAGCACACTAGTCTTGACTTTAAACACCTTGACATATGTGGCCAAGGTCAACAATCTGCATCCTAACTGATTTTTCTGGTTTTAACCCATGTTAGCCCGACTTGCATAATTGGCAAATGTTACCTACTAACTAGTATCAATAATTTCTTGGGTTTTTAAAGGGTTGTTGGAGAGATGGGATTGTAAGCCCTTACTGCAAGCACAAACTCCAACAGCGAAAATGTCAAATGCAGTCAAATAATAGACTGCATTTTCACGACTATTATTTAAAGTCATAGTGAAGCGATGATAAGATATAAATAGAAGATGGATGGGGGTAAATTTTGTGAACCAGTTTGGAGCTCTTATCACCTACATGAGTGCCGTGACTCAATCTTCTTCTGTTTCCAGTTGGTGAATGTGACAGACCCTCAAGTGAGGAGTGACAACATTTCACAACATTTGAGAGGAACATCCCCTACCATTATTAAGATGTTTCAAGCCGGCTAAAAGGCAGGTGACCCAACCTTTGAAGGGACACTCCACTTTTTTTTGAAAATATGCTCATTTTCCAGCTCCGCAATAGTTAAACAATTGATTCTTACCATTTTGGAATCCATTCAGCTGATCTCTGAGTCTGGCGCTAGCACTTTTAGCATAGCTTAGCACAATCCATTGAATCTGATTAGATCGTGCTAAAAAATAACCAAAGAGTTTAGATGTTTTTCCTATTTAAAACTTGACTCTTCTGTAGTTACATCGTGTACTAAGACCGATAGAAAATTAAAAGCTGCGATTTTCTATTCCGATATGGCTAGGAACTATACTCTCAAACTGGTGTAATAATCAGTGACTTTGCTGCTGTAACATGGCTGCAGCAAGCGTAGTGATATTACACACTGCCCGAAAATAGTCCGCTTGGTTACTTTCAATGCCAGGAGACTATTTTTGAGCAGTGCGTAATATCACTACGCCTCCTGCAGCCATGTTACATCAGCAAAGTCCTTGAATATTATGCCAGAATGAGAGTGTAGTCCTAGCCATATCTGCCTTGAAAATCGCAACTTTTAATTTTCTGTCGGTCTAAGTACACGATGTAACTACAAAAGAGTCAAGTTTTAAATAGGAAAATATTGAAACTCTTTCGTTATTTTTTTATACGATGCTAATGGTCTAATCAGATTCAATGGATTGTGCTAAGCTATGATAAAAGTGCTAACGCCAGACCCGGAGATCAGCTGAATGGATTCCAAAACTGTAAGAATTAAATGTTTAACTCTAGGGGAGCTGGAAAATGAGCATATTTTCAAAAAAAGTGGAATGTCTCTTTAAACCCAGAAAAAAATGCCATAAAGAGTTCTTACTTGACAAAACTGTCCAGCAGGTCTGTGTTTCTGCGGTCGCTTATGAACTCCCCGATCATCTTCTTGTCCAGACGGGGATTCTCTTTCAGCCACTGGGCCACCTCATTATTGTCCATTGGACTGCTGAGCAGGCCTTTCTCCTGAAGGAACTGAATGCCCTTCTTTGGAGATTGATTGAACTGCTCTGTACCTGCGATGAGAAGCTTCAACATACAAAAACAACATTGATAACTACATTGATTACGCTAGACTGATCTACAGTCATTTTATAACTAATCAATCAATAATTTCAGAAGGTTCACAATTTTTTTTTAAAGTGAGATTTTAAAAAACCACAAGCACCTTCTTCTTGTTCTTGATCTCTAAAAGTTCCTGAGAGCCTGGCAGACAGCTGGTAAAACGTTGTGGCTTTGTAGGGCTTTTCTTCTCTGCTGGATTATGACAATGAAGCATTTGGTTACTCAAATTTCTTTGAGGTTCGCTGCAAGCCAATGACTCTTATTTGTTGTGTTATTTGTTTGTTGCATTTTACAGGCAAAACACCAGTCAAGTACCTGAGTCAGACTCTTCCTGGTCCTGTCTACCTAATCTCATCTTCTCTGCCATCAGATGACCACTGGTTGGAGGACCGGTAGAGTTGGCCTCTGATACCACAGCATTCTGCCCATTAGAATTTGGTATGGAATTGCCAGCCTCTGTATGCAATAAGCCAAATAGTTTAACAATTATGTTAATTAAACACAAAAATTCAGCTGAAGTTCATCCTTTGACTCCACCCACCTGTGGTTGAATCTGTGAGTGTGCTGACCGAACCGTTGGCTTCTCCTGTCGTCGATTCTGATTGGTCTTGCTGTGCAGCACTGTTTAGCACTTTGGCCTGACAGTGGGCCTCTGTGCTGTCAATCACAGTCAACAGGGCTTCAAGAGACAGGAGATGGGTTGTATAGAGCTGCCCAGACACTGGGAAGGCATTCTGCAAACACAATACATAAAATAATCAGAATAATAATTTGTAATATCATGTTGTTCCTTATGACATATATGCATGTACAGTGCGTATCAAAGGGTCACCATGATGCCAAAGCATGTTAGATGTGTTCAAATCGCATATCATCACTTGCATTTTACATTTTACTTTGCATCTGGTTGGAGTGGCTCACCTTGGAAAGAAGTTTGGTGAGGTCCTCAAACAGGTTGGAGCAGTAAAAATCACAGTCATAATTTATATAGAGCTCTGTAACAAAGCTGGGAATTCTCCAGAGCTGTACGACAGCCTCCAGGGCCATTTCCTTCATCTCATAGGGCATTTTAGGGTTTTCAGAGGTAATAATGTCCATCAGCTTCTTCAGGTACATCTATGAGAGGTACAAAGAGTGACTTCCTGATTCTGGGATGGATGGATGAATGTATGGTGTACGTCTCACATCATGATTGATTCAATCACATACCTCAAGCTGAAACTTCAGATGTTCCCTCATGCTTTCGAATATAAGAAAGCAAACGCGTATGGAGGCGGTGTAGAGATTCATTCTGTCTATGTTCAACAACTGCAGAGGACATCAAAAAATGTTTACTACAGTCACAAAGATACCCGGAGAAGAACACCATATTGCAAATACTGTGACCATTCACCTGTATTAGGTGCCTACAGAGCTCATCTTTGACCAGGCAGAGGAGTGACTGATAGGGTGCAATGTGAGCAGCTTCTAGGGCCACGTTCAACAGCTGCAGGCCCATGTGCATCATCACATCCGAGTTATGCCGGTCATGTGGGTTAGTGAGAGAGATGAGGAAACGGAAGAGCTCTCTCAGACACGGAAGTCCGTACGGGACTAGAGCAGCACCTGGAGAAACATACATTTACAATGACATTTCCAGCAAGCTTGAACATTAACTGCTTTCATATCTGTTCGTAGAAGTTCTCCTACCTTCTCTCTGGGTGGACTGCATGAAGCGCACTCCTCTAGGGTTTACGTAATCCATATCATGGATTGATGCCGAATCGGACTGGTCAGCCAGCAAGTCTCGGTCTTCCAGGACTTCAGGAATGGATTCCACTGATGCTGACTGGGCATGCTCGACTCCCCTGGCCTCAGACTGATGATACAACACAACACCAACCATCACAACCACAATCTGTCATGAGAAGCAGCGGTTCTGAAGCAAGATGTAACCTAGTCTGGGCCCCAGATGGGATATACTCAACTTTGTGTTGGATTTCACAAAAATATATGGAAAAAGCTTTTTTTTTAAATAAACTGCAATCAGATTCAAGTTGATTCAGTTCAACACAATTTTTAGCAGTTAGGTACAACCAGTCTCCCAGGAAGCAAAACTGTGTTAGGGACGATTCACATTTCGCGTCTTTTGCACGCTCAAGTTCGTTATTTCAAATGTAGGCACAATGGGTGGATTTTTATGTCCAAACACCTTGTAAAAGTGGATGTTGCATAATAGGTGCCCTTTAAGGGGCGGTTCACATTTCACGTCTAAAACCGCCTGTTGGTTCGTTTTCACATGACCTGCGATGCGCTTGCGGCATTCTAAAAAGTTGAAATGTTTTTAACTCGCGAAATGTGTTTTTTCAGTCGCGTCCGCACTGCATCGAGTTAAAAAACATTTTAACTTTTTAGAATGGCGGATGCGCACCGCACATAATGTGACGACGAACCAACAGACAGTTGCGCTTTCCAAGCGGTTTTAGACGTGAAATGTTAACTGCCCCTTAAAGGGCACTTATTATGCAACATCCACTTTTACAAGGTGTTTATACATAAAACTCCACCCATTGTTTCTTTCTCCATTAAATCAAAGCAGTCTCATTAGACATGGTGTTTTGATTTTCTTGTTAATGTGACATCACACTGATAAAGCCCCACCCATGGCCACTGACTGACAGTTCTGCGCTTACATAGTTTTTGCCTTCAGGGAGTTGTACGCTCTCCACCCTCTCAATAGTGAGATACTATTGTCTCAGACTGTATTAACTCTTTCCCTGCCATTGACGAGTTATCTTGTCAATTAAGAGAAAACGTTTCCCTGCCGATGACGCTTTCCTGGCGAGTTTTTAAAGTAATCTATAATTCAGCTAGTTGAGCTCTTACCCAATTTATAAAAAACTGAAGCATAAACTAATTCAACAACATTGTAAACGACGTGTATGTTTTGATATCGTTCTGAATCTGATCTCTGATAAAAGTCCTTTACAAAAATGGCATCATTTCAGCTTCTTGCTCAAAATGTTGTCTTTTTGAAGAAACCTACCCATATTTGAGAGGTGATATTAAAAGAGAACAAATGAAGATAGGATGAAAGTCTTTTTTTTCATTTTTTGTTTGTTTGAAAGCAGGGGGTCTGTTCATTCATTTGATATATTGTATGGTTTTTGTTTGTTTGAAAGCAGGGGGTCTGTTCATTCATTTGATATATTGTATGTTTCTATATTTACAGAAGAAATTTTTCCTGGGAGGCATTTTGTGAAACATTTTTTGTAAGAATCACAAAAAATTCTGGCGGGCAACTTTTTTGTAAAAAGGCTGGTGGGGAATGTGTTAACAGGAATCAGATCTATTTTAACTGAAAGTGTCACATTACTTTTGGTAAGGGAGTGAGGAGCAGTAGCTCATTTGCATAAATGGGCAGTTTTTTACAAAATCAACTTCAGTGTGGATCAAATTAATGCC
Organism: Misgurnus anguillicaudatus; assembly: GCF_027580225.2. Lineage (NCBI taxonomy): Eukaryota > Metazoa > Chordata > Actinopteri > Cypriniformes > Cobitidae > Misgurnus > Misgurnus anguillicaudatus. The sequence continues at coordinate 11,464,079 of NC_073347.2, forward strand.
AACAGAAGAGATTTTGGGTTACCTGTGATTCTAGTCGGCCTGACTCTCCAGAAGGCGTTACAGGAGTGGTGGCCGTTGAGCTGCTCTGCTCCAGGTCTGTGAGATCTTCCTTAGAGGTGGTTTTTGAGCCAGCGTCCATGCCACTATCAGTGGTAGGGCTGGAGATGGAGGAAGTTGCACTGTCTGGACCTGGAAGAGCGAGGGAAACTCCACTCTGCTGCTCTATGAATGGAACTCCACCTACAGACGAAAATTGGGATGATATGAGTTGCCTGTACTTAATCCAAACACGATAGGTAGATAACTTGTGCTCTGTTTGATATATCAATATACCCGAGAGGTTGTTGGTAAGAGTACTGGACTGGGCTGGATCCATTTGCCCGGAGGCACTGCGCACCATGTGACGAGGGGGTCGGGGTGATCGCTTTTGCTTCTTCCACTTGGACGACTCGCTCATTCCCCCGGCTCTCATCTTTAGCTTCAAAACAAACAAGAATTCTTGTTCAATTCTGAGTTGACTGCATAAAAAACAAGTCAGGAGAGCAAGACATAAAATATGATGAAATATCAAGTTAACAAGAAAAATGCTAGCACAAGAACAGATGTAGAAATACACAAAGTGTTAAAGCACAGAATCACTTTAAGTTTTGTATGTATGCTAGTTGATATACCTAAAAAGATCCAGCTATGATTTACATAATCCACTTGAGCTTTACACCGCTACCTCCGTTTTAATGTACATAGACTTTGCATTAAGGTAAGGCCAACATTCGGTTTACATACTTTTCTATTATCGCATGTATTTTACTAATATTGCTATTTTGTACATTGTTACCCGAGCAATTCCATTGTTACGGATGTGACCACATAAAGATACTGATATTAAACACCAACATGAACATGACAGAGTTTATCCTGGACCTGGCAAAAATGTCAAAACACTGACAGATCAAAAGCATGGGGCTTGAACAAAATGTACAGTAAGTCTAAAGTCTCCTCTTCCTTACCTGTACTCGTTTGTTTTTCCATAAGATATTGTAAGCCTCAGGAGAGAAGGGGCAGGCCCCAGGATTAGTGATCGTGTCACAAGCTTAGACGGAGACGCGTGATGTGGGAGCACATATACAAGACCACCATGCACGGGGTAAACACATGGGAGCAAATGACACGCATACCAAGACTACGTCCATGCATTTCCAATGGGGGAAACGACAACACACACATACTCCTCACTATCATTAATTCATCGACACGAAGAGTCCCAATGCATCTCTAACAGGAAACAGGGGGTGGCACCTCAGCACACAGGACATTACAAACAAACAAACTAATTGTGGAGACTAACTAAGAAAAGGGAATGGATACGACGAACAGACCAGAAATAAGCAAACAGAGCATGCAAATAAGCATTCAAATAGGATCTCTGAAATTTTAGAAATGAAAAAAGGCCCATTCGAATGAATATTCATTCAAATACTAAAAAATACTATATTTAACAAAACTGTATTTGTATGAAAAGTGCCCATGTGGTTTAACCTCATACTGAAAGGGGGTTCGACTCATTTGCATAAAGCTGGATTTAAAGGGGCCATGGCACAAGACTTTTATAAGATGTCAAATAAATCTTTGGTGTCCCCAGAGCACATATGTGAAGTTTAAGCTCAAAATGCCATATAAATAATTTATTATAGCATGTTAAAATTGCCACTTTGTAGGTGTGTGTCCTTTAAAATGCAAATGAGCTGATGAAATTCAAACACTGATCACAATGATGGTGGTTTGTTGCAATTAAAACTCAATTGTGCTTTTCTCTGCACTAAATGGCAGTGCTGTGGTTGGAAAGTGCAGATTAAGGGGTGGTATTATTATAATTAGCGCTCCTTATGACATCATAAGGAGAACCAAATTTCAACAACCTATTTTTTCATGTGCTTGTAGAAAATGGTTTCCCAAACGAAGTAACTGGGTTGATCTTTTTCACATTTTCTATGTTAATAGAAGCCCTGGGACCCAATCATAGCACTTAAACATGGAAAAAGTCACATTTTCATGCCATGGCCCCTTTAAAATATGTAACATTGTTCATCCATCATTCTTCATGTAGGACTTTAGCAATAAACTGACATTCATTTCCTGAATACTTTTTCACAATACACCGTTATAACAGCTAACCTTTCAACAATACTTGCCCCTGGATGAGTACATTATAAGTGCATTACTTTAAACGCAAATTACAAAAGGAGTTCATTGTCTGTAGTTATCAATGCCACAGATGTTGTTTAACAAAGGTTAACTTGCACTGAATTGAATCCAAATCATTCCTCTGATAATAATAACACAACAACATGTGTAGTTGCTAAGCGGTCCTCCCCAACATGCATACAAACATAAAGCCATGCGCCCCGGCGCACACGTATTTAAATGCACTAGCTGCTGCAACCCAATAAAAACGCTGCTTTAATGCAAGTAAATGTTCGATACCCTCTCTAAGCCCGTCTGATTGGCGTTTCTAGGCTGATCTGCATAAATAAAATCCTGTGTGTCCAGAATACAGCTTGGGATCTGTGTGTTAAAACAGGCAAATGGGCAAAGGATGAACTCGACGACAACAATCAGGTATGAGAAGACAAGAGAGGAGTGTTAATCCTTTAGAATAATTGCGAAGGAGCGTGGGTCCAAATGTAGAACCCATACTTATCTATGGCTGAAAAACAGCCAGTTAACTCTGACTAGATACTATTTCAATCTGATGGGTGACACACACACACACACAGGTATTATAATTATGCAACAGCAAGTGAGCTCATTTACGGATATGGGGACATCCAAGTAATACAAAGTATATGAATGAGGAATGCAGGCGGGGAAACAGGTGTAAAGGATCTGGAGAAGAGGAAAATTTGGAGATCTAGGTTGACATCATATTTACCTTCTTCATGTTAGTTCCTACATAACTCTTGGCCTCTTCTTTGAACTGTGGTAATCTGCAGAAACACAAATATGAGTCCTTTGCACATGTTTAGTATAACATTACCATATTACATGTGAAGTGTGCATCACTATTTTTGCATCGCTAGTGATCCAACAGGGAACTTCTGGGTTAACATAATGGCATAAAAACTTTCGAAAAGCACCACTGGATAAGCAATATGTCCGAAAGGCCACCAACTTTGTTCCCAAGGCGTGACTTTTGACCTGCCTTGCCTGTTCATTAGCCGAATTAGATGGATGATGTTTTCGGCCGCTGGGCGCATTGTGCGTATGTGTGCGTTTGGTGTGGACACTGCGGCTTTTCCTTCGAGTGAGATGTTCGGGCGGTCTAGGAGCCGGCTCCTGATGTTAACTCTGCTCTGCGTTAATGGAGTGTTGTCTTGCCGGCTTGATTATGGGATGATCTGTGAGTCCAGCAGATTAACATCCCTAATGCTTTCAGCAGGCTGCTTAAGCCTCTTTCTGAGTACTCAATAAGATCCGCTGTTTATTACTCTGGCTCTCTCGACCACACACACACACAGCACATCCACGGCTTATTACCCTTAGGCACACACAGAAATACACACACTCATTATTAAGGCCTTTCACACCCTCATTGTGAAGGCGATGTGGACAAGAGGGTCTGAGCAATATGAACGTGCACAATGGGAGCAGCACAACTCAGGTTGTGTGAGAGTTTGTGTTTGTGTGCATCACAGATTAAAAGACGCCATCAGCTGTAATAAAAAAAAACCTATATGAATCAAAGCTTCACATTGGTGCACGTTTGTACAAACGGGATGTTTACGTAGTTTGGGAACCAGGTCTGAACATTATATCATTATTCAGGTGCTCATGCTAGACGCAAAAAATATAGTGTTCATTTTTTATTTAGTATTTCATAAGACACCAAATTATGTCTTTGTTCCAGATATATGTGTGTGTGCGAGTGTACGTCCCCTAATCTATATGCAGATGGTAGAGTGAGATGTGTTCGCGGTCTCATCCTCTTGTCTGTGCACGATGTGACTGGAAGTCTAATGCGAGTGGATACGTACCTCTGATAAATGCCACCCTATAATCATGTTATTGCATTAGAGCAGCAGTACACTATGACCCGCAAAGGAAGTTTAAGGTCTTCCATTTACAATTACTCCACAATTATAGCCTCTGTATTATTTATATATATGTATATAATGCATATTTGTATAAAGTGTATATATATATATATATATATATATATATATATATATATATATATATATATATATATATATATATATATATATATATATATATATATATATATATATATATATATATATATATATATATATATATATATATATATATGAAGAGTTTGGTTCCAAAACGCGATAAACGGCATTTTTGAAAAAAAATTGTTACTGTCAAAATCAGTATTAGATCAGGTCAGTATTTAAAAGTAAATTCTTAACTCTTATATGGATATTAAATCCAATATCCGCAGTGTTACTCTGTCATCTTTTCTCCCTTTTTTGCCAAAATGCGGTAAACGCCACTCCTCCTTTTTTACAGAATGCAATACATCCGCTCCAGAAATTACAGCGCACCCTTCCACGCAATGTAAATAAACAATGGCGGCGCGTTGAGTACACGGAATCTTAAGGGGATCGCACACCGGCCGCGCAGCGCCGCATCGCGTCGCGCCTAGGAGAACTCGGAGGTATTGTAAACCGGAAGTGCACATTAAATAGCGCGAGCTTCGTCAGATAGCGTCTACTTCAAAATGTAAAATATACATTAGCAGCCAATGTTAATCATTAATGAAGTGGGACACATATGATGTTATTTAATGTTAAACTATGTGAGTGGCGCTCTGTGGCGCGACAGGGATTTGAACAACTTCCTGAGTCACAGCTGGGCGGCGCGGAAAGGTGTGCGTACACTCATAGAAAACAATGTGTTACATTTTTTTAGAACGGCGCGGCGCTGAGCTGCGCGGCCGGTGTGCGATCCCCTTTAGTTTTCCTCATCTACTTTGTACTTCGTGATCAACAAACAAAACAAAAGAATACTTTAATTGCATTGATAAACCTGTGATGGTTTCCTGTGACGGGAAAGAATCGCCATCAAAATCTAATAATTTACACGAGAGGCACTTGGGAGACGGAAAATGCCGGTTGGTTGTTCCCCCAACAGCATCAAGCTTCTGTCATGCTAACACATTGACCCCAGCGGATCTTATTAAAAACTTTACATTATTTTACTCAAAGTCAACGAAAATCGAGCAGGACCAAAACATTTTACAGCTGATCGCTGTGAAAAATGCTAAGCGATGACGTCAAGTATAACCGCAGCAATGACAGTGATCTTAATATGACAAAGTAAGTGTTTTGATGAATGCCATTAATGTTTTTTTTTAATCAGCGTGTACTACTGTTCAACTAAATGAATGTAAAATGGCAAAGATGAATGCACATTTGTACATTGATTGAATAGATTTCTAGCATTTTGAAAAAAAAACTGTCATGGATTTATTGCATTTTGTGGAAAAAAGAGTTTTTAAAATTAATTTTTGAAAATCAAGTTATGTATTTGATTTTTTAAATATTTTTATAACCTAAAGATGCCATGTGAAAGTTTGTAACAGAAATTAGTGGTTTTCATCTTGTCACTTTCTTGGTATAGAAAACACGTTTTTACTGAAATTTGTCAAAATGGATTTATTGCGTTTTGGAACCAAACTCTTCATATATATATTAGTAATGCACCGATGTATCGGCCGCCGATATTTATCGGTCGATTTTTGATTAATTTAAAACCATCGGCATATCAGCAATAGCACAAGAAAGGCTGATACCGATTGTTTATTAATTAACTGCATAAAGAAATCCATTACATGAAAAAAATTAAGTTAATGATTGAGTTAATGTTGTTAATAAAATAAATGCTGAATAGCAAAAACCATCTTTGAAGGTTGTCATGCTGTCTTATTATATTTGTTTTAGCTTAATTTGTGCCTCTCTTATTATGTTGGTCAGTTGAATGTTAACTAGATCCAATCCATGTTCAGTAAAAAATAATTTGATGCAGAAATAAACTAGCTAATAGAGAAGTGTTCAATATCGGTATCGACATCGGTATCGGCCAGAAGTTGTCTGTTTAAATCGGTATCGGTCCAAAAAGATGCTATCGGTGCATCCCTAATATATATATAATATTTTATATAATTAATGCTACATTAAGGCATTAATTCATAAGGTTGTATATCCAGTAACGTGCCTATAAAGTGAACTATAGCTGTACTTTGTATACTTCCATCAATACATTTAGGTATACGAATTAGCTGGAAAGCCCTGGTAATTAACCATGCTTTTCACTGTCAGAAGCGTTCACCTGTCCCTATTTGTGTGGGAAGTTAAAAAACCTCCGGAGGTAATCTGAGAAAGGTCCGAGAGTGAAATCGGAGCCCATTACGGAGACAGACCCAGTTTCCTGTTGTGTTTGGTCTCAGGTTGGGTTTGATTATGTGAACAGCAAGAACAGGACTCTATCTCTAATCCCCATTCCTCCATCCCCTCGTCCATCCCGTTTTCTAGTTACCTGGAGAACAGCAGCTGCACCATGTCCACCAACGTGTGTTCAGCTGACTTTCTCAGCAACTCTGTGATGAGAAAAAAAGCAAAAACAAAGAAAAACAATAGAAGAAATCTTAGTCCAGCGGACAAGAGCAGCTCAGGGTCTGGAGTCTGTTTGGTCAGGATTAGTAAAGGGGTTTTAAGGTCCTGGAAGTTCAGGACTATAATCTGATGATGGAGGATTTGTATGATGAGCAGTTCATGCTTTAAATTATACATAAAATTTATTTTTACATGTATGCGTTTGACAGACTGTTGGTCCTTTTTTATACTTTATTCGACTTACCGCTTAATCTCATTTCAAAGCATATACGAAAACAGGACTGCATGATCTCACAAACAGACTCATTAGTCAGATGGGCTCCAACTGGAGTCAGCAGCAAAGTCCTCAAAACCTGGAAATATCAAAAAGGGACTTATATTCTAGAATTTTGGACAAGCATGCAACTTTCTCTGCTACTTATATAATTTTACACTGTTTTATATTATATAAAACTCGGAGCACAGTGGTTTGTGTGCTTTCCTCTAACCTGAAGGATTTTCATCAGCACCACCTCATCGCTTGCCGGGTCTGTGCCTACAAATCTCGCATGTGTGACAGCATCAGCCATGTTCTCGATGCCCTCTGCTGCCGCTTCATGATTGGCATCTGTGAAAGACAAAGATGGCAAAATTTGAAAATGTCCTAATATATTCCCCCTCGTTGTCTCTCTCAATGCATCCGATTCTTGGTCAGATAACTTTTACGTCGGTCATAATGACATGACCACGGTTACATGACTAATCTTACACAATTAACCTGGTCACCAGTTCACCCCCCCACCGCTATCAACTGACCACACTGCACCACACAGCCATCTGACATCTAATCACCAGATGTGCGCTCTCGTGGATGGCCTGCCTGTAAATTGGCTGTCTAGGCAACAATGTTTTGAAACCCAAGCGGGGTCAGATAGCAGGCTGGAGCCGTGCTGCTTTCTTTCCCATCGCCTTTAAAGAGCATTTCATTAACTAATAAGCGGAGGCTGCCTGGGGAGGAGAGGTTGGGTTTGTGACTGCAGGTAAAGCCTTGACACAAGAGTGCATTTCACTTATTAGCAGGCAAAAAACAGAACAGACAGGGAGAGATTGAGACACAGACCAGCTTTTAGCAGCTGCCTAGTTATTAAGGTCTAATGGTTCAAACCACCAAACTCTTTAATATTCACCCTTTCATTGTGGGGGTGATATACGGAAATGACAAACCAATAGAATGAGAGTATCATTTATAGTGCTATTATTAATACATAGTAAACAATGTGTGCTTAATATTTTATATTTAGACACTATGCAATACTAGAGATGCAGGAATAGCATGAGTGATGTGGAACTGACCCAAGATTAAGCCACGCCCTCTTAATTACTTGCATACAAGTGAGAGAGGAAAGCAATAGGAAATTACTTGGGATTAATAAAATAACATCCGGATTAACAGAGTACTCATTTATATAACGTAAAAAAACAATGCTATCATTCGCATAAACACATATAATGTGCCATTCATTACTATTTTCTGTAGATTTTGAAATGTAAAAAAAATTAATTGTCGTGATGTGTAACGTCAACCAAAAAAAATCTCTCTAGCGGAAAATTTGCAGCGAGTGAATTGAACAGCACTGAAGAGGCAGGCCCATAATAAACACAGGACCCCGTTCCAAACAGCCGATCTCCACGGTAACAAGAGCCGGAGTCTATTCAGCACAACATCAGAAGTCATCTAAAACACTAATCCTCACTTGGCACGGGCAACACAGCCGAGCGGGAGAGTCATTGTTGAAATAACTGACGTCTGGGTGGGGCTGGAGGGTCTTTGTGCATGTGTACGAGTGCGTGTATCAAAGAGGCTCAAACAGCTGTCATGTACTAAAAGGTTAAGCAAAAGTACATTCAGACACCAGGGTGTCCCTCAAGTGAAAGAACTGCTCATCTTGGAAAAAGGTGCGTGTTTTAACCATGAAAAAGCGAGTGCGCGTGGGAGCACCGATCTGGCTCTGCAAACAAACAAAATAAAATATGGCCTGTCTATGGGCTGTTTTGTGTCAATGGAGCGAGTAATGAACAAACCTTTTCTTATATTTCTTTTTAATAAAAAAATAAATCCAACTTCCAATGTCATGTAATGTACAAGACACTGCACATACAACTATGAGTGCGTGCGTGTTGGCCGTTGTACTTTTCAGCAAGATAAGTGGCTATGTAAGTGAGCCTTTGGTTTGAGTGCCGGCCAGGGAAAAAGCAGAGTGGGAAAGAGAAAGTAGGAAAAGTGGGATCTGGATATCTGTCAATACGGCCGTCCCCCCGAGCCCACCGACCTCAGGCCTGAGATTGAGGGGAATTAGCCATTCACCAAACCAAACCTCTGAATGTGTGCATGTGTTTTTGGAGACAGAGAGAGACCCCCCGGTATGCTAAAGCGGCTCGGGTCACACTGTGTACAGTTAAGAGAAAACAAGGCTTGGGATGACATGGTGAGATTAGCTGAAGAAAAAGAAAAAAAAGGCTGTCCTTCATAAGCGAAGCTTTTGCTACTTGTGTCAGACTCACCAGTTAGGTTTAAATGGTTGGACTAAACCAAATTTTTAACTTGAAATAAAGATCTGATCACAAAGTGGTCATGTGAGAGAGGTAAACTACTAAACAGTGCAGTGGTTCTCAAACTGGGGGGTGTGAGATGGTGCCATATTTATGACAATTTATAAATTAATTTATCATAAATTCTGTGTAATCAAACCTCAGAAAAATAAGGCTACTAACCAACAACACTATTGTATCATTTAATAAGTTGTGTTGTGTTCAAATTCCAAGTTTAAGATTGTTTTATGTCATGAATTTTCTTTGGGGGGCCGCGAAGGGATGCAACAAAGGGGGGCACATGCCGAAAAGTTTGAGAACCACTGCTATAGGGACCGGATTAAAATGAACCAAGCATTTTTAATTGTCTGGTCAATAGATGGCAGTATTCTGTCTCTGTACTATAAATGGTAGTGAGTTGAACACTCACTCGCCAAAGACACTTTATCCTCCTGGGATTCAGCAATTCACTTTTGTCCTCTGTAGAGGTGATTTTCTTGTTAATAATTACTTTATAATTTATCTAAAAATGTTTGACAACACAAATTTTCGGCAAAGTTTTATTAATTTTTAAGTAGTATTTGTGTCCTAGCATTTGAGTGTAGTTGTTTATAAAACTCTGGAAATTATAAGATTCATTATCAGAATTTTAGTTGCTTTATTAGTTGCCTTCAAAACATATTAATAAAACATGAACAACACTTTTTTGCTCAGATTTTCATGAATTATTTAAAAGCCAAGAAATAAAAAAAAATGTAGTAGGGCTGGGTATTGCACCCAATTTAGGGGTGTGATTCGATTAATTTTTATATGGTCTAAATCTTACTAGATTTTGATTGAGTCCAACATCGATTAAGTAAGAAATAATTTACAATGAGAAGTTGAATTACTCAAAAATAATGCACACCCAAGGTGGTGACGTAGCATGACGGAAAGTGCTGTTACTCAATTACTCTGGTTATACCACAGACCACATAGAGAGATTGCTGGTGGTTATTTTAAGGTGGTTTGTTTTACAGAAAAATAATCAACACCCATGGAACATTTCTCAACCAATCGGAATAAAGCATTCAACAGCCCTGTGGTATAATTATCAATATTTTATTAAATCTTATTTGCAGACATGGAATTTATTTGGTGTACTGTCACTTTAAGAAAAAGGTGCGTGATTGTGTGAATGTGAGCAATCATGGCATTTTGATAAAAAAAAATCTACAAATTATAAGCATGAACCAGTACGTGCGTGATGTCTGAGCCTTAAAATGTGGCTTGTGCCGGGCGTGTGCTTTGAATGAGTGCATGCACAAAACTTCTAAAACAGCTTGTGAGTAGCGCACAAAAATCTGTTTCGTGTCATCTTTGCTTAAATATTTAAATTGGCCTCACAAAAAACATGTGCAAATGATAGACTTTCGTGATGATGTGGCACTGGACCGTGCGAGAAAATGATAGTTCTGTCGTCTGTCCCGAGCATCATTCACGGTTGCCCCGGGCCATAGTGTAGTGTGCACTCCTTACAACCTCTGCTTCTGAAGTTAAGCACGCACATTAAGAATCAATATATCGATATTGTTATGTTTAGAGAATATTGCTCCCAACCCTATTCTGAAATGATTGTCTATATTTTTATTAGACATGATAAATTATATCCAATGAACAATTCGGCTCTTAACACCATTCAGTAATCATGTAAAAACTACATCTTGCTATCTACAAACATACTACAAAAGCGTGCGCAGCATACTACAAAAGTTTTAGACCCCAGAGTCATATTAAGCTGTGACAGAGCTTTAAATGGAAGAACTATAGTGTGTGCTTGTATGTCTATGGAATGCTAATTGGGAGTAATGATAATGTCACTCTTCATGGCAGATTAGTGGAGTCTGAATGAGCATAACCCATCAGTCAGCACACAGCCTCTCACATACCTAAAGGTCATTTAATCACACACTCGTACGAGTGCATTAATATGTCACGCCCGCCAGGAGTGCTCACCTGGGATTAGCACAGCTCTAAGAGTGTGGATGTGCGTGTGAGAAGAAAGAAAGTAAGATGAAAAGAAAAATAAATGTAAAAGTATATTATAGCTCGACTGGGGGATTTTGTATGTCACATCGGGATGATGTATTGTCTTATTTACATTCATACACTATTAGACTGACCTGAAAGATTGACAAAGGGCCTATAACGTCTCAAACATTTGGTCTTTGAACTTAACTCTGATCCTAAAGCAAGGAGGGCCAAGGTTTGGGGAACTACAGAGACGGTTGCCATAGTAACCATCCATGAGCTTCCTGATGAGACGCTGGCATCAGGGGGGATTACTGTATGAACAGTGGGGGATCTGGGGTGACAGAAGCTGTCAGGGTGTCTGGAATTCATTTATTTGATTGGGGGAGGTGTTTCTAGGAGTGCATCTCATTTTGATGGACATCTATATGATTGAAGTATACATTCCCTCATTTTATCACCTAAACTTGGGGTCCAAAAGTATGACACCACTGGTGCTTCTATACTCTAATTTAAAACTCAGTTTATTATTAGCATAATTTGACTTAAAAGTGAGTTGAATCCATGCCATTTTCCTCTAATCACTAAGAATCATACGTTTAAAAAAAAAAAATCACTGTAAATAGCAGCGGAGACCATAACAACTTAAAAGATAAAGGTACAGTTGAAAGATATCTTTGTGATCCTGTTCAGAGCATTTTTTTCTAGTTGAAATAGCAAACAAGCTTATAATAAACTAGAGGTGTGAATCTTCACTGGTTCCTCGATTCGATTCGATTCCGATTATTAAGTTAACGATTCGATCCAATTCGATGTTACGATGCATCATGATGCATCACGATGCATTGCATCCTTTTTTTATTACTGCACATTGCTACATTTATATTGATGAATGTAAGAAGTCAGATACAGTATGTGAACTCCTTTTTATTTTGTTTTCTTCAAGAAGTATACTACTACTTAATAGGAAACAAGACAAACTTGGTCTGACAAACAACAGCAGCATTTAAAACTAAAACATTAGGAAAAACTAAAAGTGCATAAAACTGTCAATTAAAGCATTATCAACACTTGCATCCTTTAGCAGCTCGGGGTGAAAACAGTTAACGTGGTTTCTTAAATGAGTTGTATTGCCTACATTTTTATTTGTGCATGGCAGGCTTTACAGACAGCGTGTGTCTTGTCCAGTTTGTGCTTACCAGCATGTTCATAGAAGCCGAAATGAGCCCAGACATTGGCTTTTAAGATACCTGGTGCATTTTTTATCACTCGTGTCTCACAACCCTCCGCCATTTTTTCTACCACCACATACCTGTACGCGAAGAATGACGTCAGCACGTCGATTATGGGTTATTACTGCATCGATGCAGAATCGTCCACCCCCGCATCGCGATGCATCGCACAATCGATTAATTGTGCCACCCCTATAATAAACCTAATGTTGTTGGTATAGACTATAGGGTAACACTTTACTTGAATGGGTGTACATAAGACTGACATGACACATTTATAATCATGACATAACACGTGCTATGAACATGAAGGAGATATTATGCACGTTTATGACGACTGTCATTAAGTGTCAATCGTTTAATTATGTCATTTTTAATGCAAAGATGAGATTGTACGAGATGACAACCTGACATTAACCAATACATCTTAACTTGTCATGACAACTTGACATTACAAAGACAAAAACTGACCACTTTTTTTTTTACCAATGATACAAATTGAATTTGTAATTAAAATGTCATTAAGTGTAAATACTCTGTCAAATAGTATTATAACAACATCATGAATATTCTTCAGTTCGTAATGTTTTTTTAAGTTTCCATCATGTGTTAAACAAATAAAATCCATCATTTAATAATAATAATAATAATAATAATTAAAATTGATAAAATTATATTTTGCTGTATTTGGACACCGATTCACCTAAATTAAATGAAAACAGTACAATATTGGGTTAAGCAATGCAGCGTTGGGTCCATATCGCACATTGTACACATACATAAACTTGGGTATAATATTTTGACGTGTCTGTTGCATTTTGATAATGTATTTAAAATTGTTTGACATGGTATTAGCACTTAATGACATTTTAATGACCATTTAATGAAACGTTAACCCATAAAGCTAGTTCTTAAGTTTGATGATGATTCTGCTATGTCATGTTTATGACTGATTTATTAAGTAATGATGTATTGGTTAATGTCAAGTTGTCATAAAGACAATTCAAACAATGTCATCTTTAAAAATAACAAGTTGAACAAATGACACCTAATGACAGTTGCCATAAATGTGCATAAAATCTCCTTTATGTTAATGACACGTGTCATGTCATGATTATGAAGGCGTCATGTCAGTCTTATGAACACCCCTTCAAGTAAACTATATTTACCGACTATAGTATCATCAAAGTTATCATTATTGGTCTGAACGGGCCTTGAAAGAGTTAACGTGGTCACAAATTTGCTTATAATTGATGAATAGTGACTCAGAAATTGTGCAGAATCCTAAAAATATATATTTTCAAAATCCTTAAGCATTTTGCTCAATTTCATATTAAATTAGATTTTGAATCACAGATTTTCTATGTGGTCTCAGTCCTTTGGACCCCACTGTGAGTGAGAGAAATAAAATGGACCAAGATTAAAATCAAAGATGTCTGATTTTAGGTATTTCTTTGAACTACACAGTGGTAGGTGACTCACCATCTTTAACTATTTGCTTTATAAAATATGCCTTTGAAAGTGCAAAGCACACTTCTGCTTGACAAGTGTTGTATTTATTCAATAACTCTGACTATTTATAGGAAGTGAAAGAAAAATTAGCAAAGGTTAGCATCAGGAACATGGAGCATTTTCACATTATGGATAGCAGCATCTGGCCTTACGTGAGAAAGAGGACAGTTTGTGCTAATCAGCAGATTGCAAGATTTCCTACGTCAGTAAGGAAACATGGTTCACCCATAAGAAACTGGCTTCATAAATGTAAAAACCTCTATACAACATTACATTCAAGAATGGCCTTAAAAGCAATAATAAACACTAGAGGCTGTTTAAAGGATAGTTCACCCCAAATTTTTTTATTTACCCACACTCATGTTATTTGAAACCCATATGAATTTATTCAGTTTAGGACTAAATTAGTTCAGCAGAATGTCTGAGCAGGTCTCTTTCATAAAATGAATGTGAATGGGGACCTGCAGCTACCAAAAATTGCAAAATAAAAAGTAATCTTAGCCAGATGATATCTGTTTGAGGAAAGTTGTCATCAAATGAAATTTGACCGCACCATTTGATGTTTTTATAGAAAAGTTTGGACATTCTGGTATAATTCCCATTGATTTTTACAAAACAGTGTAACGTGTTAAAAAACAACAACAACAAAAATGTAAAGATGTTACAAGAAAAAAAGTCCTTTAAAATTATAATAAATCCTGATGTTTTAAAGACTGTTAATGGAAAAAAACATATTTTACGGGTTAAATGCTGAATGCAGACATTAAAGAGGTGGTTAAATGGTTTTCATGCATTCTGACTTATTAACACAGTTATAGAGTTGGGCGTGTTACAGAGTATTTCTGTGCCGCATGCACTTCGCCTGGGTTCGTACAAGTTTCGGAAAGTTTTTTCAATTACGGGTCCAGCTGACGTTTTTGGGTTTCTATACGTATCACTTCTTTTTATGGGCACTTCCCCCTGGAAAACCCCCGCCCACCCGTCAATCAGCGGGAGATGCAAGAACTTGCAAACATCACATCACGCGACAGCTTTGTTTAATTTCAAAACTCAACAATGGCACAAAAGAAGATGTGTGTTTTTGGATGTAAGGAGAAGAAAGTCTTATGGAAACAATGTATATAGCTTATTATCCAGGGTAGCAGCGGAGTTTTGCGTGTGTGTTTGATGTGCTGGATTTCATTGAGAAGTTATGAGTTGCATGCAGTGAGTAAGACTTCTGTCTTATGTTGGAAATAGGCGCATGCATATTAAATAAATGACACGAACTTCATGTAGTGAATGATAAATTAAACAGAGTTGTATAGTGTTGCATGACTCGTACTTGCTCCTCCCGAGGTAGTAACTCCTTAATTTTTTTCGTACGTTATTGGAAAGATTCGGTAAAGCTAAATCTTTCTTTTATAAATCTGATTAAACTAAAGACTCTTTGGAGATATAAAGGATGCAATACTAATCCATAGGTACTCCAGATTAACATCAGAAATGCAGAAACAGCATGTGTTATGTGAGCTTTGAGGATATCTAGATTAAAACATCAGATTTGCTAAGAAAAGTAACAGCACACCTCTTGCAGGCACCTGTCTTATTACGCTACCCAACACTTTCAGGCATAATAATAGCTTACCTATGAGGCCATATGACAAGAACTTGTTGACAGAGGTGAGAGCAAGGCCTGTGATTGGTCCAGTTGTGTCCTCTGAGCGAACGACCTCCAGAAAAGGTCGAAGGAACACATTGGGCTCCACATCAGAGAGATCTGGAAAGACATGTCACAAGGTCAGAGAACAGCCACTACTGGTAAAAACACATGACAGATGACATACCAGCTGTTTATCTCAGAGGACAAATTATTCAATTGTCGAAACATCTTATGAATCAGACTTCACAAGCGATGACATAAATGTGGCGTCAGATGAAATGATTATTAACTTGTGCTCAAAAAGACGTAACGGGAAAGAAAAAGAAAGTCGGAGAGCGGGTTAAGCAAGGGCTGTTTCTTATTCACCTTGGTAGAGTCGGGTATCTTATTACAAACTCTGTTTCCAAAAGCTTTTTTAAAGCAGCTGTGTAGGATGTAGGATTTAGCATTAATGAAAACGACTGAACTGGCTGGGGTGGGTGGACACTGCTGGTCTGCAGAAGGAACAGCTGCTGGGAAAATGAAAACCTCGCTCACATCATTAGAGATGCACCAATACCACACTGACAGCATAAGAGTAGTCATACTTTTGGGGTTTTAAATCACCGTAATCGATACCAGTATTTTTAGTAATAAATGCTGTAATTTTCAAGAGGGTTGTGGACTGACTCCACTACTGCGAAAATGCATATGTGTTATTTAGAAGCATTTTAAAGGCACTCTATACAAAAAAGTTTTGTTTTATTTTTAAGTTGGTGTCTAAAGTGTAGGTTACACGGGAATGATAATGTGAGACAAATAATTGAAAACATTCATGTGCAAACAAGCCAACGATTGTCAATCAGGCTATCGCTATTGGGGATATGACATTGGCCCAACCTTAATTAGCGTCCTCTTGTCATTATCAACCAGTTTGATGCTGTTAACAACACAAAATGAGCCTACCGTGTCTGTTAGGTTGTAAACAGAATAACTTAAAAGTAGCAAAAAGTACAAAGTAACAAACGCGCCATAAAAATAGTCAAGAGACGATATAGTCAAGTCATATGATAGCCTAATGTTAGGAGCCTTGTGGGTTACTGAAAATCATACCCTTTTTAAACGCTCTCAAATAAAACATGCCAATTGTGGAAAGTAAGAGTAAATTTCAGTATACTTGTTACACAAAGTCAACTTCAGAAGACTTGGGATTTAGCGGAGGAGCCATATAAACTCGTTTTCGGGTGTGGATGGGAAAAAAAGACATTGCACTTGAAATGTGTTTATTTAGAAGTACGAAAATTCTCCATTTTGATTTACATCTCGTATAGTAATTTTTGATGAGAAAAAGAAAGATAATGAAACAAATGCTCAGATGCGCAATATGAACACTGGCCTCCAGCTTTGAGTTTATTGATGAGTTCTTATAAGAAATAAGCTTAAATCCACCACACATAAAGTCTTAATCTAACAGAGCCAACAAAACACAGCTGCAGCCGAGGATGCAACACACTTCATTATCCCCGCCGAGCTCTTTATTTGTGGATGGGAAAGCACCCCGGGCCAATCCACCCGGGCTTGGGGAACAGCTCCTCTGAGAGAAGCGGCAAGACGGGGGCGAGGGCCACAAAATACAAACCAGGTAAAACAACAATGGAGAAATTAGTGGAGTCACGAAAACCTGCCGCGAGTGTCGATCTGAGGCGCTGCTCGCCGTAGCAATACTGCCTGGATTAGGGCTCTCTCGAAACAGCTACTTTGACGCATAAAATAACTTGTGACTTCAAAGCCGGCGCCAATTTTACAGAGCGCACACATGACCGTTGAGTATTAGCTCGTGATATCTAATATGCCTGCGGCTTGTTTGGAGATAAAATATAAAATAATTTGAAAATTTCCACACTTTGTCTTATCCCCGGCCAGGTCGCTTCTAGACTCGCTTCCAAAAGCAAATCTTACTTTGGGGGACTTGATGTTTTCTTTGTATTCTCATGGGAGAAAAAGCTCAGAAATGCTTTATTCCTACAGTGAAAACGCTTTGACACTGTTGCTGTATCTGATAACAGAGGTCTCGAGAGCTTACCGCATAGCTAAAGTTCATGAAAGACAAAAAAAGAAGAATCGCACCGAAAAATAACAAAAGTAACTTTAAAACCAAGTCTGCAAAATGTTTGTGAAGCTTCGAAAACAGGACACAATAACTAACCATTTCGTCAACCTCTGAAACTTTTAAAGGTGGGCTTAGACTATATTACTTTACAGTGGGGAAAAGGGAGTGTGAATTGTGGGGGGTGATGAAGGAAAAGGGATCTCAAATGAATCTGTCAATAGAGGCTAATAAAGTCTTCATCAGAGGCGATCACCCCATAAGTGCCACCTTCGCTACGGCTAGTCTCACAGATTGGAGAACTCAATTGTGTTGTATTGATCCGTCCAGCCATCGGCAAGCAGAGGCATTCCATCAACGGCCCATCTTGCTCCTACCCCCACCATACACCAATTTTCTTAAATAAAGCCTAAATATGACTCGGTACTTCGGAGCAATCTTCAGGAGCACGAAGGGAAATAAAGAAATCACGGTGTTGGACCATGATGGTGAGACAATCACGCCGTAACCAGGGTGACCTCTGTGTGACATTGCCAAAAATGAAAAAGGGATTAAAGTCGGCCACCCATCCATGTTTGCTCAGGCTAAGGGTTTTGAGTCTAGAAGTATGTGAGTGTCCTTGGAGAACAACCTCGGAGAGTAGAGCAATGGCATGGCACGGCTCCTAACAATCTCCCCTAAGATTCAACAATGCTTCTACTTAACTAGCAGAGGTATTGTAAGTAAAAATAGATGTGCGAATATGATGTTGAAGGCTACATGATGTAGTGCTGTTGACAGACTTAACTAATATTGAGTTTGTTTTTAAGTACCGGCCTGCACAGCAAAAAGCAGGTGTACTTTGTTGTCATATCTGCATGGTGTAGATCGACTTGAAACACTGATGAGTGTGGATTGAGTCTGGTTTAAAAGCAGCAGAGTGTGTCTGGGACCATTGCAAATAACCTCAGACCCTCGACCCCCGGGGACGGCCTAGAGCAAAAGACGCTGCTTCCACACATTACACATGCACATCTATTGGCACTGATGCAGAAAGGGCTTAAAACAGAGCACAGTTTAAGCGGTTGAGGGTCTAAACTATGGATGAACAAAGCAGCAGGGCATGGTTGAGGATAGAGCTGAGAAACCACATTAAAACGGTCTTTAAGTGATTCAAAGGGATTTAAAAAGAAGTGGATCAAATAGGTCTTACCGTGGGTTCACACCAGCCGCGTTTGAGCCGCGCGTGAAATTCTAGTCATCGAGACATTCGCAATCGGTAATTCACGTCATGGGAGGGGCTTCTGCCACTCCGCTCGCTTCATGTAATCACGTCACTACTAAAGCAAGCTCCTGATTGGTTAACGCAGCGCGTTTTTCCGACAAAGTTCAAATTTTTCAACTCGCGCGTTTCCCGCAGTAAACAGCTCATTCGCGCTGCGATACCTCCGGACGCACGTCAATGCGTCTTTCAATTGACTTAACATTGAAATCACTCGCGCTTGACACCTCTACCGTGGCTGGTCTGAAAGCAGCATTACACAACGGCAAAGAGCTTAAAATTGCAGACAATACAGAAAACTGGCTAACTACAGTATAATGCAAATGTTGTTTAGCATGGTTTTAATTTAAGATGATTATTTAATCCATTTATACAGTGTGTAGACACATTTGCACAGCTACCAGGGAAAACAGTAGAAAGTCGTAGAAAAAGTTAAAACTACAATAGTTTAAATGTAGCCTTGGCGATATTGTGATGTACAATAAATATCTACATGTTTTTTACAAAGTTGAATAAAGAAATTAGAGATGCACCAAAAGTTTGCAAACAAAATTATACGGCCGAAAATAGATAAACTCTGCTAAAATAGCGAAAATATTAAAAGTGTTAAAAAAAGCAAATAAATTTTCCGAACAATGAGGTCTTTGATGACACAATCAAATAACAACCAGGGCAGAGTGAGAGGTGAGCAAATGCAGCAAACATGTTGGTGAAAGCATCTTAAAGTGCGAGAAAGACACAAAAACACACAGCACTACAAGTTTCATTTATCATTTAAAATTTAAGACATCCTTAACAACATGCACTGTATAAAAAAGACACAGCAGCGATCCTGGGTATTTGTCTGCTGAATGCACAAGCACGAAGAACAAGAGACTTTGTCACTTCATCTCATGTCATAGAGGAGAAGAGGAACGACGCAGAGTTGAACAATAAAAAAAACGTATATTCAACAAAAACTTAAGTTTGTTAAGTGCCTCTGTCTCACTCTCCCTCTGCTTGTGCTTGAACGTGCAAAAGTTTATTCTTAAATAATGTGAAATAAATAGTAATAGTAAAAATGACATTCTGAAAATGTAACTTAAATAATTAGGAAAATGAAAAATAAAACATTTGTTAAGTATTCGGCCTTTGGTTGAGTGTTTCACTTTATTCGGCTTCAGCAAAGAATTTTCCTTTCCGTGCATCCCTAGTTTACATGCAAGTCAATTCTTCATGCGAGATGCCACAATCATCTTTATTAAAAGCGCATGATAAAAATACATTTTAAAGATAGGGTTTTTTTCTCCCTGATTAAAAATATACAGCTACACAACATCTGAGCTGGTTAGAAAACTTACGTCTGACCTCAGTGTACATTTCTGGCTGAGCTTCTGTTGCAAAGAACAGTCATATTAGATCATACCGATATAGATGGTATTGTCTCATCCCATATCAAGCCATTAAATACCGCAAGTACATTACCAAATCTCCATTTATTACCCAGCCCTAGTTGCAGTTGCACATAAATCAACTTTTACAATAAGTTTTCAACAGGACAATTATAAAATCACAATTTTTATCCATTTTTATAATGAAAGTGTCACACATTGTGCACTGCGTAAGCATATACTAGAATTTCAGATAAACAGTTGTTTTATCTATTGGAATTTATGAAGATGAAAATATCAGAGAAAATATTTAACTGAAAATAGTTCCTCAAAAAGTGAACTGGTTTTGGTTATACCACCCACCCCTTATTGGTGGGTTATTACACAGACTTTAAATAGTCCATTTTCTACACAATCTACACAAATGATCCCATATCCAGTTTCTTAAATGGTTTAAAATGTCCCCCTTGTAGTAAATGTAACTGAGCCACCACAGACACATTAGAATTCCATAAGAGCCACATGTTACACCATGCAAACAAGAAAAAGCAATTTTCCACTCGGTTTTATAGACTGTGCGTGTATGTGTGTGTGCATGTGTGTTCTGCTATTCAGAGCAGCAATGATTAGGCTACACCAGCAGCAATGCAAACAGTGGCTGACTCTCAGTAGTAGACTTGCTGGGCCTTTGTATTTGCTTAATTTCAACACAAAAGAATGAATAACTTAATTTACTAGGCAGCGATGTCACATATTTTAGTCAATTACATGAGCCTAGTGCCTTGTGTCAGGCTATAAACAGCTACAATGCCCTTTACTGTCAGGAACTTAATATTACAAAATAACATGCTTGCAAAACTCTAACTGGGGAATACAACTGTATAAAAAAAAGGTACAAAAGCTGTCAATGGGACTGCGCCCTTTTAAAAGGTCCTAATATGTAGCATTTATGTAGACATTTGGTACCAATATGATGTACCTTTGAGGAACTAAAATGGACTCTTTATATACAATGGTGTACTTTTTGAAAGGGTAACAACCCAGTGACCGCTTTTGTACTTTTTTTTCTGAAAGGTACATCTAAAAATGTGCATTCATTATAGCTCCATTGCAAAACATGCTGCTTTGTCGTCTATAGCCTAGATAGGCAACTGCATTCAAATGAATTTATTTATTGAATAAATTACAATTTTATAAAAAGTCCAGCATGGATTTTCCAGCGGTGCATTATAACATTGCCTACTAGGGGTGTCACGATTCTCCAAATACTTGATTCGATTACATTTTCGATTCTGATGTCACGATTCAATTCGATTCTCGATTTTTAAATGAATTTTTTTAAGACAAAAAATTATATGCCTTTATTATTTTTATTATTATTATAGTTTCACATTAACATGCACATTGCGTGCTTTTCCTCACATGGGGGTTTGTGGGCTTTACTTTACGCGAGAGAGCTTGTAGAGAGAGAATTCCTTCTTGCACGCAGATAGACTTAATGCGCGCGTCTTGGACTCCTATTATCTGAACTAAAACCGGTGCGTCATAAGCAGCTACGCTTCTCTCTGTCTCACGTGCATGCGCATCTCGCATCTGTCCAAAGTCTAAACATAAACTAAAGTAATAATCCTTACGTATTTGTTCAGTTTTTATGTGTTTCATGCGAGCTGAGGCAAACTATATCTTTTGTTTAAAATATAACACGCTGCATCTTGGCGGCTCTCTCGTGCACGTGCAGAGAGCTGCGCTCTGTCCGAAGGCAGATCACTAGGTAGTAATCCTGTTTATGATATGCATTTCAAGGAGTTGTAGCAATACATCCCTCGTGTTTAAAATATAAATAGCGTTCCGCTGGATGGATGTTTTTAAAGGCACTTCTGAGAGTTTATTTTCCCCCGCTTGGCAAGCCGACCGGACGTGACATGGGGGCGTGGCAGCATCGACAATCCAATTTTTTAATTCGAAGTTCGAGGTTGTGGCTTAATTTCGATCGATTTCGATTTAAAATCGAAATCGTGACACCCTTATTGCCTACACAATGGATAAATCTGGGTATATTAGAAACTGCAAAGCTATAAAACATTGTTTTGCAGCTGGTATTGCTAATTGCTAGTATTTCATAATCCTTTTTTATGTCTATACCATTAACCATGTCTATACTCATGTCAGTACTAATATTTATTTACTGTTAAGCTGCTTTGCAACAATGCAAAATTGTCAAAAGTGGCATAGGGATTTGAATTGAATTGAAAAATTATAATTTGTGAAATTAATTAAACTGATTCAAACAGATAGACAAGAGCCGTGTATGTACTTTCTAAATAAATAAATTCTTCCCTGTTACTCACCCAACTCAATACAGACAGTGCCAAATGAGACTCAATAGAGACACAGTTCACAAGCTCACAGTAAATATTACCTCCAAACAAAATGACCCGCAGACCACAAGGGTTACGAACGGGGGTTAGCAAGCAAGGGGTTGGAGAGGTGGGGTTGCAGGATCATCCCATGACCAACCCAGCAGCCCAAAACCAAATACTGATGGTTATTGATCTGCTAGTGGAATTAGAGTCGGACCTTTCCAGCAGCACGCTCTAATGCTGTGAGAGAGGTGACGAGCTAACAAGGCCAGCACGGCTGAAACGAACCCTTCGAGACTTCTCATCTCAGGCCCCAACCACAGCCTGATCCATCTGCGGGGAGGAGTTTGACGCATGTCAACGCGGCTCTCGTCCGCCCGCTCTCCTCTCTTGAAGAAAATTGGCACTTGTCGAAGAGGGCAATTAGGTTGTAACAATGTTATGGAACTCCATATGGTCGTTCTCGACAACCCGCAGCGGTGTTTTATAAATGCGCCGAACAATGCTCACCACAACCTAAACAGGCAATTTGAAAGCCCCAGAGAAATTAAAACTTTTCCAAGAGCTTCCAAAGTAACTCATTGAAAATGTATTTTCTTGTATAGTGTCATATCACAGCAGAATTTTAGCATGAGGGGGATGAAATATCACTTGTGTTCCAATTGTTGAGGTTACCTGATTTTTCAATTTAATTTACCATGAAAAAGTAGCATTGAAATGTTTAAAATTACATTTACATGCTTTGCTCTCATCCAAAACTATCAGCTATACACTTGCACTATTATGTGCATTGCCTGGGATCAAACCTGTGACTTTTGTGCAGCTAATGTAATGATTTACCAATTGTGCTATTAAATACTAACATACGCTCTTAAAAACAACTTTATTTAGACTAAACAACATGCAAAATGTAAAATTTGCATTATAAATTTCATTTATTGCGATGCAGCAAGCACCTGTTTTTAAGATCAAGGCTTTTTACATTAGTTAAGCTAATACGCATGGGACTGCAGAAGTGCTCCTACATTAAACCACTACTCACAGAGCACGAGGCACAAGGAGCAGCGTGTTTTTCATGTGGGGCATGAGAAAGTGACAGCACAGCACTACCTTCACTTCACAAAGATAAACAACTGGGCTGTTTAGCTAGTCCTCAACCCTAATCCCTGCCTCTCCTCCACCTCATCACTCTCCTGCTCTTGAGGAGCAGCCAGAGCTTTGTTTGCTGCACCTTGAGGCTGATATTAAAAAAAGTGCCAAAGAGATTTTGAGTGACAAAAGCAAACAAATAAACAGCAGGGCCGAGGACGACCTTTGACCTGTGGGGCTTTGTTCAAATCGCCCTGCAGTCATTTCAGGCAGTTTTCAACGCTGCTAGGTTGGACAGGGGTGAAATGCTGCTAGTGTGAGAATGTGAGAAGATTAAGGAGAGAACGATGATACAGATTTTTTACGTAAACCTGTATATGCTAATAAACGTACTCATTTCTAAAACATGCTTAGTCTGTTTTACAGTGTAACAATTCTTCTTACTCATTACAAAACAAGATGTTTATCAAGAACATATTGTAAAATACATAAAAAAACAAGAGCCCCTAGTCCAAAAGTGATGCATTCATAAACCATGACTTCATTAGTGGACATTCCCTGCCCAGCTTGCACCTGTTATCCTGCAAATAAAATGTATTTTGTATGCTGCATACTTTGAACAGAAGCCACATTATTCCGGCTGACCGCAGACCAGAGCAGAGATGGGCAGTGAAGAGCAGGCCTGGCTGTACTGTAATGTGTTTCACAGCTTGCTGTCTGCTCATGATGGATGGACTTGTGCTCCAAAATACTTTACGCTCAATCACCTTATAAATAACGGATGTTTTATCATGCTGAATTAAAACATTTGAGAGATGGCAAGCATACGGATTCCAGTTCCGCTGTGCTTGCGTGTGTGAGCGCGTATCCATCGAGCGCTTCCTGAGGAATGTGCGGCTGAAGGTTTCTTCCTGCGGTGGGAAGTTTTCAGGAAGCGAGCAAGTGCATCCTAGTAGCAGTTGATTTACTGGCGCTGGCGACATGATGTGGCAATCCCAACGTGAAAGTGTTTCAGTGCTGAAACATTAACAACCGTGCGAAGTTGCCACAAATTTTACAACTCCAGTTGCCTCTTTCCATGTTTGTACACATGGAGATTAATTTCATCTCATTCAATTCAATGGATTACGGTTCAAACTTGGAAACATCCATAAAGTCTTAAAGGGATAGTGCACCCAAAAATCTAATATATACTCTTTTTCTTCCAAACCTATACTATATTGGCAAAAGTTTTGGGACACCTGCCTTTAATGCACTTGAACCTGAATGACATCCCATTCTTAATCCATAGGGTTTAATATGGAGTTGGCCCCACCCTTTGCAGCTATAACAGCTTCAACTCTTCTTGGAAGTCTTTCTACAAGGTTTAGGAGTGTGTTTATGGGAATTTTTGATCATTCTTCTAAAAGCATTTGTAAGGTCAGACACTGATGTTGAACAAGATGGCCTTGCTCGTAGTCTCCACTCTAATTCATCCCAAAGATGTTCTGGTCAGGACTCAAGTTCCTCCACACCAAACTCACTCATTCATGTCTTTATGGTCATGTTGGAACAGGAAGGGGCCATCCCCAAACTGTTCCCACAAAGTTGAAAGCATGAAATTGTCCAAAATGTCTTGGTATGATGAAGCAATAAGAGTTCCTTTCACTGGAAGTGATTGGAACACCTGAATTCAATGATTTGGAGGGGTGTCCCAAAACTTTTGGCAATATAGTGGATATGACAATTTTCCTTGAGATGTCAATCCCAGTGTTCCTCAATAAAAGTTCACTTTACATTCAACATTTCTACTTTCTTTAAGGAGGAAAGCCACACAGGTTAGTTAAGGCACAAGTGTTTTTAGTAAACCAATTTGTCAACTGATAGTGATGACAGCTCTTGATGATGACACTGAGACTAGCATACATGATCTCAGAAGTCATCTCCAGACAAGACGTTCTCTTCCCAAAAACTATTTCACACCATTATACTCTCATATGTTGTAAGTTTCAACCCTATCCTTTTCATGCAGATATGGAAAAGTGCTTAGTCCGTCAGTCAGTGGACAGTGTGTCCTTCAGCTGGAGCGGCCCCAAATTAGCACCTCTATTTAGAGAAAAACAAACAGCCAATGCAAGACCCACTGTTCCCGCTCCTTTCCTGTGATCAAGGACCCTTTGCGGGGTCCTCATGTGTCTTCAGCGAGGGCATAGGGGCCAGCGGGGGGCTTGGCTGGCCTACACTGAGGGGTTAAGACAGGGAGAGCGGTCAGCTCGGCAGGATAAATCACCACACACATGCTCTGGCTCGGAGCACATTTCACAGCACTCCTGGTGAGTACCATCATCCACAACTGCATGGAAAGAACGAGAGAGAGAGCGAGAGAGAGAGAACGAGAGAGAAGAAAAAGCGAGGTGACGAGAGGGAGAAAGAGAAAAAATCTGGGCCTTATTCGTTTCACCTGCTGTGTTCCTTCAGCTCTACACTAATGGCATTCCCATGGGGTACGAAAGCATATCCCACAACCACGCACTGCAGATTTAGACAACAGGCCTGGGCTACTGTGTTAGCAGGATACGATAACCACAGACACAGAGGCGCATACTAAAACAAACCCTGCCTACAATTAGAGTGCCGCTTCAGTCGGCACAGGAAAAAAGGAGAAAGGGAAGAAAACCTGGTTGAAAGGTGCAACTTCTGGAATCAGAAGTAGTCAAACATACAGAAGTGGCATGGTCGGAAATGTGATGTGACATGCTAAACGTGGTCTAAAATCTTTTTAAAAAGCATTTCAAAAACAAAAGTAATGGCTAGTGCAAGTTCTCGAGCTGTGGTGCTAATGCGCTCATGCAAGTCCTAATCCAAACATGCAACGTTTTTGGATTTTGTCCCCCAATCACTTCCTGTCCTCTCTTTAAAACATTCTAAATAAATTCACATGGTCAGAAAGATCTATCAGATCTATCAACTCTTACGAGTAAATAAGTGACAAAGGTGCTTAACTTTACATTTTATGAAAATTCAAGGTACACAACTAATGACCCCAAACCTTCCAAACACATGTTAGTACAAGTTGACAGGTTATGCACTGAAGTTGTTAGTGTGCATCTAAAGGGGCCTGACATTAGCTTGTGTCCAGCTGTGAGCTCTCTGTTGTAGAAGAGTATGTCTGATGTCCCGGGTGCTGAGTTTTCTCTTGGGCTCCTCAGTTTAAGAGAAGGCAGCTGTGTTGCTGCTACCACAGACGGTCTGGATATTACCATAACCCATAGAGCGAAGGATTTATACATCTAAGCATCAATCGGCATATAAATGTAACCTGGGATTTAAATAATTTTTTTGACCATTTGTATTGACCGACAATAGATGAACATGATTAGACATAGGGGTTCGGTACACCAGACTCAGACCAAAATCTCCTGCATGTGCATCACTATTGAGCGCTCTAATTATAAAATAAACTGATCTAATGTGCATGCTTCCTCCCTAGAGAAAGCCTCTATCCACACTCCATCACAACACAAGCTCTTCATTCACCATACAGCAAAGTCTTAATCAGAATTAAGTATTAAGTATCAGACAGGGCTGTATTTATAAGTGATGCTGTGTTTGCAGCCTCCAAGCATTGACAGCAAATCCTGTGTGTGTGTTTTATAAAGCGCAGCGGTTAGATGGGTTGGATTAGGCTCAAGTCACCGAATGACTATATTATGAGCCATTGCATTAAGGAAGATTAATCTTAATCTGAGCTGTTTCGGTGTGCTGTGTGAGAGAGCGAGTGAGAGGGCAGAGGAACAGCCCAAACGGAGCAGAAGAGTATTAATGATAAGCTCTGTAGGGGCTGAACTGATCAGCCCTGTGTCCATTCTCACGTTTGCGAGTCAGAGAGGCTGTTTAAACCTGGTATTAAGATGAATTTTGGTTGATCAGATCACAAGTGGACAATGCTAAATACAGGTGTAAACGTGGTGTAAAACGTTTTGAGCTTGTCCACTTTTGACCACATTCAGAGGTTGTCGAAAAATGCATTCGACCAGATTGCTGGTGTAGACTCGCATGTGATCGAATGTGTTCTACAGCCACAACCCCTTCATCTATTCAAAGGTACCGAGTACAATGGTTTTACATTGGATATGACTTCGAGCACGAACTAACAGTGTTCATTTTAGGGGATGCTGAAGCTTTGTATCCGTGTTGACTAGATGTGGATCACGTGACTTGGGTCGCCTTTGTTGAAATGTAATTATTCATTAATTTATTAAATAATCAACCAGTGTGCTACTTTTCTGCATGACTAGTCAACTGGTAAAAATGAATAGTTGTGACAGGGGCTCTTCTGCAAAATGCAGTTGCGGTTAAATGGACCATACGCTACAAAAAGTTCTTCACAGCAGTGCTAAAGGAGAACAATTTTTGGTTCCCCAAACGTAAAAAAAAATGCTGGGTTATTTTCAACCCAGAGTTGACCCAACAATAGGTTAAAACAACCTAGTATTGTAGCCCGAAACAGCCTAGCATTGTGAGCTCCAATCCAGCATAGGTTAAATTACCACCCAACGGTTTGGGTTTGTCCAATTTTGACCCCAAAAACCCCAACATTTTTTTAAAAGGAAGAATCCTTTTGTGAACCAGAAAGCTTCTTCAGAGAATGATGGGTTTTTATGGAGCCATACAGCCAAAAATAGTTCTTCTAGTTTGTGTAGCACCTTTATTATGAGTAGTGCACAAGCGTTTCATTCCTTCTTTATTAGACAAAGAGCTTATGGGCAGTGTGATACAATTTCCAAATGTCTGGTGATCTACAAAGGTAGTCTCTGCCATGTGAAACTAAATCTTCTCAATTTTTTACATATTGGTAATGTGTAACAAAAAACATTGTGCTCATATAAAGTTTACCAAACTGAAATGCCTTCATCTAATCATGTATTCAACTACAAAGCAGTGTATTTCAACACTGGAAAAACACAATCGGTGTGTAATCGTCCACTGACACCAGATGAACTGCTCATGTCAGTGCCAGAGACTCTCTCCATGGTAACAGCTGGTGACTTTGGGTAACACAGGCTCGGGGACAACATTTCTGTGCAGTGATACCATAGGGTCCCCACAGTGGGCAAACATTAAAGCCTATCGGGTGTACTCCCTGCGGGATATTGAAATGCTACGCTGAGAGTGGCGGGCAATGCCCTGTACAGCTTAGCAGACCAAGGCGACAACTGTCATAAATTACTCCCCTGTGGGTCAGCATGTCTGCAATACTGTAACCGGCCCTGCATGGAAAGAGGGTGAGAGAGCACAACGTGATCTCAACAGTCCAAAACTATTGTGACGATCAAAAGCAGGCGGGCACACAGCGACGCACACACAAAGTTCAGACGGGGAAGAAAAATTACAGAATGACTTCAAGAACGTGCACGACCTCAACTCCCTCTTAGTTTCCATTCATGGGCTGAGAGTTTGAAGAGCAAAAGCAAAAGTACTCCAGCTATATTCCCATCCCATCTCAACCTTTCCTAGTGATGTCTAAAGTGCACTTCCCTGGGGTTTGCTGTTTGTCATAAAACATCTCTCAGCACGTAATTTACCCCAAACCGGAGAAGCAAAAAAGAAATACAAACACAATTTACAGAAGTGGTGGAAGACCAGAATACTGCAGCAGTTTGCCAGGAGTGCGGTAATTTTAAACCATGTGCCGTTAAGTGGTTCTTCCACCATACTGTGTGGTAATGTAGGACAGCTGAGCACATGGGCCCTCGGCCAGGGAGTGCATTATCTTTATGAATTCATGACAGAATTCTTCGTAGATAGCAACACAAGATAGGTGTTTGTAAACATTCAAGCTCCGTTTTCACATGAGAACGTTTCGAATAAATGGAGAACTTGAAACGTCTGCCTACTACGCAAGCCATCTTTCGTGTCCTTCGACTGTACCAGAGGTTTTCAAACTTTTTTGTCAGCTAAACCCCCTTGACCTTATCATTTACTTGAAGTTCCCCCTGAGATTTTAAGTAAATATTTCAATAAATTAATAGCACAATTGCATTTTTAACTTCAAAGTATTTTACATAGTTTTTGTTATTATTACATGTTAATAGACCTTCATCTAGTAATTTTTTTTTTATTGGTACATAAAACGTTTTAAGTTTTCTTATATATTGTAGTGTATAATTAAACAAAAGTATGGTATTAAATTAATTATTAAATTATTATTGATTTTAAAATATTTTTATTTTATAATTATTCCATTGTAATTAAATAATAGTTTTTTATCAACTCACGAACCCCATGCAATTCCCTCGGGAACCACTAGTGGTTTGTGAACCCCTGTTTACACACTGCCCAAAATAACTAGAAGTACATGGTTTCTATTATTCATTATAAATCAACACAATATAAAACTTTGAAAACATTTTGAAAATGTATAAAAATCAAAAACACAAAAGAAGATGATGAATCAAAAACAAATCATATCATACATACAATCAAAAATAAATGATTAAAAACAATCAAACAGTCAATACCCATAAAGTATGTGCCACGCTCATGAAATGGTCAGGTATGATCTAAAAGTATGCTCTACGAATCCACATGCCAGCAATGCTCTGAAGGTTTCAGACTAAACTTGACACAATGTTGCTTACATTACAGGCTTTGCTAGGATTAGTTTGTAAGTGCATAATTGAGACCCTCATTCCCTTGTACACTTGTCAACTAGCCATGTTTTGTAGCCAGTTCAAAGATAAAAGGATGACATTGCGCAATTAATAAAGCCATATCAATGACAATTGAACAACTTGGTGTAGAGTATCCTGTAATCTGTTTTCATTTATTTCCTCTTTGGATTTAATATTTAAAGGAGCATTGACACTTTGGTGACAAATTTATTTTCTTTAGCGTACTCCTAGCTCATCAAAGTTTGCATTCATCACATGTTTTTTGTTATTTTGTGCCTTATGACAGAATTCCTTCCCATAAATCAAGTTTTTGCAGTCTGTTGCATCTCCATCTCGGCCCGTTCATTCTGCACACGCAAGGCTGCGCCTATCCAATCCGACTGGCATCACGGCCATGGAATGCTGAAGTCCACATTTTTCCCATTCAGCAAGGAAAAGCGGCCTTTCAAAACCAATCAACTAGAAATGTTGCTTTGTTTTTATTTTCAACTGAACTTCCTGGAACCTATTATGAAGCTGTCAGGGATGTATATTTAGCTATGGCAACAGCGGGCCTCTTCACCCACTTGCGCCAATGGTCATGTCACCTCTGATAAACAGAAAAACAATTGGCTATCCGCCTTTGTCACCTTTAAAGAAAATGTCCAAAAGTGCACTGGGATAGAGATGGCCGATCACAGGGCAGAAGATTAAAAACTTTAAGATCTGATTAATTTGGTGGGACTTTTAGGTGGAATAGCTGATTTGTTCCATCCAATTGACCACTGACCTATAAAACCTTTAATAGGCCTCTTTCTTTTAATGAAGGGTCCCATGAGATGGGGGATAGCTAACTCAAAGAAATGTGTACCATATTTTTCGGTCTGTAAGCTGCGTTTTTTTTCCATATCTTGGTTGGTGCTGCGTCTTATAATCAGGTGCGCCTTGTAAGTCAGTATGAATTAATTTTGACATTTATGAGGCAAAAGACAAAATTACTGTCTATAGCCGCGAGAGTCCGCCATATGCTGCTTCTGTATTTATGTAATTCAATGGATTCAGTAATGTGGAATGACGAGTATGCGAACTTCACGCTAGTTGGCTTGTTCAGTTAATTTAGCCTATTCAACCTTCCAGGTAAGTTCTGTATGCTATTGTTTATTGTTTAAATAACTGATAATATACTTTAACGTATAGAAATCTATTCAGCCTGCTGTTCTGTCTGCTATTGTTCAGTTGAATAACTTGCCTTTCCAGATTAAATGTCTGTTCTTCGGCTTGGATTTTGTGAAATAATTTTCTACATAAACGCGACATATAGTCCACTGTGACGCATTTTTGAATGATGCGGCTTATACTCCGGTGCGGCTTAAAGTCCAGAAAGTACGGTACATGGCACAACATATCTCCCTTTGCTAAATTATGAGACTAACTGATAATTACAATAACCTTGCCAAAGCTTCCTTAGACATCACTTTAATAACCGAGTAATATAGGCCCTGTCACATTCATCAATAGCTGTAATACATTATAAAGATTTGTGTAGGTTGCTGGCTTGGTTTATTAAGATCAGAGGTATATATCTGTACTGTTGAGTTTGATGGAATCTGTGTATTAAGCTCAGGATTAACCCAGCCTAAACTTGACTAAACGATAACAGAGCAGCCTACTGGTTCACAAGATCAGCCCACTGTGACCTCAGCCCCCAAAACTCAACCCACTTAAAAACAAACAAGACACACAGCAACTCTATACATATTGCCAAGTCATAAATTCAGAGTCAAGCTTATATCACTTATAAACACAGCCAGTTTAGCAGAAATTAGTAAATTTTAATCAAGACTGGCTTATGAGCATAACTGAAACAGTTAAAGTCTGCCCTGAACATAGTAGATCGATGAGGGAATAAAATATGACAATCGCACAGACAGACTGGTGATAAACACACTATAAAGCATGCAGAAAACACTGTACTGAGATCAATGCTGTGCTACAATCCCAAAAGTTATAAAACGTTTCCATTCTGCTATTACAATCTAAAAATGTATGGGAATTTTTGACAGAACACACTGCTGGATTAAAAAATGACCCAATGCTGGGTTGTTTTAACCCAACTGCTGGGTTATTATTACCCCGTGGTTACATAACAAAAACCCAACATTGGGTCATTTAACCCAGCATGGGGTCATTTTGAACCCAGCATGTGTTCTATCCAATATTTACCCATTATGGGTCAAAATAACCCAGCCATTTTTAGAGTGTACTAATACGTATAAAATGACAATTTATAAAACAAGTACATGTGCATTTGGTAATTCATGTGAACTTTTAAATTTGAAAAGATGAAACTTGCAATTAGATCTTGCCGATATAATTTTCTTTTTATATTACAGTATTTTTTACATTTGGCTTTTAAAAACCACTCACCAGGGGTAAAGTTAATAACTTTAAGCCATTTTTGACCATAGGAGTACAAGTCAATATACAATTCACAGAAAAAACAATGTTGTAAATTAGGCATGGGCCAGTTACCAGGTTGACCAAGGTTCAATGAATCATTTTTTTCAGTGATGGGTTTGGAACAACACCAGAGATTAAACTATTTAAAATTTGAGTAAAACATTCTTAATTCCTTTCTTTTGTGTTGTCCCTCACATATAGGCAGAGATTTAACTGTGGGTGATGTATTTGTCTCACTGTTACTTTAACACTCATGTCAACATCCAAGTCACACGTCAATTTTTTGAAAGAATATTATAATTTAAGGCCTTATTTTTGCCTGGCATACATGTTGCTTAAAAATAAAATGTATTGTCCAGTTGAGAGTTGTTGTTTGTATATGCAGGCATTTGAAAATAACACATTTTAGTGTTGCAATGACAAAACTGAAACCGTGGTATTTTTGCTTAAAGTTATCATACCGCCAAAATCTCATACCGGCCCATGCCTATTGTAAATCTGTTCTTAAATGCTTTGTAACTTGAATTACACTGTAAGGAATCTATGCCTAAATTCATGAACATTCCACAACATTATTTAACACTTATTCTCTATTTATAATAAACGGTAAACTGACAAAATTTATGAGTACCACAAATGTAACTATGAGAATTATGATACGACAAAAACATTTAAATAAATCAAAACTGGGACTGTAAAAAATGCAGTTAAAACAACTTCAAATCAAGAGCATGTCAATTCAACCTACTGTTTTAAGCTTTGGCTTGTGAAAACTTGATCTAACTTAAAAAATGTAGTTAAACAATTTCAACTTGATTTTATAAGTTAAAGTAACATAAAATATATGTTGATTTGACAAAAAAATGCTGCGTATTTAGTTATATTTAAGCATCTTGAAAGTAGCAAACCTGTAACTCACCCTGAGATAGTTAAACTGTAGTGAAGCAGTTCACGTTAGTACTTTTTCGCCATGATTGGTCAAAGTCGTCAATTTCAAAAATATTTTTAAAATCAAATTTTTGCTTTGTAATTAAGGCAGTGCTTCTCAAATAGTGGGGCGGGACCCCCAGAGGGGGCTCGAAGCTACACCAGGGGGGGCGCGCGAGCCCCCGGGGAAAATCCTTTTTAGGAAGTGATTTTTTTTGCACCGTCACTTAAAGACATTACACCCCAAACACGCTGATAAGCCGCTTGCGTTTTTTATCATTATTTATTGATTATATTTAATTTAATTTTTCAGTATTAAATGGTCAAAAAATATACTGTAAATAAGGATTGATTTTTTATTTCAGGCAAATTGATGCATTTTTAGTCTTTTATGTTACAGACTAAAAAACAATGTTAATAAAGTTATTCTTTGTTGTTAGTTGATTGATATTTCTTTTTTTGTGTTTTCTTTAATGTTAATAAGGATACAATGTTTTGCAGATGTGTAATTTTATAGACAAATTATACTATTTACAGTCGCGCCGGAGAGTTGGGGGGGGCGCGAAATGTTTACTTCTTCCTAGGGGGGGCGTGAGAGAAAATAATTGAGAAGCACTGAATTAAGGGAATAACTATGTTGGCAAAATTATTATTTCAAACATTTAAGCATAAATCATAAAAATTTTTGATAACCATGAAGTTGACCTTAAACTTTTAAACTATATGGTATTACTTGCATTACCAATATCTATTGCATAATCAAAAAATATGAAAAAATTTGCAATGTTATCATTATTGCCAATCCGTACATGCAATGCTAGGTCAAAAATCTTAAATGCTGCCAAGTCTTTGTCTGTGAGTGGAAGCTGAATTGCAATGGACATCACCATG
Source organism: Misgurnus anguillicaudatus (assembly GCF_027580225.2). NCBI lineage: Eukaryota > Metazoa > Chordata > Actinopteri > Cypriniformes > Cobitidae > Misgurnus > Misgurnus anguillicaudatus. The sequence goes on from NC_073347.2 coordinate 11,498,754, forward strand.
CAAGGCAGTAAAAGAAGCATGAGGGTTTGGGGAGGGCTGCTGGCACTGCAGCACACAGGCAGGTCTATTTTGCTTTCAGAGCACTCATCACCTTCTTGTTGTCCTGGGTTGTTAGCATGTCCCCTGGTCAGCTGTGGGGGCTGTGCCCGAGCCACAGTCTCCTGTCCCTGTCAGCATGACGGCTTTTGTTAAAATTTGTAATCGGCGGCGCTGATCTGATTCTATTTAGGAAGGACTCGTCAACAGGTTTAAAAGACCGGCCGCACATGTCACCTCTTTCGATCGAATATTTATGCAGCCACCCCCCTCACTACGAACGGCTGGCAGTTGTTTAATCATCTAAGAGCGTCTGTTTCTCCCCCGCGCCACGATGCCGACAAGTAAGTTCTGACCCATTTCACCTTTACGACGCGCTCTAAACTCAGCTGCCACCCAAAAATAGGAACTGTTTTTTATGCCTGCCCACTTGAATGTTATTGACATTGCCAGCGTTCTGTTCTTTGCCGACAGCGGGCAGCAGGTTTAAGGCCTTTAATCGTACGGTTAAGCTTTGTTACAGCGGTTCAATGAAGAGTAATTAAGAGTGATGGGGAGCACTGGAAACGGTCCATGATGGGCGACAGCAACACACGTGATTAGAAGTAGATGTGGAAATATTTCTACAACATCTTGTATATTTTACTACAAGTCTTTTTAAAGAACCTAAAGCCTAAAGCTGAGGAAACATCCAACTGCTTCCCTTCAGATTAAGACCATAGTCATTTTCATTAGGTGAGGAGAATGAGACTTGTGGAATGAATGACAGCCACAACTTGCCCAATGAAAATGAGGCTGAGAATCTGTCTCAGCTTGAACATGCACAATTTGCCCAGAAGTTGAAATATTAGTAAACTGATATAAATCTTCCTTTTTATTTCATGTTTCACTTAGAAACTATCCATAGTGGCACTGTTTAAAAAAGTAGCCCTCCAGATCGTTTTATCAATAGTGGTAGCCCTTGCTCACAAAAATGTTAGAGACCCCTGATCTATAGGGCATTTGGACCTGAATCTTCACAGGCACATTCTGTGTACACCTCAGACTAATGGTGCTTTTCCATTGCATAGTACCCCATGGTTTGGGTCTGGTCAGCTTACTTTTGGGGGCTTTTCCACTGAGTGCAGTACCTAGTACCCGTTACTTTTTTTAGTACCACCTCGGTTGGGGTGACCCGAGCTGATACCACAAACACGAAAACACTGTAGATTACTGATTGGTCTGAAAGAATCATCACTACCAGCGGCATTGCTATAATGTAAAAAAAAATTGCTTGACCTTCAAGCTAGCTTGCGCTGTCGAGTAAACCTGTTGTCATCTGTGCTTCGTTGTAAGTTCCCAAACTCCCTTTTAGCAATAAAATCATTCATGGTTTGAGAATCAAGAACAACGTACCAGTTTTTTCCAGACTTGCAGTTTGTGGCGGCACAATTGCAACAAGCACGTCCACATATATGCTTAATTGCAACTTCAATGAGGCTCAGCGTAGTGTGTTGACTGATGCCATGGATGTTTGAGAGAGGTAGTGATAAACGCAATGTGCAAACATCTATTTGTGGTGGTCAATTTTAATTTTGAGGCAAACTGAGAAATAAATGAATGTATGGGAATGTACAACAATGCTCTCAGTTGGCAGCGCAAATAACAGCACGCCTATAATCCCTCCCATTCCGAAGTGTTACTAAACTCAATGGAAAAGCTAACCAAGCCAAAGTTAGTTGACCCGACCTAAACCATGGGGTACTATGCAATGTACCATAGCCATAATATTACATCCTGAAAATGTGCCATATTAGGTGACCTTTAACAAAACTATAAATCACATGGGCCATGTATACAATACATGTGTACTGTATATAATACAGAATACACTTCTGAACTCAAATATGGTTGGTAATTGTAGGTTATATTAATGATATTAATCAAAGTGTTATCTGACAAAGCTGATGTTTTTAAAAGGTTTGTATCATGATGTTTAAGCTGTGACTATTTGGAGAGCGACAGGAATCAAAATCTGTACCTGTGCCTGTGCGCTTTAATAGCACACCTTCGACACGCCATCAGTGACCAACAGAGTGTATCGTCACCGTGTTAGAAACTAGCCGTTTGGTTTGGTTCTGTACACACTATGCAGATTTAATGTACACACGGTCGTCACGACCAGAAATGTTCTGGAGCGAATTTGGTTAGAGTATGCGGTTGTCGCTCCCATAAATAACCAAACTCTGTGTGTACAGAACGGGCTCAAGTATTCAGAAGAACAGTGACGGATGCAACTACCTTCAGGGCATGTGACCAAAGAGTGTTTGAGCAGTTTTGAATAACATACATTAACATGTGTCCTCTGGCCGCAGGCCGCAGTTTACGCTTTATCCAAATATAGCTTTTCAATTCAATATGAAATTTACTAAAAATAAAAAATAAAGTTAAATAATGGATAACAAATACTTTAACCAAGCTTCAAACATGGTTAATTAAAAAGAAAAAAATTATAAAAATAATAAAGAAAAAAAACAAACAATACGGCTACAAAGGATAAAGTGTTAAAAAGTATCAGTGACAAAATACCCATGAAACACCATCCACCCATAAAACTATGGCTTTTGTGTGCATGGTATTTATGTGACACTGAGAGAGTATTTGTTATAGCATTGGCATGGCAAAAGTCTTTAGAGGTTTATTCGCCAATAAGCGAATTTTTGTCTGTGTATGTGTAGAGTAAGGAGTGGGACAAGTTGGACTTGGATGCACACACCGATGCCTATTTAATTAGATATGTGTATTAGAATGTTCGTGGTCACAGGGTCCTTATGGGGCATGAAATAACAAGCAGCTGTGTTCGGGGTGTGTATGCATGTGTGTGTGGAAAGGTTTATTAGCTCGGTCCATAAAGGCAGTCTGGGATTCACATAGGGACGCCCTAGGCTTAAGATCTGAACGGCACACAAGCAAGGCGCTGCCTGTGAAATACTAATATTGGCCCTTATTTCTGCAACCCCCCCGCCCCAGACCATTCCCCCACTACCAGGGCTTAGCCTGCTGCTGGTCTGCTGTGTGCTTTGATTTCTCCAGCCTGACAGCATTGCAAAAAAAGAAGCCTCTCAACATCGTAAGTCTCTCCATTGTCAATAAAATCCGAGTAATCTCTACTCTTGCTCTAAGGTTGTTTCAACCTTTGTCCTCCAAGAAATCGGACACCATTATCATACATCTCTTCTATTTTGGTTTAGCTTATGCTGGCCAGATGAATGCAGTCAGCAAACACAACAACAGATATCTCTAAAGCCATCGAAGGGTAATCATTTATTTCAGAAGTGGATGTCTTTGCATTGATTTAGCTATGCCTACACGTGAACCAGAGCCGATTTTGTAAGATCTGATGTGATGGGCTTCAGGACAGAACACTTGGTGGTTATTGATTTCCATCTAGCATGCATAACTACTTTTCTGGTCTTTGCTGTGTAATGCAGGGTTTACACCAGATGCAGTAGACGCGGTAAGCGTGAGTGATTTACATGTTAAGTCAGTGCAAAGACGCGATTAGGCATCCTGCGGCGCGGTACACGCGTTTAGCGCGGCGTGAATGGCGCGGAAGGCGTGGCCCGCGTGAATTGAGCGTTGCCGCGGGAAACGCCCAAGTGGAAAAATCGGAACTTTGGCGGATTTCCGCGCAGCTTTAACCAATCAGGACCTTGCTGTAGTAGTGACGTGATTACAGGAAGCGAGCGCAGTGGCGGGGTCTCAGCGAAGTCGCAGAAGCCCCTCCCATTACGCAAATTTCTGCGTGAATTAGAGGTCGATCGATATGGGTTCTTCTCTGGCCGATGCCAATATTTAAAAATCAGTGCAACCAATGGCTGATATGTTTGGCCGATTTTCTATATGTACATAATAATCAAAATGTTCTCATCATTAGCAGATATTTTAAATGTAAAAATGTCACTATTTAAGTCAAAGTATTTAAAAAAAATTATGACTGGTCTTTCTGAAGAGTTTTACAACCTCCTCTGCACCATGCATTTATCAGACACAGATATTACCTGACACTCTGCGGTCATCATCTTTGATCGGCTTTTATTGCTTTGTAGGATAAAATCCTTATTTGGTAGACCTGATAAATTATTTATTCATCATTAAGTTAAAATAGTAAATGTCTATGGTTTTTAGTTGAGACTGTTATTTAGGGCAAATCTTTCTAAACACATTTACATTCTCATTTCTGAGGCGCTATAAGTGACTGATTGTGCTGACAGTGACGTCTTGTGAGTTTAGTGTTGGGACAGATCTGTTGTTTCAACCGTTCATTCAAACGAATCCGTTCAAAGGAGTCAGTTCGCGAATCGGACGCGCTGTGTTCTAATCCAGGCTGAGCAGCGCAAAACTGTAAACAAAGTCTTACTGTAACAACACAAAAAACATTTCCTCGGTGGATATGATTTGGTCTTCCGACCTTTCGCCATCGAGTCAGTTTTGTTTTGTATAATAAAAGCAGGGAGACAGTTTAAAGACAGAAAGCGCGCGGCTCTGCTCTCTCTGTCACGCAAATAAAGATTATCATCACTCATTAATCACATGAAATGAGCCTAATCTTTGCACGGATAGTGCACCACGAGACATAAGCCCGTCGCGCTGTTGTACTGGCTGCTTAATTCGTGCAATCCCGCCATCGTTTACTAAAGCTGTTTGTGAACCAGGCACGGCTGCACACACACGGGAGCGATCTGCTTGCAGCAAGAGGCAGTGTCACGAGTTCTACAACAACGCTTAGGTGCCCGCAGACGGCCTGCCTATTAATCAGCCTAATTTTGCAGCAAAATCGGCCAAAGCCGATTTTTTTAAAATATGCCAAAAATCGGCCAATTAATCGGCCGATAAATCGGTCGACCTCTAGCGTGAATGTCTCGAATGACTAGAATTTCACACGCGAGTGAAATCAAATGTTCAAGCGTCCAACTACGCGCGAATAGTGCGTTTTTGCAGCCTCTACCGCAGCTGGTGGGAATGCACCATTAGAGTTTAAAAATTCTTGTTTTTCCCCCTAAAATGGGGCTGACAAATAATATTAGTTCAGCAATAAAGTTATTTGACAAAAATAACAAATAATCTTGATTTGTCTTTCGCATACACACTTAAAACAGCAGATACAATTTGAAGCTGCAATATTTTTTATTTTTTAATGGGTTCATATATTTTACATGCTAAAAAGCATAAAGATGTAATTAAGATGTACAATACGAAAATCAGGTATGTCTCCATCATAAAATTATATTTAAGGTAAGGATGCAGTGATGTATCGGCCTATAATTAGTATCAGCAGATAAAAGAAATTATTCCCACTATCGGACATCGGCTAATTGTTTAAAAACAGCTGATGATCAGAGCAGATATCCTGGCAATCACAAGGGATGGATAAACACATCAGAACTCATACAATGTGATTATTTTGAATTGAGTTCAGGAACACACAATACAAGGTATTTTATATATTATTCTTAATGATGACTAATGTCATGCAGAGTAATGAGAATTTATAATACGCACAAGCTAGATTGGGTGTCACCCACTTGTGCACTACGTAAGGAATAATTGATGACGGGCCATTGAATTATAAGAAAATAATGCACACCAAGGTGGTAATGCGGCACGACGCAAAGCGGAGTGCCGTTACACCGCAGGTGTGCATTATTTTCAAATAATTCAAAGGACCGGAGTCAATTATTCCGCTTATACCACGGTTACCACAAACATTGCTCTGGTGCCTACTTTTAAGACATTTGAAAAGATAGGTGTGCGGTTTACAGAAAAATAATCAACACCCATAGAACATTTCTCAGCCAATCAGAATGCAGCATTCAACAGACCCGTGGTATAAAGTTAAACAAACTGCACATCCACTTACCTGATAAGCCACAGTCCAACATCCCTAATCAATCTTTAAGACATTAATGAAAAGAGTATTGATACCAAACTGGTTTAAAATACTCTCTGACTTCATACTTGACTTAAACACAACCAACAAATGGTTTAATTCTTAGTCTTAGCTTGGCACCTTACTGGTTTACAGGGATTACAGGGAAAACAAAAGTAAGTCTACGGGACCTTCTATGTTATGACAGGAATGCAAACTGCAGTTCTTCAAAATAATTGATCATACATAGACTCGTGCTGGTATGAGACGGCAACAAAACAGCAGATAAAAACAACCCAGAAAAAAGACACAACAATTGAGCCCCTCATCCTTCGCTAATTTTACCCCAGCCTTGTGTTGGTTAAACATAGCACCGGTCTGAACTGCACAGCGAGGCGCTAGCCGCTTCCAAAAACTGCAGATACCTGGTCATTTTGTCAATCTTGGAAAAGCACACTGTCCCATCAACATGTCAGCACACTACGCCATGGGTTGTTTTTAGATAGGACCCTCATCGAAGTTGAGGGATGATTGCAGAGGTGTTGAAACTGCCCGAACCCACCTTAATACCCCTCGCTTTATGAATGTCCTCAGCAGTTATTTGGGGCCAGTGCCCTCTCTATCTGTGGTAACAGAGTGTACAGGCTACCACAAGTCCACAAACCCTGGACAAATTACCACCTCATATGAATATGCTTAACAGAACGTTAAAGAAGAATTTAAGAGAGCTTCGCAGAAACTTTTAATCTTTCTGATGATTACAGCTGACATCACATACTAAGACTACAGAGGAACCTACAAGATTCAAAACACAATCAGATCAGTCAACATTTTTAGTGAATGGCTATTAAAAATGAATGAAGAAACTGTCCTGTTTATCAGGATATTTAAAGTCAACCTTTGGTGAAAAACAAGTTTACATGTGCCGTGTAAATGCTCTAAGATCAGCGCTTGTTAAGCTAAAATAAATTAGTGTTGCAAACACATAGCTCACGTATGCATTGTGAAACCAGACTTAGCAGATTTGTATCTGAAACTGCGGAATGTAGTATCAATGCACATATATATCTATGGCCCAAGCTGGTGCAATTGTGGAGGTGGGGTCTAATTTGCATATTCAGATCTGTGGTCCAAGCAGGTGTGATTGAGTAGAGGCGGGGACTATTTGGCATAGTCATAGATCCATTAAACTAAATGAGGCAAGGGTATAGACTTTACATTTACGATATTTAAAAGCATCAAGAAATTACTTTGAGCATCATAATAACATGTAGAAGTTTGTACTCTAAGATGAGTTTTAAGTGATGAAATTATCTCGTATGATAACAGGAGCACTTGAGTCTGAAAATACCCATCAAGAACATGTCTGGGTGAGTTATATTATTTCACCCCAACATCGATTCAAGCCAAAACTACGTAATAAAGAAATCAAACTTGCACCATGTCAAAAGCACATTTTCTACTCTAAATCTCATTAATGCAATACAATTTGTGTCATCAGATACACAGATAAACACAGGGGTTTTCACCTGTGGGTTGGGACCCACTAGTGGGTTGCACAGTGGGATCAGGTGGGTCACACAAAGTTACTTGATTGTTGTAGTGAATGACACAAAAACAACTTTGTCCTATTAATGACAATTAATGCTGGGTGCTAATTCAATAACGAGTATTTTCCCTGATACAAGTTTTTCCAATAAAACATTAATACTTTAATGATGGATGGATGTGTTTTTGTGGGCGGCACCATGTGGACCAATACCACAATAAAACATGATTGCATTTTAATATAAAACTGTATTATATTTGGGTGAACTACTCCTTTAAATGGACATTTTGCAGAAATGTATTATAAATGTTTTTTTGTTTGTGTTTTTAGGGATAAACATTTTTAAAAACGAGACATTCACCACACCTCTTTACATGATGAGCTATAAGCAGAGCCGGACAGTAACGGAGTACATTTACTTGAGTACAGTACTTAAGTACAATTTTGAGGGATCTGTACTTTACTCGAGTATTATTTTTTTAGAGTACTCATGACTTTACTCAAGTACATTTGAGAGGCAAATATTTTACTCTTTACTCCACTACATTTCTTTCCATAACCGTAAGTACCCGTTACTTTTTCTAAAAAAAAGGAAAAAATAAAAATCTCAGAAACCCTCAGTTTGTTGTTTCCCTCTCTTAAACGTGATTGGATTGTGCAGGAGCAACTGATTGAGACAACCTATCAGCAATCACCTTCAGCTTTCCGCCAAAGTCACCATGGTCAGATTTAGATAAGAGACGAAACCACTCACGAAACAATGGATGAAGACGCAGCAGGTCCATTCTGGGAATGTGTCAACCCGTGGCCCCACCTCGCCAGACTATTTAAAATTTTCTGAACAAGTTAATGATAGTTTTCTTTTCAAGTGTTTGCTGTGTTTACCAAAACAAAACTTCAGCGGCAGGAATCACTGGTGAGCCCGGATTATTGTTCAAAATGAATTACTCGTCAAAACATCACACTCTTACTTGATCTGGACAAACTCAGCATCACAAGACAGGTTTAAGACTCCAGCTTCAACATTTGACCACTGTTTATGATTAAACTGGTTTGCAGTAACATTAATTTCTTAATTTATGCCAGGAGTCCATAATAATGAATCTGTAACGCTCGTTATTTTGAATAGAAATCATCATCCGTAAAACATTTATTCTCTTCTCCGTTTTTTTTGTGTTTAAATAGATAAAATATACAGAATCCGCCAGGGCTATTAGCACAATGGTGCTCATATTTGGGGAAATAATGATTAATTATCACATGTTAGTAAAATATTTAGTCATACAGAATAACATTTCCATTACTTTTCCACTAAATTATGAAAAATTAATCAAAGAGCGAACGGAGTGAGATGTGTGTCTCCTCTTCCTGATTTGCATCAGATTTGACTTCAGAGCTCTATCATGTGCTGTACAGCTGTCAATCATGTCACGTGGTTCAACATGCACTATGGCAGTAGTAATGCAACATTTAGAAAATGTACTCTTGTACTCTTGATACTCAAGTACTTTTAAAAACAAGTACTTTTGTACTTTTACTTAAGTAGACATCTGACTGTAGTACTTTTACTTTTACTTGAGTAAAATTTAGCAAGGGGTAACTGTACTTTTACTCAAGTACTGAAGCTGTGTACTCTGTCCGCCTCTGGCTATAAGTCAAAGCTGGTTTGAAGGACATTTCATGCTGCATTGAAGCACTGCTCTCAGATCAGCAGCAGAAGCTCTGTTTACATGAGAGCAAAATTAATTCAGAAGGCAGAAAGTAATTAAACAGTCTTGTTTGCTAATCATCATCTGCGGTGCTGATGAGGGATTACTGCAGACCTCACAACAAAAGCTGCCAGTGTAACTTGAGTCAATTAGCATGTCTTCACCACTCTCCACAAGAGGAGTCTGACTGTTATCAGAGTCTTAAGTACAAAACAATTCTTCCTCAGTGACACAGAACTACCACTGTACGTCTATCGGTCGGTACAGTCCATTATTAAATGGGAAGTTAGGAAAATGGGCAAGCCAAAATGGTTTTGTCGACAGTTGAGTGGTAAATAACAATAACCACCATAAAAATCTATCATATATATAGTGTAGTGTAACGTTACACACAACTCATTGCAATACAACGACTGTGCTTTACAATTGTTCTTTACCGTCTATTCCTTCAATTATGCAAGCGTATGAAGACATCATCTTTAATATTTACACAAACCAGGGCTTAATATGTGCTGAATAAATGAGTGGATCCTTCATCTAATACATCTACATTTTCTATGAAATAAAATAGAGCAGCAGGGATGACGAAGGCAACTCTCTGTGATCAAAATAACATAAATTCACAAATTAGCATAAATTTTATTGCCCAAATACATTGACTACAAATAAAAATCTAACCTTAGGCTATAAGCATATTACACCACTGTCGCTCGACTTTAACATCAACACCAAGCTTCTGACAACATCAACTCAAAATTTTATTAAATACATAAAAAAAAAGTTTCCTAATAAATTTGTGGATGAATCTGTCCAAATTTTATTGCTTTTGAGATTTTGCTTAAAGACTAGGGCTGTTGAATATAATCGCTTTTACAATGTATTGGTGATGGTGATGTTACTGCAACAATGCATAAAACAAATAAACAATTATTTTAAAAAGCAGTGCATGGGCGCGTGCATTTCTCTCTCTCTCTATGAGGTGCATGTGCAGGAGACTGTGAAGCACATTTTATATTTTTAAACTTGGGCCGCTGTGAATGTAAAAATGTAATGTGCTCAATTGACACTTTAAAGATACCACATTGCGTCTCTATGCATGCTAAATGCGCCTTATCAACGAAGCATTCACCTCTGGAGCAGAGTTTTAATGCAGGACAAGATAGACGAGAAATAGCCGCAACAATAAAAATGGGAAGGAGACAGACTTGCCTGTGCAGTAATATTAAAGAGCACCTATTGTCCGATTCACGTTTTTACATTTCCTTTGGTGTGTAAGTGTGTATTAATACATGTTAACGATATGCAAAAGGTGCAAACCCCAAAGTAAACAATGATAAGAGTTATTCTCTCAACGTAGATCTCTTTTCTTGGACTACAACAAACATACAGATTGTAGGCAATAGTTTACTTTCTTGTATTGGTGATGTAGAGAAGGGCGACATTATCATGATTCCTCCCGCTATATGGACTTACTTGTAAATTAACTTGTAAATTAACTCCTGTTAGCATTGCATTGTGACCGAATCTTTCAAACATGGTAAGGAGTGTCCTATTTCCGACTGACATCAGAGGTATTCAGGCCAATCATAACGTACAGATTAGCTGGCCAATCAAATCTGTGCGTTTCAGGAAGAGAGTGAAATCTGGAGCTACAAAAATGTACAGTATGTGGAAAATAATATGTTTTTTTTAACCATGTGAACACATTGTACTATACCAAATACACAAAATAACATTGTTTTTAGCAATGAAATAGGTGCTTTTTAAAAATTGAGGATGCAATGCAAAGTGACTGAAACAAATTGTGAGACCAATCAAGATTCACACCCCTATTGATGACATTTAAAGTCTCAGAAAACATCTTAAACCCTAATAGATCACAAGGGTAGCACTCATGTATTTTATATCGTAGCATATAACGTGACAAAATTTTGAAAGCGTGTTATCTCAAGAGCTTAAGTAAAACCCTAAGTGCTAAAATGGTTTTGTATCAAAATACATCACCACCGCAACTCTCTATAATGTTTGTAACATGCAACTTAAAACCCACAAAATAATAAAGTAGAAACTCCTGCTTGTAACAAAGTTGTTACAAATCTTATTTATATATTCTATAACTTTCAACTAACTTTCAAAGTAAGCACCAACTAAAACCGTACAGACAAAACCAGATTTTTTTCTTGATACACACTTTAATGACACCACAGCAGTAAGGGGTTCATGTATTTCACTTTTTTGACCTTTATAGTAGTTTTAGCCTTGCAGCTCACACACTTTTCAAGTTTCCTCTACAGAGCACAAGGGTTGGGAGGTTAGATGTGTTAGAGTCAGGCTTCATCTTTTTCTGTGTTCCCATTAGTATATTGACCCCCCCCCCACCCCACCTCCACCATCACAACCACATACACGTACCCACCTGCGAGATTTTCACGGCCCCAGAATGATTAATAGTTTTGCACGCTGGGCCCCTGGATGCACTCAGCACATTGTTGAGAGGCTCCGAAACAGAACAACAGTTGCATCCCCACCTAACAGCGGACCTAAGCCCTGACTGTCAGTCCCCGGTTAGAGCACTGCTAACTGGCCAGATTTACAGCTACTAACTAGCACTGGGTGGCTGCTTGGCAGAGAGGAGACAAGCATCCATCATCACGACTTATGGAGCATTTTATTGCAGCGGGACAGAGGCCATGATGAGCACGCTGCCACCCCGAGTGACACCAGCACAATGCCGAGGGGTGTTAAACTTACCACAGGGACGGATTACTTACATATGAAGCATGTACCCTGGATTTACAGTGCTAAAGTCACACTTCAACACACCTACACATGAGAAGCTAGAGATCGCCAAGACATCCTAAAGTACAACAATCTAAATATCACGTTGATTCATTCCTGTAGTACACTCTAAAAAAACAAACGGTTCTATATAGCACCAAAACTGTTGCTTTCAATCGTAACGATAGAAGAACCATTTAGTGCCATATAGCACCGGTGAAGAACCAGTGAAGCACCAGTGAAGAACCAGTGAAGCACCAGTGAAGCACCAGTGTAGAACCATAAAGGGGCCATATAGCACCACATATGGTTCTACATAGCACTATATGGTTCTACACAGGTGCTTCACTGGTGCTTCACTGGTTCTTCACTGGTGCTATATGGCACTAAAAATGGTTCTTCTATCGTTACGATCCAAAGCAACAGTTTTGGTGCTATATAGAACCTTTTTTTTTTTAGAGTGTAAACGATAAACGATAGATCAGAATTGGGTCTTATTTTTCATTTTGAGCACTTGAACATTTTTGGAGGCTTCAGTCTAGGGCAGCAAAAGTCCTCAACACTTACAGGAGTAACTTTTTGGAGTGCGGTATACATTTACATCCCTATAGGCTTAGGCTACTACTTTTGTTAGCCATCTCTACATCTCAATCTAACAGTAAACCATGGTGGCATACTGCAGTGAACTTTCATACGAACAATAATTTAGGCTTGTCAACAAGTCACTAAAATCAACAACATGTGGGATCAGTTACAAGGCCAAACATTAGCAAGTGAGGCATCCTTTGCTTTTATCTCATTAAGATGAGCAGACGAATGCGGCAAGGACGAGTCGGGGACAGTTGATTGTTTTGTGATGGAAACCCGTGATGCCAGATTTGGTGTAATGGAAGGAGGCCTTCCACCTCAGGGGACAGCAGTTGTAAATTCCTTCCTGCACTTTCATCTTATTGTGAATGGTACCCAACATTTAAACCTTTAACTTAGCATTCAGAAATTATGTGCGTATAGTAATATGGTAAGATGCATAGTAGCTTGAACAGTAGTACACAAAAATAAAAAATAAGGGTCATGTAGGATGAACGTGTCAAGCAGAACTTCCAATTCTTTCCATATTATTCTGTAATTTAAAACGTTAAGTGATGTCCCTGCAGAAGCAATCATCACATTCAATATTGAGAACACTCTACTTACTATTTGTTTGCGGTCTCGAATGACGTTACCAAGGACATGATTGGCCGACCCCCATGTGTTTTTTTGCCTGACCCATGTAGACTTACAGATTATTGAGACAACAGCTGATTGGCCACATAAAAGATATTTTTATATATATAAATTATTAATAGAGTATTGCTGCTTAATAGCACACTATGACAGTACTTTTTTAAATAATCAGTACGGTGTACATTTAAACAAAAAAGGGACATTTTTTGCTGCTCATGCCATAAGTAAACATACAGTATTTACATATCTGGCGGTCTTAACAAAATTATGATCTCTATGATAGGGCTGCACGATTAATCGTTTTTAAACCGAAATCGCGATGTGAATGGATGCGATTTTTGAATCGCAAGAGCTGCGATTTTTTAGATTCAAAACTATCAAATATAACAATCATCTAGTACGCAGTTTTTGACAGTTCGCTTCATGCGCATTTTACGTTTGATGCAGTTTAAACCAATAGAGTGCATTAACACTGAGGTGCTGACTACACGTCAGATAACATCATTTGGAAAACATGAGCGCGAGCAGCAGTTCAACTCCTCAACAAAGTGTACGGCCATATGATTTCCGCGATGCGGAAAACACGGACAGAATCGCGAAATGCATACAAATGGAATTAACTGCACAACGCGGAATGTCATGAAGTTGGCAGATTTTGGATTCAGTCATTTTAAAAACGCATTATAACTCATTAACCGGCAAATGAAAGGACAGAAATGCGCGAAAACATTTCCCTTTTGTGTAATGTTGGACTTAAAGTTTCTCGTCATGCATCGCAAACAATGACAAGCGCCTCATCAGACTATAAGCAGGTTTCATTAAAGCCCGGAACACAGCAGACGAAAGAGGTACAGTATACTTTCTTGCACGCGCACATCTGCACCGCTTTGAATATTTACAGGCATGAGGGTTCATGAAGCGCGCACACAGAGAGCAGTCAGCACACGCGTGTTCACTAAACTTAAGTTTTCTTTCTTGTCTAAGTGAACATAAACAGCTGGATGTTTATCAGTATATTGAAGCAGAGCAGTTTTAAAGCTGTCTTGTGTCTTAAAGTGACAGTAACCTGGTGCTTTCTGTGTCAGAAATGTTTATTACACACCAAAAATTAAAATCACTCCTTACTCTTAACTGAACAAGCTTCTGCAGCTCCACATTTAAAATCCTACAGTAAGGACTGTGCAGTGTTTTATTTGTATTTTTTGCTTATGTTAAATCATAGATTCTAATAACTAATATATTTACTTTTATTACAGATGCCTGAAAAGTAAAACAAGATGAGTATAGTCTTATGATTAAAAGAAAAAACTAAACATTTGCTTGTCAGAAGCATTGTTGGAGTGACAGCCAAAATACATTGGCCTATATGTTATTTTAAATAAAACTTTCAATACATTCTTGTTAAATTGTATTTTAATGTTCTTAGATTAAAAAAAAAAGTTTGTCTGCAGAAGAGCAAAGTCCTGCAGACAACTTGGTACAATGTTTAAGAGGTTTTAAATAAACAGTAGCACAGCATCTTTCTTTGGTGCTATTAAAACCACCACAACAAACCTGGATGTAGGTCTTTTATTATATAATAATGAATCGCACTTTAAATCGCGAATCGCAATTTTGATCAGAAAAATCGCAATTAGATTTTTTCTCCGAATCGTGCAGCCCTACTCTATGATCTCAGTGTTGAGCGGAGAACATTCCTGCAGTTCATCTGGGTATGATATACATGCGGATATCAAATGGCAGGAGAGTCCATAGGGTCTCAAGAGAGCAGGATATTCCCACATGCCCCGAAAGAAAACCATGCTGGGACAGCGGCACACAGGCACAGCTGTAAGCATGCTTATACTTGACCTTGAGCTCTAGGACAATTTACATGCGTGTTAAGATTTATGGTACGTTTACACAACGATGCGCTAAAAACCAAGAAGTTTTTCCTAAAACAATGTATTATGCGTGCCAGACCAGTACTTGGCGACATCACATGATGTCTAAACTATGTTGGCCGAAAAGTGCAAAACAACAATCCAAAATCAAAACAACAAAGTAAAAACACCACAAGGCAAATCTAAAAACAAACAACATCAAATATAAAAACAAATAGGTGTCGTCCAATTAGTGATAACTTTTCCATTCGCGCAACCTTTTCAGGTTGGTAGATTTGTCGCATTTTGTTTTTTGACTATTGTCATTACATTAGCTTTTTTTAGATTTGCCTTTGTGTTTTTAATGAATTTGTATAGCAATTTTACAGTTTACACTGTCGCAAACAGCTTTACAAAAGGACACAATGAGCACTGAGTATTGTTTTCAAAAAGCTTGTGTTTAAAAGCTGTTCTCAAAAGTTTGCAATTTCAGGCCCCAAAACGCCATCTTTATGTAAATGAATTGCCAAAAAAATATTTTTTGAAAATGGTATTTTATAAATGGCGTGTCCCATTAAAAAGACCTGTCTAAAATCGATTCTGCATCGCAAGGCTGCGATTCTTTGTTTCATGCGCAGCTTGTGCATTTACTATGCCGTTTTGGTCAGTAAGAAGTCCTTATCAATCTAAAATCATTATGAGTTGGAGTCGATTATAACGTGCATTTAAAAAAGCAACACTTGTTAAACAAAATCATTCAAAATATTCTTTATTATCATGAAAATACCTGAAACAATCTGAAGAATAGCGATATAAATATTTTTCTAGACATTTCCTGGAATAGGGTTTGTAATGCTGCTTCTTCTGTGGCACAATTGGAGTTTCTGCACGAGAGCGCACCCTGGCTTTTGGATGTGTCGGCATTTCACCGTAATGCAATCAAATTCATTCATTCAGAAAATGCGGATTTGCACGATTAATCGTTACAGCCCTACCTGAGACAAGAAAATCTTACAAAAACGTTTGTTGTGGCAAAGTAAACTAGACAATTTTAGTGGACAAAAATCTTCTGGTCTTGGGCTAAAACTTGAACGACACTTGTGAAATTCACATACAAATAGAAGAGTAATAATTTACCTACTAACAGTGCAATTTAAAAAAAAATGATCATTAATATTAACGCAAACGTATACTGGCAAAGACCATATCACATCAGAGGAATGCCTTTGGGTACAGACTTGAGAGTAAGTGAGAGAGTTGTCAATCAAATAAAGCTCTGGTATTGGATCTACTGGGTGTCGTCTTTATACCTGCATTTGTATGAATAAAAATGAGAGGATTTAGTCTTCCTCTGCAGACTTGTCAAAAACCTGACCTCTGATGCAAAGGGAGGGGGAGGGCCGCTAAAAAGATTCAAAGCTTCAGGAGGACTAAGGCTAGGGCTCACCACCGTATAAAAAGTGAATATTGTGAGCAGGTGAGACATCTTCATTCAATGCATCGTTTCCATCTCTATGCCCATTGCCTCTTGTACGACAAAGCAGATATCAAAAATATCCATGGGAATTACTTGACCTCCTCCTGAATCCTAGTTCTCAATTTGATGTTAAACAGACAACGTTTTATAGCTGGAATATCTCTCTTACAATACCAGGAGCTCTATATAGTAGTCATACAGCATGCGAGACAGAAGATCTAAAGCTTAGTTCTTCAATATCACAAAAACCCAATGTGTTTGCGGACTTTAAAAACTACACCTAGCAAAAAACAACACATTTGTCACCCAAAGTTGCTCGTTTGTATTTCCATAAGGGATTAACAAGACCATCTTGAGTGGCTTTTGCTGTCAAAAGAGAAAAGCAATGTAATATACACTAATTCTTTATGCATTATATGCAAGTACAAGGATTAAAGAGGCTACCAGAAGTATATTCCTTATCTATGTAAACTTTAAGGAGTGCATCATTTAACAGCAAAGCCAAAACAGAACCATGGCCACGGATGTTTTACATATGTCCCAGCATTTGTGTGCTTTTAAAACATTTGGCTTGATTTCTTTACATTAATACAAAAACAAATAAAAGTACTATATCTATATCTCATAATAATGGGCTCTTTGTGCTTTATCCAAAAACTAAATTCTTGCCCAAATAGAAGGTGGTTTCCATTTTATTTGCTACTCTAAACTTTCACCAGTATGCAAAACTTTTAAATTTGTGGAAATAAAAAATATTCAGTATGCAAATCTAATTGCAAATTGTGGGAAAAAACTCTGCAGTCCGTTTCTGAAACTGGTACACCATGCACTGCTTGCATCAGGTGTGCGTGTGGGTGGGGTAGCAAAAGTGGCAACAAATGTTTCGGAGATACAACAACAATAACTGGTTTGTTTCAGAAACGCAAAAATTTAAGAGAATAGAGCTCATGGAAGGGGAGACAACACTTCCTTTCCCAGAACAATCTATCTCTTGAGTTGACAAGACTCCCTGCTATATTTACCCAACCAAAACTGCAGATGATATACTTCCAGCTGCATACTGCCGCCATATGACACATGTTCCTGCCAATCAAATGCCTGGTGCAGAGGAAGGAGAATAAAACTTTTATCGAGCCAAAGAAAGTGGCCAGTAAACCTTTGGGGCTAATCCACATTTCCTTTGGCGGTGGCTTTTGTTGTTGGCCATGATAAAATGGCCACAATGAGAATGGTATCGCAAAGCTTTCATTAGGACGACAGCTGGCCAACTAAAGCCCACCCAACACCGTTTAAGAAATATACAAAAAAATTCATTCATGATACACAGAGACGAACTACTGCCAAAAAAAACAATCAAATCCTTTCCACCCATTTCAATCCGATATATCATTCTGAAAGTTCTTGCACTTACTGTAGGAAAATGGATGTGCAACCAAGAATGCAATATTTTTTTCTGTGAGGTTTGGGTTGATAAAGTGATGAATGTCTACAGTAAATACACAAATGCTGCTGTATAATAAAACAGACAGACGTTCTTGCACATGCGAACACAGACGCTATGGTAAGCTAGACTACTATTAATCAACAAACTAAATGGACATGTTCAGTACAACCTTGACTGATGATTTTTGCGCCCTACCTAGGCTTAAAGAACAAGATAACATTGTTAAAGAAGACTATGAGGTGAATGAAACCCAACACTTGTCCACAGTGCTAGAGAACTAACAAGCCCTTTGCAGTGGTTCAGAGGGGGAGTTTGGCAGATTTCAGGGTTCAGACGCAGGTGCTGCCGTCCATCTCAGAGCGGTACTATGCTCCCGAGAGGGCTCCCCGTCCTGGGCTTCCATTACAGAGGAATGACGACATGCAGACAGAGCAGAACTCATCAACTTCCACTCCCCCATTAATACCCACACAGAAATTCACAATGATGAATCGGACCAGGCACGCCGAGCGGGACGTTTGGTTACTAAAGGGAAGTCATGGTAGTAGAGTTGGTGAGAGGTGGCTCTCTCACCCAAACCAGAATTTGCGGGACTTGTTTTTTTTTTTGCCATTATGCTGAACGTTATACAAGTCTTTAAGATTTGTGTAATTTTCAGGGTTCCCACTCTAAGCCAGATGTCAAATTCCATGACTTTTCCCTGACTAAAAAGCTGAATTTCCATGACCTAGAATGTATGAAAGAAATATCTTAAAAATGTACAGTTTCCTGGCATGTTTGCCTTAGTTAAAAGGCACAGGTGACTCTCGCATTTGACCAATGTATTTTCATTTTTTATTTGTAAGGAATATTTGACGATGAGCCATTGAATTATTTGAAATAATGCACACCTAAGGTGGCAATTAAGCATGAAGTGGGAGTGCAGTTACACCGCAGGTGTGCACTACTTTGGTATAGAAAAAAGACATTTTGAAAAATGGAAACTAAAATTCCATGATATTCCATGACTTGGACATAAAAAATTGGAATAGACCTTTCCAGAAATTCCATGACCCATGGGAACCTTGAATTTTATAAACATGCCATAGTTGTCACTGTTTTGGATGTAATATAAGTGAGAACTTGATAAACACCGATCACTAAAAATGTTAAGCTCTTGGAAAAACTGGTTTTTATGAGAAATAAAGAATTTAAAAAATTGATTTAAAAAAAAATTAAGAACACTTATAACATGATTATTATACTCTTTCATAACCAGGGGCATCAAATAAGAATTTTCATTTCTTTTTGAACAGAGGAACAATTGCACAACACAGCATAACATTTACCTTTGCAATCCAATTCATTAAGAAGCATTTGGATAACTTAATGAACAAACACTGACATAGTTTCCATGGGACCCCAAAAATTATGAGGCGGCATAAAAGCCCAACAGTAAGACATTGAGAAAGATAATATTGACTGATTTGAAAAGGCCATCCCTTTCCTCTAAGGAAATTTAGCATACACCTGGTTAAATTTGCTTTCGTTCTGTAGCAGGAAAGAAGCACTTTTGCGAATGCTAAATGAGTCTGTTTAGTTTGGTCCCACCTGACACGGCTTGTTCAAATATAGTCTCAAATGGCGGAAAGGATGAAATGGTGCCGTGAGCAAATGCAAAAATCACTTGTTTGATGATGTTTGAATATTTTGTTTGTCTGGAAGACTTTTATCAAACAAATCTTTATAGCTAGGGTAAATGTAAGCAAACAAAATTGCACCTTTGACAGCTGAGATTATAGAACTACAGTATGTGGCTCAATAAATGCAAGAGAGAGAGCGGGGTAAGTTGTGACACTGTTCATAAGTTCATCTCAAAAATCAAATAGCACTTTGTGTGACCACTTCTTCTATAGTCAACTTCGTGTTTACATGCGGTCATGATCGCTCTAATCTAACGTAGCACAATTTTCTTATTTTTTGGTTAAAAAGTAAAAAAAAATGTTCTTTACATGTTGTGCAATACAACTTTGTTATGTATGACTGTTAAAAACTATAATAAACTTATTTTGCACAAAATAGAGGAGACAATAACGTGTCTTTTAATACTTGCCCCAAACTATACTAGTCAACATTTGAAGTGGATCAAAACCTTTCATAAAAGTTGTTTTAAAACCAATTCCCAACACCTGTTCTTGTCTTTGGATAACTTTGATTAACTTTTTTGATCCACATCAAATGTTGACTAGTGTTTAAAAAGACAAGTTGTCTTAAGTCGTCACATGCTTTTCACACTGGAAATAGTTAACCCCGGGTTATTCTAAACCCCAGTTAAGGGAATCCTGGGTTATCTGTTTCACGTTTCACACTGTTCATACTTAACCAGGGGTTAAGAGATAACCCTGGGTATTCATAATCTGAAGTTTCACAGTGTGCATACCTAAACCCTGGGTCAGGTTTCCGAAACCCTGCTTATACCTGTCTGTAATTATCAAGCAAACCTAAACACCTTGATTAGCTGTTTAATTGGGGTCATAAAATTCTAAACATGCTTCTTTTCAAACTGCGTGCATTAGGCACCGTAATGCAGGGCTAGCAGGGTTTCATAACCCTGGGTTAATTTTAGAGGTGGGGGAAAAATCGATTCTTAGATGGGAGGTGAACGATTCTGAATCGATTCACAAATGTCAAAAATCGATTTTCTGAAAAAAAAATCTAATAAAGTAATACTTACGAAATACAAAAGGCAAAACTCTGAAGCGCGAAAGTGCAGCGTCCGGACAGTCTGTGGCGTGCAGATAAAAGACAGAGACCCAATCCGAAGCAATGGCTGAGCGCAAAATACGAACAACCTCCTCGTTAAAAGCTGATATTTTGGCTTCTATGAAGTTGAATGCGGAAATGAACTAGACAAGAGGCACACTATTTATAGGTTATGCCAAACAAAACAAAAATATTTCGGAAACACAACAAACATGAGAAACCATATTACAAGTTTCCACCCAGAGGAGGTTTGCTAGCTCAGACACACATTTATTTTTCTGTTGGTTCTTTGCAATGTTGATAAAATATCTTGGAAGAAAATTCGTGGGTCATTACGTAGTAATTTTAAAGGTGCAGTGTGTAAATTTTAGCGGCATCTAGTGGTGAGGTTGCGAATTGCAACCAACGGCGTAGTCTACTGCTCACCCCTTGCTTTTGAAACACATAGAGAAGCTACGGTAGCTGCCACCGGAAAAACATGTCATTGTCGGAGACAACTTAGTAAAAAAATTGTCCGTTAAGAGCTTCTGTAGAAAAATGGTGGCACAAAATGCGACTTCCATGTAAGGGGACCCTCTTAGTATGTAGATAAAAAGTAGGGCTGCACGATTCGGAGAAAAAATCTAATTGCGATTTTTCTGATCAAAATTGCGATTCGCGATTTAAAGTGCGATTCATTGGTATATAATAAAAAAGCTACATCCAGGTTTGTTGTGGTGGTTTTAATAGCACCAAAGAAAGATGCTGTGCTACTGTTTATTTAAGACCTCTTAAACATTGTACCAAGGTGTCTGCAAGACTTTGCTCTTCTGCAAACACACTTTTTTTAAATCTAAGAACATTAAACAAAATACAGTTTAACAAAAATGTATTAAAATTTTTTTTTTAAATAACATATAGGGCTATAGGCCAATGTATCTTGGCTGTCACTACAACAATGCTTCTGACAAGCAAATGTTTAGTTTTTTCTTTTAAACAAAAGACTAAAATCAACTTGTTTTACTTTTCAGGCATCTGCAATAAATGTAAATATATTAGTTATTAGAATCTATGATTTAACATTAGCAAAAAATACAAATAAAACACTGCACAGTCCTCACTGTAGGATTTTAAATGTGGAGCTGCAGAAGCTTGTTCAGTTAAGAGTAAGGAGTGATTTTAATTTTTGGTGTGTAATAAACATTTCTGACATAGAAAGCACCAGGTTACTGTCTGTCACTTTAAGACACAAGGCAGCTTTAAAACTGCTCTGCTTCAATATACTGATAAACATCCAGCTGTTTATGTTCACTTAGACAAGAAAGAAAACTTAAGTTTAGTGATCACGCGTGTGCTGACTACTTGCTGTGTGCGCGCTTCATGAACCCTCATGCATGTAAATATACTTTCAAAGAGGTGCAGATGTGCGCGTGCAAGAAAGTACAATGTACCTCTTTCGTCTGCTGTGTTCCGGGCTTTAATGAAACCTGCTTATGAGGCGCTTGTCATTGTTTGCGATGCATGACGAGAAACGGACGTATAATACACCTTTCTTTAAGTCCAACATTACACAAAAGGGAAATGTTTTCGCGCATTTCTGTCCTCTCATTTGCCGGTTAATGAGTTATAATGGGTTTAAAAAATGACTGAATCCAAAATCTGCCAACTTCCATGACATTCCGCGTTGTGAAGTTAATTCCATTTGTATGCATTTAGCGATTCTGTCCGTGTTTTCCGCATCGCGGAAATCATATGGCCGTACACTTTGTTGGGGAGTTGAACTGCTGCTCGCGCAATGGCGTTATCTGACATTCAGTCAGCACCTCAGTGTTAATGCCCTCTATTGGTTTAAACTGCATCAAACGTAAAATGCGCATGAAGCGAACTGTCAAAAACTGCATACTAGATGATTGTTATATTTGATAGTACTGAATCGAAATAATCGCACCCATCCAAATCGCGATTTCGGTTTGAAAACGATTAATCGTGCAGCCCTAATAAAAAGGACTTTTTTGTAATAAACACATAACGGTTCATTATAAAAGGTCTTTGTACAACCCTGATAACATAGTTTTGTATATTATTTTGCATTTCTGCCAAAAGATCCTTCTAAAAATTACACACTGCACCATTAAAGCAAATTATCTATTGTCACACACAAAAAAAAGAGATTCAGATAATCGTTTATAGCATTGCATCGCCACCCTCTGAATCATAATCGAATCGAATAGTGAGGTGCCTAGAGATTCCCACCCCTAGTTATTTTCAGGGATATACTGTGCTTCTAAATTACAAGTGTGAAACGATTCTTAACCTAGGGTTAAAGGCATCGTTTAGAGCGAAGATAACCCAGGGTGTGAAAAGCAAGTTAGAGTTAGAGCTAGAGTTAATTTTTCAGTTCTGGTTTGAATTTAAAAATTAAAAACAATAATCACAATTAAGTTGTGTTGTTCTTTTTAGATAATCTAGTGTGACAACTTACCCACCGATGGGGCAAACTGTCACAAGAAAACATTCTCTGTTCAACTTTCTCTGTCTACAACATATGTGCCCAACTTCCTTCTTTCATTTGGTATGAGATTTATACCATTGTGATGTATGGTGCTCAGTAAATGACTGAGTGTGAAAAGTTTGACAACTTACCCCGCTCTCTCCTAACTGACTGCAAAAGGTCCAACTGTGGGTTCACACCAGCCGCGGAAGAGGCGGCAAAAACGCGCTATTCGCACGTAGTTGGACGCTTGAACATTTGAGTTCACTCGCTTCATTCTCGCGTGAAAGCCGCGGGTGAAATTCTAGTCATTCGAGAAATTCACACGGAAATCCGCGTCATGGGAGGGGCTTCTGCGACTCCGCGGAGACTACACCACTCCGCTCGCTTCCTGTAATCACGTCACTACTACAGCAAGCTCCTGATTGGTTAACCCGGCGCGAAATTCCGCCAAAGTATAGATTTTTAAACTCGCGCATTTCCCGCAGCAACGCTCAATTCGTGCGGAACGCGCGGAACTCCCCACCCGTTCCACGCCGCAGGATGCCTAAACGCGTGTTTGCATTGACTTAACATGTAAATCATCCGCGCTTGCCGCCTCTTCCGCGGCTGGTGTGAATGCACAGTAATTCAGAATTGATCTAGTGCAAGCCTAAATAAGGCAACATCTAACCTTTTATGTTATTGAGAATCTCTTTCAAGTTGCTGAAGCTGTTGAGTAGTGGGTCCTGTTCTTCATCCTGTAAAACATAATTAGTTGTTAACAACAATTACGCAGGTACGACTTCTAAAAAACATTTTGTTTCATTTAGACATGATTCAAGACTCCAGGGAAATTAGAAGCCACTGAATGTGTATTCAAAACAAATCAGATCATTTAAATAGTACAGATGAACCGATTCTAAGGTCAATGTGTAAATCATTTCATCATGTGTCTATTAGGTCTATGCAGCTTACCAAAGGAGTATGTGTACTCCATCTAGAGTTCCTCTTGATAGCAGCAACAACAATAGAAATCTCTCCTTGAACAATGTATATATTCTTGTCCATCATGTATCTAGAGTGAAATTAGAAATATGCAATTACACACTCAGGAGTAACAACAACTCTATAGCAATCTATTAAAATTGAAAATGACCCCATAATTTGCTGTTAAAAAATGTTGGCATGTTTGCTCCACCTCGATACAGACCATCACTGGTTCTTCTAATGTGTTTCGCAATTGCGTGTTTCATCACAACGCATACAGTCTTGAAAAAAGTGCTTCCTAATGCCATAGAAGAATTTGGGGCTAAGGGGTTCCAATGATAACCAATGATCATCTTTCGTTCCAAAGAGGAGCCTGGGTGCCGCCATTTTTTATCTAGTCGCGCTTACGTTCAAAGGCAGCATATCAATCACTAAATTCACTCAAAATATAAATAATTTTCTTTTACAAACTTATCTTTTTAATTCAAAAGACATTAACCCACCAGACTCATATGGATTCCTTTCCCTAATGATGGATGGCCTTCAAAACAACAGCCACTATTCAATGCTGTTACAAAGCTAGTAAGGGCCGGGATATTATTTAATATGTGTTTGGCTGAAGAAAAGTCGTCATGTACACCAGGAATGATATTCAGGTGAGGAAAATTCTGGGATTATTTTTTATTATTTTTATTTTCGTTTAACAATTTCTTTAAGGTTTCTTACCAGGTTGATCATATAGTACATTGTTGATGTCAAATAACACACCATAATGTTGCAAGACTTGCACACAACACAACAATTACAGTGGTTTTGATCTTGATGGAGTTTGATCTTAATGTTGTATTATCCAATACAGCAAAGTTTAATTGCCAAGAATATGTCAACATATAAATGCAATGTTATTTCATAGTTAGCATTTGAGTTATACTGGAATTAGACAAATATTGCATGCCAAAATGTGACCTACGTTGCATGTAAAATACAAGCCATGTATGTATTAAAGACATCTAAAGTTACATTTCACTCATTGATTTTACACTGATTTCAATCGTTGGCATGGTCTTTCTCAGTCAATATTAAAGATACCAAGGTTATATTTTTAAAGAATGTTCTTTACATTATGTAGGATGATTCTTATTAGAAAACAGTAAAAATTATTTAGCTGGATTTTCACAGACTGGGTATAAGTTTGTAAGGATTAAGCTGCGTGTGTGTATATGTACCACAAGTAGGCTTTCTAACCAGGGCCTACCCATGAATGTTTATAGCCACGTACTAACAACCAACATCATGATGCTAATGAGAACATCTTAATGACAGTCCTCAACCCCACTGCTATAGCCATCATATCCAACAACCTGGACAATGTGATCAGCCTCTGGTTTCATACAGTCTATACACAGCCTTCTAAACGAGCATATGATGTACAATGGTTTATGAGGATTGTTGATTAATTTTAGGTTGAATTGATTAGCAGGCCAGGTAAGATAGCAAGGCTGCTACTAGCTGTGACAGCTACCATTGCTTGTCAAAGGCAAAAGCAGATTTTAAAGTCACGGACCACTCAAAATGGGCATCTACCTGACCCCCCATTTGCGGATATGACTAGCAATGAGGAAATATAACGATTTATGAATAAACAAACAGAAACTGGCATCTTTTTCAAACTGTCAACAAGCTAGCAAGCTGTTTACCACAACGACTTTCGCTATGAAACTACCCTGAGAAACGCAAAAATTAGCTCTCAGCAAGTCCCTCTCGCTGCGTTTAATAACAGTCTCTGTCTCTTTCTCCTTGCATGCAACTGTCAAAACAGACAATAAATATAAACACTGTTGTTTTTGAGACAGCGAAATCCAAAATGGCGTTCAGATCCATTTCCACTCATTTAGCTAACTAGCTTAGCAGGCTTCCAAAGTAAATGGTCAATGGGCGCAGTGTTTATTAAATTATAAATCCCGAAATAACTGCGTTGAACAAAGGCTTACATTTAAACAGGTCCACGTAGAGCTGTCATGCCCTGATGTTTGTCTGTTATAGCAGGAAATTAGATTGATATTCTGTCACCGGTGGGTAATCTCCTCCACAGGCAAACTTACTGACGTGGAAATGGTGCAGCGCACCCAACCATGATATTTCTTGTTAACTGGCAACTGCTTCAGCCAATGATCTTTTGACACTACGACCGGTGTATTTAAAAGAAGACCCTTCGTTACTGTGACAAAACACACAACATAAGTTTACCTTGAAAATATACACTTTATCTATTAAAGTATTATTACATCGCTGAAACTGTTTCGTTGGAGAACAACAATAAGACTTTCATATTAGCGATCAAAGTAGGCGGGACTTCGGCTGCCATCAAAGTTGGTTGAATTTACTGATGACGAAACAATGGGCTGTCCTCACTGGAGGAGGGTCCAGATGTATACTCGTGTTTGTTTCTCTCCTGTCAATGAAAGTCTTCAAGAGTATCTACTACAGTATTATGCAGTTTCATAAAGAAAACGAATAAAACAGTTGATAAATATATATTGTCAGATTCTTTAAAAAACGCACTTTTATGATGTTACTGACCATTACAGCATCCTTTGATTCTCAAGAATTACCAAAGTATTTGGTAATATAAATAACATTAAGCACTGATCCACAGACCCAGTTTGTCCAAAATTGAAAAATAAAAATAAACAAATGGTAGACTATATGAACCTTTATAGGCTAATACAATTATAAAAGTCGTGTGTCTCTAAACATTTCATTTTAATATCGTGTCCAAACTCTATTTTCCATTTGTGGTTACACTGAACTTAAAAGCCCTTAGTTTTATTTTTGACTATAGTCCTTTCTAGAAGCTGGATCTGCAGACAGAGGGATGTCTGCTTCAATATATTTTTATTATGCAAAATTACATAATAACTAAGATTTAAACATGGTTGCAAAGTGACTAAAGACACCAAGCTCAACCAAATGGTTAAAATCGCATATGCTATGGCATTTTATATTGTGCAATATGTGTCATTCGTTCGTTCACAAAATATCTGAGTCTCATCTGCGAGTTAATCCAAATTAATTAGACGCCGACATTGTAATTACTACAAAAGAGAATCAATGTAGGCTATCATATTTTTTATTTTTAAATAAATGAATATAGATTATGAATATTATAAAACATTTTGTTAACTGTATAAAGGCGATTTCTGTTAGGGTGCCATTAAAAAATACTACTAACTAATATACATGTTCGTTAGGTTTGAGACAAGCTGCAGGTAAGGGAGTAATTATACCGCAGCCTTCACCATGCGCGAGGCAGCGTGCGTGAGAGAGAGAGAGAGAGAGAGAGAGAGAGAGAGAGAGAGAGAGAGAGAGAGAGAGAGAGAGAGAGAGAGAGAGAGAGAGAGAGAGAGAGTGAGAGTTAAGGGGTGGGCATTCCTGTCTGCTGTGGACCTGTCGCACAAGGTATTTAGCCTAAAGTCAGTCCCCCCTCTGCATGGGGATCAAGCCTTCACTCTCCGCCAAAACTTATGACAGACAACACCGACACATACACACAGAGAGAGAGAAAGGAAAACCTGTCTTTTCGCTTGCTTATCCAAAGGAACTTTCTACATGACGACTGCGTCCTTTCAAACAAGCAGCTAACCCACGACAAAGTTGTAGGCTATATTTTTCGAGGATTACCTCCACTAGACCGGGATTTCATGTAAGTAGACGTATCATTATGCTGATCAGATGTGATGTGATGAGCAGGAAATGTTGTCCGGTCTGACGAAAAATAGACTGGATTCAGACGCGTCGTGTTAGACAGAAATGATTCATGCACGTAGAATTCATTAAGATCAGTTTGATTATGAATTGCTGTGCAGTTAACTGTAAGGAGAGAACACGAGGCAACTGAGACGAGATAAACAACGTCACTTATCATCGTGCTGAAGTTGATGTGATGATGTCCAACTGTGTAGAAATGTGCAAACACCTACCAATAGGTTACTATAGTGTTACTACACTACTAGAAGGCTACTTTAAGTCCAATGCAATGTCTATAAGTTTAATAATATAATAGCCTATTAGCCTATACATTAGGGTTACATGTAATAAATATTTTTTTCAAATATTTTTTAAATACATGTTTTCAACTTGATCGAACTGCTTCTTTACATTGAAAAAGTGCCAACTTTGTTTGATGAAATTTAATTATGCATCAATTAGGGGCTTTCAATTTACAGCAAAGCTACATTTTGACTAGGCCTATAAAAATGTCTGCCTAAATATATTAGTGGTAAAACTTTTAACACTAATTAATTATTATTTTATTTAAACATTTATGCTGGTGGTTAAAATCAGATTTGTTGTGCAAACGCTTCAACTGAAGTTAAATTAAAGCCAGTTTTTGTCTTCTGTTATGTGAGTGCAAATTAATTATTTGAGTAGGCTAATTATCTACGTTTAGTTTAACATTTTTTTCTCGTCTTAACAGTGATCGCTCCTACCATGGTAGGCCTAATTATGGAAAACCCATAGCCTATTGAATTATAAAAACAGCAACAAGAAAATTCAAAGTTCATAATCTCGTTTTTTTTTTATTTTTTAGAATGGTTCGTTTTATAAATCAAAACATTCATGCTATAGGCCTAGCCAAATTGATAGATGGCAGGTGCTCCGAAGCCGCAAGAGACCAGTAAAAAATATATGTAACTCCCCTGCTGTACACCCGCGCTCGTCGTCCTACAAAATACAGTGTTATAGATTCTTTAAAAAAAATAATGTAAAAATTCGATTCGTATAATTTAAATATAAAACATGTCAAATGTATTTTTCCTTACATGTTTATTTATTGTTAATTATAGATTGTTTCTCTCAGTTTTCTACTAATAATAAAGGAAATTTCTTGTCAGTTACCAGGGTGTAAAAATGCACAGCTAAACGCGCATGTTTATCAAAATGTATATGCGGTCTATAAAACAGCCAAAAAACATTAGCCGAATTTAACTTTTTCATTAAATATTTTCACGTTAATAATGACTGACTGTAGATATTAACTTATTCTGAACTGAGCACAATATCGCTTGTTTTAATGTTTCTTTTTTAATATTTAAATAGTTATCTTTGTTACGATGAATGCTTTTTATGCAAAACAGTTTTAAAAAGTACAAAAAAGATTTAAACAACGTTATACATCGTTGAAATCAATAGTTAATAAAATGTGTGGTTAAACCACATAGGCTGAACAGAGCATGACGCTATTGTGTTTGGTCATGTCTCATCTACAACAAACACAAAACAGGCCTGAACTTCGGCATCAGCTCCAATAGAATTGTGGGGATTTCACTCAGATTTTGCTTCCAGCTCTCTCACTCTCTCTTTCTGTAACTCTCTTGAATTTTGGGGATGTGATGTTCATTTCATTGTCGAAAGCATTTGTATCTCGGTTGAACAATTAATACTACTGCGTGAGTAGCCTACTGTGTAATGGAATAAACATGACCGATCTTATACTGAGATGAACATCTCCCGGTACATGGATATCTCGAGCTGTGCGTGTAGGGAAAGCCGCGCTTTTGACATACACACGCAAATGCAAATGGGTGTTAGGAGGGGAGAAATTAACATCTACAAACATTGGGTTGAAAATCCATCTGCCGCCGGCTCGAGTGGCTCCTTAATAAGTTCTCAGACAGCAAAGTGACACACATCTTAATCAACTCTTAATCCAACGAATTAATTCTCAACGCGTTTATGAATAATTCCTGAGATAATGCACCAGCAGCCCCTGGAAATATATGGTGTCGAACCAACAGATGGACCACCAATCTTCTAAAAAACGTGAGGATTTTACCTCGATTATCTCTTCTTTTATTGGAAATATATTTTTTTAATGAGATCGATGTCGAGTATAAACTGGACCAACCAACACACGACCTGCATTTCCTTGGCCATATCATTAGGAATAGTTTAAAGACTGCGTCAATTTTTTCCAAAAGGCAAGAAGACATATTGTGTGTCACTGGTGATAGAAATAAATTTTACAAGCAAACACATTTGCAGAAATATTTCAATAATTCAAATAAACTTACATCGAGGCCTACTAAATACATACCACAAATGCTCTCTAGAAATAACTCTAGCTAACTACTATCCAGTTTCTTTTTATTAATATTAAATTACTATATTATATTGCCACCAAATGAGTCCAAGTTATGTAGGCCTAGTCCAAAGTTGAAAATTAAAGCCCCCATAAAACTAAAATAAAACTTTTTTCTTATAGGCTTAAGAATAAATATAAACCGGTATGGTCCAAAACACTGACAAAATTATCATACAGAAGATGCATTCAAATCCTACAGTTTGGCTAAGCTAAAACAAAGTGTAAAATGTTTATGACATCACCCTACACTTCAGCTTCTCATTAAATTTTCTGTCCAATCAAATGCTCTTCAGATGCTGTAATGTCCTGCCCTCTACATTTTGTTACAATGCTTCTTTGCTGGACTGTGCCATGAATGAAATGCTATTGGTTATTTTAAAAAAGGAGGGTCTTCTCGATAGTTCTGTTGTTTCATTTAAACTGATGTCAACATCAAATAATGCTACACATTCCAAGGCACTTCAGTGGGCTTATAACAAATCGTATCAAATTTAAAAGTGTTTTAACTGGTTCATGAGATGAACCAAGGTCAGACCAAACTTGTCACTTTCCCTTTTTGTCTCTTACTTGTTTATATTTAAGAAATCTATCTATCAATAATCTATAAATGCATCTGTGACATTTGCATGAAGTCTTTGATGACCCTTGTTGGCCCACAATCTTTATAGGACCCTTTATAAAGTTTGAAACATAATAATGTCAAACTTCCTTGGTGTCATTGACACCTTTACCAATCAGGATGAAATAATCAGATTACATCACATATACCTCTGACCAAGGTGAGGAGCATTAATGAATTACATTTAGTGATTTTACAGCAGCTATCACACAAATCTACAACGAAATGACATGCTGTCTTGTGCACACTGCAACAAAGCATTATAATTTAACAGAACACCCATCTTTGGCTAAGCATGTATTTGTTATCCAAATGTTTTCCTTACGGAGTCATTATATTGAGTTCAGAACAACTCTTCACAACCTGAGGCATCTACTTAATGCACACCTCATTCTCTATTTAGCTCCTATTTTAGACAGAGAATTTGGAAGTGTACTAAACACATTCATGACATTTTTTATCGTTACTTGAAAATCAAAGATTGTGAAAACCGGTTGTTTATTATTTGGTGCAAAACTTGATGGAAAATGTGATTTAGTAGATACTAGTTTTACATGTTTTCAATGAAAGCGTTGTAAATCAGTCATATTAATATGTCATTGTTATTTATCTTCACTGGTAATCTGTACATCCTGAGGGTTCATCACCTCATGAATACTGATATTTTTACTTGAATCACACTACTGTTACTGAACTATGCTTTTCTCAAATGGATGGAAGAATCCATGTCTACCTTAATTTGTTTTTGCAGGTAAGAAAAAAGAAGAAAGAAAGAAAGAAAGAAAGAAAGAAAGAAAGAAAGAAAGAAAGAAAGAAAGAAAGAAAGAAAGAATGAAAAAGAAATTATATATCAGATACTTGTAACATTTCACTGATTAATTAAATTATAATTCGTTTTAAAGCAGACAGGTATTTAATATAGACTGACTATTATATGAATAAAACATGACCTCTTCAAACGAAATGTATAACTTCCTAATGATTTTCTAATGCTATTTTTTCTATAACATTGCAAATAGTTTTAAGATCAACTCACGCCTTACTGTACAACAGAGCAAGTGCTTATTTATAAAATCACCCCGTAAATAGCTCGTTATTAGAAATATATTTAATTTATTGTTCCGGGACCCTGTCTGATCCCAAAGTGCTAAACAGTAGGCTAACAAAAATATTTAACAATATTTTTAAGAGTTTATTTAGGCTACCTATAACGAACAAATCCTACATATTGCTAGTAGAAGCAGATTTCAACCCGCCACTGATGAGGTTTATTATCATTTAAGTGTAATTCTATTGCAGGGTCACAACAATAGTGAAAAAAAATATGAGGGCCTAAAATTGGATTTAGTTGAGGTGACATGCAAAAATCTGCAATTTAGCAACACGGATAAAGCGAATTAGCTTGTAATAATCAAAATTAATAAGTATAGTTAATTTTGTGTCAATCTTTCTTTGATAAACCGTGAATGCGGATGAAAGATACTCTAAAGTTGCAGAAATTACGTTTTGCCCGACTCTCTTTATTTTAAACGTTTAAAGAAATCTTTCTTCAATGTAGAAGAACGGTTTTTCAAATGTATAACATTAGCCTATCATAAATACATTTGTGTAACCCCCAACTGACAGGCCGTCAGAAATATCCTCAACAAGATACATTTCTGTGATTGATGGATATTGGAAAATAAGATGTTTAAACGTGCATATATTTATTTATTTAGGACTACTTATTAATTTGATAGCTAACTATATAAAATATTAGGTAATTATTTCGTTAATGAAAGATGATGAGTTCTGTGGTTAAAAAATCTAATGTAAAATATAATGATTTTTTTTTTAAATAAATATTTTTGATTTACAAAGTTAAATGAGTCACATTTTAACAATTTATAAATTCAGAAAGCTAAAATCCAACAACGTGTGAACAAGCGAAGTAAGTCACATGTTAAGTAGCTTAACACTGTTTTCGTTCATTACTGTAAACTCTTGTCGGCGGCACGCGGGTTTTCGGTACAGTAAACCTCATTTAACACTTCAGACAGTCAAGTCCAAGACGGGGTAAGAGAGGGAGTGTGTGTCTCCATATCTCTAGGGTGTTAACTGCCGTTATATAAATAAGCGAGCTGTTATTTTAGGCTCTATTACGAGGTTGTTATTTAAGGCTATTTAGTTCACGTAATTTTGAACTTTGAGTACTGCATAGCTTTGATGAAGACACGGCCAAATTATGTTTTAGAGACTGCAGTAGTAAACGAATAAACGCGAACTGGCATTCTGGGGATTTGCAACAAAGCAAATTATTTTTTTAATAAATATTAATAAATATTTCAGTCCTAATATTTTTTAGGATTGACAGGTAGCAAAAGGCCATCATGCCTTTTTAGTTTAGTACATTTTAGCTACAACGATGTGTTCTTCCTTTGAATCTATAAGCAACTATGCTTAATTCTGCTATTCTTGAACAAAATAAAGGTGTTTAAAAAACATATAAAGGCATTTATTAAAAAAAGGTATTGAAAATGAAGTTAATGTCTGACTCTGAGCTCGCGTGCAGCACGAGTCGGAATAAAATGAGATACAGTGTGAACCAAAGTAAACAATGAAGGTTGTTTCTCTTGGTTCAGCTTGTGTGTATGATGTAGGTTATCGTTGAAATGAATTGTCATTTATGTAAATATGATGCTGTGCTATTCGCAGAGCCTGGCGGTCGAGGTTATGGATTTTAACCTTCTAACGGACAGTGAGGCCCGTAGCCCGGCACTGTCTCTTTCTGACTCCGGGACTCCTCAGCACGATCCAGGATGCAAAGGCCAGGACAACAGCGGTCAGTTCATGGACACATTAATCAACATTCAAACATTGCGCTTAAAGCAGGATTTTAAAGTGTCCTGAATATGCCATGTACAAGGAAAAATATGAAGCATATTACAAAGGCCATTTACTGTTTAACAAATAAGTAAATTGTTTTTTGAAAATACAGACTTTTTTTGAACTTTTTCGTTTCCTCTTCAATATCAATGCTGTGGTTGATAGTGATAATGACAGTGGCCCAGCTGTTAGACTGAATGTTTACCTAAATGCCTTTATTTATGTCAGTTTTTTTCTAGTTAATTGTTGTTCACGTTGAAGTGTACGTGTAATAACAACTCCACGTCTTTGGGTGTAGTTTTGAATAAGCTGGGTTCATTTGAATCCAGGCCTACGATTTACAGATGTTAGATAGTCTACCATGGTGCTCTGTGCATGGACAGTCGCCATGTGAAGGAGAAGATCCCGGCCACCCAATCATGTGCTACACGGTGCATAAATTATTCATTCCTGTGCAGCCTCAAATTTGGTATCCAAATGACTAAGTCAATAGGCCTATGCGAATAAACCCAAACACCTGTGGAAAGAGAAAAACTATAAGACGGCGATATGCGATATGCACTGATGAATGTGCGCTTTACTGAGATATAGGACAGAGGATTAAGCAGTCATAAATAGAATAAGACAAAATCAGTTCATACAATAAAATTACCTTACTGTAACTATATTATAAAAAGAGGCATATAGCCTAAAATTGCACAGAATAATACGCGTCACAACAATACATCTTTTCAAAAGGCGCAAAAAAAGAGATTAATCAAAGCAACATTATTTTAATTTAGTGTGGCTGACTTGTTGTGCTGGATCTATAAAAACTAAAATCGACAAATGTGTGTTTTAGACATTGGGACCGTAATTTAAGTTTTAAACTGGCTGTGAAGTACCTTCGTCAGCAGATGACAGTTTAATTATGACAAAACGTCGTATCTGATTGGTCAAATACGGAAAACTCATCAATTTATAGCCAATACGATTTATATACGATTTTCTATATTATATCATACTGCGTTATGTGAAATGATGCTCATTTTAAAAAGCATTACTAACCTCTATAGAAAAATAGGTTGGGCTTTAAAAAAATTAGTTAAAGAATACAGAAATTTGTCTGTATAAAATGTAAGCAGGCTATAGTATAAACCCTAACATCATTAAAATAATTTAAATTAAATGTACACATTTCCGCTTTTTAACTTTGATTGTATACTTACATTTCAGTGGAGAAGCCCAACTAAACTTATTTCTTTACTTAGTCTTCGGTAAAAGATTTGTCACTGCTTTAAGAGAAAAAAAGTTTTATTTAAGGCGAAAATAATTTAAAAATTATCTACGTTTTTGCATAAGCTTTTAAGACCAATACACCCACAAAGTGTTCAAATAATATTAAATAAAATAAATTTCAATGAATCAAATGTTTATGGTTCTACATTTGTTTAATTTCGATTAAAAATCATGTGTTGAACGAAAGGTTTATTTTTAGTCAACTAACGAATCTATTTCCAGCGTGCTTTCAGAAAGCACATCACTATTCTCTTTAAGTAAAATGTTTACCGCATTATTATAAATAACTAAACAACAAGTTAAGAGGTGACAGTAATGCAACAGGCTATGACTAAAATAAAATACTTAAAGGTATTCAAAGGAATTCATTCAACGGCCTTCCATTAAACCGATAGATGAAAACTGCAATTTTATATCTAGATCTCTCTGCAATTTCTTCCCATCTATTTTGTCTAGTAAAATATATTTATACAAGCTATTATTGAATTTAATTTAACCCTTAATTGACGAACACAAGAATTAGTGGTTTGTTTTATTTTAAAGTTATGCTTAGCGGATGAGTTTGTCAGAGTTAAAGGGTATCTGTCCACTGACAGATGGCAGCATGATGTCTTATTGGTTTTCTTGGAGGTCCTGTGGAGTCCTGGAAAGCTTGCTGATTAGTTAGAAATGCTCCTAGAGAGTTAAGCTCTTGCCAAACAGCCCCAAACCTGCCCTGTCACTAATGGCTGATCCCAGGATTATGTGGCCAGCTAATTTAGTCCTTTCAGTGGGGTCTTAAATTTGCAATTTGCAGAACTCTACACCATAGAAGGATTCTCATCAGATGTAGAAAATATAGCCTGCATCTCATTCTTGCTTTTCTAAATGGAAATGAACCAAAACAGAAATAATAATTAACAGAAATATATTTTTGTAATTAGTTCATACACTCTAAAAGATGCTAGGTTATTTTTAACCCAACGTTAGGTCAAAAAGGGACGAACACAACCTGTTAGATTGTAATGTACGCTGGGTTGTTTCAACCCAATATACTGTATTGTTTTAACATATTGTTATGATTTGGATCAATTTAACATTATAGGGTTTTAACACAATACTGGTTTAAAAAACATATATTTTTTTGTAAATGTGGACAAACTCAACCACTGGGTTTACACTCTAAAAAATGCTGGAATATTTTCAACCCAGTGTTGTGTCAAAAAGGGACGAGTCCAGCAGCTGGGTTAAATGTTTATATTTGACCCAATGGGTAAAAACAACCCAGCATTTTGAGTTGAAACAACTCAGCATGAGTTAATTACAACCCAGTGTAAAATCGTTTTTTTTTAGAGTGTATGGTTTCTTTTAAACATTTGTTGGGTCAAATATGGACATTTTTCAAATTAATTATTTTTTCCCAACCATTTGTTGCAAAAAAGCAGCATTTTAAGAGTGTGTGAGGAGCTCAGATGCAAAAGGTGCTAAATGCCACCTCCATCAAGAATAAGATAATGATATTAACCAACCCTCAACACGTATTATACCTTCATCAAATACTTTCGCTTCAAATCCGCTTAATCCCAACGCCAGGGCATTCAAAAATACCAATTTGAAGGCAGATGAAAATGCTCATTTACAAGAAAACATGTCAGATGCACTTAAAGGTTTTTGCATTTGTGCTCTTCGTTTATCCACAGCTTTGCATAATTTGCATTGTTTATATGACAATCTGTTGTTGTATCCTGTATTTACTCAAATGCATATACATATATTTATGTAAAATAATGTAAACAGTAAGCATTTTTGGAGCTGTTTATCAATGCTCTTTCTGACTCTGAACAGACACAGAGAAGTCCCATCAGAACCACACAGATGAGTCAAACCCAGAGGACGGCTCTTTAAAAAAGAAACAGCGCCGGCAGAGAACGCACTTCACCAGCCAGCAGCTCCAAGAACTGGAAGCCACCTTTCAGAGAAACCGCTATCCCGACATGAGCACACGAGAGGAGATCGCTGTGTGGACCAACCTCACAGAAGCAAGAGTACGGGTACGCATTCCTGTAGCATTGTGTTATTAGCGCAAAGGTCATGGGTTCGATCCCAGGGAACACACATATATGAAAAATATATAGATTAATTGTGTCACTTATGTGTAACTGTATGACTATTCTCAGCATCTTCTCGAACATTTCTGTGGCTGTTATGATCAGAAATGTTGCGACACAGTGGCTGGCTTGACAAAGATAAGGAGTTATGCACACTATGCCATCACTGAAGTGAATTTGGATACTGTGTATAATGAAAGGGTGCCCCTTTAACCCACAGGACATAAATTATAGGTCTGGACTATTCCAGGGTGTTCAGCTTGGTATTGAGAGCTTACGGCATTTTCTATTTTATATTGAGATTACCGCGATTAAGAGTTTGCTTTGAGAAACCCACTGTGAAAGTTTTTGAGCCCCTGTGAGTTTGGTCAGCGAAGCACAACACAAAGAGAGCAGGTGGGCTTCTGTTCTGATGGATGACAATACAATCGCTACCTCCTCGGCTGGCTCGCATCTAATGGATCAGATTCATGTTGGACAGAGGAAAGGTCACATAGCACGCAGTCTTGGTTGTTATTTTGAAAGAACAACTGAGTTAGAGATACCTCTATCCTAATGTCTACCAGTGGCCTCCTGAACTGTGTATGCGTGTCACTAATCCTGGCTGGAACCTTATGCCACATATTCCGCATGCTTCTGCTGTCATATTGATTTACGCAATTGATAGAGCATGTGCTCCTAATAAACACACAAACCCTAAATCATGTCCCTGACCTAATGCCAGGTTGACCCAGGGTGCTTTAAAAACTCTTTGCAATGGACCACACATGACTCATGAAGGTTTGATCTCCAAATGCTGTGGCCACGCACGGTTTCCATGTTCATTTCACATGTCATAGTCTTAAAATGCAATTAGAGCAATTTGCTAACATTAACTCGTGATTGTCCATACAGAACTTTGAAAAACACATATAAAGCATTTTAATCTAAAATTAAAGATTGAATTATGAAATACATGCATGCCAAAACAGAGGGAACACACTGACTATCAAGCTATATTTGACATCCAGTTATTTTGGTACGGCTTTAAACACCATTGCCAGAGTGTCAGTGGAACATTTACAAAGACGGGTATTCCCTGTCTCCCAATATAAACTGCTATCATTTACACTATGCTGTAAATGATATAAATAGATCTAAATAGATCTTTAATATTATAATATCTTAATATATCTATAATATCCAGAAAACAGACTGAATCGCAGTTGTGCAATAATGCAAACTCTGGTAAAAAAATATGAGAAACTGAGACAATCCGTCTTATTTAATTTCAGAATATTTATGTGCAATGACAAAAGTTATTTAACGCAGTATTTCTTAAACAGAGAGGCAAGCCCCTGTTTGGGGGTGCGAGATGGTGCCAGAGGGTCCCAGTTTTATGACATTGCGATTAAACGTTATAAAAATACAGCTACTAACCAACAGCACTACATTATATAATTTTATATGTTTTGTGTAATTAAAATTCTGTGTTGTTTTATGTCATGAATTTTCTTTGGGGGGGTGGCGCACGCCAAACAGTTTGAGAACCACTGAATTAACCTATGCTGGGTTGTTTTAACCCACAATGCTGGGTTGTTTTAACCTAAAATGCTGGGCTGTTTTAACCAAAAATGCTGCGTTGTTTTAACCCATTGTTGGGTCAATTATAAAAAATTCTGGGTTGCTTTGACCCAGCAGCTCATTTTGTCTCTTTTTACCCAATGCTGGGTTGAAAACATCCCAGCATTTTTTTAGAGTGTAGTACTTCTTCATAAAATGAGTTATAAAAAAAGATTTATTTGTTTGTTTATTTATTTACTACTGATTTTTCATTTTTCATTGATCATGTACATTATAAATGGCTGGGTTTTTGACTCATGTGGGGTAAATATTGGACAGAACACACCATTGTTTTAAAATATACCCAATGCTGGGTTGTTTTAACCCAACTGCTGGGCTATTATAACCCATGGTTAATTCAACTATTAATTCATAATAACATATTTAACCCAGCGTGTATTTTGTCCAATATTTACCCAACATGGGTAAACAATAAACCAGCCATTTTTAAAGTGTATAATGCAATACACTCTTAAAAATTGGTGCTAAATAGCTGGTAATCAAGAACCATTTTTAGCACATATAAAGCACCTATCCAGGGGTGATATAGCACCACTATAGCACCAGATATGGTTCTATATAGCACAACATGGTTCTACACAGGTGCCACACAGGTACTTCATAGGTGCTATATGGCACTTAAAATAGTTCCCCTATCATTACGAGCCAGTGAACGGTGGTATTTAGCACCGTTTGCTTTTTAGAGTGCATATATAATGTGGCAAATTCATTTTAATGTGCCTCTCTCATATAATGGACGTTTCATGTACAGAACCCCAACATATAAATGAAGGTATTTAAATTACAAACCTTATAATTAAACCCAAGCTTTAGAGGTTTTGTTTTTCTTTACTAATTACAAACTATGAACATTTACAGAGAAAAAAGATTGACAAAGAAAAAGGGCTGATAATTCACACAGAGAGCTAAATGAAAGACGTTCATTTAAATTTTCACATTAAAACTTTAATCCACCCAATATCCCCTAAAAATAGGATATAAAATCGACTAAATGTGAGGGAAGTTTTTAATGACATTTCTCACAGAGGAAATTCATAATAAGTGAATAAATTAGTTTAATAAATCAAGCACTTAAATTCTGCCTGGCAGAACTTTTCTGGTTCGAATCAAATGATGAAGGGTGTTTAAAATGATTAAATATTTGATATTAAAGTTCTGTAAAACTCTATATTAGGAACACAACACTAATACTACAGTGATACAGAATATGGCATTTTAGATGGAGACTTGCTTATGTGCTTTAACAACAAATAATTGATTGCATTGGATGACACTGACAGTGCATGTGCATTATTATACTCTTAATACACTGGACTCGAGCTGCTACTGGTGCAGTAAGGTCCTAATGTACTATTTAGGTAGAAATATGTATACATTTGGTACCAGTATGTACCTCTGAGGGACTTATATGACCGTGCAATTATATACTTTTTGAAAGGGTACTGCCCCAGTGAGGGACCATTTTGTGACTATTTATTAATCATTCCCACTGTGCTATTGAATTGTATTTTCACAAGCTATTGTTCAAAAACTATTTTGACATCATTTCCATGCTGTCTTTCAAACAGGTGTGGTTTAAAAACCGCCGTGCCAAATGGAGAAAGAGAGAAAGGAACCAGCAAGCCGAGCTTTGCAAGAACGGTTTCGGCGCCCAGTTCAATGGACTCATGCAGCCATATGACGACATGTACTCGGGCTACTCCTACAACAACTGGGCGACCAAGAGCCTGGCCAGCAGCCCTTTATCGGCCAAAAGCTTTCCTTTCTTTAACTCCATGAATGTAAGTCCCCTGTCCTCCCAGCCGATGTTCTCCCCGCCCAGCTCCATCCCCTCCATGAACATGGCCTCCTCCATGGTGACCTCTGCCGTGGCTGGGGTTCCCGGCTCGGGCCTCAATAACCTCGGAAACCTGAACAACCTGAACAGCCCCACCCTCAATTCTGCAGCGGTTTCAGCAGCCACATGCCCGTACGCCACCACGGCCAGCCCGTACATGTACAGAGACACCTGTAACTCCAGTCTAGCCAGCCTTCGGCTCAAGGCCAAACAGCACGCCAACTTCGCTTACCCCGCCGTGCAGAACCCCGTGTCCAACCTAAGCCCCTGCCAGTACGCTGTGGACCGGCCGGTATGAAGCCCCAGACCCGAACTTAACGCACTCGTCTAGCCAACACCCATCGTCACGCCCCCCCGACATCTCACTCCGAGGCATCTGCGAAGATGCAGTGCGAACTTGTTTATATTCCGGAGAAAAGCTCAGCACGGACCGCGCGAGAGAGAATTTAAGCTCACAATGGACCATGCCTCAAAGAACTCACGCGAAAACATGTCGAGACTTTGTCGCCGAACAGACCAACTGTTTAAAAGCTTTTGTCCACTGCATGATTATGAAGTACAAAGAGGACCGAAAAACTTTCACTGCACTAACGGGAAGACCTTGAATCTCGCACCATCAGTTCATGTGATATTGGTACAGACGAGGGGGTGTACATAATGGATTCTGTATTGTACGTGATCTTTTTTTTTTTTTTTGAAATGTAGTATTTTATTGATGAGAGAAGCATGTTCATCAAGAGCAAAGCCTGGACTGATGTACCATGATGTTCCTCCTTGAAGAATTTTAATCTTTGTTGTGAATTCCATTCACTTAAGGTCAGAGGTCAAGGGTCAAAGGTTGTTATAAGATGACAGAGACAAAACCTATAGCAGTGAGTAGCTTGAAAAACTCTGAAAATTAGGACTTTACATAAAAGAAATGACTAAAAAGCCATTGAGTAAATAGATTTGTGTGGTGTTCCAAAAAAGGAGTCTGTAATATAATGTATGTAAGAGTGCAGTTGTTATAAAAACAAGCTTTTTCTGGTGTAGCCTGCTTTGTCTCATTAAAAAAAACGAAATAAACTATTATTAAGGAAATATGGCAAAAGGTTTAATCACTATCCATGACGTTTGGGGTCGTCGCATGACGCCAACCTGGTCAAAAGCGAGCACAAAGTCCTCATGACGCCATAGCAATGTAACCTCAGGTCCGCGGCAACATTATACCACAGAAGTGTCAGTGCGGGAGAACAAGAGATGCAGCGATATAGATGTTCTCGTTGGCCTGTCACTGATCTGTTTGACCTACAGTCTTGGAGAGACTTCCACAGAGCTCCGCTCGCTATCCCGTAACGCGGGAATTCTTGGTGCGGTGCCTCGAACTTCCGAGGGAATGATGCCAAGATTACATGTGTGCATGAGACAAGCCTCTCGAGGGTGACAACAGAGCAACTCGCTCAGGTTAACAGCCACAGTGAAATTAATACGATTAAGCCTTTACAAAAACATTCAGTCATGTCATCTGAATAAGATTAGCAAAAGTATGTAAAAAAGTGAATCAACTTAAACAATTACTTCAATTGAAAAAAAATGGTGTTCAACGTAAAATTTTACTTTTGTTTCACTTTAGGAGAAAAATGTAAGTTGAAACAACTTATTTTTGTAGGTGTTACCAATTGAAGTATTTTTTAAAGGATTAGTCAATTTTCTTAAAAAAAAATCCAGATAATTTACTCACCACCATGTCATCCAAAATGTTGACGTCTTTCTTTGTTCGGTCGAGAAGAGATTGTGTTTTTTGAGGAGGACATTGCAGGATTTTTCTGATTTTGGTGGACTTTAATGGAGCCCAACATTTAATACTTAACTCAACACTTAACAGTTTTTTTCAACGGCGTTTCAAAGGACTATAAACAATCCCAAACGAGGCATAAGGGTCTTGTCTGGCGAGGCGATTGTCGTTTTTGACAAGAAGAATAAGAAATATGCACTTTTGAACCACGGCTTCTCGTCTGGGTCCGGTCCTGTGGTGCGCCAGTGTGACCTCACGCAATACGTCATCACGTGAAGACGAACGCGAAACTCCGCCCCAGTGTTTACAAGTGTGAAGAAAGAGAACCGTATGTCGAATGATACTAATTAATGTCTTTGTGTCAGTTTATTGTTTAAAATGGTCCGCAAATGTGCGTTTCATATATGAAACACGTGACCTTTTGATGTCATTACGCATTTACTTGAGGTCACGCTGGCGCATCACAGGACCGGACCTAGACGAGAAGTTGAGAAGTGCTTTAAAAGTGCACATTTTTTATTTTTCTTGTCAAAAATGACAATTGTTTCGCTAGATGGGACCCGTATGCCTCTTTTGGGGTCGTTTATAGTCCTTTGAAACTCTGTTTAAAAAAAATTGTTAAGTGTTGAGTTAAGTATTAAGTGTTGGGTTCTATTAAAGTCCATTAAAATGAGAAAAATCCTGCAATGTTTTCCTCAAAAAACATAATTTCTTCTCGACTGAACAAAGACTTCAACATTGACATGGTGGTGAGTAAATTATCTGGATTTTTTTTAAGAAAATGGAATATTGTGGACATTTTGTGATGTTCAACAAAAAACAAACAAACAAATGAATTAAAGAATGTCATATTTCAGGCCTGGCTTGTTTGAAAGCCTTGTCTACTACCATTCTGTTTACAAATGTACAAATTTACTAATATGCAAATGAGTTTAGTGTTAAAAGGAATATATACAACAAAGTAAAATCAGCGTGACAAAGAAATTATTACTGTACAGCCTTCCTAAAGCAATTGAAATAGGATTTAGCCGAGGCAGCCTTATAAAACGAATGGTCACGTAATAAAAGCAGTGGAGTCTATCCGGTTGGGAGCATGATGTGTGACTGGAGGTGAGGAAAGGTCAGAATGATGATCCATGTTGAGTACTTTAAATCAATATCTCACTGGAGGGTAAACATCCTCTGTGCACCTCACAAAACAGACTATGAACCGAGATAACACATTTACAATGGGCATGACCTGCGAAGCTGTTATCGACAAACTCAAAAGTTTCATTTTAGGACTCATTGCATATTGTTTATTTAAAAGCATGCATGAAGTGTGCGTACACACAGCATGATAGAAATTAAGGTTGTTTTGTGTTTCTGAGGGATTTCAGGCATGACCATTTTACCACAACTAAGTCAACTGCACACAAACAATCATTCGAAAAGTGTACTGTAGCTTTGTAGCATGACATCATGCAAAAGAGCATGGTCTGCTCAATTACCTTCAAGTGTAATTGGGTAAGATTTGACATACAAAAATAGCCCTCGCATGCCTATAGGGCATTGTGACATTCTCTGTTTGTCTTTTGTTGAGATTCACTGACTGAGCGTCACGAAATGATTACTTATCACATAATCCTTCAACTTCCATTTCTTCAATTTCATGACTTTATGCATAATTTATTCAAGAGCAGATTGTAAATCAAGCAGCTTGTTAGAGTTTACAAAACATAAATAATTGCTGTTGTAAATTCAAATCAAATACTTTACTGCCAGAATTCATAACTTAGTACAATTATTTTAGAATATAAGGACTAGGAACAGGATATTATGAAAATTGATACACAAAGGATGATTCCTTAAAAAAGCTCATTAATAAAACTCATCTTACAGTATATAATGGCATTTTGTAACATGAACTGCTGCCCCAATTTGGTAACTGCATAATATATTATTGGAGGTCGATGGTTTAATTAGGATTGGTAATTTTGGTACAGGGAATTCATGTCACGGGGCACTAAGATAAAATTAAAAGTGAAAATTGGATAAACGTAATTGAAGTGTGAACAGGTTGCCTTTGTTATAATAATTAGTATTAAAAATAAAAACAGACAGAGAGCTAGACTGAAGAAATGTCATGTCTTTTTATACTATGTTCCAAATGAGGATTAAAGAAATTAAAGTCTGCCTGCCTGGCTCTCTCGAATTATTAACAAGACAAATTGATCAAAGGCAAATGGAAACTCTCTTGTCTCAATAATATTTGTTTCATGACCTACTCGCACGACGTGCCAAATGACGAGTATTTAATGAACGTTTGAAACCTTCAATAAAATTTGACTTTAAAAATGAGAAAAATGCTTTCTAGTTTTTCTAGTCATTAGTTAAAATTATCTGATATGCCATTGCTTCGGCATGTCAAATAAAACTCATATATATTTTTACCATCACGTCCTCTTCTAAGAGAG
Organism: Misgurnus anguillicaudatus; assembly: GCF_027580225.2. NCBI lineage: Eukaryota > Metazoa > Chordata > Actinopteri > Cypriniformes > Cobitidae > Misgurnus > Misgurnus anguillicaudatus. The sequence continues at coordinate 11,543,606 of NC_073347.2, forward strand.
TTCAGTGTTTCACTTAAAAAATTATATTGAGCATTACAATCATGACTTTTTCTATACACAAAGTTACATTATATCTATTTGGAGACTCCAAATATAAAATAATAATAAAATGCAATGAATACATTTTGGTACACAGCATTGTTGTAATTCTCGACAGTTACCTTCATTTATTTTATTTTTCTACAAATCATTTTTACTGCCATCAAATAGGCCCCAGACAGAATCAGCATAACTACTTTGGATGATAGTCAAATTTATGAAAAGTGCATGTCTCTTTTCTGATACAACAAAAGGCTTAAAGCTAAAGGCATTAACAAAGGAACACACTGTAAGCCCTAACGCTGTTTGTACTTAAAAAGTCAAGCAACCATGACTTAAATTTTGCATTCTGGATACATTTTAACCATCTTTGTTCATTTAACTTACAAAAACCATAAACTTAAAATTCAAGTGCAAATAACTTGAAATTATCAGTTCAAAATGCTGTGAGTAATACCCATAAGCCCTTGCACCTGAACATTTTTAATTATTTAATTTTGGTCAAAAAATAACAACTGATGCCATCAGTTTATATTTCCCATCAGTCTGATGGGAAATATAAACAGTTCTTAATAACATTTCTAAGTGTTTTACACTCTTTTACACAGTTTTTTTGTTGTAAATTATATATATATATATATATATATATATATATATATATATATATATATTTTTTTTTTGTGAAGTCACCATTCAGGTGATCAGTATTTCCATTCAGTGGCCACCATGTTAAGTGAACCTAAATATACACAGTAAAAAAATCTGTAGAAATTACAGTGTTATTGCAGCTGGGATGCCGGCAACCTACTGTAGATTTAAATCCACGTCATTAACTGGCAACATTTTGTTCAAATGAACATTAAACATTTTTAAGTCTTTGTCTTTCCAGAGTAAAACCAAAAAACAGCATCAAGCAAAACATTCTGGGAAACAAAATCTGAAGCAAAAAACAGAAAAAGGTTGATGATGATTTCTGGTTCCCAGAATGCTTTGCACGAGGCCGTTACTGTAGTTTTATTCTGTAAAGACAAAGACTTGTTAATATTTAAAATGTGTTTAACTTTGAACAAACTCTTGCCAGTACTTAACATAAATTTAAATCTACGGTAAGTTACCAGCAACTAGCTGCAATAAAATTGCTGTAATTATGCAGCTGGTTGCCAGTAACTTACTGTAGAAGATAAAGACTGAAAATGTTTCATGTTTATTTAACTTTGAACAAACTGTTGACAGTAAATAACATAAATGTAAAATCTACAGTAAGTTACTGGCAGATAGTTGCCAGAACCCAGTAATACTGTAACTTCTACAGACATTTTTTACAGTGAATACGTTTTTGGGAGACCAATTATTTAATTGAATTGAGGGAACGAGTTTACTCAATCAAATTAGTTTAGTCAGCTTATCAATGCAAATTAAGATAATACATTTTTAAAATTGCAATTATTATTTAAAAAAAAAACAGCATTGGGGTCTCTTCTGTTTAGTTACCGTACAATTCTGTATGGTTTAAAAATTGTTAGCATATAAAAAATACAGATGAACTAATTCTTCTGCATCATTCCTAACAACATAGCAGACTATATATGACACCTGGAGCCTAAGTCTGCTTACAGTCGAATTCTTTCTGTCTAAACAGCTTCCAAAACTTTATCTGCTAAGAAACGCAGCGTTCACAGCAGCTTATCTGCCATTACATGATTAGTTGTAGTCGTCTTTGTGCCCTGTTAGACAGATCTCAGTACATAGATACAATAGAGATTGTTAGAGTAACCCCACACGCTGATGCCTGGGGCAGGTGTAAATTCACAGACCACACAATGTCTCACACCCATTTCACTCCTGAGAGGATACAAGATAAGAGCTATTCCCTTACAATTACTTACAATTTCACTCTTTTGCTATTACTGATGTTTCCACAATAACAAGAAAAAAAACACAAAAGTACTTCTTTTGCTAAACTTAGAAGCCAAACATGCAAAAAAGTGCTTCAACTTTTGTGGATTACGTGTAGTATATCTATTATTTGCAATGAATTACCGTTCTAATAGCCCCAGATAAGAGCACCTTTCTGCCCCCGAGACCATGCCAGTGTTATAGTCCTAACCCTCAATTGTAATACATTAGCAGGATTAAAATTCCAGCAGTAAATTGTAAAGAAGCTGGCGGTTATTTTGCACTCTTCCCTTTGGCCTGAGAGCCTGCTTCATCTTGCACGTATACAGTAATTTTCATTTCTTTCTCTCTAGGAATCATGTAAGCGAGATGCAGATTCGGTCTACCTCCGAAGCAAATAGGACGACACAACGACGACGAGTGATGGCCTAAATGTTTGCATATTAAAATAACTCCCTGACCATTAAGATATAGTCTGCATTGATTATTCCCTGTATGGATTTCAAATACACTGCAAGTCTGAAATAGTTCATAGGTTATGCACTCATTAAAAGCCATTGTGGCTACAGATGCACATCCGGCTGTTGACCTCACCCATTTGGCCTACAATGCAGCAGACACCTTTCACAAATCAGTACTTGCACAGACATCTCACAAAGACAAAAAATACCTCGAGGATATTTTCAAATAGGATTAACATGGGTTTGAGAACCAATTACTAAATAACCACTATACCTCATCTGGTAAAAATTACAGCCTACGCCTCAGTCTTTTCACTTTCTTTTAATGTTTTTTGACATTTTGCAAATGATCAGTTTTATTTACGTTTATGCTTTTATTATGGCCTTCTTACAATAACAACAAGACAATTAACCCTTACAGCTTTATTCATTTGCCTTAAATCTTTTAAGCCTATCGGCGCCTAATAAAAATGAGTCTTGTGTGCAAGAATTCAAAATGGTGGGAACAAACTTTTATAAACTATGAATGATAAAATTATAATTTCCATAAATGAGGTTTCTTTCGATTTCATTAGGGTCATTTGCTTTTGCTCAGTGCACTCTGCTGCCATCTATTGGTATTATTTACATTTCTACACGAGTACAGTACTGTTGAATGATTAGATATAATAATAAAAAGGTTGAATTTATATATAAGTGGTTTTGGTTAAAAGCATAAATGTAAATGTTAATGATTAATTCAACGTCTTCAATGTATGACATATTAATTAACAATAACTTAGGTCTGACAATTATAAACATATATTTACAATTTAATGACAATGAGTAGACAACATTTTTATTTATTTAATTTGTAATTATCTAATTATCATAGTTATTTTTATATCTCACAGTTTCTCATTGAATTAGGCTATATTGAGTTATATTTATAAACTTTTATTTTGTATGCGTTTAATTGCAATTAAACCTTTGACAGCCCTGATAAATAGGGCTGGCAAAGGATTAATCACGCTTAATCGCATACAAAATAAAAGTTTTTGCATTATATACATGTGTGTGCACTGTGTGTAATTATATATAAATACACACACATGCATGTATGCATTTAAGAAACATTTACGTATGTAACCTTTATGTGTGTATATATATATATATATATATATATATATATATATATATTTATTTATTTAAATGTACATAAATAAAAATTTTCTTAAATTTGTACATGTGTGTATTTATATATTCATAATAATTACACACAGTACAATCACAAATATATTATGCAAACACAAACTTTTATTTTGTATGCGATTAATCGTGATTAATCTTTTGACAGCCCTTATATATATTATGTATTATATATAGATTATATAAAAGTCCTTTATCTTTGCAGCAAGTTGATATTCCTATAATGCAGTACATTTGTGTAATGCCTTATCAATTTGATAAATTGCTAAACATATTGTTAATGAATGTACTATGACATCATGCTGTGTGCTAAATAAAACAAAATAAATAAATAAAAAGAATAGCAATTAATAATGGAAAAATAATTGAATAATTTTCTATTCAAATGTTTGAATAAACAATTTACAAATAATTATATAAATGTACATGCTTATTTTATTTTTTCTTAAAAACATTTAAAACAACTAAAAATATTATATGCAAAATTATCTAAATTGGCTAATTTATATAATTTTGCATTAAATATATTTTATTTTAATTTGCAGCATGTTAAAGCCCTTTGTGTTGTAATTTATATTAAATTAAATTATTTTTAGCCATTATGTAAGTTATAACTACATCTTGTGTAGACTTTATTATTATAGCACAGGTATTGTTTTTTTACGATAAATAATTTGAAAGGTACTGCACAGCAGAAATAACCCATAAAACAAGCACAGCAAACTATCAAAAGCTGCCATGATGAATAATTTTTATCTTTTAATAGTTTTTGGTAATATAATATTTTGTTTTTATGCGGCTGGATTTTAGGATTCAGGAACTAATTTTTTAGGAGCACCATATGGTCAGCCACACATTATTACAGTATTCCATTAATATTTTATTTCTTTCTGATAATAAGTTAATAGCATATGGCACACATGGGTCTGTTATTAACCGTGGCCATTTGCCAGGTGATGGAAATCATAGCTGCTTTCTAAAAATGTACCATGGGGTGTCAGTGTTGAAAGACCAATTTCCCAGTGATGGAAGAAAATCCAGAGCAATCCAAGATAGCCGTACTGTCTCAGTTCAGGATGAAAGTATCATTTTATGATCACAGTAGTTTTTTTAATAATAGTAGATTTATCTAGATTTATTTCATTTTTAAACTTTCATTGTTAGGAAATCCCAGCAGACAAACATGCAATTTATCGAAGCATCCGGTTACAAGCCAACTAAAAAGACCTTATTTATAATCCATGGTTATATTGACAAGGAAAATGAGAACTGGCTTGTTGACATGTGTAAGATATGAGAACTTCAATTGATTCACAAACAGTGTGGATGAAAAAAAGTGCTCTCAAAACCCTTCATTTAAATGCACTCTTTGGCCTTCAGCTCATGTTGACAGCTAAAACCATAAGCTCTTATATGCATGAACTGGAAAACTGGAGGGCGGATACTCCAAACACAGACAGCCAATCACACGCGAGCAATTGGAGCTCAGGTGGCCCACATGATCTCAATATTTAAGGCAAGTCGAAACGAGAAAACCTCATAATTACACCAGATGAATGTACGACACATTGAATGATAAAGTTGTATGGTCAAATGTTTTGGCAGTCTCTAAACACACATAATGAAGTCTCCTGAAGTATTTATTTAGAGTTAATGGCCTTCCATTCATATCAGAACATCTGTCACCCGAGTGGAAATTCATCCAGACTGTAAACACTACAGCTAACAGTATCAGTCAAGGTCACAGCTAACATTTAATGGCTTCACACGCAGCTTACATTAGCCATAATAAAATCATAGTCCCACCTTGGTGTGCTCTATTTTCTTTTAATTCAATGTCCTGTCGTCAATTATTCCTTACATATATATTGTATTATATTGTATTGTATTTAGGGTTGCATGTCAACAGATTAATCGCGATTAATCGCATACAATTGTTTTGCATAATATATGTGTGTGCACTGTGTGTAATTATTTTGTATATAAACACACACATGCATGTATGTGTTTAAGAAACATTTACATGTATTTATATATTTATTTAGATTATATATTTTATATTATATATAAATAAAAAATATACATAAATAAAAAAATCTTACATTTACACATGCATGTGTGTATTTTTATATACATAATAATTACACACAATAAACACACAAATATATTATGCAAACACAAACTTTTATTTTGTATGCGATTAATCGTGATTAATCTTTTGACTGCTCTAATTATATGATATTATATTATACTGTATTGTATTGTATTTAGGGTTACATGTCAAAGATTAATCGCATTAATCGCATTCAAAATAAAAGGTTTTTTTGCATAATATATGTGTGTGCACTGTGTGTAATTATTTTGTATAAATAAAAACACACACACATGCATGTACGTATTTAAGAAACATTTACATGCATATATATTTATTTAGATTATATATAATAAAAAAATACATGGATTTCTTACATTTATACATGTATGACTGTATATATACACAATAATTACACACAATAAAAACACAAATATATTATGCAAACACACACACACACACACACACACACACGAAACTTTTACATGTATATTTCTTTAGATTATATATTTTATATTATATATAAATAAAAATATATGCATAAATAAAAAAATCTTACATTTATACATGCATGTGTGTATTTATATATACATAATAATTACACACAATAAACACAAAAATATATTGTGCAAAAACAAACGTTCATTTTGTATTGATTAATTGTGATTAATCTTTTGACAGCCCTAATTATAAGATATTGTATTATATTGTATTTATTTAAGGCTGCATGTCAAACGATTAATCGTGATTAATCGCATTCAAAATAAAAGTTTGTTTTTGCATAAAATATGCCTGTACACTGTGTGTAATTATTTTGTATATAAAACACACACACATGCATGTATGTATTTAAGAAACCTTTTACATGTATATGTATTTAGATTATATATTTTATATTTAAATATGTGTGTATTTATATATACATAATAATTACAAATATTATGCAAATGTGACAGATGCTTTTGACAGCCCTAATTATATGATATTATATTGTATTGTATTGAATTGTATAATATTATATTATTATTATACCCAATTTTGTCACAGTCACCACAGCGTCACTGTAAAACATTAGGGCATGATTTTCTGTAAAAGCTGCTTTAAGTCAATATGCATTTTGAAAACCACTATATAAATAAAACTGACCTGATCCCTGCCTGAATATATACAACAGTGACTTAGTGAATCATTGTGTCAGGGTATCAGTGAGCTTTCTGAAACCCAACAGTCGGATAAGCGGCGTTTTAAAAACAGACAGCAGGTTTCTTTTGAAATCAGCTGGAGTGGTTTAATAGCGGAGGGGTGGAGGTGACATCAGGGGCTCAGATGGCAACATTTGTGCAGTTCCAGTGGGATCTGAGCGGAGCCCACAGCTGACTCACTTCTGTTTGATCCAGTCGATGAGAAAGACCGAAGGAGCCAAAGCCACATAGCTGAAACTCTTTAGACGCATGCTGCTGAACTCAAGCTGTGAGAAAACCGCATAAATCCCACTGACCCTTTTCACAGATCCTTCATCCTCTTTGTCATTCATTCCTTCGTTCTGCTTATCTCAGCATCTCTGTTATTTGCACTCTGTGCCTTTTTCAGGTACCCAAGACTTCGTTGCCTGCAACCATGCAAGATCCTTTAAGTACTACAGTGACAGCATCCTAAGCCCAATAGGGTTTATGGGATACCATTGCCATGTCAAGAACAATCTGTAAGCGGCCTGAAAAGTACAAAGCAAGCGGAGGATGTTTGTAATGTAAGAGGTTAAATATTACACGAGTGTCTTCAAGTTAAAACGTGACTTAGACAAGACCATAGGCAGCTCATAGACGGTGAAAAGTGGAAGATTGAACTTGAGGGACCACCTGTCGCTGCACAAGACACTGATATGACTGTGAACCGTTTCTGTGGGTTAAAAGTTGATTTGCTGAGATTGGTTTGGGCACGGGTCCTGTGAGGCCGCTAACAGAGCGTCCATATCTGCAGCTGTCCCTGTTAATTATACAGTTATCCACAGTTTGGGAGGCGTCCCAATCAAACTGTGCATGGAACAGACTCAGAGCGTGACTTCATTTGACTCCATTGAAAATGATATTGGTCTCTTGTCTTCTCTCGTAAACGCCTTTGAGTGTTATTCGTTTATCTAACTCACACATATAAACTCTGCTGTTCCCACACTGTAAAACATGGTAAATTATCATGCTTTAATTAACTACTTTGAGTTTATGGTGTGCTGATCTGGGATCCGTGAGAAATCATTATGACAAGACAGCTGAATTAAAAACCTATGTGTGTTGTGCTTTTGGAATTTTGCCATCATTTAATGCACACTTTATAATGTCAAGTAAAAACATATTTTTTTTGTTTTATTCAATTATATTTATTTAATTATAGTATTATGTAATGTAATAAATACTTTTAAACTTGCCTTTTAAAATATGTAAAAATTAAAGAAATAGTTAAAATTGACAGAATTTTACTCACCCTCAAGCCATTCTATGTCTATTTGACTTTCTTCTTTCAACCAATCAGAGTTAACATTATATTAAATACTATCCTGTTTTCAGCTTTATAATGGTATTGAATAGTGCCCCATTTTTAAAGGTGCATTGTGTACCTTTTAGAAGGATCTCTTGACAGAAATGCAATATAATATACATAACTATATTATCAGTGGTGTATAAAGACCTTACATAATGAATCTGTATGTTTTTATTACCTCAGAATGAGGCATTTTTATACATACACCGTTGGTCCCCTTACATGGAAGTCGCCTTCATGTTTCTACAGTAGCCTTAACAGACAAACAGCTCTATAGAGCGTGATTTGTCACTACATTGTCTCAGATGATGAAATGTTTGTCCCGTTGTGGCTACCGTAGCTTCACTGTGCGTTTCGAGATGTGGGCTGCTAAAAATCTACACATTGGACCTTTAAAGTTACAAAACGTGCATCCATCTATCAAAACGAATCCATACAGTTATCCAATGCCATTATAAAACTGAAAGAGCCAGGATATTATTTTAATATAACTCTGAGTGTGATTGGCTGAAAGAAGTGAAATACATCGCTTGAGGGTGAGTAAAATGTAGGGTGAAATATTCCAGAAGATACAGAGGATATTTTTATGCATATTAAAGCAACACCAAAGAGTTTTTACCTTAAAATAACGTTTCCAAAAAAGTTTCAGTCGTTCATCCACTCGAAACCGGGTGAACGGCACTTTCACATTCGCTTTGCAGCCCTCTATCGGCCAAAACCGCATTAAAGAAGTTTCCAACAGTCGGGTCGCGGTCCTGTAGTTCGAGTGAAAACTACAAAAACTTGCTTTACGGGAAGTTACAATCCAATCAGAGCCAGCTTTGCTGCAGTAGGCTAAATTATTTACCACAGTGGTAATGGACAATTCCGCTTCCCACCGGTAGGGGGAGCAAAGAGCAAAAACTCTTTAGTGTTGCTTAAATACATATTTAAAATAAGTTATGATTTGTCCTAATTTGATTCCATTGTAGCTATGTGGATTAAGGGTAACATGCGAATCTTTGCACTTTTCTTAAATCTTTTAATTCCAACGAATGTTGAATAATTGTATGTGATGTGTGCGCACCTGGTGGAGTGGCTGAAGAAATGACTCGTGATATACATGTTGCAATTTTTGCAGGGCTGTTTAGTTTGGTTTAAGCTTTCATCTGCTGCTTACACACAACATGAACTTGTTTATTCATCCTCGGAGACCCATTTAAGCTCTGCCAGAATAAGTGAGGAGGAGTGGCTTTTATATATGGTTCAAGTCTGGGCCATTTAATGGCATTCAACGGCTTGTCCCAAACCCCAGAAGTGCTTTGTTTCTGTGGTCTTGCTGAAAGCAGTCTCACCTAGCCAGACTTTTGACTTGCGGCATAAAGTCTAGTCCACAGCCTATTCTGGCCAAAATACCAACCACAGTTCATTTGGTTTCACATGCCATTTAGAGGCAGGGCTTTCTGATAAGCAATAGTGTGTTTTCATGAATGTTCATCCAACAGTTGTCACTACTGATTTTTCAGAGTTTTAAGGCTTTATTTTGAAGACTCAAAATAAAATGCTAATTTGCACAAAAAAAATCGCTACAGAGAAAACTAAACAATAGCCCTAGAAGAATGTAGATTATCAGATTTATGTAAAGTTTGGGTGGAATAACAACATTTTCAACAATCAAAATTAATAATTGATGCTAGCAAATGAAAAGCTCCGAGAAATAATAAGGTATTGTAAGTGCATGTGTATGTAACGCCACTAGGTGGCAGTATGTACTTGATTACTTGCACATTCAAATACACTGTGAAGAAGTGATGAAAACACACATTTAAGAAGAAATATCTTTGATCAAATGCTGTATAAAATGTCATTCATTCCTTCAGTATTTCCTTAAGGTTTGTTTATTAGAATATTTGTACATTTTAATTTGTTTATCATCATGTCAACAAACTGCGTCTTTAAACACTTTAGTAAATACCATTGTTTTCAGGTGAACACCAGATAAATTGTTTTTAAATATCAGAATATTCTATGTTGTTTCGATTTGTATATTTACACGGATGAATAAATGTATGGATGGATCCTGAAGACGTGTTCTACTTTATGCGGCGCTGCGCAGACGTTTCGGAAATGACATCAAAGTACCGCGAGAGAGCACAAATCTTTTGATATGGTCTCGCGGTACTTTATGTCATAAGGCGATCGGACTGCGCAGCGTCGTATGTAGTTAAACACAGGTCATTTTGTCCAACGCGACTCTCCGTAGTACCCTAAAGTTCACGTGATCACAATAACAAATTACCGCGAAAACAAGTCTTTGACTACATTAGAAAATTTGATAGCTAATAGTATATTGCAGTAATATCGATTTTGTTTGTTTGTTTCGGGACACATTTATAATGTTTTGTGAGAAGGCAGTGGAGCTCATCAGAGAACTTCATCGGATGGGCGACGGTCAGCTGCCCGCCTTTAATGTAAGTCAAGCTACACTTTGTACAGTAAGTTACTTACCCAACACATTTACATCTGCATTACAGTGTAGATTTGTCTTGATGTCTGACAGGAAGACGGTATTCGCCAAGTCCTAGAGGAAATGAAAGCACTGTACGAACAGAATCAAAGCGATGTGTAAGTGGTTTAGTTTGCTAAAGTAACGTTGTGTAATTTCATGAGCATTATAACTAAACTAATTTTGATTTCCTAAAGGAACGAGGCAAAGACAGAGAGCAAAAGTGAGCTGATTCCCACGATCAAGTTTCGGCACTGCTGTCTGCTGAGGAACCAGCGCTGTATTGCGGCATACCTGTAAATAACACCTGTATTTCCCGTAATTCATCTAACGTTACTGTACCTTGACATTTATGTGGAAACACGACCCTTTGTAATTTCTCTCACAGATATGATCGCCTTCTGCGGATCCGTGCTCTCAGATGGGAGTATGGAAGTGTGCTGCCCACAACCATCAGATTTCACATGTGTGCTGAAGAGGTGGGATTGATAAAGTCATTGTTCGGTACCTTTCATTGGTTTGTATATTGGAAATAACACTAGATACACATCATGTGCAGACGGAGTGGTTTAATCAGTACAAAAAGTCATTGGCAACCTATATGAGATCTCTTGGGGGAGAGGAAGGTTTGGACATAACACAGGATATGAAGCCTCCTAAAAGTTTATACATTGAGGTAAGCGACCACAACCTTCAGATTTAATGCAAATACTGAATCAACACTGAAAATGTATTTGTCATAATGCTGTCATGTCATGCAAAAAAGCTTAAAGGAATAGTTCACCCTAAAACAAAAATGTTGTCATTATTTACTCACTCTCATTGGATCCCTAATGTCTTTCTTTGTACTTCATAACCCATATGCAGATATTTTCAAAAGTATTATTTTGGGTTACTATTAGTGGCGTCTCGTGATTGCTCATCTGAGGGGCGCAAATTCAAAATATGTGTTCAGAGTGTCATGTGTGTTGCTTGCGTTTTCAAAATATGTGTTTGTTGCGTCATGTGAACCATGTGCATCACGTGTTTTGTCAAAGTAAGTGCCTGCTGCACACACATTGAAACCATTTATGATAAAAGAGACGCTCACGTTCACAAAATACATGCAGGACACTCCCTTAACACTAAACTCTGATTACGCATGAGATTATGCGAGTATCTGCCAAACGCGAGCGTCTCTTATCATAAACCCTTTAGACGCGTCTGCAGCAGGCACTTATTTTGACAAGACACGTGATGCACATAGCATCACTCAACGCGCAGAACATATATTTTGAAATTACGAACCACATACATGATGGGCTAATACATGTTGTGACGAATTTCGCATCAAGCGCCCACAAAAAAAGAAGTCATCGGCCGCCACTGGTTACTATGCGAGTAAATGATGACCACCTTAGTCACCATCCACTCCCATAATAACCAAGAGAACCCTGCAAGCTTCAAAATAACCCAAAAGTGTTTAATAAATAACTCCACTTGACTTATATTTTACATATATTTAGAGTCTCCTGGGGTGTCATTTATAAAGCGTGCGTACGCAAAAAACGGGGCTGGAAACGTGCGTACGCCAGTTCCCACGCAAAGGTTGTGATCTATAAAAAACAAACTTAAAGGAGCATTTCACCTGTAGAAACATTCATCTTTATTGAAAGTGCATCACATTTGTAGTCAAAATGTAATATACATTTAGAATTTGGTGCCTATTTGACCGAGAAAGGGGTGTTTGTAGTCTTACCCCCTCAACAAAGATATTGGACTTCCTTCTTACAATGATGCAAAATGATGATTTTTGCATCATTTGAAGAAGGATGTGCAACACTGAAATCTTTATTTCTCCTGAGGAAATGATGCATGACCATTCAAAAACATGAATGGGGTTCTAACGATACAAAGCTTAATGCAAATGGGTGAAGTGTCCCTTTAACGGGATAATGGGCTTGCAGGGTGGGTATGAGGATGATTCATGTACGCACACTTGCAGCTGATCTGTGATTTATAAAGGACACATTGCTTCGTTTTATAAGTCGTACTATTTTTTGGAGTATGCCATTTTTGGCTTTTGTGTGTATGTAGGTTTTATAAATGAGACCCCTGATCTTGAGGACATTTCGGTTTGGTTTGAGTTGTTACACATTTTTTTAAAGCGCACCTATTATATCAATTTTTACAAGATTAAATAAAAGTCACAAGAATGTGTCTGTGACGTTTCAGCTCAAAATACTCCACAGATCATTTACTATAGCATGTCCAAAATTCTTGTCTGTACCTTTTAAATGCAAATGAGCTACTGCACCTCACTCCCTTACCAGAAGAAGAGACGGTAAACACTTTCAGTTAACCCATTTGCGCCTGATGCTGCGTGCATAGGCATTAGATGTAATGTTTTGGCGCGCAGCATCAGTCAGTCAGTGGAGTGGGTGGGGATTCATCAAGGTGACATCACATTAACGAGAATCAAAACAGCATGTCTAATGAGCTTTCATTTAATGGGAATTAAAAAAAAAATCGTTTTATTTTTATCGGAGGATAGTTATGCTCAAACACTGCAAACACACATTTCTGTTTTGCATAATAGGTGCCCTTTAAAAGTAAGCATACTAAAATGGCCTAAACAACAGTTCAGACACAAAGAATGTGCTCTAAGAGAGACACAGGCCAAGACTTGCATCAAATAAGGAATTATATTTTAGTTTGTTGAGTGTAATTATTTAACATTGAAGCTTTACTGTGGGAGTGAATGGTGACTGTGGTCACGGCTCACCCCATAGTAACCAAAAAACCCAAAACACAAATGTGAAAAAAAAGACAGACATTGGGGGTCCAAAAGACAAGAGTCAATAAATAATGACCAAGTATTTGTTTTTGGGTGACTTAACCCTTTGATCCACATAAATCGAAACCTTTTATTGGATTTTTTAGGTGCGATGTCTAAAAGACCATGGAGAATTTGAAGTTGACGATGGCACAGTTATTCTGCTAAAGAAAAATAGCCAGGTACTTTTTCTTAAAAAATATTTTTTACTCTACACTGCTTTGTATGTTGTTTAACACGTGACACCCGTTTCTGTTCACAGCACTTTTTGCCCAGATGGAAATGTGAGCAGCTCATTCGTCAGGGTGTATTAGAGCACGTCATATCCTAAGATAAAAGCACACTTTTATTGTGGATACTTGTAAATTTTTTAGTGTAAGGAGACTGGAGATTTGAATTGTCTGATCGGTTATCTCATCACCAAGCATACAGACAGCAGAGCATGTGTACACGGGTGAAACTTTACTTGCTCAAATTTTCAACAGTAATAATAGGACAGTATGATACATATACAACTCAGTGGTACCATCAAAGGAGAATTTTTGCAACATTTACAATGATTGATTTTCAAATGGACATTAGTGCATCGTAATTAAAAACTGTGCAACTTCAAGATAAGATTTGTATCAAAACTGTACACTTTATGAATACTGTGCATAGGTATTGCATCAAATTGGTATTAAAATGTAATGAATAAAAATGCTTTTTTAAATACTTAAGTGATCTACACTTTTGTCAGATAATACTTGACGTTCGTACCCTACATCACAGTCAACAAAAATAAATGCAACTTTAAAGTTCACACATGCTCTGTCCTTGAACGACAAAAACATCAATGAACAATCACAAAAGTTAAATGATATGTTGTCATTTTGTATTGTTGAAAATAGCACATATTGTGTAATACTTGCATTATTTGTGCTTTAAATTAACACTAGGATTGTTAACCATTTCGCAGTGAGTGCACTGAGGTTGGACTTCACAGTCTAGTACAAGAGATATAAACCTCTAAGCAGTGAGGGATGCTGGAGCAATTTTACGCAGCAGTTTATTAAGAGCAACCACTTTCTCCTCGAGGATGAAAGACTTCTTCTCTGCGCTCTTTTGTCTCTGCTCGGTCACCTGTAGAGCCTTCATGAGCTGAGAGTTTTCCACGTAAAGGTCCTTCAGCAGTAGATCTGACTTGGCATTTTTGACCAGCTATGAAGGAAAGAGTTAATGGGATTGTTATGTTGTAGCACTTCATAAGATTTTCATTGATGTTTGGAACACCTAATAAATTGTTATTTATTGTATATAACACACATACTGTACCACAACATGAAAATGATCAGGATGCTACATCTTGATCTTAACACCTCTCACAGCATCGAGGTCGTAACAAATATTTATCGTTGTTTAATGCCTACGGTTTCACTTACTATTATTTTTCAAATAGCAGAATTTACAAAGGCATCTGTTATTTCTTTCCAAACACAGCCTCACTTCCTATGTTTGACCCTGGACCACAAAGCCGGTAGAGATTTATACATCATCTGAAAGTTGAATATATAAGCTTTCCATTGATGTAGGGTTTACTAGGACAATACTTGGCTGAGATACAACCCTTCTGGAAATATG
Organism: Misgurnus anguillicaudatus; assembly: GCF_027580225.2. Classification (NCBI taxonomy): domain Eukaryota; kingdom Metazoa; phylum Chordata; class Actinopteri; order Cypriniformes; family Cobitidae; genus Misgurnus; species Misgurnus anguillicaudatus. The sequence goes on from NC_073347.2 coordinate 11,558,734, forward strand.
AGGATGCAAAATATTGACAAAACCGCCTTTTTAATATATTTATCGTAGGAAATTTACAAAATATCTTCATGGAACATGATCTTTATTTTACATCTCAATGATTTTTGTCATTAAAAATATCTGATAATTTTGACACATACAATGTATTTTTGGCTATTGCTTCAAATGAAGAGTTTGGTTTTAAAAAATTAGTTACTGCCAAAATCAGTGTTGTATCAGGTCAATATTAAAAAGTATATTCTTCATTTTATGCAAAATCCGATATCCGCCGTCTTATTCTGTCATCTTTTCTCCCTTTTTTTCTTCAAACCGCGACAAACGCCAGTCTTTATTCTCTGCAGAATGCAATAAATCTGCTTAACCAATCACAGCGCACCATTCCATGCATTGTAAACAATATTAACCTGGAATACTAGTTTTCCTCATCTACTTTGTGATCAACAAACAAACAAAAACAAAATAATTTTGATGGCATTGATAATAAACCTGTGGTGGTTTTCTGTAGCAGAAAGAAAGAATGTAAGCCATTAAAATCAAATAATTTGCGCATCAAGCTTCTGTCATGCTAACACATTGAGCCCAGTTGATCTTATGGGAAATGTTCCATTATTTTTAAGTCAATGAAAATCGAGCCAGGATCAAAACATTTTACAGCTGATCGCTGTCAAAAAAGTTCAGCGACGACTTCCCAAGGATGACAGCAGCGAAGACTGTTTTTTAATATGACAAAGTAAGTGTTTTGATTAATGCTATTAAAGGAATATTCAATTTTCTTAAAAGAAAAATCCAGATAATTTACTCACCACCATGTCATCCAAAATGTTGATGTCTTTCTTTGTTCAGTCGAGAAGAAATTATGTTTTTTGAGGAAAACATTGCAGGATTTTTCTCATTTTAATGGACTTTAATAGAGCCCAACATTTAATCCTTAACTCAACACTTAACAGTTTTTTTCAACGGAGTATCAAAGGACTCTAAACAATCCCAAACGAGGCATAAGGGTCTTATCTAGCGAAACGATTGTCATTTTTGACAATAAAAATAACAAATATACACTTTCAAACCACAACTTTTCGTCTGGATCCGGTCCAGCACGACCTACCATAAATGCGTAGTGACGTAGGGAGGTCACGTGTTACATATATAAAACGCACATTTGCGGACCATTGTAAACAATAAACTGACACAAAGACATTAATTAGTATCATTTGACATACAACAACGTAGGAACGGTCCTCTTTCTCAACACTTGTAAACACTGGGGCGGAGTTTCGCATTCGTCCTCTGTGACATCTTGACGTATTGCGTGGGGTCACGTTGGCGCATCACGACCGGACCTAGACGAGAAGTTGTGGTTTAAAAGTGGATATTTTTTATTTTTCTTGTCAAAAATGAAAATCGTTTTGCTAGATAAGACCCTTATGCCTCGTTTGGGATCGTTTAGAGTCCTTTGATACTCCGTTGAAAAAAACTGTTAAGTGTTGAGTTAAGTATTAAATGTTGGGCTCTATTAAAGTCCATTAAAATGAGAAAAATCCTGCAATGTTTTCCTCAAAAAACATAACCTCCTCTCGACTGAACAAAGAAAGACATCAACACCCCGGATGACATGGTGGTGAGCAAATCATCTGGACTCTTCTCTCAAGAAAATTAAATATTCCTTTAATGTTTACTTTTTAATCAGTGGATACCACTAGTCAACTAAATGAATATAACATGGCAAAGATGAATGCACATTTACATATTGATTCAATAGATTTATAGCATTTTGGGAATCCGTTTTTATAAATCTTTGAAAATCAAATTATGTATTTGAATTTTTAATGTTATTATAACCTAAAGATGCTATGTGAAAGTTTGTAACAGAAAATAGTGGTTTTCATCTGGTCACTTTCGTGGTATAGAAAACAAATTTTTACCCAAATTAGTAAAAATGGATTTATTGCGTTTTGGAAACAAACTGTTCAAATATACCCATGCAACTTATGATTGGTTTTGCAGTCCATGGTCATATATTTGGTTGTAACAGCATTTTTAAGGTTACCTGTTCTTTTAGCTGGTTGACTTTCTCCTGTAACATGACGCGCGTGTTCTTCAGCTTGGCCTCAACTTCATCCATACGCTCCTGCATACTCCCCATCAATTTCTCATACTGCTCCTATGGTTTTATTAATTTGGTTGTTAATAAACATACATTGAAAAATATAATGTAATCACTTAAAACTGTGACAAGCCCTTGCATGCATTGCAATCACCACCCTGTTTTTGAATTTGATTAACATGTATGTGTCTACCTGCTGAAGTCCCATTTGAACATTGGCCTGCTTGGCCTGTGATTGAAGCAGATCTTCTAAATCCAGCGTTCTGCGCTGCTGCTCGGCCAGCTGTGTTTGTAGGTGAGTCAGGTGCTCTCGGGTACCAGAGCCCATCTGTTCCCTTAGTTCCTGTACCTCACGTGTGTGCCGAGCCTGGATCAGTGACAGAGCGCTCTCTGCCCTTAGGGTCTAAATCAGAATATTCAACACACAAAACTAAGACAAATGTCTTTAATCTAACCAAAAGAAGTAGTAAAAAAATTCCACAAAGGAAATGTCAATGAGTTATTAGTTTGCAAATACAAATGAGAACACAATACCATACTGTTACAGCAAAACTGGGCAAGAATTCAGAAATTGTCTTTATTGTTATGAGTAGAAATTAAATGAAACTGCCAATGCAATAGAGAATGCTGAATTGGAACTTAAAGAAATGAACATAAATGTACTGGTTTAATAACTGGTTTGCTGCACAAAATTCATTTATAATTTATTAAATAAAAAAATAGATAAAAAAATCTCTTGACAAGCAGAATACATAGTGTACAAGATGTCCATTTTAAGGAGTTTATGGTAGCTACATTAAGGAGCAACCAAACCTGTTGAACTGCCTCTTGTTTAGCGGTTTCCAGCTCTGCCTGTTTCGTCTTTAAAGTGAGGTGCTCATGCGTCAACTTCTGAAGTTCCAGCTCCTGAGTCTGCAGTTGGGCCACCTATAAACAAAATCCACATTTACAAGACTGAGACGTCTCACATATCAATTGTTGATCATATGGTGAACATGCACTACATGGGCCAATCTACAGAATTGGTGCAAAATGTTGTCCCACATCAAAAAACACATTTAAAAAGCATTTAAGTATTCAAATCTATTACATACAATTTTTTTAGTATTCAAAAAAAAATCTACAAATATTTCGTTCAGCCATAAAGACCACCTGGATGATGGGATTTCATGTTTATGGTTTATATTTGTTAACTTCTTAATAAAAGGTCCATGATTGCTCATATACTACCTTGACATTTGATAACTTCCAAATTTTTGGACAAAAGTTTTTCAATTATCCTAACATTCCAACAACTACGCTGCAAAAAAATGACTTTCCTACTCAGTATTCCTGTTCCGTTTTCAGTAAAAATATCTAAAAAAATTTAAATTAAGCAAAAAAAAATCTGCCAATGGAATAAGAAAAATGTTCTTGAATTAAAGGAACAATATGTAGGATTGTGGCCAAAACTGGTATTGCAATCACACAACTGGTGGCCAATACACAAAATGACAACATAAACATCAGTTGAGGGCTGCAACTCCATTTTTTAAACCACTGTTGTCAGTGATATAAGTATTTGAAATAAAAATGATTTCTTAATGTCTAGTGACATATCAGGGCCATTTTATGATTAATTGATTTAAATTTCTTACATACTGTTCCTTTAAGTGTTTATGAAAAAAGTAAATTTATTTTAAGAAATTGTTTTCATTTTATTCCATTGGCAGATTTTTTTGCTTGTTTTAAGCACCAATTTACTTAAAGTTTATACTTTTTGTCTAAAAGACTTATTTTCCTAGGTCATTTTGGTCATCAAGAAAATACATCTTAATTTTAAACATTTTAGATATTTTTACTGAAAAGAAGACAAAATACTAAGACAGAAAATAATTTTTTGCAGTATAATAATAATAATAATAATAATAATAATAATAATAATAATAATAATAATAATAATAATAATAATTTAAATTTGTAATAATTTGTAATATATTTATATTAAAATATAAAAATTATATACATATAATTTACATTAAAAAATCTAAATAAAGTAAGTTTTCTTAGTGTATTTTTATTTTAAACGACTTTCTTACTTGGATATTTCTACTGAAAACAAGACAAAAATACAAAAAAATCTTTAATTAAGATGATTTTTCTTGATGAGCAAAATGACCTAACTAAATCTAGTTTTTAGACAAAAAAAATATATAATTTAGGTGAATTTCTGCCCAAAACAAGCAAAAATATCCGCCAGAAAAAAAAATCTTGAAATAAGTTTACTTTTATCTTAAACACTTAATTCAAGAAAAATTCTCACCCCATTGGTAGATATTTTTGCTTGTTTTAAACACAAATGTACTAAATTGTGTATTTTTTGCCTAAACATATTTTCTTGATGAGCAAAATGACCTAAGAAAATAAATGAAGAGTTTCGTTGCAAAACGAGATAAATCCATTTTTTAACATTTTTGTCAAAACATGTTTAATATTATGTTATCATGTTATTATTTTGTTTTATGGTGCTACTTAGCTGTATTTTTTAAGTATTGAAGGTTTAAATCAAAACAAACCAACTGCAGTTGAATTGAAATTAATTGGAATGCACAACCAAAAAACGAGATTTCTGAACAATTAAAAAAACGGTGGTTGTCTCGTTTTGCAACGAAACTCTTCAAATCTAGATTTTTTTTTATATTTCTACTGAAAACAAGACAAAAATACTAAGTATGAAAGTAATTTTTTGCAGTGCAGGGTTTATAAAATTATTTGTGAAAAACCTTAGCTTTTTTTGGTCCTTGTATTACCCTGTTAAGAAGCTCCTCATTCTGTACTCGCAAACTCTTGCACTCTTTCTGTAAACCAGCGGTTGCCATCTCCTCCTGCATTCTGTAAGTCTCATGTAACTGCTCCTTCTCTTTACGCAGCCGGTACAAGCTCTCCTCCAGCTCCTTCACCTGAGTATTCAACAGCGTTATTTGTGACAATCCTAAATAATAAGAGCAAACTTGACATGAACAGATTTTAATTCACCTTGTCCTGAGATTGCTGCAGCATCTTCTGATGTGTGGAGACCTCGTGGATTTGTAAATCCTTTTCTCGACACACACTCATCAGCTGCGAGTTAAGCTTCTCTATCTGTGCTTCAAAGTTGCCAAGAGCTTCCTGAAGCTTCTCCATCTGCAATAACCACCACAGATGAGCTTTTAGCACAACAGAACTCCAGAAACTGAGATCTTCATCCAGAAAATGCCTCAGCATCTCCATCTTCTTGTCCATTTCAGCGGTTTCTTTCAACAAATGGGCCTTGTCTTGCTCCAGTGCTTGGTTTTTCAGAGTTTGAGTAGTTAATGCAGATTCAACCTCCATCAAATGCTGTAACTGGATTAACAGCACATATATAATAGTGACATGATATTTATTTAACCCCTTATAGAAATTTGATGTATGACCCCTCTGTTCTGTATCACACACTGTGTCTAATGAAACCGTAACTTCTCATTGGCAGTTTTAAGTTCCCTCTCCAGAAGCTCTTTGTCTTTCTGCCACTGTTCCTGAAGCTTTAGTGTCTGATGATCTTTCATCTGTAAAGTTTCCTGCAGCTGTCTGTAAGAAGCAGCCATCTCATCTTTCTCCTGACACGCCTGTGACAGGCTGTCAGTCAACGTCTGCACGGCTCTTTGATCAGCGCAGAGCCGGGAACTCAGTTCAGCGTTGTCATTGCTAAGCTGCAGGTTTCTTGCGCTGAGGTCAAGCACCTCCTCTCGACATCTGGCATTCTGTTTTGAAAAACAGTATTAGTTAAAACGACAGGAACTTAACAGCCTGCGGCCATGACCAGACACTTTATTCATGCCTCTTTACGAAGCCGGTCTTCTTCTTCATGGTTCTTCGTGTAATCTCTCTCTATCTCCTCAAGCTTCCTCCTGAAAACACGCGGGGAAATTCTGTATTTATGAAGTAGATGGAAAAAGAAAGCAGTAGGGTCTATATGCTGTAACCCAAAGATGATTTTATTACCTTTTTTTGTTGACCTCATCTTCAAGCGATTTCACATCCTGCTGTAAGACAGCAAGCCTCTCTTTCAGAGCAGAGTTTTCAGAGTTGACCTCATCAAGTTGCTCCCTAAAGGAAGAGGTCCAAGAGGAAGAGGTAAGTTTTCCCCAAACAATTTTGCGAACAAGTATAAGCACAATTAATGTTTTTATAGCGAGGTTTATAAAAATCACAACTGCAAAAGATTAGAGTAGCAAACACAACATATTAAAATAATGCAAGATCAAACTTTATTAATACATGACTGTTATTGAGAGTGAGTTACAAAATCATGCATGTCAGTCACAGTATCATTTAGTTCAGGGCTGCATGATAGAGAAAAATGCAATATGCGATAACTTGCTAAATGATGCGATATACTATAAATGCTTTTAAAAAATTTGCGCATATTATGCCCATTTTTACAAGATGTAATTTAAGTCTCAGGTGTGCCTAGAATGTGTCTGTGAAGTTTCAGCTTAAAATACCCCACAGATCATTTGTTAAAGCATGTAGTACAGTTTCCTTTGTACTGTATCGCTCAAGCAGTATAAATCATGGACTGACCGGAAAACGCTCTCGTATCACTTACTGGAAGGAGATTATGAAAATATAAGAATAAGACAAGACAGTCACTTCATGTGACTTCCTTAAACAACGCAAGCTCGCGTTCTTTGCGCTTGTGCATCGACTATAATTGGCGTAATGACGAATGATCCAGAGCGTCCCAGTTTCAGTTATTAATCCGATCAAGTGTTTACATGTCCTTTTGAGCAGATTACAAAAAGGTGTATACCACCCTTCTCAAACCGATTAGATTTTTAATCCGTTTGGCTATTTTTATTCAGATTAAGGTGTTTACATTGAGCATTTTCATTCGGATTGAACACTTAAACCGATTTCAATTGTCCATGTAAACGCAGCTAGTGTGACATTACATTAACAAGAGAATCAAAACAGCATGTTTAAAGAGCCACACAGTTTCAAAATCAAAACTGACCTGTATCTGTCCATACCTGACATGTAGCTGTCCATCAATGTAAACAATGTGCAAAGTAGTTGAACCAAAAAGTGCACAATTAATAAACTTATTGGCTTCTAAAGTAGGGAGTCGACTCTGAATCGCTGAAACGAGTTGTCATATGGATTGAATCTCCTGCCTGACTTTATCCACGTAATACGAATACTTTGCATAATAATCTCCGCCTACAGCCTTGCCCGGGAGAAACAAAAACTATGACCTGCCGACAGCTAGTTAGTGTGTAAACATCATATAATGCTGTGTTTTCAGTTTGTGTTGTTTTCACTACCAAAGGATGAAGACATATGAAGAATCTGTGGTTAAAATTACTTTTTCAAGGAGGGACTGACTTTATTTGGAACAACATGCGTCTCCTAACCACTACCTGTAAGTATGATTATAGCTACATACTTGCTTAGTGTAAAAATGGTAATGTCTGATATTGTTTTTATAACTTGGACTGATGATGAATGATGTGTATGATGTTGTTGTTTAAACTCTTAATATACTATCAGACAGTCATGTTAGCAAGCGGCTAACGCATGTGCACTAACTTAGTGTTTACATTTTTGCTATGGTCCGGTTAGCTTGCATACTTGCTTAAATGAGTGTAAAATGTTAGTTTCTGTCGTTGTTTTTATTGCTTGAATTAATGATGAATGATGTGTTTTGATGTCGATAATGTCTTCATTAAATCACGTTAGCACTAGGTCAATACATGTTGCACTATTGTTGGTCTGTGCCACTGATCTGTGGTCTGTGCTGAGACTGTGTCAGTTGACCAATCAGAGCAGAGTAGGCTACTGAAAGGTGGGGTTTAGGCAGACTGAGTCATTGAACGGCTTCACACAAATCGTTTGGGGATCTCTGAGAAATGGGGTAATTTTAAATTTATATTTTGAGAAAATTACAGTGTTTTTTGCATGCATTTAAACATGTTGTCCAGGACTTATAAACAGTGATATAGGACGCTTAAAATTTGCATCTTATTGGCTCTTTAATGAGACTGCTTTGGTTTGTCCAAACACCTTGTAAAAGTGGATTTTGCATAATATGTGCCCTTTAAAACTTTTAATTATATAACAACATGCATGTTTCACATTGTTTATAGGCAAAGAAAGCATCGCTCTCTCTGTCTTACAAGACTCTTTGCCATCTGCATCAACCTAAAACTCAAAATAACCACTGTGATATGCACATCTGCAATATTCTGATAGTTTCAATATATCTTGCAGCCCTAATTCAGTTAGTGAGATGCAGCATGACGTGCTTTGCATGTCTATGATTAATGAAATGTCACTCTGTGAAACATTCAACATTTTTGGACAGACAAAACAGTGATGAGTGGTGATATTGCCTCTAAAGTCATTCAACTCAGGCATCTTTATGGGAGAAGAAAATTGTTAGTCTTTCGTTTCAGTTTCGACGGTCATCTACCAGCCGGTGATCCACAAACCTGTGGGGATTGGTTGTGTCCATCTCCAGTTCTAAAGCTAAGACAAGCCCCTCCATCTCAAGAAGCCGTTCTTTCATTTGTTTCTTCTCGCTTTCAAACACCTCCTCCATCAGCGACTGCTGTAGTCGATTGGCTGTGTTGTCACTCTCTTCCCTCAAAGAGCACAGCTCTCGCTCTTTGTCCTCCAGTTGGTTGGTCAAAATTTCAACTTGACTTGAAAGCTGACTGACATCCTTAAACAGGTTCATCTTTAGTTGAACCTCATTCCAGAGCAAATCCATCTCTTCGGCTTTGGCTTCAAGCTGATGACGGAGTTTCAGCATTTGGTCGTCTTTGCTTCGTAGTTCCAATGCGAGTTTCTCAACGTTGTCTTCGAGCTTGGTCGACTCGGCCTCCATCTCAACAATCTGAGATGAAAGCTGGTCTGCAAGTCTCATGTAGCTGGACTTCTCCAATTCAAGACGCCTGGTCTCGTCTTGCTCCGAGCCGAGTAGGGCTTGTAGCTCTTTAACCTTACGCTGCTCGACAAGAAGGGAGCTTTGAAGGTGATCGGAGTCCTCAGAGACGCTAATGACCTGCAATTGTAGCTGTCTGAGAACATCACATTGACCTCTGAGCTCCTCTGTGAGTCGATCTCTCTCCTTCTCCACAGCGTTCAGCTCAGCAGCCTGTCTTGAAAGATCACAATCTCTGTTTTTCAATGCCTCATGTGTTTTTGCTAAGTTTTCTTGAAGTTCTTTTAGATGGTTTTGACTACTATTGTTCCGAATCATTTCAATCTCCTTCTGCCAAACTGCTGATTCTGTCCTCAGGTTCTCCAACTCTGTTGTCAACCGAGAAACTTTACCAAGAAGCTCCTGTTTGTTCTCGTTCTCCTCACTGAGTTTCTCCTCTAGTTGGTGTAAACCCCTCTCAGTTTCTTTCTGCGTTTGCTCCTTTTGCTTCAGAAGTTCCTGCTTCTTTTCTCGCTCATCTTTAAGCTTTTGCTTTACCTGAGACAGTTTAGCGCAAAGCATTTGCTCTTTCTCATTCCTGATTTCCATTTCTTTCTCTTTGGCATGCAGCTCCGAGGTCAAGTGCTGGATGAGGGCATCTTGGGCTTTCATGGAAACAGTATTGTCCTCCAGCTGAACACACATCTCTTCCAGCTTATCTTCAAGCTTTTTCTGTAGTATGAGCAGCTCCTCCTCAGCCCTGGAGGCAAGTTCAGCTTGATCTTCCATTAACTGAATGCGCTCCCTTAGCTTCCCGATCTCCTCCTGGTGATCTTCATCCAGTTTCTTTTTTTCCTGTGCCACTCGACTGCATATCTGAGCTTGCTCTTCACCCCAGCGCTCTGCGCTGAGGAGACGCTCCCTGCGCGCCTCCTGTTCCAGCTGCTCTATTCGTGACTCCCATGCAGCAATCTCTCTGTGGTGTTGCCTGGACTGCTCCTGCAGGCGACTGCGCTCGCACTGCAGGCTCCGCTGGGCCTTGCTGTGCTGCGCCTTCATGTGCAATATCTGCTGCTCCGCCTTCTCCCTGAGACACAGCAACATGCTAAGATTTCTAAGTCTAAATCTAGACCGATGTCATGGAGACCAAAATAGGGTTTTAGGGTACAGGGATGGTGGTTAACAAGTAGTACATACAAGACAAGCATGACAAGGTTCAGAAAGATTTGTACCCAGGGCCGACATAATGAAGGAGATAAACAGAATTACTATATTTACTGTAAGGGTGATATATGACCCAGTCAAGCTCTTGTCCCAACCAGAAAACAACACTTTAAGGGGCAGTTTCCTGGACAGGGTTTAGATTAAGCTAGGAGGACTAGGTCTTAGTTATATTGGGACAATTTAAGTAGTTTTTACTAATAATCCTTACAAAGTGTGCATCTTGACACAAAATAATGGCACTGATACATGTTAAGATATGTCAGTACAAAGTGTATTTAAATTAAGGTAGCACAAACATGCATTTTAGTCTGAGACTAGGATAAGCCATGTCCGGGAAACCACCCCTACGAGAACAAAACGGTTTCTGTGCTTCATTTGATCACTAGTCTTGTAACGTGTCGGAGGGTAGTCACCCATTGTTTGACTTTTTATGAGACACCTCCTGTCTTTCCTCTAGACTTCTTTCTTTTGCATCATCGGTACTTGGAATATCAAACATCTCTCATTACCCAGGAACTGTACTTGTGTACTTCTAACTGCTCTAAACAGTTCCGAGATCCTGCACGTACCTGACAAGCAGGACTTCCTGGTCCATCTTCAGCTTGAGCTCCGCCTCCAGCTGATCTTTTTCCGAGGTGAGGCGAAGTACGATGTTACTGATCTCGCGAGCGTAGTTCTGCTCCAGTTCAGCCTGCTCTCGTTGAATTCGCCGCTCCTGCTCTAGACCCCAGGCTCCGCCCGCAGTCTTACCCCTCAGCTCCGCCTCCAGTCTCTCCACAGCCTTTCGCATCTGCTCTGAACGCTCCTCAGCTCGAGCTTTCTGGTCCTCTAATTCACTGATCTCCATCTTAAAGCTCTGCGAGATGTCCTTTCTCTCAACCTCCATATTTTGCCGCATCAGCTCTATACTCCGCTCATAGAAGTTCACCTACGTACACAACATTAAGATCAAAGTTCGCCACCTTTCCATTAAAATGTTTACAAGCACAATAAGGCTTATACCTGAAAGCTTTGTTGGCAGAATCCATTAAGAGTCTCATTAAAATATGCTCATTTACAAGAAAACATGTCAGATGCACTTAAAAGGGTTTTGCACAGGAATTTTATATATTTAATTGTATGTATATGTATGTATGTAATACATACATATGTATGTAATACACACAATTATATATATAATTGTTTATAATCTAATAACACAGTATATACTTTTTCTTTGACTATCGGACATTTAGTCATCTAGACATGCTTTTTCATCTTACATGGAAATGGGCCTTCAAAGAAGAGACAAATTACAAGGAGTGTATCACAAGAGCAGAATATACCATAGTACACACTATTTTAAAAAGGGACACTCCACTTTTTTTGAAAATATGCTCATTTTCCAGCTCCCCAAGAGTTGATTTTTACCGTTTTGGAATCCATCCATCTACCACTTTTAGCATAGCTTAGCATAATCTATTGAATCTAATTAGACCATTAGCATCACGCAAAAAATAACCAAAGAGTTTCAATATTTTTTCTATTTAAAACTTGACTCTTGTATAGTTACATCATGTACTTACACCGACGGAAAATTTAAAGTTGTGATTTTCTAGGCCGTTATTATGGCTAGGAACTATACTCTCATTCCAGCATAATAATCAAGGACTTTACTGCCGCACCATGGCTGCAAGAGGCGCAATAATATCACGCAGTGCCCGAAAATAGTCCCCTTGGTAACTTTCAATAGCAGGGGACTATTTTCAAGGTTTAAATAGGAAAAATATTGAAACTCTGTTTATTTTTAACGCGATGCTAATGGTCCAATCCGATTCAATGGATTGTGCTGAGCTTTGCTGGGGGTGGTGCCGCCAGACCTGGAGATCGGCTGAATGGATTCCAAAATGGTAAAAATCAAATGTTTAACTCTAGGAGTAAAAAAAATGAAGTGTCTCTTAAAAATAGTGTATACTATGGTATATTCTGCTCTTGTGATACATTCCTTATGTAATTTTTCTCTTCTTTGAAGGCCTGCTATATACAGACATGATTATATTATACTGTAAATTTGCCATTCTGCAATAATATGAATATTAGTACATGCAACCACACACATACACTAACCTTGTATCATACAACATGCAGTATATTATCAATACTCTTACAAACCACTATTATATATAAGCCCATATACAATGTAGACAGATATACATTTATACCAAAAATTTTTTCTGGTCCTCTAAATTTTATTGAGCCAAGCAAGACTTTAATATTGTATTACTGCGCTTCTTGTTAGATTGTATATCATGAGCTTTATACTTGTATTCTACACAATGGCATGTTAGATCTAACTGAATCTGCAAAGGGGAGATCAAATCTTTACGTTTGCCTCCGATATTTGTACCTTAGTCTCCAGTTGGATCTTTAGGTCTTGAACTTCTTGCTCATATTTTTCTTTCATCTGCCCCATGGCCAGTTCTGTCCCGATGCTCACAGGTTGAGCCAAACTCTCTAAGGAAGCCAGAGCTGAAGAGGCACACCAAAGCAAACAGTCACCAATGTGTATATGTATATTATGGGAAAAATGAACTTTCCCTTTATTGGTCCTTACCACTCTTGTCAGTGACTTGGAGCTTCTTTCTCGTCAGAGGAGATGTACCTTTCTTCATTTCTGGATCATCTGCAGAACAAAAATGAACACACAACCGTGAAACTTGAACTAAAGAATAAAGGTACACAATAATATGTAAAGCACTACTAAAGAGTATATACTGTTGTTTTTACCAGAATCTGATTCGGTGGTTATTGCTTTTTGGCTTGACCAGTCATGAGAGGAGAGACTCTCTCTGCAACGTCTGGATCTCCTTTCTGAACCCTGAGACTTTACAAACTCCAGCTCCGAGCGCAACTCGTCATTCCGGTCCTGCAACTCCTGCATAGGGTAGTGAGGCGGAGTCACAAACTCATTAACACAAGTTAAACTTTCTGCAGCAAGAAACCCTTAAAGCAAAGTAAGTTATGCATGTGCAAAAGTGTGTAACATCTGTGCTACCAAACTGAAGTATTGACTCTCTTCAAACAGGTTCCTCTAAAACTTTACTCATCTGCCATTGGTTAGGAAAACAGGTAGTTCTACCACAAACTCACACCATTGGTTAAGTCTATGTGGTGCTCTGGGTGGTTGCTATTTTCCAGGTTAAATAAGACATAAACCACCGGTTTCACAGAGAATGCTTAAGGCTAGTTCTAGTTTAAAACACATGTTTGAGCAGTCTCAACTGAAAATAACATGCACGTACACTTATCTTAAAATGAGCCAGTGCTATTGATTTGTCTCAAGATACACATCAGTATGTCTTTTTCAAAGGTATGTTTAAAAAGATGCTTAAACATCTTCATATAACTAAAGACAGGTACACACTGCAGTATTTTTGCACTCCTAGAAGATCAATACCTTATTACACTGGGCGACATAAAGCGTTTAAACTTGGGTACAACAAGCATGTAAAGTAGACTATAGGATGATGACACCTATTGAGTCAGAGGCTTTGATGGCTGTGACACGCGTGAGTGCAACGTCGCCAGCATGCGCTAGTGGTAAACAGTATACAATGTGGTTTTAGTTTTTTTTTAGTAGTAAAAGCCTCCTATGGACAGGTGTTGAAAGTTAGCACATGTTCTATAACACTTTAAACAATGCATCTGGTTCGTCCAATGTTATTGCTATTGTCCATATAAAAAAAACAAATACTGGTACGTTGGTCATAGCAGCTAACACACTGATGATCATGCTGAATTTCTGACACTGTCAGAAAACTATCGTAGACTATCTTTAGATGCAAGACCTAGAAAACGGAACCTTTGAACCTCTTCACTGTACGACATAGGACCACGGATGAAGAGCCACGAACACAGAAATCTCCACAATTGTTTTACGATGGCAATCTTTCATCTGGGACAGCCAAAATTCATGCAGTGTATACCCGGCTTAAGGCCTAGCCCTGGCTTTAGCTAAGCCTTGTCTGTGAAACCAGGCCAAAAAGTTAAGAAATGTTTCTTTTAAGCAGGGCTTTGAACCAATTTTTTTTCCAATTGGTTCGTTCTGAACAGAAACAGTATTTTAATGTTTCCAGTTTTCGGAACCCTGAAATTGATGTTCCTGAACCGGTTAGAACAAAAAAATGAAGTTCCCGAACCGGTTAATAACGTTCCATGTCAGCTGTGGGACATACAAATAAGTAGGCTGATCATTAGGACTTTAAACTTAAATTATTAGTCTAAATAATTTTCCTTAAGTCTCTATCTTGTCATCAAACATTTAAAAAGGCTGCATTATGTAAGCGGCATAACGGTAATTCTGACATGCCGACATTTGTTGAGTGCCCTTAAACACGCGTACACACACCGACGGAGGACAAATTCCAAACGGCGCTTTGGGAAGAAGATGCAGCATAAACAGTCGCTCCACATAAAGTGAAAATGACGTTGTTTTTCAGTGCTTTATTCACCAAATGTATTTTAATGGACGACAGTATGAGACACAGTAGCACAACTCTCTCTCTCAACTTTACACATCAAGAGTTCTGATCTTTGAAGGGCATAGGGATAATCACGTTTGATTGGAGTTGGACGGGACACATTTAACCGCAAGTGCGTACAGATAATTGCTCAATTTAGCGCCTTTTTGCTGTAAAATTGTTTAAAATCACTTAAGTGTTAACATCTGCAAGCCTTTGAAACACGTGCAAATGATCAACTTTCACCCCATTTAAATTTGTGTATTAATTCGCGAATCACATGCGAGCCGAACCATGGGTTGTGATCTGTACATGATCGACATCTTGAGATACTTGGTAGCCTACAATATTTACCTCTTATGATTGAGCATTAGAAACTTGGACTTGAGTAGGCTACTTGCTGGTGGCAAGCTTCTCATTTCTCCGATGAGTCAACGACGACCGGAAGTGAATTTCACAGAGTATTGCATAGATATCTTGTCGAAGAACGAAAAAAATAACGGTATTAACCGGTTACTATTATTTTAACTAAACGGTTCTGTTCCGGAACATATATATTTTTTAAGTTTCTGGTTTTGTTTCTGTTCCTTGCAAAACATCAAACGTTTCTGATTTTCCTTCCGTGAACCGGTTCAAAGCCTTGCTTTTAAGAACCTATATTGAACTAAATGGTTCTTTGGGTAACCAAAAATGGTTCTTCTTATGCATCACTGCAAGAACCCCTTATAGGACTTTTATTTGTATACTGTATGTAAATGTTTATGGCATGTTGGTGGGCATTTTGTTTAGTGTATCCTACCCTGCATTGCTTCTCATACTCCTTAATGATCTCAGAGAAGTGTTCCTCTTCATTTAGAAGTCCTGGGCCATTTGGATCAAGGTCACCATACTGCATATTACCATAAGAGACAATCAAGTCAAGTTTTCTTAAAAATCAAAGTTTTTGAACAATACAAAAGCATATAAATAAAAAAAATCAAAATAAAGACAAGATGTAAGAATATAAAACTATAGAAGATGCCATGGTATTTACTATAGTAAACTGTAGTATTTTTCACAACAACCATTACACTTCATTAACCCAGAATGCACTACACGCAGAACATAATGCCAGCCTCCACAGCTTAAAATAAGTATTACATGTTAAGATTTTTTGTTAAGTAATGTTGCAAATATTTAATGTGTTTCTATCAATGGAGTCAAAGTATTAAAGCATACAGGTCTTCAAAGTCGAGGTACCCTTTTAAATGGATATGATTAAGCAATTTCCAAAACGTCTCACCCGGTCCTGCAGCAGGTGGTCTAGTTCCTTCTGTAGTTTTGTGATGGTGTTCTCCGCTTCCGACAGTTTTTCCTTCAGGACGCTGACCTCCTCCTCCAAGCGACTGTTCTCCTGTAACACACAGCTAGAGATGTTTAACCTGACACCATCCTGGCATGCCCAAAGAAACATACACCACTAACCATGACAGATCACCTCCTCTTTAACAAGTCCTGTTCGTTGGCTAAGAGCGGAATCATTGTGAAACATTAGACGACTGTCATTTTGTTATGCATCTCTAGACGAATAAGATTTGGTTTCTGGACTTACCGAAACAATAAGGTACCCAAGACAGTAACCAGAGTCTAAAACTAGCCCATGCATGTTACATTTTGGATGAAAATATCTCCATCATATACTCCTACAGTATGTATAACGGTGATGTCATCGGGTACCTTTGCAGCAGTGCAAACTTCCTCCTGCAGGTTCGCATCCTGAGCCCTGATGAGCTCCAGCTCCTCCTGTAGTCTCTCCCTCTCTTTCTCCACCTGCTCCAGGATCATCTCGCTCTCATACTCGGACTCGCTCCGCAGTGCCGTGAGTTTATCTCTGAATTCCTGCTCCAGACCCCTGCATTAGATCAAGAGACACTATAGAGCATTCACGAGCATCTTCAACAGAGATATCATCCAAAGAAGAGCAACCTTACTTGATCTTTGACTCGTTGAGAGACTCCATGGTGCTATGGCGATCGTCCACCTCTCTAACCAGCTGCAGGTTTCGGCGGTCAGCTAGTTCCAGGTCAGCCTTGGCTTTGTCTCTCTCCTGACAGGCCTGGTCCGCCAGCACTCTAAAGTCAAGCAGAGATCATAATATTATATCTAGTGGTTTACTATTGATTTAAATTGATGTGGTTTTCATTTAACAGTAAAGATATGAGATGTGATATAAATGAAACTCACTGCAAGTAGTTTATCTCATTCTTGTAGGAGACCAGAGCAGCCTGGTGGATGCCATTTCCACTGACCAATAACTCATTGTCCAAAGCCAAAGTGAGTTCAGACAGACAAAGTCTCTCCTCTAGAGAAAAGTCCAGAGTCTACACACAGATTCACAAACAAAACAAATGTACATCTAAGGGTTAAAAAGTTAGGAGACCAAAAATATTAATTTCACCATACATTTCAGATGTTCCTTTCAAAAACAAGTATAAAGCCTAGCAATTTAAAAGTTACACCACAGATCTCTATTAAAGAGCCACATGATATTAAGTACTAAAAATGGACATGGCATAAACAATGAGAGAAAGAGTGTGAACAATTTTTAAATCCTCTAACCCAAAGTATGAGTGCAATGAATAATCCGAAGTTGTATTACCTGTAGGACATCCCTGCTGTTGTGGATGCCTTCCTCTGTCCACAGCGAGATGACCTTCTCTGGGCTTGTGCATCCCGACCCATCATCCAACCGGGACAAGAGCCTCTGACCAACAGTGGCCGACAGTATTGAGGGAGAGGTGGATCGCAACGCACGTTCCTCAAGGACCTGAGACAGCAGAGGGAACGACATGAGGGAAAAATAAAGTCAAAGGAAACAATGAACCACACAAGGAACAATGCTGTCCTTGACACGCTATTAAACAAAATTATTTTTACCGACCACTAATAAACGTTCTTATGGTGTTGCAACACTTAAGCTGGCTTAACCCAGTTTTAAGCTCCAGTCACCGCAAAATATTCATGCAACTACAGAACACAATGTTTTTCTCTTTTACAACACCCTTGATCTAGTCCGATTTTACATTTTGTGTCCATTGAATATGTGCACACATCCTTCCTTACATAAATTAAGTTTAAGGTAAAATGATATGCTTTGTGCTTAAAAAAAATCCTAAAATGGCAATTCACCTCAGAAATATCATCACCATAGGACTCCAAAGTGTCTTTAAATTCCCAGGTAAATACGCTACATGCAGGTATGAGGCCTGCCGTGCAGTACATGGTGTCAGAGTTTAGTACAGATACAGGTTTGGTCTTTGCACAGGAACACATGATCACTAGAAACTGAAGAGTGAAAGAGAGGCTCCGCCTTCTTCATTAAGTTAATTGGTTGCAGTCTGTGCATCTCTCTCATCTTGTCATCTTTACAAAATCAGTAGGTATGAAAAATTGTCAGCTGTGGAGGCTTTCATCCAACAAATATATAAAAACTTGCTCCTCTGAGACTTGTTTTTTCCAGGTTAACTACTTCTGCAATATTTCTGCTAGCTTTATCTGTAAATTATGGAAGCCCATTTCCGCCACATGAGAAAAAATCATGTTCTGGTAAAAGTCGAAATTTTAACTTTTTCAAGTCATAATTATGATATAAAAAGTCGAAAGTATAAGATAAAGTCATAGTTATAACTATTAAAGTGATCATTTTGAGTTTTATTTTCCTAATTATGACTTTTTATCTCATAATATCTCAAAACTTTCAAAGTCATAATTATGACTTTTTATATCAAAAGTATGACTTTAAAAATTATGAATTTAAAAGTCATAATAACTTTTTGTCTCATAATTAATTCTTTAAATTTTTTTATCTCATAATTTTGACTTTTAAAGTTATAATTTTTACTTTTTATCTCATAATTATGACTTTTTAATATCAAAATTATGACTTTTTATATAAAAATATGACTTTAAAAGTCATAACTTTGACTTTTATCTCATAATTCATTATTACAACTTTTCAATCTCATAATTTTGACTTTTAAAGTCATAATTTTTACTTTTTATCTCATAAATATGATTTATCAGAGCATATTTTTTTTCTTATGTTGCGGAAATGGCTTCCATAGTAAATATGATTGCTGTATTTACTTAATTTGAAGTCTGAGAATCTTTTTTTATAGTTTCAACCTTTATATATTAACATATTTTAAAATGTATTTCAGGGACAACAAATACATTTCTAATTTTACAACCCATACAGCAAAAATATATTTTTCCTGGACAAAATATAAAAGTTTGTATTAAATGTATAAAGTATAAGTATAAAATTTATAGGTATGCATAAAATATAAAATGATAAGTATATTTTTACATAATAGGTATTACTATAAGTATCTTTTCAAACATGTCATGGTTTGTAAGTAACATACAAAGTTTTTCTTCCAATGTGACGGAAATATAAATGCTTCAAAATATATTTATTTTTAAAATATATAAAAAAATTACTAAAAATTATATTGGTGAAAAATAAATTTTTGTAAACATATTTTAAAATGCATAAATTTTTTTGGCCATTTTTTGTACATTTTAAAATACATTCTTTTGCTGTAAAGGTTTAGATACAGATATGTAATTTTGAGGTACTATGATGAATTTTTTAGGTATAAAGATGTATTCTTTGAAAAGATACACCCCCAGTGACATCTTTTGTACAATAAAAATATTTACACACTGCTGCTTCATTTGCACAGAAAGCACTAACCATCACACTCTTTCATGACAGTATCAACATTAACAATCAAGCAATTTTCAATTTCAATAGCAATGTCAGCTTGACCTTGCGGTGTTCATCCTGACCTTTGAGATGGAGCGCTGAGTTTTGGGCCGGGCAGGGGTTGAGGTAGAGAGAGGTGCAGAATGATTGTGTTGTCTGAACAGACCGCTCTGAAACTCACTGACACTGACTCTCCCATCCTGATCTCTGTCGAGTTTCCTGAAGAGAGCATCTAACTCCTGCACATAGACAAAAATATATTATATTCGTATACATATACACAAAATGTTGACATGGCATAAACAATGATTTGAATAACTACTGTAGCAAACACGTCTTGATATAACTTTAAAAATGTCTGTACCCCAGACTGCAAGTTTTTGAGGCCGATGTGGTCACAGACGAGTGACAGCTCCTCTCTGTTCAGTGATCCTCCAACTCCGACCCCCAGATCCGCCCATACTGCCCTCACCTGCCCGTCTGTCACTTCCTGCCGAGGGTCGAGGAAGCGCTGTGGACTTCCCGTTACATCTTGACTCCAGATCTTTAACTGGCCTTGAGGATGCATAAAAAAAGGATTATATATAATGTGTTTTGTTTCGCCACAAAAAGTAGCAGCAGTCTTTAATTTACCTTGTGCCACAAAAAAGTGGTGTGTGGAGTCCTTGTTGCTTCCAGTGTCCTCATCAGACTTGAGACTCTGTAAACATTGTATTTAACAGTTAAAACGTATAAAATGCAAAATATTTGCATGCTGTTCACAGTAAACATACTACAGAAACAGTTGAAGTATGCTATTGGGCTAATCTATGAGGATCACAAATGTCATTTTGAAGGGGCACAGGAAGAGTTCAGTTCAGACTAGTTGTTTAAGTGTTGTTGTGCAAGTGCAAGTGCACATGCATGATGCAGTGACAGCTGAGAGAACTATACAACGGTCGCAAGGCATTCCAGTCATACTGTCATTACTTCTGCAACACTGGACAGGAAAAACTGGAAGAGAAGCTCATTTTTTACAGAGGCACTGAAGCGTGCTATAGGGCTTAGAGCTCTGTTAAATCTCACCCTAATGATGCAAAAAAGCTTATGTAAGAGATTTAGAGTTATTCAACAGTACCCGTCTAAGAGCTTTTAACTAATGGCTAACACTAATGTTGACAAATGTAGTACAACATACGGCATTCATTTGAAACAGTACACATTATGCAATCGTTTTTGGTGTTCGATCAAATAATAAGGCAAGAAAAACGTACACATTCAGTATATATCAGAATCATGGCACTTATTACTTATCCGAAAGGGAAGGTCGAGTTAAGCACTTTGCATTTTGGGATACAATGTTCAGTGCAGTTTATGTTGTGTGAACTTGGCATTTCATCCAGGCATTTCATGAATCCAGAAACAAATGCATATTGTGTCCAAAGGACAACCTTCCAGTCTCTCTCATGAATCCAACTCGGAAGTGACTTAAACTGCAATTTATCAACAGGCTTCAAAAGAAAGAAAATCCCACAGATCCCCCAAATGTCCAACTTTACAGCTAAAAAAATATATATGTTTACGGCCTGGTACAAAGTGTTTTTGAACTAAATAGCAAATTTATGAGGTGGGTAAATTTTTGTAACTTCTCCGTTTGAATTATATTAAGCCTTAAAGTTCTTCATAATTAAGTATGTCGCCCCTTGAGTGACTGTTGAATTGTCGCTGATGTCACTTCTGTCAAAGCTAGGTGGGAGTGGTTTTAGCAACCAGGCACCTCAGCTCCACTCAGCTCTTCTTAAAAACCTGCTGATGCACGCAGCAGCGTTACGTGAATGTCTGCGCTGCCCATGTGACAGACCAACTAAGCAACATGATGGCATGTGAGAGGGTTGTGTGTCATCGTGCACCAAACGTCTTTTTTCAAAAATTACAGCATCTTGGACTCCTCTGCATTCATGAGGGAGTATCAGCGCAGTGAGCGTACGATACGTAGTGGTATATTGATGAATGTGGAGGTTGGAGGCACCAAACAGGAAGCAAAACAACACCAGTCACAAGTTAAAAGGAGGATTTTAAAGAAGATTACGATATAAGGAAAGAGGATATTAAAGGTAGGGTAACACATTTTGAAAAATGCTAACGGTAGCCGCCTAGCAATGAAATCCCGATCCCACCCTCAAGTCAAATCGCCATCCAAAGTCACGCCTCTTTCAAAACACATGAACACGCACAGATCAGAAGGTCACATCTCATGTCTCATTCACCAGTGAGAAAACTTTGCAGTACAAAGTGAATAACACTTCCAAAATAACCAACATAAACAACTGGTTTACATCAGAATTAGTTTAAAGGAATAGTCTACTCTTTTGCCATATTAAACTATGTTATTACCTCAACCTAGACGAATTTATACATTCCTATCTTTTTTCAATGCGTGCACTGTACAGCGCATTGTGAATGTGTTAGCATTTAGCCTAGCCCCATTCATTCCTATGGTACCAAAAAAAAGTTTTATTTTGTGGCACCATACTAACTGGTATAACTCCTCGTGTAACAGTCTTTAAATAGGGAAAACATGGAAGTGCCTGGTGGCTTCCCTGTTTGGTACCATAGGAATGAAGGGGGCTAGGCTAAATGCCAACACACCCACGACGCACTGCACAGTGCACGCACCGAAAAAAGATAGATATGTATCAGTTCGTCCAAGTTGAGGCAACAACACAGTTTAATATGGCAAACGGGTAGACTATTCCTTTAAGCACACGTTCGGTTGTGTAGACGTAGTAACTACATCGTTACGCTAATCCGTAAACGAACACAAATTTCATAAGCAACACAATGTTTCATCAAAGTAGAATATCTGAATCCATCTGAATCCAATACAAACATATCGCGTACCTACCTTACCAAAATAAACAGTGCAACCACCCTTTCAGACCCTTTGCCTCCTGCAGCTGTTTGGATCTCGTGGTAAAGCAGTTAAGTTATTGATGTTCATTTGGGTTTTTGCTCATGCTGATCCAGGCAGTTTTTGCTGTTGTTGTTATAAAAGATGCATTTAGTTTTGTGCCTCCTGTGTAGGTTGTCCATTCAGCAGAAAAGTTTGCTGTTCTCGCTGTTTACAGGCAGGAGGTGAGCGCACGTGAACGCGCTGATGACGTATGGTGTCTGCGTGGACTTGCTGCGTGGTGGGTATTCAAATTACGCTTACGGATGAGGGACAAAAAAGGAAAAGTCCATTCGGACCGAAATCTATGATTTGTTGAACATTTTTTGGTCCTACGCCTTTCACAGATGACATAAATTTCTACAAATACATTTAAACAACTTAACACAATGATTGCTATCAGGATGTGAGTAGACTTCTAACCAGCATAACTAAAAATGTTTCAGGATCAAATCAGTTACCCTACCTTTAAGTAACAGCTTTACAAGTGTTCACAGCGTTGCAGTGAAAAATAAGAGAACGCTTTGTTTCATCTCTAAAAATTAAGTGCCAAACATCACTATGTATACATCCATACAAAAACCACACAGTACATAATCACTAGGTGTGCACGAAAACATCACTAGTTATGTCTCTAAAGACACAGTATTCCCACAGCTTTTGTCTGGTAAAAAATTAAATGTCCTGTATTTAAGTTTGTGAGCGTGAAAAGGTGAAAAACCTTGTGTGCAATATTAATAAGATCATGTTTAATTATTTACATAAACATGTAGTGCTGCTGCTCACATAAATGTTGTCAAAGAGCCAAGAATCTGTGCTCAAGATTATGAATCTGCAGAGGAGCTGTCCCACACAATTTCATGCAGCATGCTTCCTGGTTGTACATATTTTTGCCATTGAGATGACTGCCGATCAACCTCAATTCACCCTGCTTACATAATGGATAAGTCTGCTCCAAATGATCTACAGTAAAAAAGCAGAAAGCCTAAAAAGTCAACATGTGTTTGCAACCCATATTTTTTGTCCATTAGGAACTGACTGAATCATGAAGAGTGGGTTTTATATAACACTATGAATGTTTTAAAAAGTAGGAGGCTAGAACAAATATAGAATTTAAGAAGTAATTTAAGAGATGGAACAAGTCTTCCTTGCATATTTAATCATGTATATCTGTCTTCAAATTGTACGGTAACTCTGAGTGCTGAGTGTCAAAATTTCATTTACAGAGAAAAAAAAAACCTGAGCTCATCTAAACACTTGGCATTTTTCTTTAGGAGGTGCACATCAAGTTATGTATTATTTTATCACACATGATACGCTCTTGATACCAAGCACTCTAAAACAAGAACAGTGGGAAGTAGGGACAAATTAATTTGTAAAGCCTTTTACATAATGCTTACGTAAAATAACATTGCATAGTCGCTAAAAGAGATTACTCATCTAGACATGATGAGTTGGACTCATCCTACCCAGTAACATGAAATCAGTTCTGACAGAATGGCTTTTGAAAGCATGTAATCTGTCTTATCTGCTAAAAGTACCGATGCTAGGTTACATAAAGGGTCTAAATATTTTAAAACGTCAGAATGAAAAAGACTAGAGGGAGGACAGGATCACATACCAGAAAGAGAAAAAGAGAGGGAGAGAGCTCTGGTATGCAAGTATGCGTTTCTAAAATGAGAGGCACAGTTAGAGGAAGCGGCATGCCAAATTATAGCCAAACCCTTCCCTTGTTTTACTTTACATTATCAGGCTTTCTGGCCACAGCTGATGCTTTACAAACAAACCCATGTGAGCCTGAACTCCACCCAGACCAACTCGAAAAGTCTGAAATAACACCATGTTGAACAGACAGGCACAGAAACAAACCAGACTTAATGGAGGCTGGCGTGCTGGTTGATAAACGCAGAATGCTGGTGGTTGCCAACATAAACTGTACTGTGGCGGGCCAGCGTGCTTTCATTTTTGCTTAATGCATTTAAAAGAAGTCAGGGCAGCCTGTGATCAACCTAAGTAGCATCATTAGAGTAGATGTCACCTTTAAGCCAATGCAAAACTTTTAGTTGCTCTCTAAAATTGCTGGGTTGTTTTTACCCTATGGTTGGGTAAAATATGGACAGAGCTGCTGGTTTAAATTATTAAAGAAAATGTCCATTATTGACCTAACAATGGGTTGAAACGTCCCACCATTGGTTCATTTAACACAGTGGTTGGGTTTGTCCATTTTACTCAACCATGCGGGTGTATTAGGCTAGAATGCTTGGGTGGTTGACAGGATTGCTGTACATTGCGGCACATAGTAAAACACATTGCTATGTGGTTGCTAGGCCATTCTGGGTGGTCGTTGGAGCATTGCTATGTGGTTGCTTACTGGCCCAAGTCAAAATTGCGCACCTCCGAATATCTGATTTCTAGTTGAGTTGCCATTTAAACAACAATATTAAACAGGAAAGTTTTATGCTTTTTGTGGTCCTTAAAATGGCAACTTTTGAGAATGGGTTTCAAGGTGCAAGTTTTCTAAAACAATGCGTGTAAACTACGTAACCGCAAGTCTGTGAAAACAGTGACTTCATGCGCATGTGTTAATTCAGTCTACAGACGGCTGCCTCAAAGTTAACTTCCGGTTTCTATGTGTTTATCGGTCTAGTGGCTTTGGTTTCCTAAAGGTCACATTCTTCCTGATTCCATTTTCAAACTTTAGTTAGTGTGTAATATTGCTGTAATAGCATAAATAATACCTGTAAATAGGGTGGCCATTCGTGCCAGTTCCGCCGGACCCGTCCCGAACATGTTTTCGGGTTCGTCTTCCGGAAGTCGCGTTGCTCGACCGCATACGTCATCGAGGTTCTCACATTTCAGTTAAAATACATTAGAAAATTAAGATTTATTTCTTTTAAGATATACAATCATTGTAGTTTCATTCTTACCTTGAAATGTAACGGTTGCTTTTCTGAAATTAAACCCGAAATATTAAACCTTGATGACGTATGCGGTAGACCAACGCGACTTCCGGAGAACGAACCCGAAAACATGTTCGGGACGTGTCCGGCGGAACTGGCACGAATGGCCACCCTACCTGTAAAATGATAAAGCTCAAAGTTTTGTGCACGCGCGCTCTCGCATCTGTCCGAAGTCCGAACACAAATCCTCATGTATTTGTTCAGTTTTATGCATTTCAAGCGAGCTGAGGCAAACTAACTATCCCTCGCATTTAAAATATAATCATCTGCATCATGGCACCGCTCTCTGTCTCTCTTTCGCTCGCACATGCAAAGAGCTGCGCGCTCATGCTGTCCTAAGTCATATCAGTAATCCTGTGTATGTTTGATAAGTTATATGCATTTCAAGCGATCGTGTATAAAATATGGATCGCGTTCCTCTGGACCGATGTGTTTAAGGCACTTCTGAAGGGACCACTGCTTTGACACCTTGTAGCCTTCTGCAACAACACTAAACAATGCATTGAATTGAATTGAGTTGTGTGTGTGTGCGGGCGCGCGCGTGTGTGCATGTGTATGTGCGTGTAAACACATGTTTTAAAGTCATTAAGTAATCGTGTTATCCAGTTTTTCCCCAAATCATTTACATTTTAATCATTAACATAAAGGCACACTCTTTGTATGACTAAAATAACAGTAAAGGGTAAAAAAAATAATTGCCAAAAATTAAAACGGAATTTGCAAAAATTAAAACGGAGAAAACGGAATTTAGGAAAAAATAAAATGGAATTTGGGAAAAAATAAAACGGATTTTATAGGGCCCTACTAAATGTCGACAGACTATTGCAAAATTATGACGTTTCCATTAATCGATGATATGCGACTGAAACTTAGTTTTCCTCTCGCAATAAGTCATTTCAAGCATCATGTCAACTGATGTTAGTAGGTTTACTGAAATCACATCCAATGCACTAGGTATTATTTTTAACCAAAGAAGACATAAGAGTATTATCCAAAACATTAATGCCAAGGAAAGCCCCTTATACTTAGCAGCGGCAACGTATAGGTGCTTTCTGAAGGTAATAGTACATTATTTTAAATCAAAAGAGATGCAGGTGTGTTATCCAAACATTATTTGCAAGAAAATTCTCTTATACTTGGGAGCAGACACGTATTGAGGTGTTTCTTGGAGGTTTTAGTACCTACCGCATCATCTTCAAATAATATGTGACTTACTTGCATCAGGCGACCTGAAAATGCAGAAATGTTTTATTGCAGTTTTGCGAAATACACCGAAATGCCTGAAAAACTACCTATTAAGAGCCTAAACACTTTTTTGCGATATACTGAAGTTTTTCCTGAATTAACGTGTTTCCATTAGCCGTATTTTCAATTCGCAATGTCAATTTGCACAATTTTAAGAGTCTGAACAAAAGTGATTTACTTGGCTTGTCATCAGAAATAATCTACTCTAGAAGGACTCTGTTGTTATTGATTCAATGTGAAAGTCTAACGAAAGTTAAGTTTGGTCCACAAAAGCCATTTGTTTATGTTGTTGCTGCTGAAACGGTCTAGAAGCATGCGCGAGTATAAACAAAACGACAATGGGGGCATACAGGACTGTGTTTGTGCTGCTTAAGATACTGAGTTTAATAACGCTTTTTCAAGTAGCAGTATTTTTTAAAAATGCAAAAGAAAAAAACTTTGTTATGTTGTGTGAACATGGCCTAAGTATGTCATATGTTGTTTTATCTAAAAATAGTAATAATAGCATAACCTCTCTTCAACATGATTTAAAGTAATCATTCATGACAGCAGCACCAAACTGTGTGGAATGGGTTACAAGTCAAAGTTAAAGCTTTGTTCAAAAACAGAAACAATTACAGTTGTCCTTGCCGACACCACTAATATACAATGTTATTTAAAACATGAACATACTTTCAACAACGAAATCTTCCCTCCCCTATAAAACAACTATAATTGTAACATCCTATAAAAGGACATCCAACCTCCAATTATCATCATTTGTTTCTAGTGCCAATAAAATATGATACTTTATCCAAAGTAGCTTTTTAAATATCAAAACATAAGAATCAAGAGTTTCAACAGCACAGGTTTGAAATGGCACTGTTATGAAGAAGTAAAATGACTCCAGAAGAAAAGCACAGACACAGCAGAAACAACAGACCTCCCCTACAAGTGCGCCTGCTCCCTGGAAAAAGAAAGAACGAGAGCGAAAGAAAATTCAACGAAACGAACCATGCCTGATCCCGGGCCAAAAGCAACACCAAAGTCCGGTGAAGATGGGGGCCGCACCGTGGCCAGGCTCATGCACATTCCATAATACTGCACTTCCTGTCTGTAAAAACCAGGTCAGACCAGACCCATTCACTACAAATTCAACTGACTCAGGTGGCCAATTGACTAACAATGCAACACTTTAGTGGAAATGCAGTCTAAACAAAAGGTGCTAAGATATAATATCCATTTGCATACAGACAGACCTATTTGCAATTGAATCTGCATTCAAATTGAATTAACACTTGAACATAAAAGTGTCTCCTTATCTTATTAGATGTATTAGGTTCATTTATTAATCTCTTAATCTTGTTTTAATTTTTATTTCTACAATCTTTCAAATGGAAATGGCATAGCAAACAAGATTATGAACTTCACCCCAACGCTCTCCAATGAGGTGGAGCGTCTGAGTTTAGCTCTTCTCACACCATTTGTTTCTACTTTGTCTGTCCCAAACGATGGCAAGTCTTCTGAGTCGGCCACAAGCTCCAAATCATTCTTGTCTGGTCGTGACCGGCGGCCGTACCTTTTGGTTCCTTTCACATATTTAGGTTTCACTTCCTCTGGGATTGCTAGAATCACAGAAAAACTATGCATTACAGATAATAACAGCATCTGAGATAGAAGAAATCTAAAATCTAACCTAATCTTTATTTTCATCTAATAAAATAAGAAATTTGTTCTCTTATGTTTATATTTCTATAGGTCCCTAAAAGGTTATTTGTAGAAGATAAAGCTTCTTCATACTTATAAACGTAACAAAGAAATGGTGCTTTAAAGAACCTCTGACTAAAAGGATCTTTGGGGAACCAAAAATTATTCTTCTATGCCATCACAGCAAATATCCATTCTACACCTTTATTTTTAAGAGTGTACCAGGATGGAACATCTCCAAATCAGAGATTAGCTTAACATCTGTTTCTCATCACAGGTTTCAGATATTACTGGCAAAAACTATAAATGCACGCTGACAGACTGCAAATTAAATTTAAATTTTGGTTTTGCACAAAAGATAACAGAATCTGTATTTAAAATCTGATTTTGGGTTCAGTAAAAAAGGCCAAAGCAATCATTTGGCACAAACTTCATATTCTTATGAGCTATTGTTGTAAATGCAATAATAAACAAGAGCAAACATGCCATTTGTATTTACAAATATATCCAAACTGTCTTTATTGCATGAAAATGCTTTTGGATTTGCATACTTTTTTTAGCATTTCCAGCATCACAATATGATCAAATATCCAAAAACACAATAAGACAAACCTAAACTAATCTTCATTTACTGAAATAAAAACAACTGTCCAGTCATAAACTGGCCTTAAAAGGCATTTGAAAAATGTCAATTTTGCTAGTCCTCAAAACTAACTTTACTTTGGCACAACACTTTGATATTTGTTTATACCAGTTGGTCCCAATTTCATTGTTCATAGTCCTATGGACAAGTTTGACAACCATTAAATATCAAAACACTTTCTGTGTTATTTATTTTTTATCTTAACACTTTTTATAAATACAGTGACATTCATATGACTTTCTTTGAACTGTTTACATCACTTCTTAAAAAGGGACATTCCACTTTTTTTGAAAATATGCTAATTTTCCAGCTCCCCTAGAGTTAAACATTTGATCCCTACCGTTTTGGAATCCATTCAGCCGATCTCCGGATCCGGCGCTATCACTTTTAGCATAGCTTAGCACAATCCATTGAATCTGATTAGACCATTAGCATCACGCTAAAAAATAACCAAAGAGTTTCACTATTTTTCCTATTTAAAACTTGACTCTACTGTAGTTATATTGTGTACAAACACCGACAGAAAATGTATTTGATATTACAATGATATTACGCAGTGCCTCAAAGTAGTCCCCTTTAGTAGTAACTTTCAATAGCAGGGGACTATTTTCAGGCAATGCGTAATATCAATGCGCCTCCTGCAGCCATGTTACAGCAGCAAAGTCCTTGATTATTACGCCAGAATGAGAATATAGTCCTAGCCATATCTGCCTAGAGAATCACAACTTTTGATTTTCTGTCGGTCTTGGTACACGATGTAGCTACGGAGGAGTCAAGTTTTAAATGGGAAAAATATCGAAGCTCTTTGGTTATTTTTGAACGTGATGCTAATGGTCTAATCAGATTCAATGGATTATGCTAAGCTATGCTAAAAGTGGTACTACAGTACCAGACCCGGAGATCGGCTAAATGGATTCCTGACACTGTAAAAATGAAATGTTTAACTCTATGGGAGCTGGAAAATGAGCATACTTTCAAAAAAAGTGGAGTGTCCCTTTAAAACAATCAAACCATAAATACACTGTGCAGTGAAGATAAGAATTTAGACAACTTCACCGGGAGCCTTAAGTCCTTCAAATGACAAACCTTGAGTGGACAAGGTCCAGATTAACTTTAAAAACAAAATAATAATGATAAATATATGTTTTCCATCTGCAATTTAAATACCTGGTTCAAGATAGCTGCTCTCCTCTTCTGAAGTACTAAAATCCAATGACCTCGACAACACAGCTACAAAGCCCTCTTTGAACTCCTCGAAATTAACCTGCAACGCAACACAATTGATTATTTTAATGTCTGATGATATCTCATAATAATACAGAATTAGGTTTACAACATCTGTTTTAAACAAAGAAGGAATGAGAGAGGATAGCAAGCCTGCTTATCTTACCCTGGCATAATGCTGTGTACCTAGCAGAGTGTCTAACAGCAAGGGCAGATGGGCATCTAAACTGAGTTTGTGGCATAAGGCGGTAAGCTCCTCTTTGTCAAGGTAACCTGTGCCTGTGGTGTCACAGCTGTCAAACTCAGCCTTCAGTTGGGCCACATAGCGACTCTGCTCCTCCTCATCCATCCCACAACATTCTGGACCGCTTGCTAGTTCTGGGATATAAATGTAAAATAATACGTGTTAAAAAGCTTTGTGGTCAATCTTGCAATAATGGAAGGGTAGTTTGTCATGCATTTGCATCACACACAACGAGAATAAAGTTTGATTCAGTGGTAGAGCATTGTGTTAGCAATGCAAAATGTCATGGGTTCGAATCCAAGTGAACACACATACTTGCAGATGCTTTTATCAAAAGCCCCTTAAAATTTTGTTTAAAGAACCAACAGCAAGTCTAGTCTTAAAGACTACATTTACAAATAGAAATGGAGTTTAAGCTAAAAAAAATATTTTAAACACATATATATATCTATACTTTGTCTTATAAACTAGTTTCAAAATATTAAATGTTTATTCTGTTATATCATGTTGATGCTTCCTGTTATTTAAGGCATCTTTAGTTTTACAAAGAGAGATAAGAATTTTATTGTTTTGGTACAATTAAAATAAAAACTACTAGAAACTTTAGCCAATGAGAGCATTACGTACATTTGGGGTAATGCACTGAAAAAAGCAAATCAGTATATCAGTAAATCCATTATAAAAAAAAACAGTTAAAACCAGCATAAATTGGTAAGATGGTTTTTGCTGGTCTCCCAGCTTAGTTTTAGCTGGTGTAGCAAACTGGTTTGTGTTTTGGTCACTTTTTAAGCTTTACTTTTAAGCTGGAAGACCAGCTCATCCACCAGCTTGACCAGCTTTGCCAGGATGGGAGGACCATCTTAAACCAGCTACCAGTTTATACAGGTCTTAGCTGGATTTTTCACTATTAATCTTAAAAAAAGCCTTATTCACAAATCAAAAAGGGGTTCTTAATATATTTTATACTCATTTAATATTTTCATTTTTTACATAACGTGGCATTATTGCATCTTATCAATGTAAAAATAATAAATCAATACGAACATCAAAAAAATAACAATAAAATACATAAACAGTAAACAGCATTCGAGTCTTAACCTTACAAAAGTGTTTTTTAAGCATTTTACAAATTAAAGCCTACAGGTATCCCACAATGCATCTCGCGGGTTTGGTATACACTTCACCATGGGAACGAGGGACAAGAATAATGTAAAACAATGGTGGAAAACACTCTGGATCGTGGTACTTTCCCAGTACGGTTTAAAAACATTGAGTCCTGAAAGATGTATGGATGGACTATCAAACTAAATCTACGTCTTATGCGCTAATATAACAACAGTACAGTAAAGCATCTTACCGTAAAACTCACGTTGCCTCCGTTGCCGTTAAAGTCACTTTCTGACCAGCATCAATTGCGCTCTCCTACTAAAAACCATTATGGTCATAGAGATATTGCCCACAGACAGACATCTTTTTGGCCTTTAAATAGCGATATAAATACGGCATCTACGATAACGGTACGGGATAAAAGTACACGGCTGCAGGGCAGACTCGCACTCATCCCCCGACTGTAGTTTTGGGAGGTACAGAGAGAGAGTCAGAGATGCTCTGTCTGCAGCCCCTGCTGGTCAGGCGGTGGACGAGACTCAAACACGAGCCTTAACCCCTACCATGAAAACAGCTAAGCACTTTTATTTCCTGATGATTTTTTATTGTACAAGTTAAATTTGCACTTTTATATAAACGCAAACTTTAGTTGACGTGGTTATGTTTTTTAAACGTCTTAAACGTTTTTTAAAACTACGCGGAGGATACATAATATTGCAGATCGTATTATTTCTGTCGAAAAAATTCAAAAGACATTCTTGCTGACAATTTCTTAATAACAGGCAAATAAAAACATTATTACATTTGTCACATTTTCTAGTATAAGAGATGTTTTAATGATTTTCTTATTTATAGTTTTTCTTTCTGAACATTGAAAAAAATGGAGGACATGGATAGTAGACATTATTTACATTATACTTTGAAGATTTCAAGCACACTGAAATTGTATTATAGCGCCACCCATCGGCAGACAACATTTTTGTATTGTACACAGTATGTAATATATATATATATGTGTGTGTGTGTGTGTGTGTGTGTGTGTGTGTGTGTGTGTGTGTGTGTGTGTGTGTGTGTGTGTGTGTGTGTGTGTGTGTGTGTGTGTGTGTGTGTGTGTGTGTGTGTGTGTGTGTGTGTGTGTGTGTGTGTGTGTGTGTGTATAATATCTATGGTTGATTGTATATCACTAACGCCGCCTTCTGACAAAAGTATGCCATTACAGGATCTTGCATAACCTGGTTATGCTCAATATTATATAAACTGCCATTATATAACCCCGTTTTATTTCCACAATAAAAAGACAGAATAGCATGTATGTAAACTTTGATAGATGAGTGAGTTTATGTTCACGTTTGGGGCTATTTTATTTATATTATATTTTAGTTATAAGTTTTTTCCTTTTGTGACAACGACTTTGAAGAGATCTTGATGAAATCTTAATGGGCTATAACACCAGAGAGTGTGCTTTTACAGATCATAATAAAGGTGAAGGGTGCGCCCTTTGTTCTTTTTGGAGAAATTCCCAAAACTGAACTTATACAAGAAGTCATCATCACTCTCTGCTCACCATGACTCAGCACAGCTACTGTACGTGACCTCTCATCTCCAACTAGATTGACGAAAATTGATGCATGTAAACACAGCCAATGTAAGATAGAGTGTTTAGATGTTTCATCTGTAAATATCAGTGATACTGCAAACCAACCATTTCCGACTTTTCCACCCACCAGCACGAGAAAATAACTTTAAATTTAGTTAAATAGTCATGTTCGACTTCAAGCCATGCTGCGCAGGCCGATCGAAATATAACATCAACGTACCGCGAGAGTGATTAAAAAATGCAGCTCTCGCGTGACTTTAGTGTCATGCGCCATAGAACGCATGCAGTCGAACACATGTTTTACGTCAACATACCAAACCCCGCCCACCAAATATGAAACTCGCGTTGCTATTGGATATAAGAGGGGTGCTCAGGTAACGACAAGGAACTGATTGTGGGAAAACTAAGTATCGAGGTTTTGCACTTACATGATCATCTTTCCACAGAACAGTAAGTATATTAATAAACTTACGATTTATAGAATAATTATGAGCTACAATTTTATGCAAGTTAGTCGTCTCTGTCGATATATGAATGCCACATTGTTGCAACCA
Source organism: Misgurnus anguillicaudatus (assembly GCF_027580225.2). Taxonomy (NCBI): domain Eukaryota; kingdom Metazoa; phylum Chordata; class Actinopteri; order Cypriniformes; family Cobitidae; genus Misgurnus; species Misgurnus anguillicaudatus. Next base: position 11,592,425 of record NC_073347.2, read on the forward strand.
TGTAGGCCATGCACTTTGTATACGTTGACTTGCGAGTTTCTTGCAAGTTACAGTATTATTTAGTCCAATAAATATTTCTCATGGTTGGTGTATTTATTAATTCAGTATCTGTATATGCACGTGTCTTTGCTATATTAGTATACAGTAATATTATTATACAGTGCTTGCACAGTATGGGAACTCATTTTGATAACGGCAGAAAATATTTAAAGCACAATGGGTATTTCAAATGTATTATAGGCTATTTAAAGATGAAACTGCTATAAATAAATAAAGGTAACATGCAAAATATCAACTCATTCATTTGGGTAACAGAAAGTTTCATGAATTGTATTGTAAAGTGTAAACCACCTGTGACAATGTGCGTTAAAAGAAATAGGAGAATCTACATTATGTCTCCTATCTGTATTTATAATAAAAAAGCAAGATACGCTACAGGATTATTTTCACTAACACTACTTTTCCCTCTATTTTCTTTTTGTATTATTTTATTGTAAGTGCATAGCCTACATTAAATACTGGTGACAGTGACTCACATGGTTTCTTATCTTAAGTACAAACAATGCAAGGACTGTTGAAATGCTCAGAAAGAGGGGAAAGTTCAGACCATACAAAGACAAAATTGAATTGCTTTCCACTCTTTTGCAGGAAGAATTATGGGAGGGCAGCTGTCCATTGACGAGAACGTTCATGTGGTTATCGTTGGCGGTGGTTTTGGTGGCATTGCAGCTGCTCAGCACCTCAAGCATCACGGGGTGCCATTTATGCTAATTGACGTCCTTGATGCTTTTCATCACAACGTTGCAGCTCTGCGTGCATCGGTTCAAAATGGTATGCAAAACATAAATGGTACAAAAATGAGACATCTGAATGATTAGAATTACAGAACAGCTTGTTCTTTCAGGTTTTGCCAAGCAGACTTTTATACCATACAAAGAAACATTTGGGTTGAATTTCATCCAAGGACGTGTAACACAGATAGATAAAGAAACGCAGACCGTTGAGCTCGACAATGGAAAGGTATGAGCAGAAGAAAACAAGGTAACACCTTGATAGTTTACTTTAGACAACTTCTTGTCAACTACTAGTCATCACAGTATTATTATGCTATTGAGTTTAGCATACTTTTACATAATAATGATGTACTGTAGAACAAAATAACGTTTTTTCTTTGCGTTTTTAAAAAAAGATCCACGTTTACACCAATTCACAAAAGCTCCATAGTATTATGCATGCCAGGCCAGTAGATGGCGATGTTACCTTGTAAAGAAACACACTGCGGCCCTGTCCCAAATGGCGCACTTCATGTGGACTTTCGGTCTCGTGGCCTTAAATTGCGCGTGCTCACTTAGTCAACGAGTCCATAGGGTGTCCCATCTGTCATTTTGACGCTCCGAAGTGTGCTCATCAGCGCCTCCTTTGACCCCTTGATGCGGTCTTCAGCGAAGCCCGCACTGCAGCAGGCTTTTCGAACTTTACAAACCCAGAAGTCCTTGCGAAAGAGCAATCAGATGACAGAAGGGAGGAGTTCACAATGACGGGAAACTTTTCTACCTATTTCCGGCGTGACGCTCGAATCTGTCCCAAAATGCGTCTCCGGTGCACCCACGTGGACTCGCATCAAGGGTCCCTAAAGTCTGCACTAGATGATGTCATCAAAGTGTGGACTCTGAGGGGGACCACAAGTCCGGAGTGTGCCATTTGGGACCGGGCCTACATCTGTGCACATACCCATTTTTCTACAGGGCAATAAATACACACAATGAAGATGGCAAAGCATTGAACAGTGTTGTTTACACGGATGATAAGGTAGCTTTTTTAATACAAGTGATCCTGGACTATAAAGTGACAAAATTGTGTAAACTGTGTTGGAAAAGTGCTAATAAACTCAGTATCTTGAGCAGCAAAAGCACAGTCCTGCAGGCCGCCATTGCGCATGATGTCACCATTATCACAGATTCACTTTTTCATAGTTTACACAAAGACAAGGAGTCGTTTTCAAAAACGTCCCTTCTTTAAAAGTTAGCGTTTTCAGGACCCAAAAACGCTGTTGTCTTATAAAGCCATATTTTTGCAGCTACATGTCAACTTGGTCTACTAATCCTACTCTACTAATACTTTAATGAGAATTTGTAAACATGTAGCAGTAAATTAATTAGATTTAATTTACATGTAGTTGCAGAGGTTTTTATAGTTAGTAGTAGAATGTCTAAAGTGGACTATCGAAATAAAGTGTACACGAAAACAATTACAGATCCTTTTAATTTAAAATGTACTATTATGTGTTAACAGAAAGTGCGTTATTCGCACCTTATTCTGTGCACTGGAACAAGTGGACCTTTCCCAGGCAAACACAATTCTGTGGAAACCTACCAGTCAGCCATTCAGAAGTATGAGGATTTTGTCAAAGAGGTGAGTGTGTCTTCTGTAATGCTTTCCATGATCTCAATTCAAAAACCACATTTCATTAACAACAGTAAGAGTAGTATAGATTAATTTTTACATTTTCATTTAATTATTTTTGCAGATCCAGGCTGCAAACTCAGTCCTGGTTGTTGGCGGTGGAACCACAGGTGTTGAAATGGCTGCTGAGATCAGGACAGAATATCCAAACAAGAAGGTACTGTAAATGCCTGTATAGCCACACAGCATTTGATCTCTTAACAATAAGATACAAGAACCTGTTTGTATTCTAGGTGATCCTGATTCACCCCCGTGAGGACGTGGCTGATCCTGATCTGCTCTCTAAGGTGAAAGAAGAAGCCAGGCAGATACTGCTGGAGAAGGGTGTGGAGCTGTTGCTGGGTAATAATTCAGTTTGTGACACTGCATGTTGGTATTGCTTAGCAGCATCTTATTTTAAGGTACTTTGCCTCATGTGGGCATCACACATCTGCTTTTCTTCAAAATTGAAGGTGATTTATTGTATGGATGGGATGCAATAAATAATTTGACATTAAGGCAATGCCCAAAGTAGTGCTGCCTCACGATTAGTCGCGACTAATCCTTTGCAGAATAAAAGCTTTTTTTTACATAATATATGCGGGTGTACTGTGTATAATAATTATGTATAAAATACACGCACACACACACACACACACACACACATACATATAATTAAGAAACATTTGAATGTGTATATACATGTTTATTTTATATATAAATATATCTTATATAAATATTTTTCTTAAAATTATACATGTGTGTGTATTTATATATACATAATTATTATACACAGTACACACACACATATTATGTAAACAAAAACTCTTATTCTGCAAACGATTAGTTGCGACTAATCGTGAGGCAGCACTAGTCCAAAGATGTTAAGTTTTATTAAACTAAAAGTATTTTTTAATTCTTCTTTATTGTACTATTTACACACATGCAGGACAGAAAGTGTCAAATCTCGATGAGCTGGAATTCAACAAGTGTCAGAGTGGCATGGTGGTCAAGACCAATAAAGACGAGCAGTTCACAGTCGATCTTGTCATATGCTGTACAGGAAATAAAATCAACTCGGAAGCATACCGCTCCGGTCTGGGTTCAAGTGTTGTTTATTTGCATTTTGTATATAAAAGTATTCTGCTAGTTTCAACTCAACACATCCTTGTTCTTTCAAAAGTTCTTTCAAAAGGTCAGAATACAACTTAGTTTTGAAAAGTGTGTGACTATGGCATAATAGTTTTTTAAATAATTACACCGTTACACATTAGACACATGCACTGATGGGGGCTTAAGCCCAGAGTATTTTATGTGTACACAAATGTATGCACACGGTTGAACACACAACCAAATGCAAAGCATAGTTTATTTTACTTGCAGATGTTTGATGGATGCGCATTGCGACAAAATGCAATGCACCCTTCTCCTGTACTCGCATGCATGACGTATGTGTACAAAGTATGCGTGTTTCCAAAAATCCAGCGGTGTGCATACTATTCTGATAACAAAATATGCGTCACATGCACTGTACGCGGACCCTTGCGTATTCACAAAAACCGATCTATAGACCCCTTCAAGGTTTGTAAACATTGAATGACTATCGGGTGCGCGCGCAGCATGGGGTCGAACTGTTCATACAATTTAGGCTTTATAATTTAATCTAACAGTGCTGAAAAATGATGACTTACCTCAAATGAAGTGAGCACTACAAACACAAGCCTCTTTGATCTTTGCATTGTCTCAGTCTGCACGTTAATTGCTTGCAGCTGCAGATGTTGTATTTTTTTTGTTTTTGAGATTCTGCATGACTCGCGAAAACTTAACGGAAGACCTGGTGCGATTTTCACAGCCCACGACGTAAGTAGGCATTTTTGACAATACCGAATAATACGCAACTGAATCTGCTGTAATGACTTTTCTGACCCCGACATGCACAGTGGGAACAGCCTGTGACGTGAACCGTGAAGGGGTCTATACTTTTAGCTTTAGAGGCTCAAAAACAGGGTAGATAAAAGCCTGTTACTAATTATGATTCAGTTAATAACCTTTCTTACCTTTCTAACCTGCATGTCAAGCTACCTGTTGCAGTAATCTGACATTACGTAGGATGAGAGCTGTACAGGTAGTCAAACGCTCTAAAGGATGAACTGAAACTGCGTGGCAGTGATAGTAACCATGACACCAAAGCTCAGAGGCCTGTGTCAAAAAAGAAAAAAATAGAAGTAAATCTTTGTATCAATGCTTAATTCTTTCTATCAAAATCAGGTGAATAATGATGTCCGAAGCTTTGTTTCACACACACCCACATAACTGCTTCATACTACAAACTGCTTCAACTCTTTGAAGAACAATAACTCTGTGCTCGTGCCCTTAAATGCCGATACATGGCACGCCCATGTGGGTTGTTAAGGTGTATTATATTACGAGAGTTGATAGGTTGATAAAATATTTGGCTTTTGTGGTGAAGCATGATATTTAATATGTACCTAAATTATACTAGTCTTTAGGCAGTTATACAGCTCTAGACAAATTATAGGGCTTTAGTTGATCCTAGACTATTTGACTGCCTAAATGAACTGTAACCGATGATTTTGTTGTAATTCAAGCTTAATATCATTCCATCAAGTAGCCTAATGCATCGAGATGTCCCATTCGTGTTAACATAGTGTCACATTTTTATTTTGCCTAATTAGCATCATTAATGCTAGCCTAAAAGTCGGCTATTAATCTTGTTCACTAGACTGCCAGGTGTAATGTAAAGGTGCACCAAATCATCGGAAGAAATCGATATTTCTTAATTATTAGTTTAATAAGCTTGCAAATGCTGAAAAATATACTATATATTATATAATACATGTGTGCATGCACCTACATTTATTTACTTCCTCTCTTCGTGGATTCAGTTTGTTTACAAACAGGAAAATATCCACATCCGCAATACAAAAGCTTTATTTGAGTTACCAGGAATTGTTGTCATGTATTTACTGGATTCGTTAATTTATTCATCTATCCATTCATTCATTTTTGCTTAAAAGATTATTGCATTGTTTGTGAAACATTTTGGGTCATCGTGTTTCCCCCACTTTCACCAGCAGAGGTCATCGTTAAGCTTTGATTTGAAAAGCTTCGAGTACGTGCGTCACCGATTACATTTTCTGCTGCGTGTTGTAGGGTTGCTCCTTGAGTTTATGAAATGTCAGCTAAAACAGCTACACCAAAATGAATGTCCTGCACCTGCTTTTTCCTTTGCAAAGCATACAGAATCGTATCTGACTTCCAGGGGCTGTGCCCTTTTATTTTTCCTTAAAGATAGCTAAATGTCTTAAATCATATGTGAATAATGTGAACCATATGCTGCAATCTCTCTTCAGGTGCAAGTCTGGCAGAGAATGGCGCTTTGAAGGTGAACAAGCACTTGCAAGTGGACGGCTTTGACAACGTGTATGCCGTGGGTGATTGTGCCAATATCAGTGAGCCCAAGCTGGCATATCACGCTGGACTTCATGCAAAAGTAGCTGCCACCAATATTATTAACAGTTTGTCTGGAAAAGCGTTAACCTCATACAGCCCAGGTAACAAATCATTCACCATTTGTGTTGCCTTGTCTGCCCTTTCTGAAATGTCTAGTAATATTAAAAGCTTTTCAAATTGTTAATTTAGTATCACATTTTGTTATCATTTACTCACCCACATTCTTCTGATCACAATTTTTTTTCTTTTATGAATAACTAAGGAGATGTTAGGCAAAATGTACAAGCTTTCTTTTTAACCGTTAATTTAATGGGTTAGTAATTTGACTGCATAAGCAAACACTTTGTAATTATATTGTTTCTGTCCATTTTGGAGCTTGGTAGTGTAAATCATTACTGTTTAAGGTAACATTAGTATTAGTACATTAGTATTCTGTTATATATTCCTATTAGCAGATGCACCAATATTTTGTTCTCTTTTAGGAAATGTGACTATGCTGGTTGCTATGGGAAAGGATGATGGAGTAGGGCAGTTTAATGGCTATAAGCTACCTCGCTTTCTGGTCGCTAAGGGTAAGAGTCAGAGTCTGCTGCTGTGGAAGAGCTGGGGGGAAATGGGCCAGAAAGCCCCAAAATAATGAAAGGTTACCATCAATGTTTACATTAAAGTTTTTCCTAATTACTGTTTGTTGAGGAAATGTGTTGAAGGAAAAAAAGTTTATTATCGAACAATGTTTTGATTTATCATTGTCTTTAGATGCAATATACTGTATTTATGTAAACTGGTAGAAAGTTTTATATTCTGAATATAAATATCATCATACTTTAATATAATCAATCATGTACTTAAATGTATCATTTTATATACAAGTACTGTACGCACAAGTTAAAGAATTAAACGTTTTTACATTCACAACAGTGTTTTCTTCATTGTACTCTGTTGGTAGTTTTAAAGGGGTGATGGCCTGAAAATCTCTTTTTCATGTTTAAGTGCTATATTTGGGTCCCCAGTACTTCTATCAATCTAGAAAATGTGAAAAAGAATAACTCGGTAACTTAGTTTTGGTAAACCATTCTCTGCAAGCATGTGAAAAAATAGGTCATTCAGATTTTGCCGGTTTTGTCTAATTACAATAATACTGGCCCTTTATCTGCACTATCAAAACACGACTCTGCCATTTAGTGCAGAGAGAAAAAGAGAAAAGATTGACAGCACAATTAAGTTTCAATTTCAACAAACCACAATTATGGCGATCAGTGTTTGCATTTCATCAGCTCATTTGCATTTTAAAGGACACAACTAAAAATGGCACATTTGTGCTTGCACATACAAAGTGGCAATTTTAACATGCTCTAATAAATGATCTGTGGGGTATTTTAAGCTAAATATTCACATACGTACTCTGGTGACACCAAAGATTTATTTTACATTTTAGAAAAATCTCATAATATGACCCCTTTAAGTTTAAACTGCAAATGTTTCTCCACTAGAGGGCAACAATACAAAACAAATTTCTGTAACTTTGTTTTCAGTGTTTCTGCCTTTCCTGGCTTCTCCACTACCACATTGCAACACATGTGCTTTTCACATAACCTATAGATGGTCATAGACAGATTTATCAATTGATTCAATTGAATTTGAAATATGTTGGTTTTACACAAAATTGAATAATGCAGTTTAGCCTTGTCTAATGAATTTGTAGGTTTGGTCAGATCAAAGAAATTAAATGATTATTTTTCACCTTGATCTGTCTTATTGTCTTACCTATTTGGCTGAATAAGTTGCATATTCATTGCCCAACTTTGTCAGGTTGCTTGCTTTTCTTGCAAAGATCTGGCAACATTGAAGTACTGGTTTGTTGACCTGCAAGAGATGTTAAGTCAACAAGTAACGTCCCAAGTATCTTTAGGGTTTTTAAATGCTGGAAACTCCGCATAAGGTTCTGGCATGTTTAGAGTTGGTGACTGGGGAGTCCAGTGGCATTTGGTGTTCATGAAGCCGCTGTTGAATTATTGTTCTTAAATCAAAGTATTGTGCTCTTTATAACGTGTTACACATCCTTGCACGTTGGCCCTGGATACAAGTGGTCTTTAAATGGCAGTCCTGCCATAAATTCCAATTTTGTCAAGCTCACGAATCATGACACAGTTTGTGTTGAGTCAAGGTCACGGAGGTGCCGATTTTTAGTCTGTTCCTTTACTGAATATCTCTTTTGTCAAAACTGTTTGGACATGTTTATCATGTTAGGTTGTTTTATAAGAAAGATGATAGTTTTCCACTTTATTTTCACATTAAATAACTTCTTTAAGTTAACTATAGTTTCTAAGACCTGCAGTCCAGGAACTGACGCTGTAACCTTTTTAACCAATTTTCAAACTGATATTCTTTTGAACAATTTAATGCATCCCCACACAGTTTATCACCTAACACTTGTGAGCCAATGGTCTCAATATGCTCACATTAGATAGAAGTATTAAAATACAAATGTGTTGCTCCATTGACTTTGTAAATTGTTTATGTTAAAACAGGTGACTTTTGTCTTATATTCACCTTTAAGGGGCGGACAGGGATTAGCTTAAACCAGTGGCCGGTTGCATAAACATAGCCGTGACGTTAAGACTGCGTCTTAAGTATGATTCTGACTAACTAGCAATTAGTTAGGGCTAATCAGTCTTATTATTTGGATTTAAATCAGACCAATCTACCTTTCTATGTAACATACTTTAAACAGTTATGATCAGTCTTGAAGAAAAAAATTCATGACTAACTTTTAAAGCTAGTCTTAAAGTTTTATGCAACCGGCCACAGGACTAGGCTTTAGTTAAATTAGAATATTTTAGTCATTTTAAAAGCATAATTTATAAATAAACATTGCTGGTGTGAATCTTCAGACACAACACTCGCACTGATATACACTCACCTGAAGGATTATTAGGAACACCTGTTCAATTTCTCATTAATGCAATTATCTAATCAACCAATCACATGGCAGTTGCTTCAATGCATTTAGGGGTGTGGTCCTGGTCAAGACAATCTCCTGAACTCCAAACTGAATGTCAGAATGGGAAAGAAAGGTGATTTAAGCAATTTTGAGCGTGTCATGGTTGTTGGTGCCAGATGGGCTGGTCTGAGTATTTCACAATCTGCTCAGTTACTGGGATTTTCATGCACAACCATTTCTAGGGTTTATAAAGAATGGTGTGAAAAGGGAAAAACAGCCAGTATGCGGCAGTCCTGTGGGCGAAAATGCCTGGTTGATGCTAGAGGTCAGAGGAGAATAGGCCGACTGATTGAAGCTGATAGATGAGCAACTTTGACTGAAATAACCACTTGTTACAACCGAGGTATGCAGCAAAGCATTTGTGAAGCCCCAACACGCACAACCTTGAGGCGGATGGGCTATAACAGCAGAAGACCCCACTGGGTACCACTCATCTCCACTACACATAGGAAAAAGTGGCTACAATTTGCACAATCTCACCAAAATTGGACAGTTGAAGACTGGAAAAATGTTGTCTGGTCTGATGAGTCTCGATTTCTGTTGAGTCATTCAGATGTTACAGTCAAAATTTGGTGTAAACGGAATGAGAACATGGATCCATCATGCCTTGTTACCACTGTGCAGGCTGCTGGTGGTATAATGGTGTGGGGGAAGTTTTCTTGGCACACTTTAGGCCCCTTAGTGCCAGTTTAGGCATCGTTTAAATGCCACAGCCTACCTGAGCATTGTTTCTGACCATGTCCATTCCTTTATGACCACCATGTTCCCATCCTCTAATCATGGCTACTTCCAGCAGGATGATGCACCATGTCACAAAGCTTGAATCATTTCAAATTGGTTTCTTGAACATGACAATGAGTTTACTGTACTACAATGGCCCCCACAGTCACCAGATCTCAACCCAATAGAGCATGTTTGGGATGTGGTGGAACGGGAGCTTTGTGCCCTGGATGTGCATCCCACAAATCTCCATCAACTGCAAGATGCTATCCTATCAACATAGGTCAACATTTCTAAAGAATGTTTTCAGCAACTTGTTGAATCAATGCCACGTAGATTTAAGGCAGTTCTGAAGGTGAAAGGGGGTCAAACACAGTATTAGTATGGTTTTCCTAATAATAATTCTTTATGTGAGTCTCAAAGCAAGTTGTTTTTGGTCAAGACAACACTAACATATAAATTAGTCTGGGATTAAGCTTAAGCCTTGTCTGGGAAACTGCTTCTGAATATTTAGAGATTTCTTGACTCCACAGCAAACAAAGCAATTTTGCCTTTAGTGTCCCAATTCTTTTGGAGGGCACAGTATTTTATAAATGCATATTTAAAGGTGCCAAAGAATGCATTGAAATGTTATGTTAAATTGTTCTCTGATATCTACATAGAAACTATGTGGCTTTATTAAGTGCAAAAATTATCCAGAGATGGTTTTACATGCCAATTTACAACCCTAGCATTTGCCTTTAGAATGAAATGGTCTATTACCTTATTTGAAACGGTGAAGAAGAATAATGTTGAGCTCTGCTCTGATTGGCTGTTTCACAGAGTGGCTCATTTCAGTAGCTCTGTGTGTGTGTAAACCAACTTTATGTTTGAGTCTGCATCAGAAGAAGATAAGAAATTTGAGGAATGATCAATTATTTTGATTGGTAATGGACGTTAAGTTTGTGTTTTTTCCAGTGTGGACCTGCCAAATGTAAAGGTAACGTCAATAGAAGAACTTTAGCCTAAATGCTAGCATATAGCATTAACTAGCATATAGCGCTAACTCAGCAGTCACAAGTTTGTTTTTAACATTGTAATTAAATGAATATGTAATTTAATGTATCATCAGTCGGTGTTATGTTGAGATTGGCCTGTTTTCCAGCGGTCTTTTGCACGTACAAGATTTACATAGGGAGGAAACAATCATGATTGAGGCTCACAATGTCATTACCATGTACAGAACTCTTATTATTCATCTATGCCTATACAGTTTTACATTCTACAGCACTTTTAAGAGATTTACAAAGACTTTTAAGTATACCTCACAAAATATGATAATTTGTCTTCATAAGAGTTTGTAAAGTGATTTTTGACATGATTCAAATGAAAGATATTTCATCATCTGTAAGTTCTAAGCTATAAATCATCAAGTGAATCATTGTTAAATTGAAGCGTTTATTATTAAAAGGTGCAGCAGGTTCATATCCCAATGTAACTGTAGGACTGGCGCCACAGACTGCAGATCTATCACTGGTAGATGTGCAATACTCCACCAATGTGACTCAGCAAAATATGAGAGAATGTAAATGAACATTTTATGATTCAGAAGAGACATGTTTTGGTGCACGAACATCTGTATACATTGATGTGGTGGGACTGGGATTGCTTTAAAAAAAAAAAACGGCATTTTAACATCAGGGAATAGCATAATGTCTTGTCTCTGGTCAAATAACTGATATAAGCAGACAGACGATTGACTTTTCTGTTAGACAAGACTGGTATAATAGTCTTTATCAATGTTCATCAAATAAATCTGATGTTTCAGTGAGTAAGTAGAGTCAAGCTCCCTACTCAGTTAAGCTAAATAAGACCACAAGCTCTTTTTGACTGTTATTTAAAAGCAAAGCAAATCAACTTTGAGAATAAAAAATAAAGGCAGATGCTTTTATCCATCTCTGTTAAATATGTTCATTTTAAGTATACTGTATATGCTTTTATATTGACACCTAATACTGGAAGATTGCACTAAATGTGGCTTTATGAGCACTCTTTAAAACCCACATGTCCACTCTTCAATATGTTTGTGGTTCAGATTACAGTATAATCAGATCAAATTGTTTCCCACAAGACACTTGACAGGCATACAGGACAGGCATAATTTGTGCTAAATTGATTTATGGACTAAATTATCTGCACAGTATTAATGATTAGTCATCCTATTTATCCTGCATTTTTCATTACGCCTATATTTTTTCCATTTGTCATCTGGGTCACTATAAGCAAATGTCTTATGATATTTGTTTACTGTATACACATACACCTTCATAAGCAATGGTCAAAAAATCACTGTCACTGGGGCATTACCCTTTTTAAAAGTCCTAATATGTAACATTTGGTTAGAGATTTATACATTTGGTACCAATATGATGTACTAATATGCACTCTCTTGGTGCAAAGTGTACTTTTTTTAACAGCTACTTTTTACAGCTAGGGACCCATTGTTTTCTGACAGTGTATATATGTTGTTAAAATATATTTTATTTCATATTATTTCAATTTATAAACTTGTTTCACCGGTCAGGCGGTCTTTAAAGTAAATTCAACATTTTCCATGTCAGTATGTCAGTAGTAAATGATTTATGAAAAGCCTCATTGTGGACAGTTATATATCATCACTGCATTCTAGTGTACATATTGAATTACTTTAAGAAAACCCTCATTTACTAATTAAATTGTGATTTCCAATCTTGCTAAACAATTTTCCTCTTTTGCCACTCTAATTTCCAAGACTAACCAAGTATTTAAAGTATGCCATGTCCTCAACATTCGTGGAAGAAGAAAACAGTGGACTGATTCATAAATCAATGCAATTGCGAGAGAACAAGGTTATTTTATCAGTAATTTGCCCAAAACATATTTCTAGCCATGCATGTTTATGATGTCATTTAAGTGTGGAAATACATAACGGCATTAAGGTCACATGGTTTCAACAGAGAACTAATATTTATAGTCAGATGATGCGAAGTATTTAAAAATAAAACCAAGGTTGTGATTTGGCCAGAAGCCTGAGGTTGCAGGCTGGTTTGTAAGTTAGATATTGCATTCATACCACAGAAAGTATGTAAATCAAGGAATGTCCTTTAGGACCTGTTTCAAATCATCAGGACGTCTCCTGGCCTCACAAAGTCTTCTGCAGCTATACGTCCTCTTGTGGTGTGTGCTGCTTTAAGCGGACCATCACTGCAGATCCTCCTGGTGCTTCTTAAAGAAGTTGCAGAATCTGCATAAATGTGCAGAAGCAAACATTTGCAGTACAGTATTAGATTAATGTAGAAAGCCAGCAGAATCGGTACTTACTAAATCACTGTAGGTGGATACAACTCCCAGATAACGTCTGAATAAACTAAAGACATTAGAACAGAAACAAATCCATCAAAGAGTACAAAACAATATCAAAAAGTTTGAAACATTAAATGCCAAAATGCCTATAAAACAACTATTAACAAAATAAGGGGCAGTTTCCCGGACAGGGAAATCAGAACATTTAAGTATACAAGTTGAGTCATAATAAATAAAGTGAAATGACACAGTGAATAAGTATTGAACACATGAAGATAACAAGGTGCAAAATGGCACAGAAAGCCAGGAGATCACATGAAATCTGTCAGTATTGAGAGAGAAACCCTGCCCCCTGTCAGTACTAATTGATATCAGCTGCTTTAGTCCTAATTGATGGCCTTTAAAGGCTTCTCATTACCCAGGAGGCACACAGGAAAGACTTCATGATGGGTAAAAGCAAAGAATGCTCTCAAGATCTTCGTAATCTTATCGTTAAAAAGCATTTTGATGGTTATAGGTGCATTTCCAGAATGCTGAATGTTCCTGTGAGCACTGTGGGGGCCATCACCCAGAAATGGAAAGAGCATCACTTCACCATAAATCGGCCATGATCAGGTGCTCTACGTAAGATCCCTGTCTGAGGAGTCTAAAGAATAATCAGGAGAGCAAAGAACCACTCGGGCAGAACTTCAGGAAGTCCTTGAATCAGCAGGTACTGTTGTTTCAAAGAGAACTATAAGCAGTGCACTGAATCGCCAGGGCATCCATGCACACTCACCACGCAAGACTCCATTGCAAAAAGCATGTTAAGGCTCGGTTAAAGTTTGCGAAAAAGCATTTGGAGAAGCCTGTGGATTATTGGGAGACTATACAGATGAAAGCAAAACTGAACTTTTTGGCAGTCATTCTACACACCATGTTTGGAGAAGAAATGGAACTGCCCACCACCCCAAGAACACCATACCAACAGTTAATTTTGGGGGTGGAAGCATCATGGTTTGGGGCTGCTTTTCAGCAAGGGGTACTGGCAGACTTAATATTATTGAAGGCAGGATGAATGGAGAAATGTACCGGGACATTCTGGATAAAAATCTGCTGCCATCTACTAGAATGCTGAAAATGTGGTGGAAATTTCAGCAAGACAATGATCCCAAACACAAGGCCAAGGAAACAATGAAGTGGTTTCAAAGAAAGAAAATCAAGTGGCTTGAATGGCCCAGTGAGAAAACAGAAGATCAAAGTTCATAAAAGAGGCCCAAGGAACCTTCAAGATTTAAAGACCATTTGTGTGGAAGAATGGGCCAGAATCACTCCTGAGCAATGCAGATGACTGGTCTCTCCATACAATAGGTGTCTGTAATAAACAACAAAGGCTTTTCTACAAAGTAGATACTTATTCCGTGTGTCATTTCACTTTATTTATTATGACTCAACTTGTATACTTAAATGTTCTGATTTTTTGTATCAATTCAATATTTGGCTTGATGGCTACATCTGGTGGAAATTTTGTGTCAATAGCCAACTTAGAAATCCCCTTACGGATAAAAACGCTGATGTGTCAAATACTTATGTTTCCCGCTGTATGTGTAAGGTGTTTTTAAATTAAGGCAAAACAAACATGCATTTTAGTCTGAGACTAGGATAAGCCGTGTCTGGGAAACCGCCCTAAATAAATGTAAAGTAAAGTAATGTCCACCTTTATCTTCACAGCTCACGGTAAGAATCCAAATATAAATTTGATGTGTAAATGCTTAAAAATTATGTTCAGTGTGGAATTAAATCAAACTGTTTGGGGCACATGATGTTTTTGAAAAATGTAAAAAGATTAAATGAGATTAAATTCTGAGGTCACCTTAAGGACTGAAATTAGCAGCTAAAATTAACCTTAAACTCACCCTTCAGTGCAAAAGATAAAAAAAACTGTTAATGAAAACTTAAGGCTTCTTCATCGTGAAACCAGTCTACAGTTTAATGGTCTAATTTATCCTGGAATGAACGTTCTGTTATAATCTACTCACCCTAATTTCATTCCAAACCCATATGACTTACTTGTGTGAGAAATTTTAAAGGATGTTGCTCTTTTTTAATATAGGCCTAATGAAAGTTAATCTTCACCAAGACATGAGTCATCTGTCACCTGCCTAACATCTGTGACCCAATAATGTTTTTGTGATTTACATAAAACCATCTTACATAATGTAAAGAACATTCTAAGAAAATATAACCTTGATATCTTTAATATTTACTGAGTAGAGCATGTCAACGATGGAAATCAATGATTTAACTTTGATTTCCTCATAATTATTAATATGAGCCTGGATTTCACAGACTGGGTCACATCTCCTTCTGGGTTACACAGAACAAAGAAAGTCCTACAAGTTTGGAAAACATGAGAATGAGTTAAACGATAACAGAATTTGTGGCTAAACTATTCGTTTTTTAACACCATATTGAATACACGCTCTCCAATCACAGAAAAATCAGAATCTGGACACTTACTAAGATCAATATTCTGCTCTGTTAGAGAGGTGATGCCAAAAGGCTGAGACTAATATACAAAAAGCTGCTAATTTAATTCAGGATCCAGGTGACCTTAGCTTACAGTCCTTCTCTATTACCATGAACCTTAGAGTAGATTCGGTATTTAGTTTGATGCTAATGGAAAGACTGATTGACAGACACTGTTGGGCTTGCAACATTAATGTCATGGGTTCAATCCCAGGCAACACACATACTGCTAAAATGCATACCTTGAATTTACCATAAATTGCCTTAAATAAAACAATTTGCCAAATGCATACATTTTAGACCCATCGATTTTTACAGCCATAGTGTTTAATTTTAACACTTCTGCACTCTAAAAAAGTTGGGTTGTTTTTAACTCAGGGCTGGGTAACTATTGGACAGAACACTTTTCTGGGTTAAAATGATCCAAATAATGGGTTGTTTTTACCCAATTGCTGGGTTATTGTTAATCAACCATGTTAAAACAACCCAGCAGTTCGGTTAAAAAGTGAAAAAGTTAGATAAACTTTGGGAATGCCTCCAGGCATGAGTGCATCTGAATGTGTATATCAAATTCAACCAATAGTGGTGCGTAACATCACCGATGGGGTGAAGCAATGTCCACCTTTATCTTCACAGCTCAAGGTAAAAATCTTAATACATATTTTACATGTACTGTAAATGCTTAAAATTCATGTTCAGTGTGAAATTGAATCAAGTAATTTAATACACATGAGATTCTGAGGTCACCTTTAAAAATGAAATTAGCATCTAAGATTAACTTTAAACTCACCGTTCTGTGCATAAACGCTTCATGAAAACTTAAGGCTTCTTCATCGTGAAACCAGACTACAGTTTAATGGTCTAATTTATCCTGGAATGAACGTTCTGTTATAATCTACTCACCCTAATTTCATCCCAAACGCGCTTTGGAAACGTCTCCAGGCGTGGGTGCATCTGAATGTGTATATCAAATTCAACCAATAGTGGGGCGTAACATCAACGGTGGGGTGACATGGGAGCCAGGAAGTATAAAAAGGTGACCTGAAAAACGCCCTCACTATTTGAAATATTGCCAAAGACGGCTTAACAGGTACGCAGGAAGTATGGCAAGGAAGATGCAGCGTCTCGTTCCCTTCTCAGGGAACAAGTGTTAGATATGTATCCCCAAAAGTTTTTTTTTACTTAAAAATTAACTTTAGTTGGACTATTTAGGATAAAATTTAAGTTAAAACAACTTCATTTTTTTAAGGTGTTACCAATTTTTTTAAGTTGATCCAACTTTTCACTTTTTACAGTGTATTAAATTTTTTTTTAGCTCATAGATAAACTTTTATCCCGTACAAGGCTTATCCTAGTCCCAGACTAAAATGCATGTTTGAGCTGCCTTAGTTTAAAAACATCTTGCACTGACATATCCTAACATATATCAGTGCCATTGTTTTGTCTCAAGATGCACACCTGCATTGTTTTTTGTACTTAAATGTCCTAATACAACTAAGGTCTAGTCCTGGATTAATCTAAACCCTGTCTGTGAAACCGCACTATAAAGTTTATGTACACACTGGTGGAATGTGGCATTAAAGTTATAACAACAAATGCATGCTAAGGTCCAATACAGAAATAATAAATGACTTACAGTTCATTAAATAAATGATACAAAATGGAGGAAAATGATGGTCATTCTGGGTAGGAATGAAGGCTAACTTGGGGGCCGGGCAGATTCTGTTATTCTCAATACCTACATTGATTTCGGTGTGGAGTTTCTTGGGCAGAAGCCAGGGGCTAATGCAGTACCATCCTGCCACTCCCTGTCTGAAATGCAGAGGCATAAAGAAATATGGACATCTGTGCAGAGTTTTAAAACAGAGATCATTCTGTTTACAAGACCCCATAACAAAAAAACTCAAAAGTGCTTTCATAGATGCATAAGAAAATGTTTCTCATCAGCATTATCCTTTCTTCTATAATACACAAATGGGGCAATTGTTTGACATACAGTAAGAGTACAGAGGTATAAAATCAACTAACTTAGCCCAGATATTCTGAATATATCCGATAAGAAATAACTTCATATTGAGATTTCTGAATTTGAAATCATGCTCAAACACTTCTAGCAATAAAAACGATCATATTTTCTTCAAATTGTTTGACAACATCTGTACAACACAAGATGTTGTCATCTTTAATATTAGATTTTTTCCTATTTGTTTGGTTCATAAAAGCCATTAAATATTCATATAGTTTTGAGTACTCGAGCGCACTGGACTGATCCTAGGCTGACATCACAGTCTGAGATCATGTTTTATTATTAGGCCTGAGATGATAAATCATTTAGCTTGGTTTAAAGTGGCCATCTTCAGAAAGAGGGAGAAGGGCAAAAACCACCTCCCATCTCTATCTGACAAAACACCTAGAAGTCTAATCTCGGAGAAAGTGTCTCTTAAACACATTAGCTGCTCCTCTCATGACAGATAACATCCTCAGTTCCTCCATCACACATGAAAACATGTACTGTGTGGGGATAAATCCAATTACGCATCTCTGCTGCATGCCTATAAAGGTGTAATGTTTTTCTCGTGCCCAAATCCAATCAGCTGGTCGACTGTCCAGGGTGCCCTTGCAACGATTGGTCAAAGCGATCAGGAGGGTGGGGTGAGATGTCTAAGTAGGCGGGATTTGCATCGTTCAGGACAGCCCCCGTCCCAAGTCTGCCATACCCCTTTTGATTGTTTTGAGCGTGCTGCACGAAAGACTGTGAACAAGTGTGGATGGAGCGAGATATCTCTCCCTTCCTTTTCTTTGGTTTCTAGAGTTAGATGTGACTTTATTCGTGTACACCAGCTCTCAGACTTCGTCTGCATCCAGAGCAAGAACCAGGACGGGGAGACGAAGCAGGCAGCAGTGATATTTGTGCAGGACATCTCGTGCGAAAGAGACCCAGACGACAGCCACCATGTGTGACTGTTTTCACCTGGCGTTTCCCAACTGGCATGCGTCAGCCACTGGCAATGGGCACCCCTCTTTATTTTGCTTGTTCTTGTTCTCTGTGGCTTTTTATTACCTCTCTCTCTCTCTCTCTCTCTCTCTCTTTGTGTCTCACTTTGCATGCTCTGTGCTTGCTATTTTTATCTCTGCACACTGCAGCACTGGCAGGACAATATACACTTGCAGTTAGGCTGTGTGTGTTAGAGGAAGACTGGTGCTGAGCTTGTTGACAAGCATCACTGCGTATCTCTGCTGACATGACGCTGCACTGTGTGTGTTCTGGGTGTGTCTGCAGTAAAGTGGGCGTGGCTATGATGCTGTAGGCGTGTCAACAGAGTTATGCAGTGTTTTATTAACGACATCTGCAGTCGGGACTATGTGTGTTTACTGTATTTAGTGTCAATTTGAGATAAGATTATTTTATCTTATAATCTTTGTGTGATAAATCTAGTAATAAATTACATTATTTAAAAAATTTTTTTATTTTTATTATATTTATAAGTTGTGGAATAGTTTACATAAACTGTAGCACAAAATGTGGCAGGGTATTTCTATGGCTGTGTTAGATAATAAATTAGTTCAAAACAAATTTGGGAAATTAATATATAGTGCTAGTAAATACATTTATTCATTATACTGATATGTTTGAACTTTGGAGAGATACTTTGGCTCATATGCATCTCCCTAATTTTTTGAGGTTGCATTTCCCAAAATACTTTTAAATCTAACTGACCTGTTAACCAAATCATTCTGCTACCTTGTCTCTTTCAATTCAGGCAAATGGACACTTTTGTGTATCTGGTTCTAGTTTTCTCTGTGGCCTTGAGATTAACTTTAACCTTTTTAATATACAAAGAAAATGCTTAAAGTGACCTAATAAACAATAAAAGCATATTAGATGATTTACAGGATGCAATAAGCAACCAATCTCACCATACACTATCAGAAAAATGGTCCCAAGCTTTCACTTAGGCAGTACCCTTTAAAAAGATAATATGTACCATTTAGGTATATATTTTTGCACCAATATGTGCCTCTGAGGTACTTATATGAGCTCTTTAGGTACAAAGGTGTACTTTTTGAAAGGTTACCACCCCGAGAGCATTTTTAAACATTTTTCTGACAGTGTACAACAGATCCATGACAGTCTTATTATTTGAAGTGAGAATTTCATAAATTATTTAATTTAACCAAGCGTATACACTGGCTATATAGACACAAACTTTAGACTACTGCAGCTTTTCCATGTAGTTTATGTTTGTACTTTAAAACTGAATCTGCACGGTCCATATAAATGATTAAATACAACCTACAATGAATACTTTTTAAGACTTTTTAAGATAATTTTGGCAGGATAACATCTAAAAATAACATTCTGCTATAGATGTTGTGGGGTACAGCTCAAGGTCTTTGTATGCTGGTGAGATCTGAAATGTTGCCAGATCACACAGAAAATGAAGAGAAAGATGACCGCAGAGATTAAACACTTAGAATAGGAAATATACAGGTACCATAATGCCATCCCATAATGCCTGAAACATGATCACCACATTTTTTAAAGGTGAATTCCTGCACTTGCAATAATTTACAGTACACTCAACAGGATTCTTATTTTCACAGTGTCTACTAGACATTTTCAAATTAATTAAACACAAACAAAATTTAAACTTCTTCCAAATATACAACCACTGGGTGAAAGTACCATAGCGAGACCGAGAGATAGAGAAAGAGAGAGGCGCTTAAAATATGACCGCATCAGCAGATAAACATGTCCAGGTACTCATTGATTATATCCACTTAGAGCCCATTCCTCAAAATCAGCCATAAATCTCAGCCTCTCCTAATGTACTCTTACTAATAAATAAAGTATGATGTTAATGTTTGGGTTTTTCATGGTTCATGCATTTGGCTGGGGTGGAGCATTCCTAAAAAAATTGAAAAATTAAAAGGGTTTTTGTGTGGTCACCTGCTTTTATGAACCTGATCTTCAACCCAACATCTGCTAGCAAAATACTGTTTATTCAGTGTCAATACTGTTTTCAACCTAGAAAAGCAAAACAGTATGATTAACTTCCTGGCACATACAGTAAATGTATCAATTAATGTTCCTGCTTGATTGGAAACATGAGGAAGCTTGGTCCCATGTTCCTAATATGAATTAAATCCAATTCGGTTTCAGTTTATTTATCCCCCCGTCACCGAAATTCGATTATATTTTGAATACAAATGTCCTCTACTTGATTCTGAAAGAGACTTGTGTATGATGTTACAAGTGCAGGCCTGATTTCATGTCCCTGCTCCCTGTAACTTACTGAGCAGCTCATTAACCACATTAGACACAGAGCTCTGGGTTCTCCCAGGTGGCCACTTATATGGCAGAAAACAACCTCTAATGGCTGTGATCATGTGCTTACCTGCTTGCATACTGGATCAATAGTTAGGATACGCCAATATTTGTAGAACGCATACTTCAAATTCATCTGTTGTAACATTCCAAATTTTTAACTGGGAAAGACAAATATATTACATGCAACATTTGCAATACCCAACAGTTAAAGATACACTGTAAAAATGGTTGTTGACTCAAATGTTTGTGTTTAATTAAATGTGTAAGTCATGTGTGGCAAGCTACAACTTACAAAAACAAGTTAAACCAATTTGAAATGATTCGAGCTTTGTGACATGGTGCATTATCCTGCTGGAAGTAGTCATCAGAGGATGGGTACATGGTGGTCATAAAGGGATGGACATGGTAAGAAACAATGCTCAGGTAGGGCGTGGCATTTAAATGATGCCCAATTGGCACTAAGGGGCCTAAAGTGTGCCAAGAAAAATCCCCCACACTATAACACCACCACCAGCAGCCTGCACAGTGGTAACAAATTCTGAGTCGACCATCTGAGAGTCTCAACAGAAATTGAGACTCATCAGACCAGGCAACATTTTTCCAGTCTTCAACTGTCCAATTTTGGTGAGCTTGTACAAATTGTAGCCTCTTTTTCCTATTGAACAGGTGTTCCTAATAATCCTTTAGGTCAGTGTACATTACATTTATTTATTGCAAAATTACCAATGTATGGTATTTCTGCTGTTAGTTCTTAACTGCAAGCAATTCAGTGGGTTGATTTGGGATGTTTAATCTGTAATGTAATCTAATTAAATTTGATTTACTTATATAATTTAATTTAGGTAATTAGGAGTCCACCGTTCAATGAAGTATTAAGAAAATACGTTGTACTTTAAACCACAAGCTTAAATTACCCACAAGCTTAAATTATTTCTTAAATACAAATGAGTTTACTTAAGTTACTTTAAATGTGTATACCAGATCCATCATTAAACATAAAAAATGCACTTTTAAAAGTGTTTCTATCAGAAAATGAGTCTCTTGTGTGTACAAAAACATCCTTTAATTATATAAATTCATCTGTTATTCTTTGTGTAATCTCCTTTAAACCACAACAGTCACAAAAATGATTCATTCAATTTACCATTTTTTTTAAGGTAAGTGGTTGCAATCAATTTATTTAAGCTACATTTATTTTCTTGTTTAAATGTAGCTTAAATAAATTGATTGCAACCATTTACCTTAAAAAATTTAGTAAATTGAACTAATCATTTATTTCAGTGCAGGCTGCTGGGGATCCCCTATCAACGTGATGTCACATTGATTTCGCCTCACCCATAAGACTCCGCCTTACGAGCGCATAGTTCAACCTTCTGCCAGAGACACATGTTTTAAAGTAGTCCAAAGCACATGTGTAAGCGCTCTACCTCCTACTTTGCATACGGGGAGGGGAACAGAAGCTTTCGTTGCATTTAAAGAGACACACACAAAAACAGAACATTTTTCATTGCAGCCACAAATGGCCATGTTCAACATCATATAATGAAAGAAACTTTTCAGACCCATTCTGGGGATATTTTTATATTGCTGAAAATACTTAGGTTAGGGCCCTTTAAAGCGTTATATACTGTACAAAGTAAGCCATGGCACATTCCCTGCTCCCTTTGAGATTTTCGGAAAAGATTTGACCATGTAATTATTAGGTGCAAGCATGTACTGCATGGTACAGAGACTCCTATAAATCTTATCTGTGCTTTAATGCCATATAAACCTATATGGTGATTTCTCTATAAGTGGTTGCAAGGAAATGTCTTTGGCAGAGGGAAGTTTATGGTAAATGATCACATACCTAAACGATCCCTTTATTCTAAGTGTTTTATGGGAAATGTATTTCTTTATGATTGTTCTGAATATAGATTAAAACTACAAAAGCTTTTCTGTCTGTTATTAAATAATCAATATTATTAAACACCATAAGGTCATTTATTTCTATTTTTAAATATTACCACATCTGTAGATAATAATAACAGCTATATCAGTTTCAGTGTGCTTTTTTGTCTGCTTTATCATTCCCATGTTGATCTTATTGCTGGCAGTGTAAATCAAACCCTTTAGATCAATAAAGAGCCTCACTTTACAGGAAACAACAGACACAGGTAGAGACTGTCTGGACTATGTGGGAATATCTGCCAGGAAATCATGCTTACGAAATACACTCATAAATCGTGCCTTAGATTTCTGTATCTTTGCTTTTGTAACTTTTAGACTTACAAAACTGATTCAATGGTGACTTTGCAAAAATATGAACAAATATGTGAAGAGCTCTGATGCAAAAGCCGCTAAACGCTACCTTCGTCAAAAATGAGATAATGATACTGACCGAATGCTCTCAGCACATATTATACGTTCACCAAATACTTCAAATTGGCTTAATCCCGGCCTCAGGCTATTCAGATTACTGGTTTGTTTGCAAAATCCATTAAACGCCAGCAAACTTTCAACCAAGTTCTCTAGGTGGATGGAAGAAGACGTTAAAAGAGGTTTACAGAATATTTTCATCAAATGTTTAGCCTTATACCGTTATTCAGACAGTCACATTTGTTAAATACCAATGCAATGACTAAAGTGACATTTGTGAAAATAAGGCTTTTCAATTACTGACTAATAACCTATTAATTGCCATTAAAATAAAATTACTGAACTTAAACATAATGCTTATTTACAAGAAAACATGTCAGACGCACTTAGAGGACTTTGCATCGGAACTCTTCATATGATGATGCAGATGATATCTGATAAACAGCAGACTCTTGGCAGTTTCGAAAGATTCTTAAATTTCGACCATGAAACAGAAATATAATTCACCTTTGGCTTACCAGACGAAATTTAAAACCTTTCAAACATCTTGACAGCGCTCTCTTTGCAAGTGCTAATTCTGCATTTCTTATCACAACAGGCAATGGGCACAGGCTCAGGGGTCCAGAGCAAGAAACAGAAGAAGATTTGGTGAGTTTTCATGAAATATAGCATATTCAGCAATAATGTTTATTTAAAGAACTTTATAATCTGTCATTTATGTACTGTAACAGGTATGTGAGGAGCCTGAAGTTTTAGAGGAGGAAAGACCTCGACCTCAGGGTTCCTCTCCTGTCGAGGAATTTCCAACCACAGAGAAATATGTCAAACAGGTGATTTATACATTACACAACACTGATTTTTTATCTTTAACTACATGTAGATTTGTTGTGTATTCACTATAACAATTTCCCCAGGCTGAGGGTGACTTCTATGACTCGCCCACTAAGAGCTCCAAAAAAGGCAAGAAGAGTTTCGGGTCAATGTTTGACAAGCGTTCCTCTGGCAAGATGAATAAAAACGAAGAATCAGAAATGATAGTGAAGACAGTAAAGGGAGGCTGTGCTGAAGGTCTGGTTGTAAGTGGAGGGGGAAAGGATGGTATCTTTATCAAGGAAGTAAAAAAAGAGTCACCCGCCTCAAAGCATTTAAGTGTGAAAGAAGGTGAGAAAGCGTGCTCATTATGAATTCACAAGATAAATTTGGTCGCCACAAATGAATTTGTTTTCTTCCATATGATGTTTCAGGTGATCAAATACTAAGTGCTACAGTATACTTCGATAATGTATCATATGAAGATGCCCTCCAGATTCTTGAGCATGCCCAACCATATAAAGTGGAGTTTTGTCTAAAACGCAAACCGGCTCCAACAAGAACCCAAGAAGATGCAGAGACAACGAGGCCGGGTGTAACCATTGTAATTATAACACTGGCTTTCATTTTCAATAACAGAATATTAAGCTTTTTAGACATCTGTTGATCTCTGTTTCTTTGATGTTTCACAGGGTGAGGAGGCTGGGGAAGAAGACGATGCAGGACCAGAAATGAGAGGTCGGAGAAAGTCAAAAAAGCAACACGATCGAATTTCTTGGCCCAAATTCCCTTCCTTTACCAAGGGACAAGGGGCGAAATTCAAGAGATCTCACAGCACCTCTGAAGCCGAGGAACAGAGGAAATTAGAGATGAGCCCTACGACGAGTGACACAGAGTCACCTCTTAAGTCTCCGTTAAAATCTCTAGATGATAAAGACAAGAAAAAGATGCACAAAAAGAAGCTTAAGATGAGGATGACAGGTCGCAGAAGCAAGTCTGTTGAAGAGACTCCCGAAAATGCAGAAGAGACAGAGGACGTGGAGGTTTTGAATAACCAAAATATTATGAATATAGATGAAGAGCACAGCTTTCACGAGTCGGTGACTAATTTGGTAGAGATTCCAAATATGTTAGATGAAGCTGATAAGACTGAGTCTATCAAAACAAGAAATGAATTTACGTACCCAACTTTGCCAGTGACAGAGTCACTGCATAAGGCTGAGCTCATCACCTTGGACAATACATTAAAGACTACAGATATCACAGCTGCTTTAGGGGAAGAAAGGAGAGAAATGTCTGAATTAAAGGTTAGTATACAAGGCAAGGACAAATCTGAAATAGGAACAGACACCCAATTGAAATCTTTCTCAAGCGGGATGGGAACTTCAGATCCATCAACAATGATCAGTGTTGTGGCCAGTCCCAACCTACTATCGCAAGATGAGGTAGTGGGGCATCAAGTGGATTCTGATATGAAGCTAGAAAACAAAGAGATTTTCGAGAAGACCCATGAGCTAGAAGAAACCGACATGAACGTGCCTAAAACTGATGTAGACAAATCCCCGATGACTGGCAGTGATAAGGGAAAGAAAGAAAGAAACATTCTTGAAACAGAAATTTATGGGATTCGAACCAGAGGTCCACTGGCAGACATAGCCATATCAAGTCATTTCGCACCAAATAGATTTGACTTTACATCATCAGACCCTTTCGCTTTTGAGATTAAAAGAGTCACTGACACTCAGAAGCAAAGCACTTCAAGACCGGTTATATCCCAGCCAAAACCAAATGCTCTGGAGTCACAAAGAGCAAATACTGATGCCATTCTAGGTGATCTTGGTAAAACATCAAAGTTTGAACTGCCTAAGGTGGATATGTCTAAATTTGAACACCAAGAAACAATAACTATTAAACAGAGAGACCCAACCAAAGCCCCTGTCCTAAACAGAGAGGAAATAGAGATTCCTGGAAGAGAGGACAAAAGGTCAAAAGACAATTATCAATCTCCAAAAATTAAAGAAACAAAAGTTGAGAAGATAATAAAAATCTCTAAAGCAGGTCATACTAAGAGGGTCCCTGAAGAGTTTAATGTTGATGATGTAAAGGAAGCAGTATCAAAATTTCCATCATTTAAATTACCTGAGAGAGACATTACAGGGGTCCTTGTACAGAGAGAAGTCGCAATGATGGAAATGAAGACTGGCTTGACACCTAAAGGATCCCCTTGTAAAATCTCAAGCATTAGCACTGAAATAGCATATGTAAGCCCTGGAAAGCCTGAAACGGTTAAAGAAGTAAAACAGACACCTTCTTCTATTGTTACAAAAGATGAAGTAAACATATTACCACAACCTGAACTCTATCTGCATGATGAAACAGATATAAATGAGAACAAAACAGGCCGATCAAAAAAAGCCCAACAATCCAAAACTGGCAAAATGTTATCAAGGGATGATAAAATAAGTACTTCCCCTGATGTTAAAGTTAAACTTCCAAAGCGTGAAGACATTGAAATACCAGGAATGGAAGCAAATGAGCAAAAAATCAAAACAGAAGTAGGCACACAAGACGAAGCTGTGAAAGACTATACAGATGTAACTGAAAAGTCAAATATCAAACCAGTCAGAAAAGGACATGAAAAGAAATCTAAGAAAGCAAAAGTGTCCATGCCAAGTTTCGAAATCGCGAAACCTGACATTCGTATCCCAGATATTAGAATAGAGTTACCAAAAAAGGCCACCTCATCTAAAAGTGATGACATGAAGGAGAAGATGCACCTTGATGAAACAAAACAAATGATAGAGAGTGATCAAATGCAACATTGTGAAGCTAGCACAGCTACTGTTACTAAAGTCCCAACCCAAGACATAACTCAAGATCTTAGGGCATCTGATAATAAAGACGTGAAGATTACTGAGCCATCTCTGGCCAAGGCAGAAATCACAGGTAAAGACACAAACAAAGACTGGGGTAAGATAAAGATGCCAAGTATAGATCTTTCTCTTCCAAAAGTAAAACTCACACTGACAGAGGGAAAGTCAAAGCATAAGGATACTGGACTCACAAAGCCAGAAACTGATGCTAGTGTTGAGTTTAGCAAAGACCAAAAATCCAGCGAGTCAGCAGCGCTCACTAAAGAAAGTGTTGAGGATGTTGACATGAAGGTTGAGGATGTAGAAGATGTACAAGACGGGACAGGATTGATTGAGATTGATGGAAAAACTGAGGTGGAGCAGAAAGCAGAAATGAAAGAATCAGAGGTTAAAATAAAGAAAAGAAAAATTTCTTTTCCCAAGTTTGGATTTTCGAAATCAGATAGTAAAGTGTCCGATGCTGAAAAATCTCACCCAACAGCAGAAGGCTCATTAAAAGAGGGAGATGCCGATGTAACAGAAACAGATGTTGAAAATAAGACCAAGGAGGTAGAGGCTGATATAAAGGATTCAACAGATTCTCCATCAAGATTTAGACTCCCAACAATTAAATTTCCAAAATTTGGGGTTTCATTTTCAAAAACATCCGATGGTCAGACTGATATTCAAATGCCTGATGCCAGCACAAAGGAAACAACAGGACTACCTGACATAAAAAGCCCAGAGATTATTATTAGTGTTTCTAAACCGGAATTGTCTTTGCCAGAAGGAAAAACAGAAATAACAGATATTACCATTCCAAAAGTAGATGTTGATTCAGAACAGAAAAAAGAAATTAAAATATCTTCAGAACTTTCCCTTTCTAAACCAGAGGTTGGTCTGACTGACCATGAGATTGATGGGGAGGTTATAACTGTTGAATTATCAAAACCAGACATCAAAGCTGTGGCAACAGATGTCAGTCTTCCACAAGGTGATTTCTCCATTCAAGAAGGCAAAATGGAAATTAAAGAGCCCATTGTGAGTTTCACTGTTTCAGAGGATGAGGCTGAACAAAAAGATCTAACAGTTGGCAGCACACAAATAAAGTTTAAACTCCCCTCTATCAACTTACCAAAGTTTGGAGGTAAAACATCCAAGGTAGTAAAAGATATGCCAATGATAGATATAGATGCTGAAGAACCTGATGTAAGACTTCCAGAGGCAGAAATAAGCATGGAACTAAAAGATGAGGCACCACTGGGTGAAATTAAGGAACCACGTGTGACCACAGAAGGTCATGATGAAGGTCACAGTGTGGACATGAAAGCTGAAGATGTAAAGCCTAAAAAACAAGAGGGTACATTTAAACTGCCAAAAATTGGGTTTTCAAAGTCAGATGCTCTGGCTTCCGAAGCTGTTTTGAGTCTTCCAAAAATTGATGCCTCCAAACCAGCAGATAGCACTGATTATGAAGAATCAATCAAAGAGACAAAAGAGTCTAATGCTGAGTCTGAACAAGATGAAGAAAAACTCAAAGGATCTCCGACAAAATTTAAACTTCCGACAATTAAGTTTCCAAAAGTTGGTGTCTCTTTAACAAAGACAGCAACTGCTGACCATGACAATCAAATGCCTGAAGTCACCAAAGATAAACCTACCATGGAAATTAAATTGCCTGAGGCTGAGTTGGCTGGAGATTTGCCATCATTACCTGAAATGGAAAGATCAAACATTATTCTCAGTCTATCTGAAGAAAAGCCTGACAATGCTCATTATGAAATGAAGACATTATCTACAGAACTTGCAATTTCTAAACCACATATAAAGATGGGCCTTGTAGACCATGGTTCGGCTGAAGAGTCAGCTATAGAAGATTCTGTAGTTGATACTGAAGTCAAACTTACTTTAGTTACAGAAGATGCAGACATACCCGAAGCCAAAGATAAAGAGAGTGAGACTAAGATAAAGAAACACAAAATATCATTTCCAAAATTTGGATTTTCCAAAGCTGAGACTAAGCACCTCGATGTTGATACCAGTGTCAAAACAGAAAGAAAACATATGCCAGAAACTGAGACCAAAGACACTGAGGAGGCAGTTCCTGCTCCAGAGCTTGAAGTCCAGTTGAAAAATAAAGGTACTACTGGTTCTCCATCCAAATTCAAGCTTCCGACAATTTCGCTCCCAAAATTTGACATTTCAATTTCAAAGACAGAGGAAGAATCCCATGGCAAGGCTGATGATGTAGAAAAGTCAGAGAGAAAAGCAACATCACAACAAAAAGATTTAGAGATATCTAGAGATACAGAAACTCAAGATACAGAACCATCAAAATTACATTTTGAAGGCCTACCAGGGGATGCTGAAATAAAGGATAAAGAAACTGATCATCAAAGTCATGGGAGTCGGTTTATGACAACCAAATTTGAATTTTCATTTCCAAAGCTAAAAAGACCAGAAAGTAAAAAGGGTGCTACAAAAATGGTTGACAATGTAGAAAAACCTGAAGGTACACATGACATAGAAATGGAAAGTCAACCTGTTGATGGAAAAGCAGATGTGAACTTGGAATATGAGCTTTCTAAACCAGACATTGAAGCTCCAGAGGTCAATGTTATGAAAGAGGATGTGTCTATGACAACAGGTGAAGTAGATGTGAAACAACATGAGCCTGACATAAAAACTCATACAAAGACCAAACGAGGTTCACCAATCAAGTTCAAAGTTCCCTCATTCAAACTACCCAAATTTGGAAGCTCAGCCTCAAAAGTAAAACCTGAAGTAACAGATGTTACTGGAGAGGCACATCTTTTAGAGGCTGAAGTTGTACTCACATCACTAGACATTTCAGATGGAAAGATTGACCTTACTGTGTCCAATCAAGACTTGGATTTTGAGCAGCCAACTGTAGATACTGCTGACATTTCTTTACCAGATACAAAATCTGGAAAACCTGAGTTTGAAGATGAAGTACCTCAAGAATCTGATTCAATGGGAAAGAAGACCAAACAAACAGATTTTTCACTTCCTAAATTTCAAAAACCTGACATCTCCACACCAGAAGGCAGCGTAGACCCAGCAGAAACAAACATAGACATAAAAGTGTCACAGATGGAGTCTGGCCAAAAAGACTCAATTTTTGGCTCCCCAACAAAGTTTAAACTCCCTTCAATCAGCTTCCCAAAATTTGGAGGTAAATCACAAAAAGTAGCAGTAGATACTAAAGCAGCAGAATCAGAAATAGAGGCCACCAACACAAAAATTGATAGTTCTCAACTAGAGGCAGACTTTGAAGTACATCCATCCAATATTGAAATTGAAGACACTAAGGGGAGTGCAGACGTACCTGTGGTTGACTCCAAAGGCTTAGAAGTAAAAAAGAAGAGATCAGGCTTTTCATTTCCCAAATTTGGGTTTTCTAAACCAGAAATTACACCTCCAGAACTTGATGTCAGCGTACAAAAGACTGATGTATCCATACCTGAAAGCATTGTGCATGTAACAGATCAAACAGCAGAAATTACACTTCCAATGGTAGGAATGGAAGCCGAACAGAAAGATCTTACAATTGTTGGTTCCCCCCCAAAAATTGAAATGCCTTCAGTTAACCTCCCAACATTTGAAGTCAAAACTTCCAAAGATACAGTTCATTTATCATCAGAAATTAATGTTCCTGAACCAGAAATTAAAGTGTCAGCACAAATACCAACAACTGACCCAGCAATAAGAGAAAAGGAGGTTGATATGTTTGCCACAGGAGGTAAGGTAGTAATACCCTCAGCTGATACTGACATTCAATATATATCCATTGAGGGTAAAGCAGACATACCTGTAGCCGACTCAAAAGACCTGGATGTGAAACTGAAAAAACCAAGCTTTTCACTTCCAAAATTGGGATTTTCAAAGCCAGATATTAAAGAGCAAGAAGCTGATGTTAGTCAACCAAGGATTGACGTGTCTATGGTTGAAGGCAACATACCTGTTGTAACTGAAATAAGTTTTCCAGAAACAGGAGAGATGGAAACCATTGACACTAAAACAAATGTGGACATCAAGATACCCTCTGTTAATGTGGACATTAAAACCAGAGGGGTTGACATTGATGAGTCGGAGATCAAGTTTAAGCTGCCAAAATTTGGAATTGGCATGCAAAAAGTAAAGGAGTCAGAGACGAAATATAAAGAAACAGAGACTGGCCCACTATTGGAAAATGAGGTACAAGAGCCTGAAGGTGCAATTCAAGATGAAACTATTAAAAGAGAAGCAGACAATGTTGAAATGGATTCTAAAGGGATAAAGGTTAAACTTCCCAAAATTGGATTTTCAAAACAAGAGCTTAAGTCTCCTGAAGTAGACATTAGTCTTCCCAAAGTTGACATAGACATATCAATGGGAATTGCTGATTCACAACAATCTGCAGATATTGCATCTCCAGAAAAAGAAACTGATTTGAAGGATGATGCAGTGATTGGCTCTCCTTCCAAATTTAAACTTCCAACTTTCAATTTCCCAAAATTTGGAATCAAATCTTCAAAAAGCACAGTAAAGAGTCCAACAGTAAATGTAGACGCAGGGCCTGAAGTTAGCCTTCCTGAAGAAAACATTACAATATCATCAGAAGTACCAACCATTGATATAAAAGAGCCAATAGTAGAAGTTGAGGATATATCCACTGAGATAAACATTAAGGGTAAAAACATTGATAAGGAGCAAAAAGAGGGAAAATTTAAGCTTCCAAAATTTGGCATCGGTCTCCCAAAAATTAAAGGTCCAGAAAGTAAAACCCTCACTGATTCAGAAGAGAAAGGGGATTTATCAGCAGACATTAAAGAGCCAATGTTATCCAGTGAAACAGTGGAAGTGGATAAAGAGGCTAAAAGTACTGAACTTGACATAGAAGAAAGTCAATTAAAACTTCCAAAATTTAAAAGTCCAGAAATTGACATAAATATTCCCAAGGTAGAGGTTTCTCACACAGACACTAAAAAAGCTACGCCCTTAAATGCAGAAGATCTTGTGGTTGAAGAACCAGCAGGTTTGAGTTCTAAGGAAGTAACTGTAAAAATAAAAAAGCCAAGCTTTGCATTTCCAAAAATTGGATTTTCAAAATCAGATGGCAAGGCCCAAGACATCCAGGTAAGTGAATTAACGGCAGATATATCCTTTCCAGAGGGCTCTGTAAAAATAGAAGATAGTGATAAAGATATTAAGTCACCAGAAGGTGAAACTGAAATAACAAGTCCACAATTTGGCTCTCCAACTAAATTCAAACTCCCCACAATAAAATTACCCAAATTTGGGCTTTCCGCTTCCACAAAGGTTTCCAAAGGTGAAGTTAAAGGTGAGGAGGTAGAGACACAGAAGATGGATCCTTTAGATGACAAAACTGGAGCAACTGATACAACCTCTGTTGATACCAATATAAAAGCAAATTTAGATAACCAAGATGGACAAGATATCAAATTTAAACTTCCCAAATTTGAGATTTCATTACCCAAAGTAAAAGGCCCTGAGGTAGGAGTTGCTACAAAAGAGTTAAAGACAGAAGCACCTGAAGTTGGGATCAGTGAATCAGACACAAGTGCCCCAAAAGCAGACACAGATATACAACAGGGAAGTGCCAGCATTCAAAAAACAGAGGCAGAGGCAGAGTTGAAAGATGATAAAGCTGTTACAGGTTCTCCAAGCAAATTCAAATTACCTTCTTTTAAAATGCCCAAATTTGGAATTTCAACTCAAAAATCGTCTGATGTAAAAACAGATGTGACAGAGGCAGACGAACCAAATATTAAAACTGACCTAAATGTTGACAACAAACCTATAGTTTCTAAAGATATACACATAGAGGGCGAAATTAAAGAAACTACTGAACAGGGTCAAGAGGTTGCTGTTAAAAAAAAGGATGGCGATAAAGGCTCACCGAGTAAATTCAAACTGCCTAGCATTAAAATGCCAAAGATGAACTTTTCGAGAACAAAATCTCAGGATGAAGATGACACAACAATAAAGGCCAGTGCTCCAGAAATAAAAATAGAACTCAAAGATGATTTACAAGGGCCTGAAAAATCACCTACATTTACAAGGCCTGCCCATGGGGATGGCTTTGAAGTTGAGTTTAATGTTCCAACACTAGAGGAAATGGAAACACAAAAGGACAAACCATCCGAAATGAAAGATTCTGAGCCTGAAACCAAAGTTGAGGAATCAACAGAACATAAAGACAAATCAAAGTTTAAGTTCAAATTTCCAAAATTAGGATTTAGCCATTCCTTAGATGAAAGTGATAAATTAGACGACACTAAGGTAGAAGAGAGCACAAAGCATGATGAGGCTCCAGTAGATCAGAAAGTAGAAGATAATAAAGAACAATCAAAAACTAAGAAGGGTGGCTGGTTCAAATTTTCCTCTCCAACCAAAACTGCAAAAGTCAATAAGAATGAAACTGTTCAGACACCTGAAGAGGCAGAGAAGAGACCAATAAATGAAGATGTTGAGAAAGAAACTAACAAGGTAGATGAGGAACCTGAAAAGAGCCCAATGAGTGAGATTGTGGAGGAGAATATTAGCCCAACATTGTCCATAAGGTCATCTGAAGCTTTTGCTGATATAAGTTCCGCATTAAACACTCAGTCTTCCCCTACAAAAGTTAAAGTCAAATATGCCGAACCTGCTGCCGCAGTTGGGGTCAACGATACACATGTTCAAAGCGATGTTGTGACTTCCACAGCCAGATGTGAACTAATATCAATGGAGCCTCACCAGCCAGAGAAAGTAAATATCCCATTCTCGTCCGATATGTCCTCAACCTCAGTGGACACTCTTAAACAGATGTCAGGGGAAATTCATGTCATCACTTCGAATATACAAGCTATACCAGAAACACAGCAAGCGGCAATCCTTACTAGTTTAGATGCCCAAGGAATTCACACCTCGCCTTTAGAAGTTACACTAACATCGGACTCGGTGTTGACAGTGGAGGAAACCAGGGTGCAAAGTACAAAGCACACTTTGGTAGAAAAGCATGTTGTGAAAGAGACGTCAAGTGATGACAAAGCGACCATAATTGTGACACGTACAACACGTGTATTTGAGGGAGACTCTGCAGAACCTATTTCTGATGAGACAGCTTCTTCAATTCGTAGGCTGAGAGACACAGTGCACATTGAAAAAATGAGGTTCTTTGATAGTGTAGCGACAACTGAAGAAGTTCAAGTAACAAGCTCTGAAATATCTTTAAGACATATGGATTCATCTACTGAGGAGAATGGGGAGAAGTGAACATAAGATTTGGCTGAGATGTAAATCAAATTAGGTGAATGTATGCTTTTGAATGTATTTGAATGCAGTTTCTTCTCTATAATCATATTAGCCGGCTGAATTGAAATGCTATCAAGCAAAAGAGTTGGGGCGGCGCTGACACTTATTTATTAACATACAGTATCACAAAGTATTGTTTAGCTTATAGATTTTAAGCATATGAGAGATTTCAAAATATATATCAATTCAAAGAATATATATATATGTACTGGATAACCTGGAAAATTATCATTTAATTTGTGGGTTGTTAGTGTGCTGTGTTGTAAAACTTTTATCTTGGGAATATTGTTTACAGTGCAAACAGTGCAAAAGTTATATCCAAGCAAACACTATTTAAACAGATATATTCACAAATAAAGTTAATTATATAGCAGATGTGGCTTTTAAAGACAGGAATTTACTGGCATTTATTTCTCTGAGGTTAAAAAATGTGCATATCAAATCTGTCTCTGCAGCTTTGAAAAAAATAAAACGAATTATGTAAATATATTTTATTTAGTTGAAAGTCTCTCTGCATATTTTAAAATACAAATCTTTTTCGTAATAAGCGATGATTTTTGCTAAGTGTATTAATGTTTTGCTAAGTGTATTAATGTTTTGCTAATCATATTAATGTAAGAGAAACACTTTAACTGGTCACTGCAAAAAGAATAAAAAGTGAAATGATGCTTATGTCTCTGATTTAGTATATTCTTAAAATGTTTTTACTGTTATCTACTTAATTTTATTGGTGAAACATTTTTACACAAAAAATAGTATGAGTCATGCAACACTATACAACACTGTTTAACTTATGATTAAACTACATGTTCTACATGTTCGTATAATTTATATAATATGCACGCACCTATTTCCAACATAACACATGGCAGGGATTTGGACGTGGATGAACCCAAGTGCAGACACGTATTACAGGAATTTATTAAACAAAACAGGAAAAACAAAACCCACAAGGCAAATGAACAGAACAAACTCTAATAAACACAGAACTACACTAAACATAACATATTAACAAAACACTAAACTTTAACTAGAACACACTACACTTAACTTAACTTGAACTGGAACACACTAAAAACAACGACTGGCATGAAACAACATAGTAACACAGACGAACCTGTACTGGACGACAAACACAAAGACTCTTAAATAGGGACAAAATAATTACATACACCTGAAAATAATCACAAGTAAGGGATCGGGAAAAAGTGACGAGACCCGGGAAATGCGTGGTCAGAATAACCCAATACTAAAACCACGCATCTCCCACATAGAACATTGTAGTGTCAGGACCCTGCCATACTGAACTAGACCTAAATACAAAACAAGGATCTGGCAGGATCCTGACAACATAAGTCTTACTTACCGCATGCAACTCATGACCCGGTTAGGACTTTTCAATGAAAATAAACTATATCCATTGTTTCCATAAGGCTGGCTTTCTTCTCCTTACATCCAAAAACACACTTCTTTTTTTAATTTTGAAATTAAACAAAGCTGTGGCGTGATGTGATGTTTGTAAGTTCTAGCGTCTCCCACTGATTGACGGGTGGGCGGGGTTTTCCGGGGGAAGTGCCCATAAAAAGAAGTGATACATATAGAAACCCCTGAGACGTCAGCTGAGCCTGTAACCGAAACTTGTACGAACCATGGCGAAGTGCATTCGGCACAGAAATACTCTGTTACACACCCAACTGCTTTTTTGACACTTATGTTTAGCATTAGAAAACAACTCTAAGGGCCCTATCTTGCACCCAGCGCAATTGACTTTGTCAGTGACGCATGTATTATTCGTATTTTGCACCGGTGCACAGCGGTGTTTTCCCTCCACAGACGCAAGTCGGCAAACTAGGGAATGAACCTGATGCTATTTTGCAGTTTCAAAAAACAATTGCGCCACTGACCAGAAAAAAATAGTCTAAAGTCAGTGGCGCATTGCGCGTGGTTCACTATGCTATTTTAAGGGCGCATGCTTGACAATAATGTATAGCGTGCACAACGCGTACCCACTTTGCTTATCTAATCTACACAGATGCAACAGTTATTTTTGCAAATCATAAATTGTTACAATAAAAAATATTAACACATGAGATAAGGGAAATCATTGTGGTGATAGTTTTTATTTATTGTGTGGCTGCTTTAAAAAATTCTCACGCAAATAAGGTTTAAGTTTGTTGTGTGGCTGTATTACGTTTATTTTATGTAAATAATAATTAAAATGTTTTTATAAGAAACCTTAATGTATGTGAACTTGATTTGTAAGTGTACTTTGGGGTTGGACTGGTTGCGTTTCTTGGCTTTCAGCGGTGAGGGAGGACGCAGTGATGTCCTCTGCTGGCGTAAGGTCATGTGTAGAGGCAGATCCACCTCCCGTTACACGGCGTGCCCGATTTATGATGGCAAGCTTGGGATTCCTCCGTCTCCTGACATCATTGTAGCGCTTGCGGCGCAACGTCCTGGGGATGCCAGCTGATGAGACAATTGTGGCTATTTCCTCTCACGCCTGTTGAACCGACGCTGATTTGGGCGGGTTTCTCCCATCCCCATACAAAACAACTTCTCTGTCTTTGACTGCTCTAACAAGAACGTCGGTCTCCTCGGCTGTGAACCGCTCCTGGCGTGCGCCTGGTAAATCCGTCAAAATAATAGCAACCCACCATGGAACTTACGCACTTGCATTTAAAGGGAATGTTGGATGACGTTCTGATTGGTTTATTTGACGTTGCGCCCAAACCACACCTATGAATAATGAACCAACTTCAGACCAACCCCTTATTGATTTGCGCCTGGCGCAAGAGTTATTTCTCCCGCCGGGAAAATAGCAACAGCACCCAAGATCCGCCCACAAAGTCACTTGCGCTTTGCGCTTCGCACTTGCGTTTCAGATCGTTAAAATAGGGCCCTATAACTGTATTTAAAAGTCAGAATGCATAAAAACCAGTGAACCACCTGTACCGACCTAAATGCGCAGTCTCGTTTCAGAAGGCTGCGTCCTCCAGAGGTCGCATTTGAAGGATGCAAATGTCATCAAGGCTGTCATCAAATGCAACCTTTGAATGCAACCTGCTTTCAAGGGAATTCGGAGGATGCATTATAGATGTTTCATTCACTGCTGCAAAATTGCAAATAACCCACAATTCCTTGTGTCGCCGTGAACACGTGCTGTGTCTGAAAGCTCTAAAATTCGAAGGCAGGAAGACATCAAGGCACGTTCAAATCCAATGTTTGCTTTAATTCTGTTTCCTGAAATTCAATTTTTGGAGGGAATGTGATTTGGGTTGGTTGAGCCTGTTAGAGTTCGAAAAAATAAAATGGCGTCCAATAAAGCGGCTGAAGCAGAATTTTAGGGTAAATTAAGTTATATTTTCACTTTTTACAATGTTGATTGCATTTCTAGCAAGAAAGTAGTATTGTAGTTTTTTAAATATTCGATTAGTTATCACTAAGTTTATATTTCAAAAAGAATTTCGTTATGCTGCCTATGAAGGCTGTCCAGATGTGTTTTACCTAAGCAGCCTTTATGCACAAATGCTGCCTCTAAAGTCATTGAGAGGTAACAAGTCAGCTGCCTAAGCTTAGTAGATATATAAAAAATAAAATACAAAGCTTAGTAGATAAGGTAAACTTAAATTACCTTACATGCATAAATTAACTACCTTTTAATGATATAAAACTATTAAACACTACTTATGAAAGAATGACATTTTTTATCAATTTAAATTATGATAAAATATATCTTTTGTAGCACTTTTACAGACAATGTAT
Organism: Misgurnus anguillicaudatus; assembly: GCF_027580225.2. Lineage (NCBI taxonomy): Eukaryota > Metazoa > Chordata > Actinopteri > Cypriniformes > Cobitidae > Misgurnus > Misgurnus anguillicaudatus. The sequence continues at coordinate 11,630,328 of NC_073347.2, forward strand.
AGTAATATTATCTATAGTTATAGTATGTGTATAGTTATATTATCCCCTGTTTTCATAGACATAGACAAAGCTTAAGGTTAGTCTTAGACTAAAACAAAGGTTTGAGCTGTCTCAACTGAATACAACTTTCACAGATTTTACCGGTAATGTCTTTTTCTAAGGCATGTTTATAAAAGATGCAAACATCTTAATTTGACAAAGGATTAGTCTTGGCTTTTGCTAAGCCTTGTCTGTGAAACCAAGCATATATTATATATTTTTTAATGTACTTCTCTTACACTTAAAAAGCTTTGCATAGTGAAACAGGGAATCTCAACTACCACATGGATGATGGGTGTTCATGGACAATGTGATAAGAGATCCACAGCACATTAAAACCCCATTAGTAACTACAGAATACTTATTAAACCAGTTCATATGGGACCATGATGAATAAAGGTCAAAGGGGCAAATTTCCCCATGGTGCAAAGATTTCACCCCTACTCTTTTCGAAAAACATTTTATGATTTTATCCTCAATTATGTCTAATCTGATTGATGGTTCTCATGTCCACATTACTACACAAACTAGCACCAACCTATGTTTTCACAGTTGTCGCCCTCCTTAGCATCACCAAGCAAGAGCTATATAACGTGAATATGGTTATAAATAAAACTTTAGAGTGGGTTGAAAAATCTCCAAAAAATAGAAAGGCTATGTCTGAAAAAATTATTATATTATTTTTATTATCTAATCCAACTAATATTGTGATGTTTAGAAATTGGTTTGGGTGATAACGTTTTCATTAAGCTTTATTTCCGATTATGTGTCATTATGCAGCAAACTCACCTTAATGACTTCAATAAATCCCTTATCGTGTCCGAGTAAAACATACACATTGCAAATAATCTCAGAAGTAACACTTATTTTACAATCACATATCCTAAAAAAACCAATCTTGTGAGACCATGATTTTGAATGTTAGTCAATGATGCCCTCTGTCGGTAGATTTCATGTGACGTCACGCACTAGGGGGAACGCCCGCTGTCTGCTGTTTCATATTGAATCATCCGCAGACTTCCTAGCGCATTTGTGTCACCAGGGGGCGCCAGAGCTCCACCCAACTAACTCAATGATTTTTTAATAAAACCCCAGACAAGCTTTAAATGCCCTGTAAATTGTCATAACTGTATAAAAACCATCAAGTAACAAGTATGTTTAAGACACGATAATCGTTTTATTTGTAATAATAAAGCTTCTGATCGCATGTTGACAATGTTTTACACTTTCAAAGCACTTGACTGTTCAGCTTATTGGACCCGCGGAGACCTGTAAACTCAAGCAAAGCCTTGCATTTTACTCATCATCTGCTGGAAATGACATGAACAAACAGGCAGCGATGACGAGCTTAGTGCGTGCCTCCCATAACCAATCAGACGCCGATTTATGGTGCATGCATTCAGCTCTCTACACATGTAAATGAATGACGCTGGCTTCTGGATCACCATATGAACTATGACAGCATTCAACAGTAACTTTCCGCTGCAGGTCAGATGCGCATTCAAACAGTTCAAGTCAGGTGGGATTGACTGATGCCGTCTTTTCAGTCGGTGTAACGGGAAAAAAAATCTCAATTGAATTACATTCTCAAGAAAGGAACGGAATAACAGCAAGGTAGGCAACATATCTGGCAATCATTGCACATTTCATATTGAACCAGTTAAAATGACAAAATAAAATAAAAAACTTTGACCATATGCTAAAGTATCTGGATTTGTTGTGTCTAGATCTCATTAGAGTTATACATTTAGTTATTTTGTTACTTTGGCTCAGAGTTCATAGGTGATATATCAATGAAGAAAGGTAATCAGGTTTGTGTAACATTTTCAACTTTCTGGGTTACACTTTTGCATCACTTGTATACAAATGACGTTTTGCACTGATGTATTATGTAACACATAAAGTTTGGACCCTTTTTTGGATATTTTGTGCATATGTATGCATGTTTAGTATGTATAACCATAGTAAATGCTTATTGATGGGGTTAAATATTAAGAATAAATTGTACTGTATGAAAAGGTCATTAAATCAATTTAAATCTGTGGTTGATAATTCATTGCTGTGATTACAATCTTGTTTCTCTTAAATGTATGTGAGGTTCAAGGTTGAACGTTCTTTGACATTGAACTTTATGGGTATATATGCATGCATGTTTTTTTTTTAAAGCTCATAAACAAGGGTTGCATTTGAAAGAAACTACACAAAACTGCTTTATGCCAAACATCTCTGGCTGCCAGGTGATTTTTGAATTTCAAACACAGGTTCAGCATACATGCCTTGTCATGTCTAGGTCTTTAGTGAGTTAAACGAACGCAATTTATTTTAATTATAAAGAAGGGCTTGCCAGATTTTGAACTTTGTAAAAGATCAAGTAACACTGCCATACACATCAGCAGCATTTGTTTGTATATTTTCAATAGTCGTTTCTTTGCATATGAACAATTTGAGCAATATGGATGTGACTTTCCAGTCGAAAAATATGTTTATGTAAGGAATAATTGATGACGGGCCATCCATTGAATTATTCTGGAAAAAAATGCACACACAACCCAAGGTGGTAATGCGGCACGATGCATTATTTTTATTATACCACAGGGCTGTTAAATGCTTTATTCTGATTGGTTGAGAAATGTTACACTGATGTTGATTATTTTTCTGTAAAATGCACACCAAACCTATTACCACCTTGGGTGTGCATTATATTCGAATAATTCAAAGGACCGTCGTCAATTATTTCTTACATAATTCAAAGGACCGGATGCAATTATTCTGGTGGTTATTTAAACCACCAGAGCAATGTTTGTGGTAACCTGTGGTATAAGCTGAATAATTGACTTCGGTCATTTGAATTATTTAAAATTAATGCACACCTGTGGTGTAAGTTATTTTCGAAAAATTCAACGGCCCATTGTCAAAAAATTCCTTACATACTCATGTTTTCTATTTAGATGAGGGAAGTATACATGTCTAATGTTTACGTTTTCGAGAGAAAACATACTTTGTAGGGATTTTAATGCACAACCCTAAACCAATAATACACAACAAATGGAGAAGCGATGACTCTTCAAAGCATAAATAATATTTATTTTAATGTAATTAAGTGAAAAACAACATTATTCATGTGACTTTTTTCTGTTATGGATGTGACAATTCTGACAAACTATGACAAATCATTTGAAAAATGTTTAAAAACGTACAGAGAGCTCACATTGGTATTTAAAAGTGGCGGCTCATGACTGCTCATCCGAGGGGCACAAATTCAAAATATGTGTTTGGGTGTCATGTGTGTTGCTTGTGTTTTCAAAATATGTGTTTGTTGGGTCATGTGAACCATGTGGATCACATGTTTTGTCAAAATAAGTACGCGTCAAAACCGTTTTTGATAAAAGAGACGCTCACCATTCACAAAATACACGCAAGACACTCCCTTAACACTAAACTCTGATTACGCTTGAGATTATGCGAGTATCTGGCAAACGCAAGCGTTTCTTTAATCATAAACCCTTTAGATGCATCCGCAGCAGGCACTTATTTTGACAAGACACGTGATGCACGCAGGATCACTTGACGCGCAGAAGACATATTTTGAAATTACGAACCACACACATGACGGGCTGAATACATGTTGTGACGAACTTTGCATCGAGCGCCCTCGAAAAAGAAGTCATCGGCCGCCACTGGTATTTAATCCACTAAATATTGACTTCTGAGGAATCAGTATGGTTACAAAGTTTGGTATTTTTTCATTGTAAGGTTGACATTTGCATGGACATGCTCATACAGTATATAAAGGTTAAATGTTGAGCTGTGTTAATATTTTCCTGAAGTGAACCCATAATTACAGCACACTTCTAAGAAAAAGTATCAGTCAGTGTCATACTACAGTAATTAAACCATAATGTGGATATAAAACCTATTGCATTCAACAGCCCCACCATTCAATGACGAACACTTAAGCCCAGCATGTTACTAGAACCGGTTCCCCAGCAACATAGACAAGGAATTACTTGTGTATCGTTTTATCTTTCCATGGAATTCTGTTTTATTTTGCCTTTACTTAGTGTTATTATTTACTTTTCCATTAACTTAAAACAACAACCTATTGTTGCAGTCTGTTTAAAACCACACGCCCTCACCCCACGGCTCTTTTTTTACATAATGTAGTGTAGGCTAATGGCTGGTTTTATAATAAAATGAGTAATATAGCAAACAGCAGTGAAATCTGACGTGTTACACATATTTCATATTTGCTATATATATTTCCTGAACCAGAGATATCAATATAACTTGAATGGTGTTTATAGGTCATTGCTGTTCACCTTTCGACTGCTGAATAATTGATGAGGATTTGCGAGTGTGCGTGCAGGTGGCTGTGCTGCTGTGTCGGCTTATGCGTTCATGGTTTTATTAGCGTTCAGCATTCGATTATGACTTCTGTCTATTCAACAAACTGCACGTAGAGAAGCATCCTGCAGACCACCTATCAGAATTATTGAAGTGTGTTCGAAAGGTCTTTGCTTTACAATGCTTGAATTTGCATACCCACCTGCAGCACAACGCCTGTTGTGCCCGGCTGAAGCCTGGAGCAAAGTTTAGGTGGCGTGTGTGGTTGAGCGTGTGGTGCTTGTTAAAACCACACTTTTGGTTATCACGCTAAAGCAGAAAGAAAACAAGAGAGGCAGAAAGGGATTTTTTAGGGATCACAGACTGAGCAAGCATGCAAATGCTACAACAGACATGTTGGAGCATGAATTTAGATTAGATGAAGTAACGCTTTCGTTATTACTATTATTAATTCCTTACTACAGTACTAAACATCTGTAAATGTATTACATTTATGCATTGGTTGGTCACTTTTATCCAGAGTGACTTACAGTGCATTCACGCTTTATGTTTTATAAAGTATGTGTGTTCCATAGGGATCAACCCCATGATCTTTGTGTAGATATCACAGTGAACTACAGTTGCATATGGATAGGTTTTCAATGGTCCCTGTTATAGTTAGGATGAATTTAAGGTTGATATATGTTTCCATTTCTTCTTTTAATAGAATGACGGATATAATGAACAACCCAGAGCACAGTCGAGAAGACTTCACTGCGAGTGCCTCAGGAGAGCATGGCGTTTCTTTTCAGGTCTGTGTCTAATCCAAGTTTATTCATTTGTCATTTAATTCCCAGTCAGACATCAGCCTGCACATTTGCTTTATGGTGCTTTTCACAGTGATGCCATATAATACCTTTGAGTCAAACGTTTTTTAAAGAAAAAATAATTTCTCTGTATACCTTTTTCCACTACAAACCTTTTATGCAACAGAGAAGTTCTTTGGAAGTTTCCAAAAAGTCCATTTAGGGATGTCGCGCCATTAGGCGGCCATGTTTGCAACACCTCCGGGAAGTTATTTTAGTCATGTAAGACTACAGATCTACATGAATGGGCAAAGGGAGTTACAGCTAAAATCTTGTGCTAAAATCACAAGTAAAGAACATATTTCTGACCAACAATTAATCCTGACTATCTAGTGTACCATAACTTTTGTTTTTTATGCTGCGTGCACACCAAACGCAAAGCATCGCGTTCCTCGCTCTAGATTACTTGCGCTGGATTTAACTTCGTGTCATGCAAAGTTTTCGCTTGACGCCCCATTCAGACAGCAGTAGCAGAGCAACACAATTTCAGTAATTTCAATGAAAGCTTGGCGACTTCCGGCGACAAAACCAAAAGTGACCGGATGGACGTGTCCAGCGACGCGAGAAAATTAAGAAAAGTTTAACTTTATGCAAATGATGAGCGATTTTTGGGAGCGACTACCAATGGGAGCGAAGCAGTGGAGTTCACGTCATCTTCTCTCATCAGTTACTGGACTGGACTGTACTCATTTGTTTATGACAACTGGATTTGAAGGAATAGTCTACTGATTTTCAGTGTTGAAGTATGTTATTGCCTTGACTGGGAATTGTTGGTGCATCCCTCTGTCATCTGTGTGCGGGCGCGTGGGCGCTGGAGCGCGCTGCGACGCTTCGATAGCATTTAGCTTAGCCCCATTCATTCAATGGTACCATTTAGAGATAAAGTTAGAAGTGACCAAACACATCAACGTTTTTCCTATTTAAGACGAGTAGTTATACGAGCAAGTTTGGTGGTACAAAATAAAACGTAGCGCTTTTCTAAGCAGATTTAAAAGAGGAGCTACATTTTATGGCGTAATAGCACTTTTGGGAGTACTTCGACTCGGCGCAGTAACACCCTCCCTCTCCCATTATGAGAGGGGGAAGGGGAGCGGACTTTTCAGGCGAGTCGAAGTACTCCCAAAAGTGCTATTACGCCATAAAATATAGTTCCTCTTTTAAATCCGCTTAGAAAAGCGTTATGTTTTATTTTGTACCACCAAACTTGCTCGTATTATAAGCTAAATGCTATCGAAGCGTCGCAGCGCGCTCCAGCGCTTACGTGCACGCACACAGATGATAGAGGGATGTATCAACAATTCTTAGTTAAGGTAATAACATATTTTAATATTGAAAATTAGTAGACTATTCCTTTAAGAATGCCTCATTGGAAGTGACAGGCGACTTACAACAAGAAAGGTTTAAACGAGGGAGTTGAATTTTTGTGCGAAGACCCTTTTGAGGCGAATAGCGTTTGTTTTCATTTGCTTCATTCACAAATCGTTGAATACGAATATAGTGTGTACACCCTATTAAGCTTAAATTGCGCTTAAAAACACCTTTCTTTAAGGTCTGTTGCAGCTATTGTGCATGTGCACAGGTTGGCAAGCACATCATGCAACTCTATTCAGAGCCCCTTCCCCAAAGAATCGTCAGTCTTTATCGATTGATGATTGGTTCTTTTAACTGTAAGGCGGGACTTTTGTCATCAGAGGGCCATATTGAGCATTGCATTGTCCCTTATTCATGGTAATAGGAATGCTTAATCATGTTATATTCAATATCTTTGCTCAACTTGAGTAAGAAAGTGTGAAAGAAATTCATTTGAACAAAACTGACAAAAGTTCACCAATAATGGAAATTGTGTCCTCCTTGTGATGTTCTTATAACATACAAAACTTTCTCTTGAAAAATATTATAATCACTTTGTTCCATGTAATAAAAGTGAATAGGAACTAGAAATGTTAAAGCTCCAAAATAGGAACATAGATAAAGCATAGACAAACAACTGAAATGAGAAATGACATCACATTTGATTTAAAATCTATGTTGACTGATTTGAACATTCACTTTTACAACAACAAACAAGCTATTGAAATGTAACCATGTAAGAATGTAACCATTCTGTCAAGTTTTTTGATAAGATAAAATGCTAAAAACACTTGAATAAGTTTAACGGATAAAATATCTATGTTCAGATTTTTCCAGACACAAAAGAGCGCCCGCCCAAGCTGTCCAAACGCCTCCCCTCCATCGTGGTGGAGCCCACAGAAGGAGAGGTGGAGAGCGGAGAGTTACGTTGGCCCCCAGATGACCTGAGAACCACAGACCCCACGAGCCAAACACACACGCCCTCCCAAGAGATCACGCAGATGTCCGATTCACAAAGCAAGAGTGCAGGTGTGTGAGACTGGTGAGAGAAAAACCAAATATTTCTCATAGTTTCTATATTTTATACCCCAGAATTGAGCAGTGGCAACATTTAAACATACAGCCTAAATTCTACTTCAGCAGTTTATTTAAAATTGACTTTGCATGCTTCTTCCTCTGCAGATGAAGTCAAGAGCAGCGATCTGGAAACATCAGGGGCAGCCGAGCGTAATTGAAATTTAATAAAGATGTTTCCACAAGTCTATCATTATCACAAGTCTCGCTTCTCACTCAAGCAAGTCTCACACGCCGATACACACAAACACATACATACTGACAACCACATAAACAGCGAATCTCGCAGGCAGGTGTGAATGAGATCAGAGCTCACGATGCTATATATAAGCACTTTTATCAACACATTCATGGCTTTTATTATTTCAACCTCTCAAATACTTTTAAATAACTGCTGAGTTTTTTGGTGTGGATTTGGTTTATACTTTACACAGCATTTAAAGGCCCAGCTTGTTTGTTGTTCATGAAAACCTGATTATGAAACTACAAATTGAGTGCAGATTAGACGTACCTCCTTAATATTAAAGGGTAAACTGTTCATTTAGCCCTGGTAAATTATTACTAAATTATTCATCTCAAATCAAATACATAGTAGTTGTGAAATCTACAGGAGAGAAAGTCTTGAATTGATATTATGCCCTTTGCAAATTATTCATTACACCCTTAATGGTTGAAAACTTACCATGCACGCCCTGCATCATCTGCCTTGGAGGAATGGATGCCACTGAACTTCATACATATCCGCCTGTCAATCATTCTGAGGACAAGAACATACTCATTCCTCCTTTTCGACTCTCAGACTTAAAATGAGGCTTGTTGTGCACGTATACAAAATACTTTTAATGGTGTGCTAAACAAAGCACAATGGGAGCTGGAGGCTCTCACGGTCAATGACAGAGACAGCCTGGTTGGATGAACTGTATTTATAAAGACCTTTAATGCAATAGTTGTAGTTTAGGTAATACTGAATGATGTTGTAGGGATTTTCACAACTGTTATTTTCACAACATACACTGCACTCATGATATATTCACATAATCTCTAAATGACACTGGCTCGATGTGTATTTATGTTGTTTATAGCCTCTTTTGAAATGTTTTGTGTACAGTACTGTAAGTATACTACTACAGACGTGTTTGCACCCCTCGTCAAAAGAAAACTGACATCAGCTTTTTTAGTTTGCATGCATTGGAAATTGTCCTTTGGTCCGTTTTAGTTTTTTATTTGAAAGTTAAATATTTAACCAGCAGATACGCACTTACTGGATGTTCAGTCTACTTGTAGTTAAATACTGATTTGACCATGTTAAAATGTTTTTATTTGATTTTTCTTTATTAAGGTTTTTAAAAATATTAACATCCGATTGCCTTCTTTCTCATTCTAGATGTGAAGTAAAAAGGGAAAAAATGATTGATATTTTTATATTGCTCCTAATATGTATATGTTGTATTGTTTTTTATGTCAATAAAAGTGAATGTTAGATAATGGCAGAGTTTGTGTTTTTAATCTTTCTCAAATTATCAACTATTTAGTATGAGCTGATCTCCTCCACCTTTATTTCTATATAACACTATATTATGGTTAACCTCCTAAGACCCGAGCTTTGGTTTGTCTTTTTTTTCAGATTTCTTCCAGCTCTTCTGGGGTTAGGAAGAACCAATAAATATAATAACCAAATATTTTTGTTTGAACATGAAGCAGTGTAATGGTCCATGTTTGTGTACAACATGTTGCAGTTGCACGGAATTAAGTATTATGGTGCAAACAACAAAAAAATTTATCTTAAGCCCGGGATACACTGCACGATTATTGGCTGTCCCAGACGAAAGATTGCCATCGTGAAACAATCGTGGCGATTTCTGTGATCGTGGCTCTCCATCGATTGTCCTTCGTACAGTGAGAGAGGTTCAAAGACGGCCCTTTTCCCGGTCTTGTGTCTAAGATAGCCTACGATAGTTTTCTGACAGTGTCAGAAATTCAGCATGATCACCGCTGCTACGACCTGCCTACTGGTATTTGTTTACCACGAGCGCATACTGGTGAAGTTGCGCAACGTGTGATGCTTCCGCCGAAGCTTTCCGTGTCATCATCGTACAGTCTATATGCCTGTCATACCCGAGTTTAAATGATCCATGTCGCACAGTGTGATAAGTTAATGATCTTATAAGAGGGCAAAAATCCTGCAGGGCTTAATATAAATAATTCTGGGATGTTTATTTGCAAACATGTTGAAACATAATTAAATACTGTATGTGAGTAAATACTGTACACTGTAAAAAGTTGGATGAAATTACTTCAAGTGGTAACACTTAAAAACTTTAGTTTCATTTTGGTGAAAATTTTAAGTAACATTGACTTACACTAGGTGTTTCCAAAGTTTAACCAACTTTTCACTTTTTACAGTGTAAACATTGTTGTTCCTCTTTCCATATAAAGTTCAGCATGTGACAGTTCGGACAGAGAAACCAAAAAGAAGAAGTTGTTATGGTCAACCCTTCCCAAACATTCAGTAGGCCTATCTCTGAAAAGTTCATGCACTGAAAAAAAAAATCCTTTCAATTTACGTAATTTTAATGTGTACATCGGTCCCACATGATCCGATTGTTTAAAACCAAAATAATTTTCTCAAATTAATTTTTATGTGTCAGACCAAAACATTTTAATTACTTTAAGTAGTCTAATAGAAATATGTTGACTCAAAGTGCTATTTCTCTTTACTATAACACATTTATTTTGTAATGTTTAAGTAATTTTATTATGTAAGGGGACTAGATTTTCATCTGTAATTCCAACATGCTTTTTTAATGCTTATATTATGGGATTATGTAACTCTAAAGCAATTTCATTATGTCTCTGGCACCAGAATAATCACCCATAATTATCCAAATGTTATTTATTTTTTTTTTAAATACAAAATACATTTGCATTGGCATAAAAAGCAAAGAGTTTTGTACAAATGTTTAGTGATATTGAGGCAAACCACTGCTTTCAGATCATCAATTCATTTAAATCACTACACATTAATTCAATAACAGTCAATAACTATTACAACAATCAGCACATGCAGTACATACATAAAGGGGCAATTTCCCAAACAGGTTGTAGATTAATCCATGACTAGGCCCTCGTTATATTAGGATATTTTTACAAAAATAAAGTTTACAAACAAACCTACCTTACAAAAACAACACTGGAGTACATCTTTACACAAAACAATGGCACTGATATATGGCATTGCAAAAGTCTGGGACTAGGAAAAGCCCCATCTATGAAACTGACCCAAATGTTTAAAATAGTTACTATCACAGTAGATTTAGAAGTGCTAAAACACAAACACTGGATTCCAAAGAGACATGCAAAACAGTAAGTACTATTATTTATAAAATGGATTTACAAACTGGAAAATATCACTCCTTCAGAAAGTCAGAGCTACAGCATTTGTATAAACTGTTAATCAAAGATTCAACAAAAACAAAATACAACAACCATTTCCAAAATCGACTCTGAGCAGCAAACTGTTAATGTATTAATAAGAGAAAACACTTAAAACAGATAAAAAATTCAAAAATGAGCAGCACAGTCTTTCTGATCCTTTCACTGAAAGAAACTGTTCGTTAAAGTTACTCTCAATGCAGTTTGGATTTCCTCAAAAATAAAGCGGAGATCAGGTTTAAGGCATACATCAGCTCAAACACGATGTTGCAACACCTTCATGGCTTCCAGGACTATACAAAGATCCTCTTCGTCATCACAAGAAGCATGTTGTTTTAGAGCACAAATACCAACATTGGTGTCTTCAAATGACCTCACTGATGCGGACTTCATCCATGCCCTGTACAAAACAAACAAATGTAGTTAAAGAAACAGAAAAAAGGTTACTGTTACAATAAAAGTGTCATTGGAAATTAGTACAATGCAAACAAATATAAATGTAAGTATACAGACCCATGTGCATTGCCACAGCATGTTACAATTGGTTACAAACACATGGGTTACAAAGCAAGGCAGCTGCACTGTCCACTGCTCTGGTGTGTGTGTGTGTGTGTGTGTGTTCACTAGGGATGCTCTGATCGATCGGCCGATTATGGCATTAAATGACTCGATCGGTGCTCGCTAAATCTGCCGATCTCATAAACCGATCTTTCTGTTTACTTTTGTCATCAAAAGGATCCTGAAAGTGGCTGCAATTAAAGACATTTTTTTACGTAGCACAAGCATTTTTACAACCCTTTGCTCATGTGCGGCGTGCAGATTTGTATGTCTCTCTTTGCCTTTACAGAGATATGCGTATTTTCTATGAGGACGTGCTCCGGTCAACAGCGCGAGGCGTCTTCACATCCCCATCAAACAGCGTATACAACACATATCTATCACGGACAGTTGCATCCTCATGCCAAAAGTTTCTTATTTGCATGCGTTTTAAAGTTTTGAGCGTTTAAACTTTTATTTTCCTCACAGCTGCTTGTCTGCGTTCAGCCGCCGCCCACACACACAGCAGCCTGTCATCAGTGCACGTGAACAGAGCGATCTCTCTCTCTCATGTCTTAAAGCTGCAGTAACCTATTTATCTCTCAATAAAATCACTCTCTGCTCTTGACTAAAGAACTTTTATACTTCATACGAATGCGTGTATATTTAATTAATACAGTAAAGACTGTGAAGTGTTTTATTTTCAGTACTTTTAGGAGACATAAGCCTTTTTAAAGCCATATTAAATTTCTCTATGCAGAATAAATATTTGTTGTGCTTATTTATTTGAGTCACTATTAAAACAATAATATACCTAATTACTGCAAGTAATATAACAAAGGCAACATCCGTGGTATTATTTTATCTAGAAAAAATGTAACAGTTACAGTCATCAAAGAGCTTGCATATCAGCTTTAAAAAAATCAGAATCGGTATCGGCCGATCACGAAGATTACAAATCGGTGATCGTATCGGCTGCAAAAATCCTGATCGGAGCATCCCTACTGTTCACTACACTGGAATGAGTTAAATAAAGAGGCCACGTTTCGAGTGTGTGCTACCACACCTGACAATCACATCAAAAGTGAATTTTTCACAGATACCGATAGCCGATTATTCAGACTAATATCTGCCGATACCGATGCTGATGGATGGCTGCAGCAGGCGCACTGATATTACGCAGCACCTGAAAATAATCCCCTTGGTAATTTTCAATTGCAGGCTGCTGCGTAATATCATTGCGCCCCCTGCAGCCATGTTACAGCAGCAAAGTCCTTGATTATTACGCCAGAACATAGTTCCTAGCCATATCCTAGAAAATTGCAACTTTTAATTTTCCGTTGGTCTTAGTACACGATGTAACTACAGAAGAGTCAAGTTTTAAATACAAAAATTATTAAATTTTTTAACATGATACTAATGGTCTAATCAGATTCCATAGACGGTGCTAAGCTACGCTAAAAGTGGTACCACCACAGAGATCAGCTGAATGGATTTCAAAATGGTAAAAATCTAATGTTTAACTCTAGGGGAGCTGGAAAATTAGCATATTTAAAATCCCTTTAAAATTTTAAGTTAACTAATATCTTTAAGTTGAATTAACTTAAAATTTTAAGGCAACCAGGTAACTTATTTTTTTAAGTTGAACCAGCACATCCTTTTTACAGTGCATTGTTGTGTCAAATATAAACATTGGATTAATTTAACACAACGTTGGGTTTATCCCTTCTTGACCCAATGCTGGGTTGACAATAAGTGAGTGCTGGGTTCCAGATTTAGTGGCCCTGACATTTGTATCGTTCCTTAATTGTAAACACAAGTAAACAAAACTGCAGATAAATAGATCAAAATTCATCAAGTGCAAAATGCAAGTTAAAAACATAAAATACATATAACTGCATATTCACTCATAATAAGTCCAAAAAAAACCCTGAGATGACCTGAATGAGTGTGTTTACAATGATACTGCCTTGCGTGTGCTTGCATCCAAAACAGAAAGGGGACATGAAGAGATTAAGTCTTATGTGAAGCTTGATGACCTGTCTGTGATTAACGTGACCCTGATGACTTTAGTTCTGTCTGTCACATGTAACAGAGGCCATTTGGTGGCCTATCCGCTGATCCAGAAATCCTCATGCAAAATGAAAATAGCAACCGGCCTAACTGACACACAAGTGTAACATCAAATCGCTTGTGCTATGTTAATGTTATTGTTTTCCCTTTTATCTCGTCTCCACTTCAGTCAAACCCTTGTGTGTCTATGCTGTGTAACTATGGTGATGGTTTAATGTAGGGGTTTGGTTACATCAGACATGGATAGTGGCACTTGACCCACTTCAGCAGGAACCTGATTAGCAACACAGCCATCGGCTGCGCTCCCCACATCACCTTCATCATTACCATCATCATTATCATAGTACTAATCTCACGTCTCTGTTGATGCCATTTAGTGAGGATTTAGTCTGTATACATCATGAAAGCTATCAAATCCCTGTTTCAAGGTGTGCCGCCTATTAAGCGTCTGTCTTACTGGAAAGTGCTGTAATAAAGTTTCTCTCTGTAGTTAAAGGGAGAGATTTGCTTTCATCTTCCTCTCTCTTTGCCTCAGCTGGCTTCAAACAGCTGATTTCAGATGCAGCCAGGTGAGACACCTTTATAGCTACAAACACGTCTCGCTACTGACGACATCATAAAAACAACGCTCTAATAAAAGTGTTCAAGCATTCATTTTACAATGTGGTGTTTTTTTTCCCCAATCACATTTACTAAAACATCCATTAATTTTGGGTACACTCTCAGTCACTGGGATGGTACTTTCAGAAAGGTCCTAATATTTAGGTACAGATATTTTTAAGGTACAAAAGTGTCATGAAAAGGTAACGGCTCAGGGACGACTTTTGCACCTTCTTGTACCATTTTTCTGAGAGTGTGCGTGCTTTTAAAGAGGGTGGTGATGTTTATATTTATGCTTACCTGCATTTTTATTTTAGTGTGAACAAAGGTTTTTAATCAAGTGTGGTTTAACATGCTGTTTAATAAGTAAATGTGCGTTGGTGAAAAGTAAATTAACAGATCTGTACATTGTCAGACAAAATGGCCATAAAATGGTTTCAAGCTATGGGGTATCATTGAAGATAGAAATGGATCCTCTTCGAAGTCGGCAGCTCTGGGGTCTCATTTATAAAACAGTGCCTAGGATCCTTACTAAAAGTCTACGTACGCACTAAAGCCAAAAATAGCATACGTCAAAAAATATTACGACTTATAAAACAAAGCAATATTCCCTTTATAAATCACAGATCACCTGCAAGTGTTTGTACATGAATCATCCTCAGATCCCACCGTTCAAGCCCATTATCCGGTCAAGTTCACAACCGTTGCGTGGCGTATGCACGTTTAAGAGCTACATTTTATGAGTACTCACGCTTTATAAATGAGACCCCTGGTGCGACCCGGTGTGGATTCACCACTGAGTCTATTGCTATCCGAGACCCTTTAAAAAGGTCTTAAGTACTATTTAGGTACAGATATGCATACATTTGGTACCTTTGAGGTATATGAACTCTTTAGATGCAAAGGGGTACTTATTAAGGGTACTGCCCCAGTGCAACTAGGGACTATTTTTCTGTGTACCTCCTCACAGAGATACCTTGACTTTTTCTAAGATTAGGAGTAAACATGATTTACCTTCAAAAATAGATTATGTACATTTATATGGGAAATACATTTTGTAGGTATTTAATCAGTTAACAAATGAAGCAACCGGAAACCATAGCAAGGTCAATGAGAGATTCCAGTACAAGCATAGACTTACCTGATCAAAATGATTAAGATTTGTGTTTTCCCTGGAAATTCATGCATGCATGTATCTGCATGTTAAGTTTCTACAGAAATAAAATGAGATGACATTTAAAGTATAGGGTGGAGTCAGTTGATTAGAAAGTGAAGCTTTGTACACTCACTGAAGCAACATCACAAGTATTTCACAAGTTCACACTTACAAATAAGTTGGATAGATTAAATTAGTAAACATATTTGGCGTGCTGTCCGGGGAGAGGGCTCTGAGCTCGGAAATGGCAGAGTATCCACCCCCAGGTTAAGGAAATAACCTGATAAGTGAGAGGAGACTGGGTGGTGGAGGGATTCTGAAGACTGCAGAGGATCTTTGGAGAGTAAACTGTGACTTATATATGGCTTGCCTTTGTGCTGATTGGGTAGATATGATGATTACTGATTGTGGACAGCTGGTGGTACTAGTGTATTTGTTGTTAGTGATTATAGACAGCTGGAAGTACTTCAGTGGTTTATTTGACATGCTCGTCCCGAACTACGTTAATAAAACATCATTTTAAGGATCCTGTCTGAAATACTATTAAAGTCCGTATTAATTGATAGTAAATGTGTTCTGAGTTCGTCACACCACAGAAAAATGTGTTATTAACCACCCAGCTGAATTTGAATGATAAAAAGCCTGCCGAGTAAATAAGTTATCAAAATCTGGAAAAAAAATTAGCAGGATTCTCTGCTCTCAAACGCTGGCGGAGAAATCACGCCCACTGGCGGAAAAGCTACCAGGTTCTGGCTTGAGGGATACAGTTATGGCCAAATCGTGTAAGATGTTATTTGTACACACTGTGACTATACAAATCACAACATATAAATAGGAAAATGTTGGCGTTATTTTGTCACTTATTGGGAGCAGTATGCTAGCTGGAGCCATTTACTTCCAGTCTTTGTGCTAAGCTAGGCTAGCGAATTTATGTTACGAATGTGAATCTGTAAAATGAACAGATCTGCTGCATGTGTTTATCCAGGAAAACAATATTTCGGATTCTCTCTCTTCAAAATAGTTTTGGACTTAATTATGTTTTGGGCTTCATCCATGCGTGTGCTGGCGTGACAGCACAGAGACAATTTCACAATCTATTTAATCCATTCAATTGACCTTAAGACCTCATTGCACATTTTCATCCCTGATCATTTCACACCTCCGTGTTTCCTGACTAGTGTGTGCGTGCTTATTTGTATTCTCTGTCTGACTTTCTTTAGCCGGTGTGGCTCAGGTGACAGATGGATCATGAAGAGCTTGTCGCTTATCTGTCAGTGCCTGTTTGTGAAGAGAGCTTTCATGAGAACTCTATTATAAGCCTTTTTGTGCATGCGTCTGCGTGGGGGGTGAGACGGTCACTGTACACAAGACCAGTAGTGTCAGTCCACCAAATGTGAACTCTCCCCTTGTTACAACAACATTAAGTATTAAAAGTGCACTTGGCATCCAGTCAGCATCTAAAATCTCAACTTTGAAGATACAGCCCTTGGGTATCTGAATGAAGTAATGGGAGAACATGTCGATCTAGGTCAATTTGGTCAAATCTGCTTTTTCTTGTGTTATTATTGATTTGATAAAAAACTACATAAAACAGAATCCAATGAGACCTATTGGGAATTGAAGCGTACATGCAATTCTGTTTGTTCTTACCCATAATGCAACGCAGCTCTCAATTGTGCCTCTCAATCACGATTTTTCCCTCTCAGAAAGCTTTCCAGTACAGGGAGAGACACAAGCTTGTTGCAGTTTCATCTGCAGACATATGTATGTTTGGATAAAGAGAGAGAAAGACAGATAAAGAGTGAAAAGTGCATTTCATGGTGAATAATTGCATGACATGCAAGAAAATTGCGTAACTTGCCTCAGTACACGACGGCCGTGGTCGTCTGTGTTTAACCTTTGTTTTGCGTTTGGCTGTAGACCTATTATGCATGCAAAGCTTTGTATTTGCATCAACAAAATTAGCTTCTCACATGCAGAAATGTTCCTGTCCACTGTATGTGATAGATGTTTGTCGGTTGATATACAGGAAATAAGAGCTAGTTGCAGATGAATGGCAGAGTTAAAGCCGAAAATACAGATTCTATTTCTAGCTTTGCTCTGTTTCTTGAAACGAGAGTGAAAATCTAGGACAGTCTGGTTTTATTTTTGGTGAAGCAATAACCGGCATTCGGACCACTACCTAGTCCTCGTCCTCCATTAAAGGAGGAGTTTACCCAAAAAAGTTAAATTCTGTCATCATTTACACATCCTCATGCTATTTTAAACCTTTCTTTATTCTGTTAAACACTACAGAAGATATTTTGAAAAATGATGGTAGGCACACAGTTGACGGTACCCATTGACTTCCATAGTATTTGTTTATCCTACTATAGAAGTCAACTGCTTCCCAATTATCAGAAAATCTTCTTTTGTGTTCAACAGAATAAAGAAACTCATACAGGTTTAAAACAACATGAGGATGTGTGAATGATGACAGAATTCTCAATTTTGGGTGAACTACCTCCTAACAAGTGTATTTAAAGACTCTGACTAGACTTTCATCCAAGTGATTGCGTACTGAAGTCAAAAGAGCAAATACAAAAGTCTCTATAACTTTGAGATTTGGCCTACCTACAGGACCTTCATCAATAGCCTCTTTCACCCAGTCATTTCTGTAAATTACCATGAATTTACCAGAATGAATTTACCAATAAATACAAAAATGACCTGTCACACACGCAGTGATATTCCTTCTTTTTACCAGTAAGATCAGTATCAAAATACTGATAAACTCAGAAAGTTGAAGTTACATGTGGCGCGCGACGAAATCAGTGTTGTATTGTCACATGTAAAGTCACATGTGTACCTTAAAACCCATTCACACAGGATCCCATTCATTTTGGCCCCAGAAAATTTCCGTAAAATTGTCAGAGGCTTCTATGTGAACACAAACGTGTCCCGTAAATGTTCTGGGATCGCTCCCGTAAAGAGGACCTAGTAACGTTGCCGTAAAATTCACAGAAAGCATTCTGTATGAACAAGAGGCAGAAACAATGTCGTAGTGAGGACGCACATGTCATCAAAACCAAAAGTTATGGTTCAGCTCTTTGAAACAAGGATTTTAAACGCAAATCAACATTCACGACGAGAAATGTCGGCAAACTGGACTGAAGCAGAGATCAGGGAGCTTGTCATTATCCGCGCTGAAGCTGAGATCATTCACCAGCATGACAGAACAGCGCATCACGTGCTCCTTATGATCTTGCCGTGAAATACACGCGTGTGGTTGTTGAAAGAGAAATCACGGATAATTAGCAAACTTCAGGATAAGATGTCAATTGTCTTTATGGGATCTTTATGGTATGTGTGTGAATGCACGCAAAGATTCAGGAAAATCATTTGCAGTGTGAATAACTCAAAAATCAAACAGTCCCGGACAAATCCCGAACGCATTTTCCGTGTATTTTCCGTAATCTCTATGTGAAAAGGGGTTTAGATACCAAAATGCACCTTTTAGGTACCTTTTGTACCTTCATGTACCTTTTTATCTAAGAGTGCACTATTTTATTAAGAATGAAGATCCAGAGCCAGGCAGAACCACATATTGTCTGATGCCAATAGCAAAACTTTCTGGATTCTCAAAATAGGATTCTTTCAAGAACACTTTCATCTTTGGGGCCTTTGTGTAAATATCTACAAAAGGTTTTTTAAGTTCTGATTCATACAAAATTCACATTTATTGCAGGGGTTACACACTGGATGGGTATGGGAGGTATGCGTATGTCTGCTGTGTCTCAGAATGACACCTCCTTATGATAAGCTAAGAGAACGCTTGAAGGCATTTGATTTGAAGAACAGTCTGAGAATGATATGATAAGCTAAATATAATACTATTGAGCGCCAGAAACAACATCACCAACATGTACATTCACATATAAACACACAAAGCCGGGACTCACACACATCTTAAAAAATGACATGACACTCAGGAAGTCATCGGGCGCCTCCTGTCTCGGTATACAAATCAGGCAGAAGATATTTGAATAAGCGCTTGAGAGAATAAGAGGAGAAACATTGTGCAATTCTATAAACAGGCGAAAGTGGAATAGCACTCTAAAATGTCTGGGTTATTTTTGACCCATAATGGGTAAATATTAGACAGAACACACTGTTGGGTTAAAACTGACCCAATGCTGGGTTGATTTAACGTAACTGCTGGGTTATTATATACCCCATGGTTGCATAACAACAACCCAACATTGGGTCATTTTTCACCCAGCATGTGTTCTGTCCAATATTTACCCATTATGGGTCAAAAATAACCCAGACATTTTTATAGTGAGTTGCAAAAAAAAGAGGCTTGAGGATTCGTACGGAAAATGAAGCAGGAAAAGGTGGGAAATATGTAGTTCATACTGAAATGAAACTGTATTTACTATCTTTGCTTTATTGGGTCTAAATCTACTCATAAAGTATATTTTGACTCTAAAGATGATGCAATGTAAAACTTCATGAAGAACTAGAGACAAGCTGTGTTCAGTCTTTTAATATCCTTAAAATCCCCTGTTACCCATGTCATGGCATCTAACTGCAGAGTCTGTGGATAAGATTGTAATCCTCAAAACATCTGGATACAAGCTAGCGGAAAGCATTCTGCCCTGATATTGCACAAACAACACTCATTAGTTGCATAATGAAAATAAAATATATTTTTTATTATATATATAATATATAAAATTTAATGTAAACAAATATGTTAATTTCTTTTAATATTTAAATATAAAAAAACACAAATATGAGCACACAAGTAACAACTTACAGAAAGCACCCCCGTACATACAAACATGAATGCATGTTGCAGTTTATCCTGTTTGATGGATGTTATCAGGGAGTATATTAGGATTTAAAATGTACATGAGGGAAAGGCTACATGTGAATAATTATGGCTTGGTTCTATCTAGCATAAACCTGCTAGTATAATACATAACATGTTGTACAATATTGAGTTTTACACAGTATATTTACATGATTGTTATCACAGCAGATAAACAAAAATAATCCATCACTTCTCCTTTCGCATGATTGGACAATATGGAGGAAATGCAAATGCTACATCTATAGTTTGCTGTCTCCCTCTGGTGGCAACAATAAGTTCAAGCATACAACAAATTATTTCATGCTGGCAGTGTTTTCCAAGTTTAATGTACTATTGAAGATTCCTGAACAGCTTTATAAAAAAATCCAAAGTGCATTTGTTATTCCTTGGTGTGGTGGTTCATAAAGAAGCAGTACTGCCATAAGAAATCTCACTGTAAAAGACAAAAACAGAAAATATACCTTAAATTGGAGACCTAAACATATCACATTTTAAAATAATGTTGTTTGAACAAATTAACATACAGCATCCATTCAAATACTGTTTTATGGGTACTTACTATGTAGGTGTTCTATCTATTTATTATTTTTAAATATTATACAGACAGCTTTGTCAGAACTATTGTTTGCAAAACCATCGGAGTGAGGACAAAAAGAGGTCCTCACTTTCATGGCACTTCTTTAAAACGCTGTTTGATGGTTGGGGTTATGGCAGTGCCAGCTCGTGACTTCTCTTCCGAGGGGCGCAAATTCAAAATATGTGTTTGGAGTGTCGTGAGTTGCTCGTGTTTTCAAAATATGTGTTTGTTGCATCATGTGAACCATGTGCATCACGTGTTTTGTCAAAATAAGTGCCTCCTGCACACGCATTAAAACGTTTATGATAAAAGAGACACAAAATACACGCAAGACACTCCCTTAACAGTAAACTCTGATTACGCATGAGATTATGTGAGTATCTGGCAAACGCGAGCGTCTTTTTTATCATAAACCCTTTAGACGCATCTGCAACAGGCACTTATTTTGACAAGACAATTTGTTATGCACATAGGTTCAATAGACGCGACGAACACATATTTTGAAATTACGTACCACACACATGATGGGCTACATACATGTTGTGACGAACTTCGCATTGTGCGCCGTCGAAAAAAGTCACCGGCCACCACTGGGTTAGGGTGTATGAATTGTATTGTGTCTATGCGTGTCCTCACAAAGAGCTGTAAAGACGTGTGTGTGTGTGTGTGTGTTTGATTGTTTATTGCATCTGTTTATGGCAAAAGTAAAAATCTTTTAGCATTTCATTTATGCCAACTATAGCGGTGGGTACATCACGATTAATCACATACAAAATAAAAGTGAGTTTTTGCACTATATATATATATATGTGTGTGTGTGTGTGTATATTATATATTAATAATAACATAATAATTACACAACACACACAGACATAATATGTAAAAAGTCACTTTATTTTGTATGCAATTAATTAATTATGTGATTAAACTATTGTTGTTGCTTAAATCTGCTGTAGACATCAAAAAAGTGGTTATGGAAGAACTACAAAATACCTCTATATCGGTAAAGAAGTTGCGCTCAGGAAGGATGTTCCCAATGTCCCGTTTAATCACATTAAACTGATTCATAACCTGGTGCCGCTCCAAGCTGAGACCATTGTCTCTAAAGTAAAGTACTGCTGACATTTGCTTCTTGCTGAAAATGTGAACACACAGAACAGTATTTACCACCTACACTACATGTGTTTGTAAAGTGAACCAAATAATAAAATAATGATGTGTTAAAAACTCTCTTCTCTTACCTTATGTCTGGGTAATTACTAACTAATGGATTTAAAAGATCTTTTATACTTTTCTCATTTTCCATTCCAATAATATCACTAAGGTAATCCCCCAGTGGATACAGCCAGTCTAAGGACGATCCCTGAGTACAGAGGAATATTTTCAGATCATTTATTATATACTCCATAAAGTTTCACAACAGACTTTAAAAGAGTTTTCCCATTTCTTTAAATAGCTTTCTGAGCTCCTTCCATTGTGTTCTTAGTTTACAGGCTGCTTCTTCATTTTTGTTGTTTTTGCATGAATACTTTTTCTTCATCAGCTGGGAGACATATTCTCTTGTCACGTAATAGTGCACATCGTTTATGAAGACCTGTGAATGAGGACGGTGTGTTAAAAGTCACAGCGCTCATGCTTCATTCATTCTGACTGGTCAGAGGCGACATTCCAAGATTTGTTATTTTAAGATAACAATCACCAGCCCCATCCGGGTTCTGCAAGTCATCTTGGCAAGTGCAGGTAAATACATACAAAAATTAATATATTCCGAGATTTTATTCACAAATAATCAAATTATTAAAAATGTAAAATTATTAACTTAACTAAAATAACTTAAGCTAATTCAACTTAATTTTTATTTATTTATAGCAACTCCTCACTAGTCAATAAAGTTGAACTTAACTGTAAATTCAAGTTGATTGAACTTAAAAATTTAGGTGCAACACGAAATTTTTATACATTTTATTATGATTTGCATTTGATTTGCAAATGAAGTAATAAAATATTTCAGAATTGTGCTCCTGTAGCTCAGTGGTACAGCATTGCATTAACAGTGCAAAAAGGGTTCGAAAACGAGAACGAATCAATCAAAAGAATACGGTATACTTTGTAATGCAGTAAAGAAGCATCTGCTAAATGCGTAAATATCTAATAATTTACTTATATGGCAAATAGCCACGTAATAAGCTGGTTCAGCTTGTTCTTATTGCACAATGTCTACAGTGACCATTTTAGCAGTGAAGAAAGAGGACTTACCTGAGCTGGTGGATTTCTCATGGATTTACAGAGTCCAGAGTAATTTTCAATCGTGGATGTCACTTCAGTAAAATCTTCATCTGTTTTGAGCCATTTCCTTGTCATCATACCATTTAAATAAGGCTTTAAGTGGGAAATGTAAATGATTTCAGTTAAATTTATAGATGATAAGTCAGTAAAAAAATGTATTAAGTAAATGGCATGTATACCAACACCAACAATAGCTTTTATGTATATATATGTTTCTGTTTAAATCAAATTAATAAAATAAATCATTTTAACAGTTTATGCCAATACATACATATCGTATACATATGTTATTGTAGATTTAGCAAAGCCCACCTTAATGTCATTTTTGAAATGATCTATCAGTATCTGACTGAGTCTTTGAATCAATCCATCCACATCTCTCTCCAGCTGCTTCACCTGAGCTAAACAGCTCTCCTTATAGCATTGCATGAGATCTCTGTAAGAACAATACAGCAGCAAAATCAGGAGAAGCATCTTACAAAGCTGACTGTAATGGGATACAAATGTGAGTAATGCGCCTCTCATGGTGCTTACTTGAGTGAGTGAAAAGTGTTGATGTAGGTGATGTGATATTGAACCCACAGACACGCGTCCAGCAGATCAGAGGTCAGCAAAAAGCTGGTATGCTCTGTGAACTCTTCTGCAAATCTTAAAGAGAAGTAAACTATCAAAGATCACCGATGGGAGGTGGGTGCATAATGTAAACCGATCAACCATAACATCATGACCACATTGATAATATTGTTTAGGCCACCTAAACAGCCTTCACCCATCGACTCTAGACCTTTCTATCAGAACCAGCATTCACCATTTCAGAAATTTATTTCAGAAATACAGCCGCTTGTTTGTTGGATCGGATCACATGGGCCATCCTTCGCTCCACACAGCATCAATGAGCCTTGGCCGCCCATTTTTCCTGCTTTTTCTGGATTTTTTTGTCCTCAAAGTTGATTTGTTAGAAGCAGTAAGGATCTGAGCGACTTGACAAGGGCCAAATTGTGATGGCTAGACAACCGGGGCAGAGAATTCCCAGTCTGCAGTGGTCAGTCAGTACCAGTGGCAGCTGGTGACTTCTTTTTTCGAAGGTGCTTGTTGCGAAGTTCTTCACAACATGTATGTAGCCCGTCATGTGTGTGGTTCCTTATTTCTGCACGTCGAGTGATCCTGTGTGCATCACGTGTCTTGTCAAAATAAGTGCCTGCTGCAGACGTGTCTAAAGGGGTTTATGATAAAAGAGATGCTCGCGTTTGCCAGATACTCGCATAATCTCATACCTAATCAGAGTTTAGTGTTAAGGGAGTGTCTTGCGTGTATTTTGTGAACGTGAGCATCTTTTATCATAAACGGATTTGACGCGTGTGTAGCAGGCACTTCTTTGGACAAAACATATGAAGCACATGTTTCACATTACCCAACAAACACATATTTTGAAAACGCAAGCAACACACGACACTCCGAACAGTTAATTTGCACCCCTCAGATGCACAGTACCTATCAAAAGTGGTCCAAGGTAGGAAAAGTAGTCAATCGACAAGGCTCATTGATGCATGTGGGGAGCGAAAGCTGGCCCTTGTGGTCCGATCCAACATGACTGTTAATGAAACTGCTAAAAAAAGTAAATGCTGGTTCTGATAGAAAGGTCTAGTGGACCCTAGATGGGTCAGGGCTGTTTTGGTGGCAAAAGGGACCTACACAATAGTAAGCAGTAGTTCAAAATGTTATGGCTGATCGGTGTATACAGCAATGAGTTTAAATTCATCTACAATAATAAAGTTATGATACAAATCTTGTTAGAAACTGATGTAGCTCCTCCAAACAAAACTGTACAATCTTCTCCTCACGAGTCTCATCAATTTCTTTAAGATTCTTGGCATAAGCTGCTATCAGCTAATAAGACAAATCAAAAGTTATATTATCCTCATAAGACCCGAGTTTTGGTTTGTCTTTTTTCACATTTCTACCAGCTATTTTGGGGTTAGGAGGAACCTATAAATATAATACCCAAATATTTTTCTACACTCTAAGAAAGGATGTGTTAATTTTAACACATTGTTTTGTGTTAAACTATTTAACACATTATGTGTTATTTTAACACATTGTGTGTCATTTCGTGTAGAATGTGAGCTTAAATAAATGAAATGGACAACACAAGATGTGCCAAAACAACACAACGTGTGTTGCTCCAAAAATAACACAGAGATGTGCCAAATCAAGGACAACACACCAGACGTGCTGTCCCCAACTAGACACAAGATGTGTCAATCCAACACACTCATTTCAAGAGTGTAAGAATACAACAGGTTCTAGTTACACAGAATTAAGTATTATGGTGCAAACAACAAAAACATTTGATGTCCACATATGTGGACATCCAGGTCTTAGGAGGTTAAATATTTTTTTTTACAGAATTAGAGTATGCACAGCTATAATAATAAGTATATGATAATATGAAAGATGCTTATGGTCCTCCACTGGATAAAGGATATTGATACTTTATTAAATACCTGACAAATGTCCATGTGAACCTCTGTAGTAAGGAATCCATCATCTGTTCTTTCTGGAGTTTTCTTCATTTTCCACATATTGTCTCTTTCAATGTTGATGATATTCTCCAGTGCAACTTTAAAGTCCTCCTAATGAAAACACACCAGGAAACAAATGACAAACGGTTTATTTGTTTAATATCGAATGTCCTATAGTCTCTATGCTTGTAATATCTCACCACCAGCCGTTGACAATAAGCGTCCTTGATTTTACTGATGAAGTCTTGCTCTTGTTCGATAGCTTTCTGCTCCTTTTTCGGGTCACTGTGATAACAACAGGACACAATGAATGAATAAATCTCAGTGAAGCAGTGCTACATTCATTACAGACTCAGCAGCTCACCTGGCGTAGTGATGAACAATAAAATCTAGAAGAGCGTGGTAATCTTTCGACTCTGTCACCTGCTCCAGAAGACCCTTTAAATGCTCTTCCATAATCTCGTGATGGCAGGAAACATAGGTTTCAAACACATTAAAGTCTGCCGGATAAATGTTTAACAGTTCTTCCTTCACTTTCTCCAAATCATCTTCAACCGCTTTACCCAGAAGACCCAAATGCACAGCCAACCAAGAAATGTTTTGTTCAGGGCTGTCCAGATGAACTTTCTTCAAAGTGTCTCTAACTCCATCTCGCACTGCCTCTCTCCATGTCTCCCTCCATCCCTGCATTATTCCTGGTTTCTTCTCTTCCTCAATGATTATTGTGACCACTTGCACTAGTAGCTTTTTATTAACTGAAGGCTGTGTACTAGAGCGCACAATGTCAAACATTTTATTCCTTAGGCCCTCAAGTAGCATATTAAGGTCAGTCTCTTTATTGGTTCGATTGACGGTAGAAGCTCCTTCTTCCAAAGTTTCTCGCTCCTGCTGAAGCTCAAGGTTCAGGGACAGTAGGTTTAGATAAGCCTGCCTCAATTCATCAGTTTCTATATAATCTCTGATCGTCAAAACTGTCATTAAAACAGAGGAAATAAAAGATTACAGTGCATCAGTCAATTTGCTTTTATTACAGCAATCACACCAACAGTGAATACATTTACCTGAGCAAGGCTTAGGGGGAATTTCTGTGTCTTTAATGTCTTTATTTTCATTTTCATTTTCATCCAAAGGTGATGGTTGCTTAGACATGCTAAGCTTTCTTTTAATGTGCGCACCGCTTTTTCTGAAACTGGAAAACCTGCGAAAGATTCCCCCTGCAAACACTGCAAACACAGTAAATATAAGTGAAGTATAATTCTAAACCCAGAATCATTTATTAACGTTTTTGTTTTAACTTTCAAATTGTGTTATGAAATATAAACATTAACACTTATATATGATATGACAAACAATATCCACGTTTTTTAACTTTATGTGGTTAAATTGATATATTTACTTACTGGGAGAAGTAGGAGACTTGTCCATTGTTAGGTTACTTCCAAACTGTAATTGATGATCAATAATCTACAAAACAGATAAAAGTCATAAAATCTTATAAACAAATTTAAACAAATGTCAGGCCTTTCTAAATTATAAACACTAATAAACAGATCCTAATGAGTAATTAAACATTAAAAATGAAGAATATATCAAGTTATGACAAATAACTGTAGAATAAAAATGTACAACATACAAAATGAAGAGTGACATTACGGGTTGTTTTCTTGCGCTCTCAAAAGAAAAGATTAAAGAAGGAACAAAGGTTGTCACTGGGGCGGTACCTTCAAAAAGTACAGTTTTGTTCCTTAAAGGTGCATATTGTTACCTTAAAGGTACACATTGGTATATATTAAAGTAAAATAGTATTAGGATCTTTATAAAAGGTACCGTCCTAGTGACTTTTGTACATTTTCTCTGAGAGTGTGGTAATAAATGCTATCAAAACCTCACTATCACCTGCCATGGGCTTCTTAAGCGTTAGTATATTCATATTCTATTCATAGCTGAAGTAAAAATACTTTATTTTAGATATCGTGTGTTGTTAAAAACGTACCTGTAAGATTTTCTGGGAGTGTCTCTGTCTTGTTTGCTCTGCAGCTGTAAATCAGATAGTAAGTTACTTTCACTTCTACTTATGCTGTTGCGTGTGAAGGCGTGTTTGGATAAATGCCCAGTGAGGTAAAGCAGTATAAAATTGTTTATGGGCTTTTATCAGCAGCTGAACAGGCACAGATTAACGCACGGGCCTACTGGGCACTTGCCAGGGCACTCAGGGGTGTCGGACTGGGGGTAAAACCAGTACTGATTACCAGGGCCCCAAAGGAAGAGAAGGCCCTTGAAAAGTCTGAAATATATTATGGGGTGGGACATGGGGGCCCCTCAGGACTGCCTATGTATAGGGCCCGAGATCTTGTGCAACGCCCCTGAGGGCACTGGGCCAGCAGGGGGCCCTGCCAAATTTACTGTCTTTATTCTTTTCAAATAAATATTTTAGTTTTATTTTCAGTAAAATTGTGTTAAATATTGAGGAATAATGTAATTTTTTGCAGTTGCAAAGTACTAGTAAATAAATCAAATAAAAAATTTTTATGTACTGCTGCGCTGTTGAGAGGGACATCTAGAGGCGAGTGAAAAGCATTGCGTAATATAAAAGTCACGCGTAGAAGACGGTTACCGGTACTTAAAAAACAAAACAAAAATGAGTTTAAAACCACAACCTAGTGGATCAATGATAAGAAAGAACAAAAAGAAGAGGTTTTCCTCACACCGCCAGTCAGCAACTGTGAAGAAGAACGTTCATTTTCTCTAATGGCAAGAGTAAAAAACGAACTAAGAAGCAAAATGTGTCAAGGACGTCTAAATTCACTGTCTTTAATGGCCATTGAATTGAATGCGATTGTGTGAAGGAACTGGATTTTGACGATGTTGTGGAAGCATTTTCTAGGTAAATTTAAACCAACTTTTCTGTTCTAAGCAGGGGCTGGACACACCAAAACTTTTACGCCCACGGTCGGCGCATGTTTACAATTGATTCCAATGGAAGCTCTGCGTTTTTCAAATAAGCAAGCAGCTAGTGGTTTTTTTCCGCGCTGAAAACCGGCGCTCTGGGTTTTTTTCCGTGCTCAGCGCTGAGCGCCAAGAGTTAAAAAATATTAAACTTTGAGTAAAAAGCTCCCCTCGTAAATATCAGTTCTCACACGGCCGTCCAATTACAGTGGAGGAGGGGCGGGACATTACCACGGCAACCAACCGGCTCACAGCTGATTCTGAAGTATCATGGCTACCATTCGCCGTCCTCAAGGCATTTTCAGACGCGTTTAAAAGTTTTGGTGTGTCCAGCCCCTAAATGCCTGTGGTGAACGATACATGAAATGTAGGCTAAATGTAGAAATGTAAAATATTTATGGAATTTTCTCCATGATTTGGATCGGAAAGGTCAGAATCCTTTTGATTGAGTATGTTGTACAGTATGTTGTATGCTGACAGATACTGGTGAGATATAAATAAACCAATTTGTGGTGTGAAAGTAAGTTACAGAATATTGTGTGCATTCTCTCCCCGCGTATTAGTGCCATTGTTAATCCTGTAAGATGGGGCATTACAGGCAGAGGCGAACCAACACTTCAGCCCTGTGCATACAGGTGCAACGCTGTTGCCCAAAAAATTGGTTTAGGGGGCCTTTGAGACATCCGTGCCCAGGGCACATCATTGCCATAATCCGTCCCTGTAGCTGAAAGACATTGTTTGAGTTTCAAGGAAGTAATAATAGCTCCTATACAATACAAAAACTTGTTTACAAGATCATTAGATTATTTTTTTCACTTAGAAATTATTTGAAAGTACAGCATTACAATATACAGTATGATGCAACATGTACCTGATACAGTAACTTTAGTCAACAAAAAAGAGTCACAAAGGGCTGCCGGTTGTATACCTTCCATATAATTCTTCTATGGGGTAAAGAAATGGCGAGTATGATGAGAGGTATTGCACGATAAATGTTTGGTGGTCAGCAAACCAGTTTTGGACTGGGGCTGCACGATGAAAGCCCACGTTGTGCCATACTACAACGTAAAGTTTTTTTTGGTCTGCATCATTCATACACTCTGTTGGTATGAGAATGTTGTGGAGTCTTTCCAGAAATGTGAGAATATGGGCTGTGTTGTATGGTCCAAGGTTGGCATGACGGTGGAGGACACCATGCATATTGGAGGTGGCAGCACACATTGTGATGTTCCCACCACGTTGGCCAGGAACATCTATAATGGCTCTGTGGCCAATGACGTTTCTCCTCCTTCTTCTGGTCTTTGCTTGGTTCAACCCAGCCTCATCTATAAAGATGAACTTGTGTGGGATGAGCCTCCATTTCCAGAATAAAAAGCTGCCAATATGGTGTTATCCAGTACACTTGGAAACATTGTTGCGTGTAGTGTAGTGTACTGCACTCAATTTTGTACTTAAATCCACATATGCTCATCTGAGCTCTTTTTTTCTCTGAGAGTTTCTCTCAAAAGGCACCATATAAAGTTGTTTTACTGAGAATGTGAGCCAATGTGGAAAGACTGACTGTTGAATATATTGTTTTCTTGATTGATGTGGCTTTTAATTTCTCGTAATCTGATTTCATTGTTTTCCAAAACCAATGTTTACTAGCTTCCTGTCCCAAAGTGAACATTTGGCCCCTTCCTCCACCATGGTTGCGCCTCTCAGTCCTTTAGAAAAACAAAAAATATAGGGCTTGAACTGTGCAGGCCAAAGATTGTTCCTCCACAGTAGAGTGCATTGTACATGAAACATGAACAGTTACTGTTGGCCATGAACTCCTATACCAACCCTCTTACTCTGACCCTTCCTCTTCCTCTCTCTTGTAAAAAAGAAGGTGCTCACCTCTGTTTTTTTCTAGTGCTGCATCCTGATTGAAGTGTTAACAATTAACCATTCAGGTGTTTGGGCAGGTGGCACATATATTGGCCATTAAGCTAGTTAGTGTCACTAGGCTTGTTCGACTTCATGCGGCGCCACAAGAAACGACAGGCGGATGTTGTCAAAGTCCCGCGAGTTCGATTCAAGAAATCATATTTCGTCTCGCTCTCGCGATACTTTGATGTCATCCGGCTGTCGATTCTTTGGCGCCGCATGAAGTCGAACAAGCCTATTTTGAAAAGGCACTTAATGTGACTTTATAACAGATTATTGTGTCTTATGCAGAGAACCGTGTTTAGTGCATTTAAAAAGTGCCATTATGAATTACAAAATGTGTGTAAAGCAGAAAATGTGTTTAGACTTTTGGAGACTTGAGAAGAGGTGTTGCTCTCTGTGTATCAGTTAGTTGTGCTGTTCATGTCATTTTAGTGTGTTAGCAATTGAAAAAAACTGTAATGAATAAAAATTTGCTAATGCATACTTTTATTGTATCTTTTTTGGTTATTTGAAAAGGTTTTTTTCAACTTACCAGTTTTGGATGTTTTGAATTTTTTGCACCAGTGTGTACTATGTTGTAGTGTGTGTGTTTTTGAAAGCTTGTGTGTGATGTCTGATGGAAAAGTTTGGTTTTTCAGCAAAAGTGAATGGTTTTAAGTGTAAAGCTTCATTTTGACCTGAAAATGTTTTAAGAATATGGGGCATAGTTTCAAGAAATGGGTTTAAGCAACTGAGAAAAACTGTAATAATGATTATTTTTTATTTAAATATTGACCCATAGGCCTAAACAAGTTCCCCAAATCTTTGTGCATTTAAGGAAAACTATATGCTTTGCATTCCACAGCTATCTTTATTTTTTTCAGTAGTAAGCACAATTGCATTTCCTATATAAATGAGAAATTATGAGAAATTAAAACTGATGCGTAATCAGTTTCTAAAGAAAAAAAACCCTGAAGTCAGTGAAAAAACTGTGGTTTTGTATTTTGATCTAAACTGTGGTGTTTGAAGTGCTTCGTTGACCTAAAGTTTGATGGAAAATGTTTGACGGCAGTTACCAGCACGTGTCACGCTTTTAATAATTAACAATGAGCCTATTCAGTTTCAAGGTGAATCTGACAAAGTATGTTGTGAGAGACTTACACTACACCGGTTTCATTTCTCAAAGGATATTTTCTTTTAACAGGGAAAGGAGCTTTGTGATGTTAAACCTGTCGGTGTTGTTTGCGATATGTTTGTCAGTTAAAGAGGAAAGTGAAAGATAATTTGTTCTGGATCCGACTGACATCAGGTGAGTGAGAGGCGGAGATCGTGTCGCGGTGCATTGTTTACAAACATATTTATACATGCTATAAATTAAAATACATTTAAAGCAAAACACTTGCCTTTATGTATGGTCTTGAACAAATTGTCCTTCAAACTGTCGTATAAGAAGTGACTATCGTGCACAATCTGTGGCTGTAATATACCAAATTGAACGACATGCGCTTTCGTTTCAGTAGCCTGTCTTTAACTATGTTGAATGATTGTAATATTTAATTTTTAACAAGATTTGTTTTTAGATAATGTTCAGTTTTATGACTGTTGACTTTGTGTTAGTAAGGGTCGATAATTGAAAGCTTTTGTTTAGTCGCGTTTTAATGCACTTTCGACCCTTACAATAATTTACATTGCTTACGTAGGCTAATGCTACCTGTAATGTTAAAGATGAGACTTCTATCAATATGTCACAATTACTACAAATGTACCTGTCATCACCTGACAAAGGCGTATATCCTCAATTTAT
Source organism: Misgurnus anguillicaudatus (assembly GCF_027580225.2). NCBI lineage: Eukaryota > Metazoa > Chordata > Actinopteri > Cypriniformes > Cobitidae > Misgurnus > Misgurnus anguillicaudatus. The sequence goes on from NC_073347.2 coordinate 11,662,664, forward strand.
AATTTACTAGTAAGGTTGTTTTAATAGTAATATTACTATAGTTTACTATAGTAAGTACTTTAGTAGTGTAGTATAGTTTTTTATGTCGGAGATTTATCAGTTTTACCGTCTAACTGTTACTTAATCAATATGTGACCCAGTCTGTGAAAAGTTATTTTTGAAAGTTACTGTTTTCTCCATAAAATCATTTTACATAATGTAAAGAAAATTCTGTAAAAATATGGTATCGTTAACATTGACTGATGTTAAGACCATTTCAAAGATTAAAATTATAGTGAAATCAGTGATTAAAAATCATAATTAGATTATGAGATTTTAGCCTGGGTTTCACAGTCATACTGTATACGTTTAAAGCAAAAGTCGTAATGGGTCCAATATTATGATTATTTAAAATGATGTCATAACATCCTTAATGCTAAAACAGTATAATGATCAGCTAAAGAGTCTGAAACAGTTGTCAACCTTAATTTCATGAAATGAGTGTATCATTACATTACATACTTTAAAGTAAATATTTCATTTCTGTCCCCTGATCTTATGCCTATAACATTTATCTGCTTTAACTAGCAATATGTGAAGCGTGTATTTGTATTTTAGAAGTTAATATCAGCATCACTTTTTTGTGTTGTTAATGTGAGTACAAGTTTTCTGTTGTCATAACAACATACACCTTTTACGCAATTCCACTATGGTGAAAAAAATGCAATGTTTTTAGTAAACAAAAAACTCCCAAGATCTGCTGACATGTTCAACACAGGCATTTTCATGCGCAGGTCAACACCCTCCAAAAGTTCAGTTCTCATCTAGTTTTAATGATTAAACATTTCTTTGACATTCTTGCTATATTTTTTGCAGGCTTGACAGACTGATGCATGGCAAAATGGCTGAAAGTGGACAAGCTGAAGCAGATGGAGATATTGACGTCAGTGAACCACGGACATTGGATAGGGACTCACCTTACTCAAAAAGTTTAAAAAATGGAGGAAAACATATAGAAAGTCCAGGCAAGGATAAGCTTGGAGGTCGTTGGAAGTCTCTTAGAGCGAGTTTTAAAGTGGGAAATGAACGGAGTCCTTTGACCTCAAACAGCAAAAAGTCAGAGAACACCAGCAATGACCCAAACCAAATCTCAGATTCCCCAGTACGATCTCCAGACTCTCCAGGTAAGTGCATTACTGCAAGATTTTGTGAAAGAGTATTGTGTTTTTTACTTAGAGTGAAATACAAGTAAGCTTATACCAAGGTCAGTGTAAGAGGTAAAGCAAACGCTTCTTCCTGGAGTATTGTAAAACAGTGTGCTTCTTCTTTTTTGATAGCAAATACATTATACATTGTAATCTGATCCCAATGTAAAACATCAAATATATTGTTAGTGACTTCATAAAAAGTGAAAAAAAAAACATAAAAAATGACTTCAATAGGTAACACTTAACCAAGAAATTTTTTCCAACTTAAATTGTCTTACTTTAAAGGTGGGGTGCATGATCTCTGACAGTAAATGTTGCCATTTGAAATCACCTAAATACGCCCCTACCCCTGGACCATCTTTTGATAGACCCGCCCCAAACATACGCAACCCAGACAACGTTGTTGGTTAGTAGACACGCCCCTTACTGCTGATTGGTTACAAGTGTGTTTTTACAAAAGTGTTTTTCAAAAATCATGCACCCTGGCTTTAAAGGGAAACTTCACCCATTTGCATTAAGCTTTGTACCGTTAGAACCCCAGTCATGTTTTTGAATGGTCGTGCACCATTCCCTCAGTTTCCCCTGAGAGGGGAGAAATACTGATTTCAGTGAGGCACTTCCTTCTTTCAATGATGTAAAAATCGTCATTTTGCGTCATTGAAAGAAGGAAATCCTGTATCTCTATTGAGTGTGAAAGACTACAGACACTCATTCCTCATTTTTCCAAGGTGGGGGCTATGGGTGGGACCCACTCACGCTTCAGACCAATTACAGATAAGTGGGTGGGACTTACGAAAATATACGAACACAGACCGAAAAAAACGACCAGCCGCCATCTTTATGCTAAGCTAAGCTAAACAGAAGTTGTGGAGCGAGCCAGAATTCATGTTACAATAACAGTGGAAGTTAATCAATATTACAAGGAAGAGGGTGATTTTACAAGCGTGATGCTCTAATCCGCTGTTCATTGCACCTTTATGAGCCACAATACTGCAAAGAGCTGAGGCAGATGTAGGAACAGAAGCCCGAGGAGTAGGCCGGAGCCTGGGCGTCGGCTGGGTAGAGGAGCCGGGGGAAGACACCGCAACCATCGGCCTCTGCTGCGTAGAGAAGCTTGCCTGTTCTCTCGCTGTGTGGCTTCTTTATAACATTTCTGCATCAGATAAGGATATGGACGTTTGTTTGGTGAAGGTTTCTATGCAAGAGAGGAACTTTGCGCGCGATTGGATCGTGTATTTCACGGACATGTTTCGGTTTACGAGCAGACGCGCTGCGGAGTATATAAGCTTGGACGGACTCGCGCCGTTTGCTTTCGGTTTAACATTTCTGGATCAGATAAGGATATGGACGTTTGTTTTTTGAATGTTTCTGGGCGCGGGCTTTTTTAAAAGACGTGTTTCGGTTTACGAGCACAAGCTCAAAGAGCTGAGGCAGCGCGTCTGTGGAGATATTATGCAGGGGACGCGTTTGTGTGGAGGATGCAGGGATAAACGGACGTCTGACTAAAGTGAGTCTTTCTATTTTCTTTGTTATACTAACGTGGCATTTATGTACACAATAGCATATCTGAGCGGTGTTTTATATGTCTATATTGTGAGAGCAGTGAGGCAAATAATAACACAAATGTAATTACAGTAAACAAGAGACAAAAAGAAAATTGGTAAAACTAAATAAACATTTAAAATGCATACACTTTTTTTAAGTACTTGGAAAGACATTTGTACTGCGGATCTGAAACCGCACGTTACTGTTTGAATAAGACTTTGCTACACACCAGGCCAGAGTGTTATTGTGTGTACCACAATGTAACATCACGTTTAAAAGTAAATCATGATTGGTGTCAGTCAGACACAGTGGTGGTGGCTATTTTCTTTGTTTTACTAACGTGGCATTTATGTACATAATAGCATGTCTGAGCCGTGTTCCGAGTAATGGGAGTGGCTTGCAGAGCTGTGCATTGTGGTGCATAGTGGCAGTTGTAGTTTTTCAAACAAATGTGCTCTAAAGTCACATTTTGTCTTTTCTCTGTCAAATAGGCACAAAATTCTACATTTATGTTACATTTTGACTACAAATATGACTCACTTTCCATAAAGATTAATGTTCCTATCGGTGAAATGGCCCTTTAAGTGTAAAAAAAAGTTGAGAAAGCTTAAATTTTAGGTGTTACCAATTAAAGTAATTTTTAAAGTTTTTTCAACTTAAATGTTCTCACTTTAAGTGTAAAAGTAAATGTTTAGGTGTTACCAATTGAAGTAAAACTACATAGAACTTTAAATTTTTACAGTGTAGTAACTGGCAACATAGAAACAGTAAAGGTACATTCACATTACAAGCGGTTTTGTCGCTGTGTGTAGCTTGTCTCTTTCAACGAGGTCGCTAGGGGGCATTTCTAAATCTGGTTGTCATAAAAAAATTAGTAACGTCCACTCCAGTAACTGACGAGAGACGGATGATGTGAACTCCACTGCTTCATTCTCATTGGTAGTCACTCCAGAAAGTCGCTGATCATTTGCATAAAGTTAAACTTGTCTCAACTTTGTCGTGTGACTGGACACCGCAATCCGGTCGCCAACGGTCACTAGCTTCCATTGAAATTAATGAGACCATCTCTCTGCTACTGCTAGTCGCTACTAGTCTGAATGCAGCTTAACAGTATTTGTATTATTCTTTCAAATGGCAGTTTTTGTTACAGCTCCAAGTAAAATTAACTAATTTGTTTACATTTTTGAAAATTCAAAACAGCTTCTTGTATGTTTTTGTCAATTTAGACTTGAAAACTGGAATAACCTCACAATCTCCCCAGAGTCAAAAATCTTCCCTTACCAGAACTATGTCAGGTGAGCCTTGTTGTTTATAAAGCCCGGAATATAGTCTGTTTTTTACGTGTATGAGAATGTACGCGCACAGTCAAATGCACAGCTTTGCAAAGTATTGGTTATGCATATAAAAGTATAGGTTATAGAGAGGTTATGCATAGCACCTCGGCAAAATTTTAACAATGCGTCTGTTCTACGTGGACCACAAGCCCCATGATTGGAACCCCCCCAAAAATCTACGACGCATTTCTTTATAGACATTTCCGCTTGCGACGGTAAGAACAAAGATGGGCCAAGTTGTGGAGTGATATAACTCAAACTACAACAAAAATCGCTGTCTATTTACATCTATCATTGCTGGTCTTCTCAAATCTTACTCAACAAGCTGCTTCTTCGTTTGTGGATTTAGTGGCCAACTGCTTCTTCTTGGTACTGTGGGTTACACGCATGGATACTGCCTACTAGCAGTATGCATGTATAATTGCATGTTGACGCGGATGACGCAGACATATGAAACCCATGCATAGCCAACGCCGTAGCCTCAACGCCATATGCAACAGTTTTCATATATACCTACGTACAACTACTGGATAATGAGCCCTTATGTACACAGACGTTAACGCATGCACATTGCGACAAAATGCAATGCATCTCCTGGGCGACATACTTCATTCTCCTGTAGGCACATGCGTGACCTACCCATACAATGTACACATGGTTTAAAAAATCTGGCAGTGATCGTACAGTTTTTGCGTTTCAAAATTGCGTTTCGCGCAATGTATGTGGACCCCCCCGTGTACACGTAAAAATTGACTATACTTCGACTTTAAGTTTCACAACATTACTAGTCTTTTTTATTGCATTTTCACTGAACATTACATAAAAGAAAAACATACAACATGACATAACATATATAACAGGTGGAGACAGATAACAGACCTTACTAAATTAATATACATATATTACACCGAAACTAGTTAAGATTTTTCCCAGTATAAGAGATGTTTTCATCCTTTTTTAAATTTGAATATTAGTCTTAAAGGGACATTCCACTTTTTTGGAAAATATGCTCATTTTCCAGCTCCCCTAGAGTTAAACATTTCAATCTTACCGTTTTGGAATCCATTCAGCTGATCTCTGGGTCTGGCGCTAGCACTTTTAGCATAGCTTAGCACAATCCATTGAATCTGATTAGACCATTAGCATTGTGCTAAAAAATAACCAAAGAGTTTCAATATTTTTCCTATTTAAAACTTGACTTTTCTTAAGTTTCATTGTGTACTAAGACCGCCGGAAAATTAAAAGTTGTGATTTTCTAGGCAGATATGGCTAAGAACTATACTCTCATTCTGGTGTAATAATCAAAGACTTTGCTGCTGTAACATGGCTGCAGCAAGCGTAGTGATATTACGCACTGCCCGAAAATAGTCCCCTTGGTTACTTTCAAGAGCAGGGGACTATTTTCAGGCACCGCGTAATATCACTACGCTTATTGCAGCCATGTTACAGCAGCAAAGTCCTTGATTATTATGCCAGTTTGAAAGTATAGTGATGGATTCCAAAACGGTAAGATTCAAATATTTAACTCTAAGGGAGATGGAAAATTAGCATATTTTCAAATAAAGTGGAATGTCCCTTTAAGAGATTCATAGAAGATTTTTAAATCTATACAAAAAATTAAAGGCGGGTTGGAGAGTATTTTAGATTTATGTAAATTAAACTTCCCTAATTTTGCAGCTTGATCTCATTAGAATTAGGTATTTTTTGAGGGTGCTAATATGAATACGTACACTGTTAAAAATACTATGTTGCCTTAAATTTTTTTGTTGAATCAACTCGGATTTACAAGCCATTTCAACTTTCTATTATTTATCTTGATTAGAGATGAGTTGTTATAACTACAGGTGAGTTGTTATAACTTATAAAATTAAGTTGACTTTTCTCAACTATATTTTATAAGTTGTGACAACTCATCTCTGTTGACATGACTTGTAAATCTGAGTTGATTTAACAAAACATTTTAAGGCAGCAAAGTAATTTTTTACAGTGTATGATATTTTCAGATTATTAGGAAAAAGCAATAATGAAGCACTTCACCTAAACTAAACATCACTAAAACGTAAAAATGTAATGTACGAATTTATATAAATTTGTCACCTTGCAAAATAGTTAAAGGTGCAGTGTGTAACTTTTAGAAGGATCTCTGGACAGAAATGCAATATAATATACAAAACTATATTATCAGGGGTGTATAAAGACCTTTCATAACGAACCGTTATGTTTTTATTATCTTAAAATGAGACATTTTTTATCTACATACATCGAGGATCCCCTTACATGGAAGTCGCCATTTTGTGCCGCCATGTTTCTACAGAAACCCTTATCGGACAAACATGTTTGTCCTGGTGCAGCTACCGTAACTTCTTCATGCGTTTTAGTTAACGGTGGACTGAGCAATTCACAATCTCACTGCTAGATGCTGCTAAAATTTACACACTACACCTTTAAGTATTGCCATAAGATTGTGTTGGATTTATGTTATTATTTGGTTTACATTCCGATGTTGATTATGTATTATGTTTTCAGATTCTGCAGGATCAATAACAGGTAGTCTGGTAAAGAGAGGAACATCACTAAGGCAAAGTTTGGGTCTAGGCACCAAAAAGTTCAAACGGGAACAACTAGAACCTGTTACAGAGGCCAAAACTTTACCTGAAGAGCCAAATAAAGAGGTTATAGACGGTGTCAGAGTAGAGGTCAGAGACACATATAGTCTACCAGAGATTCCAGCTCTGCCTTTGTCAGGTCAGTATATTTATCTGCTGTTTAGGTAACCCATGAAAATATAAGGTAAAATGTTGGGCTGTTTTTAACCCATGGCTGGGTAAATATTGGACAGAACACTCGGTTGGAGTAAAAATGATCTAATGCTTGGTTGTTTCAACCCCATTTAGCTGTGATATTCCAACCTATAGTTGGGTACTGTAACAACAACCTAGCATTGGGTAATTTTTAACCCGGTGGTTTGTTCTGTCCAATATTTACCCAGCCATGAGTTAAAAACAGCCTGCGTGTTTTAGAGCGTATATAAACTCAATACCTCAAATATTAAAAACAAATGATTGGTAATTTTGTATAATCATGGACTGTTAGTTTAACATTACAAACAATTTCCACTAATAAGTTTCAAAATGCTTGCTTTTGCTGTACTTCAGATTGTATGGGGGCTGGGGTCAAACATTCGCAATGTACCCAGTGAATGCAATAAATGTGAAGATTGACTGAGTGTCCTATTTTGACTTTTTAGCAACAAACATCTTTTCATGTATTAACTTGTTTTAAATGGATGCAAAGTGGAATGTAATGATCAGTATTTATTTATCTGTAAAGCAAAACATTATGTCCCTGTACTGTACAGTATAGATGAATTGATATGGCAGGTATCAGTTAAAGGCAGGTAAAGTTGCTGTGGATAAAAGCGTTGGTCAAATGCCAAAAATGTAAGATCGCATGAATCTTGGCCTTCCGTGCAGAAATCTGGGCATGTAATGTCTTGTAGAACTGACTAAAACTTGATAACTATTTATTCATACAGTACATGTTTGTGTTATAGCTCCATTATCAGAACCCTGCTGCATTGCATAATGTGAATGCTAATGCTTTGCTTTCTGTTTATTCACATGTTTTTGTTCATTCCATCTTTATCTTGTTAATCTCTGCAGTAATGGAGATTAACAAACTGATAGAGATGGAAGTTTTGGAGGAGGCTTATGTGAACCTGCTGTCCCTGCGTATGGAGCTTCAACATGAGCGCCAGACCCTGGAAAATGAAGATTGTCCCATTGAGCTCGTCCATAAAGAGAAAGATCTCCATTTGCTGTATGGGACACTCAGAAACAAAATGTCTAATATTGTACGCACATCCAGCGCCATGCCCTCTCGTAATAAAGAGCTGTTAGTGTATGTGGCCCACATTATTTTGGAGGAAGAGTCGAGGGAAGGACAACCAGGAGGCATGCTGGGATGGAGGGAGGCATGGAGAGACGCAGTACGAGATGGAGTTAGAGACACTTTGAAGAAAGTTCATCTGGACAGCCTTGAACAAAACATTTCTTGGTTGGCTGTGCATCTGGGTCTCCTGGGCAAAGCGATTGTAAATGATTTGGAGACAGTGAAGGCAGAACTTGTGAGCTCATATCCAGCAGACTTTAATGTTTTTGAAACTTATGTTTCCTGTCATCGTGAGATTGTGGAGGAGCATTTGAAGGGGCTTCAGGAGAAGGTGACAGAATTGAAAGATCACTATGCATTCCTGGATTTTATTATCCATCGCTACCCTAGGTAGGTACAGAAGCTGGTTTAATTTTTACTAATATTATTAGTTGGATAAGTCAATATTACTCAAACACAGAAATTTATGTAGTTAGTGTTCCTGTATAGCTCAGTGGTAGCGCATTGTGTTTGCAGTACAAAAAGTCATGGGTTCGAACCCAAGAACACACATACTGAAAAAAAATGTATAGCTTGTAATGCGCTGTAATAAAAGCGTCTGCAAAATGCTGAGAAATGTTCCATGGGTGTTGATTATTTTTCTGTAAACCGCACACCTAACCTGTCAAATGTCTTAAAAATAGGCACCAGGGCGATTTTTGTGGTAGCTGTGGTAGAAGAGGAATAATTGACTTCGGTCCTCCGCTTTGCGTCATGCCGCATTACCACCTTGGGTGTGCATTATTTTTTTTTAATTCAATGGCCCGTCGTCAATTATTCCTTACATATAGAGGGTATGCACATAACGTCACCGTTGGCGAGAGGGACTGCGGTTACGCCCACTGAGTGGCAAAAGACAGAGCGGCAGCATTTGAGTACAGCGTGACATCAGCGAAAACACGGTGAAAACGCCTCGAAATGGGAAACAGCTGTTGTGCAATAGACTGTACTAAAAGAATAACAAGAATTCGGAGCTATTGTTTTACAGACTGCCAAAAAACACTGAAAGGAGAAGTAAATTGATCATTCATGCCAACGTCCACAGACCACAGATGGGTTGATAAATTGCTCGGGTCACTATCAAGCAGAGGTTTTACTTTCTACTTAAAAGTATTTTCAAGTATTTGTATTGTATCCGTGTTTTCTTTGGAAAACATACATTCCAAAGCATATTATCATCATTTTTACTCTTATTACATTTCATAAATAATACATTTTTGTTTTACATTTAATTTTTAAGTACACTAACATACTTTTACTCAAGTAAAAGTACACAATTTTAATGTAATTAGGTATTAAATACATTTTAATATGCAATATTAAAGGATACACAGTATGATTCTATGCTTTAGAATGTAGTGAAGTAATGTTTTTCCCAATACAAACACCCTAATAAAGCACAGATGCTTGGAAAATGTAACTAATGTAACTAAGTATCGTCCACCTCTGCTATCAAGTCCAACTAAATTCAATTTTAGCTGATAATAGTCAGTTTTACTGGCATTTTCGCAGCAGCCCCTATGAAAACCAGCCATTTTGTTGCACGTTTTGCCACTCAACCGGGCGAGATCTCACGTGGTTGTGTGGAAAAGTGACGTCAATGCATACCCTCTATAGTTACCACTTGAACCCATCTTTCATACAAAGATGAATTTTAGTTCATATTCATGGTGTCTCAAAATAGCAAAGTTGAGTACACTTAGATGTCCTTAAGATTATCTTAAGAAGTACTAAAGAAGATTATTTTTAAGTAGATTAAGTGAATTAATAAATTAGATTATAGAGTACACATTACTGAATAATAAATGAAGAAAGCAAGGAATATGCATTTGGATGTATGTGTATGTTAATGATTTTACAGTTTTACACTTTTACAGTACATGTAAGTACGTGTCAGTACTCGCAAACTCTTGCTACACAAAACCAATGCATACTTTTAGGTCATAGTATACAGGCGAATAGGGACACATGATATGATCAGATTACATTTCACACCAAATATAAAGATAATATAATGATAACTTTTTTTAGTGAGAAGATAATGGGCAGCAGCTCCTTACAACCAGAGATGAAGGAAGATTGGAAAGCTCTGCCAATAAATGAGGATTTTCTTAATCAGATCAAAAGCAAATACTGCAGTCGCTTACAGGTATATACACATCTACACACATTTAGTAGTGAAGGCAACTAATGTCATGGGAAGGGATATTCCCCTGGGAATTTTGGCCCGGAAGCACCACTATGGCACATATTGGCGTGGTTTCCCGGACAGGGATTAGACTAGTCTTAGACTAAAATAAATGTAAGAGCTGTCCAAACTGAAATCATCTTGCACTGACATATCTAAAAATATATCAGTGCCGTGCCCTTTGTTTTGCCTCAAAATACACACAAGTAATGTTTTTAGTAAGGCATGTTTGTTAAAACAAGTTATATTTTCTAATTGTACTAAGGCCTAGTCCTGGCTTAAGTTAATCCCTGTCCGGAAAACCACTCCCTTATGTTATAAAATATCCTCCTTGTGAATAGTATGATGTTATTGGTGAACAGTAGAACTAGAATTTATTATGTATTCCTTTACAGACTGACATGAGAAAATCACTCGACAGAATTATTGATCTGGAAAATGAGGAGATGTGGATAAACAGGAGAAAACCAACCATAGATGAAGGACTCTACAGCTCACACATAGACATGGACATTTGTACGGTAAGACAAAGTGGAATTTTACATTTAAATTCCTTCCCTCACATCAGCTTTAAAGGGAAGTCCCTTAATTCTTATATATTTATTGCCAAAATCCTGAGAGCTTTTATTTACCAGAGGAGGACAGTAAAGGTCCTTTCCCCTTACTGTATGTACAAGGACCCCCCAAAATACTCCACATCATTTATCAATGTCATTGCAGTCAGGAAATATATGGCCCTGTCTGTGAAAACCCAGGTAAAGTCATTTTTTGTGATACATAAAACCAAAATGAAATGAGCATTGTGTGTAAATATAGTCTTGATATCTTTAATATTGAATAAGATCAAAAACAGAAATCAATGATTGAGATCAAACTTTGATGCTCGTAATCTCATTATTGTATTATAAAACTTTAGCCTGGATTTCACAGACAGGGTCACATGAGTACAATTCAGATAAAGCCTTCTAACACATGATTTAGTATCTTTTGTGCCTACATGCCAACTGGTTTATGGTTTAAAAGGGTCAACTGATATTGTTATCGTTTGCAGAATATTAAAGGACATGTACAAGGATCCAGCAGAATTGATGTGAACCTTGAGGAGAAAGTTTTGCGTTCCTGTCTGGAGGAACTGAAGCTATTTCCGAAACGGTTTGTGATGAATGAATTGAATGTCAGATTTTGTAATCCTGCAGCTTCAAAATCCCTTTGTTGTTTATACAATGTAAAAAAAACATGCACCATGAGTCTTTTTAATATTTTACATTTTGTCTTGTGAAATGTTGACAAAACTTTAAAACACGTTAAAATTGTTTACCTTTATAAAAATATATGTTGATTTGACAAAAATGCTGCATATTTTTTACAGTGTAGCTTATCTATTGAGTCTCGATATAACAAAGTGATCGATATGTTGATATTTTTAAGAAGTTTCTTGTTAACAGTACACTATAAAAATACTTTGCTGCCTTAAATTTTTTTGTTAAATCAACTTTTTTACAAGTCATGTCAACAGAGATGAGTTGTCACAACTTATAAAATATAGTTGAGAAAAGTCAACTTAATTGTATAAGTTATAACAACTCATCTCTAGTCAAGATAAATAATAGTAAGTTAAAATGACTTGTAAATTGGAGTTGATTCAACAAAAAATTTTAAGGAAGTATTTTTTACAGTGTGTCTTTCAGTTTTCTTTTAGTGAAATATATTTTTAGGTCACATGCCCTTTTTCCTCCCAGACCTGTTTAAAACAACACTACATGATTTTTCTCTTTATTTTGTGTCAATAAGCACAAATGTCTTTTTTGTGGCACTCGCTGTGTTTAACACAAAAATCAATACACACATACACACACACACACAGGCACGCACGCACGCACGCACGCACGTACACACACATATACACAGTACTGTACAAAAGTCTTAGGCCACCACCATCAGACTTGTTGTTTTAGAAGTTTTTATGTCCATCCATATTTATTATGTAATCTATTTTATTAAGATACAAACAGAAAATACAGGAAATGTACAACTTTTTTTTCATGACTAAGTGTTTTATTTAGGCATCGTCTGTGTTTAGTGTGACCTCTCTTGGCACTAAACACATCTTGAGCGTTTTTGAGCAGAATAAATTAAAAGACTTCTTTAAAATTTGAAATTAGGATTAAATTTTATTTAGGTTTAAGAGATCCTGCAGTTTCCTGCTATTGCTCAAGTGGAATTGGAGTTTACCCTAAAAACTTGACAGATCAATTTACATTTTTATACAGTTTTTAATATACACATTTCCTGTATTTTCTGGATGTGTTCTATTAAAGAGACTGAAAAATAATTATATACGATCACTATTACAATGCAAAAACAACTAATCTAATTGTGGCATGGTGGCCTAAGACTTTTGCACAGTACTGTATAGACCATTTCAAAAGATGTAAACAACACTGGTCCAGAAGCACTTCCTGTTTCAGTTTTTTAACACTAGATAAACGTTGGGATAAAATAAACCAACAGAACATATAGAACTAAATTAACTGAAGTTTAACAAACATCTTAAATATAATGATATATGTGAAATAAATAAAATACTGTCACAAACTGTAACAGGAAGTGTTTCTGGACCAGTGTTGTTTACATCTTTTGAAATGGTCTAGATAAATTCGTGCTGAGTGACATGAATGATAAATCAAATTATTGTGACTATACCACATTTTTTTATATTTGCTTCCAAAAAATTTTGTGAAAGAAACATATATCAGTTACTAATAAAGTATTCATGTGTTTTTATTCTCTCTTTAGATTTGAGTCAGCGTTTGTTGAATGGAGCAGTAATGTGTCTAACTTATCTCTCTGGGCAGAGTATCACATCAGTTACATAAACAGCTTTAGCGCCCTAAAGTAAGCCATTTTATCAGTTATGTACTACACGTGTCGCTTACATGTACAATGCTTGTCATTTTGATTGTTAATTACAACTGTTTGGGTGGAGTAGAAATGCTTAACAAGCTATTCTAGTTCTAAAATACACATCTCAATTTTTCAGAAAATGAAACATGACACAAACCAACATATTTCAATTAATATTGAAATGCTTTGAAATATTTGAAAATATATTTTGCAAAAATGTGTGTGTTACTTTAAAGCCGACATTATAACACTGTAGTGCTGGTTGTACACACATCTCTGTGGCTTTCTAGTTGTCTCACAATGCCCTACAATACAAACAATTCATCACGTGATTTCAGGGAATGAAAGCTATATAGAGCGAAGTCAATCAGTTGGCAGGGAAAGTACCTGACTGGGGCACGGCACTGAAATGTTAACGCCTTTGTAGGGATTTTTCAGTCTTACTATCAGGCCCTATACTGTTGTACTAATGTGATGTTAATAATGCGATAGCATGTATAAAAAAAAAAACAAAAAAAACAAAGCCAGATAAAGTAAGAATGTCAATCTGCAGGTTTATGTCTACATTAATTGTTTATGTTGAACAATGCAGAAGAGATGAGCATGATAAGAACTGCAGTAGATTGAACTTTGTCTCTGTAAAGATTATGTTAAAATGTCTGTTTATCTAAAGCAATAACAGTTGTGACCCCATCTGTGAAACCCAGGTTAAAGCCTCATAAGATGCATCACAGTTTGATTTTAATCATTGATTTACATTTTTGATATGACCTTACCCAGTCAATATTCAAGATATCAAGATTATATTTTGATAGGATGAACTTTATGTAGGATGATTACATTAAATCACAAAACAATTAGATATTTAGTTGAATTTTTACAGACTATGTCACATACTAAATAATACAGGAATAATTGATGATGGGAATTATTCACTCAGATTATTACTCTACTTCACGTTGTGCTGCATTACCACCTTGGGTGTTCATTGTTTTTTCGAATAATTCAATTATAACGCTTATACCACGGTGGTTATTTTAAGACATTTGATAGGTTTGCATGTTTTGAAAAATAATGCTTACCTGTGAAACATTTCTTGTGTTATAATACTGAATAATGCTATCCTCTTCATCACTTTGGTTTATAGCATGAATTAGTATATTGTCAAAAAAGAGCACAATACTAAAATTATGAATATTTATAATTATAGTTAAAAAGACAGTTGAAAGAGAAATTGTAGCCTTTTTTGACTATAAAACACAATTTAATTTAATGTCAAATACATGTATTTTTCCAGAGAGCACATGGACAGTTATAAGGGACTTAATAAGGGCTTAATTCCACTGGAGCAGGTTCAAAAGGAAATTGATGGACTGACCAACAGATTGATTCAAAGTCTAATGGAGCACTTTAAAACAGATGTCAAGGTGAGATACAGCATGCATGTCAATGTCTGAAACCCACACATTTGTCATTGTTATATATATTTACAGCCATCTGACCTGGTGTAAAACAGCTTAATAATTCAAGACTCATAAAATATAATTTATAGAATAAGAAAATTATTTGACTTTTAAGGACTTTAATGAATGAAATACATCTATGGTTTATTAATAATACATGTGGCTTAAAAGGTACCCCAGTTATAAACAAATCATGTATAGTTTAATAGATTAACGCTGGGATTGGCAATATGAATGTGAAAATAAAAACAGTATGTCATAGGTTTAATAAACTTGAAAAAAAAATTTTTTAAATGGAGTATCCATTTTGTTATTTATCAAAGTCAAATGGTTGCAATAAAACCTGTTGTATTAACACTACAGCAAGGTAAACATGGTAAACAAGTCTTCAATCAGTCTAAAATGATGTGAAACAGAATGTGAGAGTTATAAACCACACAGACAGCAGGTGGCGGTATTTACTCCATATTTCATTAAAAATACAGCATCAGTCTTCTGTTCAGCCCTTTCACAGAGAGGCACATAAATTAAGAATAATACAGAAAACATATAATGAAAGAAGATCAAAATATAGGCAATCTGAGAGGTAAGAATGTGTAAGTGGCAAAAAATTCTCACATAAAAAACTATATAAGATACCATATAATTACAATTTTTACTACCATATTTACTATAAAAACACATCTTGTTTGTATATCAACATATTTTTTAAGCTATGTTGACTACTTTAATAACTTCAACTTTTTTTAATCAGTTATGTCAACTATTCAAAGGTTAAAACTTAAAATAATATGTTGAATTGATTTGCAAAAGTTGTTTCATGCTGGATTTTTCACAGTGACAACAACCATTACATGTCAGCAATTTCAAATCGCAAAACATAATGGTGGCCTCCGTAGGTTAAATACTGTAGGTAGAATGCTACGTCTTGGTTTTTTTTAAGTAATGAAAATATTTAATGTGTTTTAATCAATGAATTTTAGTAGTTGAAGGCGAATAAAGCATACAAGTCTTCATTGTCAGGGTACCTTTTAAGGCTGTATGCTAAATTATTACAATATGGCATAATGTGAATTTGTTTGATTAAAATGGAGATACATTATGGCCTGGTTTCACAGACAAGGCTAGCTAAAGCCAGAACTAGGCCTTAGTTAAGCATCTTTTATAAACATGGCTTTAGACATTACTGGTGTGTATCTTAAAGGAAAACAACCTCGTTTTTCAATTTTTTACTATGTTCTTACCTCAACTTAGACAAATTTAGGGGCCTATCTGTTACTGCACGCCAAGGTCAAAGTGCTATTTTGACAGAAACTATATTTCTCATTTTTATCCGCTTAAAAAAATCGCCACATTTTTATTTTGTGCCACCATACGTACTCGTGTAACTACTCATGTAACAGTCTATAAATAGGGAAAACATGGAAGTGTTTGGTGGTTTCTAAATTCATCCCTGTTTGGATCCTAAGGAATGAATGGGGCTATAGGCTAAACGCCAACACATTCACAACATATGTTCATGGTATATTTTAGGATCTGTCAGTGCAAGTGATTTTCAGTTAAGACAACTCAAACATGTGTTTTAGTCTATAGCCTTAAGCCTTGTCTGTGAGACCGGGAGCAAGTGTTTATATTGTATGTTGAATATGAAGTAACAAAGAGCTTTTGTTTGTAGCCTTTTCTCAGGAGACAAATGACAAGAAAATGGTTTTCATTTGATGATGATTTTGCTCAGCTCATCAATAAAATTAAAAGTCTTTCTGAACAGACCAAATACATGAGCCCAATACATAAACAGGTGAGTTCTTGACTTTTCAAAGTTACTTACATTATTCCATACTGTAACATGCTGTTCAAACATAAAAGAAGGCAGAATTTATATGCAAAATAACCCCTCTCTCTCTCTCTCTCTCTCTCTCTCTCTCTCTCTCTCTCTCTCTCTCTCTCTCTCTCTCTCTCTCTCTCTCTCTCTCTCAGACTTTCGTAAATGAAGCACACTTTTTTGTGGTGAAAGAATATGTATCTCAACTCATGAAGAATAACTACACATGCAAAAACCGAAAGAATGAGACAGCAGCCTCTAAGATCGCTGACCAATGGACCGAACTGAGAGAGCTTTTTCAAGCCATGGTAAAATCCACTTAATGCAACATTGATTGGGAATTTTGCATTTGATTTTGTTTATAGTAGTGTTTCAACAACAACAACAACAGAGTTTAAAGCCCCACTGTGTAGGATCTACTCCCATCTAGCGGTAAAACTCTATATGACAACCAACTGATTATTAGTTTCTAGCCCCCCCCCCCCCCCCCCATTCAGAACGCGTTTTAACTAGTACGGTGGCCCTGTCATGCCAAGGTTAACATGGCTTCCAGTAGCTAAAGCAAAAGCAATGAAAAAAAATGAACAATTTGCATTGTCCTTTGCCTGTGATCCGTCAAAGATTTATGTTAAACATGTAAAAAGTCTGATTGTCATGATATGTCCGCTTAAAATCACATAAGTTACAAAAAGCAATCATAAACGTAGCTTAGACACTCCTTTTTCATCCACGCGAGGAAAAATATCACAGGGGCTGTTAAACTTGGTATTAAGATGTGTTTTCGTCGATCAGATCACAAGTGGATGAGAGAGAGACATTACGTTTACACTTGGTGTTTAAATCCGTCTCCTTTTGTCCATTTTCGACCGCTTCTCTTCAGATTACTGAGGAGATGGTCTGTGGACCAGTTCCTCTCCTGTCATTTACTCATGAGCTGGAGTAATGACAGGTTTAAATGGACGCAAAACTAATATGTCAGAGTCCAATGCTTATGTTTTAAGTAAACGTTACATGTCCGTGTATATGTAAGAGCTTCCTCTGATATTGGTGAAATAAGATCGCTCAACTTTCACACGCTTGTAAAATGAAACGAAAGACGCGCAGATCAGCGGCGTTTTATCAATGAAAGGCTAAAAATAGCGCTGTCACCGTGTGTTTGTGCTACGTTAGAGGTCAGAAAAGATGAAAAACATTTATCTCAGTACCTCAGATTACATAAATGGGCAGAGAGACGGCGTGTGGCTGTTCGAACCACATGCGTGTTTACACTAACTGCATAATATGCTATAGTTAGCCAAAGAACTATAAAACTTAAAGTTTACAACATAGACTGTATAGATGTAAACGAATATGCTGAATTACCTGTGGTGAAAATAGAAATAGCAACTTCATTGTCCATTGAGGCTCATCTTGGAAAACTAACTCCAATATGACTTTGGTCTTGATGTTTTCCCGTCCTGTTGTCGTTTAAAATCCCCGTTTCGCTTCCTTGGCGACTTGTTTTAATGTCCTCGAGAATATGTCTTCAACAGGCTTTCAAATCAAAGCATTAGATCGCAGGTTTATCACGGCGTGCGGCCGAAGGATTCAGTCTACGCAGGTCGCAGGCTGCATACGTCACCAAGCCTGGTTTATTTAAATTAACTGAGCATTACATTCGCAAGTCATAAGCATATTACATCAATTTACAATTAACTAAGAATAATTGTCAGCTTTATAATTGTTAATATTCTGAAATAAGTCTGTCTTGATGACATATAGCGCCTACACATGCAACCTCCGTAGGCTTCAGCTCGCGGCCAGCTTGAGTGTACTCTGAAAGCGCGAAAGGCGGAGCTTGAATTTCAGGAATGTCCCTCGTCGGCGAATGTATTTCAAAGATGGAGGCACAACATGGATTCAGCCAGAGAGCGACTCGATCGTATGTATTTTAAATAGCAGATTCTACACTTACGAGAATACTTTGATTAGTGGGGTGGGCGTAATTACACATGAATGAGCACATACTTTTGAAAGAAAACATGGGTTTTTGCTAAGAATTAACTAAAAATAGTACACAGTGGAGCTTTAATTTGTAATAAATATGATAGACATCTTTCTTTATTATGCAAATATTAGAATAACGTTATCAATACTATCAAACAACACAAATTGAAATGTGGAAATTATGTGAGGATGAAAAACATAGGTTAAACAAAAAACACAAAATCTTAAAGGTGCAGTGTGTAAATTTTAGCGAATTGCAACCAACGGCTTGGTCCACTGCTCACCCCTTGCTTTTGAAACACATAGAGAAGCTACGGTAGCTGCCACCGGACAAACATGTCATCGTTGGAGACAACTTAGTAAAAAAATTGTCCGTTAAGGGCTTCTGTAGAAAAATGGCAGCACAAAATGGCGACTTCCGTGTAAAGGGTACCCTCTTTGTATGTTGATAAAAAGGTCTCGTTCTAAGTTAATGAACATATAATGGTTCATTATGAAAGGTCTTTGTACACCCCTGATAATATAGTTTTGTAAATTATTTTGCATTTCTGTCAAGAGATCCTTCTAAAAATTACACACTGCACCTTTAAATATGTGACCCTGGACTACAAAACCCACAAGTAGCATGGGTATATTTGTATCAATAGCCAACAATACATTGTATGTTACATTGTATTTTTAATGGCAAAAATCATTATCCATGAAATTATGATGGATATAAACCATGAAAATATTTTGTGAATGTCCTACCTTAAATATATCAATAATTGTCATTATCATTAGTAATGTGTGTTGCTAAAGACTTTATGTGGACAACTTTATTGTCTTATTTATACCTATTTAGCTTATTTATTCAGCTTTCTGATTATGTATAAATCTCAATTATGGAAAATTGACCCTTATAGCACTATTCGGACGGGATTAGTTTTCCAAACAACATTTGAGTTTCAACGTGTCCCCCAGGACGTCTGTGATTTTATGTACCGATTCGGACGGGATTAAAATGATGCAGGCTATTCCAGAGATGGGAGTGTTTGTTTCATGCATTTGGGTGTTGCAGAAGAGCACGTGCTCTGGATACGCGTGTTTGTAATGTTTAATATTTTGCTTTAAATGTAAAATTATGACAGAACATGTAATTTGTTAATTTATTTTTAACAAATCAAAGTAAAATATACAAATCCTACTAAAGTAACGTTAGCCTACGTATTTTATATAACTGTCTGCTTATAATAAACCCAAAGAAATGAAGAAATAATTATTAATAACAATTTATTATCGTTATTAATTAACATTACAATTCCGGAGTTAAACAACTTTGAACGGAGTTTCTTATAATGTTAATGATATTACAGTGGCCAGTCTTAACAGTGTTTGATATTCAGCTCGTCTTGATTTAATTATTTTATTTTGCCAAATGCGAAAAAAGATCCATATCTGAATGAATAGGACTCAGGAAATACAATATACGCGCATTAGTAACCTTACGGCAGATCAAGTTGGCCAAAACACGAAATGAACCGCGTTTCTCAGAGGACCTCTGAGTTCTGCAAAAAACTGTAGGTAAATTGCTCTGGAATTCTTACGGAGGTCGTCAGAGAAAAACACAGACATGGCCGATTAGGACGGGATTAAATACACAGAGGACCACTGAGAAGCACGATTTTATCAGAGGTCACCTTGTAAAAATAATACCGTCCGAATAGGGCTTGTGACTGGTTTTGTGGTCCAGGGTCACATTAACTTAAGTCTTAAAGATAATCACCTGGGGTCTCATTTATAAAACTGTGCGTAGGATCCTTACTAAAAGTCTACATACGCACAAAAGCCAAAAATGGCATATGGCAAAAAAATGTATGACTTATAAAACAAAGCAATGTTCCCTTTATAAGTCACAGATCACCTGCAAGTGTGCGTACATGAATCATCCTCAGATTCCACCCTGCAAGCCTATTTTCTCATCAAGTTTTTATAGATCACAACCTTTGCGTGGGAACGCTTTATAAATAAGACCCCTGAACAGTATTAAATGAGTTTCCATTGTTGTTTGCTATGTAGTCCCGTGTCTCCCAACCCTATTCCTGGAGCCACACCAACACTACACATTCCAACTCTTTCTTTTTAAACAAACCTGAATCCACTCATTAGTCAAGACTCTAAGATGGGAAATATTGGGGTCAGATGTGGGAGACATGACAAACATGCACTGTTGGTGTGCCTCCAGGAACAGGGTTGAGAGACACTGATCCAGTCTGACTTACTAATTAGAAAAATATTTTGTGTAAAACATTTTTACATTTTACAATTTGCATGTGTCCAGCATTAAGCTGTGAAGCATTTTAAAAGTTTTTAAGATGAAGAGAAACACATTTTATTTGCCTGTATTTTATTTCCTGCATCATTCTCTATAGAATTCCACATTAGATTGGCTCCATCCAGTCGGTGACCAGCTGAGCAAGATCGTTGGATGTAAAAAAAGTGACATATCACATAACCTAAAGCCATTGGTTGAGAACTGTCCTGATTTCAGGTGAAGTTTAAACTTATTCATGTGTTTATTGAAATATGAGCAAACGATCGCACCATTAATCTTACCTTTGTTGGTTAACAGTGTTTCACATCTATTCTAACTCCAAATTATCTTTGGTAATAATCGTTCCCTTTCCTAACATTTTCTTGTGTTTGTCTGGATGTTCAGTTTAGTACAACGAACTGATTTTTTGCCTGCGTTTTACTTTAACCAAATAGACAATCAGAGCCTCACACCATTAATGTTTTTAGTAATGCATGTTTATTCAAACTAGTTATATTTCCTAATGAGACTAACGTCTAGTCCTGGCTTACGCTTATCTCTGTCTGGGAAACCCCCCCCCCCCCGTGTGTTATTCTCGTAAAGTCTATGTTTAACCTAATCTAATGAGAGAAACATTTTTCTATTGTGTGATGCTGCATTTTTGTCACTAGGTGTCAGTAAGTCTGCCATATTGGCAATATCAAATAACAAAAACTTTGATATTGCAACACAGTGGAACAATACATAATGCGTTGTGGGGAAGTTACCCTCTTATTGTTTCTCATACTTCAGAAAGAGTCATCTCTCAGCGGTGCTGTACTATCGAGGAGTTATCAGAGGACGGGAAAAACAAATTGTACTGCGGCGATTCATGGAGCTGAAGCAGAAGAATGAAGGGAATAAAGAGCATGTGCTCTTTAGTGAGATTCAAGCAGCAGTAAACACAGACTGCTTCGCTGGTACACCCTTCACTTGTTTTTCCTTTATTGTCCCGCACGGTTAATAAAAACAACAACAAAAAACACTTAATTTGGTTTGACCTTAGCCATATAGATGTAAACAGTAATGTGTGTGCCTACATAAATTATTTATAATCTTATATTATTTTAAGATAATCTTGACAAAAATCAATCACATTACAGTTCTGAATTACTTATGTTACCAAAGCTGTTTAGTTTGTGTTTCTACATGCATCGCAGCGCAAGCAGTGTTGGACGCATTACAAGTAACGTGCATTACGTAATAATATTACTTTTCTGAAGTAACAAGTAAAGTAACGCATGTACACATTGACATTTGGATTACTTTTTCAAAAAAGTAATGCAAGTTACTTTTTTAGTTTAATTAATTCGATAAAAAAATTATGTACTGAATTTAACTAAACGTAGTCACATTATGCACTCTATGCGTACACGCCTGTGTGGGAACAGTTTGAGTCAGAAACTGAGATGGCAGGCCAAAGCTCGACATTTTTGTGACGAAATATGTAATTTCTGAATGCAGAACTTTTCAAGCATAAAAACACCTGCAAGGCCTGAAAGAGATCAAGCCTCAGCCAAGAAAAAGTAATGCAAAAGTAACTAAAAAGTAACGTAAGCATTACTTTCCATGAAAAGTAACTAAGTAACACAATAAGCTACTTTTTTGGGGGAGAACTTAATATTTTAATGCATTACTTTTAAAAGTAACTTTCCCCAACACTGATCGCAAGTGTTATAATTGCATTGCTTGAAATTTTGTATTCGGGTTTAAATTTCCTTTGGTTTTAATTTTATAACTCTTGCACTTGGATTTTAGTCCATATTACATTGGAAAGAAATCTATCCAACTGTCACGTACAGTATGTTACAATGTGAACTAATATATTTTATTTAAAAAAAAGAAAAAGCTGTGATACAACATGTTCTCAAAATCATCTGTAAATAATGTGCAATAAATAACTGACATTGTAGATATGATGTATGCTCATTTTATTTACAGCATAAACTAACATGTTATGCTTGTCAAATATGTAACTGTTACGTAATGTGGTGTGAAGAAGGCGAGGAAACAAAATAATAATAAACTTTAATTAGAATAAACAATAAACTGAATGACAAACAGGATAATATACATAACATTAACAAGATTGGACAAAGACTGGAAACAGGCAGGGGTATATACACAGACCACAGGTGAAGATGATGATGATAGTGAACGAGTAACAGGTGTGGACAATGAAGACTAACTGAAACATGGGGAAAACACTGTAACAGTAACCTATAAACATTGCTACATGTGACTATCGTGTGCTTATACATTTACTCTTCATTTTAGTTTCATATCCTCAAACTGCCATTCTTTACGAGTTAATAAACATATATAGGGATTGTTTGGGTGGTTCCCTTTACTTCCAGCAGCTCAACAGGTTCCAGTAAAGGCCAGGTTTGAAAATGCACAAATGTATAAAATAATGTCGCTTTGAATAAAACCAAAGGTCGAAATGTAAAATCAGTTGTGAAACTTTACTTTTACTTACAGCAATGGCAGTACAATCTGGCAGGTGGTTTTTCCCCCACAGACAGGATTTCAGGAGGTCAGATGCCAACACAGATTGTTTTGTTTGCCCAGTATGCCTACACTGCACAATAGAAAAGGTTTTTTCTAAATAGGGAACTTTATTTCACTTTCGCAATGAATGATTTTTCACAGCAAAATGTTTTCCCAGGTGTGGTGTAGACGTAGATCACCACCACTAATCCTCCACCACCCTATGTCACTTTTTTTCACTGTTTGCCATATATTCCTGAATAGTTAGGGGGAAGTTGTTTCATTTCATCCTATCAGTAAAAGCCATACATGGTTTCACTTCCAACACTCGCTTGCAATTTCTCTTTCTTTCTGTTTATAGGAAGTTTAATTTTATCAAAACATATAACGTAGTATTCTAAAAAACAATGACAATGGTTCTATATAGAACCTTATACCAGGGCCCTGTTGAATGCTTTATTCTGATTGGTTGAGAAATGCAGCCTTTCGTTTGAGAAACGGCCATTGTAATATGGTTAGATTGAATAACTTCATTTGAACTTGCCATAGTTTGACTTTTAATTGTTGACACTGATGAACAAAACACAGTCCATCATTTTATTTTCCCAATTAAAGCAACTTAAAAAATTATGCTACTTTTTCTGGCCCACACAGATTTTTAGAGGTCCACCCATCAAACACTTTCTGCACCGCCAGTGGGTTCAGCGGAAGCAAACTGAGATGCGAAGCTACTCATAAACTAATATATTAAATTCCTGACTTGTTAATGTATGATTATGTTATGACTTTACTTGATGAGCCACATCTTTACTAAACTAACATAAATTCCTGACTTGTTAATTTATTAATGGCTTTTCTTGGAGAGGAACATCGTTAAAAAGTTATCAGTTACACATTGTACATATTCAGCTCATCTAAATCATTCAAAAACATTTCAAAGTGTTGTATACCCATAAAGGTACAAAAATAGTACCACACCCCAGTGACAGTAAAAGGTACAGTTTTAAACATTTTTTCTGACAGTGCACTACACAAGTGAACATCGTGAAATGTCTTTTCTTCTAAAAATATTTTAGTAAGATATTAGAGTATATATGCATGTAGAGATTTTGACTTTTATATACAAAAATCCCCTCTGAGAAATATTCACTGCAGGGTTAAATTTCACATCTGCACGGATGGTTGTGGGTTTAATTCTGGTGAACACACATACTGATAAAATGTATACCTTGTAATGCACTGTAAGTAGCATCTTCCTGCATAAATAAAACAATAAAACATATGACAACTAAAAATGAAAATGACTACAATGCAAGTAAAAGTGAAAGTAGTTTACCTGGCTCAGGTGAAAGTAACAGGGAGGATATTAAAGGCTGCACACTCTGTATTACAGGTCACTCACTCACAAAAAATCTTTCAGGTAAGAACTATAACCTTTATGTATTTTAACTGAATACAAAACAATGAAATTGGAGCTAATAATCATATTAATGGATATTAACTTGCTTTCTATTAGATTAGGTGAGACTGAGAAGGATTTCTTCACAACCCTTAATATTTTTTAATTTTTTTTTTGTTTTGTATATTGACTAATTTGAGTGCACTCAGAAAAAAGGGACAACATTTATCACTGGGATGAGTTTTGTGTGTTGTTATTGTACTTTAAGCTTCATTCCCTTTATAACAGGTAGCTTCATACTTGTTTTAAATGATTAAATGATCATACTGCTTTAACAATGACTGACATGTAAAAAGCACATACATGTATTTTGTTCATTAGGTGGATAAACTAATTATCAAAAGAATGTGGTACAACATGTGTCAAGTTTTTTTTTTTATATTTCTGAGTTTTCGTATGTGAGGTACAGTAATCTTGCTTATGGGAGTAAAGGTATTTTAAGAAAAAGTGCAGATGAGCACTTGATATGAGAAACACATCCTGTTTTTAAAGGTAATGTATACATGTTTCTTAGCTAAATAAATGCTTTATGCTTAAATAGTTAATCGTAAATTGTTGTAATATGCTTATTTTTTTATGTTTTGTATATTGACTAATTTGTGCAATCTCAGAAAAAAGGGACAAAAGTTATCACTGCGATGGTACCTTTATGTACAATTTTGATACAGATATGGACTTTTGAGGTACTTCTAGGTTCCAATATGCACCTTTTAAGTACAAAAGTGTACTTTTTGAAAAGGTATATGTCAGTAACAACTTTTGTACCTTCTTGTACCCTTTTTTTGAGAGAGAGAGAGAGAGAGAGAGTTTGGATTATATTCACTAATTTCACAGATTTATATTTTCTATTGAAAGCTGCATCTTGTTTGGAATCAGAGTAAAAGTAAAAGCTCATACTTGTAATGGCCTACAATCCAGCCATTATTAAGAGAAGCCTTTTAAAAACATTATTTTGATAATAGTGTGCGATTATGTGAGAGTCTGGTGGGACAGAGAATTAAAGCTGAATTCATCCTTAATTCCATGGAAAGAATATTTATAAAAAAAGAGTATAACAAAATAAAATGCATTTAAACGAATTATTTTGGTAGAGTTGCAATACAATCTGAAGGCAAGTCGTGTTATAGTCACAAAATATTTGATTAATTTATTTGTGTTCATGGACATCTTTTTCGTGTCACTCAGTACGAATTTTTATAAATATTTTTTGTTGACTTTCTTTTTCGTGTCATTTTAGATTTTGTTTTCTCATTGTTTTATCGTATTTTTTAATTATTGTCATGTCTATAAACACAAATAAATTAATCAAATATTTCGTGACTATAACATGACTTGCCTTGAGATTGGGTTACATAGAGAGTTCATAGGCGGAGACCAGAGCCACCTATGATTTTGTCTGAGCTATTAATGAAATAGAAATTCATATTTTAGACTATACGGACTATAAGTAACTTAAAGCTAAAATAGTTTTAAATTAATTCATTTAAACCATCTTTAAAAAACATGAAGCTGCACACTCGAACTAATCTCAAAGTATTGCAGTACCCTTGTTTGCCTGTAGGTGGCCCACCTGTGAGTAAGATCCTGTTATTCTATCATAACACCTGTTTTACTGTCCTATATATAACCAGGTTACTCAATTTTTTAAAAACCTTTATTTCTAATAAAAAGAACTTTATACTGAATACTTCTTCTTTCATAATTATGTTGTGAGCAAATTTCTCTTTCTGTTTATTAAAAAGGTCATGCATAGGCTATACCGTTCTCATGTTTGTTTAGTTGACTTCTTCATTTCACAAGGGTTTTGATGTCCCAAAAGCCTGAGATGACAGACATACAAAAATACATCAGGCCTTCACATGAACAGATCTGTTTACTTTAACATTAATCTCATATCCCTTGTGGATTTGCCTTTGTTTGTTTACTGAATAAAACATAAACATTGAAACAAAAATATATTTTTATTTTATAATACAGAGTTTATTGAGACAAATAATGATGATATTGTCACAATAGTATTTGCATATCTGTACCTACAGTAAATAGATCATATACTAGTACATTTTTAAAGGCACCTTTATTTATGAGAATGTATTGTTATGACTGTAGTTAATGTTGCATTAAGGGTTATCATAATTGTGACTCATAAGTTGTTATTTTGGTAGGGGGGAGATAAGAGGAAATCTGCCTTTCACCAGACTACATAGAGCAGTGTGTCTAAAACCAGAAGAGGATTTCCTCAGTCAGATTACCATGTGTTTAAAGAGCACACCTTATCCATCTGGATCTCATAATTCTTTCCGCCTGTCTTGTTTTCCTGGAAGGTTGGAGTATAATAGTAAGCAATAATAATAATCTATGTAGTTCAATCTAAAGTTAAATATGGAGGGAATCTGGATAGTGAGGCACCTTTGCTCAATTAGTCAATAATTTCATCAGTTTGAAAGGGAAGTCCCTTGCTTTCCTTTATAGACTGCCGCTGTCTCTGAGGACCTCAGGCTTTTAGCCGAGAGCATTGGCAGAATGTGGTGAAGTCTACAGACAAATCCTGTCAGTTACATTAATGGGTATACATGGCTAAGTATCCTTTCAGTTTCTCTTTCTGACTTTCCACATAGGAATTCCCAGACACTCCACATTCCAGCGAGGAGTGAACCCACGCACCGCAAGTCGTAAACACACACCGAGAGAAGTGGGCAGCTATCCCAGCAGCACCCCTGCAGCTCATGTCTGTCGCAATCTGCCGGCTGTGAGACTCGAACCAACGACCTTCGGGTTGCAAGTACACTCTTCAACCGTTAAATCATTAAAACAGGGCATGCCTGTTACTTTAGAGCACATATTATAAAATGAATTAAACTTCGGCATTATGAACAGGATGGACAGCGGACATCACCTCCATTTTTAAATGCGATTCCTTTTGAACTCTGGCGTGCGCCAATTCCTCTTTTCCAGAGGAAGCAAAATAGACGCAGGGGTAATCGCAGTGAAATGATGGTGAGAATAAAACTTCAAATTTTCACAGGATATTAGGTGGCAACGAGTTGGATTATCATCCTTCCTGGTGTACTCTTGATCCATCACCGGGCTGATAACGCTCATCGGCCCGAAGTCCGCATGGACTTTGTCTTCGCAGAGGTGGTGTGAATGTTTGAAACTTTAGGCCACTGGATCGAGACCACCTGATAGCTAAAGGTCCCCCTACTGAAAAATCCAGCATAAGCTGGGAGCTGATTTTAGCTGGTTTAAGGTGGCAGTAGCTGGTTTAAGATGGTTCTCCCAGCCTGGCAAAGCTTGTCAATCTGGTGAGTCAGCTGGTCTTCCAGCCTGACTAGCAAAGTCCAGCTAGACCATCTTAAAAGGTGACCAAAACACAGCTAGACCAGTTTGCTACACCAGCAAAACCAGGTAAAACCAAAATGGGAGACCAGGAAACACCAGCTCACCAGCTTATGCATTTTCAGTAGGGCGAGTTCCTATCAGGATAGCCCTTGCAAGGTCACACGTTAGATCTTGTCTTATTGTGTGGTCTACCATTTTCTAACCTTGAATTCCTAAAATATTTTCTCTGATCATATGCATGTTCTCTTTGACATTTCTATTCCTTGTTTTTCTAGTATTCTAGTCTCAGCCTCAGACTCCATGCCCACAGACTGTTGGCTAAACGTCTGATGTTTTTCGTACACTTTTCTGGAAACCCTGTGAGAATGTCAAAGTTGTCTTTGATTGGTTGAAATAAACCGGAATTCCAGGAGACGAGTGTCGTGATTAGTTTCGTTCCATGGAAAAGCTCTGACGTTCAATTGAGGAAGAGAATCAGTCGTGTTCACGTGGATAATAATGAGCAGTTATCATGATCAGCTAAACATTGAATTCTCAAAAATATTCAAAGTTCACGGCAAAGACATCCAAGAGTTTTGCTTGAGGCAGTTAGTGGAGTCAAAAGTTCGGTTCTCTTGAATTGCTAGGTGTTACAAAGTGAAGAGATATCGTCTTATTGGTGTGGCTGTTGATGAAGTGCACAATGTGCTCTATGGTGAGTAATGTTGTTTATTTAGATGCTATTCGATTGCGGCTGGTTATTTCAATAACCGAGTTGTTGCCAGCCGGCTTGTTTTTGTGGGGAGTCCGAAATGTGACGCTAGACGAAACAAACTGTGATTGGTTGTTTGACATGCCATGGGAAAAAGCAGCAAAAAACACGAGACTACTAGATTTCCAGCGCGGCAATGTGTATTTAACTCCTCAGTTCTCTGATTTTTGATACCATTGGGCCTTAAGTTCAAGAAATTATTAATAGCAGTTTGACCTCAGGTGTTGTGCCACTAGATTTTATACACGCTGTGGTCCAACCTCTGATGAAAAAATCCAACCTGGACACTACGGTTCTGTGTAATTATAGACCAATCTAAACTCCCATTCCTATCTAAAATATTATAGAAAATACTCTGCATACAATTGCAATCTTTCTTACATACAATTTTAAAAGTATATCAGTCAGGTTTTAAAGTTCTTCATAGTACAGAAACTGCACTTTTTCGAAGGTTTTTAACGACTTCTTATTAGTCACTGACTATGATTTAGCAATTCTTATGCTTTTAAAACTGACATCTGCATTTGACACTATCAATCATAATATCATTCTTTCCCATTTAGAACATTTTGTTGGTATTAAAAGTATTGCACTGGAGTGGTTTACGTCCTACTTATCAGACAGGTCTTTTTCTGTCCGCCTTGGTGACCACTTCTCCCTATCAGCACTCCTTCCATTTGGGGTCCCTCAAGGCTCTATTCTTGGCCCAATGCTGTTTTCTTTGTATATGCTCCCATTGGGGTCAATTCTCAGGAAATATGACATTTCGTTTCATGCAAATGACACACAAATTTACCTGCCACTGAAACAGGAAAATGCCAGTCCTTCTTTTTGACTGTCCTTAGACATTAAAGATTGCATAATTTTTTACATTTTAATGAGAGCAAGACTGAAATCATGATATTTGGTCCAAGCTGTAAAAATAAGACCTCTCACATTGAATTGGGCCCTTTGCTTCCCCATGTTCAATCCACTGTTAAAAATCTAGGGGTAATAATGGATATAGATTTTAAACTTGACAAACAGATAAACTCGGTAGTCAGGTCAAGTTTAATTGTCAGTTAAGGCGTTTATCTAAAGTAAAGCATTTTTTGTCATTTAATGATTTTGAAAGGCTTATACATGCTTTCCCCATTGTGTTAAGATGGTTGTAATGCCCTTTATGTTGTTGTCACACTTGCAGTAAGTGCAAAATGCTGCAGCTCAACTTTTAACAGAAACACATAAACTCCCATTTTGTCTTCGCTACACTGGATTCGGGTCCATTTTAGGATTGATTTTAAGGTTTTAATGTTTGCTTACAAATGCTTAAATGGCCTAGCTCCAACTTGCCTTTCTGACCTTATGCACGTCCCATCAAGGTCTCTGAGGTCTGCTGACCATATGCTGCTAATGGTCCCTAGAGTTATACTGAGGCACATGGGTGCATATTTTTATTCTTTGGCATTTAATTCAGTCTGAGAGATGTGTTTGTTTTTTTTGTTTTCTGTTTGAAGTGCTTTGTATATTCCTCCTTTTATTGTTGTTTGTTTTATGACCCTTTTACAGCAATTTGGTCAACTTCTGTTGTTGTTAAATGTGCTTTAGAAATAAATGAAACTTGAAACTTGAAAAGCAGTGAGTGTTAATGTTCTCGATGTGGGCACCACAGATTCATCACGTGATTTAGGGGAATGAAAGCTCTAAGGCTGGTGGGGAAGCCCCTAAAATCTAGGTCACATGAGAAGAATCGAAATGTAACCTGATTGTTAATGAAAGTCATTTCATATACAGTAGTATATGTTTACAAATTAGGGTTTTTAGAATCTGGATAGCTCAGAGGGCTCTCCAAAAAATTACAAACAAGACTAAGGAATAATTTTAAGTGTTTGTATTTATATCTCATATATAATATGAGATCCCCACAGACCCCCTAAATTCGAGCAATATATATATTAGGGAGGGGGTCTCTCAAAAAAGGTTAATTTTCTATTTAAGGTCCCATTTTTTCTGTGTTTTCGAATCTTTGATTGTGTTAACAATGCACAATTTAACATGTTCAAAATAAGGCTGATGTCTTTGGTGTTCTATGAAGTCCCTCCTACATAAATAAGTTAAAGACGGTTTTATCAGACGCATGTGCGGTGATGTGAATACGCGTCTGGTCAGAACTTTACTTTCGGTTTCAGATTTTATTTAATTTTCTGAATAGTGTCTAAACTGAACTCTTGAACAAATACCTCGTTGAAAATAACAACTGTTTTGGTTTCCTAGGTAATCTACATGTTGTTTTAGCTTGTTACTACTTTAAAAGTACTTTGTTGTTATTTATTCTTAGCGGAGTTTACCGGAAGTTACGTGTGTTCCACGAAAGCCGCTTGTTTATGTTGTTACTGCTGAAACCGTCTATACATAAGTTCTGATTGTGTAGCTGGTTCAGTGTGTTGTGATTCGACAGCAGCTAGTGCACATTGTCCGGAAAGGTCACGCCAGAATGAGGAAGCTGTTCTTAGGAAAGCCAAACAAAGGGGATTTGACTCCGGGATGAAAATAACAGTGTTTCGATGGCATGGTGACAAAAACACTCCACTTACTCTTCTTCTCCGTGGAAGCACAACAAGGTTGCGCCCTTTTTTTGGCGTATTCCTGTTGGAAGTGTTTAATCAAAAATTCTGAATATTGTCATCATATACCTGGAAAGTAAAGGGCTGTAGTTCAAACCAGCTCTAAAAGCAACATTACACCCTAACTAAAGTTTGAAAATGGGATCATGAAAAACAGCGCTTTTAATCATTATAATTGTGGGCCCTCAACATAATAAAGTTTGTCCTCCTGGCTTAGTTAAAAAATAAAGCTACTGATTTTAAGGTTTTAATGCATACACTAAAATGTGTTTCTTGTTATGTTACAGTCAGGAAACAGGTACTGTTACAACTTGGCCTACTGTATAATGTTTACATTTTCCTCTGCCAGACCTATAGGAATCTCATTAAGGAAGTCATGGCAACATTAAATAATGTTTGTTTATTTTCCTGTTTTGATAAGTTTGATGTGTGGGAGTATCAGAACAAGTGGAAAACCTCATGAATCATAAACCTGTGTATCAGTTCATCACTCGTGAAATCCTGTTGTGCTTGATGTGTCAGTAGTATTGGTGGCCACATGATTTGGTTTAGAAAGTGTGATTGATATTTATGCACACTAATGCAATTATTATTGATCACAAATGCAACATAACTCACCTATCACAGGAGCATGTGTTCTTATAATTATTTTAAACATCAGTAAAGCAGTGTTGAACATTTCCAGATGAGTAAAAATCTTCCTTAAACGTTTTTCATTCCTTTGCCAAATGTTTTGTCCTGGATTAAAGAACTGCATTTTTTTTAAATACTAGTTTTGGTGCAGATGTCATTGAATGATGGTTGACTACCACACTGAATTAAGCACTGCTCTTGCATGTCAAAACCGATGTCAAGCTGTAAGCAGCAAACATGCATGAGATTCTGATAGTAAACACAGTTTTGCTAGGTAGCTTAACATTCAACATCATGTTTTCAAATATATGAAAGTGATATCTCATTGTTATAATTTTTCATTTCTCATTGTGCTAGAAATAGCACTGGCATGGTTTGACCAGTCTGATGAAATTCCCCCCAAACATTTTGAAGTTGCAAAATCATTTCAGTGGTCACGAATAAGATGACTGGTCTGTTTCAAAACCTCATTTGAGCACTTATTTGAAATTATTTTTATTATTATTAAAAGTAACCCAGAGTAACCCTGTTGGCTGTTTGTCTGTGTATCTATCTTCTTCTCTTTCTGTCTGTCTTATAGGTCTGTCAGTCTATTCAATCTGTTTGTTTGTCTGTTTTATAGGTCTGTCTGTCTGTCTGTCTGTCTGTCAATCTATTCTGCCTGTCTGTCTTTTATGTATGTATGTATGTCTTTCAATATATTTAATCTGTCTGTCTAATCTGTCTATTCTATCTGTTTGTCTGCCTGGAATTTCCTGTTGCCATTTGACTCTCCATACTCCATGCTCTCGTGTTGTTAAAAATATCTAGAGTTGAAATAGATCATATTTCACACTCTTTGTGGTGTGAATCAATGTTGTTTCTTAACTCCATACAGTTTTGGTATAATTAGCTGTTGTTTGGAACTATTTTTACTGCAACACTGGTTATTTTTAGTGTGCATGTTATTATCAAATCATTGTTGATGATTTGTTTTATGTTTTGGTTTTTTTGCATAGTAACAGCCTTCAAGCAGTGTAAAGGAAATATTGTAAGATCTGTCAAATGACAGGATTGCACAAGACTGCTTCACATGTTCAAATCAAACCTACAGTATAGCGTGCTGTTATTTGGGGAAAGTGTGGAGGAGTATTATGTTCCCTATTTTACTTCCTTCAGCTAAAGGCATGCAATATCAGAAAAAAAGTGGAAAATATATATGCATTTTGCATCATTTATTTCAATGCTACTTTGCTTGTACATTAAAAAAAACGATTCATTGAATTTAATCAATTTTTTTAAGGTAAGTGGTTGCAATCAATTTATTTAAGCTACATTTAAACAAAAAAAGATTAGTAAAGTAAAATAAAATATAATTTTTTTTGTTTAAGTGTAGCTTAAATAAATTGATTGCAACCACTTACCTTTAAAAAATTTATTAAATTCAATGAATCATTTTTTTCAGTGTATATGGGATGGATTTGATGGAGAAGGGATATAGAATAACCAAATGAATACAGTACATGAAAATGCAATATAACACAAAAAATATGTTTTTTTTTTTTTCATTAATTCTGTCTTGGAAATAAAATTGTGGAAATGTGCAATACATTTTTGGAAAAAATTGTCAAATTTTTCTCTTGCTAAAGTTTTGGCATTTTATGTATCCTGAATACAATTACAGTACAATCATCATCAAAACTGTAGCCATATACTGTAGTTCACATTAGAAAATATTGACACATATTACTGTATATTGACAACATGGCAACCTGTTCACTAAAGTAAGACTACTTTTTAGAGATAAACTATGATGATTTACCATTTTATGAACTGAAGGTTAATGGTTTCAACTCTGACCTATAAAACTTTATGTAGGCCTAAATTTCGTAAATTTTGTAAAAAGTCAAAAATGTCCATGGTTTATTTTTTTATAAATCCTGTGAAAGGATTCATGTGAAAAATTGGGTATACAAATTGTAATGCCCATTTTGTATGCATAGGTTTAAACATCATCCTGCAAAAGGTTTTATAAAGCATTGAACAATCTTAACATTTATTTCTGTGTTTGAATGATATAAATCCAACCCTGCATCAAATGTGTTATTTTATACCATAAAAATTAATACGTAAATGTAATTATCTGTAGCTCAGTATTCAGTAAAAAAACAGCTGAGAAACATCATGTGATGTAAAATCAATACAAAATGAAAAAACAACCTTACATTATTTAACTTACCTTTATTGTCACTGTTTTAAGCACACAAAAGACAGAATATCCAAATAAATGTATATTGATAAACATATAGCCGAACAAAATAGATCTATGTTAGCTCCTGTCATCTGCAGTCTATGAAAAAGCATCCTGGTATTATTCAATAAAGCTTGATGATCACCAGAAGATTTAAACTCTTATATCGCCTTATAAACTTTACTGAGTCAATCACAATTGTCATTAAATATTTTGTCACTTTAATCATATTTTCTTTAACACTTTAAAAATGGCTGCTGGATTATTATACCCCATGCACAACCCAACTTTGGGTCATTTTTAACCCAGAATGTGTTTTGTAAGTCCAATATTTAAAAATAACTCAATTTTTAGAGTAAACTTTTTTCTCAAGCTTCATTTATTGTTTTTGTTAATTAAAATATAAACCATGTTAAAGTTTGAGAGTACGTACTGTAACCATCAATATTATCTAAAGATATGGATTGTACAAAGAAAACGGAGGAGGACAAAAGAAGCACTACCATTAGTGCACATCAATTGATTTAAAAACAACACACATAATTCATTAACTGTCCAAAGAATGTTATAAAAACATGATGTTTCAAAACATTTTTAACAATCTCCATTAAAAGCGATAGTGAATAGTCTTTTGAAGCAGATAATGGAAAAGTCCTGATAGAGAAGTCACTCCCCAACACTATTGCCCAATTCTGTTGAGCAGACTTTAATTGTTTTTAGCAGGTCATGATGAAAGATAAAGCCAGGTCAAGAACTTAATTTATATATTCCAGTCCAAAGTTACTCATTGTTTTGGTTAAGGCGATGGATGGGGTCTTGGATGTAATTTCCCATCATTGGGATTTTCCAATAGAGTGCTCTATTCCTGTATTGCTGCTGAAATTCCTGATGGGCAATGGGTCAGGATATCCTGTGTATTTCACAGGTATGGTCAAAGGGAAATCTGCCCGGCAATAACAAGGACTATGATTCCATAAGGTGTTGCATATGGAAAATACTAAAATAGATGTTGTATTGATATTTGATTTATTTGCTTTAACATTCAATATATTACTGTAATAACAATGTTTTTGTTTTTAAAATTGTTAAAATTAGTTTTACTTTTTATTTCCTATATGCACGGCTTACGGCCAAGTTATTTAGTTGTATTTAATGAATCTCCCCTTGGGGCTAGGTATACATTATATAAATCATAAATATTTCTCAGTTATACCACCAGTATTGGTAAGGAAAACAATATTGTTAATTGAAAAGTGCACGTTGTCACAATATATGGGGTATTGTCACAATGGAAAGGTAAAGCTTTTTAACAAAACTTAAACACTAAAACAATAACAAGAAATAAAATAATCCTTAAAAATAATTTTATTCTTACTGACAATATTAAACCATTATTTTTGACAACAGATATCAGTATTAATAAATTTAGATTAATAAATTAAGAAAATTGTAATATTCAAATTACATTTAACTTTGGGGATAAGACTGAGAATACAGTTATTTTATTAATGTATGGTAGCTTGTGTTTACAAAATACAAAAAAAGAAAGTATAATGACATTCGTATGAAGAATTTAAGTTTGAAAGATTGATATAAAAACCAGCATATTACAGAAAATCACTGATTGTGTAATAGCCTGTCAATTTTTAAAGCTTCTCATGCATCTCTATCATAAAAAATCCCCTCAAGAGCCCTGCGCTTTATAAAAACTGTCTGGCAGTAGACATTCAGCTTCACCTCTGACACGGGACCTCTGGGAAACACTGATGAGGATTACTGCTGCATGAACTGTGATGTTGCCAGGTATGCTCCTCCTCCTACCTCCCAGCCTCATCTTCTGAACGAGTCCTATAAATGTGTGAAAACTCTAAACCATCACCCATTTAATCTTAACTGAATGAACACAAAGTTGAATTATTTCCTATTTTAAATTGATACCGGTGTTTATTTTCTCGATCTGAAGAGATGACAAACAAATCATCATCAGCCATTCCTGTGGCTAACTATCCCAAAATGAAGCAAAAGCTCGGAAAGTTAATTTTTCCGAAAAAGAATTTGAAAACGCGAGTCAATATTACAGGTAGGTGAAAATATGTTCATTTTTGTCCTGAATAGGCTCACAGTGAATATCAATACAATAAAACATTTTATTTCAGCATTGTGTATAATGCAATACCAATTCTATTGTGCAAAACTGATATTTAATGTCATTTATTTAATTTACTTGTCAGAGTTTTAAATAAAAGTCTGTATTACCTTTTATGGTTTTTAACATTTTCGGAGTATTAGTATATTGTAAGTGTTTTGTTAAAAAGTGAAAACTTGGATCAACTTTAAAAAAAAAACTTCAATTGGTAACACCTAAAAAGTTTTTTTTAACTTATATGTTGATGGGAAAAATACTTAAAATGAAAACATTTTGTGAAAGTAATTTTTTTTATCCAACTTTTCATTTTCTATGGTATTAGGTCAGCTTTGATCCATAAAGTAAATAAATCATAAATAACATACATAGATAGGTATAGATATAGTTTACATTTAACATGTCTTTTATGATTTTTTTTCCATTTCATTCATTCTTATTTTCACTTTATGACAACAAACAACACAGCCCAGTCTTTGAAAACCCAGCTAAATCATTTTAACATAAATACAAGATCATTCTGTGAAAACATAATCTTGATATATTTAATACTGACCGATTAAGGTCAGGTCAAATATTAAAATCAATGTGAAATCAAACTTTAATGCTCCTAATCTCATAACAAGATTACGAGACTTTAATTTCACAGACATGGTCACATGCAAAAGCAATTCATGTACACTCCATGAAGAAATGCAAACCAGTTCATGCATTGAAGAAAAAATTAAATCCAATATTGCTTGCGCCCAATATTATTCCTCTTTAATCCATCCTTCTTCTGTGCCCCACAGAGGTCCGCACATTTCATCAGAATCTACAACTACGCCACTTTGTGGATGCTGGGAAACAGCTGCTTAATCGGGAACACCGTCTGTTTATTCTGAAGCAGGAAGGGATTGAATCCAGAAAGAAGCTAATAGAGGAAGAAGATGATTCAGAGGCCAAACTCGCAAAAGACTATGAAGATTTGTTGAAGTCCGTGATGGAAACACTTGAGAATTCCCTGGACCTCCACGGTGTAGAGGAACAAGAAGAACTGAAAGAAGCGGTTCAAGCCATTCTGAACGAGGAGGAGCAAGACATACAGTGGGAAGGGTTTAAAGAAACAGAACGCCCACCATGGAGGCCAAGACGCTGTAAACAGAAACACGATGCTTTGCTGGAGAGACTCGTTCAGAGTCGGATGCATGAGGCACAGTTAGACTCAAGTGTTGAAACGCATTCTGCCTTGCACAAATCCATCATTAGTAAAGCAAAACAATGTAAAGAAGATTTACTGAAAGTTGTGACGTGGGTGAAGAGCTGCTACCCAGAACAAGAGAATGTGTGTCAGCTTTATGCTACCCTGTATCACAAGACCTTCAGTGATGAGCTAAGAGCAGTTGCTAAGTTTGAACTATGTGATGATGACTGCTTTGATTTATTGCACTCGGTGAACTTTTATTATCCCAGGTAAGTGAAACAAATGAGACCCTCCCTTTATCTCTCAAAATGATCATGACAACAGTTTTAATTGAAACCATTGTATGGATTTTTGAATGAGTAAGTCTTGTTGTTTGTTTGCAGTATTTTAAATGACAGCAGGATAAAAGATGCGATTGATCAGACACAGCTTGAACCACTGCTTCCTGAAGACATCATTGGACCATTGGAAGAGCAGTTTTTAACCAGCATAGAGGTGTGGGGAGCTTTAATGCCTTTATAAAATATATGGCCCTGCCTGTAAAAATAGAGCTAAAATCATTTTTTGTGATTTACTGTTTTGTGAAGAACATTCTGTGAAAATACAACCTTTTATATCTTTAATATTGACTGAGTAAGGTCATGTCAAACTTTGATGTTTCTAATCTCATCATTAGATTGTGCGACTTTAGCCTGGATTTCTACACAGGGTCACATAATAAAAATTGTTCCTGTATTTTGTTTCATTTAAAATGTTTTTTGCACATTGAAATTCATTTTACAAATTCAATTTTAGAATATTTTGCTGTAAAATAAGAGTTCAATATCAGTACAAATCATACATTTATACGTTTGGCAGACCCTTTTATCCAAAGTAAATTACAGTGCATTACAATGTATACATGTTTCCTGGGTTCAAACCCTCAATTTTTTTGGTTCTGGAAACACAATGGTCAACAACTAATCTATGCAACACAAATTCTTACTAGTTTGTAGGCCTCGTTTTGAAACACAATTACAAAAACATCCCTAAAAGAAAATAGATTCACTTACCATAATTCTTGTTTTAAAGGGATAGTTCACCCAAAAATGAAAATTCTGTCATCATTTCTCACTCTCATGTTGTTACAAACCCAAATTAATTTCTTTGTTCTGATGAACACAAAGGAAGATATTTTGAGAACCATTCAAAAATGAAGGAAGTAAATAGGGTCCACGAATGGTTTGGTTACAAACATTTCTCAAAATATTCATCAGAACAAATAAATATATGTGGGTTTGTAACAACATGAAGGCGATTTTAAACCGCGGCAATGAGACTGTCTCCAATTTTATGGAGAAAATAATTTGTCTTGAAGCAACACCACAGAATTTTTTTATCTCTTAAAATAACGTTTCCAAAAAGTTTCAGTCGTTCATCCACTCGAAACAGGGTGAACTGCACTTTCACTTTCGCTTTGCAGCCCTCTATCGGCCAAAACTGCACTAAAGAAGTTTCCAACCGTCGGGTCGCGGTCCTGTAGTTTGAGTGAAAACTACAAAAACTTGCTCAACGGCCGACCTACAATCCAATGCAGTAGGCTAAATTAATTACGACAGTGGTAATGGACAATTCCGCTTCCAACCTGTAGGGGGAGCAAAGAGCAAAAACTCTTTAGTGTTGCTTTAAAACAAACACCACACAGATGTATAAATGACAACAAAACCTGATTGTCCCCATAGTGTGACTTTAGGTAAATAAATCGTGTTTAATGTATATTTAGAATAATTGTTTTGGAAAATGCATGGAAATGTGTATACTGTATATAAAGACTGAAGTGTGTTATTTTCAAGCCTGAATCTTAAAATAAACTATTTTAAAACATCATGTATTTCCTCACATTATTGTTTGTTAGAATAATCTGAGCACATGGCTCAAGGAGGCTCTGAACATAGAAGAGACCGCCTGGAAAACGGGAAAACTTCCAGAGCTAAGAGATCAGATCTACTTCTGTCCACTCAAGATCGATGTGATTCAGGTGCTGATAAATGACAATATGTACAAAGTAATTACAAATACTTTTAACAAATAATTGTATTTCATACTAACTTTTTGTTGCACTGTTTCCAGTTTTTTCATGGCATGGTAACATCTGTTCAAGAGGTGCTTGGTGGTGATGAGACAAAAGCTCAAAGGGTAACAAGCCAGATGAGCAATTTTCTGACAGAGTCAGTATATTTAAGTTATTAAATATTATTTTATAAATACTTTTCACAAAACGTTTCCAATAATTTCAATTCTCATCCTCACAGTTACAAAACATTTAATCAGAAGGTCATCAAGGAGAAACAAACAAACTCTGAAGCTGTTGTGATGGCCAACCTCTCATGCATCATGCCCTTCAGGTGGGTTTTACTTTAGCTCATGATCAGTCAATGTTGTCAAACATTCGTGTGACCTTGTGTTAAGTGTGTTGTGCTTTCACAGAGACTACATTATAAACAATGCACATCTGTTTCCTGATGACGTCCAAACAAATTGTCTGTCTTTGCTGAACGCCATGAGAGACAACAGCCATTGCTACTTCACGTCTAACATTCACAAAGATCTTAAGGTAATCACAAATTTTATTTAAGAAACAAGTTCAAATAACATTTATGATATGTACACCTTTACATATCAACACAATGTTTTATTGTCCTGTT
This sequence comes from Misgurnus anguillicaudatus, assembly GCF_027580225.2. Classification (NCBI taxonomy): domain Eukaryota; kingdom Metazoa; phylum Chordata; class Actinopteri; order Cypriniformes; family Cobitidae; genus Misgurnus; species Misgurnus anguillicaudatus. The sequence continues at coordinate 11,702,873 of NC_073347.2, forward strand.
TATTGTTTTTTATGATGTTTATGTTGGCAGTATATACTCTTGTGCTAGTAGTTAGCTAGCAAGTCTTATTTCCTTCCATTGTACGTTTTGACAAACTATTTCCTTTAATTATTTTCTCCCCCTGTATGGGATTGCTTTCAAAGGGCTAATAAACTACCTCAATGCTTGAGTAAGTCCACCAGATCCTGCATATGATTTCTTTGTATATGCCTTACAGATGTTTATGTATTTTTCTGCAGGAGTTGTACAAAAAACTTGGTTCCTCTAAATGGCTCAAGGACAGTGAAGGTGTATGTGAAGAGCTGCTCGCAAAGCTAGACGTACACATACAGAAATTCAACCATTTGGAGGAAAAGTGTTGCCAGGTAGGAACTGATTTTCTCATTTAGCCATTTGATGAGTAAATATTTAAACCCATTTCATATTGATTGATTCATTCATTTATTTGTTTATGTCATGGTCAGGAGCTGCTGGGTGTGCTGCATAAGGAGTTTCTGGCTGAATATGTACGTAAAATGATGAAGAACAAAATCCGATTCGCAGATCAAGAAAAGCAACAGAAGGCTTCAGAGGCGCTTTGCAAAAACAACGACAGCATACACGAGCGCCTAACCGCAGCTGTAAGTTCACAATACAGTAATGCATCTATACAGTAATGCATTTATACAGTTATGCATCTATACAGTAATGCAACTATACAGTAATGCATCTATACAGTAATGCATCTATAAAGTAATGCAACTACAGTAATGTATTTATACAGTAATGCATCCACAATAATGCATCTATACAGTAATGCATCTATACTGTAATGCATCTATACTCTAATGCATCTACAGTAGTGCATCTATAAAGTAATGCATCTATAATGCATCTACAATAATGCATCTATACAGTAATGCATCTATAATGCATCTACAATAATGCATCTATAATGCATCTACAGTAATGTATTTATACAGTAATGCATCTAAAAAGTAATGCATCTATAATGCATCTACAGAAATGCAACTACAATGCATCTACAGTAATGCATCTATACAGTAATGCATCTATACAGTAATGCATCTATACAGTAATGCATCTATACTGTAATGCATCTATACTGTAATGCATCTATACTCTAATACATCTACAGTAATGTATCTATACTGTAATGCATCGACAGAAATGCATCTATAATGCATCTACAGTAATGCATCTATACAGTAATGCATCTATACTCTAATGCATCTATACTCTACTGCATCTACTGTAATGTATCTATACAGTAATGCATCTAAAAAGTAATGCATCTATAATGCATCTACAGAAATGCATCTATACTCTAATGCATCTACAGTAATGTATCTATACAGTAATGCCTCTGAAAAGTAATGCATCTATAATGCATCTACAGAAATGCATCTATAATGCATCTACAGTAATGCATCTATAATGCATCTACAGTAATGCATCTAAAAAGTAATGCATCTATAATGAATCTACAGAAATGCATCTACACAGTAATGCATTTAATACATCTATCTCTAATGCATCTATACTCTAATGCATCTACAGTAATGTATCTATAAAGTAATGCATCTACAGTAATGTATCTATACAGTTATGCATCTAAAACGTAATGCATCTATAATGCATCTACAGAAATGCAATTACAATGCATCTACAGTAATACATCTATACAGTAATGCATCTATACAGTAATGCATCTATACTCTAATGCATCTATACTCTAATGCATCTACAGTAATGTATCTATACAGTTATGCATCTAAAACGTAATGCATCTATAATGCATCTACAGAAATGCAATTACAATGCATCTACAGTAATACATCTATACAGTAATGCATCTATACAGTAATGCATCTATACTCTAATGCATCTATACTCTAATGCATCTACAGTAATGTATATATACAGTAATGCATCTAAAAAGTAATGCATCTACAGAAATGCATCTATAATGCATCTACAGTAATGCATCTATACAGTAATGCATCTACAGTAATGCATTTATACAGTAATGCATCTATAATACATCTAAAAAGTAATGCATCTATAATGCATCTACAGTAATGCATCTATACAGTTATGCATCTACAGTAATGTATCTATACAGTAATGCATCTAAAAAGTAATGCATCTATAATGCATCTACAGAAATGCATCTATAATGCATCAACACAGTAATGCATCTATACTCTAATGCATCTACAGTAATGTATCTATACAGTAATGCATCTAAAAAGTAATGCATCTATAATGCATCTACAATAATGCATCTACAGAAATGCATCTATAATGCATCTACACAGTAATGTATCTATACTCTAATGCATCTACAGTAATGTATCTATACAGTAATGCATCTAAAAAGTAATGCATCTATAATGCATCTACAATAATGCATATATAATGCATCTACAGAAATGCATCTATAATGCATCTACAGTAATGCATCTATATAGTAATACATCTATGCCAATGCTGTATAACATAACATATTTTACGATGTGGCTAATTCGTATGACCACATTCATACATTTTTTAACAATTTGCCTTTGCCCCTGTGACATTGGGGTTAGGGGTGGATTTCGTTCTTTATAATAACCATACATTTTTGCACAATTAACCTTAAAACCTTAGCCAACTCGTAACATATGTAAGAATTCTGGTAAAATCAGGCTGTCTATTCACAACGTATTGTTTCATTGTCTCCTCAATGTATTACATACAGGGCTCAAACATGGATTGGTTGAAAGACATTCTTCTAAAATTAGCAGGGCTGCTTATGCTACAGGATCCAGACAGTATAAAGTTGGAGCTGGTTAACCTGTTGAGAGATTACCCTGACTGCAGGTATGATACTTAATGCTGTGGTTTGAATGATTAAATGTGTTTTCCTCGTCTCTAAGCACGTATGTTTATTTCCTTACAGTAAACGTCATGTTTCAGCTTGGCTGAGCCTCAAGTCAAACCTTTCTGCCTCGGACCTCAAAATGATCCTGAAGTGCGTCACTTTCAGCCAGGATCAGATTAAAGAAGAGCAGGAGTCACTTCAGTGTAACCAGAGCTTCTTTTCTCTAGTGAGGATTAAATAAATTGTGTATAATAACAGTTTGATGCTACTGCATTTCTGTGAACTACTGTATGCATTGCTTTAGCAACTCCACTGTCATGGGTCTGCTTACCAAAGACTTGACATACTGTGCCAATCAAACACTGCAAAAAATGACTTTCTTACTTAGCATTTTTGTCTTGCAGTGCACTTATTACTTGAATAGACTGCATGTCGCATGTCGCTTTATAAATGTGATTATTACAGTACATAATGATAATGCACTCATTTTGAAAGCAATACCCTGCACTCCAGTATTCAGTATTATGTAATGTAAATGATGTAATAAAATCGTACTGTTTTTTTTGTAATGGTATCGTATCATTTGACTTCATTTTTTGCAACTGTGATGCCTAAGGAAACTTGTGAACAGGAAGGGATGTGTTAGTAGTACAAAGTAAAAACACTTAGGAAACACATTTGCCTCCACAGTTACAAGCAGTAGTTCCTGTAAGTCTTTAAAAAGACTCAGGCTTAAAGGTTCTATTCCTGGAAAGCTGTTTTCCTTTGGAGGGAAACAGGATGTACTTATGATGACGTGTACACATTTTTATTTTCAGTTTCCTATCCTTAAATATTACCTGTCCATTTATTATTACCTAATGTTTTCATAAAATTCATACGAATTTTAGGAGTTGGCTAATTCATTTTAATTTCTACTAAGTGAATCGTACAAAAACATATGATTATCATAAAAAACAATAACGAAACCCTGCCCCTAACCCCAACGTCACAAAAATGTACAAATGTGGTTGTACAAATTAATATGAATTAGCCACCTCAATTCCATGAGATATTGGTCTTTTGTCAAGTTCGTTTGAATAAAAAATAATTATGAAAAGTGTTTAATGTCAAAAACAACATAGCTAGACATGTAATAGGAAAAAAGCTTAATTTATTACAAAATAAATAATTACTATACATAACATGTAAACACATCAGCAGTACTGGACATGTAAACAGTCGTTGTGTTGTTATTATCAACGAGGACCCAAACAGCAAAGGCCCATCAGGGGATGGGAACAGTTTTTAGGATTTTGACATCCCAGGCGACCCACTTCCAAAATCTTCCTCACTTGTTGTTTTGATAACGTCTTCTTCCAGCGCAGCAGTCCGGGCAAATACTGCTCACTAGGAAACATTGAGAAGATTTCAGTTGTCATAAAAAATCACGAAAACTTTTCCAAAGAAAGTTACCATTATATTTTTATATGCTGTATGTATATAAAGGAGGTCAGGTGTTGGCTGAATACCTGTCTTCTGGAAGGTCTTTGAACAAAGTACCACAGGTAAACTTCAGTGTTTCAACATCATGAGTAAACAAAACTTCACTCATTTTCACGAGGAGCTGATTCTGTTCAACATCGACATTCTGTAGGAAACAAAAGATGGATACATCACACGTCCTGCATCCATACTGAATGTTGCATGCTGAATTTTTTTTTTTAAGGGCCAGTAAATAAAAACGTTTTAATGAAAATGACAAAATAATTTTTACCAGTTGAGTAAATGTGTTGTGAAAGTTCTGAGCATCTTGTCTTATCACTTCTTCAACATCTTCCCATCTCTTCTGCAGTCTTTTAAACTTGGTATTTATCATGCAATGCAAATACACACGGGAAACACAATCGTATGCTAGATTCACAATGATCTATCAGAAAGAAAGATAAAGAAAGTGGAGGAGAGTATGAGGTTGAGATCAGATTAAGCAACATTTAATTAGGCAACATCTTTGTGATTGGGTTTATGCACCTACCGGTTTTATCTCGTCTGCCGCTTGAGTCTGAGGCAGAGATTCACACAGCTTTTCAATTTCCTCTGTCAGGTTATAAATACACTCATTCCCCTTTTCGAAATAACTTCTCAAATTCACCTGAAAGTGAAAATACTTTTAAATATATTTTATTTATTTGTTTAATTAACACTCTACAATGGCTGGGTTATTTTTGACCCATAATGGGTAAATATTGGACATATATTTGGTTAAAAATGAGCCAATGTTAGGGCATAATAACCCAGCTGTTCGGTTAAAACAACCCAGCATTGGGTAAATTTTAACCCAGCTGTGTTCTGTCCAATATTTACCCAACATAGGTCATAAATAACCCAGCCATTTTTAGAGTGCAATATGTTGTATAATTGGATTTCAAATAAGTAATGAATGACACAAGAGAGTTTAAAACACAATAAACCTGTGGTAACCGTGGTATAACCGTAACAATTGACTCTGGTCCTTTAAATTATTTGAAATTAATGTACACTTGTGGCGTAATGACACTCTGCGCATTACCACCTTGACTGTGCATTATTTTTGAATAATTCAACCGCCAATCATCAATAATTTTTTACAAATCCTATACACAATGCACTATATGAGCAAAACAATGTGACAGTTTACAGTTATACTATAGATTACTGTATTGGTCTGTCATAGCAGGGGCGTAGCTAGGAGGGGGCCTGGGTGGGCATTGGCCCCCTCATTTACATGTCTGCCCCCTCAGATTTCCAATTGCTTAAAATAAAATAAGAAAATGTTGATTTCTTAGTCTGATTGATAGATTGACCAATCAAAATGCTGCACTGTAAAATGCAGCTGTTTTCAAACTTGATTGGATTAGCTCATGTCATGTGTTGTTGTGCGTAACTTACACTGTCATCTTCGCATGACAGTTGATTAATATTCGGTGACAATGGCAGCTGGTGCGCAAAGTACAATATTACGCTTTTTCAAAAAAGCACGGAAAGATAAGCGAGAAGGAGAAAATGTGCCATCTACATAATCTAAGTCTACTTCATGTTCTGCTGAAACAGTGAAGTAAATAAGCTGTTTAAATGTGTACAGGTGTTAAGCTGTTTTATTTATAGGTGTGAAGGTATTGCCCCCTCATTTTAAGATGGGACCCCCCAAAAATAAAATTCTAGCTACGCCTCTGTGTCATAGTGCCTTGTTTATTGAAGAACCTGATATGTATGTAGTTTAAAGCAACACTATGTAGTTTTTTTACCTTTAAATAATGTCTCTAAAATTATTTCAGTGATAGAACAACTTTTAACTAGACAAATTGTACTATTGCTGCAACCTGAGCAGCCTCCTAGCTGCTACAAGCAGACTCTGAAAGTGGCGGTGGAGGGTAGGAAACACAGCCCCGCCCCTCCCCCTGCCTGCAGAAGAGTGTCTGATAATAGGCACTGTTGCGCTTTTCAACCACATGGGGGAGCTGTAAGTCATTTTTACATGGAAACTACATAGTGTTGCTTTAATGCTGCGTTTACACCAGCCGCGGTAGAGGCATCAAGAGCGAGTGATTTCAATGTCAAGTCAATGTGAAGACGCGTTGACGCGTGTTTGAAGGTCTCGCGGCGCGATGAGGCGTTTAGCGCAGCAGACGCGATTCCGCCTCATTCGCGCATCTAGTTCACGGAAATTGAGTGTCTGGCGCGGTACGTGCGAATTGTGCTTTTTGTGCATTTTGCATTTGACGCAAATTTGCGACTGCCGCCCGAGTTGAAAACTTTGAACTTTGAACGCCACGTTAACCAATCAGGAGCCTGCTAGCTGCTGTGGCGGTGGCCCCGCCCGGAGTCACTCATTCAACATAAAGGAAGGCTTTATATCGTCCATGAGCAGTCACCCGGAGCTATACGACACAAGTTATTATTTTTATAGAGACAGGAAAAAAAGGACCTCACTTGGAAGAGTGTCAGTGAGGACATTGGGAAACCTGGTAAGTTGTAAATACACATTTCACTTTTGAGTCACGTGAAGTTTATCGACCTGTGCTGTTTACTTTCCCCCTATAGTAAGGTGACTAAATACAAACCGGTAAATCTCTCGATAAATGCACAATCAACATCAGCCATCTTGCAAACAGACAACCGCATAGCACTTGCCCCTCCCACAAGAAGTGGATTTTGCCTCTGATGCGCGTCAAATACTTGTGTTTTCCGCGCGTCTAGAGCGAAGTACACGTGCGGAAAAAGCAAGCGTTTACGCGTAACTGAATGCATTCAAACTGTTCAAGTGGCAAACTAGGCGCGGTAGACACGATTTTGACGCCTCAAACGGGGTTGGTGTAAACCCAGCATAACTGTTATTGCGCTTTTCCATTGCGTAGTACCCAACAATTTAGGTTGGGTAAGGTCGGGTCAGCTCATCTCACTTTGGCTTGGTTAGCTTTTCTATCGCGTTTAGTAACACTTCGGAGTGGGAGGGATTATGGCGTGTCGTTAAATTTGCGCTGCCTACTGCTGCGTTGTTGGAATGCTATACAACCCCATACCACAAATAGATGTTTGCGTTTATCACTACCTCTGTCTCACATGACGATTTCTGTACAAACACCAGTGGCGTCAGACGATGAGTTCCGCTGAGCCTCATTTAAGTTGCATTTAAGCATATATGCGGACGTGCGCGTTGCGAATGTGCCGCCACAAACTGCAAGTTTGTTAAAAAAACTGGTATGGTGTTCCTGATTCTTAACTTGTAAATGTTTTCAGTGCTAAAAGGGAGTTTGGGAACTTACAGCAAAGCACAGATGACAACAGGTTTACTTGAGAGAGCGCAAGCTAGCATGAAGGTAAAGCTCATCTTTTACATTAAAGCAATGATGCTGGTAGTGACGATTCTCTCAGACCAATCAGTGATCTACAGTGTTTTCGCGTCACGTTTTGGTATCAGCTCGGCTCGCTTGGAACCCCAATCAAGGTGGTACTAAAAAAAATATCAGGTACTACGTATTGCACCCAGTAGAAAAGCCCCCTTACATTATTAGGTCCGGACTTTCCGCCCCCATTCTGTCTGTTTGGGAATTACCCCAACTGTCCTTATGTGTACATTATGAACACAGCTGATGATGAGAAATTGACTTACTTGTGCTGTGTGCTTTATCTTCTTGTGCACAATAGATAAAGCATGATCTTCAAGCTTTTTTAACATGTCCACAGTGTCCTTACTTTGTGTACCAATCTGGTCAGCCAAATATCTAAAACAAAATAAATACAACTTACAATTAGTAACCTAGTAAAACAAACAGTGAAGAGTAGTGACATTTTACACCAAATACATATACAGCACAAATTACACTATAGATAGGAAAAAGTAAATAAATTATACAGTGATATACTTTTGGATTTACAAGGACAGCAATTCATGAAGTTAATACTAACCTGAGTTTCATGCAGGTGCTTATTATCCTAAACAGATGAATGGAGTTTGCCATCGGGTGCTTGAGATTCTTAAGATGTTGTTTCTTTACATGCACATAACTAAAAAAACACGCACATTAGTTTAGGCCTACTTTTTGATATCATTTTGGTATAGCATACAAAAACATACAACAAGCGTGTTTTTAAAGAAACAGAAGAGTAGAAACTTACTTCTGAACAAAAATGTGAAGCTCTCCAAGACAGAGTATTTGTACCATATGCATCAAAGTCAGACTAAACTTTTTAGCGTTTTGAATAACAGATATCAGGCACTGTAAAGACATAAGAACATAAATATAAGTGTTCATTAACACTTTTCAAAAACATTTGAAATCCATTTTACAACCTTTTCAGATTTCTCAAGACTGCAATACCTGAGTGACATCAAAATGCACTCTTATGAACCATTCTTCATCCATTGACGTCTCTTTATGTTCCTCCTCATAGTCCAAGATATTTTGTAGAACCCTAGAAATTTCATCCTGCAGGAGTTTAAGAGAGACACATGTACCTAAATATCATATGATACAGTTTTTGGAGCCTTTTATGCATTAATGAAACTGTCGTACCTTCAGTATGGTCAATAGTTTCTGCTTTGCTTTTTCAAACCATCCTGAGATCAGCAGAGGATCACAGTCACTGAAGACATCCCGTGAATCTGGACTAAAACATAATCAAGTGTATACTTATTCAAGCAGTTCTGTTTTTTTTTAAATAATAAATCTATGTAGACGTGAGCAATAATGATCATCATACAGTACCTGAAAAAAACACGTTTCCCCCATTGCAGAAGACAGAAGGTCTCATTCACTGGAAGATCTTTGGTTACAAGCAGGTCCAACTTAGTAAACAAGTGACGGTTGTAACTTTGAATCAGGTAACCCAGCAGCCCAGCATCTTTTAGGACAGGTGTTAATCGATGCACTTCATTGAGCATCACATTCTCAGTGCTCTTTAGAAATTCCTCTATTTGTTCAGATCTTTGTGTTGTTGTGCTCTCTACAGGCAGGATGAGAAAGTGTTGCTCTATGTGCTCATCTATTAACTGTTGGAATTCACACAGCCAGTCTTGAGGATAGCTGCCTTCTTTCTTGTCTACGGTAACACCATTCTGTTCACCCCATTTTTTCATCATCACAGCCGCAGTCTGAAGGTCCTGAGGATTTGAATGTGCATTTACAGTCTTTTTAAGAACATTGAGCACTTTTTCTCCATTCACTAACTCTGTAGAGATCAGATCAGGGTACTGTTGGGTTCTTTCCGTGTTAGATATCTGTCCTCCTGTTGAAAGCAGGAATTTGGGGTATGAAAATGAAATTTGCTTAAATGCAAACTCAGATGTGACATCATTCCATGTTGCAACCTTAATCCTGGTTATACAACAACAACATGCTTGGATTTTATACACATAGAGTGGCATTCAAAAAAATTTTTCTTTAAAAATTAAGCATAACTTAAATAAATAAAAAATATTTTAAAAATGTAAAATTCTTATATTATAGAAATTACATTGTATAGAATATATAATTTAGCTTTAATGATAGAGAAAATACTTTCAAGCTGGAATGAGTTCAAATAATTTGCAATGTATATTTAAACCTCTATTTTTTTAAATGCCAAAATCCTCAGGGATTTTTTTCAGGCACAACTGATATTTTCAAGCCTTAATGTGAATGAACATTAAAAGGTGTTAACCTTATATCTCACTATTAAAGACAAATGAAAAGAGAAAGCTTTACCATTTGTTGTATCTGTGTGCTGTACCATGTTGTTCAATAGAGGATTCCAACCATCTTTATCTTTGCCATGTTTTTTCCATCTCCGCATGTTTGAGCTGCGCATTTCACTAAATTTCATGTTTGAAAGGAATAAAGAACTGCAGAGTTGCAGCACAATATTTATAGTGAGATAGCCCCACCCATAAACCAGGTACATTTAATGGGGTTTCCCATGAAGGCTGTAGCATCCAATAGGATCCTGGCTTTTTGTCTGTTTGGTACTTTCCCCTCAGCCAGCAGGTTGATGTCATGGGAATGATCCTCTAGTCAAGGATACATGGAAACAAGTTAGATGGATTCTATTGTATCCTTTAGGCTTAAACGAAAGTGAAACCCATCACTTGGATGTGCCATCATAATTTAATATCAGCACACAGTAACTATTAAACATCACAGGAACATAACAGTTGTCAGTCATCAGTGAAAGTGATGATGAAAGTGAAAGGTGTTTCATTCACCGCACGGCATGGCGTCACACCTTTCTTTACTTTGGGGAAATCCATCTTTCAAATCTGCTTTTATACTTTATGATCAGTTCTGCAAATCTGCAAATAATAAATATTTGTTTTTGTTTAGAAAAGTAATAACTTAAAGTCAGTCAATTGAACTAAAATAATGTAAATAATAAATCATCTAGACAGTCTATAAGCTACATCAAACAATTAAATTAAAGGTCAGACTCAAAAGACCCATAAAATAATCTACTAATTTTAGGTAGGCCTATCATTACTCCTAAACACACAAAGGACAGCGAAGAATAAAAATAATATCAGACATAATGTTTTAACGTTTGAAAATGCAAGGCAAACCATGTTGCTTTTATGGTAGACTTTTTTAATTTATTAAAGAATTTTCCACTTCTTTGTTAAAAAAAATCTGCATCCACACAAACATGCAAAATCCTGTAAAAAGCACTGTCAAGAGCATGCCAAACCAACAGAGGGTGATATATCCCTAACCGTAAAGCCATGTTGGCCTATCAGAAGCCATTGCAGTCTTGCCTCTGCAAAAACAACAACATCATAGGCCAAAAACTCCCCCATTACACAACAACATTTTTATAAAAGTTCAGTTTCAGTCACCTAATACTGCGTTTGCGTGTGCATGAACGGCCAAACTGCATAGAAAAAGCTATGTTTAAATAAACTGTGTATGTGTTGACAGGGCCTTAAAATTCGAAAAAGAGGATAACACGAGCGCTCTGTTAAATGTCATGTAAGCAGCAACTTAAAAAATATACAAACAAAGGCTGCTTGCTCTGAACTTTGATTCATTCGATTGGACACTATCTAGAGAAGGCCTAGAAATTTTTCAGCGTTCAGAGCACTCCAACAAAAATACAGGAGGCCCAGGATGCATAAACAGCGTGCAAAACGCTCACTGCCAATAGAAAACTATTTTTAAAAGGCGCCTCTCACTGCAAATAATAGAAAAACATGACGTCTCCATCTGACCGTCCACCAATCACACTTTCAGAAAAAAATGGTCACAAAAGCTGTCACTGGGGCAGTCTGATTTGTACCACTTAAGTACAGATATATATTTATTTGGTACCAGTGTGTACCTTGAGGTACTAATATGCACTCTTTTGTACAAATAAATACATCTATGAACTTTATAGGTGCAGAGGTGTTTTTATTTTTAAAAGGGTACCGCCCCAGTGACAGCAAAGGAACATTTTTGATTGTTTTTTTTCGGATGGTGTAGGAGTCACAAAATCTGTTTTTATAACCAACCTCAAATGCTTCACACACATGCGTTAAACTCTATAACAAAACTATCAATATCAGATAAAAGTTGCAAGCATATCTGTTTCCTTAAAGGAAAACACCACAGTTTTTCAATATGTTATTATGTTCTTAGCTCAACTTAGACAAATTAATACATACTTATCTTTTTTTAATGCGTGCACTTTTAATCTTTGTACAGCGTCTCATGAATGTGCAGCGGCGGAGCCAGACATTGTAGACATTGGGGGCTTAGCCCAAATCTAGGGGTTTCAAAGCATGGTCTCCATTTATGACAGCTTTATAAACTATTTTTTTATCTAAGTGTTCTCTGTATTATCATTTTGAAACTGTAACATAACAAATTTTGACAATGACACTTTAACTTCTCTTATCTGAAAATAGGAAAATAGGCTAAATAATTAGCATATTGTAATGTAAGATATTGATGATTCACATTTTATAACTGTCTATCAATGTATTTCTGAGGAGATGCATATGGGCAAAACATACGCTGCCTAAATGCTTTCTCACCTTCTTACTTCTGACGTCTTTAAAAAAAATTGTAGATCCATCTATAAAAAGGGGATAGATGATATGTGCAATGAGCAAGTTTTTTTTCAAAGTTTTAATTTACTGTGATTACTTTAAATATAACGCTACTGATGACAGTGTGCAGCAGAGCAGGCAGACTATATCAGATTGCTAACAGTAGCCATGCAGATAATATATCAGTTAATGCTACAGTATTTACATCACATAACTATATAGACTTTTACAGTAATAATGAAGGCACTGTAATAATGAACACATTGAAAAATGTGTTTACTGTGGGTAGATTCAGCATATTAATTTGCCTTCAACTTTAATCTCATATTCATTTTCACTGGAGTGGAGGACTGGAGTTTAAAGCTGAATGCGGCCACCTAGCATACTGGATGAATTATTTTACAGATTTGAAAAGATTCAGGGCTTTTGACATAACATTCAAGGCTAGCGCCACCCCTGTGAATGTGTTAGCATTTAGCCTAGCCCCATTCATTCCAAACAGGGATGAATTTAGAAGCCACCAAACACTTCCATGTTTTCTCTATTTAAAGACTGCTACATGAATAGTTACACGAGTAAGTATGGTGGCACAAAATAAAACTTTTGTTTGGAGCCATAGAAATGAATGGGGCTAGTCTAAATCAGGGCTTTTAACCAGATTTTTTCCCAATTGGTTCGTTCCGAACAGAAACGATTACAGTTATGCTGCTTACATTATGTAGGCAGCATAACTGTATAATTCTGACACGAATACATTTGTTGAGTGCACTTAAACACGCGCACACACACCGACGGAGGACAAATTCCAAACGGCGCTTTGGGAAGAAGATGCAGCATAAACAGTCGCTCCACATAAAGTGAAAATGACGTTGTTTTTCAGTGCTTTATTCACCAAATGTATTTTAATGGACGACAGTATGAGACACAGTATCGCAACTCTCTCTCAAGTTTATGCATCAAAAGTTCTGATCTTTGAAGGGCATAGGGATAATCACGTTTGATTGGAGTTACACGGACACATTCAACCGCATGTGCGTCTATGCATACAGAAAATTGCTCACTTTAGCGCCTTTTTGTGGTTAAATTGTTTAAAATCACTTAAGTGTTAACATTTGCAAGCCTTTGAAACACGTGCAAATGATCAACTTTCACCCTATTTAAATTTGCGAATTAATCCGCGAATCGCATGCGAGCCGAACCGTGGGGCGGGATCTGTACGGATCACGGATCAACTGCGATCTGTTACCACTATTTAGTATTAAAAAACAAACATCTTGAGATACTTGGTAGCCTACAATATTTCCCTCTTATGATTGAGCATTAGAGACTTGGGCTTGAGTAGGCTACTTGCTGGTGGCAAGCTTCTCATTTCTCCGATGAGTCAACGATGACCGGAAGTTAACTTAACCGGGTCATATTAGACAGAAATCTTGTCAAAGGACGAAAAAATTATGGTATTAACCAGTTACCATTATTTTAAATAAACGTTTTTGTTCCGGAACATATATTTTTAAAAAGTTTTGGTTTCGTTTCTGTTCCTTGCAAAACATCAAAAGTTTCTGGTTTTCGTTTTCGTTCCGTGAACCGGTTCAAAGCCTTGGTCTAAATGCTAAACACATTCACGAAGTGCTTTACAAAGATTAAGTTAAGGGAAAAATATAGTAAAATATTGTAAAAATGTGGTTTTCCTTTAAAATTTCAAAAAAACTGTCTTTGTTTGAATGCCATGATAGATAGCAGCCATTTTTCATAGTTCATGAAGCAGTCATAACATTACATTATTTACATTTACATTTTTTTTTAATTGACTGATTGTGTTGAGATGTTAAAAACTAGGACATCAGGAAAGGCTCATCTGGAAATGGAGGCAGTTGTTTCGGGCAGGATCTTAACATCCCACCCGACCCACATTCAATATCTCCTTGACTTGTCGCTTTGATAACGTCTTCTTCCAACGCAGCAGCCTGGGCAAATACTGATCACTAGAAAACATTACGATTTTATTTCTCATAACGTAGTTTAAAAACGTATTTTCATAATGTACATTTAAGTTAGTCCGGTAATATTGGCTAGGCTGGGTTTACCTGTCTTCTGGAAAGTCATTGAACAAAATAGCACAGGTAAGCTTCAGTGTTTCAACATCATAATAAAACAAAACTTCACTCATTCTCCCGAGGAGCTGATTCTGTTTATCATCGACATTCTGTAGAAAATAAAATATACATTATTGATCGGAAATACTGCATACTGTTTTATTTGATCAAAACAAGACCTAATAAAACTTAATGGGGCAGTTTCCCGGAGAGAGTTTAGATTAATCCAGGACTAGTTATATTAGGACATTTAAACAAACCTTACAAAAACAAAACAATGGCACTGATATATGTCAATAAAAGATGTTTTTTAAATTAAGCTCAAACATGCATTTTAGTCTAAGACTAGAAAAAGCCATGTCCAGGAAATTGCCCCTAATGAAGATTAAAATAATTATTCACCAGTTCAGCAAACTTGTCACGAAAATGTTTAACATTTTGTTTTATCTTTTCTTCAACATTTCCCCATCTCTTCTGCAGCTTTTTAAACTTGATCTTTATCATGCAATCCAAATACACACGAGAAACACAGTCAGACGCTAGATTAGCAATAATCTATAAGAAAGAAAGATTTGAGAAGTTTTTTTTTAGATTTTACTGTTTTTAAAAAAATAAAGTTTGATATGATCTTTGTGACTGGGTTTATAAACCTACCGTTCTTATCTCCTCTGCCGCTGGAGTCTGAGGCAGAGATTTACACAGCTTTTCAATTTCCTCTGTCAGGTTAGAAATATGTTCGCCACTTTCTTTAAAATAACTTTCTAAACTTACCTGATAATATTCAGAGAGACAGGAATTATTTCAAAGTTTTATCAATTCAATATTACGTAAAATTGTATTGTAAATAAAGTGTGATACCCAAGCATTTGGGTTAAATTAACCCAGAAAATGTTTAGATTTGACCCAATAATGGATTAAAACAACCCAGCATTTTGGGTTAAAACATCATATGAGTAAAACAATGTGTCATTATACAGTAACACTGTTGCGATCATAATATTGTTGTGTACATTGAAGAACCTGATGAAGGTAGGTGATGAAATGACATACTTGCACTGAGTATTTTATCTTCTCGTGCACAATAGATAGAGCATGATCTTCAAGCTCCTTTAACATGTCCACAGTTTCACATTTGTCCACATTAATGATTTGGCCAGGTAAACATCTGAGCAAAATAATTATGAACTACAACTGGTATCACATTAAAACAAGCAGTAAAGAGTAAAAGGATTTGTGAGGACAGTGGATACAGTGTGAATCAATAAATTACTAGGAGAATGCTAACAAATGACACAGTGGAACAGTGGAGTCATGAATACATGAATTATTTAATATACAAGACAATAATTTATAAAACAAAATAATACCTGAGCCGCATACAGGTGCTGATTATTTTACACAGATAAACAAAGTTTGCATGAAGATTTTCAAAAAGCTTTTCTCTCTTTTCAGGAAGATTTCTCTTCTTAGCACCCAAGTTGAATGGCCTGCGCCTAGTATTTTCATTATGGGGCTCCAGATTTTCAAGACATGTTTTCTTTTCACTTTTATACCTAAATGTGCATGTATTTTTATATTAGTTTATATTTATTCCTACAAATATTTGTTTTTGTTAAATGGCATACAGAAATTGAAACTTACTTCTTAGCAAAATTGTGAAACTCTTCAAGACAGAGATGTTGTACCGAATTCGACAAACTCACACTACATTCTTTAGCACTTTGAATAATAGAGTTCAGACACTGTAAAGACAGAATATATTTAAACGCACACATCATCTTTTAAAAAAATCAATTTTACAACCTTAACAACCATTTTAAAACCTTATTATTTATTGAACTCTAAAGATTACCTGAGTGACATCAATGTCCACCCTGATGAACGATTCATCATCAATTGACCTCTCATTATCTTTCTCATATTCCAGAATGTTTTGTAAGACTCTAAAAATTTCATCCTGTGGCAGTTTAATAGAGACAGAGATACATTGGTTATTCATGTGCTTAATCAATAAACATACTAGAGTTAAATATCATGAGCTGGCATGTAGCCCCTTAGGGTGCACTCACATTATACAAACCAAACCAAACCATGCCCAAGCGCAATTGTCCCCCCTCCCTACTCCCCCAGAAGCACACACTCACACTGTACTTTTATCGATCCGAGGCCGGGCGCGCTTTCGTCATTAGGATGCAATTGTTTTGAAAAAAGCAGGAAGGAGAGCGCTCTCTTAACACTGGAACCCATCGTAATGTTAAGTCTGTGTTTTTTATGCAGAGTCGTTTGGTGCGCGATGACAGTAAGCCCTCTCACATGTCATCATATTGCTTAGTTGATCTGTCACATGTGCAGCTTGGACATTCACGTAACCCCGAGGTGTGCATCAGAAGGTTTTTATGAAGGCAGATATAGGTGACTGGTCGCGCAATTGACGTCTCTCCATAGGGTTGTACTCACACTATCCAAACCAAACCGCGTTCGGGCGCGTTTGACCCCCAAAGCCTGGTTCGTTGACTAGTGTGATATTAGGTTACGCATGTAACTATGGATCTGTGAGACCGAGGAATGACCATCACTACGATCTAAAAAGGAAAGATCACCTTCGTTCTGCCTATAGCCGAAACCATATGTCAACAAAGTCATGTCCGTGATCCCCGGAAGCAGAACAACCCGCATTTATAAATAGCAGAGAATGCTCCCGGTTCAGTGTCCTACCTTGAGCGCCTGAGAATGGTCCGATCGACAAGGATAGTGACATTGTCCCTCATTACATGTGTAACCTACGATCTGTTTTGACCTCACTCTGACCGTCACTACGGTATATAAAGGAATGACACATACCAACAGAGTCACAAGGAACCCAGGATCAATTAAAACCTTTCTCGGTCACAGACATGAGGGCAGTGTCACCGACCAGAGCTGGTCAAGTCACATCCACCCTGTAAAATCTAATAAAGCAGGACTGAGTGGTGGCCCTCTCTGATCCACCGAAGGACCTGAGCTATAAGAGGGAGTGGAGGAAAAGCGTATAACAAGCCGGTTGGCCAGTCTTGTGACAAAGCATCCAGACCCAAACTGCCCTCCTGCCCCTTGAGGGAGTACCATTCTGGGCAGTCTGTTGTCTCCGCTGACGCATAGAGATCTACGTCCTGGAGAGAATGTCGGCTGCTCTGTTCTCCACATCTGGGATGTGCACTGCCCTCAGTGAAGAAAGTCGAGGCCATGCCCATGTCAGCAACTCCTCCGCAACCTGGAGGCACCGCCGGGACCTCGTGCCCCCTTGGTGATTGATATGATACACCGCTGAGGTGCTGTCTGTTCTCACATGTAGGTCTTGCAACACCGGCAGGAATCTTTGAAGAGCAAGATGTATGGCCTTTAACTCGAGGACATTAACAGGCCAAGAGGAATCACTGCTGCTGCTGCAGCCATCAAGCCCAGCAGCTTCTGAACTCTGTGAGCTGT
This sequence comes from Misgurnus anguillicaudatus, assembly GCF_027580225.2. Taxonomy (NCBI): domain Eukaryota; kingdom Metazoa; phylum Chordata; class Actinopteri; order Cypriniformes; family Cobitidae; genus Misgurnus; species Misgurnus anguillicaudatus. The sequence goes on from NC_073347.2 coordinate 11,720,814, forward strand.
AACAATGCTGCCCAAGTGGTAATGCTTCCTCATCTTGATCAAGCTGTCCACTTTTTTGTGGAGTGAGAGTCACCATCATGCTGACTGAGTCCAGAAGGATGCCGAGGAATTCCGCATGTTGGCGGGGTTGTAGGTTGCTCTTTTTGTGGTTGACAGTGAAGCCTGAATGTGTGCCAGAACTGTGTCGGTGTCGCTCACTACCTGCTATCGAGAGGGGGCGCAAATGAGCCAATCGTCCAGGTAGGGCAAGATTTTTATTCTTTAAGTCTGGAGGGGGGACAGGGCAGCTGACACCACTCGAGTAAAAACCTTGGGGCCAGAGAAAGGCCAAAAGGAAGGACCTGGAACTGGAACACACCGGGCAGATTGGGACCTTTCAGGTCCAGCGATGTGAACCACTTCCCCTGTTGAATGGATTGCATCACCATCCTTGTGTGGACCATCTTGAAAGGCAGCACCTTAACTCTTTCACCGTCAGCATTTTTCATGATTTTCCCAAAAGTTTAATGCCTTCCAGAATATGCTCCTTTTTAAATATATAAACATACAATATATGAAATAAAAGAACAGACCCTCTGCTTTCAAACAAAAAAATCCGTTTCATCCTACCTTCATGTGTTCTGTTTTTATCACCTCTCAAATATGTGTAGGTTTTATCAAAAACACCAAATTTTGAGCAAAAAGCTGAGATAATTCCATTTTTGTGAAGGACTTTGATAGAGATCAGATGCAGAGCGATCTTTAAAACATACACGGACATACAGCTGTTTGCCCTAGGGCAATACTTCCATTTTTTTATAAGTTGCACCACCTGGTGGATAATAGCGGTATTGCAGATTGACGAGATAACTCGTCAATGGCGGGGAAAGAGTTAAGGTTCAAACAAAGATAGGGGTAGTGGCAGACAGGCACACAAGATTTCCGGCTGCGAACAGCAGTAAATACAAACACAGGTATTGCGGCTGCCCACACAAGCGCGCGAACGCACTTACTTAGTGGGCTCGCACAAAGCTCATGCTGCGAACAGAGGTATAGGCACACACACACAAAAAACAACTCAAATTTCGTATAAAGCCCGCCCTCACAATTTGATTCGTCGGCCGGTTTTGGTATTCGCATAGTAGCTCCTCAACGGTGAATCCCCAGACCGATCTTCCCCGTATTTCAAATGTGGTGAGCGGGGCTAAGATCGGCTGGCACCCAGGCTACATCCGCACAGTATAGGTAATGAATTAGTGGAATATAATCAGGAAGTTTTACCTGAATACGTATTCTCTTACTTACGGTCTCGTATGAGGCGATCAAGGTGAGAGACTGAACCGGGAGCATTCTCTGCTATTTATAAATGCGGGTCGTTCTGCTTTCGGAGGTCATGACTTTGTTGACATATGGTTTTGGTGATAGGCAGAAGAAGGTGATCATTCCTTTTTAGACCGTAGTGACGGTCAAAGTGAGGTCGAAACAGATCGCTCTGTACCTCAGAGGTGGGCTGGAGCGCGGTTCACTTGGGCTTAGGCGCGGAAGGCTATGGTGTCAGCGCATTCACACCTGAGCGCAATTCAAAAGGAGAGACATCAATTGCATGACCACTCACCTTAATTAGCCTCCGTAAAAACCTTTTGATGCGTGCAGCAGCGTTACGTGAATGTCCGAGCTTCACACGTGACAGATAAACTAAGCAATATGATGGTATGTGAGAGGGCTGTGTGTAATCGCGCAACAAACATCCCCGAATAAAAAAACACAGATTAACATAATGATGGGTTCCAGTGTTAAGAGAGCGCTTTACTTCCTGCTTTTTTTCAAAACAATCGCATCCTAATGACGAAAGCGTGCCCGTGCTCGGATCGATAAAGTACTGAAAAAGTGTGTGCATCTGGGGGAGTATGGCCCTTTCCCAGATGGCACACTCCAGACTTGTGGAACTCCTCAGAGTCCACACTTTGATGACATCATGGGACAGGGCCTAGAGAGGGGGACAATCGCGCTGGGGCATGGTTTGGTTTGGATAATGTGAGTGTCCCTGGCCCTGCCCCAAATGACACAGAGTCCACACTTTGATTACATCATGTAGTGCAGACTTTGGGAGCCCTTGACGCGAATCAACGAGGGTGCACCGGAGGCCCTTTCAGTCTCTTGGCCTTAGGGGGTGTGCACATCAAAGCTTTTAAACGCAGCTGAAACGCCTGGAGGATGCCAAATGTCAGCTGTTTTTTTCAGCTGAGCACCAGCTTTCTTCAGCTGAGCGCTTTGGTGGTTGTGATACTTCTGCTTTGTACGATGCGGCGGTTGGTTGTTGGGATATTTGTCCCACCCCTCCTCAACTGTGATTGGATGGCCGTGTGAGAACTGACATTGACGAGCTAAGCTTTTCACCCAAAGTTGAATATTTTTCAACTCTCACCAGCTTTCAGCGTGGAAAAAAGCTTTGGTATGCATGTCCCCCTTAAATTGCTTGTGCTCGCTTAGTCTATGATTCTGTAAGGTGTCCTATCTGTCATTTTTACGCTCCAAAAAAGTGTGGACTCGGAGGAAGTCCATAAGTCCCGAGTGTTCCATTTGGGACAGGGCCGGAGACGTATTTTGGGACAGACTCGAGCGCCCGGCCGGAAATAGGAAGAGAAGTTGCCAATCAGTGTGAACTCCTCCTATCTGTCTTCTGATTTCTCTTTCGCAAGGAATTCTGGGTTGGTACAGTTTGTGGAGCCTGCAGCAGTGCAGGCTCAGTTCTTTAGTCCAATTGATTCTGATATCTAATTTTTGTATATCACACAATGTTGCCACCTTCAGGACATATCATGAATTACAATTATCACCACATTTATGGCCTTCCTACAAACTTCATGTTGATGTTCACTTTATGAATGAATGATATGTTAGTTAGCATTAGGTTAATTCATCAATAAACAGATCATAAAAACACGTCCCACCTTCAGTTTTGGCAGCATCTTCTGCTCTTCTTTGTCAAACAATTCTGAGAACATCTGAGGGTCACAGTCACTGAAGACATCCTGTGATTCTGGACTAAAACATAATCAAGTGTATACTTATTCAAACTGTTCGTGAAATCTACAGAGACATGGGCAAAAAACTGCAGCACCTACAGTACCTGAACAAAACACGTTTTCCCCACTGCAGAAGACAAAAGGTCTCATCCACTGAAAAATCTTTGTTTACAAGCAGTTCCAACTTAGGAAGCAGGTGAGTGTGGTAACTTTGAATCAGGTAACTCAGCAGTCCAGCATCTTTTAGCACAGGTGTTAATCGATTCACCTCATTAACCATCATATTCTCAGTGCTGTTTAGAAATATTTGTGTTGATGTGCTGTCTGCAGGCAGGATGAGAAAGTGTCGCTCTACAGAGTCATGTATTAACTGTTGAAATTCACACAGCCAATCTTGAGGATAGCTGCCTTCTTTGTTGTCCACGGTAACACCGTTCATTTCACCCCATGTATTTATTAGTACAGCCGCAGTCTGAAGGTCCTGAGGATTTGAATCTGCACCTAAAATCTTTTTGAGAATATCGAGCACTCTCTCTCCACTCACTTCAGACGAATTACATTCAATTATATGCTGCTCTTCTGTTAAAAGCTGATGATCTTCTGTGTGATGAAATATAAACTATGATGTGACATTATTCCTTTCTATAATAATAACAATAGTGCATAGTGTATATCTTACCATGTGTGTTTTTCAGCGGAGCTTTCTGTTTATTTTTCAGTGGGAATTTCTTAAATATCTTCTTTAAATCCATGTTTGATTCAGACAAGTAAAAACTTCAAAGTTGCACAACTGTAATATTGTGAGATTTGACTATATTTTTAGATAAATTGGAGATTTCTCCTAAACAAATAAATATTATTGCAGCATCCAATGTAATCCAATGTTTATGCTTGTTTGATATTTTCCTCTCAATCCACAGGTTGGATGTCCTGTGACGAATCTTCTTGAAGTAACGTTGTGTAAGTTATAAAGGTGGATGTGAAATTACATCATTTGAATGCAATGAAAGTAAAACTCAACTCTTGAATGTGTCAAAACAAAAGTTGACTACGCTGTGATAAAATATTGAAAGGGACATGTCAAGACCATATTTAAAATAAATGTAAATATGAATGTCAAAAAAGTTCAAATTTAAAATGGCATTACATATAGCAATAAATATCTGACACTTTTCTAGTTATATATGCATTGTATGTTTTAGAGATGCTGAAAAGTACTTTCACTCACTGAAAACATTACTACATTTTTTAAAACAGGAAACGGTGTCTTACCATCTGTGGTCTCTGGTTATAATCATGCATTCATCTACAATCTGCTGGTTTTTCTGTCTTTTTTCAATGTTAAGTGTAATGTTAGTCTATATGGACCTGCTTTAAATCAAGTTTGACCTTCATTTATGAAGAACTAGTCAGGAGTATGGTCCGGAAATGAGAATATAAAGAATAGAAAGTATTTGTTCTACACCTTGTCTTCACAGGATGTGATGATTTTTGTGGTTTGAGTTTCTGAGAAATATATGTTAAGCCATACAGATGGAGGAAGGTAAAAATTTTGGCATGTGCACTTTCTTGATTGTGATAGCTGATCACAATTATAATTATTATAGTTGTGTTGTTGTTGTTGTTCTTCCAAAATTGAAAAGATGCAAACAGGACAAATGCAAACAGGACAGACAAAAACTAGGTAATAGTAAATGTGCATGACAGGAAACAAGTACAAGTTTGATCAATTGCATACTGTTATGCAATCATATTTGTATATTTGTATTTGTTGTATTTCAAAGCAGTGCTGCCTCACAGCAAGAAGGTCCCCGGTTTAAGCCCTGGCTAGGTCAGGTAACCTTTCCGTGTGGGGTTTGCATGTTTTCCCTGTGTCAGCGTGGGTTTTCTCCGGGTACTCCCGTCTCAGGCCAAAAACATGCAAGTATGAATTAGAGATAACAAATTATCTCTCCCATAACCTGTGTATGGCTTAATTTGTGTATGGATGAACTGGTTTTGCCATATAGATGCCATATATTGAATATAGATGCTGGAATGGATAAAGAATAAATCAATAAAGAAAACACTTTGATTGTGTCTGAAACTACTTAACATCTCCTACCGGATATTGGCTGTTTTGTAGTGTTTGAATTGTCAAAATGAGGGTACTTTCTGATGTATAATCTCATGGAAAATGTCATTTGTGCATAGTGAATAAGTCACTGATGATTTTGGTCTGAACTAGCGATATCCAGTGCTGGACTGGTAATCTGGCATACCGGGCAAATGCCCAGTGGGCCGACGTCCTTGGGGGCCGGTGAATATATTATGATTTTTTTTATTGGCCAACGACCGGCCCATAAAGCAGGGACAGCGGCCCATTGGTTCATTTTTCATACTGACACTGGGCTGGCCCAATCATCTCTTAACAAGCTCCACCCCTCTGTTTCTTGAGTCAGATGGACACAGCGATGATCTGACACAAGAAACAGAGGGCGAGTATCATACAGACGTTTCATACATCTCATGCTTTCTTTCTTTGTTTTAATGTAATTCATTAATGGCGCTAAAAGGCGCGGTGGCAATGTACAGCATTTTCCAAAAAAAGTTAGCGTAAGATTTTTTTTTCCCGGACAGACCGGTCCAGGAGACACCTAATCAGCAGCCCATTGGTTCTTTTTTATTTGACATTTGGCTAGCCCAATCACAACTTTTAAGGCATTTTATGAAGCATGCAGCATCAGTGTGCCTCTGTCAAAATAAGAGACTACTGAGGACCGAGTGGACGTGTGGTAAGCAGAACTGCATCTAAAACACTGTTGTTAGATATCCTCTTAATAAAACACAGTCAAAAACACAAATGATAGACCAATTGCTGTTTGCAAAATGACTTTGATGACTACACTGCAATAAAATACAGTGTGGGCAAAATTATTAGGTAGCTACATAAAACTTTTGATAACAGTTTTTATCAAACATATTTTACCAATTCCAAACCAAATTAATCTTAATAACTACCATTCATTTTGTAAATAAGGCATTTATAAGTAATACATTATTGTTAATGATGTCTGGCTGGAGAAAAAAGCACCTTATATTCAAGTGTGCAGAATTATTAGGCACACTTTCTTCCACATCTAAAATGGGCCAAAAAAACCCCCAACACACACACTGGAAATTCATCACCCGACGTCCACAAGAAAGATGCCACGCATGGAAATTGCAAAATTGAGGTTTGACCATTATACAAGAAATCCTGATTCGGACAGCAAGGGCATTAAATAGGATGAAAGGAAAAGATATATACAAAATGAATGTTGGTTATTAAAATTACTGTGTTTTGGAATTGGTAAAAGGTGTTCAGAAAAAAAGTGATCAAAATATTCTGCACACACTGTAATGGGGCTCATTGTAACATTTATCAGGTCTTGGTGTTATCATAAGGTGTTCAGAATGGTAAGTTTAAACATTGTGCACTCACTGGCTAATACTATTATTTTTAAAACCTGCAAAGCCTATTACAGCGCTTACATTTTTGTAATGTCACGTGTCAGCTCTTGTACTTTTCTACTTAATCATTATATGGAGTTGGTAGTCAAGTTTGCACAAACATTTGTGATCCTATGTAGTAGGCTGGTCTGGGCCAAAATGCCAGGGCCAATTTTATGTCCCAGTCCAGCCCTGGCGATATCCGCATAGTTTACAGTTTATGTGAGAAGTGTTGTGATGTTAAGAGATAAAAGACATATCACTTAAATGTCTGAGTAATCTAGCATCTTTATACAAGGTATTCATGATACAGTATTTGGAGAAATATGAATATACTGTAACAAGTAAATTTTTTTATGTTGTTCTGACATCTAGTGGGGTGGATGCAGTGTCTTTTAGTGATGAGAAATATTAACGTTTGCAAAGCTTTCAATATATTGTAACAATTGCTTTGCAAAATGGTTCACTGTTTTGGAGCAGTTGAAAAAGCTGCAAGAGATACTGGAAAGCAGTATGTCAAAGGTCGGAGCGGACCACCCCTATCGTGAGTCACGCTCCTCCCTCAGTTTCCACCCCGAGGATGTCCCAAAATGCCCCAATGACCAAACAGACGAGGAGGGATAAATTATTACAATATTTATTTTATTTAAGGGGAAGGAAGAGGGGAATGGGAAGAGTTCTTAAAAAGGAGTAGGGTTCTGGAACTGGTAAATCGGGGCTCTGAGTCGCATCTGACTCTCACGGAACCAGCATGTAAATCTTCTTTGTCTATTCCCTCCCTCCTCAGCAGAATACTCACAGGTGAGTATGCAGGTAAGTAAGACAGGTAGGTACCTTGGGTTTAGAGCTGTAGGCGTCTAGAAGGTCTACAGGTGAATTCTCTGGGCTTGGAGCTTTTGGCGTAATAGAAGGTATACAGATATGTACACTGGGCTCTTGGCTTTGGGCGTACGGGTAAGTATACATGTGAGTACACTGGCTCTTGGCTTTGGGCTTACAGGTAAGTATACAGGTGGGTAAGCTGAGCTCTTGGCTTTGGGCGTACGGGTAAGTATACATGGAGTACACTGGCTCTTGGCTTTGGGCTTACAGGGAAGTCTACAGATGGGTACACTGGGCTCTTGGCTTTGGGCGTACGGGTAAGTATACAGGTGAGTACAATGGCTCTTGGCTTTGGGCTTACGGGTAAGTATACATGTGGGTACACTGGGCTCTTGGCTTTGGGCGTACTTGGCTTTGGGCTTATGGGTAAGTATACAGGTGGGTACACTGGGCTCTTGGCTTTGGGCGTACGGGTAAGTATACAGGTGAGTACACTGGGCTCTTGGGCTCTAAATGGGTTTGACTTACGGGCAAGTGGACGGGCACAGGCACGGGGCTTTAGCTCTTCTAGGCTCAAATAATTGGAGAAGACGTGTGGGCACGCAACAACTTCTAGTCTTCCTCGCTAGGACAAACGTCTGATGAACACTTGGCCGCTGACTTCCCAGCAGATAGGGGAACAGTCCCACGACGACACAGAGCCCTTGGCTCAGATTTGCAGACTGACAGCAGAGGACACACAAATTTCCTTCAACAATGATAATACTCCAGGGAACATACAGGGAGAGATACAACATCTCTTTGGTTTCAGGTGGAGAAAAGGACAGATAGAGGCACAGGCCGCTGTAGCTACAGTATTTGGCTGGCACGTCCACTGTTGGTACCTCTGAGGTAGATAGGTTGAGGTACAGGGTCGTGCCATACAGCGTACCGCCAGAGTGAGAACGACCGCTTCAAATCTCCCTTCCTTCAGACAACGGGGCAAGAGATACGGACATAGGCTGACATTTGTTACGGTCAGAGAGCGCAAACACCGGGCGAGGAGAGAGGTCAACAGGTCTCAGTTGTGTAAGTATATAAGGCAGCCGCCCAGCGCCACCACTGCACTCTTCTATCACAGGGCTCTTTCGTCAGCCTAAGAGGTGATCACTGACAACACTGACATCACTCACGGTGATATATGGTCAGCGTCACAACGTATAGCCTGTAGTTCCTGAGAAAGTTGAATGACTGGGAATGAGGACAACTTAGATGTACGTCGAGATCACGATCCTTGAGCTCCTCCTTCCTCTGCTCACTCGGTTTCCACACTTTTCAATAACAGAGGTAGACTGAAGTGACAGTATTAGCAAGCATATGATAAGGCAACAGCAAAACGAATTCCAAACATAACACACTGTCCCTTTAATTACTGACTACTTCCCTCTTTCTTGCAGATGCCTCCTGCATCCGAGGTCCCACATACACCAGCTGCGTCGTTGCTTAATTCTCCCCTCAGCTCCGTTTCCTGTGTTCCTCCAATATACACATTCATATCAACAGGCCCGGAGTGGGTAATCGGGAGAACCGGGAAAACAGGTTGAAGGAAAAAGCCATTGGAGGAGGATGCTGCCAAATGTGCCAAACTTACATATTTATTTTCAAGAGGACAAACAAAAGTGGGCCGCTTCACTTTTGGGCCGCTCGAGTTTTTTTTTACATTTGTCACGTTAGTGAGTCTATCTTCTTTTAAACAACACTTCACACGTTTCGCATTGACACTGCCGCGCGCAGCCTCTGCATGGGTTGTACCATGTGAGGGAGTTTCCCCCTCCCCTCCCATAGAGTTGGTTCAGTCCATAGCACGTCTTTTCCAAAACTTTTATCCGGTAGGCTGGGCCGGCCCTACCATAACAATACGCGTCTGAGAGGAGGAGGGTGTAAAAAACAGGTTGAAGAAAAAAGCCATTGGAGGATGATGCTGCCAAATGTGCCAAACTTACATATTTATTTTCAAGAGGACAAACAAAAGTGACAACAGGTAACTTAAAGAGAAAAAAGCCTAATAATAGTTAGCATTAGCAACGTAATTATTCGGCTAATACCGTTTTCAAACTATTTACAAGCCAAAATTTTTTTAGTTAAAATATTAGCCTTTTGTGTATAATACATGCGATTCATAGACTTTGCAAATATTATGCAAGCAGCTTCTGAGCAGCAGATAAGCCAGTTCCCCGCTGAAAACGAAGAGGCAATGAGTAAACAATATGAATTAAAGTTATTTAACCCTCAGGTTGTGTTCAGAACCCTATAACACCTTTTGTGTTCCCAGTCAAAAATGACCAGCCTAAAAAATAGCTTATAAATCACTTTTTATGCTATATATTTACCCAATATTGTATTCAATATTTTTTTCAAACTGTTTTCTTTTTTAATTAGGACTGGGTTTTATATTTCTATTTGCACCTGATTAATCATAGGCCTCATAGCATTAGCAATGCTAATAATTTATCAACCTTTCCTTGTGGAATAGACTCTAAAAAGGGCTGGGTTATTTTTGACCCATAATAGGTAAATATTGGACAGAACACGCTGGTGGGTTAAAATTGACCCAATGCTGGCTTGTTTTAACCCAACTGTTGGGTTTTTATAATCCATGGTTGCATAACAACAACCCAACATTGGGTTATTTTTAACCCAGCATTTGTTCTGTCCAATATTTACCCATTATGGGTAAAAAATAACACAGCCTTTTTTAGAGTGTAGAAGAATATTTTTGTTAACTTCTCATCTTAAGTGAAATATTATTTAACTTTTACCTCATTTGTTGAACCATGATATTAATAAAAACTATAGTAAGAGCTGAACTGTTGCTTTATTTATCCAATTTGAAAAAAGTGCTAATTTGGAATAATACTATGGAAAAAGTGGGCCGGTCTTGGGCCTGAAACTCCCGGGCTGAAAAGTGGCCCCACTCCGGCCCTGCATATCAATAACAGTCACTTCAGAGGTGAATGAATGATTTCACTTAGCTTCATTCTATTTCAGTCCAATTCTCCGTCTTGTTGTTCTTGCCCAGCCTGCAAATCCACATTGACATGTCTCTCCAAACACGTCGACCACTTCCGTCTCACCCACAATGCTTGCCAGAATAAACTTCACTTTTGCGATTTTCCTGACGCCTTATTTATGTGCAGGGATGGACTGGGGCTAAAAACAGCCCTGGACTTTTTCCCAAATAGGCCCATCATTCAGCCATTCGCCCATAGCCATGCGCAACAGACACAAGGGTGTCCTGATACTATGCCACAATACTGTCAGACTATCAGACAAGGTTATTTAATATTTTGTCAATGTCATATTACACTTTGATGTATAATAAGGACGTGAAATAATGAAAATGGCTAGGCCCTATTAATTTTGTCTGTAAAGCTTTTACAAACAACTACCAGGTCTTTGCCAATTACACAATACTAAACACAAATAAGAAAGACAAGGAAAAACTGCACTCTGATGGAAGACAGACAGAAAGCTAGGATTTTTTGGTTAAACTAATATTTGGTCAAATATTTAGCCCCCGGTCTTGTATGTTAGCAAATTTAGAGTGGTAGCAATGCATGCCTGATATTTTCCCGTTTAATTCAATACCGTAGTCTTCATTCTAGCAGAAAATGTGAGCTCACTACAACCTCTCATATACAACAAAGTCACTGAAAGAAATGAATACCAATGGAATACAATTAATGTCCACCCACAGACTGTTTTTAAATGGGGTTGGATAAATATTTTTTGCTTTGGTGCATGTGATTTTGGTGACAGTTGTAGGTTGTTTGACAAGAGTTTACAAGTCTTATTGCCAATGTACAAAAATATTTGAATGAACAAAATGACGGAGTATGTATCGTTTTTACATTTCCACTGTTAAATATTGCGCGCGCCTCTCTCTCTCTCACACACACACACACACACACACACACACACACACACACACACACACACACACACACACACACACACACACACACACACACACACACACACACACACACACACACACACACACACTCAAATCACGTCTCTCTCTAACAGTTGTTGCGCATTACGTTAATTTACACACAAGTTTTATTTATTTTTAGATTGTGTATTATATTATAATGTCACATGTCCTGCTACTACTGGCACTTACAGGACCTCTTGCTAATGTGAAGTTAACTCTGGTCCCGTACACACTGCATATTAATTCGGTTGTCACTTCACCTTTTAATGCTTAGTCCTGTTCTGTACACACACACAGTTCAGTAATTTACAGGACTCACAACCGCATTCCACAACCGAATTAACTCCCGCAAAATGCAGGTAGTGACAACCGAATTTACAAAAACTCTGCACAGTGTGTACATAACCGAACTGAACAACTAGTAGTTAATTAAGTGTTTAAACGTTCATCATAAACAGGACAAGTCTCTCTTCTGAAAAAATAAATGCTTAGAAGAGGAAAAAGTCTTCTGTATGCACGGTTCAGAAAATGACAGAGGCACAAGCGTTTGCTGACTAGTGTTGCCAGATCTTGCACTAAAAAAACAACGAACAAGAAAAATCCAATAATAAACTGAAATAAATCTAAATACTTTACCTCAAAGATCAAAATATTGGGGCCGGCACCCTCACACTTTATTAACACCAAAAACTTGATCGCTTCATGAGCCAAAAGCCATAAACGGTTAAGCGCCAAAACGGTATTTACATACAAAAAAAAAGAGGACCTGGCAACACTGCAAGACTGCGCACTCCGCGCTGTGAAGCAGCCTCACAAAAGCGTAAAATACACAACGCCAAGACGGAGGTTTATTGCAAAACACAATGTTGTTATTATTTTGGTCAAAGCTGTGAGTGATAAGCACCCGAGACGGCAGAACGATGCTATGGTTATTTCTGTGTCCATCATCACATTTTCGGGAGTGAGTCTTGTTCCGTACAGACATGAAACGAACATTTAGGGGATTCACTCCCACATTTAAATGCGGTTGTCACTCCCGAAAGTTTGCAGTGTGTACGAGACCTCTGTCTGTCCCTCATCATGACCAGGCTGTGGATGCTCAGGCTCGCAAATTCAGGCTCGCAAATTCCAGGAATCCGTGGACCAATCACGGCTAGTAGGCCGACTCTTCTTCCTTGTTTTTTTTTACACGTAGCAGCATATAAGTGATCGTATTAGTCCCGCTGCTGTTGGCTGTTCATATTGCGTTATTAGACTTTTTTGCCGACGGCCGGGCGACGGCCCTCCGTTGAGCGGCCGTTCTGGACTTTTCCAGAGCGCACAGATTGCCAATCCGTCCCTGTATAAACACAAAGATGCAAACATGAGCCTCAATATTTAATTTACCTTAATATGTCTATAGGAATTGTAACAGATGGCTCGGAGTCAAATAGAGGCCATTGGGCATCTGGATTTCAACAGCCATAAAATTGTGATAGTTAGATAACCCTGTCTCCTTTGTTGACAATCGTGGAGATGTCTATCACCTATCAAGGCTGTAAAGTGGGTGACAATTAAAACAAATGCCGTTGTAAAAGGAGGTTCAAAGGAATTCCACCAGAAAAACGACGAATCGCCAGAGACACAGCAGGGGGCACAGACTATGGCTGTTTCTCAATATGCGTTCTTCAGCGATCTTGCGTCCTCGTGTCCTTGCTCTACGTCATCATTAACGGTCGAAGTTCATTCCAATTCTCAAGAACGCAAGGACAGAGGACGCATGAAATTACCCGGATGTGTTCTTGATATCGAGGATGCATCGAGTGTAGACTTGCTGAAATCGCTTTACGCCCCAGAAGTAATTGCGGCAAAACTTCCGAGTTCGTTCTTCCAAGGTCGCCTGGCAAGACCGATCTCCACGAGGACGCAAGTCCGTTCTTTGCGTTCTTGGAATTGAGAAACAGCCTATATGTCTGTGATGAAACCACATTTGAAGATCACAATGAGCTGTTTAAATGTATAAATATATATATATAAATATATATATATATATATATATATATATATATATATATATATATATATATATATATATATATATATATATATATGTATATATATGTTATATCCCTTTATTGCATGATCATGTATGTGTGATGTAACTGTGTGTTAACACTTTAGTTAGATTTTGTTCACTGTAGCATAGTTCATATCTTAGGTATGAAATTATTATTCAACGTGATCTTTAACCCATGTCTTGTCTAGTATCAAATTAACCTACTCTTTATTTCCTAATCATTTCTATGTATCATATTTGTCAGGAACAGGAGACGAATCCAGGTGCAGACAGTTTAACAAACACTTTTATTTAAACAGACACAAGAAAACAAAAACCCACAAGGGGGCAAAACACACTATGCAAACAAACACTAAACAGACTTGACTTAACTTGACACTAAACAGACTATAAACTGTGACTTGACAAAAGCATGAGTCACATAACAGAACTGGTACAAAACGAACGAGCACAGGACAGCAAACACAAGGGCATTAAATAAGGGAACAAATCAAGAGGGGAACAGGTGACATGAATCAAACAATCATGGGATTACTAACGAGGAAACAAGGGTGCGGGGTCAGGAGACGAGACAGAAAGCACATGGCAATGAAAAAACAAAGCCAGTGCTCTCACACAAAACATTGTGCTGCCATGATCCTGTCACTATAACTAGAAAGCTGTGACCTGAAGACAGGATCATGACAATATTACCATAAGCCGCATCAATGTCATTTAATATTGATTTGAAGAGTTATGGAAACAAACTTTTATCATTATGCAAGTACGCAAATGTGATGTCTGAAAGATCAAAGGCTTGTTTCCCCGTGCGATCGAACACTTCGCACATTGGTCATGCACCTAAAATGGGCTGGGCGCATGAAAGGTCAAAACGGCCTATCGCCCAAGCCAGAATTTGCTCAGTTCACTCAATCGCTCAGTTTGCTCAGTTCGCTCAATCGCTCAGTTCGCTCAGTATCTCAGTCAGTGGCTTAGTTCACTCATGAGCGCTCAGTCGCCTGGTTACTTAGGTAACCCGCCAGCGCAGTTTGGAAACTCGCTGAGACTCACCCAGAGTCCCTCAGATTCATCATCTTTTCTCTGAGCCCTGTCCTACTCTTCGGGACAGTCTTTCCTGGCTTTGCGCTAGAGTTCGGAAAACCACGCGGACCAATCCGCCCTACGAAACAACTTAACGGACTCCTTCATCTTACACGAACGCACCTGGACTCTCTCTCTCTCTCCTTGCTCGCACCGCGTGCAGCAGAAACTTCGCAACGCATCACAAAGAGCCAAATGCAAGTATAAACTTGTTTTACTCGCTGATGTTTAAGCTTTACCCCTTATAAAATTAAGACGCTCCTTAGAGATTTTCCGATGGTTTGTGCAGATGTTAAGTAATAGTGATATTGCCAATCTTTTACTCGCTCTAGCTATTTTCAATCTTTTCTTTCTCATCTAAACCAGTTACAAATCAAATGTGTTTTTGCATTGTGTGAATAAAAAAAACACTATCAGCTATAACTGATTTCGTTCTTTATTTGTATGAATGAAAATGTATTTTTCCTGTATCATTTTCAGGACGTAACAGACTCGCGCCCCTGTTATGTATAGTTAACTGCAGTCTTTAAGGTAACCGTATTAAAAACCCTTTAATACGCTGCATTACCGTCTGATTCCGCCTAATAAAGAGTATAATTCCTTTATTTAGAGCGAATCCTCTCCCTGTAAGGCCCTGTCATCAAATTTAGGGTAGAGAACCTGCTAAGCTGAAACAGGAAACCCCTTTTTCCACCTCCTATCCTCTTCATTCTCCCAGCCTTAGGACTTCGTCTATTGGCGGTCTCAATTCCCATTTTCAGTTTATTTTGTTATTTTTATTTATTTATTTTTATTTTTTTATTATTATTTATTTGTTTTTCTTTCCTCTCCTTTCCCTTCCTGTTTTATTTAATTTCCAGCAACCTATCCTCCTCATTCTTTATTTTATTTTGTTTTATTTTATTTTTATCATTATAATTAATTAATTTTAATTATTTTGATTCATTTTATTTTGGGCTGAAAGAGCAAAACTGCACAAACCATTAGGAGAATTCATTAGTAATACGCTCGAATAACCAAATGTCCAAGGCGACCTATAGGTTTTAACAAAGCGACAAATTACTAAAATTGTTCCCTTATTTCCCCACACTGATTATCTGTGCCGCCGGAGAAAGGCCCTTATAATAAGCTCATAGCCCACATATATATATTTTATTGCCGTAGCTCGCTGAACTGTGCGCACTCGCATTGGCTCTTTGTGTTTTCTCTTCTATCAGTGCGTCAACATGTCCAGATTACCAAGCCCTGTCAACCACTGGGACCAGCTAGAGGCCTGGCTCAGCGCTGTGACATCTGAACTCCTGCCCAACCTCGCCAATGAACTGCGACACCTGGAAAGAGAGCAACTCGATGGCACTCTGGACAAGTTCATAGCCCACGACCCAACGAGGAGCTACAGTCACAAGGATATAGCCAAGATCACAGGTGCCATCGCTCACAACCTCATCATCCAGCTAAAGCTGGGCGAAAGGAACATCGCCCAACTGGAACAGGATGCAGCAGCTCTACAGCTCCAAGCGGCAGAGGCACGGAGGAATCAGGAGGATGCGCAGAATCGTCTAGATCAGCTGACACAGGGATTAGAGGATCAACAACCATCAACGGAGGAGGAGCACTGGAGGCTAAAGGACAAGATTGGACAACTCCAAGAGGCCTTGTCAAAACTCCGCACAGACACAGAGCACAAAGAGCAACAGGAAAAGACAGCCAGAGAGAAGCTGTCTGGAAAGCTCCAGCAGGCTGAACATCTTCTGGTGAGAGCAAAGGCAGAACTGAAGGAACGTGATGCCAAGCTGAAAGCCTGTAAGAATCACCTGCGAGCGGCTTGAGATGAAGGTCGAGCTCTGGCTCAGCAACGAGACCAGGCGAGGGACGACCTTGACTCCGCTCAAAGAGAACTTATTTATGCATATAAACTGCAAGCTGAACAAGTAAGGGAAAAAGCAACCTTTCCCTTTCATTCAACCAGTGAGCCTGCACCCCCCACCAAAGCTTTTCTGTTGAAAAGGGGGGCGGGAGCCCACTGTTACAGACATCAGCCAGCATCCCAGAACCTCTCACTACCATAGGGGGGTGGGGACAGACAAATTTCCCGAGGTCACCTGCAGACATGCCCGGCGTGGCACCCAAAGACCTCGACAAGCTGGCTAGAAATATCCCAACATTTACCCCAGAGCCTGCAGGTGGCCATGATATCCACTCTTACCTGCAGGACATTGACTTTTATTTGCAAACACTGCCAAATGTAACCACAAGAGATAAACTGTATCTGCTACGGGTTACTTCTAGTCGTGAGGTGAGGAGTTTCCTTGACAGGCAGCCAGAAAACGTCAAGATGGATTACGAGCAGCTGCAAAAGGCTTTAATAGAAGAGTTTTCGGATCCAGAGTCAGAACAAGGACTTGTTACGGCGATGGACCTCAAACAGAGCTGAATCGAAACTCCACAGGCCTACTACAACAGACTCAGGCGAGCTTACTTTGGCTCACGGAATGAGCCAGGAATGGAGGAGGACTTTAACTTCAGGACCCTTTTCCTGCGAAATCTTCATTTCACAGTAAGCCAACACTTAGGAATTATGACCTGCCCTCGCACGATGACAACCAGGCAACTGCGGGACTTGGCCCATAAAGCTTATGGTAAACAAAGAGCGGCCTCTGAAAAGACTGTTAAAAACCCTGTCATTCTCTCTGTCTCTGAACTGTACCCTGAACTACCACTGGAGGGCGCACGACAGCGCCACAGTGAAAGACCTTTCAACAGAGGGTCAAAAGACTTTACAGCCAGCCAGGAATGGTACGGCCATGAAGGGGCTCATCCTAAGCACCAAATGAGACGCGCCGAGAGGTCATGGAGGCGGCTAAACTCATCAGACAACCAGAAGGGTGGCGGCTCGTGGGAACCTGGCCGACGACCTAGAGGTAACCGTCCTGCACCTGGCAGATCAAATACTGGTAACAGTCAACAGAGAGATCAGTCTCGATACACACAGAGCAAGGCTAAGCCTGAACTACCCCAGAAACAGAGTGACACAGACACGTCTGAGTCAGCAGAGATTCTGAGAATATTGAAGGAGTTAATCCAAAAGAGGCCCCACAAGGAGGACCACGAAGACAAACCCGACTCCTTATTCATCCCACAAACCAAAGACTTTGGCATACAAACAATATCTCAAACACCAACCAACCAAAGCCTGCAAGTACCAGAGAGTGATGTGTTAAGTGTCTCCTTCCCTACAGAGGCACAGGAAACCAACCTTAACTGCCTTCCCATTAAAGGCGGAGTCCACGATGTTTGAAAAACGCGTTGGAAAAGGAGACGGGCCGACTACCAAAACACACTTATAGCCAATCAAATCAAATCAAATGCCGGGTTGCGTATATGTGGGGCGGGTCTATCAACAGAAGGTCCAGATTCTATTGGGGTAGGGGCGTGTTTGTTTGGGTGATTTCAAATATCAACATTGGCTTTGAAACATCGTGGACTCCGCCTTTAATACAACAGCCCCAGTACCAAGCCTCCTGGGAAACCTGATCGAAAGAGGAGAAGCTAAAAAGCTATATCTATCCATCACCTTGGAAAATGAGGTTGAACTAGAAGCCCTCGTCGACACCGGAGCTGACCTAACGCTGATGTCATCCCAGTTTTTCACCAGACTCCAGAACAGAGCTAAGGCCCAACATCTGACCCTTAAACCCCAAAGGTGTATGCTGAATGTGCAGTCTTACAGCCAGACTAAAGTTCAACTGCAACAGGTGATTCCCATCCACCTGACAATCGGTCCTATGAGCATCATACACCCTGTGTACATCTCACCAATGAACTCATACCCTCTTCTCATTGGCAAAGACCTGCTAGACCGCTTTGAACCCTTAATGGACTTTAAACAGTTAAAAAATTGGGCTCAAGTGCGAGAACCTTTACCCTTTCAATCAGCCAGATCATCTGAGGTAAACTGCCAGGTCACACAGGTCACGGACGACCCCCCAGCCAGTCGCGGGAACTTCGTCTCAGACCTTAACTCCAAAAGTTCACTGCTCTGCACTCTGCATCCAGCCAAAGACTCGGAGCCATACCCAGGATTTGAGGCACAAGTGCAACAAAATTTAAAAGATGCAGATGCCATGCAGGATGATGCAGATCATCAAAAATTACAAGCCTCTAACATCGCTATCCAAGCTATGTTAAACCACCTCTTAGACCCCTCCACCTACCCTATCACAAACTCTGACCTGTCTGCTGCTCCAACCCTCAAACGTCTCACCGATATCAGGCACCTGCTGCGCATATAACACAACATCCTCTGGTATGTCCCTGATGACCGCACTACACCTGCGCTTGTGGTTTCTCAGGCCCATAGGGGGGTCATACTAATGTATGCGCATGACACAGCATGTGCCGCATGACACAGCATGTGCCGCACACCACCGCACAAAAGCCACGTATGAAACACCGAAACAGGTGGCATACTGGCCTGGAATGCAGCACGATGTAGCAGAACACATCAAGAAATGTCTGGTTTGCTGCCAGTTCCAACCGGCTAAGCCAAACCATGGAGCACCACTTCAAAAAAGAGGTGTCAACTTTCCAGTGTCAGACCTCCAGATAGACTGGGTTGGATCATTACCCAGGTCAACAAGGGGCAACAAACACTTTCTCACGGTCATCTGCAAATTCACAAAGTTGGCAGAATGCTTTCCAGCACCCAATGACACCACTCACCAGTATCTGGATGAACTTCATCCGGGAACGACCTTCGCTTTTCGAACGACCAAGATCTGGTCCTACAGTTTCGCCCCGCCAATTCAGACAGCTCACCGACAGCTGTCAAAGAAATTTCTGCCACACTGGACAGGACCTCATGAGATTGTGGACAAACTCTCTCCCATTGCATACCAGATCAAGATGGGCAGGAGTCAGAAGGAACCACTGTTCAGATGGGCCCACCAGAACCAAGTCAAGAGACACTCAACATTGTGGCATGACAGTAAAGGGGGGACAAGCACTAACCAGGCCAAACTCCCTCCACACTGCCTCATCACTAGAACTTTGCCACCTAGGGAACAGCCACCAATGAAAAGAAAGAGAACTGTCCTGACCAAACAAGGACCTGTAGCGCTCGCCTATTGTTCTTTCTCTCTCTCCCTCTCTGTCACCAGGTTGCTGCTGTGGATCACTGTTCTGTACATCAGCCTACATGGGGGATGGTCGCAACCTGAAATCGTATCGCCAGGTCCCGCCTCAGGCATCATCCTTAAAGAGCAACCTGGACTCCTGATCAGAACACATAGCCAAAAAGTCTACGTCCGACTCAACCCCCGTGATGTCTACCGAGCACACTACACAGCATCAGCACCAGAAACCAGTTGGGCAGGAGAACGATGGTCGCAGAACGCAATGTTTCACGCAGAGGCCGACATCAAACACATGCTGTACCAACTTCAGAAGATGACTGTCACACAGGCAGATCTTAGCGGACAAACCAAGCGTCCCAAGCGGTTCCTGGGAGCCCTACTCGGAGCCGCTGCAGCAGTCGGAACTTTGTTCAACATTGGAGCTACCAGCCTCAATGCAGTCAGCCTAGCCACGGTGAGACGACATGTGAATGAGATCCAGGAGGAAATACCTCAACTGAGAGACCAACTGACAGCTCAGAGCAAATCACTGCAAACCATGGGCAAATCCTTAAAAGATACTGTAGTAATTCTCAACACACACAGTGTTGCGCTGAAACAAACAGTGAACTCTTTGAAACAGATTTTCTCAGTACTGCAGGTGGATCACGCCTATTCTCAACTGGTTACAGCTCTGATGTCAGACATGCTGCGCAAGGTGAGCTCCTCTGTGGACAATCTAGCCATGGGTAGAATTCCACCCTACCTGGTACCCCTAAACCTGGTACAGATCATTTTATCCTCTGCCACTGCAGGCCCAACAAACACCCTGCAGCCTACTCCCTAGGTAGCGCAATTCCATTAAGCATAGCCCCTGAACAAGGCGAACTTGCTTTTCTGATAAACCTGCCAATCATCGAGTCACACAACATCTACAGACTCAAAGACATTATCAATGTTGGCTTCTGGCAGGGAAACACCCACATCAGAATACGCACCCCCACTGTTGTGGGTTACCATGACAGCAACGAACAGCTGTACCTTGCAACAAACCTGCGCATGTACAGCCTCACTAAGGACATTCATTATCTCTGCCCCAGCAAACCTTTCCTTCGGGACAACACGGATGGCATCTGTGGGCTGCGACCCATGAAGATTGACTCTCGTTGCCCTGCCTCAGCTAAACCAAGAGCCAAGGTCACTAACACCCAAGCTGAAATCGTAGGTCAACACCCCAGCCAGCACGGCCACTTTGACCTACGACCAACACGACACAGCCACCCGCATCAGTCTACCAAACCAGACGATGTGGATTCAAGTTCCAAAAGATGCGATTCTTCACATCGATGAACTCGCACTCTATCACCTTCCCAGTGAGGAGTACCACACCGAACTAGAAATTTCAACTTTTTTCAGGGACCACAACTTCACTGTAGACCCTGAACTGGAGATGAGGATTGCAGAAGAGGGGACCCAACTAATTGATGTCACGCCCATCGACACTGCCCTCCAGGCACTTGCTCGGATGCCAGCTATGCATAGCCTCCCTGTTATCCAAGCCTGGACCGCCGCTGACACAGTACTGTGCCTCTCCACAGGAGTAGGGTACGCCCTTACCCTTGGCCTCGCTTTCATCCTGTACCAAAGAGTCAGCGGGATGCAGGAGACAGTGAACAAGTGCACAGCTGCCCTCCCTCGAGCCTTCAAGCGGAACCGTGGGAAGCAAGACACACAAACCGAGCAAGAGCCCAACCTCATTGAAATCACCCCTCTGCAGGCACGCAGAAGCGCTGCAGAAAATTAAGATAGACCTGCCATCCAGACCCAAATGACCTGTCCAACCATCGCCTATTGAACCATCGCCCACCAAAGTCTCTCAAGACCCTGGTGGCCATGAAGGGGGGATATGTAACAGATGGCTCGGAGTCAAATAGAGGCCATTGGGCATCTGGATTTCAACAGCCCTAAAATTGTGATAGTTAGATAACCCTGTCTCCTTTGTTGACAATCGTGGAGATGTCTACCACCTATCAAGGCTGTAAAGTGGGTGACAATTAAAACAAATGCCGTTGTAAAAGGAGGTTCAAAGGAATTCCTCCAGAGAAACGATGAATCGCCAGAGACACAGTAGGGGGCACAGACTATATGTCTGTGATGAAACCACATTTGAAGATCACAATGAGCTGTTTAAATGTATATATGTTATATCCCTTTACTGCATGATCATGTATGTGTGATGTAACTGTGTGTTAACACTTTAGTAAGATTTTGTTCACTGTAGCATGGTTCATATCTTAGGTATGAAATTATTATTCAACGTGATCTTAAACCCATGTCTTGTCTAGTATCAAATTAACCTACTCTTTATTTCCTAATCATTTCTATGTATCAAATTACCATAAGCCGCATCAATGTCATTTAATATCGATTTGAAGAGTTATGGAAACAAACTTTTATCATTATGCAAGTACGCAAATGTGATGTCTGAAAGATCAAAAGCTTGTTTCCCCGCGCGATCGAACACTTCGCACATTGGTCATTCACCTAAAATGGGCTGGGCGCATGAAAGGTCAAAACGGCTTATCGCCCAAGCCATCATTGCTCAGTTCGCTCAGTTCGCTCAGTTTGCTCAGTTCGCTCAATCGCTCAGTTTGCTCAATCGCTCAGTATCTCAGTCAGTGGCTTAGTTCACTCATGAGCGCTCAGTCGCCCGGTTACTCAGGTAACACGCCAGCGCAGTTTGGAAACTCGCTGAGACTCACCCAGAGTCCCTCGAATTCATCATCTTTTCTCTGAGCCCTGTCCTACTCTTCGGGACCGTCTTTCCTGGCTTTGCGCTAGCGTTCGGTAAACCACGCGGACCAATCTGCCCTACGAAACAACTTAAGGGACTCCTTCATCTTACACGAACGCACCTGGACTCTCTCTCTCTCTCCTTGCTCGCACCGCGTGCAGCAGAAACTTCGCAACGCATCACAAAGAGCCAAATGCAAGTATAAACTCGTTTTACTCGCTGATGTTTAAGCTTTACCCCTTATAAAATTAAGGAGCTCCTTAGAGATTTTCCGATGGTTTGTGCAGATGTTAAGTAATAGTGTTATTGCCAATCTTTTACTCTCTCTAGCTATTTTCAACCTTTTCGTTCTCATCTATGTTTTATGTTATTGTATGTGTGTATGTTTAGTTAGTCGTTATGTGTACTTCGTTTTATAGTTAATAAACCGGTTTTGCATTTTCACAATTGAATTGTTTCTGTGTTCAATGCTCATGAAAGTAAAGTCACTATTTCTGCCTTTTGATCCAGCTACAAGCTGCGAGTAGCACTGTATATCAGTAAGAAGGTTAATTTTAAAGGCCATGAAATTAACATTTCTTAGACGTTAATATACGATTATGGATATATGTCTTCGGTGGACGAACATATTAATTAATCGTTATTATTAATTCTGCTACGCCAGGTAAAACCTGATAAACTTGTATAGTTAATTACAGTTAATTATACATGATATTCCCTTTTGAGCTAAAATCTAAGATTCCCTTGGGAATCCCCGTAGTGTTTCGGTCGGAGGTTCATAGTGTTATAAATAACGTTATTCCCCTCCTCCCGCTAATTCGCTACAGAATATACACCCCAATATCCTTCTTTTGTCCCACTCTAGAGTCTTCATGTCTTGATGAACACAGAGCTGATACACTTTAAAAAAAAAATCAAATTAAACATTACAAAAATACATTTTATATATAATAAATGTTCTAACATCAGGAAGACCAGATAACCAAGTTCGATTACTTACAATATGATCACAGTAATTCTTAACCTTATAGAAAACAGCTAATTTAATATCAATTTAAATGTTACACGGACAATATAACACATTACATTACACGTGAATCACTTAAAAGTTTGCATCCCTTTATACGTTTGTTAGACATTTATGTCACACCCAGGGGCTGGCTACTGTTTGGCTAAAGCCATGCCCCTTCTCAACTTCCACCTCGAGGAGGTCCCCAAAGCCAACCTAATGACCAGACAACAACGAGAGCAGGTAAAGTATAAAAACAATCTTTATTTATTTAAATATTTAAAAATGACTTAGGGAAATGGGGAAAGGGCAATTAAAACTAAACTCCTGCTCTGCCTTCCAGGCAGGCTATGGTCAAGCGAGTGGCAGAAAGGGGGGGGCAACGGGGGTCCAAGGCACTGTAGGCCCAGGGGAGACGTGGAAAGCAGGCTCCTGCCTGTCCCCGCTATCCGTGGTGCCCTCCTTTTCTTCCTGGAGGCAGAGGTAAAACAGTATGAGTTGTCGAAGTTAACCTCCTGTCTGCGTACCTGTATTCCACCTCGTGGGAACTTCACCGCTCGGGCTCGTACAATTCTTTGTCGTTGGCTTACTCTCCTTCTCTCCTTCTCCACAGGCAGTGGTCTCGTTCTCTTTCTCCACAGACCGCGGTCTCGTTCTCTTTCTCCACAGGCAGCGGCTGGGACACAAAGATACAGTTAATCTGACTTGGATGGCTCTCACCTCTTCGCTGACTACAGCTCTT
Source organism: Misgurnus anguillicaudatus (assembly GCF_027580225.2). Taxonomy (NCBI): domain Eukaryota; kingdom Metazoa; phylum Chordata; class Actinopteri; order Cypriniformes; family Cobitidae; genus Misgurnus; species Misgurnus anguillicaudatus. Next base: position 11,744,883 of record NC_073347.2, read on the forward strand.
GGTAAGTACAGGTTTCACACAGCTCATTCTCTTGGTGCTCACTCTCGTTCTCTTTCTCCACAGGCAGCGGCTGGGACACAAAGACACAGTTAATCTGACTTGGATGGCTCTCACCTCTTCGCTGACTACAGCTCTTGGTAAGTACAGGTTTCACACAGTTCGTTCTCTTGGTGCTCACTCTCGTTCTCTTACTCCACAGGCAGCGGCTGGGACACAAAGACACAGTTAATCTGACTTGGATGGCTCTCACCTCTTCGCTGGATACAGCTCTTGGTAAGTACAGGTTTCACACAGTTCGTTCTCTTCGTGCTCACTCTCGTTCTCTTTCTCCTCTTGGTGCTAACTCTCGTTCTCTTTCTCCACAGGCAGCGGCTGGGGCACAAAGACACAGTTAATCTGACTTGGATGGTTCTCACCTCTTCGCTGTTTACAGCTCTCGGTAGGTACAGGTTTCACACAGTTCGTTCTCTTGGTGCTCACTCTCGTTCTCTTTCTCCACAGGCAGCGACGGGGACACAAAGACACGGTTAATCGGACTTGGATGGCTCTCACCTCTCTCTGGGTGTAACGTACAATAAGTACGGGGGTAACAACAGTGGTTCTTCTCGTGCAAATGTGTGCAGCACACTCTCCGTCTCTGTCGATCAACGGGCTTAACAGGTTAGTATACAATTTTACAAGGTGGCGGGCTTACGACAGCTGGTCTTGGCGATGTATCAGATGGGGCAACAGTTCCTAGATGGCGCCGGGGGCGAACCCTCTCGGCGAACTCAATAGTCGCAGAGGGGCGGAACGGCACACCGTCTCACCGGGTCGAGCGCTGCCCTCTCCTCGCTACCCGTTGGGCGATCGAACACTGGACAGGGGCGCCCCTTTGTAGAGACCCCGGGATGGCGGAACTCTTTCACCTCTCTCTCTGCGACAATGAAAACCCCACAGGTAAAGTATCAACACAAAGGGACCGTGATCATACTCACACAGCTGCCAACCGTTCTGTTCTTCACCGCCACTCTCCAAAAACCTGCCCGATATTCGGACGGGAGCTCGTTCCCGGGCACCACACCGCTGCTTTGAAACTGAAACACACTCACAGCATATAATATACGGATCTCTCTAGGGTCGTTAGCCTCTTCGTCTGTCCTCGGCGAATTGAATGAAAGCGGGGGTACGTCTGACAAGACACACGGCAATTGCACAGCAATACACAGCACCACTTCAAAGTGAAAGTTTCTACAACACACGGACTCACCCACCACTCAGGTGTACACAAAGGACGCCCGTCTTCCTCCACTTCATCCTGGGGCGAATACGGCGATGGATAATACGGCCTAGTTGCTCGTTTCGTTGCTGCACGTGCTTCAGTAAAAGGTTCCTTCGGCTCACCCACCACGCTATCTCAGGGGTAGGGCCGCCCTCCTCTTCCTGGAGGTATTCAGTGAAAATACAAGTCAATATACAATTCGTTTCCGATAGAATGGTTTGTTACTCACGACTGTTGCAATTTCTTCGTCCCACGATTCCCTGTTTCAATTCATGCTGCAAACACTCCAATACGCACCGACAGGGCGACTCTTTCTCCAACCGGGTTATACTACACTTCCGGTAAATCACCACTTCTCCACAGGTGTGTACTCACAACAATACGTTTTTCTCCTCCTTTATTCGTCTCGATGTATATCGTATTCCGATCGTTCTTCAACCTATAAGGTTCATTATATCTTCATCAACATCCAACTTTGGTATAAGAGAGGGAGAGAGTGTAAACAGCCACCAACCATGTATCGGCGAGCACAACTCAGCACTTCAACACACACCACGCACTCGTTGGTGCAGTGCTCCTTTAACTCTCACAGCTCCGTCCTCTTTTGCCTCTCTTGGCTGCCGTACTCTCTCCTTTCGCTCTAAGCGTTCTGTGGATCAACGGCGCCCTCTGGCTCATCCAAGGATGGAGCGTGTGATATTCTACCCTAGGCAACAATGGAGCTCGTGCACGAAACAACTCTTCCCTGTTTGTGCTTCTTTTGGCCTTCTTATGTGTCCTGTCTTTACTCTCTCCTCCAATCACGGGTTGCCAGCTTGATTCGCCCCACCTGTTGCTCATTTTCTCCTGATTTGCGTTGCTAGGGAGACCAGGAAGCAAAGTGGTGTAGTTAAAAATCGGGCCCGGGCGGAAACCATCTTCAGGCGGAACCTTTCTCCGCCACTTTCGGTTCCGCCCCATCATAGTCACCCGGTGACATTTAAACAAAAAAAAATTTATGATTGAAAAAAGTGTAAATGTGACCCGTCACGGAAAGTAGGGACACAAGTCGGCAGCACAAGTTCAGAGAAAATGAGAAACAAGTTTTTTTTCAAAATTTGTGATTTTCGTTTTATTGCAGAATCTGTTAGTTGAGATCACGAAGAAGCCTCTACATGTTTGAGATAGCAGTTTTTGTATATTTAAAAGCGTACATTTTGCGGTTAAAATAGGCTTGTTTTTCCAGAGATTCTAGCGTGCAGCGGGGGGCGTCATTGTCTGTGTGTATATTTACATACTGTATAAGATTGTGATTTCGCCTCCGCCCCCAAAGGGAACAGCGTGACTACTAAATAAGGATAGTTCGCCCAAAAAAGAAAATAATGTCATTAATGACTCACCCTTATGTCGTTCTAAACTCGGAAGACCTCCATTCATCTTCGGAACACAGTTTAAGATGTTTTAACGTTAGATTTAACTAGTCTGAGAGCTTTCTGTCCCCTTCATTGAACATCTATGTATGGTTTCCATGTCCAGAAAGGTAATAAAAACATCATCAAAGTAGTCCATGTGACATCAGTGGGTCAGTAAGATTGTGTTGAACCATCGAAAATACAGTTTGGTCCAAACATAGCAGAATTACGACTTTATTCAGCATTGTCTTCTCCTCCGGCTCGAGCGTGAAGTCACGTGACTGTAGTGATGCGGCTGTCCTGTTCCTCAGATATGTTTGCTAAGTTTTTTTTTTTCAAGCTTATAGCGTGCGTCTCCCCAGACTGTAAAGCTCGGGCGCACAAAACAAAAGAAAAATAAAAGAAGCTGGGGCGGAACCAATAACAGTCAGCCGCATCGTACGTCATCCGCGTCACTGACTTTATGCGGCGCCGCAGTCGGATGACGTCAAAGTACCGCGAGAGCTCTTCAAGAAATCTTACGGAGTAGTTTAATTCTGAGTCGCTCTCGCGGTACTTTGTCGTCATCTCTTTGTCAGTTCCTGCAGCGCAGCATGAGTCCAAACACACAGAAGTTACACAGAGATTGCTGATTTCGTTATATAATTGGCTACATGTTTTGTCTATCAATATTTTCCATGAAGTCATTGGCTGATGGAGGAACGAGCGAGCGATTGGTAACGTCTCTAAAGGACGTCACGTTTTCGACGGCGCTGTTTGGATGATCTGTTATACTACCTATTTTAAATAAAAACTTTGAAGGCGGGTTCATGTGTTTAACGGAGTGTAGTCATATACCCTTACATGTTACGATGTAAATAGTCCTCAGATTGTATATTATGTTGTATTACTAGACATTCATGCGAAATCTGATGTAAACAATATACACATCTACATTTCACGGATTATACGCATTTGTGGACAAAATGGTCATTGGATAATCTGACACTGACTGGATTCGACTTGTGATCAACACAAAGGTAAAAAGTCATGTTTATTTTTGCATGTTGTCATTTGGACTTCTGTCATAAAATACTACATGATGCTAGAACATCTCTATCTCAAAACGGCTTTACAGGGGGTATGGCTTAGCTTAATGAGATGTAAATGAGCCCTATTGTCTGCCCCAGTGGAAAGAAGAGTCCCTTTTGTATCGATTTTCTCAGTTTGAGTATTTCTGAGTTCCTATATTTAAATGGCCACAACTTCTCCATATGTTATCAGATTTCCATGTGTTACACATCGTTGGAAAGCTTTGAAACTGCACTTTCAGAATCTGTGAATAACTCCAAATGGCCCAGATCCGACTTGTGTCCCTACTTTCCGTGACTGGTCACAAATATTCAAGTTCAGGTACTTATAAGTTAGCTTTCAACCTGCTGCCTTTGAAATCTGTGTCCGTTATGATTGATTGATGCGGCGTAACTGCTACTCCTGTTGGTAACCCCGCCTATTGGTTAATTTGATTGCCTGCCGCTCGGCTTGCGTTAACAGGAAACCTCATCTTCTGTTATGTGATTGGCCAGTGGCACTCGCCTTTTTTGATTTGATTGGCCATCTCAATCATTTCTGACAAGGTGTTCGAAGTAATGCTGCGTTGCAGGAAATGAAAAATGGATGACGTTAACTCTTTCCCCGCCAGCGTTTTTAAAAAAAGTTGCCAGCCAGCGCCAGCGTTTTTCATGTTCCCCTTCGAGGGAACTCGAGCTGCGCCGCCGAAGCCACGCCACGGGAACGCCCCCCGCGCGACCGCGCCCGAAGCACGCACGTCAAACCAGTCCAACGGTCAAGCGACACGCCACAGGCGGGCGACGCGGGAACCAGGAAGCCACAAAAAGAGCACCCAGCAAGCCAACCCCAGCCCCCCGTGCCTCAGCAAGCGAGTGTGTGTCATGTCTAAGTCCAAACAAAGTTTTAAGGAGTGTGCTTCCCCGTGTCCTCGTTTCATTACGAGCGAGGACTCGCATCATCTCTGTGTTATGTGCCTCGGGGCACAACACGCACGATCGTCTCTTGAGAGGGGTGGTTGTGCACATTGTGATAGGATGCCGCTCCGTACGTTGCGCTCGCGGCTCGCACTCTTCGAGGAGGGTGGTGAGCCGCGTGTTCCCCACGGTTCTGGCCCCGCTGCTGCCGAGGCAGAGCGGAAGCTGCGATCGTGGGGATCACAACTAGATCTCGCGGACGAGCTTGAGACGGGTCTTCCCCTTTCTCAGCCTTCACCCGCGGGATCTAGTGCCCCGTCTCTGGATTCGGAAGCCCGCGCTGCGGTTTCTTCCGCCCAGGGCGGGAGCCCAGATTTGCATTTATCGTCGTCCGAGGAAGTCGATATTATGTCTGTAGACGTGGTGGACGCTGAGGAGCCCTCTCATTCGTCCCCCGCGTTCGATGATTTATTGGAGGTTGTCACTAATGCCGTGGCTCGCTTAAAATTAGACTGGCCGGCGGAGACACAGAGCGCGCGTCCGCAGAGTATGTTAGACGAGCGCTTTTTAAAACAGAAACCTCAACCTTCGCGGCGCAACATGCCTTTCTTTCCTGATCTCCACAGCGAGCTGTCGAGATCATGGAAAGCTCCGTATTCAGCCCGTGTTCATACCCCTCACGCCACCATGTATTCCAACATTGTGGGGATGGGTGAACACGGATATTTAACGATGCCCCGGGTGCAGCAGACGCTTGCGAGCTATCTCTCCCCCGCTGCGGCGTCATCATTGAAATCACCTTCGCTTCCCACGAAACCGGTTAGGTTAACTTCATCGTTAGTGGGTAAAGCTTATAAGTCTGCAGGGCAGGCTGGGGCTTCACTGCATACCTTAGCTGTCTTACAGGCGTACCAAGCAGAACTGCTTAAAGATTTAGATGCCGAGGCGGGGGGTACGTCTGATATATTTAAAGAGCTTCGTCGAGTCACTGATGTGTCACTCAGGGCGATTAAAGAGACTGCGAAAGCCGTGGGTAGATCTATGGGAGCTCTCGTAGCCACGGAACGCCATTTATGGCTTAATCTTTCTGAGCTTAAATCCTCAGATAGGGCATTCCTTTTAGACGCGCCCGTTGCGCCCTCCGGTCTTTTCGGCGATGCCGTTAATACTGTCGTCGAGAGATTTGCGGAGGCTCGTAAGCAGTCGGCGGCGTTCGAACGCTATCTCCCCCGCCGTGCTCTTGATTCTAGGGCTGCTGGGCGGGAGCAGCCATCGACATCATATAGAGCATCGCAAAAGCATAGTGTTGCCACTCGTGGTCCCCCTCAAAAGAACTGGGGTTCGGGCGGTCGCGCTCAGACATCATCCAAGCAGAAAACAGACCTGAGGGCTGTTATTATGGCGAGGAAGGCGTCGGCTAAAAAGAAGTCCTGAGGGACGTAGTGTCATATTTCCGAGGGCAGCCCCCAATCGGGGAGAGCCGGCAGTCACCTCACAACACGGTGCCCGTCTCTTCTCGATGCCCTCGGGATGCCAGTGTGTTAACCCCGCCGCAGTGTGTGTTTCGGGGCACAGCGGCTTCATATTCTTGTGTGCCTCGTGCGCGGGGCACGCAACACCTCTCTCCGAGGAGGGAGGCATTAATATCACCCAGGTTGAACCCTGCCAGTTTGGTTCAGGGCACCGGGAAAAGTTTAAGCAGTACACAAAAAGCCAGTCTCGAGAGGCTGGTCCCCCTTATAGAAAATTTGGCAGCGTGGAAACTCCTGCCAAACGTGTCTCAGTGGGTTCTGCAAATAATAGAAAAGGGCTACAAAATTCAGTTTTGCAACCAGCCACCCCAATTCAACGGCGTGTTATCTACCATAGTGGGTGCTGGGCAGGCTCTGATAATGGAACAAGAAGTAGAAACTCTCTTGTGCAAGGAAGCCATAGAATGTGTTCCTCCTCACAACAGGGAGTCAGGGTTTTACAGCCGCTATTTCATAGTTCCAAAGAAAGACGGGGGGTTACGTCCGATTTTAGATCTACGTCATCTGAACCGGTCTGTTGCAAAACTAAAGTTCAAGATGTTAACTATAAAGCAGATCGTCACACAAATCAGATCCGAGGACTGGTTTGTGACGATAGATCTAAAAGACGCGTATTTTCACATATCTATCCTCCCGCAACACAGGAGATTCCTGAGGTTCGCCTTCGGGGGCGTGGCTTACCAATATCGGGTTCTCCCTTTCGGTCTATCTCTGTCACCCCGTACATTTACAAAATGCATGGATGCAGCGCTGGCTCCATTACGACTCCGGGGCATCCGTGTCTTAAACTACATAGACGATTGGCTAATTTTAGCCCAATCAGAGAGTATGGCAGCGCAGCATCGAGATGCTGTGCTGACCCACATGAGAGAACTGGGGTTAAGGCTAAATGCAAAGAAAAGCATGCTCTCTCCAGTACAGAGGACAGCTTTTCTTGGCGTTATATGGGATTCAACGACAATGCAGGCACATCTGTCCCCTGCTCGTGTGGAATCCATTCTTTTGGCTGTAGGCAGAGTGAAGTTAGGCCAGTCACACACTGTAAAACAATTTCAGAGGTTGTTGGGGCTCATGGCAGCAGCGTCCAATGTGATACCCCTTGGGCTGCTTCACATGAGGCCGCTACAGTGGTGGCTCAAAACCAAAGGGTTTTCCCCGAGGGGCAACCCGTTCCGTCTGATCAAGGTCACGCGCAGATGTCTTCGTGCCTTAGATCTTTGGAAGAGACCATGGTTTCTCTCCCAAGGACTGATGTTGGGGGCTCAATACCGTCGAGTTACGATGACAACGGATGCTTCCCTCACAGGCTGGGGAGCAACTATGGGGAGCCATCTGGCTCATGGATTATGGGGGGCCAGACAGCTCAGCTGGCATATAAATTGCCTAGAGATGATGGCAGTGTTTTATGCCCTGAGATGTTTCATCCCTCACCTGCGGGGCCATCACGTGTTAGTCCGGACAGACAACACGTCGGTAGTCGCGTACATCAACCACCAGGGGGGTTTGCGTTCACGCCCTTTGTACAAATTGGCGCGGCATATCCTTCTGTGGACACAGGGGAAGTTGCTGTCCCTCAGAGCAGTATACATTCCCGGGTGTCTGAATCGGGGAGCAGACGTCCTGTCGAGACAGGGGCTGAGGCCCGGGGAGTGGAGGCTCCACCCTCAGGTGGTGGAGTCCATCTGGACGAGATTTTACCAGGCGGAGGTGGATCTGTTTGCGTCCAGAGAGACGACACACTGTCCGCTATGGTTTTCTCTCACACATCCAGCACCGCTGGGACTGGATGCCATGGTTCAGCCATGGCCGAGGCTACGGCTGTACGCTTTTCCCCCGATCGCTCTGCTCCCGGGAGTTCTGGAGAGGGTTCGTCGCAACAACGTCCGCTTGTTGTTGGTAGCCCCATTCTGGCCGAACCGAATATGGTTCTCGGACCTGGTGTCCCTCCTCGACGGCTCACCTTGGGAAATACCCGTCAGGAGGGATCTCCTCTCTCTGGCGGGTGGCTCGATTCTTCACCCCCGCCCAGAGTTATGGAAACTGTGGGTCTGGCCTCTGAGGGGGCCAGACTCATAGAATCTGGTCTCTCAGCTGAGGCTGCTGAGACCATTCTTCACTCCAGAGCTCCCTCCACGAGGAAGCTTTATGCCTTTAAATGGAGAGTTTTTACTTCCTGGTGCAGCAAACACCTGCATGACCCTGTGAACTGCCCAATTGGTACAGTCTTGGAGTTTCTGCAGGAAAAGTTCACCGCAGGGTTATCTCCTTCTACACTGAAGGTGTATGTGGCGGCCATCTCGGCTTACCATGTTCCTTTGGTTGGGCAATCCCTTGGGAGAGACCCGCTGGTGGTTCGCTTCCTTCGTGGCACTCGGAGGCTGAGGCCTGTAGTCCGACCCAGGGTCCCAGCTTGGGACCTGGCCGTTGTGCTGGAAGGTCTGTCCATGGCTCCGTTTGAGCCCATTGAGACCGTTCCAGTCAAGTTTGTGGCACTTAAGACAGTACTTCTGTTGGCAGTCACTTCTCTGAGGAGAGTGGGTGACCTTCAGGCCCTGTCGGTTTCCCCTACGTGCCTTGAATTCGCACCGGGGATGGTTAAGGCTTTCTTGTACCCAAGGCCCAGCTATGTGCCTAAGGTACCGACTAATGTGCCACGACCTGTCGTACTTCAGGCCCTCTGTCCTCCCCCATTTAGGGATAGGAATCAGGAAAAGCTTAACTTGGTGTGTCCAGTGCGAGCACTGGATGCCTATGTTCACAGATCTTCTTTGTGGAGGAGGTCTGAGCAACTGTTTGTGTGCTTTGGCTCGCCCAAGAAAGGCCTGCCGGCGACCAAGCAGACACTCAGTAAGTGGATAGTTGAGGCTATCTCTCTGGCTTATGAGACCACTGGACGGCCTTCACCTATCGCCGTCAGGGCTCATTCTACTCGGGGTATGGCAGCCTCCAAGGCCTTGTGGCTAGGGGCTTCAATGCAGGATGTCTGTGATGCGGCGGGCTGGTCCTCTCCGCTCACATTCGTTCGGTTTTACGAGTTAGATGTTGGTGCTACGCCTGGAGCCCAGGTGCTCATGTCTTAAGCTGTGCGCGTTTTTACACACAGACAGGCATTTGGTAGTATGGTGTTTTGGTACATCGTTCCCATAGCGTAGCTTCGGCGACGCAGCTCGAGTTCCCTCGAAGGGGAACGTCTCGGGTTACGAATGTAACCATTGTTCCCCGAGAAGGGAACGAGACGCTGCGTCTCCCTGCCATACTCCCTGCATCCCTGTCTCGCCTTGCTTCGGCACAATTTAGCTGAAGTTGGCTTGCTGGGTGCTCTTTTTATAGCTTCCTGGTTCCCACGTCACCCGCCTATGACGTGTCACTTGACCATTGGACTGATTTGACATACGTGCTTCAGACGCAATCACGCAGAGGGCGTTCCCATAGCGTAGCTTCAGCGACGCAGCGTCTCGTTCCCTTCTCGGGGAACAATGGTTACATTCGTAACCCGAGACGATTTTCAGAAAAGTTTAATGCCTTCCAGAAAATGTTCTTCTTCAAATATATAAACATACAATATACCAAATGAAAGAACAGACCCTCTGCTTTCAAACAAAAAACCGTTTCATCCTACCTTGAGTAGTTCTTTTGTAATCAGCTTTTGAATATGGGTAGGTTTCTGCAAAAACACCACATTTTGAGCAAAAAGCAGAGATAATTCCATTTTTGTGACGGACTTTTCATAGAGATCCCATTCAGAGCGATCTTTAAAACAGACACGGACATGCAGCAGCTTGCCATAGGGCAATACTTCCAGGATAATAGCGGTATTGCGGAAAGACGGAAATACTCGTCATTGGCGGGGAAGCGTTTTCTCTTGATTGACGAGATCTCGTCAATGGCGGGGAAAGAGTTAAAATACAGCGAGAGTGATTTGAAATCAGATTCCTGCTCATGATCATTCGAGTCGCTCTTACAGTACTTTGATGTCATCCGCGTGTAGGTTCTTGTTGCACTGCATAAATAAACTGCGCATCCTTAACGTAATGTGAAGGTTAACTGACACAATGATTTGATCTTTTTTATCACTTCGGCAGGCAAAAGCACAGTGAAACATATCGTGTATTTCTACAGTATCTAACATCTGATTGTACACAATGATAGTTTTACTTAGTCATTGAAGTCAGGAATCTTCAGCAGGAATAAACTCCTGCTATAATGAAAATCACGCAAAAGCAAGTTTAAATCGAATCGATCCATTGTGCTTCTCAAAGCAACGTTAACAAAACTTCTGGAAGTTCAGGGTCATTTAAACAAAATAATCTTGACCCATGATCTGAAGGCATGTTTATGTGATTAAAATGTAGACAAACATTATTGTCCAATATTAGCTTCTTTTATTACAAAACTACCATTTTATTTAATAAAGTTTAAATTAACATTAAGATTAAGATAGCCTGAAAATCCTTCAATTCGTATAATTATTTATTATAAATCACAGTATTTCAAATGTGGCTTACAATCACTAGACTGATCTGGGCCGCAATCACTACACTTATCTGGGCCACATACCTCCCACCCACAACTGGCCCAAATGTTATCTGCCATCATGCATCCAGTGCCATCATTGCCACACCTGGCCCATACTTGGCTGTTAGTGGGTAACGATTTAGGGGCTGTCCACACAGAGACGCGTATCACTGCATACGTATAAATTTGTTATCGTATTGGCGTTTCATCCACACGGATCCGGCATTTTGGGAGACTGAATCCGCTATTTTTTTAAACCGGGTCCTAAAGTGGATAAATCTGAAACCGACACCCTTGCGGTTTCGTCTGTACAGCCAATCCGTATGTTTTGTGAAGCAAAAATGTCATCACATCACGTGTCGGAAGCGTCACACGTAACAGCAACAACAATAACGGCGGACTATGTGATTGTGTTCGTGCTACAGAAGCTACTAAAGCCTACTAGCTTTATTACAGCAAAATCTATTGCTTCTATGCAATTGTGGTGAGCAACAAGCGATAATGGACAACACCATACGTTGGTTATGCGCATGCTCAAAGTCTTCTTCTCCGTGTATAGTGTATATCTGTGGCAGAATTACAGCGCCCCATACTGGTCCGGCATATATACTACACCACTTTCAGTCGGTTTCAGTGGTTTCGTGTTTACGGATTATTTTTTTAGAGCAAGGAAAAAAAATGATCGGATAGGGAATCCACCGGCTTCGTGTGGCCATAGCCTTAGTGTACATATGCACTGGACATCGAGCGTGTAAATGCTGGCATCAGTATCTGCGAACGCAAAGACAGATGAGTACGAAGCTTATATACACTCTCTCTCAGTATCAGGGGTGATTGATTGCGCCTTGTGAAATGAATGACGTAACATTCAAGTTTCCTGGTAGAATTTATGCTACGCTACGCTAAGCTAACATTTCTGTTCATAGTCATGACATCTCAAAATAACACAGATAAGTCCTAAAGAAGAATTGTTGGTATATTTTTATATTATATTGTGTGAGTTATTTTCAGATAAATGTACTTCAAATGATTAAGCTTTTTCTCAATAAGGATAAATTATGATATTTTGCAAGAGTAAATAGTAGCTGTTTCAAAGCTTGTTGTGTAAAAGGGGAAGGTAAATATAAGCTATGCTTCTTCCTTCTCCTTTCTTGTTTTTTTTTTTTTCATTTCTTTTGAACATGTTGAGACTTTTTATTTGTTAATTTTCTGTTATAATATGTTTGGTTACTAATGATTATGTTCTGAAGAAGAAAAAAGAAAAGAATAAAATGTATTCATTCATTCATATTATGTACAAAACTAGTGTGTGAAAATAGGGCACTTTAAAGGGATTGTTCACCCAAAAATAAAAATTATTTAAATTACAATTCTAAATTCTAATGTGTGTGTGTGTGTGTGTGTGTGGGTGTGTGTGTGTGTGTGTGTGTGTGTGTGTGTGTGTGTGTGTGTGTGTGTGTGTGTGTGTGTGTGTGTGTGTGTGTGTGTGTGTGTGTGTGTGTGTCTCATGAATGCTTTAATGTATTGAAACCAAACTTTGTACATGAACTTGGGACTCCAATGCGAGGATGCACAAGATAAACACATTAAAAAATTGTACAATTCACAAATCACTTTAGTGACTGCACCAGAGCAAGCACACTTTTGCAGTTCCTCCCGAAATGCATTTTCTAGTTTGATTTCCCTTACGAAAAAGAAGTTTATTCAAGTGTGCTATAAGTATACTTCTTTTAAACCTAAAATAAGAAAGTATACTTTCAGTTTACTTTTTATGTACTTCTCTAAAATGTACTTTAGGTACTTCTCAGAAATATACTTAAATTGTACTAAAGTAAACTTGACCTACTGACGGAAATGTCTAAGTATATTTGGCCTAAACTTGTTTACTGGTATATACTTAAAAGTATAAAGTAAAAACGCAACTACGAAAGCTACATCAGGAAAGCCGCAAAAAGCCATATGATTAGCCCTGGTGAAAAATAAATATACTTTATTGTATTTCAAGTATATTTAACTTTGCAATAGTACATTACAAATATACTTAGAAAGAAATTTACCATCTTTGAATATATTTAAAGTATGCTTACAACATATTTGCTTACAATTAAACTTTTAACATATTTCAAAATAATTATAATTTAGTATATTTTCTAAAAGTATACTTAAAAAAATATATATACTTGGAGTTAAAGTTCTGTGCAATTTTTAAAGTATACTAATTTGAACTAATTTGAACTGAAGTTTATTTTAGGTATACTTTATCTGTTAAAGTTGTCTTGCTTACTGCTCTGCGCTTTGCTCTATCGCTTTTTATATTTTATCTTATAATTTTAACTTCAGCAAATCAGCAAATCAGCATAGTGCTCAAACAACAAAGCTTGGCATCAACGTTAAACTTTCGGGACTGGAGGATTACAAAAAAGTGGCATTTTTCATCTGTTTAGCCTCCCACCGCCATCAGCTTACATTCCAGAAGGAAAAACACAGCTGCCTTCATTCAAAAGGATAAGAAAAAGAAATGCCTCATCAAAAATCTACTTGCTGCCCAAACTGCCACAGACTTTTACAAAGGATTGCTGTTCTTGAAACAAAGTTACTTACAGGACTACAAAACCAGACGGAACACACAACAGAGCTTCGTCATCATGGACGCCCTCAGCATACAGCCGGTGAGTCCCATGAATCTAATGATCAACATACCAATCAATGGTACAAACAGGGAGCAAGACCCAAAATCACTCGAGAAATCAGACTGTCACGAGCATCACATTTTGCTGCAGTAGCTTCCTCTACCCCAGATACAGCTATGACAAGGATTGCAAACACTGACTTTCTACCACTACCTATACATCTTGAGAACAGATTTGAAAAATTAATGAATATGAGTGAGGAATCCCCAAATGTGATAAATGTGATTGAACACCGATCTAATCAGCCAGCAGCTCACACTGATGCTAACCGCCGCTCAAGATCGAGCAGACAGCGGCACGCAGCGCAGAGCGCATCCGAGCCCAGAACTCTGATATTGGGCGACTCACTTATCAGAAACATTAACAACAGGGACTCAACTACGTGCTGCCTTCCACAAGCAACTGTTTCTGATGTAAACAGGGAACTTCAAAAGATTCTGATGAAACATAAGACTGTAAATCGAGTTGTCATTCATGTGGGGAAGAATGATATTCACAAAGAGCAATCTGAACTCCTTAAGAGGGATTTCAACAAACTTTTTGAAACACTCAGAACAGTGAAAGTTCAGCCGTTCATCAGTGGACCACTTCCAGTGTAAGGTAACACCCACAAGCCCAACGACAGATACAAGTGGAGTGGGTGAAGGGGACTCGTGTTCGTTCCTTCCTCAGCGCTTCTAGAAGAATAATTCCATAATCATGATTAAACTCATTTCTTTGATCTCTGTGTTTAAATTATAATCTGACTCCAATTTAATATACTAAGAATTTAGTGCATTATTCCAATTATCTGTTGATCATAATTTAGATGTTTGATTATTTATTAATTCCCATAGTCTTAGTTATTCGTTCATTAGGGACCCGGTATCGCACAGAGCATACGCCGGCCGTTTGCGTATATCTCACGGACACAAAATTGTCAGTCTGATCTTAGTCAGAGGTTACCGGGTAAACTAATATTTTTATGTCTGGCCGCTCCATGCTTGCTCCGATCATAAAAATAGTTACTTTAGTTTAGCACTCATGCAACTTGCTAAGGCAGGTGATAAACATAAATCTGAGAGTTTTAATGAATGTGCCCCATGCTCCATTCGAACATCAAAACCTCAGTGTGATAATATCCTGACACGATAATCTTGCGGTAATACCAGACTCCTTCTAATCTACTGATCATAACAATTTCTGAAAGAATTCAAATAAATCAATACAATTTCTGAATAATTCAGATGAATCAAATGTAACAATTTATTATACCAGGCAGGTTTCAGCTTCAAACATAAATTAAACAATATCATACAGAATTTGATTCAAGTCCAATTAATTAAAATGATCAACAGTTGCAAAAGTTACAAAGTCATACCTGGCAATAGACACTCTGGCTACAGAGTACTTCCATTATGAATATAATATACCCAAAATGGTTCAGAAAGATTCTTGTTAAGATGTCTTCCATTCTGTTTGAATACACACACCCAAAGTGTGGGGAAGATTCTTGCTAAAGAATGCTTCCATAATGTCTGAATACACACACCCAAAGTGTGGGGAAGATTCTTGCTAAAGAATACTTCCCAGAGTCTCTTGCCAAGCCACCTTATATACACAGAATGAGACAAAGAATAATAAAATCTCAAAACAGGATTTGGTTGGTCGGTTCTCGTGACCTGAAGGAGCACCAAATGGGACTGTTAACCATCTGTAATCTAGATCTCCTCATGAGTTGACACCCATCACAGGAGTACAGATTATGTCTTAAGTTTTAAACTTTGATATACTTTCTCTTAGCATTATAGAAATTAGACCTTTTTAACCATCGCACCATGACCTTTAAAACAACACCAAACATGAAGATGAAACCTTTGTAGCATCACAACATATGATATATCCAATGTTACATGTGTTTAGTATATTTCCAGTAACCAAACCCTTAAAGGAGAAGAGAGAGGGGGTGAAATACAGATCAGTTCCTGGGTATCTGTGACCCCTGTGGAGAGAGACAACAGGTCTCTCAAAAATAGACACAGAATGTGGTTTTTATTGTTTTATGGTCCAGCTCCAAAAACAAAACTTGTCCACCTGTCCTACATCTCCTCCCCTGACCATTGGGAAACTGTCAGAGTACCCAAGGGTTCATTTTGGGTGGACTTCTTGGGTCTCCATACGTCCTCTGTAATTGTAACAGTCTTTTCAAGATGAACACCTGTAATGTTAAACAATGCCTGCAGATATCAAAGCAGGAACTTAACTGTGCTGAACAGGTGTCTGTGATGGACAGAATCTCTGTGCTTCTCGTAGTTAAATAATCTCCCAAATGGATCTGGTTGAAATTTGTTGTACAAAGTCCATTGTGTCAGCCAAACGCATGTGCTCTGTTCATGGAACCTGTCTCCTCTCAACATTTAGAAGCATCTGTCTCTAATGGGGTCCTCCCCTGGATATTTTCCTGACCTTTTGAACAGTCCTCTGTTACCTATTGGCAGAAGGTGTTTTTTAATAGAAAAGTCAGACCTCCGTAGGTGAAGGAATTCCTCACACTGAGAATGTACCACTGTATGAGAGGGAATTGGAATATAATACACATGACCATGAAATGACTGAACACTGATGAACTTGACTTTCCTTGGAAGGAAATAGTTGTGAAGGATTACAATAACACGTGACATTATTAGATGTTTCATAATATTGGTGCGAATGGTAAATAAGGTCTCCTTTCCTTTTTCAAAATAATTTGTCCCAAAAGGTGATCCCATTACCAAACTCTTCACTACTATGCATATTGAACATAGAGTGGAATTTTGATATAATCTGTGTATTTTAAAGGGAGAGTGGCAAAAGTTATTTTAACTAGCATATTTACCAGTGGTATACAATACATCATTAAAGCATATAATAACAATACCATTCAAATATAATACAAATAAATGTAAATTATATGTATATAAAATACAGATATTTATACTAAAGTATATATAATATGATATATTTATAATTTTAATAATAATAGAATTATTCAAAACCTTGAAATGCAAGTTAACCATGTATATCTAAGAATTCAATTAAGTACTTAAAACATACCTAGACAACTTAAACTTAAATCAAGATTTCAATGAAGTAACTTAAAACATACCCAGACAACTTAAACTTAAATCAAATAATTTCTGAATTTCTTATTTATCCATTGTCAATAATTCTTTGCATGTTGTCAAATAATTCTGTACATATATGTTGGTTTAGTCACATTCAATGGTAAGGTGTCTGATTTATGTGATTGATCATTAGAAGTGCCAGCACTTCAAATATAACCATTTTGTAAAGTTTGAAATGTTTAGACATGTCTGCAGCCATGCTAGCCATTTCATTCTTCACTTACTTTTTTTAATCTGAAATAGGTCTTATGTAATCAATTAATAGTTCTTATTTCACCTGTATTTGTACAATCAGAGACAAAACAATTGATGTGTGACTATAACCATACATATGTTCCATGCACACTGAAATGTTTCTTGTAGTTCAAGAGAAAATTGACCCAATAGTTTATATTACCATGAAATTAAAATCATAAGTTGACCTTTAATTTTCTCTCCTATGTGTGAGATGCTAAATGGGTTTGCATGTATGACAAACTCTAGAGTTTGGATTCTAAGTCATTTATCATATATATGTGTGATGGTTTAAGCCTGGATAGTTTTAAAACTTATACCAGGTCGCAGTGTTATGTTGTTGTAATGGTGAAAATATGTGCATTACATGTTCATGCCTGGAAGTGGGTGGATTCTAACCTAAAGTAATCTGTGTTGCACAATTTTAGTTCCGATGCTACATCGGGAGGTCATATAATGAATATAGTAGTTTATTACTGTGAGATGTGTATGACCCCTCAAAGCATTATCACACCCACCTCCTGCATTTTAGGTTTGTGCCTGTATTTGGGCTCAGACACGTCTCTAGTGTCAGGACTCTTAAAGGTATAGCGGAGGATTGTCTCGAATTTTAGAAAAGAACCGCCTTTCTCCACTTTTTAAAAAATGCAATTGCACAACACTCCTGATTGACAGCTAGGAGGACCAATAGTCTTGATGATCCACCCGGAAACTGAAAATCCTCCGCAATACCTTTAAGGAGTCATAGTAATCCACCTGAAAGGAAAAAAGTTAAGATAACAGAAAAGAAACATTAATTTCTAAAATTTTGGGCAATTTGCATTAAGATATGGCATCATCTTTAGTTTAAAATGATGTCACTACCACACAGCTGTCAATGACAGCAATGCATTAAATTCTTCCTGTTAAGAAGATTTGTATCATTACTTTCTGTAAATTAATTTCAGAGGCCAGATTAAGTTGGGAATTTTCTGTTATATTTGACTATGTTGTTTCAGTTTGAGTGTGTATAGCACCATAAACTGCATTTGCATTTAAACTATGAGCATAAGAAGTCCCAGTTTTGCTGGGGAAATTTTGGGATTAACTTTAATTTTAATCTTAAATTTAAATGGCTTTACTCTGAGTTGTTCTCAGTACCGTCAGCTCACATGTTTAACTGCTGTGTTTATGGTACACACTATTAAACTTTTAATTCTCTGTGACCTGTAGGACTGTAATTTCTGATGATTTAACATTTCCCACAGTTTCAACCAACTATAAAAGTACATTGACTGATCAGATTCAGTTTAAATTGATGTTTCAAACTTATAAAAGAGTTGTTTGGTTTGCTATCTGGTGCCATGATATTATCAGTGTTCCTGCAAAGCAAAAAACAAAGCCAAACAACAACAACAACAAACAAACAACAATAAACAACAACAAACAAACAACAATAAACAACAAACAACAATAAGCAAAAGCATACACATACCCCCGTTTTGGCACGAGATAGTGGACCAAATAAATCTGAATCTAAATATTCCCTGGGCCTTTTTGTGGGTCTTAATCATGTAAGTTTGAAATGCCTGTAATGCATAATTTTTCACCATATTAGGCCTGTCTGGCCATTATAATATAATGTATATCATAAGGTAATTATAATATAAATTACATTATATTAAAAAATAATATTAATTAAAATAAATGTTATAACTGGTCTCAAGGGCTTCTAGAATGATGGTACTTTTGAAAAATTGAGAACACATTTCTGTGAATTGACCCTGCAGTAGCAGCTGCATTAACAGGTCTACTAACAGCAACAGTTCTCTGTTGTTTTTAGGATGCAATGCACCGCAGCACATGCTGGGTACAGAACTTAACTCATTGCTCAGCTGTGGTTTTTTGTGGCCCTCTGGAATTGGGCACAATTTTCTCATGTTTTTAGCTGAGGTCTCATTAAGTCTTCTTTAGATGTTATTCTATTTGAATATGAAAAGTAATCAATGAATAGAGCGTAAGGCACAAATTTTGCTTTAGATTTTAAAGTCATACACTTTTAGGCTGAAGACATACAGAAGTTTAAAAACACTTTTACTAGCTCCCACTGATTCACTTTAAACAGGAATTCTGTATTCCTGCTGTGATGTCAGGACTCAGCTATAAGCTCTATTTTTATGACTTTCACAATCTTTAGACAATTAGATAACAAATTGCTCTTTAACAATTACCACAATCTCATAGAGAAACAAAGACTCAGCTTCAACAATCTCTAGACAATTGGACTAAATTGTTTATTTGACAATTCCCATAATCTCATAAAGAAAGGACTAAGCCTAGAACTTTTAACACCGCTGTACTGTATATCATGTTGTTAATCATTGCCTTAAATCACTTTGATTGATTCACAGAAAATAATGATGTATTTTATTTGTTACAACCAAGCTAAAATATTTCCCTTGAAACAAGGAGAAACAGCAGATCTTTTCTGAGAGGGGGTTAAAGCCCTTTGATCTCAGTGGTGAAATTTTCTGATCATAGGTGTTTTATTGACCATTTTAGCAGTTTCATCATTATTTTGCTGTGCATCAGTCAAAGCTTTAGCTCAATTTACCTTATTTACACAATGAGAAATCCTGCATTAATTAAGGAATTGTAACAAAACTTCCTGGTTCCATTCTATCTACACTTATCCAGTTCTGAGTGTTCTTTAACAAAATCACTCCTAATCATTCCATATCAATCGATTTGTTACAAATCTCTATCTCCCTACTTGCTTAATATCCAACATTTAGTTCCACTCTGCATGCACTGAACCTCTAACCCCAACAATGCTGCCTTCAATCATTTATACACTTCCATCTCTCCTTCATTCTCCATAATTACAATTATCTCCTTAACTCATCATGTATAGTATGTAAACTGTATAGTTTACTGCATTTACTGATCCTATAAAGATTAATATAAACATTTGACCTTGTCATATCAATCATATAAACCCGAAATTCACTTCTCATATGCAAACACCTTAAACTACACTGTAGTTTAAATGTACATAACATCCCTTTAATTAAGTTAATTCTTGCTCTGAAGGATTTTGTTCCTTTAAATGTTGCACATGTGCTGTGAACAACATAAAATCTCATACAGAGAGTTCAATAGTTATCACTGTATTAATTCAATGTTTACCCTTATTTGAGAACCAGAATAAAATTTGGATAATGTTAATCCATTTTAAGTTTATCTTTCGTTGCTTTAACAAACAAAAGATCTTTAATTTGCTAACAAAGGGAATTTATTCTCATCTACACTGCTGTTGTCATGCTGTGTATTTCCATTAACAGAGTTATTATCGCCTGTTTTGCGCAGGTTTGTTTACATACATGGACGCATTGACTTGGGCACGGAGTTTTGTCATCCGACTGGATTTTTATTATTCACGGATATTCGCTAATACTTTACGGGTTTCAGATATAGTTGCGAGATCGTTCCACAACGCAAATACATAATCGCCACAGCGATGTTCCACTTTTAGACTCAAATTTACGACTTTGTGTAATGTACCACGATAACATTTAGTCATTAGTCCATGTAATATTCACTCCTACTGAGTGTAAACACAGGAGATGATGTTTGAATCGAAACGCGAGGAAATATATTAATTCCTTATCCGCAATGTTATTATTTCTCTGACAGCTGTGTTGTTATTCTAATTTTCATGCACAACCGGATTTCTCCGGACTTTCAATGGGAGTTAACCGTCCCATTCTACAACATACGGGTGCGTTTATGCTCACCCTCAACATTTCTAATAGGCAAATAATATCAACTTACCAACACAGCTGCAGACAGAAAAGTAGACGTTTAAACCTCCTATTTTGCGATGAATGGAGTACTCTGTTATGGTTAAAATGTCGCGCTGGAAAGCTTCCTGGAGTACCACGTCACTTGTTCGGGTGTACTACGTCATCACGTCCCGTGGTATACGTCATCACGTCCTGTGGTATACGTCATCACGTCGGGATCACCAAGCTGTAAGGTAACACCCACAAGCCCAACGACAGATACAAGTGGAGTGGGTGAAGGGGACTCGTGTTCGTTCCTTCCTCAGCGCTTCTAGAAGAATAATTCCATAATCATGATTAAACTCATTTCTTTGATCTCTGTGTTTAAATTATAATCTGACTCCAATTTAATATACTAAGAATTTAGTGCATTATTCCAATTATCTGTTGATCATAATTTAGATGTTTGATTATTTATTAATTCCCATAGTCTTAGTTATTCGTTCATTAGGGACCCGGTATCGCACAGAGCATACGCCGGCCGTTTGCGTACATCTCACGGACACAAAATTGTCAGTCTGATCTTAGTCAGAGGTTACCGGGTAAACTAATATTTTTATGTCTGGCCGCTCCATGCTTGCTCCGATCATAAAAATAGTTACTTTAGTTTAGCACTCATGCAACTTGCTAAGGCAGGTGATAAACATAAATCTGAGAGTTTTAATGAATGTGCCCCATGCTCCATTCGAACATCAAAACCTCAGTGTGATAATATCCTGACACGATAATCTTGCGGTAATACCAGACTCCTTCTAATCTACTGATCATAACAATTTCTGAAAGAATTCAAATAAATCAATACAATTTCTGAATAATTCAGATGAATCAAATGTAACAATTTATTATACCAGGCAGGTTTCAGCTTCAAACATAAATTAAACAATATCATACAGAATTTGATTCAAGTCCAATTAATTAAAATGATCAACAGTTGCAAAAGTTACAAAGTCATACCTGGCAATAGACACTCTGGCTACAGAGTACTTCCATTATGAATATAATATACCCAAAATGGTTCAGAAAGATTCTTGTTAAGATGTCTTCCATTCTGTTTGAATACACACACCCAAAGTGTGGGGAAGATTCTTGCTAAAGAATGCTTCCATAATGTCTGAATACACACACCCAAAGTGTGGGGAAGATTCTTGCTAAAGAATACTTCCCAGAGTCTCTTGCCAAGCCACCTTATATACACAGAATGAGACAAAGAATAATAAAATCTCAAAACAGGATTTGGTTGGTCGGTTCTCGTGACCTGAAGGAGCACCAAATGGGACTGTTAACCATCTGTAATCTAGATCTCCTCATGAGTTGACACCCATCACAGGAGTACAGATTATGTCTTAAGTTTTAAACTTTGATATACTTTCTCTTAGCATTATAGAAATTAGACCTTTTTAACCATCGCACCATGACCTTTAAAACAACACCAAACATGAAGATGAAACCTTTGTAGCATCACAACATATGATATATCCAATGTTACATGTGTTTAGTATATTTCCAGTAACCAAACCCTTAAAGGAGAAGAGAGAGGGGGTGAAATACAGATCAGTTCCTGGGTATCTGTGACCCCTGTGGAGAGAGACAACAGGTCTCTCAAAAATAGACACAGAATGTGGTTTTTATTGTTTTATGGTCCAGCTCCAAAAACAAAACTTGTCCACCTGTCCTACACCAGCAAGAGGAACAAATAGGTTTTCACGGTTGCTTGGACTTAATACATGGCTGCAAAAAACCTGCAACATAAAGGGACTGAACTTTATCAACAACTTCAATCTTTTCTGGAGTCAGAGACAACTATTTAAACAGGATGGCATCCACCCAAACAGACTGGGTGCAAGAGTGCTAAAGGACAATATCTATTTCTCCCTTCATCATCCTTCAGCAGTGTGTGCCAATCCACTCAACCTGAATGGCACACACACACCTGGACAGAGTATGAATGACCACAGGACCTCTCTCCAGCACCTGAATGGACATGACGTTGACATATCCCACAAGGACAGAGATAACACCACGCAGCCACAACAACCACTGCTCATGGACACAATCTCCGCTGAGTCATGCCCACAGAGCTCACCACAGTCAGACTGTGTCAGATTAGAACTGCTCCAAGATTCAGCACCCAAGGACGACTTTCTGGAAAACAGCCAGGGAAACCAGGACTACATATCACAGCCTCCGGTCACATCAGAGCAACAGAACTCCTCCTCACTAGATATGTCATTCCTCTCTCCAGCATCCCCGCTTTTGACCTTCTCCGGAAAAATGGAGGAACTGGTTTATGCTGGAACTAAACTATCCCACTCTATTGCTGCGAGCCCCCAGCTTTCGACCAGAAAACGGCAAGCCCCACAACCACCAAAACCAGTGGGCCCAGCTCCCCCTCCTCGTCCTGTGAGAGCTCTTCGGTCTCAGATACAACGCCAAGACACACACCCTCCTCCATCTGCTGTAGGTGAACCAAAAACAACTGATAACGGCTCTCAGTGATGTGTGTCGAGTTTCTGCTATGAAAATACTAATAATTTCAATTGTATACATAAAAAGCAGGAACTCAGTGTGCCTATATCTTTCTCTATTTCTGTTTTAGTACATGATAGAAAGCCTAAGGCTGTATCAAACCGTGTGGCAAATCAATCTAATCTGCTGCCTGTGATATATCAAACTAAGATCTCTGTTAGGGAAAAATTAGTACTGTTAAGTTAGCACTTTTAAACATCTGTTCACTTAAAAATAAAATTCTACTGATCATTATTTACAGGCCCCCAAAATACTCTCCAGCATTTGTTGAGGACTTTACAGAACTGTTATCAATGATTTCCTCAGAGTTTGACTGTTTTTCTCTTGCTGGAGATTTTAACATTCACATAGATAAGCCAGACAGTTTTATGGCAAAAGATGCCACAGCTGTTTTAAATACTTTTGATCTGACTCAACATGTACATGGACCCACACACAATCGTGGACACACTCTAGATTTAATTATCAGTAAGGGTTTAAACATCTCATCAATTGTTATTAAGGATGTAGCACTGTCTGATCATTTCTGTATTTTCTTTGATATATTAATCTCTCCTACTATTGAAACTAAATCTGTGTCTGTCAAAAAGAGATGCTTAAATGAGAACACCAGTGTGCTATTTATGAAGGCTATATCTTTAACACCAAGCATATCTGCAGACTCTGTTGATTTTCTCCTTGATTCCTTTATTTCTAAAGTTAAGAGTGCAATCGATGATATTGCTCCTGTAAAAGTCAGGAAGAAGAATGGCAGGCAAAAATCACCTTGGAGAAACTCAACAGAGATGCAGAATATGAAGAGACAATGCAGAAAAGCTGAGCGCATGTGGCGGAAGACAAAACTTGTAGTCCATTATCATATCTATAAAGACAGCCTTCGTGCTTTCAGTGTGGAACTAGGCAAAGCTAGACAGACTTTCTTTTCAAATATTATAAACAACAACATAAATAACACACGCACTCTTTTTGCTACTATAGAGAGACTAATAACCCCCCCAAGTCACATTCCTAGTGAAATGCTCTCAGACAGCAAATGCAGTGAGTTTGCTAACTTCTTCTCTGAGAAAATCAATAATATCAGAAAGGTGATCAGTACATCCTTGAGCTGCGCCGGGGTCGGACAAGTCAGATCACAACATCAGAAAGTAGTTACGATGTCTGATTTCGAAGCAGTTGATGGTAAAACTCTGGAAGAAACAGTACAGCATCTTAAAACATCAACCTGCGCCCTTGACACAATCCCAACATCTTTTTTCAAAAGTGTCTTTAACTGTTAAGAACCAGATCTCCTAGAAGTGGTAAATTCATCACTTATCTCTGGGACTTTTACAAAGTCCCTTAAAACTGCAGTTGTTAAGCCCCTCCTGAAAAAGAGCAACCTAGATAACACTGTATTGAGCAACTACAGAACTATCTCAAATCTTCCTTTCATAGGCAAGATCATTGATAAATTTGTTTTCAATCAGCTGAACAAATTCTTAATTTCTTATGGTTACTTTGACATTTTTCAATCTGGTTTCAGACCACACCACAGTACAGAGACAGCGCTCATAAAGATAATAAATGATATTCGCCTCAATACAGACACAGGCAAACTATCAGTGCTGGTGCTACTCGACCTCAGTGCTGCTTTTGACACTGTCGATCACAACATACTTCTTGACAGGCTGGAAAACTGGGTCGGGCTTTCTGGGATGGTCCTAAAATGGTTCAGGTCATACTTAGAAGGGAGAGGTTATTATGTAAGTATAGGTGGCCAAAAATCTGAGTGGACATCCATGACATGCGGAGTCCCGCAAGGCTCAATTCTAGCGCCACTCCTGTTTAACCTGTATATGCTCCCACTAAGCCAAATAATGAGAGAGAACCAAATTGCCTATCACAGTTATGCAGATGACACTCAGATCTACAGCCCCATTGACTCCCTGTGCAAATGCATTGATGAAGTTAACAGTTGGATTTGCCAAAACTTTCTTCAGTTAAACAAAGAGAAAACTGAAGTCATTGCGTTTGGAAACAAAGATGAAGTTCTCAAGGTGAATGCATACCTTGACGCTAGGGGTCAAACAACTAAAAATCAAGTCAGGAATCTTGGTGTGATTCTGGAGTCTGACCTTAGTTTCAGTAGTCATGTCAAAGCAATAACTAAATCAGCATATTATCATTTCAAAAATATCGCAAGAATTAGATGCTTTGTTTCCAGACAAGACTTAGAGAAACTTGTGCATGCTTTTATCACCAGCAGGGTGGATTATTGTAATGGCCTCCTCACTGGCCTTCCCAAAAAGTAGGGTGACCAGACGTCCTCTTTTGCCCGGACATGTCCTCTTTTTGAAACCTAAAAATATGTCCGGGCGGAATTTCAAAATCGTCCGGGATTTTGTTATTCTATCTAGCATCAAACGTGTTTATGGCGAATTTGCGTTGCTCTCTCTTTCGTTCACATACTAGTCACGCCCTCCCCCTACAGTTCGCTTTGGATTGAGTGGAAGTGTAGGGTGTAGAACTACCGTCATTGGTCGATAGTATTCTCTGTACACATTTAATTGGTCAGTCACCTCAAGCGCGAGCTTCCTTGTTTACCACTGGCAGAGCGCATGGCTACCCGGCATCTTCAGCCATGCCGAAACGCAAGTGTAAGTTCACTGACAAATTAAAACAAAAATTTCCATGTTTTCGTGCCGGTCGAGATCAACATGAAGCTGAGTGCCTGACCTGCAAAGCAGGCACTTACGTGTCGGTCGCAAATAAAGGTGCCAACGACCTAGAGGCACACATATGTTCAGCAAAGCATCGAAAGGCAACGAGGGGCGAACGCTTATCAGCTAAAGTGACAGAGTTTTTCGTAAGTAAAAATGAAAGTACAGCTGTCACTGCTGCTGAGGCTGCCTATGCTTTCCACACGGTTAAACACCACGAAAGCTACAGGTCAATGGACTGCACATCTGGATTGTTAAAAAAGGTTTTCACAGATTCTAAAACAGCTCAAAAATTCTCAAGCGCTCGAACAAAGACAGAGGCAATTGTAAATAATGTGATAGCCCCACATTCTGTTGAAGTTGCGCTAGAAGCACTTCAAGATATCCCTTACTGTGGCGTGTCTACTGATGGCAGCAATCATGGAGCAGTTAAGATATTCCCTCTCCTCATTCAGTATTTTGATTGGAAAAACGGCGGTGTGCAAAGTAAATTACTTGAAATTAAAAACACCCCAAATGAATCAGCTGAAACTATTTCACAGTACATTAAAGACACACTGGAAAAGAAAGGGATATTTTTTAAATGCATTGCATTTACTGGTGACAACTGCAACACAAATTTTGGAGGAATCCAGCGTAATGAGGATGGGAAGAATGTTTTTGCAAATTTAAAAAAGTCCCTGCAGAACACAGCTCTTATTGGTGTAGGCTGCCCAGCACATATTTTGAACAATTGTGTTCACCACGGAGCAGACACACTAGATGTTGACATTGAGCACATAATTTTCAAAATTTATCAGCACTTCCACATCTACACTGTGCGTACAGAGAGTCTGAAGGAGTACTGTGAGTTTGCTGATGTTGAATTTAGAACTCTCCTCTCTCACAGCAAGACACGATGGCTGTCATTATTCCCAGGAATTGAGAGATTGCTACAGATGTATCCAGCTGTGAAAGCATTCTTTTTGTCACAGGACAAACCACCAATGCACATCAGGAAGTTTTTTGAAGATGAGCTCAGTGAGATTTACCTCTGGCAAATGCATTCACTCATGTGTGTATTTCAGTCGAAAATTCAAGAGATGGAGAGGGAGAACAATTCAGTTGTGGAAGTAAAGAAGATTCTATACAGTGTCCATAGCATGCTTCATGAACGCAAGATGAACAACTTCATGCCTCTTAAAGTCAAAAGTATGCTGGCACAAAATCAGAAGGATGGGTATGGTCAAAGGTGTGAGCATTTCAGTGCTCAAGTACAGGGCATGTACAGTACATGTTTGGACTATCTAGAGAGATGGATGGCACCCATGGAGGAGTTTTCCACTTTTATGTGGATGGATCTGAGTGAGATTCCTGACTGGAATGACATAGAGGGCTGTATCAGGCACCTAGCTGGAAAAGGGGTGGACATTGATGATTCAAAGTGCTTTGATCAGGTCACCCATCTAAAGAATTTCATTGAGAGAAGTAACAGTGATGCAGACTTCAGTGATCTACAAGCACACCAGAGGTGGACTAAATTCTTTGAAAGATCCAAAAGTGTTGATTTTCATTCAGAGCTTCTTAAGATGGCACAGTTTTTTTTGCCATACCTGCTTACAATGCAAATGTTGAGCGTATCTTTTCACTGATGCAAGCCCAGTGGACCAAGGAGAGGAATCGCTTGTCTGTTGATGCACTGAAGGGGATTCTGTGCACTCAATACAATTACAAGAACATGACCTGCAAAGACTTCCATTCTTAATGAGTAATCACAGACTGTTGGGAAAGGTTCAGTCCTCTGAAAAATATGCCCCATGTGAGGAGGAGGACTGAAAAGTGTCATCCATTGTTCCACTTTCAACTTAAAACAATTCTTATTTTGTGCAATTAGGTTTTATTTATTTTTTATTTATATTGTATACAAATGTATAATTTGTTTTTGCACATTTAAACTATCAAGTGTTCAAAATAGCCTTTTGAGGCAGTGTTTTTCTGTTAGCGTTGGGCCAGCCAATAAAGCTCATTGTTGAATTCACACATTGACACATTTGTATGAATTCATATTTTCATAGTTCCACCAACCCACTACACCCCCCCCCCCCCCCCCTGTGCTGAAGTGTCCTCTTTTTCACACACCCAAATCTGGTCACCCTACAAAAAGACCATTAGACAGCTCCAGCTCATTCAGAACGCTGCTGCCAGGATTCTGAGCAGAACCAGAAAATATGAACATATCACACCAGTCCTCAGGTCTCTACACTGGCTACCAGTTACATTTAGGATTGATTTTAAAGTATTATTAATGGTATATAAATCACTCAATGGACTAGGACCTCAATACATTGTTGATATGCTCATTGAATATAAACCCAACAGGTCACTCAGATCATTAGGATCACATAAGCTAGAAATACCAAGGGTTCACTCAAAGCAAGGAGAGAAAACGATATATGGCGTAACAGCTCAGCTTGGAATACGAGTTCACACTGAATTAACAAATTTGACAATAGGACAAAGGCAGGGCACGATAGATAAAGCCAAAGTTAATGAGAGAAGATGAGAGAAAGGTGGAGAGAGGAGAGAGTGGAAACAGCTGCGGCTGAGGGTGATGAGAGCGGCTAATGAGTGTGTGTGTGTGTGTATGTGTATGAATGTAGAGAAAGAGAGAGAAAGAAACTAGGTCATGACAGTGCCCCCCAACTAAGGAGCGCCCCCTGGCGCTCCCAAGGGGGAAGCCCGACGAGAACGGAGGAAATCATCAATGAGCGAAGGATCCAAGACGTCCCGGGGGGAAACCCAACTCCTCTCCTCAGGACCATACCCCTCCCAATCGACCAAGTACTGATGCCCACGCCCCCGACGACGCATGTCCAAAATCTTGCGGACTCTGTAAACGGGTGACCCCTCAATACGAATGGCGGAAAGCGCGGAGCGAGGGGACGAGCGGGTGGCAGGCTTAATGCAAGACACATGAAACACGGGATGTACCCGGCGAAGACTAGACGGGAGACAGAGCTTGACAGCGACAGGATTAATAATCTTAGTGATGGGGAAAGGTCCGATGAATCGAGGAGCCAATTTACGAGATTCAGACTGGAGAGGTAAATTTGCTGTGGATAACCACACTCTCTGACCCGGCAAATAGCGGGGGCTTTTAATCCGACGTTTATTGGCTGTAATGCACATGCGTTTACGAGAGCGACAAAGAGTGGATCTCACCCTTCTCCAGGTTCGTTTACACCAAGAAATAAATGTCAGAACGCTCAGGCATCTAGTATCAACCTCTTGTGACGAGAATAAAGGAGGCTGGTACCCGAGGCAACATTGAAACGGAGACAGTCCCATGGCAGAGGATGGGAGCGAATTATGGGCATACTCTGCCCACGTGAGCTGCTCAGACCAAGATGATGGGTTACGAAATTCGAGACTACGTAAGAGCCGGCTAATGATCTGGTTGGCTCGTTCAGCTTGGCCACAAGTTTGGGGGTGAAAGCCCGATGAGAGATTGGCAGTGGCACCAATGAGGCGACAAAACTCTCTCCAGAATAGAGAGGAAAATTGTGGTCCTCTGTCAGAAACTACTTCAGAGGGTAGACCATGTAATTTGAATACATGATTGACAACAATCTGGGTGGTCTCCTTGGCAGAGGGGAGTTTAGTGAGCGGGATAAAGTGTGCAGACTTTGAAAACCGATCAACCACCATCAAAATGACCGTGTTACCATCTGACTGGGGAAGACCGGTGATAAAGTCGAGCGCGATGTGAGACCATGGGCGAGTAGGAACAGGTAACGGACGAAGCAGACCCGCTGGCGGGGCATTACCAGCCTTAGTTTGAGCGCAAACAGCACACGAAGCAATAAAACGGCGAGCGTCACGATCTAAGGTGGGCCACCAAAAACGCTGGCGGATAGCCGCAAGTGTGCCCCGAACATCGGGATGAGCAGTTAATTTAGAAGCGTGTCCCCATTGGAGGACAGCCAAGCGTGTGGGCACCGGAACAAAGAGAAAGCCCTTGGGGCAATTTCGTGGCACGGCAACGCGAGATAATGAGCGCTTAACCTGTTGTTCGATTCCCCACCCTGCGGCCCCCACCACGAGACCCGGAGAAATAATCTCCTTCGGGGGCGTGGGGGAGGTCGAGGGATCAAAGAGCCGAGACAAGGCATCCGGTTTTAAGTTCTTAGAACCGGGGCGGAAAGAGATTGGACGGGCAGATCGCTGCGATAGAACAGCACCCACCCCTACTTCAGACGTGTCAACCTCGACTATGAATTGTCTAGTGACATCAGGCGTGATAAGAATGGGAGCGGTAGTAAAAAGAGACTTTAAATGATCAAAAGCCTTTTGAGTGGACTCTGACCATTTAAAGCGTTATTTGACAGATGTTAGAGCGGTGAAAGGGGCGGCCACCTGACTAAAGTTTCGGATAAAGCGACGATAAAAATTTGCAAATCCGAGGAAGCGTTGTAACGAGACACGAGAATCGGGAGCCGGCCAATCTGCCACCGCCTGAACCTTTGAAGGATCCATACTAATCCCCTCTGCCGAGATTACTGAAGCCAAAAACGTGACCAAAGATACGTGAAACGAACACTTCTCTGCTTTGACAAATAGCCGGTTCTCACGTAAGCGTTGAAGCACACGGCGTACATGCTGGACATGAACCTGGAGAGATGGGGAGAAGATTAGTATGTCGTCAATATAGACAAACACAAAAATATTGAGCATGTCGCGGAGAACATCATTGACAAGAGCCTGAAACACGGAGGGGGCGTTGACTAGCCCGAAGGGGAGGACCCGATATTCAAAATGACCGAGGGGCATGTTAAAGGCGGTCTTCCACTTGTCTCCTTCTTTAAAACGCACTAAATGGTATGCATTGCGGAGATCGAGCTTAGTAAAAACCGTAGCTCCCTGCAAGATCTCGAAGGCTGAAGACATCAATGGCAAGGGATAGCGATTCTTAACAGTGATGTCATTCAGCCCTCGATAATCAATACATGGACGTAGCGAACCGTCTTTCTTCTTTACGAAGAAAAACCCCGCACCAGCGGGAGATGACGACGGAACAATAGTACCAGCATTAAGTGAATCAGAAAGATAATTCTCTAATGCCTCCCGTTCAGGAGCCGACAGAGAATAGAGTCTACCCCTAGGAGGCGTGGTCCCCGGTAAGAGATCAATAGCGCAGTCATATGGTCGATGAGGAGGGAGAGAGGTGGCCGTGAACAACTGAAGACCTCCCGCAGATCGTGATACTCCTCCGGAACTCCAGACAAATCACCAGGCTCTTCCTGAAAAACAGAAACAGAAGAGACAGGAGGGACAGCAGATACCAAACACTCAACATGACAAGACAATCCCCAAGACACAACAGAACCCTTAGACCAATCAATATGAGGACTATGGCGTTTAAGCCAAGGATGACCCAGAACTATAGGGGTAAATGGAGAATGAAAAATCAAAAAGGAAATTGTCTCTCTGTGGTTACCAGAAACGGTAAGAGTCAATGGAAAAGTCTCCTTCTGTACTTTAGGTAGAGAACTACCATCTAAGGCAAAAAGAGGGGTGGAGTCTTTTAAGTGTGTGAGAGGAATACCTTGTAGTAGAGCCCAATCCTCATCAATAAAATTTCCCTCTGCCCCAGAGTCGATTAGACAGAAATGGCAACCGATTAAGCGGACCAATGAAGCATGAATGGAAGTGACGTGCAAGACCTGGAAGGGGTTTTCCGCGTGATGGCGCTCGCCAGTAACCCTCCGCCTACCGACGAGCGCTGGGTTTTACTGGGCACGTAGAAACAAAGTGATTAGCGGCTGCACAGTACACGCACAAACGGTTAGCGATCCTTCTCTCTTGCTCCTTAGGAGAGATGCGTAGGCCTCCCAACTGCATGGGCTCGGACTCTGCTTCAGCGGAAAGGGGGACAGCCACGACAGAAGAAGTGGAGGGGAAAGTCGTTTCCATGCGACGGGCTCTGCGTCGTAGATCAAAGCGCTTCTCGACCCGAATAGCAAGGGCAATGAGGTCATCGAGTGAAGCGGGAACCTCCCGGATGAAAATCTCCTCCCTGATCTCAGGATTAAGACCCTCCAGGAATCGGGCAATGAGAGCCGGCTCATTCCAGCCACAGGTGGTAGAGAAAGTGCGAAACTGTATGGAGAAATCCGGAACAGAGCTCCTGCCCTGACGAAGGACGGACAGCTGACGCGAAGCCTCGGCGCCGTGAGCAGAACGGTCAAAGACCCGGATCATCTCCTCCTTGAACTGTGCGAAGCTGAGGACGCAGTCCGAATCCGCCTGCCAGTTTGCCGTACCCCATTCACGGGCGCGGCCAGCGAGAAGGGAGATGACATAAGCGACTCTCGCTTGTTCCCTGGCATAAGTCACCGGCTGAAGGGAGAAAACCACCTCGCACTGAGTCAGGAAGCCAGAGCACTGAGTGGGCTCACACGAATAGACAGGAGGGTTGTTAATCCGCAGCTCTGGTGGAATGTGAGTGTCCGGTGAAGAGGCCCGCGGCTGGCGGATATGATGAACCTGCTGCGAGAGGTCAGACATCTGGGCAGCAAGCGTCTCAACCACGAATCTGGCAGCAGTGATGTCCTCCTTGTGCCGTCCTAGAAGGGCACCCTTCTGTTCGACGGCTGCCTGAAAGGGATGTTGGAAATGTTCACAGTTTAATAAAGCTGACCACAGGCAAAAGTAACGGCATCAACAAATGACTGAGATGAACAGAAATAATTCCAGATGGCTGGTAAATGTCAACTTAATAGTCCTCTGTGGCAGAGCAGAACAAAAGTGGCAGCAAGGCTTCACAGGGCAGCCGGTCTAGGTGTATGCAAGGCAGGAGGCAAGGGAGACCCCTCACACGCCAGAGTTCTGTAATAGCACACGATAAAGGATGCAGGGTAATTCCAATGATTTAGCAGGCAGCACAAATGACAATATACTTCAGACAGGACACGACACGACAGAAAACGATATATGGCGTAACAGCTCAGCTTGGAATACGAGTTCACACTGAATTAACAATCTGACAATAGGACAAAGGCAGGGCACGATAGATAAAGCCAAAGTTAATGAGAGAAGATGAGAGACAGGTGGAGAGAGGAGAGAGTGGAAACAGCTGCGGCTGAGGGTGATGAGAGCGCCTAATGAGTGTGTGTGTATGTGTATGAATGTAGAGAAAGAGAGAGAAAGAAACTAGGTCATGACAAAATGTATATTATCTTTATGGAGAGTCTTTAGTGTTAGTAAACTAGTAGGTTATTAATTTTGTGCTGCAGGTATACTTGCAAGTATTCTTTTACTATACTTTTAGTTAACTAGTAGTTTACTACTCTACTTTAAGTGAACTTAACATCATACTATAAATATTAGGGGTGGAACGGTACACAGAAGTCCCGGTTCGGTTCGTACCTCGGTTCAGGCCCCACGGTTCGATTCATTTTCGGTACAATGGAGGGAAAAGCAAAACAAAAATGAAGAAGACATTTTTTTTAGTACTTAAGCTAATCTTAAAAACATAGGTGTCCTTATCAGTGTTATTTTGAGATGTCAT
Source organism: Misgurnus anguillicaudatus (assembly GCF_027580225.2). Classification (NCBI taxonomy): domain Eukaryota; kingdom Metazoa; phylum Chordata; class Actinopteri; order Cypriniformes; family Cobitidae; genus Misgurnus; species Misgurnus anguillicaudatus. The sequence goes on from NC_073347.2 coordinate 11,778,211, forward strand.
GAATATGAACTGAAATGCATTTAACATACTATCTCGTATTTCAAAAATGCATACCACTTTAAGTAATCTTGTGCTCATCTTTCATACAAATATGGGTTCAAATGTATTACAAGTGTTACCTAAATACATTTTAAAATTACATTTTGGCCTTATTTCATATTAATGTACTAAAGAACAAAAAATAGGCTTGTAGGATGAATTAATGGGTGTGTACGACTTCACGAGGCGCTGCAAGAAACGACAAGTGGATGACGTCAGAGTAACGCGAGAGCGATTTGAAATCAGCCTCCTCTGCAAGATTTCTCGCGGTACTCTGACGCTGATGGCGCTGCGTAAAGTTGAGCACGCATAAATAACTGAAAGCCGCTGAACTCGACAGAACTGCCCTGAGTATGCCTGTTGTTTATAGCAGAACAATTTATCTCCTACTTCTCAGCGTGAGAAATACAAAGTGTGGCGTTTGAACTGACTGAAATGCGTGTGTGTCAAGGTAAATGCGTGAGACTTGAGAGCCCTGATTAGATGTATTTCCACTCACATACCTAACAACGCCGACGCAAAGTCCTCGTCTTTTCCACCACTCTCTCGCATGTACTACTGTAACTGACTGGAAAACTTAAGTTTTGCCAAACTTGCGATCTTAAAGAGGCTGGCGGAGCGTCTAACTCTTGTGGAACACCACCACTTGCCATACTCGCTGTCAGCTGCTCACTCACTGACAGGACCGGCGTCGACGTGACAAAAAAAATGCAGAGTGCCAGAGAATGTAGACGGTCTCTGATAGAGCGCATACATAGGCGGAGCTCGGCTGCATCGGCGCCAATCAGAGCTTCAGAGCTAAAGCGGGGCAACAGATTAGCTGTCCATTAAGAACCCGCGTATCTAACAGTAGTTCCGCATTACATTAATTATTTTGCACGCAAGTTTTTTTATTTTTATACAGTGTATTCTCAGTTTAAATTCATGCACCGAACCGTGACCCCCGTACCGATTCGGTTCGAAATGAATACATGTATTGTTCCACCCCTAATAAATATATATATATATATATATATATATATATATATATATATATATATATATATATATATATATATATAAATATATATATATATATATATATATATATATATATATATATATATATATATATATACACATATATATATATAGCACTTAAAGTACAATACAATGTTCCTATGTATTAATTTTTATACTTGACATATACCTTTAATTGTACTTTCAATTTGAAGATAAATCTTTCGTATGCTATCAGTGAGCTAATCAAACAAAAATAATATATATAATGGGACACTGTAGAATTTGTGAGTAAAAAAGTAATGGAATAATTTACAAATCTCATAAACTTACAATTTCTACAGTGTCTCAACTTTTACTGATTTGAGGTTGTATAGATAGATAGATAGATAGATAGATAGATAGATAGATAGATAGATAGATAGATAGATAGATAGATAGATAGATATACAGTTGAAGGAAAAAGTATGTGAACCCTTTGGGCTTACTGGGATATCTTCATTAATTGGTCATAAAATGTGTTCTGATCTTCATCTAAGTCACAACAATAGAAAAACACAGTCTGCTTAAACTAATACCGAAAAAACATTACAAGTTTTAATGTTTTTATTGAAAACAACATGTAAACATTCATAGTGCAGGGTGGAAAAAGTATGTGAACCTTTGGGTTTAAAAACTGCTTGACCCTCCTTTGGCAGCAATAACCTCAACCAAACGTTTTGTTTAGTTGCAGATCAGACCTGCACAACGGTCAGGAGAGAAATTTTGGACCATTCCTCTTTATAAAAGTGTTTCAGTTCAGAAATATTCTTGGGATGTCTGGTGTGAATCGCTCTCTTGAGGTCATGCCACAGCATCTCAGTCGGGTTGAGGTCAGGACTCTGACTGGCCACTCCAGAAGGCGTATTTTCTTCTGTTGAAGCCATTCTGTTGTTGATTTACTTCTATGCTTTGGGTTGTTGTCCTGTTGCATCGTCCATCCTCTGTTAAGCTTCAGTTGGTGGACAGATGGTCTTATGCTGAATTTACACCAAAATGCACAATAGCACCATTCGCGCGTACCGCGCACAACGCTCAATTCGCGCCTTTCGCGCGAGCTTCATGCGCGAATGAGGCGGAAACGCGTCTTCCGCTCCGCGCCAAACGCCTCTTCCTCCTGACCTCCTGACGCGCGTCAACGCGTCTGCACATTGACTTAACATTGAAATCACTCGCGCTTCACGCCTCTACCGCGGTTGGTGTAAACGTACCATTAAGTTTTCCTGCAAAATGTCTTGATAAACTTTGGAATTCATTTTTCCATCGATGACAGTAATCCGTCCAGGGCCTGAGGCAGCAAAGCAGCCCCAAACCATGATGTCCCCTTTACCATATTTCACAGTTGGGATCAGGTTTTGATGTTGGTGTGCTGTGCCTTTTTGTTCTCCACACATAGCGTTGTGTGTTCTTTCCAAACAACTCAATTTTGGTTTCATCTGTCTACAGAATGTTTTGCCAGTAGTGCTGTGGAACATCCAGGTTCTCTTTTGCAAACTTCAAACGTGCTGCAATGTTTTTTGGACAGCAGTGGCTTCCTCCGTGGTGTCCTCCCATAAAGTCCATTCTTGTTTAATGTTTTCCTTATTGTAGATTTGTCAACAAAAATGTTAGCATGTCCCAGAGATTTTTGTAAGTCTTTAGCTGACACTCTAGGATTCTTCTTCACCTCATTGAGCATTCCGCGCTGTGCTCTTCCAGTCATCTTTACAGGACGACCACGTCTAGGGAGTGTAGCAACAATGCTGAACTTTCTCCATTTGTAGACAATCTGTCTTACCGTGGACACATGGACATCTAGGCTTTTAGATATACTTTTGTAGCCCTTTCCAGCTTTATGTAAGTCAACAATTCTTGATCGTAGGTCTTCTGAGAGCTCTTTTGTGTGAGGCATGGTTCACATCAGACAATGCTTCTTCAGAACAGCAAACTCAAAACTGGTGTGTGTTTTTTATTGGACAGGGCAGCTTTAATCAACACATTGTAGGTGTTTGTAAGACTGAAGCTTATCGCCAGAGTTGATACTATAAACGAGGAGACAGTGAGTAAAGCGTACCCCAAGTTATGCCGCTCATGGGCAAAGTTAAAGATGAACTGGACAGAATGGAAGGAATGGGAGTTATTAGTCGTGTGGACGAGCCGACCGACTGGTGCTATGGCATGGTAGTAGCTCCCAAAAAGGACAAAGAGCAGGTGCGTATCTGTGTGGACATGACACCTTTAAATGAGTCAGTGTGTCGTGAAAGATACATACTTCCTTCTGTAGACCAAACACTAGGCATGCTCACAGGTGCTCAGTATTTTTCCAAACTCTACGCAAACATTGGCTTTTGGCAAATACCAGTATCTGAAGAGTCGGCACTCCTCATCACCTTCATTACACCATTCGGCAGGTACCACTTTAACCATTTGCCATTTGGAATTTCCAGCACTCCCGAACATTTTCAAAACATGATGGTGACGGAGGTTACAGCAGGTGTCGAGGGGGTCGTTTGTCACATTGACGACATCCTGGTCTGGGGATCAACCATAGAGGAGCACGAAAAGACTGCATGCTGTCCTGCAGCGAGCAGAGGAAGCTGATGTTACATTGAACATGTCAAAATGTGAGTTTAATAAAAGAAAAGTCAAATTCCTTGGATTTATCGTCTCAGCGGACAGAATGAGCCCGTGTCGGACAAAACCCAAGCTGTTCAGGACATGAAAGAGCCAAGCAATGTGAGTGAGCTGAGGAGCTTCCTTGGTTTGGTGAACCAACAGGGGAAGTTTATTCCCAACCTTTCTAAAAAGGATAAACCACTAAGAGACTTACTTTCAACAAAAATGCATGGTACAGGGGCACGACCAGCAGAAAGCTTTTCACAACCTTAAACTTAAACTGTCTTCTCCTCCTGTGCTACAGCTCTATGACCCGAATAAGCCACAAAAAATCTCCGCGGATGCTTCTTCATTTGGCCAGGGGGCGGTCATGCTGCAGCAAGCGGGAGATGTGTGGTTACCAGTGGCTTATGCTTCCCAATCATTAACACCTACCGAGCAGCACTACGCACAGGTGGAAAAAGAAGCACTGGCTCTTACGTGGGCCTGTGAGAGGTTTAATGACTTTATCCTAGGTCTCCACTTTGAACTTGAAACTGACCACAAGCCACTAGTGAGTCTTCTGGGAGGACAAGCTTTGGATGCGCTTCCGCCACGGATACAGAGATTCCGTATGTGCGTAATGAGGTACTCATACACAATAAAGCACATTCCTGGCAAGAGTCTCACCACAGCTGACACACTTTCACGCTTATCGCTTACAAACAGTGTTACTTGCGCTGATACAGATCTTATGGAGGACACTAATTTTACCTTGAATCCGTGCTAGAGGGTCTCCCTATAAGCAGTAAAATCTGACAGATATGCAAGAGCAGCTGATGTCTGACAGCATTTGTTCACAAGTCATGAGGTACTGCGCAGAAGGCTGGCCGGATCGTAACCAGCTGCAAGGAGCGGTGAAGCACTACTGGCCTGAGAGAGCTGTTCTTAGTGTGCACAATGAACTGCTACTTAGGGGCACAAGGTTAGTTATTCCAGCTAACATGAGAAACTCGGATTTGGATAAAATACACAAGGGTCACCAGGGCATGGTTAAGTGCAGAGAGCGTGCTCGTCAGGCAGTTTGTTGGCCGGGTTTAAGCAACCAGATCAGTGAACTTGTCCTTAAATGCAGACAGTGCATACAGGAAAGATTCAATGTAAGAGAGCCTTTGATGCCCACAGATTTACCCGACAGACCATGGCAGAAGTTAGGTTCTGACTTGTTCACTCTGAAAGATAAAAACTACCTGTTAATAGTGGACTACTTCTCTAGGTATATAGAGATTGCTCAGCTCAGCCTAATTCGTTCTGCTAACGTCATTGTCCATTTGAAATCAATATTTGCTTGTCACGGAATACCAGAGATACTGATCACAGACCATGTCCTGCAGTTTGGATGTCAGATAATGAAAAACTTTGCAAGTTAGTACTGTTTTGAGCACGTGACCAGTAGTTCCAGGTACCCCCAAAGCAATGGCGAGGTGGAGAGAGCTGTCCGCACAGTTAAAAATCTCCTCAAGAAAGCTGGTGATCCGTACAGGGCTCTATTAGCTTATAGGACCACAGCGCTGGCAAATGGTTACATCCCTGCACAGCTGCTCATGGGGCGTCGGCTCCGTACCACCCTGCCGATGCTACCAGAGGCTTTGCAACCATGTCTGCCTGATCTTCGACTGCTTCGTCATGTGGAAAGAGAGAGAAGGATGAGACAAACCGAATGTTTCAACAAAAGACACCAAACAAGAGATCTGGACAAACTGATACCTGGATTACAGATGCAAAAGCAACAGGCACAGTGGCATCTGGACACCCAACTCCACAGTCCTATGTCATCAGTGGACCACAGGGAACAATCAGAAGGAACCGCAGTCATCTTGTGCCTTTGCCTATATTAAAGACTCATACTGAATCATAGCTGACTCAGTCTAATGAGTAGCACTCCTGCAGAGACACTTTCTGAGCCACAAGCACAACAAACACCAGATCTTGTTCGAACTAGGTCTGGTAGAGAAGTGGTAAAACCAAAAAGACTGGATCTGTGAAGGAACGTGTTAACATTTTTGTTATGTTTGAATAAGTCACAACAAAGTTGATCTTCATCAGGCAATCCGAAAACACGGGAAACACAGTTGCACGCTTCATTAGCAATGATCTGTCAGAAAAAACGATGAAAGAAGGGGCACACACTGAGGTTGAGATTAGATTAGGCTACATTTATTACAATCTTTGTTTATAACTTACTGTTCTTATCTCCTCTGCCGCTTGAGTCTGAGGCAGAGATTTGCACTGCTTTTCATTTTCCTCTGTCAGGTTATAAATATGCTCGTCACTTTTTTCAAAATAACTTTATAAACTCACCTGGTAATATAACATTTTAGAGAAATCACAATTATTTCAAAAGTTTTCAAGAAGCCTCAACACAAAATCCTATACACAATACATCATAAAAGCAAAACAGTGTTTCAGTGTTATACCATAGGTAACTATTTCTTTACGTCATAATGGTGAGGATCATGATTTGTAAGAGAGCTGATAATAAAACAGAACAACATACTTGTGCCAAGTGTTTCATCATGTTTTGCACAAAGGATAAAACATGATCTTCCAGCTGTTTTAATACATCAACACTTTCATTTTTGTCCAAATTACTGATTTTGACAGCCAGACATCTAAAGGAAAATGAAGAAAATATAAAAAATTGTCATCAAAACAAGCAGTAAAGAGTTGAACTTTACAGCTGCATTCCTATTAAACAACATGCAGGTATGAAGTACACTAATAAAACGCTACAAAGTGGAGTCATAAATACATTAGTTTATTATTTAGTATAGATGATACCCGAGTTTCATACATGTGCTGATTGTCTTACACAGATAAACAAAGTTTTCCTGAAGTGGCTGCAGGGTTTCAAGAAGTTTATTCCTCTTAGCCCGCAGGTTGGATATTCTGTGACTAATCTTCTTGATAATGAGTTGCAGGTTTTTTGTAAGGCGTTTCATCTCACCATTTACATACCTAAACAAAGGTATATTTATATCAGTTAATTTATACAGCATACAGAAACAAAAAAACAAACAAAGATGTTGTAGAAAATCACAATTTTGAAACTTACTTCTGAGCAAAACTATAAAGCTCATCAAGAAAGAGAATTTGTACTGAATTCATTAAAGTCGGGCTAAATTTGTTTGCATTTTGAATAACAGGTATCAAACACTGTAAAGACAGAATACAAATACTGTATTAATGCACGCATCATCTTTAAAAAACATCAACTTTAAATCCATGTAACAACCTTTTATACAACCATTTTACAACCTTATCATTTATCTCACTCTACAGCCTATACCTGAGTGACATCCGTGTGCACCCTGATGAACCATTCATCATCCATTGACCTCTCATTATCTTCATCATCTTCCTCCTCATATTTCACAATGTTTTGTAAGAACATAGAAATTTCATCCTGTGGCAGTTTAATAGAGACAGAGATTCACTCCTACATCTTCATAAATGCAGTTGATTTCATGCATTAATGATGAGTAAGCATGGAGCATATGACATCATACAAACATGTCCTACTTTCAGTATGGTCAGGATCTTCTGCTTTGCTCTCTCTAACCATCCTGAGATCAGCAGAGGGTCACAGGCCCTGAAGACATCCTGTAAGTCTGGACTAAAACATAATCAAGCCTATACTTATTCAATCAGTTCATGTGAAATCTCATGTGAGCAGTAATGATCAGCATACAGTACCCGAACAAAACAAATTTTCCCCATTGCAGAAGACAGAAGGTCTCATTCACTGAAAGATTTCTGTTAACAACCAGGTCCAACTTAGTAAACAGGTAATGGATGTAACTTTGAATCAGGTAACCCAGCAGCCCAGCATCTTTTAGGACAGGTGTTAATCAATTCATCTCATTAAACATCATATTCTCAGTGCTCCTTAGAAATTTCTCTATCTTTTCAGATCTTTGTGTTGCCGTGGTTTCGACAGGCAGGATGAGAAAGTGTTGCTCTATGTGCTCATCTATTAACTGTTGAAATTCACACAACCAATGTTGAGGATAGCTGCCTTCTTTCTTGTCAACGGTAACACCATTCATTTTACCCCACGTTTTTATCATTACAGCCGCAGTCTGAATGTCCTGAGGATTTGAATGTGCATTTACCGTCTTTTTAAGAACATTGAGCACTTTCTCTCCATTCACTAACTCTGTAGAGATCAGATCAGGGTACTGCTGGGTTCTTTCCGTGTTAGATATTTGTCCTCCTGTTGAAAGCAGGAATTTTGGGTATGAAAATGAAATTTCCTTAAATGCAAACTGAGATGTGACATCATTCTATGCTGCAACCTCAATGCTGGTTATACAACATGCTTGGATTTTATACACATATAGTGGCCTTCAAAAACATTTTTCTTTGAAATTTAACATTGTTTTGAGAAATTCTCATATTATAGAAATTACATTATATATAATATATAATTTAGCTAATGATAGAGAAAATACATTCAAGCTGGAATGAGTTCAAATAATTTGCAACATATTTTAAACCTCTATTTTTTTAAATGCCAAAATCCTCAGGGATCCTTTTTCAAGCACACATTATATTTTCAAGCCTTAATGTGAACAAAGATTAAAATATGTTAACCTAATATCTCACTATTAAGACAAATGAAAGGGAAAGCTTTACCATTTGTTGTATCTGTGTGCTGTACCATGTTGTTCAATAAAGGATTCCAACCATCTTTATCTTTGCTCTGTTTTTTCCATCTCCACATGTTTGAGCTGCACATTTCACTAAATTTCATGTTTGAAAGGAACAAAGAACTGCACAGTTGCAGCAAAATATTTATAGTGAGATTGCCCCACCCATAAACCAGGTACATTTAATGGGGTTTCCCATTGTAGCAGAGCCAGAAAAGGGCATTGATTTAAGTCACGTGATGGGATGGGAGTTATATAAAAGGCAAGTTTTGGGGCTACCTGGTGATGCTATGTGAAGTATGCTTAATAGAGGAAACAGTGGAACATGTAATGATGGTATGTAAGGTATATGAAAGAGAAAGGCAAAGTCTTAAGGATGAAATGCAATCACTGGGAAGCCAAGAGTTCACATTAATTGAAATATTAACTGACGGATTAAATGCAGGGAAAATGATAAATGCAATCATGAGATTTATCAGGATAAGTGGATTAAAAAATAGAATATAATTTTTTCTTTATTGTTTGTTTTGTTGGTTCATTCTCTTCACACTCCACCACAGTAGGTGGCGGTATGCACCTATGAAGTTGGTTCGCAATCGCCATAAAATCAAAGAAGAAGAAGAAGTAGTACCTGGTGATGCGTCATCTTTGGCTCCGCCCTCTCGTGGGACCCGATTCATGGTATCTGTCTAGGTATGTGCATTCACATGATGTGTCGATCTTTTGGTAACTTTGTGGGTGCGTTTGCTCATGTTATCTGTTTGACAATAGGACCATTTGGCTACTTGGTTGTTGGCGTAGGCTGTCTGCTACCTCAGGTATGTGCGTTTTATTTGTTGTTTCATATAAGCTGGTGTACTGCACCATTTCAGCATGGTTTGGCGTTCGTTTGTGAACTGTGAACGAGCCACTGCGAGGACGTTCTTGTTAGTGGGTCATTTCCACAAACTTTTGGTATGTATTGTTTTGGTCGCGTTATGCGCCAGTTTCTTATTTTATTAATACGCTGCTATATGCTCGACAGGTTGATCTGACCTTTCCGATTACCGTCTGGGAACAGAGAGGGTTTTGGCCCGAGTGTGTGACGGCGCTGCTGTTTTGCCTGTGGGGGAAACTTTATGGAACGCCAAATAGTTCAATTGACGCCACTTGCCAAAAGCGCGTCATCTTTAAAACGCCGATTTTTACGGCGTTCAAGTCGAAAAGACGCCGCAAAGTACGGCGTTTTAGCTAACAACTGCAATATTATCAGCCCACGTATGTGGTCATTTGGATACTGCATGCTGATTGGTTGTAACTCTTCACATGTTCAGGAAGTGTTGTTCTAGTAAAGACGAAGTCAGACGTACATGTGTGAGCTCTTACTTGTTTCTTGGTACGACACTAATTTGAGTGACTACACGAGAATAATACATGGTGTCAGAAGTTTATTGACTGTGGCATGATGGATTCATCGGGGGTTCCTACACCGAACATGGATTGGGACTCTGTAAACTTGCCAGATGCATGGCGGAGATTTCGTCAGCACGTGCAGCTTATGTTCGCCGGACCGCTGCATGACAAAACCGAAGAGACCAAGTGCAGCTATCTGCTCCTTTGGGTAGGCGAAAAGGGGCGTGATGTTTATAATACATGGACATTGTCAGCAGACGAGTCGAAAAAACTTAAGTCATATTATGATAAGTTTGAGGAGTATGTCATGCCAAGAGCCAACCCGATCTTCTCGAGGTACAAGTTTCATGAAAAAACACAAGGGGAACACGAGACATTCGAGCACTTTGTCACAGAGCTTAAACTGCTTGTGAAAGACTGCGGATATACGAACAGTGACGAAATGGTACGTGACCGCATTGTTTTTGCAACTAACTCCCCTAAAGTAAGAGAGAAACTGCTATATCAAGGCGCTGATCTTACACTCGAAAAAGCTATTGATATTGCACGTTCCCATGACGCAGCACAAGAACAGCTCAGGACGATAAACTCGCATGCAACGGCAGTGCAGAACCAAGCCGCGCACGCGGTGTTAAGCAAAAAGACAACAATGTACAGGAAAAAACACGAATCGCCAACGACGGAAACGGATAGAGTTACCGACAAAAACAAGTCATGTGATCGATGTGCACAGAAACACAGCCAGAGAGACTTGTGCCCGGCAAAAGGCCGTCGGTGCAAAATATGCAACAACTCAACCACTTCGCAAAGGTATGTAAATCAAAACAACCTTCTACACATAGAACTGTGCACACAGTGGAAAATACAGGCATCTTTGAGTCGGATGAACTGTATATTGATGCTATTAACAAAGAGTATGGAAATACAGAATGTGAACAGGCCTTTGTTGAACTGGAATTAGGATCTCCAACAAAGAAAGTTAAATTTAAGTTGGATACTGGGGCCCAGGTGAACATTATTCCAGCCAGTAGATTTAAAATCCTGTTCAGTACAACAGAACTGAAACCTGCAATGCGCCGTCTAACAGGCTATGGTGGAGAACCACTTGATGTTAAAGGGACATGTCAGTTGAACTGTAGATACAAAGACACAGTGGATTTGCTGGAATTCTATGTTGTGAACACACCTGCACCCCCTGTACTTGGTTTGAGAGCATGTATAGACATGGGGTTGATAAAGCTTGTCTTTTCAGTGGATGCAGACACAAACAAACCCTGTGGTATCATACAAGAGTTCCAGGATGTCTTCCAAGGGATCGGTCAGTTCCCAGGAGAATGCACTATACATCTGGATCCTGCAGCTGTCCCTGTTGTATATTATAGTCGTTTTTGATGGGTAAATTACTGATCATATGCTGTATTAATATTATATTATGCCTAAGGCCTGTTGTTTCTACACAAGGCTATAATGACACCCAGTTAAACTTTTGTTTCCTCAGTTATCTTTCGTTTTCTCAGTTTCCTAATTAAAAGAGACCAGGTGCTATCCTGCAACTATACCCCAATTGTTCTCGCCACAATTAGTTTGAGAAACAAGGTCGACATAAGCGATAAAGAAGAGGACGCCATTTCAGATTAGTTTTCTTTCGTTTTCTCAGTTTCCTAATTAAAAGAGACCAGGTGCTATCCTGCAACTATACCCCGATTGTTCTCGCCACGATTAGTTTGAGAAACAAGGTCAAACAACCAATAAACAAGAATACGTCATTTTAGATTAGAGAATTCGTCCAGCTGTACTTTGCTACATTAACAAAAAGTTGGTTATGTCAGGGAAAGCCAAGGCCAATCGAAATAATAAACAGAGAACGTCACTTTAAGATTTAAGAAGTCCAGCTGTCATTTTAGATATGAAGAAGGATTCAGCTGCACATAAAACAAACAGATTAATTGTGGCAGACTGAGACCAATGAGAAGAACATACGTCATCTCAGATAAGAAGTGTTTGATCTTACTGTATAAAAATGGAGTCAGATGTTTTCACATTCAGAAAACGAGTCGTTTGATTTTAGTTCAGGAAATAAATAATAGAAAAACAATCCGTTTTCCTTATTTTCTTTTTGGTTTTGATTTGAAAAAACGAATGAAGGAATGATACATGGGGCCATTTTTGTAAACTGTTATTGTAAAATAAAAAAGTCTGATTAAAAAAAGGGGACTTCAAATTTATATGGTGGGCCAGAAAATATTGCTGGCGGGCCACTTTTGGCCCGCGGGCCGCCTGTTGCCGACCCCTGCCATATATTGTAGTATTGAAACACTTTATATACAAATGTCAAAAAAACGTACTAAAATGAATGAACAGCACTAATAAAGCATCATTCCTACAGATCTTTAACTAAAAAAAGTTGGTTTAGGGTTTAGTTACTCTTTAATATCATAGCGCTCTATGATTGGCGGAAGTAGTCCAGCATCCTGAGATATCACTGGAAACACGTGAAGCGCTGCCGGGCATACAGACCATTACTACAAAGTCAGGATGAGTAGCTGAGTGGGCTGCATGTGCCAAAGTAGTATTATTTTAATGTAGCTAAAGGCATGAGTTCGAATCCGAGCTCCGTTCATAATTTTCCTCTCTTTTGTATTATTTAATTATTATTATCATTATTATTATTATTATTATTATTATTATTATTGCTGTGTGTGTGTGTGTGTGTATATATTTTTTTTTTCAAGTGACATCTCTCAGTGTTGTAAATATGTTTGAGTTTTATTTGGTTAAATGTACCTCATTAAAGCTTCCATAATGACCCAGCAAACATTGGTCCGACGGCAACGTTGTGTCCCTGGCCAAAAAATCGGTGAAAATATGTAACACAGAACATTTCATAAAATGCATTTAGACTTTTGACTTTTACTACGTGTGCTTCAATATTTATACCCTGTTGTGAATCGGTTGTAAGAGGACGTCACTAGGTGTCGTCTTTTACATGTGCATTTATAGTCTATCATGACCCTCTATAAAAAAATCATAAACCTTCTATGAAGTCATTGTGAAATATACAAATACTGTGCTTACATCATGGTTAATACTGCAATAATTAATTTTTAAGAGGTTGTGATTAGACGTCCACTGACGTCTTTTACATGTCTAGACTAGACTAGTAGGAAAAAACTGAATATTCTTTATGAAATACACGATTTGTATACAAAGTAAATATATTACTTTATCTTGTTTAAAATCATAATCACAAAGTTCCCAGTGTGATTGCAAAGCCACAATAAATTTTAGTCATTATTTCAACCTGTTTTATTGAATGTATGCATATAAATGTAACGCGTTACTGTAATCCGATTACTTTTTTCAAGTAACGAGTAAAGTAAGGGATTACAATTGCAAAAACAGTAATTAGATTACTGTTACTTCCCCGTAAGCAGGCTGCGTTACTGCGTTACATAACCTTGATTTTTTTTTTTTAACCTTGATTTTGTTTCGTGAGACTCCTGTTATGACGCGAGTCGAGTGACAATGATGTATGAGCGCCGCGCCGTCAGTCAGTGTAGTGATGATGAACGAGAAGAGACAAAATGGAGGGCGGAAGAGAGCAAGACCATACGGCATTTAATGCTTGGAAATACCGACATTACTTTGAGTTTGACTCGTTAAAAGGCGACAAAAACATCAGCGTCCGCTGTACACTCTGCGTTGGAGTAAAACTTTTATCCACAGCGAAAAATTCCACCTCAAATCTGAGCAAACACCTAGCAAGCCGGCACGGGAATGTGAAACTTACTGAAAACAACACTGAACCCCCCGCTGACATGACCGCTGCGGCTACATCCAGTTCCACCGGGCGACCCTCTGTCGGGCCATCTCCTGCTAAACAGGTGAAAATAGACTTAAAAGCGAGTTCGACAGCACTTAGTGCCGGTGAACTGAATAAGCTCGTCGCTGGCTATATTTTTGAGGACATGCTTCAAATTTCCACTGTTGACTCTGAATCGTTCCGACGCATCGTAGAAAAAATACAGACCAAACACGGTGTCAAGCTGCCACAGAGAAAGTCGTTTGCAGGATACCTTGAGAGGGAATATGACATAATGGACGCTAATTTGAAGGCTGCACTTGGAGATGTATACTTTGTTTCAACCACGGCAGACATCTGGACGGTAAATAACAAAAGTTTTATGGGTGTAACAGTTCACTGGATTAATTCCACTTTACAGCGCAACAAGGCTGCCCTAGCATGTAAGAGAATTAGAGGCAGGCACACCTATGATGTAATTGGAGCAGAGATTGAAGAAATCCATTCATCATATGGACTGCATGGCAAAGTTGTTGCCACTGTAACTGATAATGCTAGCCTGACTACATCAGACTTCGTACTTCCGCTAAATTTCATTACGCTTCTGTACTCAGTCTGAGATACCTCCCATTCAAACCGTTTTCCTCCGGTCTCAACACGACCGTCCAATCAACGAACAGAGGGCGGGCTGAGAGCCGTGACGTAGACGCTAAACGCCGAATCACGGTTGTAGTTTGTTGTGGACATGGAGACACAGAAAGCTATTTGCTCTGTTGTGGAGAACCGGCACTTGGCTGCCAACTTAAACCCAAACAAGAAAAGTGTTTGTTAAACATTTGAATGGAGATTATGTTGTTGCCCTACTCCCGACAAGTTTTTGGAAAAGTTTAATTTATCAACTTTACCGATCGTCAGCGAGAAACTGTGTGCAGCACAGCTTGACGTGCACAACGATCGAGAAATCATGGAAGGGAATTATATTGTTCACAGTTAATGGTGGAGGACGCGTGGGCAAGCATTCTTTGGTGACATTCCTGATTAACCAGAAAATAAGGTAGGAAGATTTAATTTATATATAGTTATGGTTGTCTGGTGGAAGAGTTTGAGAGGAGAGAGGGGCTTTCCTCCCGTTAGACGTGAGTGGAAACACACCGTAAGGATAGTGTTCAACTAGCTCTGGCCCGTTTTACTTTACATAATCTGCAAAAGTCTTTCATAGCCATGTTAACTCTGGTATTTCACTCGATGGGTTTGTTTTCACATCATACGTGTATTTTACAGCAGAGATTCGATGCGGCTGATCCGGCTCATAGAGCACATCATATCCAAATGTTATGTGTGATTGGCTTACGTTTAGACCAATGATTTTAAACTTCAGACAAGCCCCTCCCACGAGAAGGAAAACTATTGTCAATTATGCCCAGCCAGACTCTGTCTATGAAGCGAAGCAAAATAGCAGAGGATGGTATTACCAGGCTATGATAATGCATCTAATTTTGCCAAAGCATTCAAAGTGTGTCAGCTCTGTAATTTGGAGTCTGAATCTGAAAATGAAGAAGGTGATGATGAGGAACCAACTTTTACAGATGTCATAGAAGCTCTTTTAACCGCATCTGGTGATGGACAGTTTAGCCTCCCTCCACACTACAGGTGTGCATCACACACAATTAACTTAATTTCAACAAGCGATGTTGACAAACATCTAAATTCCTGTACAGAAACCAAGGCTGTATATAGGAGTAGTTTAGCAAAATGCTCTGCACTTTGGACAAAAGCAAGTCGATCAACATTAGCGTCTGAACAGGTGGAGGAAGTCAGCCGCAGGAAACTAATGGCACCCACATTCACAAGGTGGAATGCCCTGTATGAGGCCATTTCCAGAATCATCACAATTCCGATGAATGAGCTGAATCCCCTGTGTGTAAAACTGGGAATCAAGTGCCTTAATGAAAGGGAGTACCTATTCTTACAAGGGTACTGCACTGTAATGAATCCCCTGACTGTAGCATTAGATATCTTACAAGGTGATGAGTGCACCTATGGGGCTTTACTACCAACACTTACAAGCCTGATGTCAAAGACACTTGCCCTGAAAGATGACCTCTCTAGAATGACAGCCAGCCTTCCAGATGTTATTGTAAAGGTAAGATTATTATTTGATAATTGATTTGGGTGGATTTGTTGAATTTATTCAGATCTTACACTTTCTTTGTTTTAAGCAGTGAGCACAATTATTAAAATGATAGAATATAATAAAAGATCAATTATTGATATATTATCCCCTGTTCAATATCAGGGATATCGATCATCATTAATCATGAATATTAATCTTAACATCAATATAAGATTGAAATAAAGATGTAATAAACCTGCCTCAACTAAAATTAAATCTCATACAGTATTGATAGCACATGAGATGGCTTAGGTCAGTAGAGCCCACAAAATAGGTAAAACAGCCAATTTATATAGTCAAATAAATATATTCTTTGTTATATCATATTGTATTTTACAGGCCATCAATATTCGTTTTGATGCTGTACTGGATAGCCAGGAAGGACTTCTTGCAGCGGCCACGTGTCCCAAGTTTAAACTTCGATGGCTAAAAGATGAGTGTAGGAGAGAGCATTTGAAGGTGCTTCTGACAACAGAGTGTCGTAAAACTGCTCCTGCAGCTGACAATGCTAATGTGTCCCAAATGGCAGCCTGCCCAGCTGAAATGGACTTTTTTTGATTTTGAGAACCAGCCTACAGAAAGCGTTTCGGCAGAAAATGAAGTAACTGACTATTTAAGGTCAGGGTATGAGCTTGAAATTCTTAATCAGTTCCCAAACATCAAAAAGATGTACATGAAATACAACGCTCCAACTCCATCCAGTGCACCAGTGGAACGGCTGTTCAGTTTAGGTGGATTGGTGCTTTCCCCAAAACGGAACCGACTGTGTGATAGGAGGTTTGAGAAGCTTCTGCTGATGCGATATAACCACTGTTTCACTCCGAAAGAAAACAAAAAAACATAGGGCCTTGTCAGGGTAGCCATAAAATGATGACTGGACTAACAGCCTAAATGTGGCATGCAATAGCATTTTCTGTTTTGGTAAACTTATTACTCTCCTGCAGTGCAGAGTCTGCACTTTATTGTTGACGTAGATGTTAATAATTTGAGTTTGAAATACAGTCACTTTAAATATGTTTAAATGTTTAACATTTTTCTGAACATTTGCTGTTGCATTTGCACTGTTGCATGTAATTTAAATTTTGCTTGATGCAATGTTCATAAAGATAAAAACTTGAAACTAATAAAGCAAGTTTTAAGAAAAGCACCCCCTAGTGTTGTTATTACTAAATCATTTATAGTATACGCATAATGGTATCATTAGAAAGAAGACACTTTGAGCTTAATATTACAGGTTTATTTTAATTATTTAATTAAGATAAAAATTAAAAAAGTTCATTGGAATACAACATTTTTGCATAACATCTTTTTTATTACTTACAAACTTAATGATAAATATGTGTGTGAAACCTTATTATTTATGCTTATGTTAGCATATAAAATGCAGTTTCCAAACCAGGAAATAAAACGTCACACAAAGATCGTTGGATTCGTTATCTAATTGGCTACACGTTCTGTCTATCAGTATTTTTCATAAAGTCATTGGAGGAACAAGTGAGTCAAATGACGTCACTGTTTTTGACAGCGCTGTTTGGATATAATGTATTATAATCCCGCCTACTTTTAGAAACGAAGTTTGACTGCTGGTTTATGTGTTTAGTGGAACCTGTGTAATCTCAAAGTGTTACGATGTAAATAGTCTAGGGTTGCCACCTGTCCCGGTTTTACCGGGATTGTCCTTCTTTTTAATAACCTGTCCCGGGAAATGTATCAACTCTCCCGGGACACTGAATGTCCCGGTTTTCGAAACGCTATGTGAATATGAAATTTAGCGCGCGCACGGCAGAGAGGGAGACCTGGGGCACGTTCAATCTCACACCGGTGCACAACGTTTTGCTACGGTTTCCGGGTTGAACGACATGTTTCCTGGAAACGGTGTGCAACGGAATGCAACAGGTTTTAGAAGCGTTTTCTCTTGTTTGGTGGGTGTGTCAGAAATGTCGGCCCAATCAGCGGCAAGATGTATAAAACCACGCGGTAGTAAAGAGACAGCTTGCTCAATGGGTTCAAGTTGGAATGTTGTCTTTCATTCTGGACGGCAAGGTCAGTGACTGTAACATTGAGGGTCTTTTACAGTATTAAACACACATTTATAACGATTTCATCAGTCCTCAGAAACATTAAAAAAAGAACACAAAGAATGGCCTCTCAGCTACCGTAGTTGCAACGCTTACCTCATCACAACAGGGCGTTCAACGCATCACCATTTCTGTTTAATAAACGTTGTGCAACGTTTTGTCGGGGCTGAACGCAGCCCTTGCGTCTGTGTGTGTGTTTGCCTCATTTAGCGCATGTAAGACAGAGAGCTTCCTGATTGGCCCGTTTCAGGACATCAACCAATCAATTGTCAGTGTGAGCGGGCTTTTATCTCTTCTCCCGAACCAAACTAATCAGTGTATCTAGAAACAGGAGCGCCATGACAGAGGGAGAGTGCCCCAAAAGCGAAAATATAAGACACATTTTACACCAGACTACACGAAAGTGTATCCCTGTCTTAAAGGAGTTAAAATCTTGCATGGTGTAGAGTTTGTAACAGTGACTTCAGCTTTTCCCATGGCGGGTTAAATGATTGTAAAATACATGTTGAGGTGAGTTCAACAAGTTGAATTTCATGTGCATATTTGCTAGTTGCTATTTAGACCTGTTTAAAGTTGCAATGGAATATAAATAAAAACAGTTTACATAAATAATATAAGCAGCTTTAATAAATTGTAAACCTGATTTACATATTTTAACATAATGTACAAATAATTGGGTAACACTTTACATAAGGTTCATTAGTTAACACATAAGTTAGCATAAAGCAATTTTTTTATCTTTGTTAATGTTAATAATACATTTATTTAAATGTTGTTAACATAAGTTAATACACTGTGAACTAACATGAATAAACCATGAACAGTATTTTTATTTACTAACGTTATCAAAGATTAACAAATACAGTAACAAATGTACTGCTCACGGTTAGTTCATGTTAGTTAATACATTAACTAATGTTAACAAATAAGAATTGAAAAAAGAGAATTGTAAAGTTTTGCCAATAATTGCATAAGCCTATAGAAATATTATGCTATTTGGGGGGGGGGGGCTTGTGAGCAAACCAATTGGCCGGGTCATCTATATGTCCAGGTTTTTTATCAGACATGGGTGGCAACCCTAAAATAGTCCTCAGATTGTATATTATATTCTATTACCAGACGTTCATGCGAAATCTGGTGTAAACAACAGACTACATATATCTATATTTCATGGATTATACGCATTTGTGAACAAAAATTGTCATGATGAATTCAATTAGACTGTTTTCATGGGTTATTCACAAATCTGAAACAGACTGGATTCGACTCACGCTCGTAATATCTTACCAAGGTAAGAAGTCCCGTATTTGCATGTTGTCATCTGGATTACTGTAACAACAAAATACTACATTTATGATGGTAGAGCATATGCATATCAAAACAGAGACCATACAGTGATGCTAAACCCGTAGACCTTTGAAACGATGTTTATTAATGTTGATATTAATATTTTTAATGTTTGTAGACAGTTGGCTATATAGATATTGTTAGCAGCGTTAAAAAAAACGACGTCATCACGCCCACTAATTAGTGCACGTCGAGAGGTCAAAACAGAGAGTGTTTAATTTGATTCAATTTTACATGATGGAATAGAAAGAATAGAATTAGGCTGAAAGGTCTTGCTTTATACTGTAGCATATTCAGGTCGTGCATCATATTTTTGAAAAGTAACTTAGTAAAGTAACTAGTAAAGTAACTAATTACTTTTGAAAATAAGTAATCAGTAAAGTAACGGGATTACTTTCTTGGAGAAGTAATCAGTAACTAATTACTTTTTCCAAATAACTTGACCATCACTGGTCCTTAAGACCTCTTTTAAGGGTTAAGATGCTTTCTGAATTACGTTTTTTGTAGTAGGATTTTTTTCTTAAATTTTAAGAGTAAACGCCCACATTTCTAAGAATTTTCTTAGAATTGCATCACTAGGAGCTACTTTTTGCATTAAGGTTTTTATGAATACGGGCCCTGCATGGTCTCTTATCAAACGTAGCAAAGATTTAAAAAAGAATAAATTATTAAACAGTCTTCTCTTATGAGTAAATTAGACGAATTATTGAAAACAAACAATAAGTCTGAAAATGATTTGACTGAATTAAAAGCTACACAACTTTAACTCAATAAATTATACTCCAATTGACATGGCCAAAGGCTCTTTTAGATCCAGGGCCAAATGGATAGAGGAGGTAGAAAAAATACTAGCTATGTTTTGCTCACCACAGTTTGCCAGTTTGCTGCTGGGGACGACTCCTGGTCAGTGTGTGTGTGCGTGCGTGTGTGTGTTTATCCAGGAAGACATTACGTGCCGCTCATTTACGGACAAAGTTACCGTTACCCGCCTCAGGGGAAAGCCCTTTGGGCCACCATGACTTCGGCTTGAGGTATTGGGTTTACTTTATCTGCCGGTGTTTGTATCGGAATGTCTTTGTCAGGATCTAGCTCCCGTGAGAGGCTAAGTATATGGCTACTCTTGCGGCCCATCCCACATGCTCTGGACAATCAGCTTAGCACGAGTTGTGAAGGGCGAGATGAACCCCAGCGGATCATATTGCCGGGCCAGCACCTTATAGACGTTTCTCATGGTTAACGATCCATAGTCCAGGGGCCGGCTCTTGTAGCCTAAGGTGTCTGTTTCCCAGTGCCAGCTGAGTCCAAGGGTTGGTTCTGCCATCCCAGACTCATTGTGTGACAGCCACCTCTCCATCCCGTCAGACCTTGCTTCTCCAGGTAGGTGCTTAAGGACGTCGGGAACATTGCAGGCCCATTGGCAGATCTCGAATCCTCCTGGAGCCAAGATTTCCAGGATCTGATCCACCAGCTCTTTAGCCTCTTCTGCTGTGGGCACACTCTGAAGACAGTTGTCCATGTAGAAACACTCTTCCACTGAATTCCTGACCCTTTTGTCTGGTCCACCATGTTCTCTTGCATGCTTCTGGAGAGCAAAGATGGCGCAAAAAGGTGAACATGCAGTGCCGAAAGGCAAAACCTGCCACTCGAAGATGTCTGGGGGTTCGTTTCGCTTCATGTCCCTCCAAAGGAATCTAAGGAGCGAACAGTCTTCTGGGAGGAGCCGAACTTGGTGGAACATACTGCGAATATCTCCACTGACTGCCACCGAATGCTCCCTGAAGCGCAGCAGGACTCCAAGCAAAGATGGTCCTAGTGTAGGTCCTGGAAGAAGAGCGTCATTCAGGCTTCGACCCTGGAACTGGTACGAACAGTTGAAGACCAGACGACTTTTCTCATTATGGCTCACTAGGTGGTGGGGTATGTACCACGATTCCTCCGTGAGTGGGGCTTCCTGTGGATCCACCTTTCTGACGGCTCCTGTCTCCACCAGCTTGTGGATTGCCTCACAGTACTCACTAGCCCGTTGGGGGTTCTTTTCCAGCCGCCTTTCCAGACTTCTGAGACTTGATTAGACGGCCTCTTTAGGTGCTCTAAGGGAGGGATGTTCCCGTTTCCGCAGCAGTGGGGTTGCGTACCTGAGAATTCCTGCAACATTTACTCGCCTCGTCTTATTCTCAAGGATCTCCACTGCTTCTGTATCTTGCCTTGAACGTACAACCACTTTGCTGTTTTGGTAGGGCAGCATGTCCATCTTCCAAAGCCTTTCTACGTTCTGTGCCAGCTCTGTCTGAGGGGAGATACTGGTGAAAAGACACTGCCTGGTACTCGTTGTACACTGCATGAGATGAGCAGGTCCTTGTAGGGTCCATCCCAGCCTTGTGTGAACAGCTGCTGGTCCTCCTGGTGGGCCAAGTATCACCGGCTCGATTGGTGTTAAGAGATTGGGGTGATCCGCACCTATCAGTATGAGTGGCTTTACATGCTCCAAGGGCTCGAGGGGAATATCTGCCAGATGCTTGTACCCTTTCTTCAGTCGAGCAATGGGGTAGGTGTGATCTGCCAGAGCCAAGCATGGGGAGGTAAAGGCGTCTGCGCTACGAAAGGTCCTCTTAGGACAGGAAGGGGTGGAGATACTGAATGAAACAGAGGATCCCTTCAGAGTTTGAACCTCTTGACTGATTGTGCGGAGAGCCAGCTCCTCAGGCTTTCTTTGTAGGCCTAGTTTGTGAGCAGCCTCGGCGAGGAGCATTGTTCGCTCGGAGCCATCGTCCAGAACAGCATACGTGTCTAGTGTCTTGTCTCTGTTGCTCAGAAGAACCCTGACGACTTTCAGCAGAACACGTGAATGCACCGATGGTCTGTCCAGGTAGAGTATGTCTGTTCCAGAGCTTACCAGGCAACTCTCGGTCTTCGGCGGTTCTACCCTGGGACGCATGTTGGCAACGTGCAGTATCCTTAGGTGCCTCTCCTGACACAAGTCGCAGAGCCTCTTGAGGTCACACTGGGCTGCCTGATGGGCTCGCCCACATTTCCAGCATCTCTTGTTTACTCTTATCCACTCTCTGATTTCCTCTCTGCTGAGTTTCTGAATTTCAGAACACTTATTTAGGAAGTGGTCGTTGTTCTCACAATAAGGGCAATACGGGTTCGCCTTGTCTTTTTTTGTTGGTTTAAATGAGCTGTGACTCTCTTGCTTCCCCGTCTGACCGGGTACACGACTCTCTGCACCATGAAGTACGGTAGCTGCCGGCCGGCTGCGCCGCTTCTCTGCTCTGTAGCCTGTGGGCCCTGTGGCGGTATAGACATCAGAGAGGTTGTCATAGCCTTGACACCAGGACTCATGTCTTAGTCATTCTGCTAAATCTTGTAAAGTGTGAGTATGCCCAGGACCATAGAACATCTGTCGTCTGAAGTTTGCTCTCATCTCCGTAGGAAGCTTAGTGAGAAGCCGAGCCACATGAGAGCCACATCTTAGCTCCACATCACCGTGTGGTCCCAACGTCTGTAGCATGCCCACCAGTGACTGCACATTCAGTGAGAACTTTTCAAAGGCAGTTACATCTCCTCTCTTGATCTCAGGCGTGTCCATGATGGATGCAATCCTCTTTCAGGCTACATGATGTGGTTGGCCAAACTTCTCTGTCAGGGCAACCATTGTGTCTGTGTAAGGCAGGGGTGAGTTAATGAAGGAGTCGGCGATGAGACAGGGATCCTCAAGTTTCACATGATCCACAAGAATCTGGTACTTATAGAGCTCAGGGGCATCAGCAGGTAGCAGGTTTGTTAGAGCCAGTTTGAGCCTGGAGAACTCCATTGGGTCCCTATGGACGAAGAGGGGGATCCTTGGCGTTGGTCCCTGGTATTGTACTCGACCTAGTGACATGGATCCAGGTGAGTATGGTAGGCCTGGTGAGCAGTGAGGGTGGCTCGTGTCAGCCTGGGCAGGAAACTGAGCATAGGATCGAACTCCAGTGTTGAGTGTAGGTGAGTGATATTCTGACCTTTGAGGACGAGGCTAAGCATAACCTGGAGCGCTGCTTCCTTTGTACTGAGAAGAGTCTTGTGGGGCAGAGTGCTGGCGAGCATGAGCTGGGGTGCTAAATGCTGTTTGATTTCTCATGAGCTGTAGCTCTTTCATCATCCTGTCTATGATGGTGATGACTCTGTGCTCCTCTTGGTCCCTCCTGGGCATAGGAGGGTACTCAGCAGTGGGCCATGGCGGAGGCGGTGGATCTTTATAGTACTCATCTTCATCCATAGCTGAGTAGTCATCCGTCATTGCAGGAGGGGGAATGGGCCACCGATCTGTTTACGGTTTCTGCTGTTCTAATCTCTGAGCTTTGGTAGAGGTGGTCCATTGTTGTGGCGTCTGCCTCCTGACCTCTGTTGAATTGTCATAACAGTCCTGCTGACTTCCTTCATACCACTGACTGTAGTCTCTTTCATCATCAGTGTGATGCGCTTCAATACGGGGCATAGAGGTTTGTGGTTGTGACAATGATAGGCTCGTGCCTCTGAGGCTCTCATCCGAGCCAGGGACAAACTCATTTCTTGTGCCAGGGATTGCAGTCCCTTTTACATGAGACCGTGGGATCCACTCAGCCCCTCCAGGTGTTAAGGGGGGCATACTGTGCGGTGCATACTGTGCGGTGCTGGGCTAGACCTCGTTGGTTGCTTTCCTCCGATGACATAATCTTGTAAGTATGTTGGTTGTCTTATATGCCGTTTAGGCCTGACTGGCGTGGCCCATGATGCTTCATCACTCGGCTGCATAGTCCCAGCACAGCTGTGATCCGGCTCGAAGGACCATAAAATGTAGCGAAGGCTGACCTGAAGTGTAGGAGCTAGTTGCGTATGGATATAACAGTGTACCGGGGTGTCGGTCAAAACACAACAGACAGAGAGATAAATCAACTTGAGCCTTTTATTCGGCACACCAGAGAACATATATCAGAGGGGAGAGCCAACATTCAATATGTAAGAGGAAGCACACAGCAAACTCTGAATGAGAGCACAGCTTAAAGAAGAGCAGAGCAGGCGTTGGTGTGGGTAATGGTAATGGTTGCAGTGGTCCTTTAATGGGCGGTGCACAGGCTGAGGGAGGCTCCTTTAATAGAGGTAAGTCAGAGCTGTATTCATGGGCTTTATTGCATGGCATGTAGTAATGGAGATGAATGAGTGGCTGTATTTGAGAGTTTTGCCAGATTAATGCAGGTGAAGATGTGGTTTCCCTGTAAAACATAACCACAGGATTCCAGAGTAACACTACTGCACTTAGACATTCATGACATTAAGAAATATAGCTACAGCTTCTCCCCTCATATAATAACAATAGCATATAAACAGATGTGTCCCAGATGACACATTTACATCATTATCAGTATTTATACATCATATGTAATGTAACTGATATTAGTTAGCATGAACACATTGATGAACATTAATATAAAGTGAGTTAAATACAGCTTAGTATGACTGTTTAGCTAATAGCACGTGAGCACTATTAATAACGGACATTTAACGTGAAAACATATAGACATCGAACTGTACTCACTCTGATCTCACGCACATGAGCACACAGCATCACAATCTGGTGCTTGTCTCAACAGCAACCCGATTCATGTGTCCAGAATTCTTAACACAGCGAGACAAACATGCATTAATGTGCAGCACCGTTTAGAACTAGCGCTCTTTCGCCATTGCGCCGTATGAGCAATTATCACTATCATAATAAAAGTCCACTTCCGTCTGGGTCTTTTGCACATTTATTCTCTGCTACAAATTAACACTGCTACGAGTTTACTGAGGCAGGTTGTTGGCCTCGTATAGGTATGATGACAAAATTTTCAAAAACCCCAAAGCTCAAAATGTATCACATGACTAGACAGAACAGGGGCCTCATTTATAAAGCGTTTTTACGCACAGATTTGATCTAAGACCGTGCGTACGCTCAAATCCACTCAAACGCTCAGATTTATAAAACTTGTCTTTGACGTGGAAAAGTACTTACCTCCACATCAAGTTCCGACTTGACGTACGCACGTTTCCTTGTGGCAATATTGCAGTATTGCAGGTAGGCATATTCGAAACTTTTTAATTTGTACCTTTTGTGGTCAACATGCAGAAACATTTTTTCATTTGTTTTGGAGTTGTCCTTATTCAAAAAAGAAAAGAAAATGGTTAGATTTGTACTCTTTTGTAAGAATTCATATATTTTTCTTAAGACTTTGGAAAATATTTAATTAGTTTTTTTCTCTTATGATATCTTATTACATAAGAAATATTATTTGATTAATGTGTTACTTTTGTTTGCAATGTTTATTATAAATAAATGTAAATATGGTGATTATAAACCATTATTCCGTTTTCAATTAGAAGTTAAGCAATGGCTACCTAAAATCTATTAATAATCTGATAAACAAGAAAGCTGCTAAATGTATTAATGTATGTCAGCATTTCCATGTTTTTATTTAATTATTTTTCTCTTTCCTCCCCTGGCTAATGTAAAAAAGTATTGAATATGTTTGATAATAAATAAATAAATAAATATTCGAAACTTTTACAGCGTCAACATCATCTGTATTAGAGCTTAGATCGGGCACAAAAAAACCACACGTTGTGTCCGAGCCCAGCCCGACCGACACATTACCGACAATGTTTTAATAGTGCGCCGTGACGTTCTCAACTACAATTTAGAGTTTTTTTTATTACAGAAATCTGTTTAGAATTATCTTAATGAGCTAATGCAACAAGGACGAAGCATGTAAACTGCGCTGTTTGTTTATTCAGAATAGAAACGTAAAAACATGCAACAATGATGCACACAGAAAATGAACAAACTGTGGAGAAGGCCTACTAGGCTACTCCAAAATAATTTAACCAGGTTTTAGAATATATTTTAAAACAAAATATGTTGGCCTATTTTGATATTTTAAAATGTAGGCCTATTCTAATGCAAAAAGATGGCGCCCAAGCTATAGGTTCAGAAAACGATTTTCTAGTTCGTCATCTTTTCAAAAAATATTTAAAAATATAGCAAAATTGTTTCGCAGTGTTTAAGGCACATGTAAATGTTACAGACCATGTGCTTTATTGAATGAAAGTAAAACCGATCGAATTTAATGATTACAACGACGTGAAAGGAACTAAAATGTGATGCCTCGATGTATCCAAGGGACATGCGACATTTAAGAGTGATGGGTATTTCAAAAATTAATACAAATTATTCCCATGCATCGATTTTAATGTTAAACATCTGTAAATCCAAATGAAACCATATGGAATATATTCCGACAGTTTAAGATACGATCTTTGAATTTTAAAGTCGAAAATATCTTATTTTAACACCGCCGCGCAGGAGGCATGGCAAACTGAAACAAAACTTTAAAGACACAAATATAATATATAATATATGTTAACTATATTTAAATGAAACCCGTGAATTGAAGGATCCACTAATAATCGCCTTAACTTGAGTGATGTCAATAAAGTTTCCACGTTAGAATTTAGAAATATTAAAAACTTAAGCAAACGACAACAAATATGTTTTCTTACCACTCGCCATTGTAGCAGTCAGAGAATTTGGCCTTTGAAAATGTAATATTTATATGCTAATTAATTAAATTAGGGGCGTTTAGAAGGCGGAGTTCTAAGAGCATTCAGCTGCGTACAATTTTAAGATCATTTGTGATTTATAAACCGCACATCTGGAAAAGAGGCGTACGCACGATTTTTTGTGCGTAAGCTCCTTTTCTCTGAATCACACTTACGCTCATTTCAGAAATGGTCTTAGATGAAATGTAGGACAGTTCCTACGTCGCACTTTTATAAATGAGGCCCCAGACATGCCCATTTACAAAGATACCAGGATTGTAAAAATCCGTTGAGGATTGAGAAAGTTATGATATTTTTAATATTAGAAATCAGAGGAAAAAGTGGATGTCTATGGAATGTCTGACCAAAATGCTGCTTATTCACATGTTTTTGCTTATAACTTTCTCATTTTATCAGATATTTCCATGAAATTTTAACAGAAGGTAGAATTTTGTTAGTACTTTCAAATTAAATTATAAATATTTACTGTTTTAGTCAGAATGGGCATCAGACTTTAGTTGGAATGGGCATCGAACCCATGGTTACCATGATTTTTAGAACGATTCCTGCAGAGGACGTTCTGACATGACTTTCACTGTAGTCTATAAGAAACGTAGCATGCAAATTTCCGCGATTTATTTAAATACAATCTTCTCCATAGATTTAGATTACAATGTTTCAGAACCAAGATAAAAGATATACCCAGCTAACACAAATACGTAACTGTTACGTAACGTCGACGTAATATGATGACCAAACTTACGTCGTGGCGACGAACTGAGTTACGTCGTGGCGACCGGAAAAGTGAAATTCCTGGATCCGTCGCCTGCACGTAACTTTGCAACGTAATCTGCCTGTCGTGGGCGCGTCGTGACAACGTAATGGATTAAAAGTTTTAAGTTAGTAACCAGTTAGTAATTTAAATCTTTTATTTAATATTCTTTGGGCGGACATCTGCAGTGTAACTAATTTAACTTGTCCTTATTTGCCCACTATTACCATAACATATGAATGACAGACTCAGAGCTTGAATACTTCATTTATTGAACATAAACATTACAAACATTTAAATAAACATATGTTAAAGATACAATTTGTATTTATGTGCCGAAAGATGGCGCCAGATCAAACAAAAACAATGATGTTGTTTACTGACGCTCTGAAGCAGCGTGGAATTATGGGATTTGTAGTCTTTAACTTTAGCCATCAATCAGACGAGAACGAGAAATCACGTTGATGGATAAGGTAATCAAGTCTAATAAATGTTGCGTTTGATGACATCGTTTATTTCATTATGTAAGTTTACATGTGATGTTCAAAACGAAATTGTTAGTCATATTGATATTACAGTATTAGTCCAAATTCGATGGTAAACACAGCTCAGAATTAAGTTTTCAACTTACAATGATTTTTCACATAATGTATTGACAGTATAAATCTTATTGTGAAGTGTCTTAAAATGACCATTTATATTGCTGTACAATACCTTTTGATGTGCATATCGTCCGCGGGAAGACGCGCTGATTACAGTAATGTTGTCATCAATATAATAGCATACGTTTTTTGAAGGGTTACGAATCAAAACAACTCACCCATCGCGTAAAACACAAGCAGGATCAGAATCTCAGTCTAGTTAAATGTTGTCGTGAAGCTCTCTCTATCCAGATAATGCAACACCAAATTGATCCTCCCTCGTTGTGTTCCAAACTCTTCTTGGGTCGTTTGGTTGGCCCGTACGCTTACAGGAGCTGACACAACCAGCGGCAGACGGTACAGAGATATCCATAAGTCCATAAGCAAGCGCATAGTTCCGCATTTGTCCACAACACTGGCTGCGTCCGAAAACTCAAGGCAGTGAGGACTGTGAGGACTTGTGGCCTCGCTGCCTCATGAGGACATGACTTCGGCTTTGGAGGCCTGAAGGCCGCTCTGAGAAAGGCTTTCCGACGCACTTCAAAGGCAGCGTGTTTGAAATAAAAACAGAGAGCGCCTTTGTGATAACTAATCACATATTTGAAAACTACAATACTAATTTCTCGCTAGAAATGAAATTAAAATGCTTAAAAAGTGAAAATATACGTTTATTTTCACAAAATTTTTGCTCCAGCCGCTTCCTTGGCCGCCATTTTATTTTTTCGAGCTCGACCAGTGTTCTCATGTGGGTTACGTCTAGGGATGTTAACAATTAATCGATCTTCGATTAATTGTCGATAAGAATTTACTCGATAAAACTTAACGATTGTTGACAAACAATATCATGCACGTGTGTGCGGCGCCTGCGCAAAACACATACAGTCGGAGAAGAAAAATTAAGCAAGCGCAAAAGTTAAACTACTAGCTATGATCACAACGATGCTCGATGCCAAGCACACGCATGTGCTTTTTAACGTCATGCGAGACGAGGCTGGCTGGCTGCCAACGCAACGAAATTACATCCGCAGTGGATCTGACAGGGTCCGACGCAGAAAATGCAAATACGTTTAGGATACTGAAAGCAAAGACCCTCTTCGGGGAAGCCTGCAAGATTCGCATAGCAACGCTGCTATATACAGAGAAGGAGACCAGAAGCCGTTTTTAATGAACAGATTAAAATGTAATCTTAAATTATGGCAAGAAACTGTCAAATGTAAACTGTAACTGACTGTCGTTACACCCTGAATGCCCGCAACATATATCACTGATCATCATTATTGACTGGCTGAGGCGCTGCGTGTTTTCTAATGGAAGGTTGGTATCTCCGTAATATAAGCATCTTTGCTGAAAGTACGTCTAAGCTGAGGTGACGACGAGAAAAGTGCCCCTCGTGTGCTTCTTGGATATAATTACAAACAGTGTATCAACGACTCGGAAAGCGAGGTAAACAACTTGATAAATAACACTTGATGATAATAAAACTGTTTTTTTGACATGGACTTTCATGCGTCTGTTGCAGAGTGCCCATGTGAGGCGGAGTTATTAGTCATTATTTCATTACGAGATAAGTTTAAATTGATAATTTTATCAAAACAACAAATACATTGACTCATTTTACAATCCCACTAGTATGTTATTTAGACAAAATAAAATCTTTTAATTTGCGTGAGGAAGCTGTCGTTTTTATGCACACTTTTATGTCATTGGCTATAGTATATGCCACTGCAGTGAAGGCTTATTGCACTGTTACTGTTAACGATTATTCGATTGATTGATCGTTAATTTAAATGATCATCGAATATGGGAAATTGCATAAATTGACATCCCTAGTTACGTCAGTAAAGGCGGTGACAAAGGGTCACATGGATATTAATGTCATTGACAGGAGACTGCACTGCCCCGTGTCAATGTTTTGAATGGAAATTTTCTCACGATTTACAAGTAGTAGAAAACATTACAGATATTGATAGTAATCAGCTGGACAAAATATATAACACTGGCCTAGTGGTTTTTGGAGATTTTACTGCAAATATCTTACAAATTGCACCTTTAAAATAAACATTTTAATGGATTCTCCATATAAGTTAAATTTAAAACGTCATTTCTGAATTGTGCAGGCGTAGTTTTGTCAGACGGAGAGAGAGAGCTGCGGTCCTCTTCATGTTCTGGTTGCCAGGGTAACGCTGCTAACCTTCACCAGTCCAAAACACCGTGTCCCACAAAACTTTAAAATAAAGACAATAATATAAATAAAGGTTAAAAAATATCTACACATTTTCATAAAAATCAATTTATTTGTTGTGAAGTTAGTAGTTTACCTGATAAAACGAAAATTCCTGTCAGATGAACATTCCTGTCAGTGTAGCATAAAACGCGGTTTATACTGTCGGGCGAGATTCTGTGAGCCTTAATAAGTATGTTAAAATGTTGTTTTCATAACTCCTAACCACCTAAAATAAGTTCTTGTGTATTTTAAACGGGTCTCAGTTCAGAGAAACAACTTCGCGTCCTGTCAGCCGCCGTTCTGCTGTGCACGCGCGGTCGCGTGTTCTGGTCGAGTTCAGCTGGGCGGGAGGCGCATGCTGTTTCAAATGTAAATGGCAGTTCGTGTGTATTTAATCTATTTTGACTTATTTAAGGGAAACTTTGAGACTGAAAAGTTGGTAACACTTTATTTTACGACCCGCAATGTACCGCGCAATTAAACAGAATTTACAGCATACCTGTTGGTAATAACAGAGTACCTCTACAGTACATACTTATAGGTATAAGGGAACAATGTGTTAAGTTTGAGGTAATAAGGGGGTAAGAATATGGAAAATTATAAATAATTTAATCTCTAAGTATTTTACAATTACAGGGTACATATTGTAATATTACGTGGTATGTATGACTTAGTCAAGTCTATGGGGAAATTATGTTGTTTTTTATGATTTTATTGTGAATTTTTCATATTGACTACTGAATGTTGTATACAGTCGATGTCTACGAGGCACATTGGCAAATAAATATAACAGCACATCACTTTTATTTTAGTAGTCTATATTACTTACTTTTAATAACAAAAGTCCAGCTGATTTAATGTGGTTATCTTTTTTTTAAGGTAAGTACAATAAAAATAGCAACTTATTCCCTATTTACCAGGAAACTCTTACATTTGCGGACATATTTGAAGTGGTGCTTTGCAATTTTAACTCTGAAACTCTTTTATTTCAAATGACACAATAATGACCACAAAGCAGCAAACTATTTGTTTATTTTTAATAGGTGTTATCATTGGTGGAATAAAACTTTGCAACATGTTTAAACACAAGTATTTTAGCCAAATATAATTCATGCAATGGCAAACCAGAATGAAACAACAGAAGATATCAGCTCCCGCTAAAACAAAAGAAGACTACATGCGTAGGCTACTGCGCAGGTGTAGAGCGTGCGGCCGTCTGCAGGAGGTTTGCCTGCTGGAATGCGATCCTGAGGTGAAATTTCTTTAAGAGGTTTTAAAAACTTTCTAGGTGACTGGTTTTGTTAATACATGACTCACGCATTTCAAACAATGTTTTTCAAGACAGTTGCCAGCTAACAGTAGCAGCAGGTTAGCTAGCACATAAATTAGCCTAAAGTTAATAACTGGCTCAGAAAACTTAGTTTTTTGTCAAGGCACAGTGAAGAAACATTTACTGAAAGCTTTCATTTATGTTTTTTATATGTAATGCAGAACAGCATTTGTGAGACGATATCAACTCAACATCTAAGTGGACAAGAACACCAACAGAGGAAGCCAGCCGCAAAAACAACGAAAAATTGTCATGACTTTTTATTTGAAATAAAAGTTTTGTGTTAATAAAAATTAAGTGTTGGCTTAATTATAGTGTTTTAAAGATGTTTTGAAATAAGTTGTTTTAAAATAAAAATAACAATATTCTGTATGTTTATGGTATTTACCCTATAACATTTATAACAAGAGGTGAACAAAGCACCACTTTAGTTTACAGCCCGCAAATATGAGAGTTACCTGGTAAATACACAGAACAAGGCTGTAACAAGCGCCACTTTAATTAACAGCCCGCAAGGTAAGAGTTACCTGGAACATACACAGAACAAGCGGGGAATAAACCCCACTTTAATTTACAGCCCCCAAATATAAGAGTTACCTGGTAACTCCTGTATACATATAGAGATCAAAGAGGTACAAGTTTCTATTATTTTTATTGTGCTGTTATATTTATTTGTCGACGTAGCTTGTAGACATCAACTGTAGGCTATACAATATACACTTCATCAGGTAAGTAGCAAATATGAAAAAAAAACATATTACACATAGACCATATTACCCATAGACGTAAGTCATAGACCACGTAATATTACAATAGGTACCCTGTAGTTATGAAATACTTAGCGAATGGTTTTCCATATATTTTTACCCCCTTATTACCCCAAACTTAAAATATTGTTCCCTTATAACTACAAGTACGTACTGTAGAGGTACTCTGTTGTTACAAATAGGTACGCTGTAAATTCGGTTTAATTACACGGTACTTTGCGGGTCGTAAAATAAAGTGTTACCCAAATATGCTTCTGAAATGGAAAAAAAATTGCATTCATCTTTTGTTTGGGTCTGGACACAAAACCCCATCCACACCACAAGCAATGTTCTTTTTGACTAAATTGTGGGGGAAGTATGTCTGGATTGCCATACCCATCCCTGGCATGCCACCTCATATCATAACATTGGTTCTCTATTTTTTGGAGAAGGGCCTTCCAACGCCACACTGAAACTAACATTTCTATTGGTTTTACTCTAAATATGTAATATGTGGCAGGTTGAGCATCAAAAGTTGCGGATGGAAATTAAACCAAATGTAAACAAGAGGAATCCGGGGGATACTTACGTTGAGTTATCCAACGAAGAATAAGATGGAGGGGCGACTTCATCTAATTCAGTACCTAATTTTGCATTTTGTAAACTGAATTATAACATTATAAAACACTATAATAACAAGTGTGACTTGACTTTACTCAATAAAAAGGTCGGACTCAAAAGAATGTTTTTTAATTTACAATTCAGACATTACTCCTGAATACACCAAGGATAGATAAGAATAAGCACAACTTAAAAAAAAACTTAACTTTTGGTTAATTAAAACAAAACTTGCTAACCCTGATCATGTTGGATTCAAAACACCTGATAAGAGTAAGTTCAATTAACTATATACTGGTACCCAAGAGTTAATGGGTGCACACGGGGATACATAAATACATTTTAAATTTCAAACATACCTGGGTATGTCCCATAACCAGCTTTCTGGAATACCCCCTGGTGGGTTAAACTCACTCCAACAACATGAGACAAAAGTATATTAGGTTGATGTCAAAACAAATTGACTGTCTTTGTTGACTCAGTTGTGTCATGGTTTGTCAAACAGTCATACCATGAAATGTGTACAACATTTGTAAAAAGCTGACTACTACTAGTACAGTGTACTACAGCTTATTACGTGTCTAGTTATTAAAAACCTAGGCAACAGCAAAGGTCCATTAGAGGTTGGGGACGGCTGTCACATGCAGAATTTTGACATCCCATTTGACCCACATCCAAAATCTCCTTCACTTGTTGTTCTGATAACCTCCTCTTCCAGCGCAGCAGCCCGGGCAAATACTGCTCACTAGAAAACATTGAAAAGATTTTATTTCTCATAAACACAAACTATTTTACGGACTGTTTTCTAAAACTAGCTGCAAATTGTATTCACAATTGAATAGTTCAGATGTAAAATCCTCCAAGTGCGTCTGACGTTTTCTTGTAGATGAGCATTTTTTTATCAGACTCTTAATGGATTCTGCCAACAAACTGATATTTCTGAATGGCCTGAGGTCAGGATTAAGCAGATTTGAAGCTAAAGTACAGTATTTGAGAGCATTCAGTTAATATCACAATCTCATTTTTGAAGTGGCTTTTTGGGGTTTTGGGGTTTTGTGGCTTTTGCACTTAAAATTTTCTAATTGTAGATGTAAAATTCGTGACATTCAAATGCAAATATAATTTGTTTCATCAGTTTCAAGGAACGCATACAATGTCTGCCAAATTTCAAAAGGAATTTTCATTTGCAAATGTACTGTACCATGTCATACAAGTTAAAACCCTGTTATATTCAAATTACAAAATCAATTACCCATTTGCTATTTCATTTCCACTGGTGTTGTGTATGCTTTTAAAAGGTCCTACGCACCATTTAGGTTTCACCTTTGAGGCACTAATATGCACTCTTTAAGCACAAATGTATACTTTATGAAATTTCACAGCTTTTGTAACCATTTTTGGATTATGGCGCCTGGCAAAGTTCAAATAAAATTTTAATTTCCTATGGGGTATTGGTATTTGGAATGTGTCTGTGACCCTCATCAATTTCTTATCCAAACTATCATAAGTTATTTTGTGAACCTGTCAATAAAATATGCTAAATGTCCATTCAGTTTGATCTTTTATCAGATAAAGTAGTAATCATATGATTATTTAGCCTACTTATTGACTGATTTATAAAACGATATAGTAACCTTACAGACTGTAATGTTTAAAGTGTGAGTGAGAATGCCCACATCTCACAAATTTTTTCAAATATTTGAATTAGGCTGTGCCATTGTTTCATTGACATGTATATTGCATGTCCAAAGGTAAATGCATGTTGTTTTTATGCATATAAAATTTTGTGCATATAACAGGCCTATTTATTTTATTTGACATTAAATCTGCCTTATTCTACTAGCTGATATATAAGTTTATATATTTATTGGTTGTAAAAGTGTTTAATATAAGCCACTCTAAAAGGTGGTTGATTGTGAGTGACGTCAAATGTATTTACATTTACATAAAACTAGTCAGGTGTTATTCGCTATAGCCTGGGTTTACCTGTCTTCTGGAAAGTTATGGTACAAAGTATCACAGGTAAGCTTCAGTGTTTCAACATCACAATAAAACAAAACTTCAGTCATTCTCATGAGGAGCTGATTCTGTTCATCATCGACATTCTGCAGGAAACAAAAGATTAATACATTATTGACCATGAATACGGAATACTACATGCTAAATATTGCATGCTGAACATACTAAAAGGGTTTTGATTATAAATTGCGTAACATTCTTAAGAATGTATTAAAGAATATAATTTTTATCAACACACATAGCCATAAACACTTTAATAAACACAAATATATATTTTTACCAGTTGAGCAAACTTCTCATGCAAATTTTGAACATCTTGTCTTATCCTTTCTTCAACATTTTTCCATCTCCTCTGCAACTTTTTGAAGTTGATCTTCATCAAGCAATCCAAATACACACGTGAAACACAGTTGCACGCTAGATTCGCAATGATCTATCAGACAGAACGATGAAAGAAGGGGCACACACTGAGGTTGAGATTATTAGGCTACATTTAATACAATCTTCGTTTATAACTTACCGTTCTTATCTCCTCTGCTGGTTGAGTCTGAGGCAGAGATTCACACTGCTTTTCAATTTCCTCTGTCAGTTTATATATATGCTCGTCACTTTTTTCAAAATAACTTTCTAAACTCACCTGGTAATAAAATATATAAGAGAAATCACAATTATTTCAAATTTTTTCAAAAAGCCTAAACACAAAGGGGCGGTTTCTCGGAAAGGGATTAGACTAAAATAAATGTAAGAGCTGTCCAAACTGAAAACAACTTGCACTGACATATCTTAAAATACATCAGTGCCCTTTGTTTTGCCTTAAAATGCACACCAGTAATGTTTTTAGTCAGGCATTTTTGTTAAAAGTAGTTATATTTCGTAATTAAACTAAGGCCTAGTCTTGGTTTAAGCTAATCCCTGTCCGGGAAACCACCCCAAAATCCTATACACAATACATCATATATACAGCAGGGAACATAAGTATTTGACACATCAGCATTTTTATCAGTAAGGGGATTTCTAAGTGGGCTTTGACACAAATTTTTCACCAGATGTAGTCATCAAGCCAAATATTGAATTCATACAAAGAAATCAGAACATTTAAGTATACAAGTTGAGTCATG
The DNA here is from genome assembly GCF_027580225.2 of Misgurnus anguillicaudatus. Taxonomy (NCBI): domain Eukaryota; kingdom Metazoa; phylum Chordata; class Actinopteri; order Cypriniformes; family Cobitidae; genus Misgurnus; species Misgurnus anguillicaudatus. Next base: position 11,814,427 of record NC_073347.2, read on the forward strand.
GTAGGTGAAGTGGAATGACACAGGGAATAAGTATTTAATACATGAAGAGAACAAGGTGAAAATGGCATAGAAAGCCAGATCATCACTAAAATCTGTCAGTATTGAGAGAGAAACCATGCCCCCATCAGTACTAATTGATATCAGCTGCTTTAGTCCTAATTGATGGCCTATAAAGGCTTCTCATTATCCAGGAGGCACACAGGAGAGACTTCATGATGGGTAAAAGCAAAATACTCTCTCAAGATCTGCTTAAACTTATCGTTGAAAAGAATTTTGATGGGAATAGTTATAGACACATTTCCAGAATGCTGAATGTTCCTGTGAGCACTGTGGGGGCCATCATCCGGAAATGTAAAGAGCATCACTTCACCATAAACCGACCACAAACAGGTGCTCCACTTAAGATCCCTGTCCCAGGGAGTCCAAAGAATAATCAGGACAGTTCTCCAAGAGCCGAGAACCACTCGGGCAGAACTTCAGGAAGACCTTGCATCAACAGGTACTGTTGTTTCAATGAAAACTATAAGCAATGCACTGAACCATCATGGCATCAATGCACACTCACCATGCAAGACTCCATTGCTGAACAAAAAGCATGTTGAGGCTCAGTTAAAGTTTGCAAAAAGAGCATTTGGAGAAGCCTGTGGATTATTGGGAGACTATATGAAAGCAAAATTGAACTTTTTGGCAGTCATTCCACACACCAGGTTTGGATAAGAAATGGCACTGCCCACCACCCCAAGAACACCATATCAACAGATAAGTTTGGGTGGGGGCATCATGGTTTGGGGCTGCTTTTCAGCAAGGCAGACTTCATATTATTGAATGCAGGATGAATGGAGAAATGTACCGCGACATTCTGGATAAAAATCTGCGGCCATCTACCAGAAAGCTGAAAATGAAAAGAGGGTGGACATTTCAGCAAGACAATGATCCCACAAGGCCAAGGAAACAATGAAGTGGTTTCCAAGAAAGAAAATCCAGTTGCATAGAAAATCTATGGAGAGAACTGAAGATCAAAGTTCATAAAAGAGGCCCAAGGAACCTTTAAGATTTAAAGACCATTTGTGTGGAAGAATGGGCCAGAATCACTCCTGAGCAATGCAGAAGACTGGTCTTTCCAGGCATCTAGATAAATAAAATGTGTTTAATACTTATTCCCTATTTCACTGTATTTATTATGACTCAACTTGTATACTTAAATGTTCTGATTTCTTTGTATGAATTCAATATTTGGCTTGATGGCTACATCTGGTGGAAATTATGTCTCAATAGCCCACTTAGAAATTCCCTTACTACCGTAATAAAAATTCTGATGTGTCAAATACTTATTTTCCCTGCTGTGTTAGCAAAACAATGTGTCAGCATTATACTGTAGGTTACTGTATCTTTATGTCATAATGCTGAGGATCCTGATATGTAGGTGATGAACAGAGCTGATGATGAAAAATTACATACTTCTGCCAAGTGTTTCATCATGTTTTGCACAAGGAATAAAACATTATCTTCCAACTGTTTTAAGACATCAACACTTTCATTTTCGTCCAGATTACTGATTTTGACAGCCAGACATCTAAAGGAAAATGAAGAAAATATTTTAAAAATTGGCATCAAAACAAGCAGTAAAGAGTAGAACTTCACAGCTGCATTTCTATTAAACAAAATGCAGGTATGAAGTATTTTACACAGTGGAGTCATAAATGTGTTTATTATTCAGTATAGATAATACCTGAGTTTCATACATGTGCTGATTGTCTTACACAGATAAACAAAGTTTGCCTGAAGTGGCTGCAGGGTTTCAAGAAGTTTATTCCTCTTAGCCCGCAGGTTGGATGTTCTGTGACTAATCTTCTTATTAATGAGTTGCAGGTTTTCAAGACGTTTCATCTCACCATTTACATACCTAGACAAAGGTTTATTTATATCAGTTCATATATAGAGCATACAGAAACAAAAAACAAACATGTTGTAGAAAATCACAATTTAGAAACTTACTTCTGAATAAAACTATAAAGCTCATCAAGACAGAGAATTTGTACCGAATTCATTAAAGTCGGGCTAAATTTGTTTGCATTTTGAATAACAGGTATCAAACACTGTAAAGAAAGAATACAAATAATGTATAAATGCACGCATTATCTTTAAAAAAAAACTTTAAATCCATCTTACAACCTTTTATACAACCATTTTACAACCGTATTATTTATCTAACTCTAAAGCCTATACCTGAGTGACATCCGTGTGCACCCTGATGAACCATTCATCATCCATTGACCTCTCATTATCTTCATCATATTCCTCCTCATAGTCCAGAATATTTTGTAAGACCCTAGAAATTTCATCCTGTGGCAGTTTAATAGAGACAGAGATTCACTCCTAAATCTTCATAAATGCAGTTGATAGTTTATTTCATGCATGAAAGATGAGTACGCGTGGAGCATATAATATCATACAAACATGTCCTACTTTCAGTATGGTCAGGATCTTCTGCTTTGCTCTCTCTAACCATCCTGAGATCAGCAGAGGGTCACATGCCCTGAAGACATCCTGTAAGTCTGGACTAAAACATAATCAAGTATATACTTATTCAATCAGTTGGTGAAATCTACAGAGATGTGAGCAGTAATGATCAGCATACACTACCTGAACAAAACACATTTTCCCCATTGCAGAAGACAGAAGGTCTCATTCACTGAAATATCTCCGTTTACAAGCAGGTTCAACTTAGTAAACAGGTGATGGATGTAGCTTTGAATCAGGTAACCCAGCAGCCCAGCATCTTTTAGTACAGTTGTTAATCGATTCATCTCATTAAACATCATATTCTCAGTGCTCCTTAGAAATTTCTCTATCTGTTCAGATCTTTGTGTTGTTGTGCTCTCTACAGGCATGATGGGAAAGTGTCGCTCTATATACTCATCTATTAACTGTTGAAATTCACACAACCAATCTTGAGGATAGCTGCTTTCTTTTTTGTCAACGTTAACACCATTAATTTTACCCCATGTTTTTATCATCACAGTCGCAGTGTGAATGTCCTGAGGATTTGAATGTACCCTCAAAGTCTCTCTTATAATATCAAGCGCTCTCTCTCCACTCACTACAAACTCTGTAGAGATCAGATCAGGATAAACATCAGACTGCTCGGTTTTTTCCGTGTTAGGTAGCTGTTCTCCTGTAAGCAGATAAGTTCCTGTTTATGAAAATGAAATTTGCTTAAATGCAAACTATGATGACAATATTCCACACTACAACCTGGTTATACAAACACCCACATTATAATCAACATAATCGGATTATAAACACATACAGTGGGCTCCAGATATCTTTTCTTTAAAAAATAAAACATGAAAACATGACAGTGAAAAGTTAAATTGAATGCACTGAAGCTGACTTCAAGAGTTCACTCAATGACTATTATAGAATAATGACAAGATAATGTCTTACCGTCTGTGGTTTCTGTGTGCATTATGTTGTTCAGTAAAGGTGTCTGACAGTCTTTATCCTTGCGCTGTTTTTTTCGCCTAAACCTATTTAACCTGTGCATCTTCTCAACTTCTCTGTCTTCACTGAGACAAATAGAAAACCTTTACAGTTTAAACCAGGTACATTTATTGGGATTTCTGCAAAAAATAAATAAATAAATACTTCAGCATCCAATATGAATTTAGCTTATCCTTGTTTGGTGCTTTCTTCTTAGACCGCAGGTTTGATGTTCTGTGACAAATCTACTCGAAGCTTCATGGATATGTTATGTAGGTTATATGAAAGATAGTTTAAAACCAACACACAACAACTTTCACACATCACAGAAACAGACCAGTTGACTATGCTGTAAGATACAATATAAAATGGGACATTTCAAGATCTAATTATTGTAGTGTCTGAAAATAAAATATATGCGAAGCATATAAATGCAAGGTAGGTCACATTAAAGCTGTTGAAATGCTTTCAATGCAGAAAATGAATTAGGTAAAACAAAGGCAAATTCTTAAAAGTGCTTTACACAGTTATAGCAAAAAAACAAACGAACAATAAGTAGCAAGTTGATAACATGATTTATACATGATTTAAAATGGATTTAAATAAGTAAAATGTCAAAAATAGTTTAAAGTAGCATAACATTGATAAGTAGCCTACAATAAACATCTGAAAAATATGTTGGTTATGAACACAGTGTATAAAAGATGTAGTATTTTAACCTGCTAAAAATGTAAAAACTTAACTTTTAAAACCAGGAATGGGGTATCTTACCATCTGCTCCACACTGTATGTGTGATATCATATTGTAAAACAAAGAAGTCTAAACATATTTATTTCCGGCCTGCTGTTTTGAATATTAAATAAAATTTTACTATATTAAGGGTCTGCTATGGCTCCAATTTGACTTTGACTATTATATTTGAAAAACTATTGTCTGTAAAAGAATAATGCTAGGTGATTCAAGCTAAAATATTATTTCTACACTTTTGTCTGCTGTGCATACAGTTGTTCTTCCAATATCCGTAATACAAAATTAAAAGGGTTCAATACAGCAGTGGTTCTAAAAAATGTTCAGCGTACGGCCCCCCTTGGGTACGATGCATCCCTTCGCGACCCCCTAAAAGAAAATGTATGACAGAAAACATTCTAAAACGAACAATTTTTATTAAACAAAACATATTAAATTATACAACGTATTGCTGTTGTTTAGCCTTATTTTTCTGAGGTTTCATTACACAGAATTCGTGATAAATGAATGCACCATCTCCCGGCTCCCAGTTTGCAATACAGTACAAAACCAAACAGGACAGTCAAAAACTAGTTAATAGTAAATGTTTGTGAATGCAAACAAGTAATAGTTTGATAAAGTAAATGCTGCAATGCAAATATATAAGACTTTTTATCAGAACGTAATGTTCTGGTGTGGTAAAACTGTCTGAATGATAATACTCTCTGATGCATAATGAAAACAGAATTGGGGAAGGTTACTTTTAAAAGTAATGCATTAAAATATTAAGTTACTCCCCAAAAAAGTTTCATGGAAAGTAATACTTACGTTACTTTTAGTTAGTTTTTAGTTACTTTTGCGTTACTTTTCTTACTGCTTGATCTCTTTTAGGCCTTGCAGGTGTTTTTAATGACTAAGAAGTTCTGGATTCAGAAATTGCATTTTCCATCGCAAAAATGTCAAGCTCTGGCCTGCCATCTCCATTTCTGACCCAAACTGTTCCCGCTCAGGAGCGCACACATAGAGTGCGTAATTCTACATGACTACGTTTAGTTTAAATCAGTACAATAATTTTTTTTCCGAATTAATTAAACTGAAAAGTAACTCACATTACTTTTTTTAAAGACATGAACATAACATTTTTGTCATTCTAAAAGTTGAGTATTTTTATATTGTGCATGACATTTTACAAAACAACTGCAAATGTTTTCTTAAAAGTTGGATGCTTTTATAATGATAAATCATTGAATACCACAGAGTACCAGTCAGAAGAAGGAATGGTGGAATGGATTTTTTTTATTATTGTTTTATGTCTATGATAATTCCATTTAGCTCCATTTTAGGTTCCGATATTATTTGAACTCAATAATTTTATTGGATGCATATTTACAGATGCTATGTACATCTGATTTACACGTAATGACAAATTATCAAAAAGGAAAATCTCACAACACTTTATTTCAGGTTATAGTTTACATAATCCTCCATTGCGCAGTGTGAGCTTCATGCATACAGCACATAGTAGACGTAGCATTACTAGGCGGAACAATAATGATTGACGTCGAATGCAGCAAGTCAGAGTTACTGATTAAATACAGAAAAGCATTTAATCCAATGAGTGAACGCGGTGGGTGGGACAATGTGGGTTCCACTCGCGGTACGCCCGTCATCACAGGCACACTCATTCTGCCAGTGTGTGGAACGAGAAGGTTCTGGAGTGAGGTAAGACATTTTATTTGTATATATTAAACATTAATTTCGACTTAATGACTCTATACCAGAGATATCCTTAGCGCTTGTATCTATTATAACCCAAAGCAAGGTCTTAAAAGAGAGAGTTTGCCTTCTATTAATGGCGAATCGATAGACTGGTTAGCCATTGGCTAGTAGTAGCATTTCAAGTATCAGTAAGTTTCTCGCCAAGTTAAATTTCACGAAAGTAACACTTTTTCTCCCATTTCAGCTTCTCCCCGGAGATCTGATACCCCCTGCCTGATCGGCTGCATCGCTCAGCACTTTCCAGGTCTAATCTGTCTTTACTGTTGTGTCGTGTTACATTCTTTGGATCACGACCCAACATCTCCAGGCTCTCCACTGTCAATCCTTCACTGCGTCGGTGGACGACTAGCGTTGTGTTTATGTCTTTATTTTACGAAAACGGTGAGTATACATTAACGCACAATGTTTGTATATTGCTTTGGAGAAATTTGTGTTTAAATGAACGTTTCGGAGGGTCTTATAACTAGTACACCCTAGCTATTGGGTGTGATCTAGCTTGACGGATGAGAACAAAATGGCGTCATGATGCTTTGCGCTCTCCGCTGTGTGCTAACCGTGACGCACTCTGCACCACTGCCACGATCGCACAACTTTGCTGGATTTGTCAAACATATAACGTGTAGTTAGGCAATGTTTTAATCATTTACGGTAAGCGAAGATTCGCCATAAGTATGTGTTTATTTCATTGTAATTAAATCTAGCGGAGTGTGTTGAGGTTCATTGGGTAACCATGTGTACGTCGACCTTGGATTCAAGACGATCGACGCGATATTTTAGGCGTTAACTTCAATAGATATATGTGTAAATCGTACAATAAAATAGCAGATTCGTCGTTGCTTTTAAACCTGTCGCTTTCCTTTACACTTAAAGGTTTACCTTAATGTTCATTTGATATACACGCGATAGGTCTAAAGACCATATGGTGTACGCGCATGGCGCTACTTGGATACCGTAAATAGTTAATTTTAAGTCTTTCCATTAACTTGCCTTCTACGATTAAATTTATTTCTTCACCACGTGTTTTGGGCTTGAGTCATACTGGAAGCTGCTGACGCAGTTGGTGACGCGCATAGTGGACTTTGATCCATTATTGATCTGCTACATGAGTTTGCAACTTTATGACGCTTGTTTGCCCTTAGCAGACACCACAAAGAAAAGATACTTTAAAATCCTTTCTTCTATACATAAAAGGATTGTGAGGGCCACAGAAGCCTTAACTTTTGGTCATGTGACTCCATCAGTATAATGAATTTCACTTCATCTTTCAGAGCTGTTGCGCAGCTGTTGGAAAGCGAGCGGAGGAAACCTAGTCCACGAGCAAGGAGTTTGCAGCCACTGTGGCAAGACCTTTTTCATGTCAGAGACCGAGCACACTTGCAGTTGTTTATGTCATCCCCTCTTCTCCAGACAGAAAATTCCCAAAAAATCCCACTCAAGATCATTTTATCTTGCTGATAGTGCTTCTGCTCACTCAAAATGTCTGTCAACGTCAATCGCAATGTGTCGGACCAGTTCTACCGCTACAAGATGCCCCGTTTGATTGCCAAGGTACTGGTCATTCCAAAGGAGTGTGCTTTTGCTTCTGAAGACTATATATTTAAGTTACATGTGCCAGATTAATGTTTTTGTATCACTGAAGTATTAAAGATAATCTGCTGCTGAGAATATGTCTTTTAATTTATCCAATAGGTGGAAGGCAAAGGGAATGGAATCAAGACGGTCATTGTCAACATGGTTGATGTTGCAAAGGCATTGAATAGGCCACCAACCTGTAAGTTGTTGGAGAAATTGGTTATATCTGAAGAGTTTGGTTCCAAAACGGATTTGTTTTTTTGATTGTCCATTCCAATTAATATCAATCAAACTGCAGTTGGTTTGTTCTTAAGCCTTCATAAATAAATAAAAATACAGCTAAGTAGCACAATTAAAACATGATATCATGATCATAAACATGTTTTGACCAAAAATTTGAAAACTTGAGTTATCTCGCTTTGGAACCAAACTTTTCATCTGATAAAACAGTTATGATGTATGACTTTATTTAAAGCCTTTCATTGTAAAAAGGAGTCGTTGTAATCCTGTTGAATTGTTTTTGTCAATTCTTAAGACCCAACTAAGTTTTTCGGCTGCGAGTTGGGGGCGCAGACTCAGTTTGACGCAAAGAATGACCGCTACATCGTAAACGGATCCCATGAAGCCAACAAACTTCAGGACATGCTGGATATATTCATCCGCAAGTTTGTGCTGTGCTCCGAGTGTGACAATCCCGAGACTGACCTGGTAAGTTGAAAGACAAGGATTGTCCATGCGTGGTTAAAAATGAAAGACTCCATGTTTTGCGATCTGTCAAATAAAATGTATTAAAAACACTTTGGAGAGTATTCAAACATGTTTTTGGTGCAAGTACAAGGTCTGTTGATTTATGCTGAGGTTCAGTACATTTGACTTTGCCCCATGTTTTCCATGTGTCCGCCTACACAAGCACTACTATTGACAAAATATTTCAAAGTAGATGCTGTCACAAATCAATGCTTGGAATGATGCAGAATTGTTCTTGTATTGGCTGTTAACATTCTCGTTTGCCTGTTTCATTTACCTAAGTATTAAAATCAAATCAAGGTATCTCACTACACTTAAGTGTTTTTGGTCTTGCCCTATCAATAATAATAATGAACTTTGGACTTGCCAAAGAACACTTGACTCATTTTGGATTAACAATTTCCATGCATGGTTGTGAGCAATGAATTTTCTTTACTAAACCTTGGGTGTTTTTGAAAGTGAAAAATGAAACCTTTGTTGACGCACAACAGGTTATAACGTTATTCTTGGTTTCAGAAATGCCCCACATGGTGCATTTATTACTTAAATTAAGGCATTGTTTGTCTTTCAGCATGTTAACGCAAAAAAGCAGACCATCGGAAGCGCCTGCAAGGCGTGTGGTCATCGGGGAATGCTGGACCTTCGCCATAAACTCTGCACATTCATTCTCAAAAACCCACCTGGTAAGTGTTGTTGACTGTAAATGTAAATGAACCTCAGTACCTCAGTTAAAGTAGGTAGGCTGCTTAAATTGTTAACATTAACATTGCACATTTTGCTGATCTGTTTGAATGCAGAGAGTGAAAACAGCTGTGTGAAAGAGAAAAAGGAGAAAGATAAGAAAAACAGAAAGAAGGATAAGGAGAATGGCTCGGGAAGTGGTGAGGCTGGGAACCATAACGACATTGATGCACCGGATGCTGTGGTAAGTGAAAGGAATCGGATAGGATTTGTTATTTTAAATGGCAATTGTGACCAGTACGTTGAAATGTGTGTGCTTATGTATAGGACGGCGAAGATGATGACGATGACTGGGCAGAGGAAACCACTGAAGAGGCCCAGCGGCGACGCATGGAGGAGATCAGCGACCATGCTAAGAACCTGACCCTCAGCGAGGACCTGGAGAAACCCCTAGAGGAGAGGGTCAACATGTTCTACAACTTTGTCAAAGTAAATATTCCTGCGTAATAGCTTTTTTGTTGTCCTTATTAATGCGGTTAAGCAAGAATCCAACAGACTGCTTGTACTTAAACATTCTTCTCTCTTTTATGATCAGCAAAAGAAGGAACGTGGCACAATAGACTCTGCCGATAAGGATATTCTGGCTGAAGCTGAACGGTTGGATGTGAGAGCCATGGGGCCGCTTATCTTGAGTGAACTGCTTTTTGATGTGAATATCAGAGACCAGGTCAAAAAATACAAACGCCATTTCCTACGGGTACGTTGTGACAACCAGTTTTAAATTGATATGTGACTTTTAAAGGTACCGTGTGTAACTTTTAGAAGGATCTCTTCACAGAAATGCAACGTACTGTACATCACTATAATATTAGTGGTGTATAAAGACATTTCATAATGAACCGTTATGTTTTTATTACCTTAGAGACGTTTTCATACACAGGGGGTCCCCTTATATGGAAGTCACCATTTTGTGCCACCATGTTTCTACAGAAGCCCTTAGCAGACAAACTTTTTTTACCAAGTTGTCTCCGATGATGACATGTTTGTCCTGTGGCGACTACCGTAGCTTATCTATGTGTTTCAAAAGCGAGGAGTGAGCCGTGGACGGAGACGTTGGTTGCAATTCGCAACCTCACCACTAAATGCAGCTAGAATTTACACAAGGCACCTTTAATCTTTGAGACAGACAAGATATTTCTTTGTGTTGATCTATGCCAAATATAAATGTTAACAGGGTTTTTATATATTTTAGTTATATCTGAGATGATTGCTATTTAAAGCTGTGGAAAGAAATTATTTATGTATTCTGCATAGGCCATGCCAGGTTTTTATCCAAAGTGGCTTATAGTGTATTAAAGATGTATAGTTTGCGCCACAGTTAATCTACAGGAAAGCCATATGATCACTGCAACAAAAGTGACACATTATCTTCTCTTACAGTTTTGCCACAATGATAAGAAAGCTCAGAAGTATCTGCTGGGAGGCTTTGAGTGTGTTGTGAAGCTTCATCAGAGTCAGCTGCTGTCCCGAGTGCCCATCATTCTCAAGGACCTCTATGATTCTGATCTACTGGATGAGGATGTCATCCTCACATGGGCTGAGAAGGTGTGCATAATAAGGATCTCAGTCATTACAAACGTGGCTTTCTGTAATGCAACTTCTACAAATAACTCAAACGTTGCTGTTTTACTTATTAAGGTGTCCAAGAAGTACGTTTCCAAAGAGTTGGCAAAAGAGATCCATGCCAAGGCTGCCCCCTTTGTCAAATGGCTGAAGGAGGCAGAGGAGGAGAGTGAGGGGAGTGAAGAGGAGGAAGAGGATGAAAATGTTGAGGTACGTGCATCCTACATAGGAGTTCACAGAGATGCCGTTGTTAATTAGAGCAGTTGTCAGCGGTAGCGCTGGGACTCTAATTAATGTAATTACATTAGCCACCATCTAATTTTAGCACGGAGAAGTCAAAGACTTATATTTTGCTTCTCTCAATGCACATTCGTCCGTTTACAACTCTCGCCTCTTCCTTAGGTTGTGTACTCATCCTCGGCACGAGAGCTAAAGGTGGAGACCATTAAGCCGGAGAAAGCAGAGGAGGATGACGACCTTGACATAGATGCCATTTAAAGAGATGACAAATGCAACGGCAGCAGCCATCTTGGAACTTTGCTACTTCCTGTTCTGTTGACAAAATGGATCACAGTGGCCTCCTGATTAGTTTTTCCACTTTCTCCTTAGTTAAACTTGCTTTGAGAATGATTTTAATAAGCTCATTCATTAACTTGCTGCTGATGTATTAAAAACTTTTGAGCTTTATTGTCTGTTTTAAGCAGTTTGTTGTGAGTTTTGACTTGATGTTGCTTGAACTTTCATGGGTTTGCTTATACTGCACAACTGATTTTTTTCTTCTTCTTGAAATCACAAAATAAAGTTTTTGCTATATCAAATGGACAGTTCTGAATACTTAATTACTTTCCTTAATGTATGTTACAAGTTGATTTTATTAAACGCATAAAATTGGAAATAATGGTTGAGACTTGATCGTATTAACAAAAGGTGCTGTAAATTCAGCTGCTTCTGCTAACTTTATTAGTAACGTTTGAGCTGTGTAGGAAAAGGCCTTTAAACTTGATAAACACAATAGCGAAAACATTGAAATTAGAATTTAGTATTTACTAAGTGATAATTTAGACGTTTTTTTATCAACATTTTGGAAGGTTTTGTATTTTTCATAAGGCAATGAAATGTGGAGGCGAAATGTTATAAAATGAGTCAACAAAAGTCCTAAATTCTTAACATATATTAATATTATTATTAATACTTGTGTCTGTACTGTTGTATAGTTTGTGGATAAAATGTATATATAAAAATGCATCAGTGGTCTGAAAAATAGGGTAATTGTTAAAGGGAAAGTTTATTTAAAAAAATATATATATATACATATATCATCATTTACCTTTAAGTTGATAAAATTAATTTACACTTTTTTTGTTGTGCTGAACACATATTTATAATCAAGCTATATGATTATGTGTGTGTGTGTGTGTGTGTGTGCGCGTGTGCGTGCGCAGGAGCACCACTGACTGAAAAATTATGGTGCTCAGCTCCACAATTGTGTGTAGATGCAGGAGCACCACGGACTAAAAAAATATGGTGCTCAGCTCCACAACTGTTTGGTTACAAACATTGCTCGGAATATATTTGTGTTTATCAGAACACAAGGTTTGTAACAACCTTAGGATCAGTAAGTGATGCAGTGGCGGTTCTACACGGAGGCCAAGGGTGGCCCGTGCCTCTGTGGACAAGTCCCTGGCCACCCCTGTGGCCACCCCGTGCTGACCAAATAAAAAAGTATACATTTATTTTGATTTTACACGCGAGCGCCAAAAGCGGAACTAATCCGACGCATAACGTTCTAAACGGGCAAATTAGAGCGGCGCACCCAACCACTGTAGCTGGCTGCGGGTGCTGCTCGGCGAGTGTCTCAATTTGTTCCCAATTTCCCGATGTTGAGAATGTTTATCCAGGTTTGGGCACTGGTAAGGACTCTAGCTCACTTGACATTGGGACACTGTTCACTTGTTCTCCTGTGACGTGGCTGCTTAAGCGCGGTGATCATTCACAGCTGTTACTCATCAACAACCGGCAAAACCAACATCTCGCTAACTTTTTAAAGTTTACACATTGTAAAAAGAGCTGTAATTATGCTTTTACATATACGTGCATAGAATTGGAGGAATATAATTAAATGTGTCATGTAAAAATGTTTACAATTTAAAATAAATATTATTTTAAATACTGATTAGATTGTGGTCCCTAACTGTCTAGCAATGTGTGTTTATATTTAAACTAAAACAAACGTTTGTCTTTATAAAAGTTTGCATTTCATAGTTTATTGAGTAGGCTTGCATGATTTTCGGTTGGGGGGCTTTAGAAAAGAGCCAAGCTCCCCTTTTGCACCTGCACTCACTCTTGTATTAAATAAAGATTTATATGATTGTAAAGTAAGATAAAGTTTATGGGGCAGTTTCCCGGAAAGGGATTAGACTAGTCCTAGACTAAAATAAATGTAAGAGCTGTCCAAACTGAAAACAACTTGCAATGCCATATTTTAAAATACACCAGTGCCCTCTGTTTTGCTTCAAAATGCACACAAGTAATGTATTTAGTAAGGCATGTTTGTTAAAACTAGTTATATTTCCTAATTAAACTAAGACCTAGTCCTGTCTTAAAATAATTCCTGTAACCGCCCCTATAATCTTTAAATATAATTTCTTGCCGTTTTTTTATGTGCCCCTCTGGTAAAACACTGGCCCCTACTTGGCCCCCCTAGTGAAATTTGTCTAGAACCGCCACTGAAGTGATGCCAATTTTCATTTTTTTGGGTAAACTATCCCTTTAACGGGGATACGTCAAACCTCAGATGGCCACTAGATGGCATGATACAACAGCACATCTAAAACTGCGATGACTCACCTGTAAAACTGCTCCTGGTTTTGGTTAGAAAGCTTAATTCATTGTGAAAAATTAGCCAAATATAAAATAGACATATAATGAAAACGTATTAATTCCATTACACCATAATTTTTTTCTAACACCTAATTAGGATGATAACAGTAAAATGTGGAGAACTATTGGCCTGGTTGTGCTTCTCCGCATCCTACTGAAGAATTCCAAAAATACAAACTATAGCAGCTGGTTAAGATGTTAAGTTTATTTATAACAAGATTCTTGATCGTTTTCAGTCTGACCTGAAAACTAAGATGCACGTTCAAACTATTTTTTTCTGAACCTTTGCTGTAACTGTATCGTTTTATAAGACAGCTTTTGGATCGTTCACGCTGTACTTTGATGTTAAATGCCAATCTTAATGTGACGTAATAGACAAACCATATATGGTAAAACTAAATTTCAATTAAACAGGGCGTGTCGCCGTTGTTATGATATGACGAAATGTATCCCTTTTTCCAAACCTAACTTCGAATCAACAAACCACAGCGGCCTGAGGGATGCGGCGCTCTCCAATGGGCACAGGGCTCCATCTGTTTCCTCACTTCCTCTGTCTCTCTCAGGGCTCTGCTCGAAACTCCTGTGCTGCTGGGCGGCCATCTTGGATCTCACTGTGAACGATAGGCGTCAGACACAGTTGCTCGGCTGGAATGGAACCGTTAACGAGCGCGTTCTCACCGCGTTCCAGACGCCACTGACCGCAGTTTTGTACTCAGCAGTTACCGGTGAATGTATCAAACTGTCCGATTGAAGCACCGTCGGATGAGCAGATTGTCTTTGGGGGGAGTTGCAGCGGAACTGCGGAGGCCCTGTGAAGTGCAATTGTATTCTTTCTTGAGCCGGACATCCGAAATATGAAACAGACAGGCCTGAAAGCATTATGTTTTTAATAGTGCACGAATTATGGTACCTATAGCTAATCGCGTGAGCTATTTAGCAATGTATTAGATGGCTGGACAACGATAAATGCAGAAACAACAACGGAGCATCCGGAACACCTCACCCAAACTTTTTTAGCAAGTTTGTTTCCAGTTTTAGAAAAAAATCAATGGTATTGATTAATCCTTACAATAGTAAAATTTACATTTTACCGTTCGTAAAATCGCGGTTTACATTGTGAATCACCGGGAAGCAGCTCGCTATCAACAACATGTCAACAACAAGAGCACCGCTGCCCACCGTCAACGAAAAGAAAGCTGAGAACGTGAGTACCCCGTGTTCTTTCTTTATTGTTGGGTAAATATTCGGTGCTGACCGATTCGGACCGGGTTCCATACTGCTGGTTTATCGGTCACGACTCACGAGAGTGATATCTTGATCTAGTCACGTCTCAACACCAAGCTAACTGTAGTTTAGGACATCATAGGTGGGCTACCGATACCAAACCTGCAGGGCAGGTGTCGAATTGACTTTCGCTGTATAGATCATTCAGCTCATTTGTAAACAAAATGTGAGGCGATGTCGCATCTTGTTGTGCTGATTTTGTGCTTTAAGTGGATTAGCAGCATTGTGTCAGTCTTTAGACAGATGGGGCACCAGGCTGGAGTGACGCATGGGGTCCAATGCATCAGAGATTTGGCTCCGTATCTGCTTTTTGAGTGCAACATATGCCTGTTTGGACACAGTCCGGTACACACTGACCGAGCGTGGGCTTGAATGTTTAATGCACGGATGGGATGCAGATATTGCGCATTGGCGTCAGTCTGCGTCCTATAGGTTACTGCTCATACGTCAGCAGTGAAGCTAATGCAGGTTTCCCCAAAGGTACCTGTGGCGTAATATTTCAGTCGTTGGTAGGACACGTCTATCTATCTGTCTGTAGGTCTAAAACAATCTGTGCCCGCAAAACAATTTCATATAGGAGGTTACAGGAATATCTAGATGCTTCTATGTCCAGAAAGGGTGATGTGGTTATCTGGGTGGAATATTTATTATGTGCATATTTTGCATGAACCTCAATTTAATGCAATTGTATTGCTTAATTTTTTTCATAATGAAAATCATGTCAAATGAGGTATCAATTACTGGCCATTCAGCCCCACCCGCCCCAAAATTCGCTCTTTCCTACACACACACACACACACACACACACACACACACACACACACACACACACACACTGGGTGTCAAACAGATTTCAGCAGTAATGCAGTTGGTCAGTATCGGGGTTGGTGGATGGGTGAGTATTGATGAGTTCTCACAGAAAAGACCGGACTGTTTGGTTCAATGCCATTCAGCTTGCCAACACAAAAATGAGAGGATCACAATCTAACATGAGGCATCGTGCAAGTATGGTAGGTGACCTCAAATCAAAATCACTTTCTTGTGTATCAATACATTTCTGTGGTTTTGTTTTATTTACACCCGTTTGTAGTAGCCTGAGAGGGTGGTTCGCATTGTTTTGATTTTTTTTTTCAGGTCTTTTATGCAGAGCTTTGCGGATAACATTGAGTTTGTCGGGCATTGGGGACAATATGCAGGGGGTGTTGTGTAGCGCAGTGTCAGCATGTAGCTTTTATGTACAGGATGTTAGTACTGTACCATATGAGGCTCACCCACTTTTTAAATCTTACCTTGTTGCACTGATTTATTCTTGAATGTCTTTTTTGTAGCCTAGTGTTTGTTACCCATCAGACGTGCTCACACAAGGTTACAGGAGACCTTGAGAAATGTTGGTCTCAAGTTGATCATCAGCATTTGATTGGTTCAGATGCAAAACCCTCCAAGGTGTTTTCTTGTGAACATTTTTTATCAGGCTCTTACGTTTAGGTTCAGTAATTTTACTTGATGGCTTTGGCAATAAAAAGGTTATTAGTCATTAATTGAAATGCCTTATTTTCACAACTACTCAGTTCATTGGTATTTAGTGCTGCCTCACGATTAGTCGCGACTAATCATTTGCAGAATAAAAGTTTTTGTTTACATAATATGTGTAGATTATAAATATAAATATTTATATATAAAAATATATTTTTTTCTTAAAATTATATGTATGTGTGTGTGTGTGTATATATATATATATATATATATATATATATATATATATATATATATATATATATATATATATATATATATATATATATATATATATATATATATATATATATATATATATATATATATATATATATATATATATATGAAGAGTTTGGTTCCAAAACGCAATAAATCCATTTTGACAAATTTCGGTAAAAACGTGTTTTCTATACCAACAAAGTGACAAGATGAAAACCAGTATTTTCTGTTACAAACTTTCACATAGCATCTTTAGGTTATAAAAACATAAAAAATTCAAATCCATAACTTGATTTTCAAAGATTTATTATAAAAACTTAATTCTTTTTTCCACAAAATGCAATAAATCCATGACAGTTTTTTATTTCAAAATGCTATAAATCTATTAAATCAATGTATAAATGTGCATTCATCTTTACCATGTTATATTTATTTAGTTGACTAGTGGTATACAATGATTAAAAAATAAACATTAATGGCATTAACCAAAACACTTACTTTGTTATATTAAGAACACAATGTTTTAGCATGAGAAGCTTGATGCTGTCTGGAGAACAAGCAACCGAGTGCCTCTCGCGGAAATTATTAGCTGTTGATGGCTTACGTTTCTTTCCCGTCACAGAAAACCATCACAGGTTTGGCAATGCTATTAAAGTATTATTTTGTTTTGTTTGTTGATCACGAAGTACAAAGTAGATGAGGAAAACTAGGACTCCGTGTACTCAGCGCGCCGCCATGTTTGTTTACATTGCGTGAATGATCCGCTGTAATATCAGAAATGGATTTATTGCATTCTGTAAAAAAGGAGCAGTGGCGTTTGTCGCATTTTGGGAAAAAAGGGAGAAAAGATGACAGAATATCACGGCGGGTATTGGATTTTGCGTAAAATTAATTATTTACTTTTAACTACTGACCTGATATAATACTGATTTTGGCAGTAACTCATTTTTTTCAAAAATGGCGTTTATTGCGTTTTGGAACCAAACTCTTCATATATATATATATACATAACACAGCACACACATATATTATGTTAAAACAAACTTTTATTCTGCAAACGATTAGTCGCGACTAATCGTGAGGCAGCACTATTGGTATTTAACACATTTGACAATTTCACAGCAAAAAATTACATTTTTATTTATTTATTTTTTACTATTATGGGGCACAGATCAGATTTGACCCAAGAAAACATGTAACTGAGCATAAAAAAATTTGATTCCGCATAGATTCCGATATTCTCAGATGCGTTTGAGCTAGGGGTGGGCGATAAACCGGTAGACATAATTAACCGGTAGAAATTTGTTAACCGGTAGAGATTTTGGACTATCGTTTCTATCGAGGTTACGCGCCCACGTCACGCTCCTGTCACGAAAACGTAACGTTTGTACATGTATTTAAGCACTGCAGTTTTAAAACAAGTTATTATAAGCCATTGAAACGCAGACAACAGATCTGTATGCGTGCGTTCTTTCTGTGTGTCAGGAGCGGACAAGTCGTGCAACCGCTGCTCTCTTTCTGTCTGTGAGGAGCGCGCAAGTCACGCGACCGCTGCTAATTTTTCCGCTTTATTGGCCTTAAATACACATATGCGTCAAAATTCCATCCTCATAAACAAGACCAGTTAGGTCTTAAGAGAAAGTAAACAGCTAAAAGAGAAAGTGCTTGTGTAACAGTGTATTGGATCCGGAGTTCGGTCTTAAAGGGGAAGTTACCTAATTTGCTCCAGTCTGTCACTCGTGTTAATCAAACAGCATTGAGAGAAAATCTCTCACTGCTCCTGATTAAATCACTTTTCTACCTTAAATAAAAATATATATAGGCCTATACATACATGCATAATTATTTATTATCATTCTTATATCATTGACTGTTTATCTTCAGAGAGCTTGAGTTTTGTTTGTTTTTATCTTCTTTCTACGCTTGTATATGTTTTTTGTGAGAATTATGAACATTTCTATGGTATTAAAGATTTAAACCTTATTAAAACATTAAAAACTCTACCGTGATACATATTGTTATCATGATATGAAAATTAATCCTACCGTGATAGAAGATTTTGGTCATATCGCCCACCCCTAGTTTGAGCCATGTGGAAATAAATCGGATTTGGATCGGATACATGCATTCGAGAACATTTGGTCAGTATCATTATCTCATTTTTGACAGAGAAGGCATTTAGCTGCTTTTGCATCTGAGCTCTTCATATTATCTGAAAGCAGTGCTTTAAGTGGGCCGGAACGCGCCGGTACTCAGTACCGCCACTTCTAAAAATAGCTCTTGAGCGTACCACCACCTCTCCCTGAGCCCAGAACGTGTTTTTAGCGTACCGGAACGCTCATTTGCACATCTGTTTAAATCAGAGGTTTTAATCCGTTGGCTGCGCTGCCGCTTTTCAGACCGCTCTTCACAATGTACACTTCCTAATTCGTCCCACCGAGAGCAGAGACTACATTACCCATACACCCTTGAGTTTACAAGTTAAAAGCGCATGCGTCGCCTTTGCTGTCACTCAGTCAGCCTCAACGTGGTGTGTGAGAGGTGTGACTCACCATACCCGTCAAGTATCCCGTTTTGGCCGGGAAAGTCCCGTATTTTACCCTTCTTTCCTGCCGTCCTCCCGTATTAGTATTTTCCCTTAAATCTCCTGTATTTTATCCTCCGTAATTTCGCACGCAAAGGTTGTGATCTATAAAAAGATCCTAAAGATCCACTGATTCCGCTAATCCACTTCGTGTTTTCCCGCCCGCTCCGCAGCATCTCTGTGTGCACTCTCTGCCTGGACGACAGTTTCTGAAGTTCGTTGCATTAACAGGTAGATTTATTACATTATATCAGCTGTTAAACCGCAGAATTACTCATTTGGAAGTTTGTGTATGTATTTGTAAAATGTAAAAGTGCTAACAACTTAGCAAGCAAACAACAACAAGATATCCACATTCTTACTATTATCGCTTGTCTAATGGATTTAATGTTCCCGATCAGATCTAAGTTAATATAAACACTAAATTTGCTGTTGTTGGCACACTTTGTAGGAAAAAAATACAAAAAACACAAATGCCTTCACAAAATAAAGACAGAGAACGGAAAGGGAGGCTGCTTCTAAAGGCAGTTCAACATTGCAAACATGGATTCAAAGATCCATCAAGCCAGCAGGTAAATCATATTGAATATTTTTTTGTCACACTTTAATTCTTGTTATTATATTTCCCATTATAATCACTTGTCTAAGTTGATGCTAGTAATATAACACATCATATTTATAATACTTTATTAAACCATACTAATAGTACCACCCCCCTTAGTGCCCTTTTTGGTTTGGGACACTGCCCAATGAAATTTCAATGAATTTGAACGTTGGCACAGTAGTTTTACCACCCGCAAAATGGAAAACAATGGGAAAAAATAAAGTGACGACTTTCTAGTTTTAAATTGCCAGTATTTTGTTATTCTTGAACCCATAGACATGGTCTTGGTGTCATTTTAAAGTTTTTGTTTTAAGCTCTTTCTATCTGAACAACTAGTTTTAGCATTTGACCATGCTGAAAATTTACTTATATATCTACCTTTTGCACATTTTATGTATGTCAATAGCTATTTCTAGCTCAAGCAAATCCACAAACTTATATAAGGATTTATTATTTTTTACAAGGTCGTCTGTTGACTGCTGAATATAAAACCCCTTCAATATAGAAGTCCAGTCAGCAAAAAAAAGAAAAATAGAGTACCGGCACTTTTTTTGGGCCACTTAAAGCACTGTCTGAAAGAGGGTATTTTGCATGTCTTTGTATGAATTCAGGCTAGGTTTTGTTTACTTAATTGTTTGGAGAATGTGAAATGGCAATTACTAATCAGCTGAGTTGACATGTGGTGTCATTTTGAATGTGACAATGGCATAGAGTTGTTGGGGAGTTTAGGCAGATGACTCTGCTATTGGACCTTTTTAATATGGGACGGATGGAGTCAATATCACTGATTTCTGCACTGACTAGGTCATTTGTGCTTGTTGTCATTTATCTATTTATTTTATATGACCGTTTGGAAATTGCACCCTTCCTTGAGGGTAAAATGTTGTCTGTGGAACTTTCCATGCATAGCTGTGACTGCTTTGAAGTTTTTCCAACACACATTTGTATTTTATTTTTGTTATTGTCCATAAAATTGTTTGCGATTAGTTTTATTCTGTGCTCATTAATTTTGTCTTCTGAATCCACAGCACACAACAAATGGCCGGGCTGAGGTGACCTCTCGGTCTGTGCGGTCGAGTGGTCGAAATAGGAATTCTGGATCGGGGTTGGATGATGTACACCCTCTTGTTGGGAATTACCGACTTCTAAAAACCATAGGGAAGGGCAATTTCGCCAAGGTCAAACTGGCTCGGCACATCCTCACAGGAAGCGAGGTGGGGTGTCAAGAGTCATAAGTGTGTTTCCTGACATACAGTGGGGTTTTCCAGAGACAGATGCATGTAGTTATTCTGCCTTTGTTGTTGCTTTTTTGGACAACATTGTTGTAAATTATAAAGGATTTCAATTATTATGTAAAACAGTTAAAGGGATAGTTCACCCAAAAATGAAAGTTATGTCATAATTTTGTCACTCTCATGTTGTTACAAACCTGTATGAATTTCTTAGTCCTTATGAACACGAATGAAGATACTTTGAAAAATATTTGTAACTAAACCAATCAAGAGCCCCATTCACTTCTATGGTAGGAAAAATATTTCTATGGAACTGAATGGGGCTCATGAATGGTTTGTAAAACAAGGCAACATAGATGTTACCTTGAGATATCAAATATATGATTAGTATTTTGACTTCTTTCCATTTCTCCTTTTCAGGTGGCAATTAAAATGATTGATAAAACCCAACTGAATCCAACAAGCCTTCAAAAGGTGAGTTTTACATTTAATATTTATATAATGATAAGTGGGTGTGTTTGTGCTGAACATCTTTTAAACTTAAATGGTTGAAGGTGCTCTAAGCGAATTCACGTGTTTTAGACCATCACATTTTTTTTGTTACATACAGCAAACATCTCCTCACTATCTGCTTGCTGCCTGTCCGCTGATCAAACTGTAAAAAAACGTGATCTCTGTAGACAGCCTATAGGCTCCACAAACTGCAATAAAAACAAAGTGGCCAAACCTACAAACAGAAACGATAACAAAGTGTTCCAGCCAATAAACGACAAGAAGGATTTGGGGGTGGGGGTTAGGCGCGTTCATGAAAGCACGGAAGGGAGGGGGAGCAGTTAGCTACGCTCTGTTTGTTTGAAAACAGTTCAAACATCAACAAAAAGTGACGTGACACAGATTCGCTTAGAGCAGTGGTTCTCAAACTTTTTTAGCGTTTACCCCAAAGAAAATGTATAACAAATTTGTTCTAGAACTTATTATTTTAATTAAACAAAACATATTAAATTATACAAAGTAGTGCTGTTGGTTAGTGGCCTTATTTTTTTTATGTTTAATAATCCAGAATTCATGATAAATTAATGTATTTTATAAAATGTCATAAAACTGGGGCCCCCCTGGCACCATCTCGTGGCCCCCAGTTTGAGAACCACTGGCTTAGAGCGCCTTTAAGTAGGGATTACTGTACTGATATATGAATGGCTTTTTGTATGATTGTCAGCTTCACTCCTTAATGCCAGTTAATACCAATAAGATAATGTGTATTTATTACTTGGAGCTGTGTAGCTTGTAGATCTGCAATTGAGTCATCTTTAAAGGCCTTTTTCATCAAGAAATTAACATTTTGTCATTTACTTGTCGTGGTGTCATTCTTACCCAGTGTTATTTTCTTTTTTAAAAGAGAAAATGCAATCCTAGGGTCTGTTATGCATAAGTATAAAAAATCTTCTGAAGCCGTATGATGGCTTGTTAAGGTTTGGTCATGTGACAAATGAGAACCAATAGTATTCGGCATTAACAACAACATCCACTTTTATTGTGTGGTTGATAAAGACATCCTGTCTGCTCTCCTTTTGCATTTTACAGAAGAAAGAAGATAATATCATGTTGCATAAAGACATTATTTTGGGGGTGAACTGTAAATGTTGCAGTCATCAAACTGAATGCTTATTGCTAAATGCAATACTGATTTCCTGTGATATCCAAAGCATTTATCTGAGGTTTGTGTAGTGGAAGTTGAGGATCCTTTCAACTTCATCATGAAGAGTCTATTGAACAGACAGAGTTAGCAGTAACCTTCATACTCTGAGCGCAAATACGATAGTACCAGCTGTGCTGTAATATTCAGCCCACCTACTGCAGACAGCATCACCGCTCTGTCCGATTTTCACTGAGAACAGGCTGTAACACCTGCGCATTTACTGCCTTGTTTTAGAAACGGTTTATTTCTAACAGCGTACAAAAATGTGTGGGAATTTGGAGCAATGCAAAGCTGTAATTTGATGGAAATTGAGAACCTGTTCTTATTCAGAAATGGTTTTTGGGATTGTTTTAGGACTGCAACAACTTATTGATAAAATCAATAGTAATCCATTGACAACAAATTTCATTATCGATTAGTTGGTCTGTGACATTACATGCTACTGCACCACTGCTGGACGGGGCGGACACACCATCATATACTGTACAGCGTGAGCTGTGTGCTTCTAATTAAAGTCAGGCACTTTTTCCTTATAAAACATAAGCTGCACGTTTATCAGGCGCTGCTTCTTACCATGCGACTAGCTTGTTTAAAAGCAAGGCAGCGTTGCCTAGTCAGCAGCATTGCAAGTATTTCTTTATACAGCGTGAGCTGCGTGTTTATCAGGTGCTTCTTTTCACGGCGCGACCAGCTTGTTTAAAAGCAAGACAGCGTTGCCAGGTCCGCGGCCTTTCTGTTGAGTTCTGAATTGGATTCTGAATTCAGATTTTTTTTTGCTGGTTAGAGATTGAAGGATTTGATTCATGAGTTGTTGGTATTTGGGCTGTGAATTGTCATTGGGGGATGCTTTCGGACAAATTTTGAATTGCCATTAGGCTTGTTTTGTTATGCGGATCTGGCAACCCTGACAAGACAACGACGAAAACAAAAGCGCTTAATAAAGGTTTAATTTCGTCCTTTAATATACGCGATTTTGTATTTGTTTAATTGTTGTTAGGGTTTCATAAAAATAGTATTGAACTTGATTATCTGTTTTAAAGTAAGGTAGAAATTTTTGTTTTTATTACTGTAACAACACATGCATATCACTTTCATATCATATGGCTTATTTTGTTAATTCTCATCAAGGTCTGAGTTTATTCATTTGTGGCAAAATTTCTTCACAGCACATCCCTAAAAACTCACTTTTTGTTTGTTTATATTTTGACATTTAAAGATGTTTTACAATTTGAAAGCTGCACAAACCTTTTTTTTTATTTAAGACTTAAAATATCAAAAAGATTATAGTTGTAAAACTCTGTAGTAGTGTGTAGCTTATATACTTTTAGAAGTACATTTCTGCACATGAATACTAGGGGTGTAACGATTCATTGATATGGGTCGATACACCGATTTTATTTCTAATGATCCGATGCATCTATAATTCACGTAAAATATCAATATGAGGTAACTTTATTTTGCCACTCTCCACGTCCTCATTTCTTCACGTAACTACGCATTTTCCCCAAAGTGCACGTTTTTGCTTATTTTGTCTGCTAGTGTCAGCAAATGAATGCGATGCAGCAGCAAAGCAGTAGTAGCAGTGAAAACATAGTGAAAGAGGCAGAAGAGGAGCGTGTGTTTAGCACTGCAGATGATATTGTCCATTTTTTTCAATAAAAATCTCTTAAGAGACCATTGCGGTGCTTGTTTGACTGTTATATCCGAAATTGTATGACAGATCAAATGCTTAAGTTTAATAGCTGTTTTTTATATTAATTTATTTTTACATTTAATTTAAATAAAAAAATCTTCTAAAACTACCTCAGTGATTGTCACTATTGCACATTTTGGCACAAAATACTGAAAAACTGTGACTGTTGCTTATATATATTGGTTGCATTTATAAATAAAAAAATGTAACCGCTTAATTAGACGCGTAATATAAAAATATCAATTAATTAATCGAATAATTGCATCGAAGAAGTGTTTGATGTATCTGCAAATAATAAGGGTGCTCCGATAAATGCAGTTATACACTAATAATACGTGGCCGGTAACTATTCTTAATTGCACAGTCGATATTATTCACAGCTATTTCATGTACTACGGCTTTTGATCAGTAAGTCCTTATTGATCTGAAATCACTGTTAGTTTGAGTCGTTTATAACATGTATTTGAAAAAGCAACACTTGTTAAATATAATTATTAAACATATTCTTTATTATCATGAAAGTACCTGAAAAGGTTTGAAGAATAGCAATATAAATATATCCTTAAGCCATTTCCTGGAGCTGTGTGTCATAGCTGCGTGTGTATGGTTCTTCGTCTGCAGCGCATATTGAGTTTCTGCATGAGAGCGCCCTCTGGCTTTTGGATGTAGCGGATTTTCACCATAGTTCATTGAAATGCATAGCAAGCATCATCGGGCGATCGATCAGAGCATCCCTAGCAAATATTGTATCACTGGCGGAGAAAATCGATATTGTGTCACATCGTAATGGACTGTACGATTTACACCCCTAATAAATACCCTAATTTAGTGCCTTATTTAGCTATAAAGAGTGAAAATTATAATTGAGTAAATATGTGTTTTTATCCAATTAGCTAATAAATCGAAAAATATTCGCTCGATTATGAAAATAATCAGTCATTAATCTGTCTATTAATCTGTCAGGATAAAGCGGATATTTTCTAGCGGAAAGTTGTTTATCTACTACTAAATGGTGTGATATACATAACACATTTTATCATGACTTCAATTATGTTTTATTGGACTAGTGAAATTTTTACAGTTGTTAGGGTTACAAAAAATTAGAAATACAAAAGTAATTGACGTGTGTGTTATATTTATATATATATGTTGCAATCACTTATAGTTTGCAATATAATGCATGTATAACAATTTACGTAAATAATATCTTATCAAGCATAATGCCTTAAATAATTAAAATAAAATACTTACACTGAAATAATTGTATATACGCAACAAATTACAGCAAGAGCAAAATTCAAGGCAGTATTGGTTAGGACACTGTGTTATGTTGAACAGTTTGTAGCTCTCCATCAGTCTTCACAACAGCCCAGTAAGGAGAGAAGGAGGATATGAAAGGGGACAGATGGACATTTAGGTGGGCCGACAGTGAAGTGACAGAATGGATGGACCTCAAAATGGTTTGGGGTGTAAGATAAAGACTAGAAACAACTTGACACAAAAAGACTGATGACAGTAAGAATGAGAGGATTAAACTGCACTGTACATGCGATATAATAAGTGAGGGACAGACAGATAAACATAAAATAAAAGGCTGCAGAGAGGGAGAAAGATGGTGGGCTCGACATGAAAAGGATTCAAATGATAATGCTAATCAGCAGTCGCTCTCTGATACACAATCTGAAGCAGTGGCTCTAATTTTAGCCGAGAGCTGCCCACCGCAGTAGCCATTAGTTTTTCCACATAGACATCGATTGCGATTTGGTGTATATATTCTCTCTCTCTCTCTCTGTGGCCTGCTGGCAGCTCGCTGGTCCTCAGCCAAACACACATGGCTTTGACTCTTAAACAACACTAACCGAACCAAGCATCCTTCTCTTTTGATCTTTTTCTCTATTGAGCATTATTTTAATAAGTGTGCACTTCTTTTGTAGGTTCTATTTCTTATGTCTGTTTGTCTGTCTGTGTATGAACATCTTTGCGTGTTGTGTAATTGCCTGTGGGGGCGTGCAAGCTCCGCACTAGGTCTGGACCCTCAAATGAAGTGAGATGTTCTGCTGTGTGCTGCCGTTTTTTAGTCATCACAGAGGCGTTAGGATGGTGCACCAATGGGAGGGGGGTGTGAGAGACAAGTGAGAAAAGAGAATCTCAAGAAAAAGATATTCGAGTTTATATAGTGGGGTTCAGAAACCACATTGATGCACACAAATAATGTCAGTTTTTACTGGTTAAGTTATGAAGTAGTATGAATAAATATTTAAGGATGTGATCTGTCTAGGTCATTGATCAAATGGAATCAAATTTGTGACATTGACATTAACTTATTTGTACAAAATATCACTTAGACATGGATTTTTTTTTGGATTGGATTTCATATAAGCTGGACTGAAAAGTTGTATTGTAAATTGAAATTGTGGACACTAGTTAAAGCAAAAATGAACCCCAATGAAGGTCTTAAATCTTCACATTGCATCCTACAGTTTAATATTATCTATTAAAGAGACAGTTGGAAAACAATGAAAGATTTACTCACCCTGAATTCATCCGTACATCCATTTACACATTTTACTTATTTTAGAAAGTGTCCTAGCTCTTCTAAAAGCTTTGTAACAGTTAGAATAGGGTCTACTTCCTTCAAGTCCAAATAAATGTGCATCCATCCTTTACAAAAGTAATCCAAACAGCTCCAGGAGGATAAAAAAAGGCATTCTGAGGGTAATCCATGTGATTTTGCAAGAAAAATATTGATTTTTAAAACTTTGCAAACAAAATGACTAGGGCTGTCATGATTATGGAATTTGGCTGGCGGTTAGTTGTCTAATAAATTGTGGCGATTAATTACCTGTTTAATGTAATTCTTATATTTTTTTCTTTATGAAAAAATTTTCACACGTTGTGATTATTTAAAATAAATATTTTGCAAGGTTTACCTGGCAGTAAATATTAATACACATAACACATATTTAAAAGTCATCTGATACTGTCTCATTTATACAGGCTTCTCACAGCACTTTGCAGTTCGGGCGGCCCACCTAAGCTGGGAAACCCTACCCCCTTAACTAGGTCGTTCAAAAAAAAAACATTTCGCTGCTCAAAAGCGAACGTGCATGCGTGCCACACGGCCAAAATGAGATAAAGACGTGGTCCGTCATGTCTGGAGGATAGGCAGTTGATAAAAAATGTGTCCGTGAGAACTGTAAGTGGGCTTACCTGTTATAGTATTAGTCTATAGTTCTTGCAAATTTAAAGTAAGTGAGCTGGTGATTTTGAACCCAGCTTTTGGGTAAAATGAACCTAGCATTTTTTATTGTAGGGATTACTTTGTGGATGATATCTTAGTCAAAGCATTGTCTGAGAATTAAATCTTTAACAAAATAGTATTTGTCATCTTTTTGCTTTTGAACCTTTCCATTTAGAAATTGCTAAAGGTCAAATAGGGCAGAAGACCCACATTGAGTTTGTATCTTAATGTGCAGATTTGGTCTCATGCTAACAGTTTAAAACAATGTATTGCCCTCTAATAGCCCAAAAATCACAGTGTACATATCACAGTGTACATATCACAGTGGGGTATGGTGGAGTGAGAATTAGATGGGGTTTATGTTGTACCAAAAACATTTCCCTATGGTCTGAAATCGCACCGTGTCTCACGCCCTCTCAAAAGCTACATTTGTGAGAACAGAACAGGGACACAGTCTGCTTGCTATAGTGCTATTAAAGATTCATGACTCTTTCATTTCATTGAGAGGGGAGTATTCGGCCCCCTTTTAAAGATCAATAATAAATAACACAATGACGTTTCCAAAGAGAAGGAAGCACTCAGTTGCAAATACAGTGACTCAGTCTGGCTGTGTTCAGCTTCCTGTAATACAGATAGTGAAAAGCTGTCATGCACCAGTACATCTTGACATGTTTATTACATTTGATTATTTTCTCTCCAACAGCTTTCCAGAGAAGTAACAATCATGAAGAATTTAAACCACCCAAATATTGGTAAGTTAATGTGTTTATATGTATCTACATACAAGTGAAGAGTTCAGATCCAAAAGCCTCTAAACGCCACCTCCATCAAAAATGATATTAGTTGAATATATCAAATATTTTCACGTCAAACCCACCCTGAGAAATACAGTTTTTTTTTTAGGCAGAATCCAATTAACAAGATATCATACCAGACACACTTAGCGAGTTTTGCATCTGAACTCTTCAACTGTTACCACTTCTCCTAACAGGTTATACGTACTGGTTTATGATGTGTCTCTCAGTTTAATTGTTTCTCTCACATTTTGTAGTCAGTTCCTGTTTGCAAACAGCGTAATGATCAGTGGAGCCAGACACGTCGTCATGTCTTAACACAGGGGCTTTATGTATCACCCACCTATATTTAGCCTCTGTTGGAGGTTCAGTCCGAGACATTGAGAGATCCTTGTGGTGACAGCGGTTTTAGAAAATGTGGAAAAAGTTGAACTCGTACAGCTTAGTCTTTATAACAATTATTTACAAAGCCACAGGAAATAAAGCTCATGAGAGCGAGGTGGGTTTATGTGGCAGAATTTCTTTAGCCTCATAAACCATACTGTGGTAGGACAATTTTACTCAAATATCATGGTATTATGGTGTTTTGCACTATTCTGTGTACTTCAAAATTGTGACATTTTCTGTGAAATCCAGGGCAGAGTCTTTAAATCTAATGATGAGATTAGGAGCATCAAAATTGATTTCACTCATTTATTTCAATCTTTGACGTGCCTTACTCAGTCAATACTAAAGATCGCAAGATTATATTTTTACACAATGTTCTGTACATTATGTAGGATCATTTAATGTAGAAAATCTTTATCTGAAGTGTCACAAAAAATCAAGCCATTAAAGGTGACATAGAATAAAAACTGTATATAAAGGAACACGCCCACATTTTGGGAATTTAGCTTATTTACTGTATCCCCCAGAGTTAGACAAGTCCATAAATACCTTTCTCATCTTCAAGCGTGCTGTGGCTCTGTCTGGCGCGGCCCCTGCTAGCTTAGCTTAGCACAAAGACTGGAAGTGAATGGCTCCGGCTGGCAAACTGCTCACAATGAGTGACAAGATAATGCAAAAAATTTCTTGTTTGTTGTGATTTGTATGGTCACACCGTGTACAGGTGACGGGGTCATGTGAGACACAGCCATCTTTTGGCACTATGCGTGCTGGGTGCTATATTCTCAGAAGGCGAAGCTCGATTTGCTCCCAGCACCCGAGAAGCCCCATGGTGAGGAGCAGGGAGTTCGCTCAGAGTTGTGCTAATCACTCCGCCCATGTAGCAGTGCCCTGCCCTCTGAGAACACAGCCCCCAGTATGTATACTGTCAAAAGATGGCTGTGTCTGATGTGATCTTTTTGTTTGTGCACGGTGTGACTATACAAATCACAACACATAAATAGGAAAATTTTCACGTTTTTTTCTCACTTGTTGGGAGCGGAATGCTTGCTGGGGCCGTTCGCTTCCGGTCTTTGTGCTAAGCTAAGCTAGCAGCGGCTACGTCAGACAGAGTTACAGCATGCACGGAGATGAGAAAGGTATGTATGGACTTATCTAACTCTGGGGGATGCGGTGAGTGAGCGGAATTCCCAAAATGTGGGCATGTTCCTTTAACTAAGCATAGATAAATAATAAGAGCTATGTACATGGTAATGGTGACATTTCGTGAGCCTCAAACGCGTTTGTTTCCTCATTTTTATGTAAACCTCGTGCATTTAAAAGGCTGCTGGAAACACGCCAATCTCAAAATAACACAGACTGTGACGTCACAATTGAGATGTACGCCCCAACATTAAATTACAACACATTAAATTAATTACAAAGTTGTTAAAATACTAAAAACAAATTTGTGACTGCTGAGTTAGCATTATATGCTATTTAATACTATATGCTAGCGTTTAGGCTGAAGTTCTACTATTGACGTTACAGTTACGTTTTGCAGGTCCATACTGAAAAAAACACACAAACTTACCACTCAGAAACGCTAACATCTCTAAACAATTAGTTGTCCTCAAAATGTGTATTTTCGTCTGATACAGGCTCAAGCATAAGGTCTGTTTACTATGTGAGCTACTGGCATGAGCTTCAGAGCAGATTATTATTATTATTTATTATTATTATTATTAATATTATTATTTGTGACCCTTCCAAATAGGGCAAAAATAGACCATTTCATTCAAAGGACGAATCGCAGGGTTGTAAATGGACATGTAAAAAACATTTCTGGATGGTTTTTGCACTTCATAGTCACATACCTTTTATGTAAATATCAAAAAACTATTTAACACATTATTTCAATGCATTCTTTGGCACCTTTAACACATAATGTTAAAAAACAATAATTTCCTTTTCTTAGCCCAATAGTTTTTTTAATGATAAAATTTTTGTTTCTGCACTACAAATGACACAAAAAAAGAGAGCAAAAATAACTTTTGTAGCCTGACTACTGATGTACTTGCTTTGATTGCTTGCCCACCCAAATAGTAACCCAATGGCATAAATTTGGAAAGGGACTGTGTGTTTGGCCAACCGATGAAAGACGGGAAGTGTTTAGGAAGCCGGTTTGAAAACTATTTGTCCATTTTTAATTTAGTTTGTTGATGTTGGCTGATGTTAGTAGTGCTGCAGAAATGCATATTGGAGCCAATTTACATGACACGTGTTAAACTACAAATACAACAACAACAGGATTTTGAGAGGCATGACAACACAAAAATGTTACACTACCTGGCATGCATAACACAGCATTTTTAGTCGTAGATCATTGGTACATTTTTTTGACAATGTTGTCACCTGTATGCAAAAAGCAATGGAAAACCCGTTCCATTTTAAGTACGCCGTTGTCGTGTAAACGTACCCTTAAGCCCGGAGTGTAAGGACTGTATATTTTTTTTACGTGTATGTTCACGGTTGAATGCACAGCCTTTGGAAAGCATAGTTTATTAGACTCGTATATGTACACAGATGTTTGATGCATGTGCATTGCAATAAAAAGCAAAAAAAAAAAGCTTGCCACGTGTTTGCCTTCAGAATAATGTATTTGCGCGTGCAAAAGATGTAAAATGTGCAATTAGAAATTGTCTTGTTTGATTTTCCTTATCCTGTTTCCTTTTATCAATCTTCTCATCCATGTCATCCTTTCCTTGCTGTTTTCCTGTATAGTGAAACTGTTTGAGGTGATTGAGACGGAGAAGACTCTGTTTCTGGTGATGGAGTATGCCAGCGGAGGTATGT
This sequence comes from Misgurnus anguillicaudatus, assembly GCF_027580225.2. Taxonomy (NCBI): domain Eukaryota; kingdom Metazoa; phylum Chordata; class Actinopteri; order Cypriniformes; family Cobitidae; genus Misgurnus; species Misgurnus anguillicaudatus. Next base: position 11,846,000 of record NC_073347.2, read on the forward strand.
GTAATACTGATAGAAGTTCATTTCGTGTGCTTATCTTCTCATGGTCACCCTTATCTATGCCCTCTGTGTCTTGTGCAGGTGAGGTGTTTGACTACCTAGTGGCTCATGGGAGGATGAAAGAGAAAGAGGCCAGAGCTAAATTTAGACAGGTGCTGTGCTCATACTGTGTCGTTTCATCATGTTCAATACACACTCACTGTGATGAGTTTGTTTTCTATTCGGCGTGACTTTCAGCGTCCGTTCATCTGCCTCAGCTCACCCTGTGAAGTCCTATATACTGCTTTTGAATGTGACTTTGAAATCAAAACGATTTGTGTGAGCTGTTTATGTGAGCCGAGTGCTGTGTTGTGGATTATCTTTTTCTTTAGACTTTGTGGTCATGCAGTCTGTACATTTTATTCATTGTCAACAGTATCATATGAATTATTGTATTGGATTCTAGCCGATGTTTGTACTGAATGTCACCACAATGAAATTTGATGAATGAAAACAAAAGCCTGAGCTGAACACAGAGAACAAAACCCAGTTAGTTATATGTGCTGTTTATTCAACCATATTATTGATTGGTTTTTTTGGGTTGTCATTGTGTTACGTCAGACTTTAACCAGTGATAAAGTAGTTAGTCATCATTGGGATACTGCGAAACAGAAGAGCCAATCAATGCAGCCCATTGAATTTTGGAAAAAGCTGATAATGTGAGCAGACAACTCATTGGACTAAAGCCCCTTTCCTGAAGTTTATTTGGAAATGTCTGCTTGTGTGTTGCACAAGCTAATGTGGAAACTTTTTTGATGCTTGCATCCAATCAGGCTTTTCTAGTAAACGATGGATAAGTAGTCGGTTTTACAGGATGTAGCGATGTGTTTTTAAATCACAGACGGTTAAATCATTTTTGTCTTGTACAGATTGTATCAGCGGTGCAGTACTGTCACCAAAAACACATTGTGCACAGAGACCTGAAGGTGAGCAGATGTTCCTTGTGTACAGTATAGTGCATGCACTGCTATCCATTTCTTTTTGTCTCTCTCTTACACTCCGTTTCTTGTTTCAGGCTGAAAACCTGCTGTTAGATGCTGATATGAATATTAAGATTGCTGATTTTGGCTTCAGTAATGAGTTCATGGTGGGAAATAAGCTGGACACGTTCTGTGGCAGCCCACCGTACGCCGCCCCTGAGCTCTTTCAGGGTAAGAAGTATGACGGGCCCGAGGTAGACGTGTGGAGTTTGGGGGTCATACTTTACACGCTGGTCAGCGGGTCACTTCCCTTCGATGGACAGAATCTCAAGGTTTGACCTTTACTTCATCAAACCGTGTGTGTGTGTATGTTGTTGGGAGTTTGTGTATTCTCACCGTTGTGTCTGTTACGCAGGAACTGCGTGAAAGGGTGCTGCGTGGTAAATATCGAATCCCTTTCTACATGTCCACCGACTGTGAGAATCTTCTCAAGAGGTTTCTGGTTCTAAACCCTGCCAAGAGAGGAACATTAGAGGTCAGTCTCTCACACTTTCTCACACATTTCTGTTGAAAATATGTGTGGCTGTCTTGAGCGTCCTTTAGAGAGTACAAATATTTTATATTATAAAGCCTTTTATGTGTTGAAGATAGGGCTAGATGATATTTTGGACATTCGTGATACATTTACAATAGTGCTGGTTACATAATATTATCCAACATTGAGTGCAATTAAGTGAATTCACTTTGTATTCTGCTTTTATAAAAGGTGACTTTAGACTTTGTGTATATTGTGCTTTAAAAAAGACAGAAATGTTTCAATAGTATCTATGGATAAAGGCGAATTGTGTCATTTATATGGAACGACATGGAATTACAATAATTGTTTTATAGCAGGTGTCCTGCCTGACACTTAAATGTCATTAGTTAAAGGCCACCTATAGACCATTTTGCAAGATGTAAACAATACTTGTCCAGAAGCACTTAATGTTTCAGTTTTTTAACACTACATAAACGTTTAGATAAAATACAACCAACAGAACATATAGAACTGAATTAAAAAAATTTTGAATATAATTTTTTAAGATATATTTGAATAAAAAAAAACTGTTACAAACTGAAACAGGAAGTGTTTCTGGACCAGTGTTGTTTACATCTCGCAAAATGGTCGATTATGTTTATTTTCACAAGATTGTGCCTTGAATGTGTCTGTGAAGTCTCAGCTCAAAATACCCCACAGATCATTTATTATAGCATGTCCAAACTGCCCCTATTTGATTAGGAGCAAAAAGCGCTGTGCGTACCTTTAAATGCAAATGAGCCACTTCTCTTACTAACAGACAGTGAGCGCTTTTGGTTAAAAATATTCCTGTGAATACAGTCTGAGACAATCGTATTTTTAGCTGCATTAGCGCTACAATGTGCTAACAAACACATTTAGAAAAGCTTTTGGGTAAAATGAACCAGTCAGTCAGTCAGTGGGTAGGGCTTCATCAGTGTGATGTCACAATAACAAGAAAATCAAAACAGCATGTCTGATGAGACTGCTTTAATTTAATGGGGATTAAAAAGAAGGACAGGTGGATTTTGTTCATTGTAGTGCTGTTTAGGGTTGTGCCGATAGACGACAGATTCGTGTAGCGACGATCTTCAGAAATATCACCAATAGCAGGCTTTCATTACGATCATTGGTAGGGATGGGCACGAGTACTCGATTGCTCGAGTACTCGAACGTTGCATCGATGATCGATCAAGAAAGCGATGATCATGTGGGTTTATTTATTTATTTATTTATTGTGGATATGGCGGCATTTGGATGTCTGGTTAGCATTACAAGCGCACGTGGTAGTAAAGACTGGGTCTGGAGATGCGTGTTTGACGTCGTGTCGAGCTACGCAGACCGGCGTTTGACATCAGTAACATTACAATGCATGATTCAAATACAAACAGATAATTCCGCGCCAACACACCGATCTGCGCAATGTGCGGCTCCCGCCGATTAACCCTTAGTTTCACTTCATCACGCAGCTTTTCCTGTTAGAGGTTTCTGTTTAAAACATTTATTTCATTAATAATCTAGTATGTGTTCATTGTTCTGTCATAATTTCTTCAAAATTAAGTTTTGAGTGTTTTTAAATAAAAATATTTTCATTTTCACCATGACGTATACGTCCCGCCCCTTTGATTGCCCCGCCCACAGTTAATCGAGTACTCGTTCTTCAGATCTGTGGATTAATCGAAATGAAAAAATTACATAAATGCACATCCCTAATAGTTGGCAATGGTTATTATTATTATCATCATCATCGTTTCACATTACCATGCGCATTGCGTGCTTTTCCTTGCATGAGAGGGTTTGTGGGCATCGGATTAATGGCGTCAGTTTTAAGAAGGTTGCGGTCATGACAGTGTTGCCCTTGATTCTTTTTGTCTGCCAATCAAGTGACTTGTAATAAATGAGTACAAAATGAACAAATAAATAAATGAGTAAACTACTGCCCTCCCATAGTATCGTCTATCGGCGATCTCACAGGCTGATGATAAGACGATCTCGAAATGGGGCATATCGCCCAACTCTACGGACTGTTAACACACTGCCGACACACGTTTATGTCCAAACACCTTATAAAAGTTGATTTTGCATAATATGTGCGCTTTAAGGCAATGTTAAAAATTTGATGCTTAAAAAATTGTGGTTTAAAAGAAACCGAATATAAGTTAATGTTGTGTCTGCTTATTAAACTGGCATAGGAGAAAGTAAATTACATCACAAACATGTTGTACTCAATAGCAATAGCAAAAATGGTTTGCTAACCTTTAGTAATAACAACTTAATGACTTGTCTGTTTCAAAAAAATTGTTTAATAAGTAATTCAACAATAACTGATTGTGAAATTTCACTTTTAGCAAATCATGAAAGAGCGCTGGATCAATGCAGGCTATGAGGACGATGAGCTCAAACCCTTCACTCAACCAGAAACTGACATCTCTGACCAGAAGAGAATAGGTAAGAAAAGTCACTTTATGCTTTACATGTATGATATCAAACCCTTAATCCATTTTTACGCCACATGGGTGGCAAAAAGCTGCATCTGAGATGCCATAGAGATGTCCAGCGGGTTTAATGTTACCCGTGCATAAATAAATTTACACACCAATTAGAAAAGTCTTTAGCTCAGCGTTGTAGGCACCTTTAGAGCAGTGGTCCCCAACCTGGGGTCTACACAAAAAGGGGGGCTTACACTGCCAAGATAAGGTAGTTAAACTTATCTCTTATATGTCGTATTTGTACGTAGGGGTTCCCAACCCCTCTCACTGCTTAAGAGGAATATTTGTGGACTCATATAACACCACTTTTCATCCGGGTGTCAGGGGTGGACAAAGGTTTCTGTAATACCCTTCAAGACATTTCCCCAGGTTCTTTTTTTTAAATGGGTAGAAATGAAAAAACGTGTACAGACAATGGATGACAAAGGATGGCACGAGGGATGTACTTGTACAATGTGAAGTGTTGCATAACACACAGCAGCCTGGCTCCCTATCATCTATCGACATCTCTGATCTCCCTCCCTCCTGTCCCTCAGTGAGGATCTCCTTGTGTAGAAATGTGATATGGTCACATGGTTACAAGTGGGTGCGAAGAGAGAGCTTGGCTTACAGGAACTCGAGCATTGCAGGGCAAGCCAGCCTTGTTCGCTTATCTATAATTGGTCCACAGTTACACACCCACTCCTGCCAACCGGACATAACACACGAGCAGTCACATGCATACTTATTGAAGGACTGTCGGGAGCATAAACATCTTGAATGTGTAATGGATTGGAGAGTAGAGAACATGCCGGTTGTCTGCTTGTCTAGCTTCCCTCCCCACCATCACTTAGAGAAGCCTCACATTGAGAGGAGCATGCATGAGCTCGACAGCCCACAGTAGTCCTTGTGTATGGAGAGGAGGTGCAACAGAGAGCTTCACTTGAAAACACTTAAACCGACCGGCATGTGGATTCCCATGAGCCTATCAAAAAGAGAATAGATTATAGTTCATTGTTAATAAATATATGTTATAAAACGGTTAGTTTCAGTCATTGATTCTGATTGGTCAATAGCTTTGTTTATTTATGATAAAAACACAGCTATGACAGCTGTGCCGGATGATTCCGGTTTTTATGACATTGATGGTACTGAAGCCTCCTGGTGATGTAGATGACAGTCTTCTGCTGTTAATAAATGACTGTAAACACAATTTTTATCTTTCGGTGGACATAGGGTTAAATAGTACTTTTACGTTGTGATTATTATAGAGTCTGCTGCACTGTTAACACTACAATACAGCCATGATGCATATAGGTATAGTGGTAAATGTAGGTTATTTATAGTTGCCAAAGAGGAATCTCCACTTGGCACATTAAAGTTTAATTCAGCTGATGTGCAGACTGATCCAGTCATATTTATAATGTATTACAGTTGTTTTGGGGTCTTTGTTTGTAAGTGTAGTGTTATGTAATTTAAAGGGACATTTCATCAATAGAAACATTAATCTTTATTGAAAGTGAGTCATATTTGAGGTCGAAATGTAACATAAATTTAGAATTTTGTGCCTATTTGACAGAGAAAAGACAGAAGAACGTGACTTGGGCACATTTGTATGGAAAACTACAACTCCCACAATGCACCACAATGCACAGCTCTGCAAGCCACTCCTATCAATCGGAACATGGCTCAGATATGCAATTGTGTACAATAATTCCAACGTTAGTGTAACAGAAAATAGAAACACTCACTTTATAGTCAGACGTCTGTTTATCCTTGCAGGCTTTGACTGTCGCTTCCAGTTTAGGATTCTAAAATATGTATCCAGGACGTCGCTGTCCATATACGGTACGACGCTTGGGTAGGAGCAAGCTTCATTCAGTTTCTGATTTATTTTTGAGAGTGCTTGGCCAAATATGTATATTCCCAAAGAAGAAAATGCCGCATCCTGCACACAAACGCGTCCACCGCACAATATGTATACTCTACTGGCTCAGCGCTTGTGCTCATAAGCCGAAACACATCTGTGAAATAAACACGCGCAAAGTAACGTTACCTCTTCTTGCCCTGGAACATTCACCAAACAAACGTCCATATCCTGATCTGATGCGGAAATGTTATACAGAAAGCACACAGCGAGAGTACAGCCCCTACTAGTCCATCCAAGCTCATGTACTCCACAGACGTGCTGGCTCAGCGCTTGTGCTCATAAGCCGAAACATGTCTGTGAAATAAACAAGCGCAAAGTACCTCTTCTTGCCCAGGAGCATTCACCTAACAAATGTCCATATCCTGATCTGATGCAGAAATGTTATACAGAAAGCACACAGCGAAAGTACAGCCACTACTAGTCCTTCTCTTCCTCCATCTGCCTCAGCTCTTTGCTGTATTGTGGCTCATAAAGGTGCAATGACCAGCGGATTAGAGCATCACGCTTGCGAAATCACCCTTTTCCATATCATATCGATTACCTTCCGCTATTATTGTGACATGACGTCTGCCTCGCTCCACAACGTCGTTTAGCTTAGCATAAAGATGGCAGCTGATTGTTTTTTCGTCTGTGTTTGTATATTTTCGTAAGTCCCACCCATTGATCTGTAATAGGTCTGTAGTGTGAGTGGGTCCCACCCATAGCCCCCACCTTGGAAAAATGAGGAATGAGTGTCTGTAGTCTTACACTCTCGACAAAGATACAGCAGTTCCTTCTTTCAATGACGCAAATTTTTTACATAATTGAAAGAAGGAAGTGCAACACTGAAATCAGTTTTTCTCCCGTCTCAGGGGAAACTGAGGGAATGATGCACGACTAGTGCTGGGCAAAGATTAATTGCGATTAATCGCATACAAAATAAAAGTGATTTTTTGCATAATATATGTGCGTGTGCTGTGTCTAATTATTGTGTATATTTAACCACACACACACACATTCATGTATTCATTTCAGAATTGTTTTACTTATATATAATTTTTTTATTTATTTTTAATATAGAATATATAAAGATATAAATAAATATATATAAACATGTAAATGTTTCTTAAATACATACATGAATGTGTGTGTATTTATTTATACATAGTAATTACACACAGCACATACTCATGTATTATGCCAGGAATCGCTTTTGTTTTGTGTGCGATTGGTCGCGATTAGTCTTTGCCCAGCACTATGCACGACCATTTAAAAACATGACTAACGATACAAAGCTTAAAGGAATATTCTACCCTTTTGCCATATTAAACTGTGTTATTACCTCAACTTAAACGAATTAATACATATCTATCTTTTTTCAATGCGTGCACTGTACAGCTCGTCGTGAATGTGTTAGCATTTAGCCTAGACCCATTAATTCCTATGGTACCGAACAGGGAAGCCACCAAACACTTTCGTGTTTTCCCTGTTTAAAGACTGTTACATGAGGAGTTATACCAGTAAGTGTGGTGCCACAAAATAAACCTTTTTTTTTTGTACCATAGGAATTAATGGGGCTAGGCTAACTGCTAACACATTCACAACGCGCTGTACAGTGCATGCATTGAAAAAAGATAGGTATGTATTAATTCGTCTAGGTTGAGGTAATAACATAGTTTAATATGGCAAAAGGGTAGAGTATTCCTTTAATGCAAATCGGTGAAGTGTCCCTAGGATTTTAAGACTTTAAAGTTTTTCTGTAGTCAAGAATTTAATCAATTTAAACTCATCGTTGAGCATCATAATATTATATGTAAAGTTTTACCTGTCACAGTAATTTCTTTATGCTTCGAATATAACTCTACACCCTTGTCTCATTTAGTATACGCGGATCTATAAATATACATATAAGCCCCCACCCCAATCGCACAGCTCGGACCATGGATATGAATATGCAAATTAGTTGCTGCCTTCACTCTATTGCACCACCTTGGACCATAGATGTATATATGTGCATAGATGCTACATTCGGCAGTTTCAGACACATAAATGATGAGTTTGCCAATTGCTTTTTAAAACCTTTTAAAAACACCACATAGACATATAAACAACAACAAAAACATGATTTTTTTCCCCACATTGGAGCTCTGTTCATACTTTTTTAGTAACGGTTAACAGGGTGTATAGGAACGATATGTGCACAGTGGGCAGAACTGATGACTCAACGTTCTTGCAAATAAACTGGATTTAAAGGGGTATCACAGTTTTATACGCTGTCTGCATTACAGCATTGTGAGGGGTGTTGTGTTCATGCTAGATGGATGAGTATTTTGATTCTCAATCACTAAATGAATTAGAAATGCACATAATTTTGCCATCTCAGTGTTTTAGTCAAAGAGAAACATGCATAGCAATTTTTTTATTATTTAAAATTGTTTAAGAAAATGACCTTGGCTGCATCACAAATGTTTCCAGGGAGCTGCATGTACTAGTTATATGGTATTTTTAATGTGCTGTTATGTTGTAACCGGTGAGTCTGTTGGGATTTTCTTGTGTAATTCATTGTCTTCCAGCCAGATTGATTAAAAAAGTAATATCAGATCTCTTTACAACAGAGCTATGTGATTTAATGTAACAATATCATGCAAAGAAGTCGCACTTCCCTATGGTGTGTTTGTGTGTCATTTTACAGATGTGATCGTGGGATTGGGCTTCTCCAGAGATAAGATCAACGAGTCTTTGTCCAAAATGAACTATGATGAGATCACGGCAATATACTTACTACTTGGCAGAAAGACCAATGAGGTAAGATGCTAATGAAGAGTGGGATTATGGGATTGGTCTATAGCGCTAGTCTTATGTGTTGGTTTTGCGGCTTTACAGGAGGTCATTGACTCCAGCTCCAACAGTAATCTGTCCGTATCAAAGACTAGACCCATCAGCGAGATGAACGGCCAATCGCCAGCTCACCTGAAGGTCCAGAGAAGCATCTCCACCACTGAATCCAGAAAATCCAGACGCCATAGTGATCAAGGTGATTATTTTTGTTATCATTTACATGTTTTCTTTACATACAGACCAATATTAGCTTGTTTGTATGGCTATAGATAAATCTACTGATAAAGAGGAGCTGATTGGTATAATGCTGCTACACATGACAAATAAAGTAACTCAGATGGCTCGGAAATGAAAGGCAGTACTAAATTCCTTTATGCTCGTTTTCCTTCCTTTCTCTCAGTTGGTGTCACTAACTCAGGGTTGAGTAGCTCTAAAAGGACGGTCCCCAGCACAGGTGATGATGTCAAACAGGAAGGCGGGGTCACGGCACGTAAGCCCCCATCACATAGCCCTCCCAGCCCACTGCTGGGTAATGCCAACAACCCTAACAAAACAGAAATACCCGACCGAAAGAGAGGCAGCACCATCACACCTAATGTGAGTTCACCAGTTTGCTTGTCTTTTTCAGGTTCAACTGTAAGGATTGCATAATAACCATTTCATAAAAGTATTACGATAATTGTTTTATTGTTTTTACATTTGTGAATCATAGTGTGTTTATATCCCTTTGCAAATGTTTTTGAGAAATGATACGATATGATAAGCATGCTAACAATGTTTTGGCTAGATATTGTATTCTATTGTTTATGGGTGATTCTCACGAAAACTTTTAAAAATGTCAAGCATAAAAATGTAGAAATTGCTTAAATTTACTTTTTTCCCACCAGATATTGAAAAACAAAGTCTGGAGTAAATGGGAACATTAATTTAAAAACTTTTACTTATCATTTAACACTTTTTGTAACATAATTAAAAAAATTAGTCCTAAAAAATCTCATTACCGCAACAGTCAGAAAACATCAACACTGACATATTTTAAAAATGACGTGACAAACCTGAAAGAACAGGATTTCGAGATTCTGCCCATGCATTTCAAATCAAAGTATTATGCTTCTATTAATTAAATTAACATTTAATAAGCATCTGTTGTGGTAATGATAATCCAAATGTCGTGTAAGCATTCTGACAAGACAATATTTCAAATTAACTGTAAAAAATGATCTTACCCGGTAGCCATCTTGATGTAACTGGTCCATGTGCTTGGTCACTCAAAATCAAACTTTATTAAAATTCTGTATGTGTGCTTAAACTGTTCTCAAAAAGTGTTGCGGAGGATGAGAATATCAGGCATGGACACATCATTTTCCTGATTTTTCTTCATTATTATTATACATGAATATTCAGTAAATATTTTTTCTGTCATCTAAAGTAGTCTAGCAAAACATCCATTTATTTTTTTTCTTAATATTTTTGTGTTAATTTGATTAAATTACAACATAACGCATGTTCAAACACAGCCGGACATATTGCGGTAATGAGAATTTCAGCAAAAAATGAGATAAAATTTCCTATTATAAATTCTTATGTTGAAATCACACATTGTGCAAGGTAGAACGCAGTATTGTGTTAATTCTGATGCTTTTTAATGTTACTATATTACACATTTTAAAGCTAAAATAATTAGTGCCGTGGTGTTTCAATGGTTTCGTGAGAATCACCCTTATATAAGGGGGTGGTATTATGAGTTTTCATATTTTTAAAGGGACACTCCACTTTTTTGAAAATAGGCAAATTTTTCAGCTTCCGTATAGTTAAACACTTGATTTTTACTGTTTTGGAATCCATTCAGCTGATCTCCGGGTCCGGCGATACCACTTTTAGCATAGCTTAGGATAATCCATTGAATCTGATTAGACCATTAGCATCGTGCTAAAAAATAACCAACGAGTTTCAATATTTTTCCCATTTAAAACTTGATTCTTCTGTACTTATATCGTGCACTAAGACTGACCAAAAATTAAAAGTTGTGATTTTCTAGGCAGATAAAGCTAGGATCTATACTCTCATTCTGGCGTAATAATCAAGGACTTTGCTGCTGTCACATGGCTGCAGCAGGCGTAGTGATCTTATGCAGTGGCCGAAAATAGTCCCCTGCTATTGAAAGTAACCAAGGGGACTATTTTCGGCTGCTGCGTTATATCACTACGCCTGCTGCAGCCATGTGACAACTGGGCTAGCTTGACCAATCAAATACACTGAGCGTTTTGGATGGGGTAGGGCTTTAAAGAGATGGCTACAACAGACAGGCTAGAGAGAGATGTGCTGCAATAATGTAAAATATGTGAAAAATAAATATATATTTATATATTATAACAATCAAACATGAAAACCTGATTATCCACAGAATAACTCTGGATCTGGAGGCATTTCAAGAAGAAACACATATGTGTGCACTGATAGAAACAACACTGATCGCCTTTCTGTTATTCCAAATGGGAAAGAAAACAGGTACAGCGTCCTACCTGTTAACAAGTTTTTCTATTAATGCCTTCAGGAAATGCATTTCGTCATTGTTTCTGCTGTTTCGAGACTACGTAAATGTAGTAAAAGCAAGTCTGCCTTTGTTTCTCTGTAGTGTGTCATTGTCTCCTGGCTCACGGGACCCCGGGGCCTCCACTCATAGCATCAGCAATGCTGCCACACCTGATAAAACCCGTTTCCCTCGCGGCACAGCCAGCCGCAGCACTTTCCACGGACAGGTGAGGGATCGACGCACGGCCACCTACAACGGCCCACCCGCCTCGCCCACTCAGCCGCGCAGCCGGGCTAATGCCAACAACCTGCTCACCAAACTCACCTCCAAACTCACACGCAGGTAATGAACACAGACACGTCCATGCTTCACCTAAGCTAGTATTTTCAGCTTGGTTTTCTTATTTTTTCCTAAACTCTTCCCTGTTTGTTTTTATCTGAGGGTTTAATAGAAACTAGTTTTATTTTGTCCATCTTTGTAATGTCGATCCTTTGTTTTCTCATCTCTTGTGTTGTAGAAATATGTCATTCAGGTTTTCCAAAAGGTAGGATTTTGAGTTTATGGGGTGAACACATCTTTCTCTTAACGTAATGAGAAGTGTCGAGGGGCTGATGCACTAACCTTTAGTCATTTGTTTGCAGTGATTTGGAGTATTAATGCTCTCACAGCATGCTTTAAAAACACTGTCTGCATCTTAGTGTGGCCAAATCAAATCAATCTACTGCTAATTGCTACTAATCCAAACGTTTGCATGACACAAGCTGATGTGCAAAATGACTCAATTTAACACTTCAAACAGCTCATTCGTCAATCTCAACAAATTCATTCAACAACCTTTTGGTTGCCTTGTTTGTTGATTTTGCGTACAGGGTGTTATTAGGGTGTATTACATTCATATATGTTTTTAAGAAAGACGAACATGAAGATTATTGAGATTGACATGAAGAGTGTTGAAATTACACCAGGGGACCTCAAAATGATTTCAAATTATTTCAGATAAGACAAAGTAAGCATAAGTAAGGTGGCTTAGTGGACAATAAGAAGACTGAAAAGGTTAAAATATGGTGGATTGTACCGATATTTTGTTCACTTTGAAAATCCCATGACAAATGTTGGATGTCTTGCCTGAGTTTTCAATGTTATAGGCTCATTTGGTCAATACAACACTGCCATCTTGTGGTAGAAAATATAAAATGAACCATCAGCTGAGCAATTTTCAAGCATTTTGGGCTTCATGTGAATGTCTCAAGAAAAGTGGTAGTGCTTTTAGGTGACTCAGTTGTAGACCATTTTAAAATAAAAGTAGGGTTTAAAAAGACTGCCTGTAAATGCTGTGTCAAACTAAACACATAACAGCCAAAATATATTACTGTTGTATAAGGTTTATATAAATTAAAATGAAGGTTCACCCAAAAATGAAAATTCTGTCATAATTTACTCACCCTCATGTTCTTACAAATCTGTATAAATGTCTTAGTTCTGATGAACACGAAAGAAGATATTTTAAGGAATGTTTATAACCAAACCATTATTGAGCACCATTCACTTCCATAGTATAATTTTTCCTACTATGGAAGTGAACGGGGCTTCTTTGTGACAGTTTTTTTTTTTTTTTGGTGAACTGTCTCTTTAAGTAATTCATTTTGATAATTTTTTTGTGATGTAGTTTCCAAAAAAGTAATGAGTGAAACTATGGTTATAACAAAATGCAGCAAAATGAGATCAGTGGCCACCTTTGGGGTCAGATTCAAACAAATAAGTAAATTTTTTGTAGGTCCTCCTCAAAGTTTTTTTTCTTTTACGGTTGGGTAGGGCGAGTCAGCACCTGCCTGTCATTTACAAATAACACTAGGGCTGCATAATTAATCGAAAAACTAATCTGGGTTACAATTATGGGTAAAACAATTACATAATCACCAAAAGCTTCAATTGCAGCTGTCCATTTGTGCTCATTTCTGTGCGTTTTGGCAGTATGTTTAGACACACAATACCGTGGTGAATCAGAGATTTTTCAATTGATAAGTTGACATTTAGCCATTCGATGTGGATTATTTACTAACAACATATCTCCCATAATTATTTGTTATTTATTTACATTAAGGGGTGGTTTTGTGGACAGGGATTAGCTTAAGACAGGACTAGGCCTTAGTTTAATTAGGAAATATAACTAGTTTTAACAAACTTGCCTTAAATATTACTTGTGTGCATTTTAAGGCAAAAGCAAAGGGCACTGTTGTATTTTAAGATATGTCAGTGCAAGTTGTTTTCAGTTTGGACAGCTCTTACATTTATTTTAGTCTAGGACTTGTCTAATCCTGGAAAACCTCCCCTATATTATTTAGTTTTGGATGTTTAGATTTTACCATGCAGCTACTACAAATAAAGTTATAAAACATTTCAAAACTTCAATGCAAAATCTATTAATCAACAAGAATAATCGCAATTACAATATCAAGGTGAATAATCAACAATTCTGATTTTTGTCATAATTGTGCAGCACTAAATAATCCTGAGTAGTTTGATTTGGCTTGTTCAGTTGTGGTTGGCCTAGTTAACTCAAGTCGTGCAGAATCAAGGGTGTTTAAGGGTGGTTTTACATTGTGTCCTCTTATATTTTAACTCCATCTCTAATGCCATGTCTTTGTTTTATTTCTCTTCTGTTTATCTTCTCCTTACCTTTTATCTTCTATTCAATTTATGTTTCATCATAGATGACTTATGTTGGCTAAGGTGGAGGTTTGATGTTAAAGGAATAGTTCACCCAAAAATGAAAATTCTGTCATTTCCTCACCCTCATGTTGTTTTAAACCTGTATGAGTTTCTTTATTCTGTTGAATACAAATGAAAATATTTTGATAAATCATGGTAATCACACCATTGATGGTACCCATTGATCTCCATAGTAGAGTTCTTCTCGGGTTCAAAGAAATGTACCTGACGCGAAATGACCCGAATCACTTTTAACCAGAATTCAAGGTGCATAATTTATTTTTATTAATAAAGACCCGACTTGAGAAAGTTAGACTCGAGTAAGATATTGGTACCTACTCCATACAGTCTCAGCCTTCTTAAAAAATAAAGCCTCTCTTGTAGTCGTGTGCACAAACTGTCAATGTGTGTTTTCCAACAAAGAACATTGTTCATATAAAACCCCAGGTATCTGTAAGATGTCACTTGCTGTATCTCTGTGTTTTTAATGATCACAAGCTTGTGTTTAGATGCAAGCGCTCTTAGCAAACAGAGGAGGGTTTGGAAAAGGATTTGATGCACATATGCGAGAGTCTTCTCGGGTCCGTTCAGCGAAACACATTCATTTTAAATAACCCGAGACCCAACGCCACTAATATTATACCCGAACCGCTCCGGTCTTTGGAACTCGGGTTTTCGGATCTAAGTGGATCCTCTACTTAATAGTAGGAAAAACAAATATCATTGAAGTCAATGGGTACCGTCAACTGTGTGCTTGTTGTTTTAGACACTCATACAGGTTAAGAACAACATAAGGGTGAACTATCCCTTTAACTGTTAGGGTTGTTTTACAATAGGCTTGTGTCTGTGCAAACACAGCAGAGAACAAAAACATACTGCTTTAGTATTCATGAAAGTGACAGACAGACTATCTGGTAGGAGGAGCCAACGCAATGCTGGTTATGGGGTATCAATATGACCAAATGCTTTTATAGCAGCTTTGTTTCTGGAAACATTTCTCTTAAATAATTTTCTACATATGCATGTAAAAATGTATTCAAATGTATTCAAGATTATTAAGCCAGGAACCGTACCATTCAAACACAATGTAAACCACAACTTTATAACATTTGATGTGAAACCTGACAAAGCTGCTTCATTTAAATTCATGTAGTCAATACTAATCCCACAAAACGTTTTTTTTTTTAAGATAGAAAAATTACAATATTACACTTCGTTCACTATGGATAAAAACAATATATTTTACATTTATTTCAAAACCTTTCTAAAAAGTAGTAATATAAGACATTAGTGTTAGGCCATTTGCAGTGTTTTACAAGTGTGGGCGGTCACTGCTGACCTCATTTCCTGCAAATCCTGTTTCCATAGTAACAGCAACTTCTCTGATTGGTTGTTTTTGAAGTATAATGAATAGTGGGATTCACAACATGGGTCTGACAACATGGGTCTGGTTCCTCGAGGACCCCCTCCCAAAAAGTTTTAGATGTCTATTTGTTTGACACGCCTGATT
Organism: Misgurnus anguillicaudatus; assembly: GCF_027580225.2. NCBI lineage: Eukaryota > Metazoa > Chordata > Actinopteri > Cypriniformes > Cobitidae > Misgurnus > Misgurnus anguillicaudatus. The sequence continues at coordinate 11,861,479 of NC_073347.2, forward strand.
TAACTCATCCGTTTGTTAGGGAGACATGTTTACCATTTTGGAAGGAGGCTGATAAGTTCAGTCAGGTGTTTTAAATGGGGAAAATCTGGAACTTTTTGGAAGGGGGTCTTTGAGGACCAGGATTGGGAAGCACTGTTCTATGGCACTATAGTGAATTGATAAACTATAGTGGGATTTAAGGTTAACAGCACTGTAAGCTGAAACAAACTTCATGTGACCTTCAGAAACTCTCGTTTAGATGATCAGATTTATAAACAAACATATTACACACAGTCATAACACAGAGATGCTGTATTACCTGTTTAAACTGTGTCTCAATCTATTCCTCTCTTCCCTTTGTTTCTTTCTTCCTTCCTTCCTACCTCCCTTACTTCCTTACTACACCTCCTTCCTCGCTCCCTCTTTCTCTCTCTTTCTGTCTGGCTTTCTCCCTCAGGGTCACACTTGACCCGAGCAAACGGCAGTCTGCCGTCAAATCAGGGCCGGCTGCCCCCTCTGTGCCCCCCACCCTCACAGTCCCCTCCAACCCTGCGGCAAAGACTCTTAGTAAGTCTGCGCTCCACTGGATTATTGTATTCCTCGTTCTTTTTTCATCCCCTCTACTCCCGCCTATTCCCTTTCCACCTCTCAACAGGGTTCCCATGATTATGGAAAACCTGGAAATGGCAGAGGATTTTAGCAGTTTACCAAGACTAAAAATCTTCAAAATTAAAGCCTAAAAGTCATGGAAATTATAGTAATGTCTGATTTGTAAAGGAATCTTGTCAATACATTATTTTATCTAATTCATAAATTGTTGAATTGAATAATTGCAAAAAACTGCAAGCATCATAATGAGATTTGGTGAATTAATTGGTCATAAAGTGTGGGAACCCTGTGGCTCTGTAATGGCTATTTGTTTTCTCTGCGTCCCAGTTTAATTTTTCTTTTTGTCGGCATTGAACTGCTCTTTTCAACAGCACTGGCTATAGGGAATCGTAAGAATTCCCAAATGAAGCGTGTCTAGAGTAAGGGCTCGTTTAAACACACGTAAGTGAAAGTGTGTGTGAGAGGAGAACGAGTGTTTCGTGTGTCGGCTCAATCAGTCCGAGACGATGGCCGTAAACACACTACAGCATGCATGTGAAGAACACAGTCCTGTTTGTTAGACTCTTGCTTTATATTTGTAAGTCACGATGAGTTATCTCTCACATTCAGCGCTCAGATTAGGCTTTACCCATAATGCACTTCTACACTGAACATAAATGGATTCAGCATGGCAGCTCAGTCGAAAAGATATTCAGATCAGAGTCTCAAGTGTTGTGTCATTTGTTTTTGTGTTATTGTCTCACCCATAGTACAGACAGTGTAAAGTTACATTTATTTTTTGTATTTGCCATGTTTCTTGCTCTTTCATTCAGTCTCTCTCCTTGTATCGTAGTGGGTGTGTGTGTGTTTGTGTAGTGATGTCACCCTAAAACGACTAAAAATTCTCTCTCTCTTTGTTTCTTTTGCTCCATTGCGATCACTAATCAACAAATAATCATAAAAGAGTCTCAACCGAGTTTGAGAGAAGCGGGAGATTTGAGGGCTCAAGGTGAGGCGGCAGCGACCCGGCTCATTACTTTCATGTGTTTTCATGGGTGTTATATTAAATATCAACTAGGCTATACATTGTTAAAGGGATAGTTCACCCAAAAATGAAAGTTATGTCATTGGTGACTCACCCTCGTGTCGTTCCAGGCTTGTAGGATCTTCGTTCAGCTTCGAAACACAGTTTGAGGTGTTTTGTGTTCAGTCCGGGAGCTTGTTGGCCCTTCATTGAAGGTCTATGTACGGTATACTGTCCATGTCCAGAAAGGTAATAAAAACATCATCAATGTAGTTCAAGTGACATCAGTGGGTTAGTTGGAATGTGTTGAAGCATCGAAAGTGCATCTTGGTCAAAAAAATAACAAAAGTGGCGACTTTATTCAGCATTGTCTTCTCTTCATGTGACTGCAGTGACACGGATGACGTGTTATCTGGTGCGCCCCAGCTGTTTTTTTTTGTGCCCCTGGACTTCGTTATATTCTGAGGGAGATGCACGCTGTACGGTTGGGAAAAAAAACGTTGTAAACATGTCTAAGGATAACACGTCATCCACGTCACCGCAGTCACGTGACTTTAGTCTCGCGCATGGGCTTTGCAACAGACGTGGAGGATAAGACAATGCTGAATAAAGTTGTAATTTTTGTTGTTTTTGGACTAAGGTGTATTTTCGATGCTTCGGCACATTCTGGCTGGCCCACTGGTGTCACATGGACTGCTTTGATGATGTTTTTGTTGCCTTTCTGGACATGGACAGTGGACCGTGCATGGATTTTCAATGAGGGGTCAACAAGCTCTTGAACTAGTTTTGGAACATCTTGGACTGTGTTTTCTGAAAATGAACAGAGGTCTTAATGACATTATTTTCAGTTTTGGGTGAACTAACCCTTTAATACCGTTATGTCCTTTTTTAAACTTTTAAACAGCTCCCATTTCAGAGCAAATGCGAAATTTAATGGCTTGAAAATTGATGAAAAAAATATACATGTAACATTTTGTTTAGCATTTTCTCACAGTCCTGTTTGATGTTATATACAATATAACTGCGTGCTGCTTCAGCGCATGCCCCAGTATAAGTGCTGTGCAGTTGATAACCCATGCATGCATCTGCTACAATAATAGTAACATGAATATTTAAAATGTTGCCTTGTAGCTCAGGTACTACCGTTCTATTATTTACTTGTATTGTTCTCCTTTCGTTCTCGCTCTGGGCATCCCGCGTCCTTCCAGTCGCCATGTATCTGGGGATCAGCAAAAAGATGAAGGGAAAGATGGAAAAGACGGCAAACCCCGCTCTCTCCGTTTCACCTGGAGTATGAACACCACCAGCACCATGGAGCCAGCCGACATCATAAATGAGATCCGCAAAGTTCTGGACGCAAACAGCTGCAGTTACCAGCAGCGCGAATGCTTTTTGCTTCTCTGTGCCCACGGGGACAGCCGCACGGATAGCCTCGTACACTGGGAGATGGAGGTTTGCAAACTGCCCCGGCTCTCACTTAATGGTGTCCGTTTCAAGAGGATATCTGGCAACTCCATCGCTTTTAAGAACATTGCTTCCAAAGTTGCAGGCGAACTCAAGCTATGAATATATCTTTAATCTACCTACCTAGAGGAATTGATGAAATGGTTCATTGTAGAAAAACGAATTAAGCTGTACAATCGTAAAAGTAGCAGTTATCGAATGTTTTTTCTTTTTTTCTTTTTTTAATAAACCACTTGTATTGAACAACGTATAAGGGATGGGCACGAGTACTTGAGTACTTGGGCAATGATCGATCATGAAAATGACGATTGTGTGGATTTACATCTTTTCCCCATTTTCTGCATTTTGGGCGGCACCTAGATGTCTGATCGCTCAGCATTACGAGACTGGAGCACAGTGTTAGGAAAACGCATCCATGACTGAAGTTCACTTGAATTTTGTACAGATCGATTAATTATAAATAGTACATTTATATTGTGTCTCATATAGAAAGTGCTATAGTTCACTTTTCAGTTTTACCATTTAAAAATAACATTGAATTATTAATAATTTAGAAGTGTTTATTTTCCCGACATAGTTTTTGTAAACATGAATTATTTAAATATATAATTATTGCTCTGATACGCCCTCAAGTACTCAAGTACTTGTTTTTAGACCTATCGAGTGCTGAAAATAACAAATGTACAAAATGCCCATCCCTTGAATGTACATATTTTAATATTGCTTAAAGCAATAATTTCTTAACATCAGTCACACAATTCTAGTATTATTGTGCAAGTTGTTGAATGCTGTAAAGAAAACAGGATTTAACCGTTCAGTGTTATGATTGTACGCACCACATTAGATGAGAAGAGCCGACTCATTGCCATCCGACTGATGAGTGACTGATCAATAAGAAAATGGATGCTGGATTGAGATTTGATGGTTTTATTTAGCTTTTTAATAGGCGCTGTTCTGTGGTGGTTTTAATTGTTTTGAGCGACCCATGTGAAAAGGATACTTTGACCAGACCTTGAAAAAAAGTTGCTTGAGACTTTGCTCTGCACCTCTATATACTAAAGGTGCTCATCTGTGAAAACGGCTGAAGTAAATCTGATCCGACTGAAGTTTGGCTGTTTGAATGTTACGGAGCAAGATTAATTTATTTCACGTTATTGCCCACTCTAGTGTATTTTTTTGTGTAAATAATGTACTTTATGTGGTAATGATGACACGTTTTAATACTTTCCTTTTTTTGAGTTCTCTGATACCAAAAGGGCATCTTGTAATCTTTCGCTTATTTTACTCACCTCAGATTCCAGTAAAATATCTCTAACTTGTCACAGTGTTCATTGCAGAGATCTAATACAGCTATAAACTCATCTTAACATTGTCACCTGTATATGATTTCCTTTTAATCTTCTTTATTTTGCAATTACTCTTCTGTACATTAAATATTGGGAACACTTTACAATAAGGTTGTATTTGTTCATATTAGTAAATGCATTAGCAAACATGAACAGGCAATTAGCAATGTGGTTTGCAGCATTTATTAATCTTTGTTAATGTTAAAGGGATGGTTTACTTAAAAATGAACATTTGGTCATTTTACTCACCCTCATATCGTTTTAAACATGTATGAGTTTCTTTATTCTGTTGAACATGGAAGATATTTTGATTCATGATGATAAGCACAGAGTTAATGGTACCCATTGACATAGTCTGGAGACCTGGTTTTTCCTACTAACTTTTTTTCATTAGGAGCACAGTGGCCCCCAACTGAAAATTTTAGGAGCACAACCAGAAAATTTAGGGGCACACACCGTAAATCAACATGCTAACCAAATATTAATATTTTTACTAATTTCCACTGTATTACATTAATGATAGATGCAGAAAGTACAATGTGCTGTTTCAAATTCAAAAGGTCAAATTTACTGGTCGGACATGTGCAACTGGACGTAAAATTCAGTGGCACACTCTCAAATTTTGGTGGCAAAATGTCACCATTTGGTGGCAGTGTGGAGCCCTGAAAACCATAGATATGTATAAAGGCTAGATGGCTCAAGGCGGAGTCCCTAACGGCATCACCGGGCGGCCATCTTACGACAGGGCGCTCGCTCACTCGTAGCATTGAGTTTAATGGTGCAGGTACTTTTAAATGACCATAACTTGCTAAATTTTCTACCGATTTTCAAACGGTGTGGGTTTTTACAAACGTTATTAACGTGGCTATGATTCTGGATGCTTTAACATGTTTCATGAATTTATTTTTTATTTTTAGTATAGGTATGCAGTGTCATAGGTACATCTTTGACGTTTATAACAAACCAAACCGTTTGAAAATCTGTAAAAAATTAAGCAAGTTATGGTCATTTAAAAGTACCTGCATCATTAAAACTCAATGCTACGAGTAAGCGAGCGCCCTGTCGTAAGATGGCCGCCAAAATGCGGACGTTGCACTCAATTGGCCAGCAGCGCGGACGAGCCATCTAGCCTTTATACATATCTATGCTGAAAACAAATTCTATGAAAGTCAATGGGTACCATCAACAGTTTAGTTGCCATCATTTATCAAAATATTTTTGTATTCAACCGAATAAAGTAACTCATAGGTTTAGAATAATTTTTTTATTATTGTTTTAGGTGAACTGCCCTTTAAATTTAGTAAGATTTGTTATTAGTTCGTTGTGCATTTACTAATGTTAACATTTACAACTTTTAATTTTAATAAATGCTGTCAGAGTTTTTTATATTGTTTGCTAATGTATTTAGCAAGGAATATTTGATGAAAGGCCGTTGAATTGTAAGAAAATGCACAACCAAGGTAGTAATGTGGTGCAAAGCGGAGTTTTGTTACACCATGTGTGTGCATTATTTTCAAATTAATCAAAAGACCGGAGTCAATTATTCTACTTGTACCACGGTTACCGCAAACATGGCTCTGGTGCCTATTTTAAGACATTTGACAGGTTAGGCGTGCGGTTTACAGAAAAATAATGGAACATTTCTCAGCCAATCAGAATCTAGTATTCAACAGGCCCATGGTATAACTAAATACCAATTACAACCTTACTGTTAGTGTTATCAAATTTTTTTTAATTATAGGGGTGCCACAATCATGGCCAACTGAAATTCTACTCATTTTTGATAAGTTGTTAAGAAAGTGTCTACACATTTGTGCGATTCTAAAATAACTTTGTAATCCTTATAAATAATCTATTGGATAAATAATTGCATGACAAAGCAGGTCAACATTTTTTTTATTCACATAAAGCTCATCCAGTGGTTACCCTGTGATGACTAATTGTGTAACAAGAACTTGCCAGAACCAAAAGAACTCTTAAATACAACAAGTATTCCAAGAACAAGTCAACAAACAATCATTCAGTCAGTTAACAAAGATGGCGGGTTAGGAGAGAGTGACAGAATAACTTTGAGGTTGATGTGCAGTTGAAATTACTTCTGGGCAGGCACGAGGTCATCAATGGCCTGGCCTTTCTCCAGCCGTTTCTCCATTTCGATCAGCAATTTGACTCCATCTACTACCATCTGCACCAGCTCGACTTCAGAGAAGCCCAGTCGGTCAGCATTAGAGATGTCAAAAGTGCCACCCACAGCAGCGGTGTCCACACCACCTAATAAATAAAAGACAAGGGACCACACCATTACAACAATAATGCCTAAATGTCAGGTAATATAGTAATGCCATCAGGCAGGATTCTTGTACCTGTTCCACGTTTCTGCAGTCTCAGTTTCTTAAGGACCTCTTCGAACTTCTTGTTCTTGCTGAGATTAGGCAGTTTGACGTGTACTCCGGCACGCAGACCCGTACCGAGATTGGATGGGCAGGTAAGGACGTAGCCAAGATGCTCGTTCCACATGAACTCGTGTTTTTTGTTTTTAAACAGCTCCTCAATCTGTGACAAAAAGCAATCAGTTAGTGTTTCATAGTAGCACTGGGATGAAATAAAGAAAAAGACACATGCAAAGTTATGTATGACTTCACAGTGGTGTGATACCTTGGTAAGACCTGTGCAGAAACGGGTGAAGACCTCTTTCATGTTGCCGCCTTTCTGCATAGAAATGACACGTAGGTGGTCTTCCTCATTCACCCACACAAGGAAAGTCTTGTTATCATTATGCCTGGAGACAAGAAGAAAATAAGTGAGGAATGTAAATGTTTTCCCAGTAGTGAAAATCTCATTTCCAATTCTGACTACAGGCAAGCATCTAAACTCTAGGTTTTATTAAAATGTAAGTTTGAGCAAAAATCACTCATTTCAATTCTCTGTTTTTTATTATTAAGTATTAGTTACTATAGTAAAATACTATTGCATGTCTGCAGAACAATTTTTTTTAATTTGTTGAACAGAAATGAACCACTAAGCTAAGCAGCACAGGCAGTGGCTTAAGGACAATCACTGACCAGATGCCCCTGGCGTCCGGCCAATCACGAGCCATCCCTGAGGCCAACAGCAGGGGAGATACAGGCTTGTCAAACAGGAAATGGTCATCGATGAGCTGCTGTTGCTCAGCTTCTGTCATGTTCTTTAGGGCGTAGTATTTCCCACTGAGATCCCCAGACAAAACACTCAGAGCTATCAGAGACACAGATCAAGAGAGTCCATAAAACAGTCTGTGTGCTTTTTTTTAAAGACATTTGATTTTGGTACATGATGATGATGATGATGATGATGATGATGATGATACTCATCACCACTAGAGGGAGCTATGTGACCAGGTCTATATTGCAGAGATGTACCTTCCACAGAGAGTTTCTCAACAGCTCTCCTCTCTCCGCGACTGCAGTGGGGCGGCAGGCAGAAACCTCGTATGCTCCGGCCCGTTCTGACGCGAGAGCTAAGCACATAATTGGGGTCCAGGTCATCGCCACCCTGCAGGTAAATAAGTTGTCATCTTGTTAAGAAATATAAAAGGAATCAGTTATACTGTTAATATTCTTTGATTGCATACCTTGAGGTGATTTGGGTTAAGGTCCGTCTTGTGTTTATCTGTGGGCTTGTATCCTCCATGCCTGTCCCTAATGACAGGGTCCAGCAGCTCTTTAAACACCTCATAGGTCTCTTCATCTCCAGCCGCGCATCCCACAGTCATAATGTAGGGGTGGCCTGAAAATCGAAACAAGTGTGCATGCACAAATTACAACGGGCGGGCAAACACACCCATTTAATCCATGCTTAACATCAAGTGGTTTATCAACTGTACCATGACAGTTTAACCCCTGACCCTGATCCCTGACAGAATGTGTGTTCTTTTTTTACCAGGATTATCCACACCGGTCTGAATGACTTTATCTATGGTAAAGCCACTCGGTGTAGAGCGCTTGTAGAGATGCTTGTACATATCCAGAGTGAGGACCTTGGCCATGTGGTTGCAGTGCTCGCTGAGGTCTGGATACTCATCCTCAGCTGACAGTCGCCTGCGTTTAGTATTGCTAAATAAATACATACAACAGCATATGGTTGTAAAAATACCACTCTCTTCTAAAGATGCAGCGATATATCGGTGGCCGATACATAACGGACGACTTTTGATCAAAACCATTAGCATATCGGTTATAGCATGAAAAAGACAGATAACACAAACCAATAGTTTATTAACTGTGAAAAGACACTGGGTTGTGCGTTTTTCTCGGGGAAAAAATACTTACAGAAAACAAAGTGAGGTCTATACAAAATTAAGTTTGTACAAACCTCATTTTGATTAAATTTTGCCTATAATTATCTTTTCAGTCTCCCAAAAAGGTAATGTCTTTAAGTACTGTCGAAACTCAAAATATTGTCTCCCTAAAAAGGAATCGCTTTGTTGTTTTCCTCAATTTTGTAAGTCACTTTGGATAAAAGCTTACATGTAATGATAGGCTTGATATTGAGTAATATTTGGTATTGCACAATAGTTACTCGTTTTAATCAGCATCAAAAAATCCTTAAGGTGCACCACTACCTTCTCCTCCTAAAGCCACAATATGTATGATTTTTGTAATAAAATATCCAAAAACCTCTTGCACAATGTCATATTAATGCAGTTGAATACTTACTTTATCCCAAAAAATTTATTCCCAAGGTTTTGTAAATCCATTTTTTAAATAATGGCCCCTCCCTTGTCACCCGTGTAATTGTTGCCCAAAGTAACTTTTGTTGCCCAAAGTTATTGTTGCCCAAAGTTATTTTGTAAGAGTCGCGCACAAATGTGTAATGAAAAAGTGTAACGCTCTGACGCTCTAATGCATTCTCTGGAATCCTCTCAAGCGGAGGTTTCCGCCTTACGATTGGTTGCCGCTGAACCACGTCTAGGGCTAGGGAAATTTTTTTTTTTTTGATTAATCGTTTTTTTTTATGTGGATGATTCAAAATCAATTCTTAAGAGCAGAATCGTTTTTTTTTTCATATTTATTCCGGCAAACATTGAACCTAAGGTTAATGTTAATCTAATTACTAGTCTTTTTCACTTCCATCACCCTCTTTTTTTGCCTTGCGCGATGTTACCAAGGAGCGAGAGGTGAGCCTGTCATTCATTCATTTAGTGCTTAAAAGGGCGGTTTCAGGTGCTTCATCGAAAAACATAAAAGTCAGAGGTATGGAAGTATTTTAGATTTCGCAAGCAAGATGACGACGATAGTGTTGTGGATTTTAATTTCTTTTTATTAATTACCCACTTGTAAACTGCTGTTCACTGTTCTTTTTTTAATAATATAGTATTTGTATTACATCTATATTCATTGAGTTGAATCGAGATTCGAGTATAAAAACCAACCCGAGAACTGAAATCGAATCGATCTGGAAGATCTGAATCGATACCCAGCTCTAACCACGTCATAGCTCATTTCCATAAAGTTGAGCGGATTTCAACTCTCCTTGACGCTCACACCGTACATGACGTGCCGCGCCGCTGCTTGCTGCAATCTCTCATTGAAAATTAATGACTTCCGGCCACATTGACGCTTTCACCGGTGGTGGTGTGAAAGCACAGTAACAGGAGTTAATTTACAGGCTGTGAGTCCAAGCTGGAGGAATTATGATAATGTCAGTCTTTACTACATCATAAATCCCCGGAGAGTAAACTATTACCTACAATCCGTGTGTTTGTTGTAGTCCAAGAAAAGAGATTTATGTCGGAGACGATAACTCGCGTCATCATTTACTTTGGATTTTGCATATCGTTAGCATGACTAATACACACTTACAAACCAAAGGAAATGTAAAATCGTGAATCGGACGATTGGTGCTCTTTGATATTAGAGATGCACCGATATTAGATTTTTCCACCGATACCAATAGCAGATTATTCAGGCTGATATCTGCCGATGCCAATGGTTTGGTGGTTATATTAACATGCATTTACTACATTTCCTGAATGTTATTCATTAATTTAATTTATAACATACATTTTCTACACAGAGCTCAAATTCAGTGTATTTTCCTGTTCTCTTTTGATAGACAGGATATATCGGCCAGGACTGTCGGCTGATCTTAATTTATTTGCAGATAAACTGCTTTTATCGACCGATACCGGTTATTGACCGATATATCATCGGTGTCCAATTTTAGAAACTGTGGCAACATGAGTGGACAAACGCAGAAGTGGCAGTTATATAGCATCTAACACACAGCTGTTGCACCCAGTTCATTACTATGGCATAAAATAGTGTCATAAAACATTAATTCATTACCTCATCTGTAAACATGATTAGCGAATTCTATACGTCTCTGGATGGTGAAAAACATCTCCCATCATTCCATTCTCCTTAAAGTCAAGTCATTAAACTTCGCTTTTGTTACTGTGTAATAGCGATCTCTAGTGGTGAAAATCTACATATTGTGGCTTTAATGAATGAAATGAGCTGTTGTGGATGGTTTAAATGTGTACTGAAAAGTTCAGAACTAATTACACATCTTTTAAGGAAAGTAATGCATTGCTCAGTGTGAAGAGGCTGTTTCCACAGGCCAGATTTACACTTGCAATTACACATACAGTAGGTACACTCTAAGAAAGGATGTTTTTTTATTTTTTAACACATCTTTTTGTTTTATGCCATTTAACACCGTATGCATTATTTTAAACACATTACGTGTCTTTTTTTTGTTTGTTTAAATAAGTAAAAGGGACAGCACAAGATGCGTTAAAACACCAGAAAATGTGTTGTTCCAATAATAACACAGATGTGTCTAGTTAGAGGCACAAAGTGACACAAACTAGACACAAAATGTGTGGTTTTAACACCACCGTTTTAAAAGTGTAGGGTGATCCTATCTATACAGGAAATGTATAATTTTCTCAAAGTCCATCTGAACACACAGACTAGTCAGCAGGGTCACTGTCAAAGGCACAATGATAAAAATGGTTTTGATGCATGCATTGACAGATTTGTTACAAACCAGACTGCAGGTTGTTTCGGGTCTTTACCTGGGTTATCAATACCGGTCTGGATCAAATCATCCAGAGTAAATCCACTGGGCGTCTGTTTAGAGCGCAACTTCTCATACAGGGCTGGAGTGAGCACTTTGGCCATATGGTTGTTGTGCTTGCTGAGATCGGGATATTCCTGCTCTGAGGTGTACTTCATCTTCAGCTGGTTGTGGGTGTTTCCGAAAGGCATGACTGCGGTTCCCTGCGCGCGAAGGGCGGAAAAATAACTACGCTTACGCTCAATGCCAAACTCAGTCAGTCAAGCTTCGACATTACCTCACGTCTTTACACTTAAATAAAACTGGCAAAGACTTGGTTTTTCGTTTAAATGTGAATAAGTACAGCAGTTGTATATTAAACGTCAATTACATGTTAAATAAAAGTTAAAATTCTTCCACAAGACAAGTTTTAAAAACCGACTTGAGGGGCGGAGATGCACTGTATTTCCGTAAGTTAACGTTACTGCACTGTAACGTTTTACTATTGGAAAGTGAAGTGAAACTAATCGTTTATTATATCTGTATATCCCATCGTATATTAAAACGTGATATTTAAATATTTGATAGTCGTACACTCAAAATGCACAAACTTGGTCAAAATACGATTGATAGTATGATGCTTTAAAATGTTCCTCAGACATGAACTGAACAAAAACCGACTTTACAATGCTTCCTCCGTCAAATGCACTTACTTGGTGCATTAAATGAGTAAATGCGTTACTGAGCGTTATACAAGAGCGTTACTGCACTTAAAACCAAGCCTTTACCAATGTTAAAGTGTGTCCAAAATCCTTTGGCGACGATTATATTGTACTTTAGATCTTTTTAAATGGCTTATTTCTGAGAAAGTAAATTGTTTGAGACCTTACCGTGGGTTGTTGACTACTTCTAGGGTTAGACTGAGCTGAAACAAAGATTCCTATTTTCCCGGTTGGTGGAAAAACTCTCCTTCTGCGACACTCTGCTCTCCAGCACTGGATTATGATGGATCGTTTATTTTATAGTACGTGAACGCCTCTCCTATTGGCTGCTATTTGTAGTCCATTCATTCAATTAGAGAAGCGTGACATTGTAGTTCTTGTCATTTCTACACTGTCTATTTAACGAATAATTTAACAAAATACATTGGGAATTTCCTCAACGTTTTTATAGGCAACATTTCAAAGTCCAAGTAAATAAAATCAATAATAAACTGTTAGAATATATAGTTTTATATTGATTTTGTAAGCTATTTAAAATATTATATGCTGGTAAATCTTTACAAAAACTTATAATATATATGTTTGTACATGACGGTATTTACACAAAAGTTAATTTTCTTTTAAAAATATCACTACATCATTTTCCTGAGACGGAAAAGTGTAAAGTCATATTTTTGCGACACGACGTAGATTTGTAAGTCGAAAGCAACAACTACACACGTTGTGACAAATAGGCTTGAGTCAATCCTCGTGCAATACAGATCTGATGCGCGTGCGCGTTGTCAAGCAAGTAGCCACACACGTGTTGTGCTGTCTTGTGCCTCTAAAATATAAAGCTATAGCTTTTCCGAAAACAAAAGGTAAGTTTAAAAGATTTTTTTTGTATTTATAAGGCATATAACAATGTACATAGATCTCTCTTGCTGGTCTCGCTTGCTTTTAAAATCGCATGTTTACACATTTACTTACTGAAAGTAAAAGCAGTTATTTCATCAAATGTTTAACTCTTGATTAAACTGTGCAGTGGATAGTCTTGTTATGATGGTCACATTCCGTTTAACTCAGCCCTCTGTACAGAAAAGATAGTGTGTTTAGGTGTTTGCTATTAGTCCATGTGTGTGCGCATACAGTACGGTTTATGACATCAAAGTGCCGCGAGAGCTATTCGAAAGCTATGCATTCTAATCGCTCTCGCGGTACTTTGATATGGTATTATATCGGTCTGCACCTCGCTTCATGACATCGAAAACACCTACAGCAAATTTACGGTTAGGTTAATGTTAATACTTCTTAGTTCACCAACCCAACCAGACATTCTGAGGAATATATATATTTATATACTTTTAATCGGAGCATACGTTCAGTATTTTGTGCGCATTTCAAGCAATCGATTCTGCCTTTTCACAAACAAGAATAACAACAGTGGCCCTGCTGAGTATAATAACGTTATATTAGAAAATAATTACAGATGTGTACATTCACATATGAGTAAGTATATTTTTAACAAATTTAAGTTACTTACAGCTGGCCCATTCGACTGTTTTGTAATCTGATTATGCAAGTAAAAACTGAGGTAAAGTGCAGACGCCGGTGTTGAGTCTGACGGTTTGTAACGACCCCTGTTAACCGTTAGGAACGTTGTTTTAATTCTATTTGAATACTAACTACTTAACTTACATCCCCGTATGTACACATTACATGTAGTATTTAATAACATGGGGTTATTGATTTAATGGTAGGTCATAAAGTTTACTTAATTTTTGGTACGCATTAAAACCAAAGCCATGGGTTGATGACTATTGAACTGGACTATCCTTTAGTCTTACCTGCTGAAATAGTATCATGTTTTGTTAACTTTTGAGTGTAATGTGTTTACATGTTTGTCAGTCCTGCAGAATTTAGACCTCCAAGGCTGAACTGAACATTGAAGTTGACAACCACTTGTCCCTAATGAGTTTTGTGGAATACTCTGAGTTCGTCCAGGAAGGGGATGTTGTCATCATCTTCATGGGTCATGATTCAATGATGCCGGTGAAAGTTCAGTCTGGGGCTCAGACGCAGACCCGCTTTGGGGTCATCCGGCATTCCACTGACCTGATTGGGCAACGATTCGGTTCCAAAGTGACTTGTAGTAAGGGTGGTTGGGTTTACGTGCTGCACCCTACGCCAGAGCTCTGGACTGTAAACCTGCCCCACCGAACACAGATCCTCTACACTACAGACATTGCCAATATAACACTGATGCTGGAGCTCAAACCGGGCTCTGTCGTCTGTGAGTCAGGTAAGGTGAAGAATTTGAGTCGAATCTGAACCATCAAAGGTTCTTAGTTGGGGTCTTGTGTTGGGCTGTGAATGCTGCCTTCTGAATATTTGCGAAGTGTACTTACCTAGCTTTTAATGCAGTGATTCCCAACCACTGTGCCGTGACCACTTGTTTGGTGTGCTGTGGAAAAATAACACTGTCACAGTGTTTGAAAAAGTGTTCGAAGCTAGTTACCAGGTTGCTGAGTTGGTCACAGCTGCGTGTGTCACTGTCATCAATTCCAGCCAGAATATAATTTGTGTTCATCAAAACAAGATCAAGTTTCACATTTAATGTGAATACTATGCTTAATACAGTATAATATTCTAGTTTAACAAGTAATTTAAGCATTGCAATACAGGTTTGTGCAGATCTGTTAATGCTTATTGTGAAAGTGGTGTGCCGCATGATTTTTTTACTTATCAAATCTGTCCTGTGGCAGAACAAAGGTTGGAAAAACCTCAAGCACTCTTCTCTAAGAATATAAAGGATATTCTTTGTAAACAAAATGTGCTAATGCATGTTTAATAATGCCAGCCTATTTGTTAAAAAGGCCCTGCATATTGCTTAACAGGTTTCCACTTTTATGGGACTTTATGACATGTAGAGAAAAGCTTGGTACGACTCTCCCCACAGTTTACGTTAAGAAATTATATCGATTGGGAATAAAATGAATATAAATAAAAAAAATTAAGATTGGGAAAATTACAAAGTATGCATATGAATATAAAGTAATAATGACAGATGTAGAGGTGGTAGCGGCTACAGTCTGATTGGCATTATGTATTTATTAATAATAGTGCAAAGTGTAATACTGCTTTAAGTGTGATGTTGAATAAACTAGTCCTGGTATTGTCCTGGTTCAGGATACGGATGGCCAGGGGGAAAGAAGCCTTTTTTGTTGTCAAGCCCCTTACTGTACGTTTATACCACCGCCGACTTAAGCTTCCAAAGAAGCTCCGGCCGCCCGGTCACAGACGCTTGTCAAAAGGTATTGGGAAGCTTGTTGCTGTTTGGCCGCTCTGAAGTCTGTTTTCTCTGAACTAATGTTTTGGTAGGAATGAAAGTTTACAACGTATGCTTCTCCGGAATCAGCCAGCGAAGAACGTTTAGGCTATATTCCGATTGGTTGCTGGCGTTTTGCCGCTGATCCGCATCATAGCTTATTACCATAAAGTTGAGCTTCTTTCAACTTTCTGATTGACGCTCTGGTCGCCCAAAACGCGACGCCGATGGATTTGACGCTCCTTGTAGCTGAGAGGAGCCAGCTTCCATTGTAAATGAATGACTACCGGTAACTGTGGAAGCTCAAGTTGCGGCAGTGTGAACGTAAAGTTACTCTAACATTAGCTTACTTGTCAGGCAATATGGGTCAGTTATACCACCTAGACATTTTACCGCCCAACAAAAATGTATTTAGATTTATTATACAATAAAATACATTTAAATTTTTTTGAGTTAGGTCTTTAATATATCTGTATTAAGGCTGATATTGAATGGAAACATTGTTAACATTAACAACATGCTATATACGGTAATGTCTTTTATTTTGTATGCGATTAATCGCGATTAATCTTTTGATTTTATATATAAGATTATACAAAAGATTGATATATATATTTTCTTCAAGGAGTTATTATTCTTTCATACTTCTGTGTGCTTCCCCTTCTGATCCTCTGATGCTTACGTCAATGTCCCTCTTTAATCTTAATGCAATGCTGTAAACCAAACACTGACCCTGCAGCTATAGAGGGTATGCACGTGACGTCACCTTCGGTGAAAGTGCCTGCTGTTACGCCCCCTGAGTGGCAAAAGACAGAGCGGCAGCATTTGTGTACAGTGTGAAATCAGCGGAAACACGGGGAAATCGCGTCTAAATGGGAAACAGCTGTTGTGTGATAGACTAACAGATTAACAAGAATTCGGAGCTATCGTTTTAAAAATTGCCTAAAAACACAGAAAGGAGAAGTAAATTGATCGTTCATGCCAACGTCCACAGACCACAGGTGGGTTGACAAGTAGCTAGGGTCACTATCAAGCAGAGGTTTTACTTTCTACTTAAAAGTATTTTTCAAGTATTTGTATTTATTTTAATTTATCTGTGTTTTTCATATTATCATAAGTTTTACTTTATATCATTTCATAAATACACGTTTTACATTTAATATTTAAGTACATTAACGTACCTTTACTCCAGTAAAAGTACACAGTTTTAATGTAATTAGGTATTAAATAAATTTTAATATGCAATATTAAAGAATACACAGTATAAATCTATGCTTTAGAATGTAGTGAAGGAAAATTTTTCCCAAGACAACAAACACCCTAGTAAAGCACAGATGCTTGGAAAATGTAACTAATGTAACTAAGTATTGTCTACCTCTTCTATCAAGTCCAACTAAATTCTATTTAAGCTGATAATAGTCAGTTTTACTGCCATTTTCGCCACAGCCTCTATGAAAACCAGCCATTTTGTTGAACATTTGTCACTCAACAGGGTGAGTTCCAGCATGGTCACGTGGTAAAATGAGGTCAATGCTTACCCTTTATAAGAAGTCCCTGAAGATATGGTGTTAACAGTATAAATGCATATATAGCACAACACAAATGTTTATGTCTGTAATCTAGGGATGCATAGTGATTGTTTGCGACTAATCGTTTGCAGAATAAAGTTTTTGTTTACATCATATATGTGTGTACTGTGTGTATAATAATTATGTAAATACACACATGCATGTACAGTACATATTTAAGAAGCACACACATATCGTCGCTGTCCGATGAAACTCACGTATGTTCATTTTGCCGATTTTGAGATTTTTCGACAGATTGAATGTCCAGGTTCATTTCCATATACAGTATGCGTCACATACCTAAATGGGCAATGAAAAGTTGTGAAATCATGTCATCTGATTTTAACGTATATCCATTTGGTGTCAAAGCTGTCAATCACGCCGCGTATCTTCCGCCTGTGAAGCGTCTCGCCGGCCTCGTAAAGTTTCATTGAAGCGCAGCACTGGATATAGCCGAATAAACAGACGAATGTGAGACAATATCTTTCCTTCATCGAGGTAAACGTTCCCCCTGATGCCAGACGTACGTCTAGGAGTGACTAAATTACGGTAGGACTGTGCAAACAAAGTATCTGTCTAGCATTGGTGTTATTATTTACGCTGGGGACATCCCACCGCTTTTTGAAGGCGTTTGGTTAAAATGTTTTGAAAAATCAAGCGATGCTTAACTGGTTTTGTGGTCCAGGGTCACATATGTTGCGTTGTATGCTGATGGTGTGTTTTCTTGTACATATGTAATGAAATTCATTGTAATCATTTATTAAACGCGCTGCTGTTTTCTACGTTGTGGTGCTTTGGCATATTCGGTTGAGCTGGTGTTGCAGGGACTTTGTCAGTGTATTGATTCATTGTCCCTTCATAGCTTGCAAAAGACATTTAATACACTTATAATTAATATTAAATAAAGTAAGCGTATTTAACTAAGACGTAGGCTATTTAATAAACTGAGCGTATTCATCTGTCAATACGAAACGCAACTTGGCCATTCTAATTAATGATCGGAAGAACGCGTATCGATCACAGTTACTGTAAAATATGAACGCATGTCCATTTAAACTCAATTTTGGTCAAATGTGGATTATATCATTACACTGGCAAGAATATGGTTACATGTAAATATGCCGTACCAAGTATGACACTGCTACATTCAACTGCTTTTGATATACGGTGTTTTTTTCACTTCCTGAAAAGTAACCGTTTTGGACATACGTGAGTTTCATCGGGCAGCGACGATATATGATGTAAACAAAAACTTTATTCTGCCAGCGATTAGTTGCGATTAATCATTATGCAGCCCTACTGTGATCACATGCACACCATTTTCTGATAACCGTCAATTTTCTTCCTTTATTATGGAAAAAAACATTAACATTCTCCACAGCTGCTAAAATATTCCTGTAGGCCAAATTTTAATTTTAGTCAAAATGTGTATGTTGTCTAGTTTTTTAAAAATTGTGTAAGAACATAATGATTGTGTTACCATCCTATGTGTCTGATAATGAAATGTGTATCTAAAACTTGTTTGCTGATAGATAAACAGATTTTTTTTTAAATCTCACCATTTACTCACCTTTTGGCAAGTTTGTTTTAAAACACAAGTTGTAAAGTTGTTAACGTGTATTGTACGATTGCGTTACAGGTACCGGTAGCGGCTCTCTGTCTCATGCTATTCTGCGGACCATTGCTCCCACCGGCCACCTGCACACGGTGGAGTTTCATGCTCAACGGGCCGAGAAGGCCGTCGAGGAGTTCAAGGAGCACAAAGTGTCTCACCTTGTTACCGTTAGAAACCAGGACGTGTGCAAGGAGGGCTTCGGTGTCACAGGTGTAGCTGATGCAGTCTTTTTAGACATCCCATCTCCATGGGAGGCAGTCATACATGCCAAGAGGGCCATGAAACGCAAGGGTGAGTGTACATACATGTAAAATACATCATTACCATATTAATGCAAAATTTAAAATGCAGTCATTTCAGTGCCAAATGTGGCAGGAAACCCATTTCTGTTTCCTGAACCAATGATGCTTTTGTTAAACCACTAAAACAA
Organism: Misgurnus anguillicaudatus; assembly: GCF_027580225.2. NCBI lineage: Eukaryota > Metazoa > Chordata > Actinopteri > Cypriniformes > Cobitidae > Misgurnus > Misgurnus anguillicaudatus. Next base: position 11,880,563 of record NC_073347.2, read on the forward strand.
ATTCAGCAACAAATGTCTGAAGCAATACACAATGCAGTGTTAACACTTTTTATTTGAGTTCAAGTTTTTCAATATATTGCATATACATTTAAACACAACTTATATTTTGTATGTACTTCCCTGCACCATGTAATGCTTGCCTTCACCTCAGTTAACACTGATCCATTATCTTCAATAATAACATCTCATGTGTGGTAAAAGACTTCACACCTGTACCAATTAATCACAGGCCCTATAGTTTAGTTTGAATAACATTCAAAAGTTGTGGGTGAATTTGTTTCGTCCATTTACTCTCTGATCAGTCTGTTTTATTGAGTGACCATGTCTGAGCTGTTTACTTTAGAAGTAATCCAACCACTTAAGCCGTTTCCATCGTAACTACTACCCATAGTACTGGACATGTCCAGACGATTCAACAGCCCAACAGCGGTCAGAGATTATTCTCATGCATCAGTAGTATACTGTATTCTCATCCGTGTGATACATCCGTGTGGCTCCCAGTCAAAAAGGGTGAAGTTAAAGAGCAAGAATGTTCGACATTGCATAATGTATTCCTTTAGGAAGGTAAACAAAGCTTACCCAATCAAAGAGGATTGTAGGGTGGAACCACATTTTAATAAAAGTGGAATTTCTTAAGCGCTCAATGCTGCACAGAGACTCACAGTCTGTTTGTGTTACTGTATACACACATGCAAGAAGTTTATGCTGGCAGTGTGATGACCATAAAGGGCCTGACTGTCAGACTTCAGTAAGGATAGGCGAAGCTCTGCTAAAATCTAGAGATGAGTCGACTTCTCCAGCTTTTTCTCCAGCTTCACCATCTTTTTGGTCCAGCTTTATAAATGTACTCTTGTGGGTTTCTTATCAGAGATTTTTAAGTGGCCGTGAAAGCTTTGGATAACTCAAAGCCAATTGTCCTTGACTATGAGGATCTGTATATGCGTGATGTTATTAATCTTGCAACTTTGCTAATAGATAACTTGACAGTGTTGCAACAATTTCACTGTTCAGTGATTTTTAACTGGTGCTTTTCCGAAAATCCTCTCATTGTCGCATGTTACCCTGTCTTGTTTTATCACTCTGAGAATCCCAGCTAATGGCACGGCTCTTCTCTGTTGCCAGGAGACCTGTGGTTTCTGTTTATGACTTCGTTTTAATGGAAAGCCCTTATTTGTCGATGGAATGAGAATAAGCCTTAGGCTTTTCTCTCTCACTCACACATGTGTTCACACAGAAAGCAGTCCCAAAATGCATTGCAGTGTCAAATTTAATGGAAAAAAACTATTATAAATAGTTATGTTTCAATCAATCACAAAGAATTAGAAAGTTTGAACTCATTTTAACTTAAGTAGGTTTTTTACACTTTGTGTGTTGCATCAGTATTTATATGTTTATGATGCTTCGTGTTAAAAATGGTATTTGTACAACACCTGGAGTTGCTGCCTGTGTCGAGCGTTCATGTCCATTTAAGTATGGATGCTTTGAAACAGAGCCTACAAGTTAAGAAATGCTGGGTTTTTATTCTACCCACACTGTAAAAAAAATCCGTAAAAAAACGGAAAATCTCTGGCAGCAAAGTTGCCAGAGAAATTCTGTCAAATTACGGTAAAAAAATGTTTTTCAAAATTACATACAAAAACCGTAAAAATACAGAGAATCTTTTACAGTCCTAATTCATTAAATTACAGAATATTACTGTTAATAATTGTTATAAAACTGTAGAAAAACAGATAAATTATGTGGAAAATACATGAAATACTTTTCAGGTCAATCCCTGTAAATATACGGCTTTTATTAGTTATTTTATTAAATTGCTCTGTATTTATACAGTAATATTTTAAAATACAGTTTATCTTTGTAAAATAACTAAAAAACACCTGTATAAAAACGTATTAAGTATGTGAAAATACATGAATGGGGAGAAAGGGTCACACCCAGCCGATAAGTTAAATTAACCCAGAAAAGCTTAAATTTGAGGTCAAATTACAAGCCAACGGGTGAAGTTTGTCACATTTTGACCCAACGCTGGATTTAAAGTGACACTGCATTTATTTTAAAGTCTGTGCTATTTCTAGTTCGATATATGATGGCAGTTCAATTTTCACAAAGTTGATAAAGAAATGAAATTTCTGTTATCATTTATTCACCCTTAAAAGGCTAATTCATCCAAAAATGAAAATATATCATTAATGACTCACCCTCATGTCGTTCCAAACTCGTAAGACCTCCGTTCATCTTTGCAAACACAGTTTAAGATGTTTTATATTAAGTCTGAGAGCTTGTTGACCCTTCATTGAAATCTATGTACGGTATACTGTCAATGTCCAGAAAGGTAATAAAAACATCATTAAAGTAGTCCATGTGACATCAGTTGGGTCAGTTACAATGTGTTGAAGCATCGAAAAGACATTTTGGTCCAAAATAAAAAATTACGACTTTATTCAGCATGTCTTCACTTCCGGGTCTGTTGTGAACTGCGTGCACATGACTGCAGTGACGCGGCTGCCGTACAACGCGGCTGACGTGTTATCTGGTGCGCTCCAGCTGTTTTTTTTTTCTTTATTTACACTCTAAGGGAGATGCACGCTGTAAGTTTGAAAAAAAAACTTTGCAAACATGTCTGAGTATAACACGTTATTCGCATCACTGCAGTCACGTGACTTTAGTCTCGTGCATGCGCTTTACAACAGACACGGAAGAGAAGACAATTCTGAATAAAGTCGTCATTTTTGTTATTTTTGGACCAAAATGTATTTTCGATGCTTCAACACATTCCAACTGACCCACCGATGTCACATGAACTATATGTATTTATTACCTTTCTGGACATGGACAGTATACTGTACATAGATTCTCAATGGAGGGTCAACAAGCTCTCGGACTAAATATAAAACATCTTAAACTGTGTCCCGAAGATGAACGGAGGTCTTATGAGTTTGGACATATTTTCATTTTTGGATGAACTAACCCTTTAAGTTATTTCAAACCTGTATTAAATTTTTTTCTGCTAAACACAAAGATATTTTGAGCAAAGTAAATCTGGGGCACCATTTGATTTCCATAGTAGGAAAAAAATACTATGGATATAAATGGTGCCTCAGATCTGTCAGTGGCGGCCGGTGATTTCTCTTCGGAGTATCACAAAATACTCACAAGACACTAAATTAAAATTGTTCATCATGTTAATGCGTGAGCATAAAGGCAAGAGTAGGTAAAGATGATCACATTGAATGCTCTCTGACTATTTACAGCTTGCTGAGTTAAGGGTTTTTGCCTCTGCAGAGCAACATTGATCCTGAATGCTTACCTTGAGTCTGCACACACAGAAAGCTCAGCAGATTCCTGCAAAACTTTAAATAGTTTGATTTTAATTCTTTTAAATAAAGTTAGGTTTTTTATAAGTTACATTCATGCATTTAGCGGTTGCTTTTATCCAAAGCGACTTGCAGTGCATACAAGGTAAGGTATACATTTTGTAATTAGTAAGTGTGCTTCCTGGGTTCAAATGAACATGCTCCATGGCTTGTAAAAAAACCATACAGTTGACAGCCACATGATTTATCATTCACATCTGTAACACAAATTTTGAGGGAGGAGTTACTTGAAGTTTTTAGGGGTTGCAATTTTCATAAGTGTAAGCGGTAGTAATAGTGTTGCCTCTCACTCTCTCTGCTTTTAGGAGGACGTCTGTGTTCCTTCTCACCGTGTATAGAGCAGGTCCAGAGGACTTGTGAGGCATTGCTGGACCATGGTTTTGAGGAGATCTGCACGTTAGAAGTTCTGCTGCGGGTTCATGATGTTCGTACCGTCACTTTGCCTCTTCCAGACTTTGGCCCTGAAGATAACTCGACTGACAGTACCCAGATGATGTCAAATGTCGGTCAAGAGGAGGTCCCAAACACTGGAAACACCTCTGTGGTCTGTCGGACTGCCACAGCCCCAAGAGAAATGGCAGGGCACACGGGATACCTCACGTTTGCTACCAAACCCCGGGACTAAGGGTAACTTAAAAATAAAGGATGAGTTGCCAGATCTTTGTAAGAGCGCGAGATATTTCAAAACTTTCTGATGCAAGTTATTTTTCATCATTAATGTTTTTATTTTCTGAAAAACAGAGAACTGTAGATTATTTGTTTTAGTACAATAAATGAAAAGCCAGTGGAAAACAATGCACTCTGTGGGTTTTTTGTGTGCGGTTGACATCATGGCAGCTTTTTATGACTCCATTTGTTTGATAATCAGCTCTTTGTAACTCGTGCGCACATATCTGACCTCAAGTTAGAGAACACAAGATAATGGTTCGTAAATGTACTGTATGCTCATGATGTGCATCTTGTGATGATAAAATTTGTGCCAGTTTGGTCTGTAGGGTAGGATTTTATCCAAAACTTTGTTAGTTTGATCATGAGCTCTTGATGTTATGCATGAGCGAGCTATCAGCAGTACTTTGATTTCAGACAGCAGTAGTTTGAGTTCAAGGTTGTTACTGCCTGTTTTTTGTGCGTGTACATTGTTTTTGCATGTCAATGTGAGGTACACCGACCTTACAGAAGAAAAGTAGTGTCTGTTTTATCTGCAACTCTGCAAGAGCTTAGATCTGATTTTTTACTCCACCTCCCCATCCCCACAATTATAATGGATCCATGTTTCCATATAAGGCTTCCTACTTCAATCATATGCTTTCACAGATAGTGTTAAATATTATTATCTTTTTATGACCTTTAGTCAATCATATACCAGGAAAATATAGGCTGTGGAATAGAATACCAGCATACTACTTGTGTATAGTGTATACTGTATACTTCAGACTATAAAAAGTTATGTCAAATGACAAAGTTAATGACCATCATGTAATTTTAATTTTAAAGTTTGTGATGTGCTGTGTTGTGTAAATCATATCAATATTTTGTGCATACAGCAACTGTGCCTACTGTACACAGTAAACGTATTATTTATGCACTTCCCAACATAATCATCTTCCACGCCCTGTCGGCCCTCAGAGACATCATTTTCCTAAATGTGCTGTTAATGTGTAAAATGAATTGAGGGTTATGTAATGTTTATCTCATGCAAAGAAAACCCCTTATTTCCCATATCTACTCTGTGATAATACATTTCATCCCTATGTGGAGGTGGAGAGTTGATGTAACACTAGGACTGGCGTGTTTAATTTTTAAGCCATCTGTTTCCTGTTAAAATACCGACCGTATCCAGTAAGAATGAGAACGCACCCCTTAGCTCAGGTTGGAGTGTCTAAACAGAGTACAGTTTCTGGAATAGCAGCGTTTAACTTTTACAAAGCCTCACAACTTAATCTGCTTGTTAGCAAAGGGTACTGCCCCAGCGACAGCTTCTGACAGTGTAGTGTGCAAAGGAGAATGCCGACTTTTTGGGACTTTAGCTTATTCACCGTATCCCCCAGGGTTAGATAAGTCCAACCATACCCTTTTTATCTCGGTGCGTCCAGTAACTCTGTCTGACGCACTCACGGCTAGCCTAGCTTAGCACAAAGACTGGAAGTGAATGGCTCCAGCTAGCATTTATATAGTCACAGCGTGTACACATAACAAGGTCATAGCCATCTTTTAACCGTATACATACTGGGAACTATATTCTCAGAATGCGAAGCGCTGCTACTTGGGCGGAGTGATTAGCGCAACACTTGCGCAAACTCTCTGCTCTCCACCACAGACTTCTCGGGTGCTGCAAGCAAATCACTCCGCCCAAGTAGCAGTGCTTCGCCTTTTGAGAATATAGTTCCCAGTATGTATATGGTTAAAAGATGGCTGTGTCTCATATGACCTTGTTATTTGTACAAGCTGTGACTATACAAATCACAACATATAAACAGGAAAATGTTGGCGTTATTTTGTGACTTATTGGAAGCACTATGCTAGCTGGAGCCATTTACTTCCAGTCTTTGTGCTAAGCTAAGCTAGCGTGGGTGCATCAGACAGAGTTACGCGAAGCACGGAGATGAAAAAGGTATGTATGGACTTGTCTAGCTCTGGGGGATGCGGTGGGTGGGCTAGGGTCCCAAAAAGTCAGCATGTTCCTTTAAGAAATAAGCAAGTTAAAGAAAAAGTAATAAATGAATGTACAAAAATGATCATAATTTTTATTGTTGTAATAGTAAACTATCAGAAAAAGTGGTCATAAATTGTTTTTTTAGATGTCACTGGGGCACATTTGCACCTAAAGGGTGCATAAGTACATCAGAGGTATACTGGTAGCAAATTTATAGATATTAGTTACTAACTAGTACATATTTTACAATCTTTTTATCTGGTACTGCCCCAGTGACAGCTTGGGAACATTTTTGGACCAATTTTTTTTTTGACAGTGTAAATAAATATTTGACTGAGAGTCATATAAAATTATACTGGATAAATTAAATTAATAAATACACTACTGATAGTTAAATTATAGTGCATTTTAGAGCCCGACCGATAAAGGAATTTGAAGGCCGATACTGATACAAATGTTTGTTTGTTTTAAAATACGATATATCGGCCGTTTTTTTTTTCAGAAACGCGCAATAAAACATTAACAGATTTCCCTAACATTAGTTATTTGTAGTTATTTATGACTTTTAACTAAAATAATATGATAATGCTTTTCAAAAAGAAACTTGTTTCTTTTATTGTCTCTTGACCAACTCACCATGAACTCACTTAACCGTTGTTCTCTCTGCCCAACTCTGGCTGGATCAGCAGGTTGCAGGATATGTGACGCGTTATACACAAGTGTTTCGTCCGTTTTTTTTTTTTTTCATTTATCGACCATTATGAATGCTGATACCGATAGTTTAAAAAAATGCCTAATATTGGCCTGCCGATATATCGGTCCGGCTCTAGTGCATTTCTGTCAAGATTTTCTTTTACACAATTACACAATTCCCCTTTTAACACAACAGCTAGGTTTGTTTACATGTGACCCAACCCAACATTTTAAAGTGTAGTTTATGTAGGAGTTGGCCTGTCTGTTGTTAAATCCGTGACTGTTTGTGCGCTAAATATACAGTACAGTAAACACACCTCTGCTTTTTCGTTTGAAGGATACTAAAGTAATGGCAGGCAGATCAATAGTGAGGGGGAGGAGCGTTGGATAAGTGTGTACTCAGACTGTAAATCAATAGGATACTGTTCCATTACTGCCTAACCGTTACTCATGCTTTCAAACACAATAACTTGCATCTGTGATGAATGCGCTAGGTGCTTATAAGCTATAAATACCCAATCACACTTTCTCATACAAGCAACTTTTTTCTTGTTGTGCACTCCTCACTGTCAGACTGTACATTCAGCTCAATTTAATCCATTAGCTGGGAATAGAAAAAGCAGCTTAAGCCAAGCAAAGCAACATGGGCACAAATAAGACTTGTGTTGGTGATCCTTTGGCTTACACAGCTCAGTTCATCAGCTAGACTCACCTTACAACACAGACAATAAATAAATAAACAGTATGCACTACCGGTCTCACAGAATAAGCTATTTGGTTATTCAAAGCCTAGAAATATTGCAAAGAAACCGGCCTGGCCTTTATTTTGTTGGGATCTAGTGACTTCTTTTGGCATCACGTGATTGCCCTTAATGTTCATAAAATTGCTGCAAGGGTGTTTATGTGGATGTATGTCACACAGTGTAAGAAAGGATGTGTTTATTTTTTACACATTTTTTGTGTTATGCGACTTAACACGTTATGTGTCATTTTAACACATATTTTAACATTTGTGCATGATGTGCATTTTGTGAATAACTTCATGCTGCATGAATACACTGAAAATAAAGTTATTAACTTAAAATAGTTGACACATTTTAACACAAATATTTTTAAGTTGAATTAACTAAAAAATTTGGCGCAACCATGTAACTTGCTTTTTCAACAAATCATTTTTACAGTGTATTAGATGTGCAGTCTGTGCCAACGTACTGATGAAAGAGATGGCACTCCCTGTTTATGTTTTTTAACCCATATGTTATACGAGTTTTGTTTCATTGTGTGTTTCAGGTATTGTTGTTGAGCTTTGAGGAAGTATTTTTCTTTGTGAAACGGATATGGGAGGGACTGAAGCTATGAACAGGAAACACACAAAAGCTTGGGTTAATGTTACCTACAGTATTTTAATACATGCAGTGCACAAAACGGTTTTATGCATTTTGGCTGTTCTTTTCCAACAACTACATTTTGGGGTCCTAATAAATGCAAACTTTTGTAAATGGTTTAGGGAAAACACCGTTATTATTTCCGTGTCAACTACAAAATGCAAATTTCTTTAAACTGTGATGTCATGCACATGCATAGTTTTATAATAGTTAAAACTAGTTGCATAAAGATGAGTAAGAATAGCGTTTTTGATCATGGTTTGCTATGCTCTGGTTTAAAATGCCTCAAGCCACTTCAGATCTTCAATCTTAAATAGAAACAGACACATTGGGTCTGATTCAGAGGTTTCCATGGACACAACAGAGCTAAAAATCAGATAGGAGAATAACATTAGTTTCCCCATTTACATTGAATCATTACCAGTCTAAGATCCAGCTTTAGTGTTTTGGTTCTCTGAGTTTTTCTCACATGCTCTTTTAAAAAAAACTGTTTCTAAGTATGCCCTGTATGCTATACACTTCTGCTTTGCTCTGGCATTTATTTTTTACTCTAAGGCCATCTCAACCTTTGCTCTTTTGGAGTAATTTTTACTTTTTACAAATTATTTGGTGTTACAATGCCACACAAACAACTAAAATAATAAAGTTAAAAAGTCAGAAGTCCCTCATAATGTGATGTTAGATGTGTGCGTGTGTGTGTTTTAGCTCAGGCATGGACCATTTCTGTATTTGCATGATTGTCCATTTCAGAAATGATTCATCATCGATCTCTTTAACATGGCACCAAATCTTCCTCAGTTGAGTCTGTTGAGCAGAACAGAAGAGGCGGATAGAGATACTGAGAAACTGGGAGCATGGGCCTTTTGTTTTCTGTCTTAAACGTCACATTCAGATCTGGAGCGCTGCCCTCAGTCCAGCACAAAGACTCTAATGGACCAAATGATGATGCTTTTCAAGTGCCTCTTGTGTCTAAACAACCATTCGAGCCCTTGAAGCTCACAGTAATAGCAGTTGAGTTGAATGTGGGATTCTCATAACAAAGTTCATCATTATTCCTCCTTATGTAGAAATAATTAGAGGATGAAAGGATTATGAACATGCAGTTCTTCTGAAACAGCAAGTTTATTGACCGTCCGCCTTCAATCTATGTACAAACCCTCTGATGTATACTGTACATTAAAATGGCAAGATTGCAAAGAGCTAATCTGATTTATGGAACTAAATCCATAATGTTGTTTGTTCGTCATTCTTCACAGAAACAAGTTTGTGTTTAAAATGCTGACGGGTTGATAAAAATAAGTGCTTTGGACAAAAAACACTTTGGGGTAGTTTACCGCACAGGGTTCAGATTCATTCAGGACTAGGCCCTAGTTATATTAGGATATTTAAGTAGTTTTTACAAAAAAAATACTGGTGTGCATCTTGAGATAAAACAATGGCACTGATATATAGAAATGTCAAGGTGTTTTTAAATGAAGACAGCTCAAACATTCATTTTAGTTTGGGTTTCCCTGTTCGAGAAACCATATACGTTTTTATATGTGCACAGGTCTTGAAAAACCTGCTAAATTTAGCAGATTGTACAAGTTAGGTTTAGTAGATCATTGTGGGTTTTATTGATATGCTATAATGGAAGCACAGTTTCAGTTCTTCTGCTTTAGACTGAGACGCCTCGTGCTCATGAGTCTATACGTACTTAAAATATAAACAAAACATTTGATGATGACCAAGTACTGGTCTGCTATATTACAGCTACCAAAGCATATCTCTTAATGTACTTTGTGTGTGTTCGTTTTGGTAGTCGGTGCATATACAGTACACTTGTTTAAACAAGATAAAGAGTTGTAAATGTGAGCCAATATGAAGCATTGTGTCGTAACTAATTTGACCTTGGATCACTTGATTATTTAGGCATGATCTCATAGTGAAACGTTTGACTGAGTTGACAAAAAAGAGCCTACAGACATGAAGTCTTAAAGGGTGTGCTTCATTATAAAAGGCATGATGCAATAAAGGAAGTATATGTCTTTTATAAGGTTGAAATGACTGTGGTGTGGTGTGGTGTGCAGGATTGCACGTAACCTTATTCCTTGCGGCCACATGACACGAGAACAGAAAAACCTGTTGTTTCATTTTGCTTCATAAACATTGGTTAACTGATACAAGTTGCATGTAGGTTACATTAGCTATGTTCAGAAAAATTTACTAATGACTAACGATATGCAAATTTAGTGAAATGAATGAACCAAAATAACACATCTATTTAGACTCATTTGATCAGACTATTGAAAGCAAAGGCAACCAAATTACATTTTAATTGCAAAACAACTTTTCATTGCCATGCATCTCATGTAAACATGATTATGTAATGTGATGTACATATTGTTTGAAATTTTATCATTAAACATATGGTTTCGTTAATTATTTTAAAATCTAGTAAACTATATATTGTGTTTACTGTATGTTTTATTCATGAAAGGACATTAAAATATACAACTGTAGGTATACAGTGAACTGTGTATTTACTAGCCTTGAATCCTTAACCTAACCTTAACCCAAGTCCTTGTATTTACCATAAAGCCTATACACTCTAAAAAACCTACAAAAGTTGTCACTGGGGCCCTTGTACATAAAATACAGTGTACATCTCACACATGAGCACCAAAGCTGCCAAGGCTCTGACATGAAACATTAAGATTTGACATTAATGTGTCATTTCATTAGATGGCACCTATTGTCTGATTCACAATTTTACATTTCCTTTGGTGTGTAAATGTATATTAGTACATGTTAACTATATGCAAAAGGTAGGTACAAATCCCAAAGTAAACAATGACACGAGTTATCATTTCCAACGTAAATCTCTTTTCTTGGACTACAAGAAACACATGGATTGTAGGCAACAGTTTACTTCCTGGGATTGGTGATGTAGACAAGACCGACATTATCATAATTTCCCACGCTTTGGTCTCACAGTCCGTAAGTTAACTCCTGTTAGCAACCGAACCTTTCAAACATGGTATGGGGTGTCACGTTTCCGGCTGACGTCAGAGATATTCAGGCCAATCACAATGTTCAGATTAGCTGGCCAATCAGGGACACAGACCTTTTCAAATTCATGCGAGTGAATTCAGGAAGAGAGTGAAATCTGGAGCTACAAAAATATACGGAATGTGGAAAATAATGTGTTTTTTAACCATAAACCACGCGAACACATTATATTATACCAAATACACAAAATAACGTGTTTTTTTAGCAATGAAATGGGTGTTCAGCTGTCTCCATCACCAGTGTTGGGAGTAACGCATTACAAGTAACGTACATTACGTAATAATATTATTTTTCTGAAGTAACGAGTAAAGAATTACTTTATAAATGTGCACATTAATATTTAAGTTACTTTTTAAAAAAGTAATGCAAGTTACTTTTTTAGTTTAATTAATTTAATAAAAAAAATTACTGAATTAAACTGAACATAGTCACATTATGCACTCTAATTTCTGAATGAAAAAGTTTTATGTCATAAAAAACACCTGAAAGGCCTGAAAGAGATCAAGCCTCAGCCAAGAAAAAGTAACTAAAAAGTAACGTAAGCATTACTTTCCATGAAAAGTAACTAACACAATTAGTTACTTTTTTTGGGAGTAACTTAATATTATAATGCATTGCTTTTAAAAGTAACTTTCCCCAACACTGATCATCAATATGTGATTGAAGAAGTGGTCCCAGTTTCTTCTAGTGCTGATCTCCATCACTTCAGTCAAAGCACACATTTGTGCATTTGGCAGACAGACGCTTTAATAAAGGGATTTTCAAGGCATTAATAGTGTTGTATGATAAAATGTATCATACGAGACCCAGCAATGTTCAGAGTACCGCAATGCCAATATCCAAGAAAGTGTTAAATGCAGATGTTACTAATGCAGAAGTACAAGAACCGAGAAGTTCAGACAGATTTAGCCCAGGATCACATTGTGCTAACTGAATAAAGCATTGACAAGCTGTAGTAATGTTATTATAATATTTTTCCAACATAGCAACTTTCCAAAGCTCAAGGTTACATGGAACATTGGATCTTATGTTTGTATGCCTATATGGTTTGAATCATGAGCCATTGCACAGTGTGAGTCATGGGTTATGTGTTCAGTCCTTCCCTTGTTTACACATTTTTCCAAAACAGGTCTACAGACATCTGGAATGATCGAGATCGTCTCTCTCTGTGTGTGCTTATATTTCCTCATATTTGTGGAATGAATGAATCAAACGTTTTCATTTGTCTATATGGTACAGCAGTCACTTCCTGAAGTCTTCTGAATCTGTACAGCTTTGTGAATGTGTCGTCCAAGCAAAACTTACTTAAAACACGTATTTAAATAACACTGCTACAGCTGCTTTGATTATTAAAAACATGTTACCATGTCAGTGAAACCCTATTTTACTCTTTTCTGCATAAAATTATCTGACAATGTAAAGAACATTCTGTAAATATAACCTTGATATCTTTATAAAATCAAACATAGATGCTCCTAATCTAATCATAAGATTATGAGACTACAATATGGTCTTCATAGACAGGCTCACTCATACACATTCTTGTGGTGATGAGTTGTTTTTACCTCGTGATTTGATGATTAACAGTGGTGTGCGTAAAAAGAGAAAGAGTCAGGTTGCCCTCTTATGGACACATGTGGTAAAATAAACCACATCAACGTCACACTGTTTAACATGTAGTTCTGATGTAAGAACTAAATCGTTAGGTAGTTGTTTTCATTTAATATAGGCTTTATATTCAAAGATCCTTTGTATAGTGTTTTGCTTTATTATTAAGCAGATTTAGTTTCGCTAAAGCCAAACTTAAAGGGGACATTTCACAAGACTTTTTTAAGATGTTAAATAAACCATTGGTTTTCCTTGAGTACAAATGTGAAGTTTTAGCTCAAAATATAATTTATTATAGTAGCCTATGTTAAAATTGCCACTTTGTACATGTAGGTGTGAGCAAAAATGTGCCGTTTTGGGTGTGTCCTTTAAAATGCAAATGAGCTGATCTCTGCACTAAATGGCAGTGTCGTGGTTGGATAGTACAGATTAAGGGGCGGTATTATCCCCATTTGACATCACAAGCCAAATTCTAATGACCTATTTTTTCACATGCTTGCAGAGAATGGTTTACCAAAACTAAGTTACTGGGTTGATCTTTTTCACATTTTGTTGGTTGATAAAAGCACTGGACCCCCAATTATAGCACTTAAAGGGATAGTTCACTTTAAAATGAAAATTCTGTCATCATTTTTCATCCTTGTGTTGTTCTAAGTCTGTATGAATTTCTTTTTTCTGATGAAAACAAAAGAAGATATTTTGATAAATGATGGTTAACACACAGCTGATTGTGACCATAGACTTCCATAGTAGGAATAAAAAAATATGATGTAATTTAATGGGTACTGTCAACTGTGTGCTTACCATCATTTATTAAAATATTTTCTTCATCATTTATCACAATACTTCCAAATATTTTTTTCCTACTATGGAAGTCAATGGTCACTATCTGCGGAGTCTTCTTTTGTGTTCATCAGAAAAAAGAAATTCATACAGGTTTAGAACAACATGAGTATGAGTAAATGATGACAGAATTTTCATTTAAACATGGAAAAAGTCAGATTTTCATTATATGTCCCCTTTTTACGAAATGTCCAGACCCAAAATAAATTCAGAAATACATCATGAGGAATTCACAAGACCACTTTTACATGAATGTTTAATCGATTTCCATGGTAGTTGCTCAGAATTTGAATGTTTTGTTATTCAGGAGTGCTGCAGGCCATGTGTTGAATGTGGATTATTTCCAGCTGTTGATGTGGCAGCTGGCCTGAGAGCTGAATGAGATTCAATGCCTGTAGGAGATAACATAGAGGTGTGTCTTAAATACAGGCTAAATATGTTTAATAGGATTACAACACTTTAATGTTTTTTGGGTTAATGTGATACAAACTTATTTCACAGCACTTTTTGACTCATCTTGTAACTGTACTTCTAGGGATTCTCATATATTTGGGAACGGGAAGAGATTTTGGGAATGGGTTTTGCAGCTGTCTGATTCATATACTGTGAATGTCAGACTAAAGCTGCATTTAATCAGATAGTATAATCTAAAAACAAATGGCACCAAAAGTGGTTCTTTGCTCGTAATCATAAAAGAACCGTTTTTAGTGCCATAGCGCCGGTGAAGCACCTGTGTAGAATCACATAGTGCTATGTAGAACCATATGGGGGCCATATACAGTAGCACCACATATGGTTCTACATAGCACTATGTGATTCTACACAGGTGCTTCACCGGTGCTATATGGCACTAAAAACGGTTCTTTTATGATTACGAGCCAAGAACCACTTTTGGTGCATTCTAGATCCCCAGGTTACCCAACATAGACATAATAATTTGCTTACAACATAATAGACATCATTTCATTTACATATAATTATGTCTATGTTGGGTAACCTGAGGAAGGAAGTAAAAGGATGAGTTTCACTAATAAATTTCACAGCATTTTGTTTACATTTTGCGATGAATTCCTAATTTAATTCAGAGGTGTATAATACTTAAGTATTTTAGTTACATTTTCCAAGCATTTGTGCTTTATCAGAGTGTTTGTCTTGGGAAAAAATGTACTTTTCTTTACTAAAAAATGTTCACTACATTCTTAAGCATAGAATCATACTGTGTATTCAATATTGCAAATTAAAATTGATTTAATGCCTAATTACATAAAAATTGTGTACTTTTACTTTCCTGAGTAAAAGTAGCCTACGAAATTTTTTTTTACTTAAGTAAAAGTACAAAAAATTACTAGATGTTTAATGTTCTTAAAAATTAAATAAACCAAAAACTTGAAATGATGAAATGTAGTGGAGTAAAAATTATGATAATATGTTTTGGAATGTATGTTGTCCAAAGAAAAACACTAATAAAATACGAATAATTGAAAATTTACTTTAAGTAGAAAGTAAAAATACTTAAATACTATACAACTCTGATTTAATTTACAGCTTTGAACCTTAAAAGTGCATAACTCAAAGTTACTGTACCAAATGTATACATTTCTGTGCTTAAATGGTACTTTTGATGTCCTCAGGGCAACATTATGTTGACCCTGGGACAATATTTAAATCAACCAATCAGATTGTAGGGTTCAGTTATGGTTAGGATTGGGGTAGGTTTAGGTTTTATTTACAAAAATGTTGTCCTTGGGTCAACACAATATTTGTACTGAGGACAACAACCACTTGGCAACATCAGATGGAGCGTGTGTTTGCTGATAGCTCAACTGTGGTAGAGCATTATGCTAGCAGTGCTAATGTTTATGGGTTCGATTTTCAAAGAACAAATACTGATAAATGTATGTTACTTGATTGCAATGTAGATCACTTCAGATAAGAACATCTGCCAAATGCATAAATGCAAATGTTTTCATATAGTACCAACACTTACCAACCAATAATCTCTTGCATTAAAGCTATAACATAGTCATAACTATGGAAAATCAAAACTATGAATCAATGCTATGGATCTCACTTTATTGTTACTAGCGATTTATAAAAGATGAAGATAATTTTTTCTTTTCAAATTCAAATAATATGCTTTGTAAAATAGCCTACAGCTGTGAGAAGCCAAGCATAAATATTTTTTAAGGCAAACAAATTATCAGGACAGGACCTCCTACTTCCCCCCACTTTATGCACAAGTGTGATCTGAATCTAATGGGAATACTGTTGCATAACATGTTTATAATTGCCATCAGATCACGTGGATTAGAGGGAACAAAGCAAAACAATCACTGTTTTAATACACATGTAACAGCTAATGGAGGTGGGGGTTAAACTGGAACTCAAGGTTATCTGTGCAAGATGTGCCATTGTGAAAACAGTACAACAAATACAGTACAGTTTCTGTAGGGCTGTCTCCTCACATGGTCCCTCATGGTGTTGTACTTGAAACCAATTCCAATTTATTCTGGTGAACAAAACAGACTATTAAACTTTTTAACCACTGACATTTGAACCCTTTCATAGGGGACAGAATAACAACTTTTGCTTATGACTTTAATATAGTCGTGTAATGCCATCTGGTGGTCACTTAAATAACAAACAAGATTCATCTTCTGTATTGAGTGCCTGTGGCTTGGCATTGCATTAGGAGCGCAAAAGTTGTGGGTTTGATCCTAAGAAACACATGCCGACTTTGTATAAAAGGGTCGGCAAAATGTCTTTGTTGTGTTTATTTGATCAATATTATAATTATTGTATTGGTGATAATATGTGATTGTGTGTATTGTTACTACTGTGGAAATGTACATTTAAGGATCATTTTAAGATTAGCTGATTCTCTATCTTAGCAACAAGGTGATATACATTGCATTGTATATTTAGGGTGAGCACATCAAACCTTGCACGTGGATGTTATGTTGGTGACCATGATTCAATAAAGCTCGAGTCATCAGATAGATTTTGATATTTGAATGAGGGTGCAATTAAATTTTTTGCAAATAACTGGTCATTTGTTCAGTAATACATTTACAAAGCAATCCGAGGGTTTCTGCTGTATACCTGCATTTTTAAATATATATATTGAATTATCAAGCTTTTGTACAGGCTGACTTTACAGTCTTTTGACAGATGTGCCAAGGTTCAATAATGGTGTGCATCCATTTCATCTGCAAACCTAAATCTATTCTCACAGCACCTTCTTGTTACCATGGAAACAGGTTGAAAGATCCATGAAGGGCCATAATTAATACCCGAGCACAAGCATGTGTTATTTTCAGATCATCAACTTTATTTAACAATATAACTGTACACATGTAAAAATCAAACAACCCCACTGATCAAAGCATTCACATAAACTCAATGTGCTTTATTCAACAAGCATATTTCAGACAATACACACGCAGTAAACCTTTCACAGTCAACACAGCCTAAATGAGATTAATGCAACACATTTAGACAAACCTCACGGACCGGCACAAAAACACATTCTTCCACACATTTAGACAACTAAAAGCTTTCTGGTAAAACTGAGTTTCTTAACTATTCATTTATTCTGGTTTGTAGTTACCGAGCACGGTTTAAAAAGATAACAGGAGTTATAAACAAGAGGAGGCATGTATTAACTTTGGTATAAAATAAAGTGGACATTCTGATATACATTCTAAATCTTGCAGGTCTACTGTATATGCTGAGATTTTGGCATTGTGAAACAGGGGGAAGACGTTTTTAGCAAATTTGTCAAATGGGCTGGGTCAGTGATTTATACCTCATTGCAATTTTAACTGGATCTAAGACGAGCCATGTCACTATTACATGATGAAGTCTATAAAGACATGTGCAATGCTCATTACAGCAGGAATACAGCCTTATACATTTGAATGTGTTGTCAATGTCAACAGTAATAGTAACAGGAATAGTCTACTCATTTTCAATATCAAAATATGTTACTACCCTAACCAAGAACCGCTGATACATCCCTCCACCATCCGCGCGCGCGCACGCAAGCGCTGGAGCGCGCTGCGGCGCCCCGACAGCACCCAGCTTAGCCCCTTTCATTCAATGGTACCATTTAGAGATAAAGTTAGAAGTGACCAAACACATCAACGTTTTTCCTATTTAAGACGAGTAGTTATACGAGCAAGTTTGGTGGTACAAAATAAAACGTAGCGCTTTTCTAAGCGGATTTAAAAGAGGAACTATATTTTATGGCGTAATAGCACTTTTGGGAGTACTTCGACTCGCCTGAAAAGTCCGCTCCCCTTCTCACTCTCATAATGGGAGAGGGAGGGTGTTACTGCTCCGAGTCGAAGTACTCCCAAAAGTGCTATTACGCCATAAAATATAGTTTCTCTTTTAAATACGCTTAGAAAAGCGCTACGTTTTATTTTGTACCACCAAACTTGCTCGTATAACTACTCGTCTTAAATAGGAAAAACGTTGATGTGTTTGATCACTTCTAACTTTATCTCTAAATGGTACAATTGAATGAATGGGGCTAAGCTAAATGCTATCGAAGCGTCGCAGCGCGCTCCAGCACCCACGCGCACGCACACAGATGACAGAGGGATGCACCAACAACTCCCAGCCAAGGTAACAACATTTCAACACTGAAAATGAGTAGACCATTCCTTTAACACTGTAAGAAAAAAAGTGTTTAAAAATGGGCCCTAGCTGTCACTGGGGCGGTACCCTTTCAAACAGTACATTTTTGCACCAAAAGAGATCATGTTAGTACCTTGGAGGTACATATTTGTACCAAAGAGTACATATTAGTAAAGGTACAACACTAAAAAAAATAAAAATAAAAAAATAGTGCTATATAGTACTAAAAGCTGGTAATCATAGGGGAACCATCGTTAGCGTTATATGACACCTTTATTACACAGTACTTTAAAATGCTTGATTTTGATTGGCCAGTTGCAACATTCAAAGGTATGTTATTCTGAGTTATACCACGGCCCTGTTAAATGCTTTATTCTGATTGGTTAAGAAATGTTGATGTTGATTATATTTCTGTTAAAGGTGCAGTGTGTACATTCTAGCGGCATCTAGTGGTGATGTTGTGAATTGCAACCAACGGCTCGGTTCACTGCTCACCCCTCGCTTTTGAAACACATAGCTACGGTAGCCGTCACCGGACAAACATGTCATCGTCGGAGACAACTTAATAAAAAAAGTTTGGCCGTTAAGGGCTTCTGTAGAAACATGGTGGCACAAAATGGTGACTTCCATATAAGGGGACCCTCGTGTATGTAGATAAAAACGTCTCATTCTAAGGTAATAAACACATAACGGTTCATTATGAAAGGTCTTTATACACCCCTGATAATATAGTTTGTATATTATTTTGCATTTCTGTCAAGAGATACTTCTAAAAATTACACACTGCACCTTTAAGCACACCTAACATATCAAGTGTCTTAAAAAAACCACAGGAGCAATGTTTGTGGTAACCGTGGAATAAGAGGAATAATATGAATCAGTCCTTCGATTTATTTGAAAATAATGCACACACATGGTGTAATGGACTGGCTGAAACTGGCTAATGACACATGGCTGCAAATTATTTTGAAAGGTACAGTTTCATATTACACAAAAATGAAATAGAAATGTCTAAATTATTAAACCAAACTGTGTGTTTGTGACATTTGAACATCTTGTCTTAAACCGAAAGTAAACAGGTTTTCCTCTGCATTCTTTAAAAATAAGCTAATAAAAAATTTCAAATCAATATTTAAAGTTCCTTACCTTAATTATGATGTAAATTGCCGTATAATAAGCAGGATAATGCACAGGCAGCTGATTATCGCCGCAAAATAACTTATTTTGGGATAACAACCCACTGCATATACATTATCCCTTACATATAGCACCTCTGTAGAACCATAGGTGGTGCTATTTTCATGCTTTAGCGATAATGTATATTCAACATAGCACAATATGGTTCTACACAGGTGATGTTAAGCACTAAAAATAGTTCCCCTATAAAGTCAGTGAACCACTTTAAGTGCTATTTAGCAACATTTTTTAAGTGTATTGGTATCAAATGTATACCCATCTGTTCCTAAATCAAACATATAAGGACCTTTTTAAAGGGTACTGCCCCATTGATATCTTGGGACCATTTTTGACAGTGCAGAAAATTCATCCTGTAATACAATCAAGGTAACATTTATTCTTAAAAAAGAATCTGTAATCGATGGATTGTGGAGTATTATTCAATGGATTTGCAAATGTTATCATGACTCATACTGTACATTTGTCTTGCAAGAGACAAAAACATTAGTCTGTCTGGTGTATTTAGAGCCATGGAGGAATAAGGGATATCGGCAATAACATGGATTGACACTGCATAATACCCATCTTATGGTATAATGCCCATGTTAAACCTTACAAAATAATCTCAACCTAGATGCGAGTGCAATATGGCCATTATCATGGCAAAATGTTCAATCATACTGGAGTGAATGTTAAATTGTAACTCTGTGTATACATTATATAGGAGTGATCCTCAAAAGTGGTGCTGGTTGACTAAATGCATCACTCGATCCTGTTAAAAACAGTTTGACTTAGAAAAATTAGCAGCCAGAAGTGTTATATCCGGCAGTTTTCGGTATAACGCTGTCATCAGCAGTGCCAATGAAGTGATTTTAAACAGCATGCTCCCTCTGAACCATAACATATCGGTCGCTGTTAGACCACAGGCCTGCTGGGAGAAACTGCAGGCTTAAAATCTGTCACTGTGAGCCATTGCTTATAATAGCACATATATGTGGTGTCTCTAGTAGAGGTTCACAAAGCAACTAAACTACACCTACGCTTTTTAAGTGCTGCTGGAGTGTATTTTCACCTCGACTCACTGAAGGAGACACAAAGCCATCTAATGACAGATACTGGATTGATCTGTTATGACCACAACCTCTTTTCCTTCAGCTATCTCACTGCTTTCCTTTTGAGTTATTCGCTGCTGTCTATCTTATGCATACATTTTTTAGCACTCGTCATCACTTTCATCTTTACTGTTTCCTTGCAAACAGATAATAGTGTCTGATAACAGTGTTTGGTTTTGCTCCGAGTGCAACCTGTATTTTTTGACAATAATTAAACTGGATCTGCCCTTATTTAAAACAATTCAATTAAAAAATATACATTTTCAACATAGTGCAACACTATGAGCAGCGGGACAAGTTTGTGTCATAGTTTGGAATGCAAATATAATCAGGGTTTGAAGAAAATCGCTTTTTAACTTTCGTCCCGCATTACTTTCACCGTGGTTCTCCCCTATCAGATTTAGTTGTAATATGCCATTAAAAAATTGGACTTTCATATCTATGAAAAGATAAATGAAATTTGGAAATCATTTGATATTTATCTATAAAAAGATTATCGGTACCAGCCAATAACAACTCGACTCAAGTCAAAAAATGACTGATGATGCATTTGCTGTAATTAAACATGGCCCTGTCTGTATAATCCAGGCTAAAGTCTCATAATGTAACTATGCTAATACAGTATAGTTATTGTTATAGTTAAATGTGAACGACCCTTAGGAGCATTAAAGTTTGATTTCATTATGATTTCAATCTTTGACATGATCTTGCTCAGTCAGTATTAAAGATATCAAGGTTATGTTTTCACCAAATGCTCTTTACATTAAATATGGATGATTTTATGTAGCAAACAGTAAATCACAAAAATGACATCAGCTGGGTTTTCACAGACTGGGTCACAAATTGGACTGACATATGTCAAATATACAGTACTGTGCAAAAGTCTTAGGCCACCATGCTACCATTAGATTAGCTGTTTTTGCAATGTTACAGTGATCATATATAATTATTTCTCAGTCTCTTTATTAGAATAAAACCAGAAAATACAGGAAATGTGTATGTATTATTAAAAACACTATAAAAGTATAAGCTGAAGTGTTAAGTATTAGGGTAAACTCCCTTTCCACTTGAGCAATAGCAGGATCTCTTAAACCTAAATGAAATTAAATCCTAATTTCTAATTCTAATCGAATGACTTCAGTCTAGGGATGCACCGATATGGAAATTTTGGCCGATACCGATAACTCTTTATATTTGGGGGGCGATAACCGATATATATATAGGCTGATAAATATTCATTTTATTTTCACAATGAAAAACTCCCAGACCGCGGACATCTTATCTTTGCGCTAGACTAGCATACTCTTCTTAAGCCCTCAACACGTGTCATCTTCGTGCTATGTCACAGAAAGCACCAATCAAAACTCCACATGGCCAGCAATGAGCAAGTGAAGTGGTTCAACAAACCAAAATAATCCATCATTTATCGGCTTTCATTTATCGGCCTAATTTTGCTATCAGACCGATAACCGATAATATTAAAAATAAGCAGTTATCGGCCGATAATGATATGTCAGCCGATATATCGTGCATCCCTACTTCAGTCTCTTAAAAAAAAAAGCTCAAGATGCGGTTCATGCCAAGAGAGGTCACATTAAATACTGACTAATGCCTGAAGACAACATTTAGTTCTGAAAATTGTTTTTGTTTTTAATTTTGTATACATATTTCCTGTATTTTCTGTTTGTATCTTAATTAAAAAAAAGAGTAAAAAACAAATATGGTTGGACATTAAAACTTTGCTAAAACAACAAAGCTGGTGATGGTGGCCTAAGACTTTTGCACAGTACTATCACCATTATAGTGGCCCATTCTCTGTCTACTGTATCTGCTTCATCCATTAAAAAGCCAATATAGCAGTTTACAGAAACACTGGAGACCTAATAAATACTTTAAATAATAAACTTCAAAAAATGTCAGATTTAAATCAATTGAGAAAAATGTCAGAATTAAATCCATCTGGGTCACATTTTATAGTGATGTGAATTTAGAGGTTCTTCCTTTCGGCACCACAAAATTTGTAAAAAAAAAAAACTGTCCACTTTGAACACTCCCACAACCAAAATAGCACACACATAGCTTTTCTTCAACAATCACAGACACACAATCTCACTCTCCTCTCTCTGTTCCCTGGTGACTTGCAAAAACCCTTTCGGCCTAAAACCGATAGAAAAGACAAGACACCCTGTGAACTAGTTTCTATTTTTCATCCTTTATATCTGTAACTGACACAATACTAACAGAAGCATTTCCAAAGACAATTCTGCTTCTCTACAAAATCCAACAAAACAAAAGAATGGGGTTAGTCATTTCTTAGTCAGTAGTTTTTCCAGCAATTTCTATAAAAACTTAAACAATGCTGTCCCACACCCTTTCCATTCCTTTTGTGAAAAAAAAAATGCTTCCTTTAAAGGGATAGTTCACCCAAAAATGAAAATTGTGTCATCACTTACTCATCCCCATGTTGTTCCCAACCTGCATGAATTTATTTGATCTGATAAACACAAAAGAAGATATTTTGGTAAATGATGGTAAGCACCCAGCTGATTGTATCCATTGACTTCCATAGTAGGAAAACAAACATTATGGAAGTATTGATAAATGATGATATGCGCACAGTTGATGATACCCATTGAATTCAATCGTATTTGTTTTTCCTACTATGGAAGTTAATGGTCATTATCTGCTGTGCCCTCATTTCTCAAAAAATCATACAGGTTTAGAACAACATGAAAATGAGAAAATGATGACACCATTTTCCTTTTGGGTGACCTATCCCTTTATCCCTGCGTCATCAACTAAGATACAACTACCATAATGAAAACTGGGACAGTTATAATGTAAAGAACGCAGAATGTTTAATTGTTCCCTCAGGCAGGGTGAGTTATTGTTTGTTTGGCTTGTGACTATACCTAGAGGAGCTTAAGCTATAAAAGTGCAATTTAAAGTAATAAATAAAGTAAATATGCCTTTAGAGAAAGTAAACAAACCTATAAACACTTTAGTTGGGCCTTCTTTGTCATTGTATCACCTGTTGCGCTACCCGTTCGGGCCGTTACAGAGGCCAATGAGCTTCTTCATGTCAGAAATAAAAGCTTTACACTGCATTGAAGACCGCAGATCTTAACACTGTGCCCCACACAAGCATGTGGTATAGCAGAAAGCAAATTTTGGCAGCAGAACAGGGTTTAGCACCGCACCACACCACACTGACCAAAACATGGAATTATTCTGATAAAAACAACACTTCATGTGCACTAGAAAATAAGTTTCTTTTGCAAGAAGAAATGCTGTTTTCAGGGACCTATAATGGACCAACAAAAGCAGCAGGTGCATAATGGGTAACAGTCCTGCTGCCTACAGCAAAACTGTCTTTTATATACAAATTAAAAAATTCACCCATGGCCACTGCTATATCTCATCCTGATATATCACTTTTTTTTGCCATATATTTGTCTTGCAGCTGTTTATTCAGGAAAATTTCTCCAATACTGCCAAGTTTTGTCTGTCAATATTCCCACTCATCTGTCTTCATATCCAAATAACTAAGGATATTCTGGGCGTGTTTAACTGCTTGCTTACGGGCAACTTTGGTCCCTTCGTCCCCCTGAGGGTCCACGGCATCAAGAGCTAGAAGCTGTTTGGTCAGTAGCTCTTCCAAAAGCATGTAGCTCTTGTCTGCTCTCTTGCCATCAAAGCTTAAAACCTGAGCCTGCAGGTCTGACAGGCTGGCTAAGACTCGCCACACGGCCGCGTGAGACGGAGGTTCGTCCGGTACAGGGTTACGACGTCCTAAGGCTTCCCGGAGGTCTAGGTAGGTGATGACAGCCTGAACTTCCAACACAGCTCTGCGGCGTGCTTCCCGAATGCAAGGATTTCGGCCTGTGTCTACCTGATCTAAGTGAGTGAGGAGACTTTGCAGCTCCGACCCCTGCCCGATGGCACCGTACCGAAGCACCTCCTCCTGTAGGACCAAGACGCGCCCCCTGATTGCCTCGATTTCACGAATGGAGTCATTCTGTGCTAGATCATATCTGGAAGTATCATAAATTAAAGTTAACTTTAATTATCTGTGGCATAATACTTTAAATAATATTATTATTTATATTTCAACATTAGTGTTACCTGCGTGTGTCATCTCCCTCTCCCTCCAGGTCAAGATGTTTCAGCAGGCCATTGATTTCCTCCACCACTTGTTTCCTGTAGTTCCTAACAGCAGCATTGCTCGACACATCCAGAGCATCCAGTTCAACCAGGAGCTCAGTAAGGATCCTGGCCAGGTGGGCACAGCTGTCACGTCCACTGAGACCCATCAGCAAAGCCACTTCCTGACACCTCGCACTACTCACCTACACAAGATCAATTCATTTCAGGGTTTTAGTAACATTGTTATCCTAAAAAGAATTTTTTTAGTAAAATATCCAGTAGTTATTTTTCCATAACAGTTTTCCACCCTTGCGATAGCCCGCTATATTGCTGTGCCGTTAAAATCTTTAGCTCGTCATGGTAGGACTTCTTTGCTCTCCGTCTTTTACATGGGTCATCCTACAAAAAGGTGGAAATGCTTGTCCCTTGCTTTTGCAGACCCCTTAATCATTTAATTGGACCCACTAATCCCATAATGATATATATTTAATAAATATAGACTGTCCTTAAAATGATAAGAGAGTTTATTTATTTAATTTTCTTTCTTTTTTTAAATGTCTGGTCCTGAAAATTGCCCTGTCCCTTTGATCACACATGGACGTTGAACTGTGTACTTATTATTTAAAACCATGTTTTTTATAAAACAAATCTAATTTACATTTACCTTTAACCCTTATTTACTACAACACTGAAATGGTAAAAAATACACTATTAATATGAATAATATCAAAATAAATATTTGTCCACCAAATTTATGTCATTGGGGTTACCCTACCCAAAGCACTTTTATTTTGAAACAATGCATCAGCTCTTTGAAGTTTTTCATGGGTCAAGAGGTCAGTGGAAGAAGTGCAGTGAAGGAAGGCAAAAGGTTTGTGAGATGTCTTACTTTATTTGTCTAAAATATCATGATATATCTAAGAATTTTGAGATAAGATTTTTTTGGATGTCATTAGTGTTATTCTTTTTTATAGCTGGGAGTGTTAAGATCTTTACATAAAAATACATTATACTGAATAAGTATGTGATTGTTCTGATTAAATAGCACATGGCTAATGGCAGCCATTTTGTTAAAATATTAGTTTTTTTCTGTAAATTGTCATTGGTGTTACCATCATTGGTGTTAACGTCATTAGTGTTACTTCTGTAATGAGTACTTCCTAAGCACTATTCCTTTAACTGGCCAACACAAAAGCATAAAAACAAAACAAGATGGAACATTTTTTAAGTTTTATCATATTCATTATCTATTATTATATTCTAATTGTGTCATTGGTGTTACATTATGTCATTGGTGTTAAACCAAATTTTGGTATTATGAATTTATTTTCTTGTACTTTCTAGTAATATTTTGTTGTTGATATGGGATGTAAGACATTGTTGATATTTTAGTCTTTGCATCAAAGCCTTTTTGGTTGAATATTTTTGTTGGTTTTAAAGAAAAAAGTCAAACTGAGAAACAAATAATTTCATACAATGCTGGGTAAAGATGAAGAATTTAATTAAACAAATATTAATAATCAATTATTTTTTTGCTGTTATCATTTCTCTACTCAACCTTTAACTAAATACACAAGCTGTTATGAGAAAAAATATTTAGTATCAACATTAATGTTGTTTAAATCACAGGTAACACCAATGACAAATAAATGACTCATGGATTCTTTATTAAAATGTATTAAAAAATTAAAAATAGATTAAGCTCCCCGTTTTGCGGATTTATAGATTTGACAAGTTAATTAATGCTATTAAAGAAGTTTTCTGTAGAATGACCCACATGTAACACTCACCTGTGCCATGACTTGGTTAATTCGCTGTACAGCCTCATGCGTGTCATCTGACAGCGGCAGTGCCAGTGTATGAGTTTGCACGCGTCCCTCCAGTATTTCCTGTACGGCACAGACCCGAGTCAGCGCTTTGTAACGGGCCTTTCTGAGCGGTACGCTCCCACCCGTCTTAACCTGTGCCAGACGCATGGCCACGTCCTGCACAGCCTCCACCAGCTCCTCGCCGATCTCAAAAGCATCTAGAGCCTGACCCTGTCGTAAAGGCAGCACGACCCCTTCGTTCAGTATTCTCTGCGCCTTTTGAGTTAGCTCCTCGATAGCCAGTCGAGATGGATGTGTAGCGTTGCCCTCCAGGTACCGAAGCAGACCCTCCACCTCTCCCGCCGCACGCTTCCGAGGCTGCTGGAGCTCCGGACGGCCCTCCGTCTCCACCTGGGTTGGGGAAACAAAATGTGGCCATGTGGGTATTGTGGTGCAGTACATTACCCCATGCATTGATAATGGTCACACCCGTTACCAATCAACAACTCACCATCTGTCTACTTAAACAAGGTTTTATTTTCTTCTCATTGTGACCTTTTTTATTTGCTGAATCTAAAAATCTGAACAAACTTTCAGATGGGGGGAGCTGTTTGCTTAACCACATATCTATATGAATTAGCTACAGTTCTCCACCATAGAAAAGTGCTGACCTGATCAATCTCCAGCAGTAATCTGGTCAGGTCTCGCTCCATACGTTTGTATTCTCGGTCACTCTGGAGACCGCTGAATGAGCACACCTGTGGTCCCAGCGAGGCGATCTCCCGCTGCACTTCACTCAACCGAAGCAGGGCTGGGTGCTGGCCAGGGTACGAGCCCTGGGGTTCTGCATAACCAGAAAAGGGTCCTGGCATCTGCTGCGTCTGCTGACTGCCATGATCCATTGTCCTTTTCCCACCATCAAAGGGTTTTCCAAACAGGCTGAGGGAGAGAAAGAGACTATTTAAGCATGAACACTGTCATAAAAATGGTCAAAAATGGTCCCAAGCTGTCACTTGGGCGATACCCTTTAAAAAGGTCCTAATATGTAACATTTAGGTATACATTTGGTACCAATATGTTTCTTTAAGGTACCAATATGAAGTCCTTAGGTGCAAATGTGTACTTTTTAAAAGAGTACCGCCCCAGTGACAGCTAGGGTAAGTTAATGATTTAGATATCACATAATCTATATAAAATTATTTTATTTTTTCAAGCCAAGAATGTAATATAAAAAGCAGGAGCGGTTCATCTTTGCAGCCCGAAACGGAATTTTTAGAAGAGCACAGTCCTGAACATGACTTGGTACCTGAGGGCAACACTTGATCATGAGCCATGACGCCGAGCTAAGCATCCCTGCCAACTTCTAAGCTTAAACCTAAGTTAATAATAAATGCTGTTGAAAATGGTAATACTTTACAGTAAGATTTTTTTTTCAATTTTTTTGTAGCATTTATTAATACTTATTAATGTTCGTTTATACCTATGCAATTGTTGTTTACATTAATTTATTATGCATTAAAGGGATTATTATTAAAGTTCTATTAGAAAATGTTCTGGCTGTTTCAAGCTTTAATAAATGGTGCTTTTGATTTGATATGACGCAGGACGTATCGTATGAGTAAAGAATGGATTGACTTTCAAATTAGATGCACCATTTACTACCATTAGAAAGCCAAGACATTTTCTAATTTAACTACGATTGTGTTTGTATGAAACAAAGATAATCATAAACATCATGGGGTCATTTTCATTTTAGATGAACTATACCTTTAAAGTAAAACACCACCTTTTTCAATATTTTATTATGTTCTTACCTCAACTTAGACAAATTAATACATTCCTATCTTTTTTCAATGCGTGCACTTAATCTTTGTAGCGCGTTGTGAATGTGTTAGCATTTAGCCTAGTCCCATTCATTCCTTAGGATCCAAACAGGGATGAATTTAGAAGCCACCAAACACTTCCATGTTTACGCTATTTAAAGAAATTTACATGAGTAGTTACACAAGTATGGTGACCCAACAACAAAATGTGGATAAAAAATTAGAACTATATTGTATGTCGGAAGAGCACTTAGTTTGCAACACTTCGACCTCGGGCGTCGTGTAACTACTCATATAACAGTCTTTAAATAGGGAAAACATGGAAGTGTTTGGTGGCTTCTAAATTCATCCCTGTTTGGATCCTAAGGAATGAATGGGGCTAGGCTAAATGCTAACACATTCACAACGCGCTGTACAAAGATTAAGTGCATGCATTGAGAAAAGATAGGTATGTATTCATTCATTTAAGATGAGGAAAGAACATAGTAAAATATTGAAAAACGGTGGTGTTTTCCTCTAAATAATGTAAAAAATTAAACCTTATTGCCATGTGTTGCAAAATATATATATACATTTAAATCACAATCAGTTTTGAGTTTTCAGTAAAATCACAGTTCGATTTTCCCCAAATTGTGCAGCTGTACATATTCTTTTAAATAATGCAGTTTATGACCTCTTGTAAATTGTAACCAGTCACAGAGACAGCACATAAAACACATATTTCCCTTATAAATACATATACATTTTAAACTAAAATGGTTATGTTGATTATTAGCAAAAGCTCTTTGGTGTTTTAAATGTAACTCTTAATAAACATACATTTCAATGCACTACATAAATATTAAATCAATTGATTTTGCAGACAAATCATGCAGTACCAGACTTCCTCTCTAACTAACCTTAGCCATTTTTGCATTTCTGGGTACAATGTCATTTTAGTGGATGTCTGAAGCTTCAGTAGAGAAAATAACAATGCCACTCTGATTGTTATCTAATCACATTCAAGATTTTTTGGTGTGGACTATACGTCAAAATGATTTTACTTTATGAGTCCATTGTACATTTAACAGTAAATTAAAGCAGAAGTATTAAAAGTAATTTTTAACAAGTCATATACTGCATTAAACAGGCATATGAATGAACAGCAACAGTAGTGATGTGGCAAACCAAAAACCATAAAAAGTAGAGGATTATAAGCAAGTGAGCACAGGTTTGGTGTCTTTATGCCGTTTTGACTAAGGCTGACAATGCAAATGTTTTTAACTCCACCCATAATGAAAAACCACAAAAACATGACGCATGATGTGGGATTCAGAACTGTCTGAATGCTTCACACACTACAGCGAGTGAAACAAATCACAACAGTATGACAGAAATGTTAAAAAATGTTTAAAAAAATCACCTTTTAAAGATGTTAATAACCGAAAGATGAATATACCTGGATTAATTATTAGCCAATCGATTACTGGAAATCAATTGTTTCTCCATAATGTCCTTAGTACTTAGCTTATCTGTCTAATCTGAACTGCAACAATGTGGCACTCTTTACCTCGACTGATCTTATTTCAAAGTACAAATCTGCATATCAGACAAAACAACTTCGTCCTACCTGGTAGAGTCCAAGATGGAAACCAAACTCCAACAAACACTAATTAATCATTAACTGTGGTCCGACTAGCATGTGCATATAAAAATATCAGATCAACAACACTTACAAACCTTGCTGCAGAGATGTATTTAGGATCAGACTGTGTTCATAGAGCACAGCCGACAGTGCTGTCTTACCTCTGCACTATTAAAGCCCTTAAACAATATTATATTGCCAGCCAACTGCTGCTACTGTTATTCCTCAGGGAGGTGTCTGTGATGTCATTGACAGGTCATATTCATTTCCCTTAAAGAAACAGTGCTGCATTTTGCACCCTGCATTTGCGATTGGTAATGTTAAAAAAACAAGATTGTGGTACATTTAAAAATAACAGTGTAGTGCTACTGAGTTTTTAAATTCACTTTTATGTTATAGTAGGGTTGTGATTCATGTAATAACATGAAATGGCACATATATTATACTTTTCTACCAGAGCAGGAAGTAAAAATGCAAAGCACATCAAATGTGTTTCTTAAATGCTTTTTAAATCTATTTGATTATTTTTTTCTTTTGAAAGGCCGACCCAAAAGAAATGCATCACTAACATTGCAACATGATTAAGACAACATTGCACCTTAAAAAAACTTTTTTTTTTTTACTAAAGATTTAGAATAATTTAAATACAATAACAAACATATGAGCTTTATAGTTATGCTTTTGATTCTTTCAGTACACTTACATCACAGGCGTCTAATGCAAGAGTCTGATTTTTTTTAGAAGGCATAACTCAAATCCTGGTAATCATTGATATGCCTTATATTCTGATGATCACTTTAAAGCTAAATATCACTTGCTGTTCAATATATTCAAATGAATACTATTTTAAATAAATACCTCTAACTGAGATCCAGTACTACAGTCTCTAAAGCCCAGTGTCCAACAAAGCGTCTGAAAACGGCAGGCGCGGGTGCCGACTGTTGCCAGTGCTTCTTCAGCTGAGCGCTTTGGTTGCTAATGACACTTCTGATTATCAGTCGTTGTACGATGTGCTGGTTGGTTGACGTGGTATTTGTCCCACATCAAGGGCGGCGCTTGTATTTGGAAAAAATTTTAACAATTGCCGGCCACAGGAAAAATGCTCAGGATTTCCTAGAATTATAGATGTTATGATAGCTTGATTATAACTTTCTCCAACATAGGCTGTTGAGTTTACATAAAACACTATGGCAGTATCAATAAAATTGATTATAGTAGCCTTATATATAAGAAGACTATAAGAACATTATCCAAAGCACCTTAAAGTGCATTCAAGTTAAAAAACATTTTGTGCAGTATGTGTGTTCCTTGGGAATTAAACCCTTTTCCTTTGTGTTGCTAACGCAGTAAACTACCAATTAAGCTATAGAATAAAAATAAGCAGACATTAGCAAAACCATGACCTTAAATTCCCAAACTGTGCCTCATCAAAATATATCATCTGTTTCAAACAAACAAAAACAGGTCTAAAGGTCTTTACACACCGCAACGTTTAACGCCTCGTGACTCAAGAACGAGCGCCAATGTGAGTGCGCACACCCACAGATAAAGCACCAAGCGCAAAAGCGTAATTTTCAGAAACGCCTCTGACACGTTTTTTTTTTTTTGGTTTGGTAAAAGTTGGCCGACCAATGAGACTTTTGTTCAGGTGCCTGGAGCTGTTGAAGTTCCAGTAAAACACGACTTGGTGGCACTCAAGCACAAAACGGTCTTGCAGAGCACCACGTTGAAGAGGTAAATACACCAACACTGTAAAATGTAATAAGTTGAGTTTACTTAAAAAAGTGAGGAAACTGATTGCCTCATAATTATAAGTAAGTTAGTGTATTGCTTTTAAGTTGGCAAAACTTTATATTATTTGTAGCCTAAACTTATTCATCAAGTAAGATAGAGTATTGATTTTAAGTTGTCAAAACTTAACAGTACAAGTAGACTAAACTTATTAATCAAGTAAAGTTAAGTACTCTTTACTTAAAACCATTAGTTGAGATAACTTCTTTTTATTGTTCACTTTACTTGTAAATATAAGGAAACTGATTGCCTTACATTTGTAAGTAAGCTGAACTAACAAAAATGAGTAAAGCCAAAAAGCAACAAAATGAGGTTAAAACATTTATTTTAAACATGTTAACAGTGTACAAAGTAAAACATTTTTGTCGCACGCACGCACGCGCACACACACACACACACACACACACACACACACACACACACACACACACACACACACACACACAAGACAGGGGTTTGTGTTCAGTCACCCATCAATCTGGATACCCAAAATGCAACAATAGACCTAAGGCAGTCTTGTTTCTGTTATTACAAACACAATGAACACACCTTGACAAACAAATTCAAAACTAGTTTTTTTAGTGACTGCAGTTTTGGTTTTGTATCCAGGTTGGCATGTGACGGATAAAAAATCATAAATTGCATCAACAGACCTACAGTAACAGTAGGGTTGCCAACTTTCTGAAATGGAAATAAGGAACGGGGGGGGGGGGGGTTGAAGGGGTTGGTCCGGTGACATGCCCCCACGGAAGAGAATTTTGAAAAAAAATAACCCCTGAAATGAAGACTTCTGGTGAAAATAGTGGAAACTAATTCATAAATTTAGATAAATATATTTCATACAACTTCTTAGGCCTAAATATTTAATGAATAGCAAAGTATGCCTAATAAGTATACAGACTGAACCACATAGATGTGAAATATAAAGGCTATGATCATTTTGCCAACAATGAACCAGGGTTTTGTTAAGTTTATAATACGCCCTCTTCAAAAAGACCCCACCAATTTTTAAACCTTGAGCTATCTAAATCCACAATTATTTAATAAGAAACCCATCTGAAATTATTGACACATTATGAGACAGGAGGGAGCGGGACACAGGAACAGAGGGAGAGCACTGGAGAGATAGTACAGGTTTACACTTTCTTATCAACTATATTTGAGTTTTAAAAATCCACATAATTACATACCATATGAGCCTCTGGAGACTACTGACGGACAATGAACCTTGACATTGCTCCATCCTATGCCCGCAGATTTTCGCTCCTCTTGTGATTATCTCCTCGTTTTCATTGTCCCTCACACATTTCAGCCACGGGTAGTCATTTTTCCATTTAATTCTATATTTTTGTGCTCGTTTCTTTTTCGCCGGCTGCTCGGATGCAGTAATTTTTACATTTCCCGCTGTTGTCACTTGTCGTCATCGTTGCTATGATACGTGACATCACATTGACTGAAACGACCAATAAAAAGCTGATGGGGCTGCAAGATGATAAAACGCTACGCTGATCATAGACAAACAGAGGGAGAAATTACCGCACCCTCAGGGTTTTCTTATACAAATGACGCGGTCTTCGTTCATGGCTGACATGATATTATAAGCTATGTGTCTGTCATGTATTTGCACTGAATTAATTTTCATAAAATACGGAACAAACTGCGTTCCGTATCAGTTCAATACGGAACAAGAATTTTATGTGTCAAATACGGGACGATTCCGTATTATACGGAACGGTTGGCAACCCTAAGTAACAGTCTTGTTTCTGCCATCAGAAACACACAAAATACAGCTTAACTAAAACGTCAAAGTTTTGCAGCAATTAAAGTTGAGTTTTTCTGGAACTTGTATCCAGGTTTACGAAAAATTGAAAACCCAAAATGCAACAGATCTACAGTAACACGGACTTGTTTCACACAAAACACACTACTTCACATTAGTATGTTTTGTAGTGATGGCAGTTTTGACTTTAGTGATTTGTGCCCCAGGGAAAGAAAAACCCTGTGAATCAACTCAAAATAAGCCGTGAAGAGGTACTCCATATTTAAAACAACGATCAGTCCAAAAACTAAACACATGGCATGTGATACTTTCTCAAGTCCATCCATGGCTGTGACACCCTACCAAATTATTGCAGTAAACCATGTGGAGAAATGCGTCTGTCCTCCGGCACCAGACTGAGAATTCCTATTGATAGTTGAGGTGGGTCATCATCAC
The DNA here is from genome assembly GCF_027580225.2 of Misgurnus anguillicaudatus. Taxonomy (NCBI): domain Eukaryota; kingdom Metazoa; phylum Chordata; class Actinopteri; order Cypriniformes; family Cobitidae; genus Misgurnus; species Misgurnus anguillicaudatus. Next base: position 11,914,509 of record NC_073347.2, read on the forward strand.
AGTCCTAATAAGATAGAAACGCAATATTAATATACATTCTCATAATACAAATGCAAAGTGGATGTGTCATTTAAAAATTTAAACTGTTCAAGGTGATGTTAATATTTTTTGAAGTGACACTTAAAATTGTAAAAGTGCTTCTGTTGGAATTTCCAAAAATAATTTGTACCTTTCAGAAGAATCTTCTTTCCTGGTGGTGCAAAAACATCCTTGGAACATATTTAATTAATAATATCTTGTTAGAAAACTCTTCTATAAGTAAGGTATATTGTATAGGCAGCAGGTTGTTTTTGCAGAAATAATCCCCAACAGTGTGATTAGGACTCTGTGTCAAGCAGAGGGTCTTGTATCAAACTGAAGGGGCTTATTTCATGATAACAACCTGCTGTCTGTGCATTATCCCACTTATTATGTCGCTATTTTACTCATAACCCTACTGAAAAATCCAGCTAAAACCAGCATAAGCTGGTAGCTGGTCCCAGCTGGTTTTAGCTGGTTTAAGGTGGTTTATGCTGGTCCTCCCAGCCTGACAAAGCTGGTCATGCTGGTGGGCCAGCTGGAATTCCAGCATGACCAGCTAAGTCCAGCTAGACCAGCTTAAAATGTGACCAAAACACACCTAGACCAGCTTGTTACACCAGCAAAACCAGCTTCCTACACCAGCAAAATCAGCTAAAACCAAGCGGGGGACCAGCTAAAACCAGCTCACCAGCTTATGCTGGTCTTAGCTGGATTTTTCAGTAGGGAAGGTAAGCAACATTAAATATTTATTTGAACTATTTTATTAGCTTATTTTTAACAAATACAGGAAAACCTGTTTATTTTTAGTTTTAAGACAAGCCGTTCAAATGTCACAAACACACTATTTGGTTTTATCATTTGTAACTATAACATCATATGTTATTAAAAGACATTTGATTTAATTTTGTGTATTATTAAACTGTACCTGTCAAAATTATTTCCAGCATACGGGTTACAGCGTGTTTAAGCGGTTCTAATCTGTTTTGAATACATCTGAATGTAGTCGAAAGTGGACAGCTCAAAACGGTTTACACACTGTTAACACCTGTATTAAGCTTTGTTCACTCATAATGTGATAAACCAAAACCCATAGTGTCATGTTGATGTATTTCGCTACTGTCAGGTATACATCTCAGATTGATCTTTGAATATTTGATGTTTTGCTTTTTTTATAATTTTTGAATTGGTTATGTAATTGGCATAAAACCTTTACCTGGCAAATAAATTATGTTTTCATTTATTCACAGCATTTATCAGAAGTTATTGATTCTCTTAATTGACGGAATAACTCAATGGCGGGGGAAGAGTTCAAAACTACAATACACATTTCTCGTTATAAATGCAACCAAAAGTAAAAATATTACTTTATTTACACTAAATGTGTGCTTAGTTGCTTTCTTGCCCACCATTTTATTTTATCGAACTCAACCAGGCTGGACCAATCCTGAGCATGCTCACGCATAGAATTGTGGGACAAAAGGATGTGCCCTGGTGCCTTTAATTATCTTCTATTTACACATTATTTCTTTAATAATGCTAATTAAATGCTAACACAAAAATTAGGACATCTCATATTGATTAAACGAGAAGAATACTAACCATGTTTGTTTTCAGGAAGTCTGTAGTGTCTTCCGCAAGAAGGATAGCAAGACCACGGAGAACTACCGTCCACCGAGCAGTGACATCAGTGATGTTCTGACGAATAATACATAAAACATTGAGATCAACAGTGAGAACAGATTACTTAAAAGTTAGCAAATGGACTTAAACTATTTAAAACAAACAAACAAAAATACTTACTATTAGATACTCAAGAGAGCTTTTAAACTTTTCTTTCATTCAAAATCTTCAAAAACCATGTTTAGCAAGGGATGAGAACAATTCTTGCTTGAGGTTTTTGCTTGCGACTTGGTTGTACTCCACAGTAACGTTACTATATGAAAGAAGAATAACAAAAGAAACAACATATCAAGATTTTAAAAGTTTTTACATGCCCTAAATAAAATGTGTGTTAATTACCTGACTTTCCATGAAGGGTATGCGCTCTCTTCAAAGAAACAAGCTCCTGCTAAATAATAATAATATACAATTAACATAGTATATTGATTGATAGATACTAAAAAGCAATTGTAAAAACATTTTTAGCATTCACTCTATAAACTTAAAACTTTTTATACAGCACATCTCTTATTTAACATTACTTGGCATTTTAAGGTATGAAGTTATTAATGTTTTTTTCTCCAAAGGTGGGTAGAAACATGCTTACTGCATTACATTGACTTGAGTAACAATTTTGAAAGCACCTACTTTAAAGGTGCTATTTTACCTTTTATAAGCAGTTCTAAGCATTTTCATGTAGTTTATTATTATAAACCACACCAACACAAATTATAAACTCACTACTTAAGCAGTTTTTCCATTGCATACTTTTACTTTTACTCAATCAGTTATTACTATAAGGCCTAACTTTAACTAACTTTTTATATAATTACATTTTTACTCGATCTACCTCTGCATATTAGTTCCTTATGTCTGATGAACGAAAATGTTTATCTTTAAACATACATGATTAGCAGTTGTTGAGTTGCTAATTGTGATCAAATAGCATGCATCAGTTTTATTATTACCGACAAAATATTACTGTTTACAAACTGTGATTGTAATGTTGCGATAAAAACGTAGCAATTAAAAAAATAAAAATGATATATAAGCACAAACTTACCTCCTCATGCTCTCATCTGACCATGTGCTGTTGTCATCTTCTTCAGTTAACCACTCAGTTAAGCCACCACTTACTCCTTGGGAGCATTACTGCCACCTACTGTGCAGTCATCCTTTTTGAAAATACTTGAAATTTTAAGTTGAGCTAAATTAATCTGTTAAGTTTAATCAAGTTGACTTGAGTTTGCATAGAAAAAAGTTGGGATTACTTAGTTAAACTAAGTAAGGTTAACAAACTTAATTAAATAAGTTAAGTTTACTTAATCTTTTTAGTAAGCTCAGCTATTACATTTTACAGTGAAGAAGATGCATTAAGGCAAGATGAAGAGCTGTTGTTTATATTGGTTTTTGAAAACAAAGAGCTTTATGACAAACGCGACAGCGACTACAAAAATCTTGATAAGAGAGAGTTGTTATAAAATGGGATTCGATGGTTAGTTTAATTTCCCTTATTACACGGCTCGTTGGAATGCTTGATTCTGATTGGTCAGTTGAGACATTTGCAGTTTCGTTCTTTTCAAATAATAACCGCTCCAAAGTAATAACGCATAGCCGGACTACTTGTATGTTTTAAATCCCTCCGCGCCAACAAAGATTACTGTTTGGCGCCATCTTGTGACAAACACTGGACAACCACAATTAAGAATGGAACATTTTGACATTAATTTGAACATGTACGGAAAAAACAAAACATTTAAACAGCGGATAGAAGAACGAACAACAAGACAAGACACAGAGAGCTTACTAAGAATGAACTTGACAAAATAGAGCATGACAGCTACGAAGCCAACACCAAAAAAAAAACAGAATGGGCATTAAAACTTCCTCCGCTTCGCGTCGGGTCCTGATCACACTGTCGGGGCTTATTTCCCAATAACTACCAGCTGCCTCTACATTATCCCTTACTTAGTTTTCTTTTATGTACATAACTTTTCCCCACAAACTTTTGATTATCATGGCACGCGATATGTACACAAGAAAAAAGCATGAGGATGATTTCCAAAGTGAACAGGATGCTAAAAATAAGAAGCTGTGGAGGTTTATGAAGATATTGCTGCATTTTGTAAGGCCCTTTGCCTTCGATTTCCGCGATGTGGAAAACGCGTAGGAAATCATGAAATCCAAGCATAAAAATCGTATTAACTGTACAACGCAGAATGTCACAGAATTTGGCACATTTTGGATTCAGTTCTTTTTAAAACCCATTATAAGTCGTTTTCAAATGTTAGTTTTTTGACGTGGTTTCATTACTCGCCAAATGCATGGAAACATTTTCTTTTGTGTAATGTTAGACGTAAAGAAAAGTAGGTTACTGAAATTTTATTTAACCATTAATCCAGAAAAATTTATACGGACAACACCGAATTTGAGAATAAATAAAACGTAATTTGGAAAAAACTAAAATGAATTTCATAGGGTCCTAATTATGCTCGGTGCCGAGAATGGGATTCAGGCACATTTATGAAAACCTATTATTGGCTCTTGGAGTTAAATCACTGCAGGTAAACAACAGTACGACATCAGTTTGACATCATTGTGATTATAGAAGATGGAGAAGGTAGGGTCAGATGAGGATGAGTCAGACCATCATCTATCCAGATGCTCCACCTGAACACCAGTTAAACACCACCCCCACACCAAGATTTTGGATTATAAGATTTAGGAGTGGTGACAATGCCAAAATGCCACCCATGCCAGAGCTTATCAATGCATAGTGCTAAATTAGTCACTAGTTCTTTCACAGGTCATGCATTTCACGGTAAACAGTCACATAAACACCGTTTGGATAACGCTCCTATACTTACATTCACAGAGCACCTTGGACACTAATTTTGTTTCGAATTGACACTTCCCAGGCACAATAACATAATGGAGTATTTTCCAACCTTAATTGTTTTAGGGACATCACTTCAAATCAGACATGTGCCTCATTTACCTCATATAAGAAGTACATAGATAAAAGCATCTGCTAAATGTGGGAACTCAAAGTAGGAATCTTAAGTGGGAAATTAAAGGAAGGTAGACCAGATTCTGGAAAAGTCCATGGGAGCTACAATACTCTAAAACGGTCTTGTTCATGACTGAACAAGTGCAATGCACATGTCTGCCTCAAGTTCAACACTACACTACACATGTCTAAAAGCTGTATCCTTAAATATATTATATATACTTCTCTATAATGATGAATGTAACACTCCGTCCTAAAACTTTAGCATCCACACATTATAGGGGGGTGGAGATTCTGGAAATGTCCATAGCAGCTATGATGCTAAAATAAAATTGTCTTTCGTTCATGGCAGCTAAATGCAATGCAGGTCTCATCGTCACCATTCGTGCCATCGTGAACAGTGGCTGACATCATTGTATTACATGACCTGGCCATCATAGACATTCATATTTGACTAATTTCCTTAATTTATTACGTTGTGTCTCCAACACATCAGTGACATGAGCTACATAATAAAAAGCAGACAGCATGTTTTAAACCATTCCTCGTATGATGTGACCACGCCATGCTGCGATTTAAATGAATGAAATAACTACAAAACGACAATTTTATTGCCCCTGAAAAGCAGCCAACACAATCCGACGCAATGGCACGCGTGCATGACAGAGATGCGCAGGATATTTCTCACCTCTTCAACGCGCCGAAAACGTTCGCGCACCTGTTGACCGGGCTCGGTTTCCATCAGCTATGCCACTGAAACCTTCATACCACTCCAGTAATGTCTGTATCTGTAATGTTGAAGTGACACAGGCTGAGATTGGTATCTAAGGGAGCAGAATCACATCTGTATGGACTGCATTCCTGCCCCTCCCCTCCTTCAGAAAACGCTTAAACTGGGAAGACCATTCCTCCCATCAGGAGGGGTCTCTGCTACTGTTGGATCTTCAACTAAACCATGTTCAACTAGTCAATAAATTAAAATATATTGATGGAATGTGATCGTTGTCATATTTATAAAGCACGAAACCGACAGACATACGTCATTTGCACTTCGAATAAACACATTTAAGCGGGGAAGTGAAAATGTGAACTCCCTTACACAAAACGAAGTGGTTTCATCTTTTATGCACAATAACGTCAACGATTTTGCTGTAAACGTAGTCGCGAGTTGCGCAAACGACTTGTAATGACCCGCCTGTTTAGCTGGGTAACGTTATCACTGCGACGCTTTAAAAGCACACAAAGACAGTGCGTATCTGATGATAGCAGCTCTCGTTAAGAGCACATAACAGCAAGGTAATGTTACATATATCAATGACATTATTATATGAAAGCATTCTTATTAAATATGATGTTTAATAAGCTGTCCATCCTACCTGCATAACCAGCGAACCGCCATTGGTGCGCCTGTGTTTACAGATTAATCACAACCCAATTTTCGTTACAACCAACGGGGACACATGTCTACTGCTGGCCAAACGTAAACGCGTGTAGAGTTGAGGCGATTGTGAATTCATTACATGTAGTATCCTAAATAAACGTAAACGTTTGGTACAGTGGAAGTTATGTTAAATATTTGTTCTGTTTTAAAAAAAAAAAAAACATTTTCCAGGCGCAAATATTTTTTGTCTGGACAAAACATAACAAAATGCATTATTATAATGAAGCAAATTATGATACGTGAAAAACAATAAGCAATAATATTCATAAACAGAAGGGCTTTAACCAGTTCTACCTGCATGCTTGTAATCAAACATTAATCAAATATGTTTTGTTAAGAAATTGAAAAAATATATTGTTGTTAGTAGCCTCGTGAAACATTTTGGTCGTCCAGTTTCGTTCTGATTGAACACCGGAAGTAAAGGAAGATTTGTGTCATTCGTTATAAAATGCATAAAATTCGATGTGGAAAATTATTAACAGTAAACACAATATAGTCTTCACAGGGTCATCATATTGTAGCGCTTTTTTTTCTCCAGAATTTTGTTGGTAAACATTCACTTGCGTGAAATGTTATACATTATTTAATGATGTAAAAGACTTTTATTTTATAATAGTCGACCATGTTGAGATCATAGACTGGTTGGGATATGTACAGATCATGCTGCACGGATCACAATCTATAAATCCGTCATATATTTTGACAAGTTCACTTACTTAAATCAATCGAAGATGAATTTAAAAACAATAGGTTATTTATATGTAAAGTTATTGTGTCCGCGGCACGCTTCCCTGCCATTAAGGAGCCTCTGTCTAGGTCATCTACAAAACTCAAGCCAACCACCAAAACATGAAACGCAAGAACAGGTTTGTAGTTACCTTTCTCAAATTAATAGACATTAAACAAAACTTTTAAATACGCAACATGTATTTTATTTGAAGTGGTTACATATAAACTGTTTTCATTTAGTATACATCAGTTGCCCAAATGTGTCATTGTTTTAAGAGAAGCTAAACATATATGTTTATTGTTGATTGTATTGTGCAGTATTATTTTGATATTGTGATATTATTAGTATCATATTTATTTTATCAATAACATTTATTTTTAATTTCCTGATTGTGGAAACCTGAATTGTTTTATTGCAAAATAAAGAGCATTATCAGAACACCGAGTAGATTAATGGTTGTCAGATGTATTGTATTCTAAAACTACAATTTCATACTTTATATAACTGCAATTTTTTTTATGTAGAGGTCTGGATTCAGTCCAGCAGCAACATCAAAATATGACTGGATCGGACCACCAGACAGACTATCAAACCTGAGACCAATTATATATCACATCCCAGAGAATGAGACTTCACTGGAAAGAAAGTTACGGCATCTGAGACAGGAGACAGAAGACTGGAACCATAATTTTTGGACCAACCAGAACATTACATTTAGTAAGGTAGGTACCACAGATGTGTGATTCAGGCAAGTTCAGCATCATAACCATTTGGGGGCAGTGTTGTGTTATACATCTTGTGTTTTTTTGCCAAAATGAAACATTACTCATTTATTTTCACTTTTATTTCAGGAAAAGGAAGAATATATACAGTCACAACTGAATGCAAAAGGGTTGTCAGAGAGAGATGAAGCAGGTGAGCTGTCTGAATGCAAACGAAATGCAAAACTGTCACTGGCCAACCCATATGTATCAGCCTTACTAAATTGAAAATGCTGATATAAAAAGTGATATGGTAAGGTGTAATTTGCCATTTATTTCTGATACAGGAAGGAAAAGGACTTTAAACAGTGAGGAAATGGCAGTGTTCTACAAATATTTCTTAGACAAAAACATTAAAAGGCATGCCACTTATAACAGGTAAGAATCAAACACTTCATTGATCTAAACAATTCACAACAAACTGTTTTACATTATGTCTTTCGGTATTACATATGATTAAATGATTTAATAAATGAAAGAAGGTAAAATAAAAAATTTTAAGCCTGTAGTGACTTTATTTAGAGACTTTTAATTCCATGACATTTGGTTTTCTTTTCAGGGAATGGTATAGGCGGAATTTCACCATAACACTTTTAATGGCTAAAGTAGCTGTAGAGAACACATGGAGGATGCTGGGTGGACGAAAGAGAGGAACTGGGCGAAAGAAAGCCAAACATGAATAAAACTCAAATAAAGACTGTGTAAACCTATCACTGCTATTATTCTTTCTATGTGGACATGATGGAAGCAGTAAAGCTTTGACAGAAGACTCATTCAAAACCTGGTACTGTTATAAGATCTAAATACTGAAGGTGCTTATCTACCTGTACCTTGTCAGTGTGTCAATAATGTGTATAAATCTGAATACATTTTAGTGTCAATAAAGAAATATCTTTCTTTAGAGCCTGATTTTTACACTGACATTTATGCATTTGGCAGTCGCTTTATCCAAAGTGACTTAATGCATTACAAGGCATATTAAGGCTATTAATAGTCTAAATTGTAATATTTATTTATTACATATTTTTTGTATGAGCTTGGCTTGATTTATGTATGTTTACATTTTAAACAATATTGAAACAAATTAATAAGTAAAATAAAATATACCAGTAAAACAAAAAAGTTTTGACTGTAGACTATATAAATGGATTGTTTTATCCATTGTGGTAGCCTTTGCTCACAAAAGGGTTGGAGACCCCTGGTTTAGAGAAACCTACAGGACTCCATGTACCTCTGAGGTAATCCTGTTAAAACCAGGACCTTTGCAATTTATTTCTAAAGCTTAAAACTTTATTTCTTCCATCAAAAAGCCTGTTTTGGGGAATTATGCATTGGTATGGTAAATAGTTGGGAGGAGGACAAAGACCACAGCTTATTGTATTTAATAATGTACAACATTTTTTCATGTATGTAGCTATTGTGTACATTATTTTGAATTATTAATTTTTCAAATTACAAATATACTTTAACAAATTGTAACATTTTCATTAAAGAACAAGGAACATACGGAGCAAGTACATCAATAAAGGGATACAAAAATGTAGATTAACAACAAAATAATTCTAACAATAATTAAAATATAGTGAATATGATAATAAATGATATAGTTCATAATAAAAGTATTTAACTCTATAGTATAGTATATGAATATATTTATATATTTATTCAAAATATTTAAGGGACTCAATAAACTGTTTATAACATTACATTTAGATGTTCACATTTTATGTTAATTAATTAAACTTTAATTGTAAGACTACCACATCTCAGCAGATAATATTAACATCATGAAAGGAGATCAAATAATTTTTTTGGATAATTTGTAAAGCTTTCCTTTATTCCCTGGATGACATCATCATGAGGAGGAGTGAACCTGCAAAAGAAACACAACGCCATTTTCATCGTCTACATCCCCAGACACACTAACATCACAGTGTTTTCCTAAACTCTACTGTCACACATTATCATTGTGTGATTATTAATCGTTTATTTGTACGTTACACTGCGCTTTGTGTTGCTGCAGCTCCTTGAATCGGAACTTCCGCCGTCGCGCTCCGGAAGACACGCGCACTCAACCGGTCAGACTGTCCGATCTCAACCCCAAATCATCGCGATCGCACACAAAACATTACATTGCCTCTACTTGCGGTGGTGGGACACGGAGAAACACACCCTGTTACGGTAGTGGGTGACCTGGATGTTCCGCAGAACGGTAAGATTTGTTTATCATGCTAACCAGCTAACTGGCACGCTTAGCTCGCGGGGAGTGTCAGTCTACCTGTCAGATTACACTGTTTACATCGCTTTTAAACGAGACAGATCGCAATCTCGCTGTTATACCTGGTTTATCGGTTTAATGGATGGTACGAGGTTTGATGTTGATATTCAAAGGTGTGATATTGAGAGGATGTCATGGGGAGAAGGGAGCCCAACCAGGCCATGACATATGCAGCAGATCTGTTAGTCACTGCACCAAAGAGCTGCACATGATTTATCTGTCTATATCAGGGTTAGATCACTGTTAAACCAGTATTTATAACTGTTAGTCATTGCATTAGAAAGCTGTTCGTAATATAGTGCTTTACTAACCAGAACATCTGTGTTAGATCAGAATTAATTCATTGTTAGTCACTGCACCAGGCATCATGGCCATGATATAGATCTAAATCTTTGTGTTAGATTAGTGGTGGTCACTGCATCATAAGCAGTCTATAACACATCCTTTATATTATACATTTAGCAAATCAGAGTAAGGTACGTTACCCACAAACTGCCTAAATCACAGCTTTATCATATACAGTATATACCATTAACTCCATATATTGAATCAGTCATAGATCAATTTTAGTGATGTTAGTTTAGCATTAATCAGTGATGACTAGTGATGGATCAATATTTTGTTATCTACGATAAATTATTGTAAAATAAGTAATAGATCAGATTAATATCATATCAGTTTATAGGTTAGACTCAATAATAGTACACCAGTCCTATATTTATATTCCTAAACCATGCTGTCAAATACACTTAAACTTAGCCATAACTTATTATTTAGAACATAACTAGTCTGTCTAGTAATGGTGTTCCCTACTCTTCTTGGAAGCTTATGGAAGCTTGTCAGACCTGTTACACATCAAGGATCACATCAACCCAAACTATGTATCATAAATCAGACATGCTTTTCTCCTCACTAGATCTTGCACAGTTTGCTAACCTGTTACTCGGATATTTGCCATTCTAGTGAAGCATCGTTTTCATAAATGTTGCATTTAAGTTTGAATTTAATCTCATAAGGACATAAGGTGAGGTGCTTGAAATGGGTTTTGTAGCTTTTTTCATTTGTATGCAGATGGTTTGGTTTGCTCAGTTGACATACCGTTCATCTTTGCTCAGTGGCTGTTTCGGTGAAGGAGGCGCAGTGTCTGTGCAGCGAGTGTTTGGATTTGCGGCCAGCTGCAAGTCCACTGCAGCGGTCCTTTCAATGAGAAGGTGCCTGGTTGTCCTCTGGGGAATCAATGGGACTGTTATAAATTTGGCCTCGCGCAGGAACACAAGAGCAATTTACTGCATAAATTGTCAGTAGAATTATGATTTTCCTCTGGCATACACACACTACTGTGCATTAAACTGTGACGTGTGACAGTTTTATTGGTAAATTAAATTTTATATTGTTGTATTGGGTATGTAGGTTAAATTAAATGACTAATACAGTTTAGGTTAAATTAAATGATAGGGATGCACGATATATCGGCCGACATATCGTTATCGGCCGATAACTGCTTATTTTTTATATTATCGGTTATCGATCTGATAGCAAAATTAGGCCGATAAATGAAAGCCGATAAATTATGGATTATTTTGGTTTGTTGAACTAATTCACTTGCTCATTGCTGGCCATGTGGAGTATTGATTGGTGCTTTCTGTGACATAGCAAGAATATGACACGTGTTGCGGGCTTTAGAAGAGTATGCTAGTCTAGCGCAAAGACAAGATGTCCGCAGCCTGGGAATTTTTCATTGTGAAAATAATATGAATATTTATCGGCCTATATATATCGGTTATCGGTCCCCAAATATAAAGAGTTATCGGTATCGGTCAAAATTTCCATATCGGTGCATCCCTATTAAATGACTAATACAGTTTAATGATATTAAATTAGATTTTCACTTAATAAATAAAAAATGCAGTTAATATTTCATTCATCTAATATTTACCGAAATGCATACAAAATTAGGGTCTTTCTATTCAGCCAAGCAATATACTGTTTGCTACATCAAAATAGCTAAATATCTGCTTACTGTTTGGCCGTTGTTGGTCTATCACTAAGCAGTGTCATGGTACCAAATGGTATTTCAGTGACACGTTTATGTGTGCCATGTAATGAACGATTCTAATATACCATTGTTGTATTTACTTGGTACTTCTCGGGACTATTTCAAGCTCTTATCATATTCAAAAACATTACAATGTTGCTATTTTGTTAAAGACTTATCTGTTTTGGAGACATTGCACATTAACACATGATGTTAAATCTAGCATCTGTTTCTTGATTCATTTTTTGCTTGCGCTACTTGTTTCTCTTCCTCTTTATTCATAATATTATGAATTCACCCATCAAGATGCGTTCCCCTAAATAACAGAAGAGTAAAGTTAGAGTATTTACACAATATACATCACTACAACATTTAAATGGAGCATTTGAGAAGTCAGTGTTGATCTGGCGTCTCTGAAGCTAAATGGTTTCGACTGGAGTGTCAGAGTGTTCAGAGCTCATTTAAATGATACAGAGATTTCTCACGGCTGAATCTATTCCAATGCAAAACAATGCAGCAAAGGGCACAGACACCAGCCTGTGATGTTCACTGCTTACAACTATGTCATACTGTATACTGAGACTTTGAAAGAAAATAAACAGCATTTACCAAAGTCTAGAGAGGGTAAAGACTGGCTATGCTATTCAAAATAGCATGCTATAAAACAATACTACTCTGTACTCTTTCTTTTAGTGATTTCTATTAGTGTATTGTATAAACAGCATGCGAATTTTATGAACTACTTGGATAGCCTGCCCTACTACATTTTCCAAATTATTTAAAAACAATAGGTGCTGTATCCCACAATGCAGTGTGCCAATTTGGGTCTAATTTGATAAACATGTTTTTACACAAAATTGCAATATAATTGTAGCACAGCTTTGTTACATTAAAAAAATGTTACTACCATGTTGATCACCAAGTTAAAGGCGGAGTCCACGATGTTTGAAAGCCAATGTTGATATTTGAAATCACCTAAACAAACACGCACCTACCCCAATAGAATCTGGACCTTATGTTGATAGACCCGCCCCACACATACGCAACCCGGCAAGGATGTCGGTTAGTAGACACGCTCCTTACTGCTGATTGGCTATAAGTGTGTTTTGGTAGTCGGCCCGTCTCCTTTTCCAAAGCGTTTTTCAAACATCGTGGACTCCGCCTTTAAAGCGTAACTAAACCCCTGGTCAGAGCCTGACTCCACCCACTGGCAATATTTGAAAAATGCAAGAAAAGTGGGCAGATCCCAACGGAGATAGAGGGAGGAACTAAGCTTGTACCAAGTGTGTGGTGAGATCGTAACAAGGGCGTGGTGAGCTTGAACCTGCTTACGTCACGAGTTCTTTTTTGGACCCAACATCCAATAGTAAAATTCAACTGCAGTAGCCACTGTTCAACCTGGAGAGGGCAGCACTCAGACGTTTTTACACCATTTATTATAGTATTGAAACACTTTATATCCAAATGTCAAAAAACTTACTAAAATCAATGAACAGCACTAATAAAGCATCATTCTTACAGATCATTAACTTAAAAAAAAGTTGGTTTAGGGTTTAGTTACTCTTTAAGCATGCTATGTTTTAAGCTTTTGTGAGAACTGTGCCCCATACTATACTTTTAAACCTGTGTGGAATACAATTTCACCTTTTTAAAAGTCAAAAGTAGTAGGCAGTATGTAAGCTTTCCATTTTAAGTTTTAAATAAACTGATAAGATGTAACGTCAGCATTATCCCTTTCTGTGAATGTTGTTATAGAGACAGGCATTAGGAGTTTGATCTCTTTTCCACCCGAGGTCACAGGAGAGTATTTCCCGATGGACGGGGTCGTGTGTTATGCTATAGTAGTTCTGTCGGCTCTTACCCGACCTGTTCAATTTCTTCAACTTGCTCTAATACTTTAAACCACAGCTTCCCGTTTGGTTGTTGCATCTCTTATCCTCTATATGTTGAGTAATAAAGAAGTGATTGCTACTATTGGTTAACTGGTTGACATGTTGGTGTGTAAGAAGATTAGGAGAAGTAGGTGAAGATTTGATCTTTAGAGCATTAGGAAATGCATAGGCACATCAAAGCCTTGCAGCTTTAGTCAATTTCCAATCCTAATATCTCTTATCTATTTTTTCATCTACAAGAAACATTATTTAGTCAGCAGAGTGTTGTCTGTCATTATATGAGCTCATACTTTTAGGCTTTGTTCACACAAAGTATTTTTTTCTTAGGCAAATCCACTTTTTAGGATTCAAAACATCTAAACATAGCTTTAAAGGAGTCATATGACCCCATTTCATGTTTTCCTTTGTTTTTAGAGTGTTAAAGATGTCTGTGCACACAAAAGATCTGGAAAGTTGCAAAAATTAAAGTTTCAAATTCAAAGAGAGATCATCTTTTTAAAAGTGAAGCCTCATCCACGCCTACTTAAAACGGCTCGTTCAACACGTCCTTGCTGTCATACTGGTTTGAACATTTGCATAACACCACCCTAATGTATACGCGGGTGATTCTCACGAAACCATTGAAACACCACGGCACTAATGATTTCAGCTTTAAAATGTGTAATATAGTAACATTAAAAAGCATAAGAATTAACACAATACTGTGTTCTACCTTGCACAATGTGTGATTTCAACATAAGAATTTATAATTGTAAATTTTATCTCATTTTCTGCTAAAATTCTCATTACCGCAATGTGTCCGGCTGTGTTTGAACATGCGTTGTGTTGTAATTTAATCAAATTAACACAAAAATATTAAGAAAAAGAATAAATGGATGTTTTGCTAGACTACTTTAGATGACAGAAAAAATATTTACTGAATATTCATGTATAATAATAATAATGAAGAAAAATTAGGAAAATGATGTGTCCATGCCTGATGTTCTCATCCTCCGCAACACTTTTTGAGAACAGTTTAAGCACACATACAGAATTTTAATAAAGTTTGATTTTGAGTGACCAAGCACATGGACCAGTTACTTCAAGATGGCTACCAGGTAAGATCATTTTTTTTTACAGTTAATTTGAAATATTTTCTTGTCAGAATGCTTACACAACATTTTGATTATCATTACCGCAACAGATGCTTATTAAATGTTAATTTAATTGATAGAAGCATAATACTTTGATTTTAAATGCATGTGCAGAATCTCCAAATTATGTTCTTTCAGGTTTGTCATGTCATTTTGAAAATATGTCAGTGTTGATGTTTTCTGACTGTTGCGGTAATGAGATTTTTTAGGACTAATTTTTTAAATTATGTTACAAAAAGTGTTAAATGATAAGTAAAAGTTTTTTAAATTAATGTTCCCATTTACTCCAGACTTTGTTTTTCAATGTCAGGTGGAAAAAAAAGTAAATTTAAGCAATTTTTACATTTTTCATGCTTGACATTTTTAAAACCAAGTTTTCGTGAGAATCACCCACGCAAAGATAGATGGTGTAATTTTCAATCGCGCTGTAGTATTGTTGCTGCCGCCATGTCGAGTAGACGTTGTGTGTTTACTTGTGAAAGGCAAACTTCTTTGTTTGACCTTCCAATATAGAGTAAACATTAAGAAACCAGGGGTAAGGTTTCATTAACAACACTGTCTCAAAACAGTACAGCCCAAATGTTCGATTGTGTGGTGCACATTTTACAAAGGACTACTTTCTAAACACAGGGGGTAAAGACGATATTTTCTCCTGGCTTTGACCTATTGCTTTGGGAGATCATCTTTCAAAACATGGTAAGGAGCGTCACATTTCCATTTATGTAATTGAGATATTCGGCCAATTACAATGCACTGGATAGCTGGCCAATCGGTTCACACCGTGCTTTCTCAGAACGATGAGCTTTGTACAAATCGATGTATTACACCAAATACACAAAATATTGTGCTTTTTAGCCACGACATATGGGCTCTTTAACTTCTCTATGCTGAGAGGCATGTTCATAAATACTCTAAAATCGTAATCAATCAATCATTTTAATAAATGACCTTGACCAGTTCAATGCTGTTTCTCTTTTAAAATCACTGTTAAAACATTTTCATAATAGCTGAACTGAACATGTGGTTTATTTTTTGTGGATAGTTGCAGGAACAATGTTTAGCTTCTTCTCTCATCAGATCAGAAACGCAAGTGCTCTCTGTGTCCATTATGTGCCTGTTAACATTACTAAACGCTGATCAGATTACCTGTTACCTTTCTGCGGATTTTGTGTGCTTTGAAGAGGGATGGCACAACCTCACAGCTAAGCTTTAAAGCAGATTTTTTTTACACATCAAACAGTAGCATGAAATCAGCATCTGCTCAGCTTCCCTGTTCTCTCTCTCTCTCTCTCTCTCTCTCTCTCTCTCTCTCTCAGCGTAGTGGAGACTAGAGCCTCAGCAAGAAGGGGGAGAGTCTCAGCAATAAGAAACAATTGTATTACAGTAAATTTTAAACTAGTTACAGGTTTTCATGGCATGACATGAAGCAGAGATTTTCAGGGTAGTGCAAAGTGACAAGTAACTTGGTACATTTATAAGAAGATTATCTACTTCTTGTGTATTTTGCTTGTTATCAGAAATAAACTACTCTTATTATTAATTTTTACCGGCAGTTACATTTGTTACACGGAAGCCGTTTGTTTGTTTATGTTGTTGCGGCTGAAATCATCTATACATTTGGCGCAATTTGTATCTTTGAGGTATTAATATGCTCTCTTGGGTACCAAAATGTACTTCTGAGGTACTTATATGAACTCTTTAGGTGTACTTTTTGAAAGGGTGAAAACTAGGGACCGTTCTATGACATTTCTTCTGATAGTGTACAGTAGTTGTCTGTTTTGCGGAATAAATACTAATAATAAAGTGTATATTATTTCGTTATGAATTACCAATTTATGTAGGGGTGCACCGAAATTTCGGTCGCCGGGCCGAAATAAAAATCCAGCCGAAAAAGTCAACCAAAAATGAATGTCAACCGCGCCCCTCCCATCCATGAATTAGCGCTTGGGTTTCACTCACGGTGATCAGTCGTCTCCCACCCCTCCCCTTCGTGGTCAAGCAGGTTTCACTCCCTCGCGTCTGCGTGTAAACTTTAGAGAGAGTCGCGCTAATGTGTCTCATACTGTAATCCATTAACATACATTTGGCGAATAAGGCAACGAAACACAACGTAACGTTTTTTTATGTGGAGCGACTGTTGCGCTGTTTGGGATCGCCTCGGTCTCTGTGTGTGCGCGCGTTTAAGTGCCCTCAATAGTGGCACTTAACGCGAGAGAAACGCGTTAAAAAAAAGCAAACATAAAATCTCTCTGTTATTGACAGGGCACATATAAACAAAATTATCTCAACAGTATTCTTTTTCTAATAAAAACATTTGTTTATGTCTTAAGTGTATGTATAGATTACAGTCAGATTAACCTACTTAAGTCTGTGTCATTAATGTTAATCAAACAACCCATGACAAAGAGATAAATAGCTCTAAAAATAATAATATATTTAATTTATTGTGTTATGATTCATTTAATTTGATTTCTGTACCTAATGCTTATTTCAGACCTTATTAATGTACAACTTTGTTCTTTTTTGTAAATGTTTGCAATTTCTTTATTGTTTATTAGATTTTTCCCACCTGCTTTTTGCTGATCCGAAAAATAATCTGATCTGTGGTTGTGATAGCCATAAATGCAATTGTACTAATAATTGGCATAATAATTTCTTTCGGTGTTTCGGTTTTTCAGCCTTGAAATTTTCATTTCGGTGCATCCCTAAATTTATGTAAGATTGAAAAAAATCAGTGTAATCTATTTTTCACCAGTCTGTTTATTTTTTATTTATAAAATGTGGTTTAAAATGATGTTAGTAAAAAACGGAATTGGTCTGTTTCAGACAGTCTGTTTGCTATAAAGTGTTTCTGTTCCCAGCATGCAATAGCGTTTCCTGCTTGGCAGTTGTCACATGACGGACGACTAGCTGCTTTATAGGTCACATGAATCTCTGTCTTCCACTTCCTATCCCCTCTCAGAGGAGCACAGACCCACCTCTTCTTTACATCAGCATTGCAGGGAGGGAGGAGGTTATACGGTTGCTTTCAGTAGAGTCAGTACTCTGACTTTGAAGCAAGAACCGTAAAGGACGTCTTTCATTCTAATGGATGGGCTTTCTTATTATCTTTACTCGGTTATATTGTGTTTGAAAGGACAGTGATCTCAGGTTCTGTTTTTTTGGTTCTCGTAACCCCCTGGGTGCATGTTTCATCATCTGTCTTAGCAACTGGGATCTGCCTTACTAGGTGAGTTGTGTCTTGACAACAACAAGAAACAGTTTGCTTTGTTTCATATAAGACACTCTTAAAAGTGATAGTTACCTCTCCAATTCTTAAAATAGGTTTGCATTTTTGTTTTTTGATGTTAGGTTATATTGTGTGTCGTATCGTATGTGTTATATTGTGTTTGCGTGAGAACCTGTAATGACGTTATCAGTTTTTTTTTAGCAAATCACGTAATCAAATTCCAAGACTTTCTTGCCCAGTAAATGAGAATTCAGTACTGATCAATATTTGCTAAGGCAGCTGTGACTAACACATTAAAAGTCAATGCATTGTAAACACTCAGAACATGGTGGCATTGTGTGTTTTGCATGGAGAGACACATTAGTCAATGTAAAAATCTAGTTATCTGTCATTCCTGTTTAATATGTTTGAGATAACACCTTTCTCTCACTAATGCCTATTGCCGACTCAACCTCTGTTAAGTGAAACAGTCTTTGTTTTAGGCTTTGCAAATGGGCTAAGCAGATTTACTTCATACCAGCCATGCTACACGTTCTTATGCTCCTAATCTGGTTACATACGTGTGAATGCAATATTAAAGTGTGGATCAGTGACCATCTTGATTAAAAGTAAACATAAACTCCAGTTGAAGAGATAAATGGTCCAGTTGAAATGGCTACAGTACATATTACTGTAGGTCCAGTTCACCATGGTGTTTTATGGGAGCTGGTTGGGAATTTATTCTTTTGCCCAGAGAGGTTGGAAAGTTTGTCCGGCTCACATTTATTGTGACTTGACTTATATCTTCAAGGTTTCAAAGCTTGACAAAAGGAAAGCGAATAGAGGTTGGTGGAGAATGGAGTTACTGATACAGATAACTAAACTGGGAAAGGGTTGATTTTAATAACATTAACTTTAAATCCCCCTGTATCCGATAGGTTATCCTTTTCAACTCATCTTTGAGCATAAAACAGCATATATCCTATGATAATAATGCCTTAAAATCGCTTGAATGTAATTCGCCTCATTTAGTACACAACATGGATCTATGAATATACAAATGAGTCCCAGCCTCTTCTTATATACACCAGTTTAGACATTTATTTGAATATGGAAATTCGTCCCTGACTCTGCTCAATCACACCATTTCAGACTAGATATACAGTACTGTGCAAAAGTCTTAGGCCACCATCTCCAGCTTTGTTGTTTTAGCAAAGTTTTAATGTCCATCCATATTTATTTTTCACTCTTTTTAAGATACAAACAGAAAATACAGGAAAACAATTTTCAGAACTAAATGTCTTCTACAGGCATCATAGTGTGACCTCTCTTGGTATGCCGGCATTTCTGTGCCAAAAAGAATCGAGCGGATCACTGATACCCGCGCGGGGCGCAAAAGTGTTATCGTGAGAGCATAACAGATCTGCAAGCGAGGAAACAAAAGATTGCAAGCTCCTTTTAAACCCTCGCGTGCGCATGCCATCTCATATGCTCGTAATTTAAGCTCTCGCGCGCGGAGATGTGTCTAACAGCACGCGCAAGATCATCCCCAAACTCTCGCGCTGCATCCTCTCTTACCTGCTACTTTTCGCTTGCGCGAATACAATTCTTTTTGGCAGTCGACGGGCGGGACTTATTATTTTACATGTAATCTCAAATGTCATTGGTTACTACACACTTCTTAAAACCGGTTGTGATTGGACAGTCGTGGTAATCAGCGGCCTCCATTTTGGGGGGAAAAATGTCAACTGGACAACAGCACAGATACACAGAATGACAACGAAAGAGAAGTCAAAGTGGAATTAAAACACGCAATGTTCTATACGCAATCCACTACAAAAACTATCAGTGTGATAGTACAAATCTCGCCTTTCATCGTTTTTTGCTATTTTTAACTGGTTTTTGGTGTAATAGCAACTTAATTCCTTTTAGAAACTGCAAGTCCTAGCCATAGAAACCATAATAATTATTTATATGAATATGATACTAATTACAATGAGGTATTAAATATATTTAGTGAATTCATTTTTTTCATTGATAACTTATTTTTGTATTTAATATGTGTACCTCCTGGGAAACGGTCTAATGTTATTATAACGCAAAAATAACCCATATCACTTTACTCTTAGCTGTCATTTAGAGAGAAATCTAACATTAATGAATCTCACTAAAATAATTAAATAGTGTGTTTTTGACATTTGAACGCCTTGTCTTATCTAATAAAATAAAATAAAGTAAACGTTTTTCCTCATGGAAGGTCTGTATTTGTTAAAAATGACAAATAAAATATTTTAAATCAATATTTAATGCTCCTTATCTTACTTATTAGGTAAATAGCCATGTAATAACTGGGATAATGTATAGGCAGCAGGTTGTTATCACGAAATAAGCCCCTTCAATGTAATACAACCTGATCACACTGTCGGGTCTTATTTCTGCGATAACAACCTGCTGCCTATACATTATCCCTTACTTAAAGGAACAGTATGTAAGAAATTTATATCAATTAATCATAAAATGGCCCTGATATGTCACTAGACATTAAGAAATAATTTTTATTTCAAATACTTATATCACTCACAACAGTGGTCCAGCCAGGATATTGTTATTTAAAAAGTGGAGTTGCAGCCCTCAACTAATGTTTATGTTGTCATTTTGTGTATTGGCCACCAGTTGTGTTATTGCAGTACCAGTTTTAGCCACAAGTTTGTGATTGCAGTACCAGTTTTGACCACAATCCTACATACTGTTCCTTTTACAAAATACATCCTTTTTGTAAAGTGTTACCAAAAATATGAACAAATATACTTTCACGTGATCATTTCTAAGGCATCTGTGTTCACTGTCTTATCCTTTGTGTGTTTGTTAGGATGCGTGAGGACATGTCGAGCGTGCTGTGTGTGAAGGAGACGGAGGGTCAAGGGGACCCTGGCGACAAGCTGTCTCAGGATGAGCTGCTGTGTCGGACCCGGGATGTCATCCAGGGGCTGGAGGCGTTGCGTGTGGAGCATCAGTCCATCCTGGATGGCCTTATGGGTACCCTCCGCTGCCTCAAACAGAATCAAGAGGGTCGTGCTGTGGAAGAGAAAACGACTATGATCCAACGCTCACTGGAGATGCTGGAACTCGGTCTTAGTGAGGCGCAGGTGCATTGTGGGAAAAGGGTACAGGGAAAGATTTTTGATGAAGTGGTGATACTGATGGTGATACTATAGGTGTTCTTTCTCTTCTTTAAAATTCATGACACAGGTGATGATGGCTCTCTCAGGGCACCTGAGCGCAGTAGAGGCAGAGAAACAGAAGCTTCGAGCGCAGGTACATACACACAGCACCACATCAAAAATTTAAGCATGCTCTCAGGGTTAATTGGAGCACATGAACAAACTTTTATCCAAAACAATTTATAGTTCATTTAAGCTAGACTTTATCACTGTGTGTGTGTTCCCAAAACAGCATTGAATTAGCAACATAAATGGTCATGGGTTCAAACCCAAAGAGGGAGCACACATATTGATAAAATGTACACCTTGTATTACACACTAAGTAGCTTTGGATAAAAGCATCTGCCAAATGCATTCATACCCCATCAACAAAAAGTGAGGTCTCTTGTGGTTCACTTTGCCAGATTAGACCTTTTAAACCATATTTTTATACATATTTGGGTTTGTGCCGTTCAGGTGAGGAGACTCTGTCAGGAGAACCAGTGGCTGAGGGACGAGCTGGCAGGGACCCAGCAGCGGCTGCAGAAGAGCGAGCAGAGCGTCGCCCAACTGGAGGAAGAGAAGAAACATCTGGAGTTCATGAACCAGCTCAAGAAATATGATCAGGACCTCAGCCCATCTGTAAGACTTGCTCACAGTTTATCTCTTTATTCTGTAATATTTTTTTCAGTTTGTCTCACTGTGTCCTCCTCTCGATCTTTCATCAGGATGATAAAGACATTGATTCTAGCAGGGAGACACTGGATGATCTTTTCCCAGATGAGCAGGATGAGCCGGGGCCTGGCAGTAAGTCATCCACTCTTAAATCCAAATATTACCAGCCATTGTGTGATATGGCACACAGATTAAGAGAAAATAAGCTTAATTGAAAATGGAGATACACCTTCATTTGCAAAACCATGGTATGCAATTTTTATATTTCATTGAAGCACATGTCATGGTATTTATGCATATATATATCATAAATACAGTAATCATTCAATATAATTGTATAAAGTGGGGTCATTTAGAAAAATGCTTATTCATTTGCACAGAATTGATGTCACAAATTTGCTTACATTCGACTTGTGACTTGATTTAGTGATCGATGACTCAGTTGACTTTTTAGCATATTTTATGAAAGGAAAAACAGTGGGAAGTATGGAAGACTTAAACATTGCAGTGGGTTTATGGGATGACAGAATGACAGTCCCTTCCTATGTTTTCTGCCACGCACTGTTCCTGTCTTTTATTTCGTTTCCTCACTTAACTTTCTCAGTTTTCCTGCCGGATAATTGCAGCACTGACTGCGGATCAGGATCAAAGGGCTGCGTGGGTTGTATTGTGGCAGAAAGCGTGTCTGTTGTGCACGGGAGATTTAGGCATCATGTGTCTCTGCTGAGTCCCTGGCCTGCTCAGATTAGCTCTCATACTGACACATGAATGCCAGACTGTTGTTTCACTGTCAACGATGAATCCCTACAGAGAAAAATGAACTCCAGCAGATGTTTTCAAAGAGACAGACATTAATCTGCTCTAAGAAAGATGGAATTAATATCTTCTCCACATTCCTAAAGTGGTTGAGACATAATCCTCTGAGTGTGTGTTTATGATAATTCGTGGTTTGAGTTACTTTTAATGATTTATTGTTTGAAGTTTCTAAACATACATTTTTATTCTTACGAGGGTAAAAACTGTCAGTATAGATTAAACCACGAGGAACAAACTATACATACATTTTAAAGGGACAGTAAGTAGGGTTTTAAGTGTTTTATTAATCAAATGTTCATAAATATGTCCTCGTTGGTGTCAAATGACCTCTGCCAATGATCTGACTTTTCTTTGTAAGCTTAGAATTTCTCTTTACTTACATTGAACGGGAAAGTCCAAGGAGGCATCCATGTAATTCCGCCGTATTGATAAACTAGGGACAAAAGCACTAGCCACCAACGTGTTTCCACAACTCTTTTTCATTCAGAACACGTGAACTAGCTGAAACAGACACCGAGATCAGTGCATCTGGAAACACGCATTTGGAAAAGCGAGGCGCTAGAGAGCACTATTCATTTGAATGCACAATACAATATCACCACTAGATTGGGGTAAATCCTACTTATTGTCCCTTTAAAAATCTTAGCAATGCTGACTACATAGGCAGCTCACTAGATCTACTGTAGGAATAGGCAGCTTCTGTCTCTTGTTGAATATTTTTGTTATTTAAGAGTAACCCAACGTCCCGTCCTCTGCCCTCCAGTCCAGCCTCCACACAGCAGTGCGGTAGCAGCGGCCCAGCAGGGTGGGTACGAGATCCCTGCTCGCCTCAGAACCCTCCATAATCTGGTGATCCAGTATGCCTCACAGGGCCGCTATGAGGTAGCGGTGCCTCTCTGCAAACAGGCTCTAGAAGATCTGGAGAAGACCTCTGGACATGACCATCCTGATGTAGCCACCATGCTCAACATCCTCGCCCTTGTTTATAGGTTAGTATTAGTGCTGTAAATAATTAATAAATGTGTATTTATTTACACATTTGGTAGACGCTTTTACCTAAAGCAACATACAGTGCATTATACATTTTTTAGAATGTCTCTGAACAGGTTCACGCCCACTTTTGGGGGAAAACAAAACTAGACCTTCCATTGAGTTCCATTCAAAATAGCGGAACAAAGCAACATTCGTACACAGCTGGCAGGCGTAAATAACTTATGAAATCAGTCAGATTAAACATGTTGAGTAATTATCTGTCCACCCTGCCTGCCATAGAGCGCGAAAGATACATTAACACATTTAATTTGGTCAATATAAAAACATGTCTCTTTCATTCTCCCAGCTTCAAATTTGTGTAACAATGCTCCCTATTGGCCAGAGGTGTCTTACCCGGACATTAAACTTGTACCTCATCGAGTCAACAGGGAAGCAAGTGAATGATTTTACTTCGTATTTGAAAGTTACTTCGTATTTATATATTATGTGTTTATATTTAGAGTAATGAGTGCACTTTTCCATCCAGCCATACAACTAACTGGCTTAGCGATATTTCCAGCAATCACTGGATAGCGTTGTTACACAAATTTGACGCTGTCAGAATGAAAGGGACATGTTTTTATATTGACCAAATTAAATGTGTTAATGTATCTTTCGCGCTCTATGGCAGGCAGGGTGGACAGATAATTCCTCAACATGTTTAATCTGAGTGATTTCATAAGTTATTTACGCCTGCCGGCTGTGTACGAACATTGCTTTGTTCCGCTATTTTGAATGGAAATCAATGGAAGGTCTGGTTGTTTTTCCCCCCAAAGGGGCGGTGACGAAATTTACAGTCAAGTTCTCGGATGTGCCAGTAGTCCGTATGTGTGTTTTTGGGATCGAACCCACAACCTTTAGGGCTGCTAATGCAATGCTCTGCCACTGAGCTACAGGATGATAGTTCTGTACAATTTAGAAGAAGAGTAAAATTAATTTAAAAAACAGGGAACAACTTCTGACTTTAAACTCCAAATAAGTGCATTCATCCTTTACAAAGGTAATCCACATGGCCCCAAGGGGTTAATAAAGGTCTTCTGGTGGTATTCATTGTGATTTTGTAAGAAAAATATCAAATATCAATATTAAATTTTGTCAATATCAAGCAAAGATATTTACTAAAATAACTCCAAATGTGCTCATCTGAAAGATGATGGTCATATGTGACCCGCTCTGGCAAAATGAGTCGGAAGTCGCAACGTTCCATTTTAAGATATGGGCCGATAATGTGGAAAAACAATGACATTTTTTAAATAACTATTAAAGTTGAAAAAGTTTTACTAAATTTGCTGGAAATTAACATTGCTTTTCTCAAATCCTCTCGTCACCTTGGAGCATTTCCCGGGTATCCCCTGAAACGTCACTATCTCTCCAAATATGGTGTTAGACGTTGTATATAGAGCCAATCAAAAAGCTTTGAAATCTACACAAAAGCTGATAATTTGTCAACGGGAAGCCTTGGGCACGCGATTGGCCCAGCCATCCTCCTGCAAGACTCGCAGCGCTCTGTGTAAACAATTTAACTGTTGGTATTTATACAAATAAATACTTTTAGCTTCAGCCTGGTTTATTGTAATAGCATATATTAATGTATTTGGTGAAATCAAGCTGTAAAATAAATTGTTTATCTTTTTTAATATGCAATGGATTTTGAAAGATATCTACAAAAAACGGGCAAAAAACTTTAAAGGCGATTTTCTCCACTTTTCAGTGGGAAAAACAGGGCAGACGACCATAATTCAAATGTCTATATCTTTAAAACCATTCAAGGTATGACCTTGAAGGAGGATAACATTTGAAAGCTCATGATCTCTTCTTTCCATTGTTACCAAAATCTCAATTTTGAAATTTGGGTCACTGTGACTCATTTTGCTGGATCTGGTCACATATGTATCTGGATTGCTTGAGGGTGAGTATATCATGGGGTAATTTTGATATTTGGCTGGAGCATTGCTTTAATGTCTCTTTAAGGTATCTTACACTACAGTATGTTGACGGTTGACGAATTTTTTTAACATGAGAGTACTGCTTTGTATGTCCTGTTTGAAAATCTTCATGACATTAAAATATATTGTGCCATCACCCTGTTCTCATAGAAGTGTTGTTGTTTTTTTTAAGAAAGACCTTAGCAACTGTCTTTTGTTACATAACAGTGCTAATAGATTAACATTAAAGTTTTTTTTTCCCTTCAGGGACCAGAATAAATACAAAGAGGCGGCAACCCTTCTCAATGATGCTCTGTCCATCAGAGAGAAGACACTGGGCAGAGACCACCCTGCGGTAAGAATCAGTCTCACCATTTTCAATATGTCTGCATTACAGTATATGTGAGTGATTGCAGGTACGTTTGGTGTCCAGAGTTTTTGTTGATGTTGCTTTTTTTAAATGTTTTTTATTTTAATATTTTGGTAATCATTGTCTTGAATCACAAGATGTACAATACAATATTTTGACAATATACATGTACTCTCCTCATAAAATAAGGTCTGTGGTGTGTATGGATGTATTGTGTTTTTAATGTTTATATAGAATTAAGTACAGGCTTTAGTAGTTCTTAGGTTGTGTTTGCTATTGTGTGAAGCTTATGTCTTACCCTCTCATCAGGACCAGTATCCCACATTTCTCTGCAGAGGTTAGATGCTTTAACAACCTTTTGTAGAGCAGCTCACACTTTTCTGTCTTCTCTTTATAGCTTTCTTCCTGGCTGTTTCTCACGGTTGGGTGATAAATTTGATTTCTTTTATGAGAAGTAATGTGAAAGTTATGATTATTTTATAATGTCTCCATTAAATTTCATATCTCTCAATCAATTTTGTAAAAAACAGTTTTCAAAAGTGTGCCAAAATAATTTATAAAAATGTATGCAGGTTATTTTTTATAGGTCAGATTTTATAAGCGGATAAAAAAACTGAAGAGCTCAGATGCAAAACCCTATAAGTGTGTCTTGACATGTTTTTTTGTAAATGAGCATTTTTTTTTATTAGATTCTGCCAACAGAGCGGTGTTTCTGAATGCTCTGAGGCCTGGATTAAGTGGATTTGAAGCGAAAGTATTTGATGAACGGTATAATACGTGCTGAAAGCGTTCAATTAATATCATTATCTCATTTTGGAGGTGTTTAGCGGCTTTTGCATCTGAGCTCCTCAATAATAGTTATATTATATTACAATTAAATTATTCTTCATGTTCGTTTAATGAGAAACTGGAAAATGTGCTCTGATTATTTTTGGCTTTTTCGTTTAATATCGAGTTTAATTTTTTTTTTATTGCCCAGCCCTACTGTTTTGCACTCGCTTACTATCTGTCACATGCATGTGGCTCAGATGCACTGAAATTTTCAATCAAAGTTTAATCAGAACACACATACAGTAAAACAACACGGGAGTGCTTATTTGTCAATGTATAAATTGGTCTGTAAAAATTGGAATCATATTTCAAGTAAGTAGTCAATTTTGTCGATTGTATACTGTATGTATATGGACAATTGAACCAGAATCACTAACTTTTGATTATTATTGAAAGCTTGTGCTTGTTTGATTAAAACTTAAGTTTATCATTCTGTCTGTGCATGTTTTTTACAGGTGGCTGCTACTTTGAACAACCTGGCCGTTCTTTATGGCAAGCGGGGGAAGTACAAAGAAGCAGAGCCTCTTTGTAAAAGGGCCCTGGAGATACGAGAGAAGGTGGGCAGAGGTCATCATGATGCATTATGGATATAACATAATTACATTGCAGTCATTATTTACATTTACGCGTTTAACGTAAAGTGCATTGAGTCCAATTTATACTTCAGCGTCTCTGCCTTTTTGCTTTGTTAACACAATGCTTTACCAATTGGCTGGGCTTTATTCCCAGGCAGACAGTGCTGAAAATCACTGCGATATGCATCTTACGATTTAGCCATTTTTTCTGTGATCAATTCATGATGACTAAGGACATACTGTAACTTCATTCGTGTGTGCTTTAGAGACTGCAGAATAAACAGCCCTCAGTCACTCTCACTTATTCTGGCTTTTGTAAATTTCCTCCTCTCCCCGCTGTGTAACAGTTTTTATACAGAAGGACAGTCATTTTTACTAAGCCTCTGGTATGATAAAGCTCTTCTGAAAGT
The DNA here is from genome assembly GCF_027580225.2 of Misgurnus anguillicaudatus. NCBI lineage: Eukaryota > Metazoa > Chordata > Actinopteri > Cypriniformes > Cobitidae > Misgurnus > Misgurnus anguillicaudatus. Next base: position 11,942,511 of record NC_073347.2, read on the forward strand.
CTTAGGTCTTACTTGCAGTGTTGGCGCTTATGCAAAGCTGAGGAAATAGCTTAGATATGCTGAATACAAACTCAACCTTTCTGTTCAGTGTGTATGATCCTGTAGAGCACATTTAAAATGAACATTGAATCATATGTGAATTTATGGTGGTAAAATTAGAAAAGAGAAAACATTATCCCAAGCCCTTGGCCTCTACCTTTGGCTTTCTGATTCAAGACCTGCAAGATGACACAGACGGCTTTCCTTAAATGTTAAATGAGTTACATGTGAGCAGTCTAGACGCCCACAGAGATGGAGAGGCGAATAAGAAAAACAGTGAGTGCTGTTAAGAGTAGTTGGGAATGACATTACAGTGGAAGAGATCAGCACCAAAGCGTTTCACTCAAGCGTTACTTAATACCTCCAAGACTCGAGGCATTTTGCTAATGTTGTGCTTGCAGTCAAAGATGAAGAGAAGGGATGCTACAATATAGGCAGCAGAGGTTGTGCACATTTATGATCAATGCATGAATCTGCTGAATATGTGTTGCAGTAAAATTACAAAACTGTAACATATGATCAACAGGGACGTGATTTTTCCATATAAATACGAATTTCCGTATTTTCTGACCTTGGTGGGATGACTTGTCTAAATCACGTACATCCGATGAGTTTTATTTTTGTAATGGTGGGGGGTATGTGCGCGTTGTTTGTAGACGCGCGCTTTGCCATTTTCCAACATGTATCCCAGACACTAGGTTTGTTTGAGTTCATGCGGCGCTGCAAAAACGACAGGCAAGTGACATCAAAGTACCACGAGAGTGATTCGAGAAATCATAAGGAAGTCTGCTTTCGAATCGCTCTCGCGCTACTTTGATGTCATCCGCCTTTTCTATGTTCTTCGTCATACACGTGCTTATTGAGGATGCGAAGAGCGGCTACATTCGGGACGTAAAGTCATCTGTCGAGTTAGACAAAAACATTGTAAAACATTATCACTGTAGAATTCTAAGGCGTCAATAATATCAATTAAAACAACATTATATATAGACTAACATTGCAAAGTGACCTGAAAGGATTTTATTGGAATGGATTGGAACAAATGATGGAAATGGGCTACTCTTCGCTTGTAAGTCACATTGGTCTACTAGCCTATTGTAAATATGTAAATGTAAACATGTTAAAATTGCAAAATATTGCATGAAATACTGTTAATACAAATTGGTTAATGCTTAACAGATTGACGGCTGGTCCACGCAGTCAGAAAAGACACCACGCATACATAAAACTAATCGCAATAATAATAATCAGTCAAGTTATTGTAAATCAGACATAACTATTTATGTAGAAAGTTTATCATTTGCATGTGTTTATAAGCCTTGCAAATGTTAATATTTAAGTGATTTTAGACTATTTGAGCGGCACAGATGCTAAACTGAGCTGTTTCACAAAGTCAAAAAGCCCACACACAGAGACGTGCATTTCAAAAAGCCTGCAAACTCATAATTTATTTGTGTTGACAGAAGATATACACATAAATTATCTTCACAGTCGTGGCAAATATTCTCATAAAAACAGTTGTTTATTATAAATGAACAAAAAGAAATCAGATGTGTCAGTGTATGGACTGAACTTTTCTGTCTTAAAGGGACAGTTCCTCTTATAAGAAATGCTTATGTTTGTGTCATTATGTTAAGGGTTCCTTCCTTCTTTTTTGTACTTGGCCAATCACATGCCTGAATCAATCTATAAAAAATGTGTAAACATTAATACAGAAGCAAAATACATTTTAATTGGTGATAGGAATATAAATGGACAGAAGAGTTTCTAAATTCTCAAGCTATTGACAGGTGTGGCAGATCCCTGTTTAAATCACCTAAGATAAGACTTTGTTCAACAGCTGAATAATCTGAATTTGGGTTGGTGGAAAGGTGTGTACTGCTATAGGTGTTATTCTCAAGTAGGTAAATAGGGTCTGTTTTTGTGTATGTGCTGTAGGTGCTAGGAAAGGACCACCCTGATGTTGCAAAGCAGCTGAATAATCTGGCCCTGCTCTGTCAGAATCAAGGCAAGTATGAAGAGGTGGAATACTATTATCAGAGAGCACTGGACATCTACCAGACCAAACTGGGACCAGATGACCCCAACGTGGCCAAGACCAAAAACAACCTGGTATGATCAGTTTCTATCATCACTTGTTCAGCAAACAACGTGTGGTTTGTAGATTCATAGATCTGTGCACTTTTAAGTATGCAGTCTGCTCTCCCATTAAAAAGAACTCAAGTGTCAGCACAAAATGTGACAGTATGTAATGGATCAATCTATTATGAAATATGCTATTAAAATGCCCCATTTACCGTAGTAGCATGGGTATGTTAAGTTCCTCTTCTCTGTGGCCAGTTTTCAATGAATAATTTTTGTTCTGTAGCATTTTCAGTAATGTAATTTGCTGATCATAAAGATCATAAAGCTTTTAGTGTAATACAAGACTCTCTCGCTCTCTCTCTCTCTTTCTCTCAGGCATCATGTTATCTGAAGCAGGGGAAGTTTAAACAGGCAGAGACCCTATATAAAGAGATTCTCACCAGAGCCCATGAGAGGGAGTTTGGCTCTGTAGATGGTACGTTTTTAAGACCCATTTGATTCAAACTTAAAATGCCAACTAATGTTAACGTACTGATGTATATTGGAAAAATGTGTTGTTTTGGTGCATAAAATGTTCATTTGTACATTAATATGAAATAAGGCCATAATGTACTTTTAAAATGTATTTAGGTAACACTTGTAATACATTTGAACCCATATTTGTATGAAAGATGAGTACAAGATTACTTAAAGTGGTATACATTTTTGAAATACGAGATAGTATGTTAAATGCATTTCAGTTCATATTCATGACATCTCAAAATAACACTGATAAGGACACATATGTTTTTAAGATTATCTTAATTACTAAAAAAAATGCCTGTTTTGCTTTTCCCTCCATTGTACCGAAAGTGAATCGAACCGTGGCCCCCGAACCGAGGTACGAACCGAACCGGGACCTCTGTGTACCGTTCCACCCCTAATACTTATTAGAGATACCGATAAACTGGCAAATAATCGATATCGATTGATAAAATAAAAGCCTTTTTTTTAAGCTATTGACTGTTAAAAACAGTTGATATTCATGGCCGATATATGAAAATGTATAGAAAATGTAAAAAAAATTGAAAATGTTCAAAAATTTAATATCGGTTAATCTAAGAGTAAAATTTGATCTTTAAAAGTTGCTTCCTTTGCATAAAAACACAAGTAAATTCACAGCCTACATATTATGTATTATATACTGTTGAATATAATAAAAACCTATAAAATCCATGTAGAATTTAGTCAAAAGTTACACATTTTTACTGTAGGCGATTAAACGTTTAACTCATTCCCCGCCAGCCATTTTTTTTGTGATTTTCACAAAAGTGTCACAAAATGCTTTCCAGGAAAATTTTCTTCTAAAAATATATAAACATACAAATATATATAATGAAAGAACAGACCCTCTGCTTTCAAACAAACAAACAAACAAAACGGGAAACAATGTTTCATCCTATCTATATTTTTTTTCTCTGCTTATAAACGCGTAAATATGGGTATTTTAGAACGATTATCAAAACATACACAGAATTTAAAATGAGTAAATAACATTTTGACTTCAGTTTTTTTTTTCATAAATTGGGTAAGTGGGTAATTGCGGTATTGCAGATTAACATAAAAATTCATCAGGAACACGTTTTTTTTTAAATGCAAACCTTTTCTCTTAATTGACGGGATAACTCATCAATGGCGGGGAAGGAGTTAAAGGAACAGTATGTAAGAAATGTATATCAATTAATCATAAAATGACCCTGATATGTCACTAGACATTAAGAAATCATTTTCATTTCACATACTTATATCACTGACAACAGTGGTCTGGCCAGGATATTGTCATTTAAAAAGTGGAGTTGGAGCCATCAACTGATGTTTATGTTTTCATTTTGTGTATTGGCCACCAGTTGTGTGATTGCAGTACCAGTTTTAGCCACAAGTTTTGTGATCGCAATACCAGTTTTGGCCACAATCCTACATACTGTTCCTTTAAGGGATGTTCACATTATGCACGACAACTATAACTAATAAAGTTTTAAAAATCATCCTAAATGAAAGACAACTATAACAACAAAGATACAAGGAACGATATCGTTCGGATCACATTCGGAGCAATTTTCTAACTAATAAACAAAAAACCATTGACAACCAATTAAATCTATTCGTTTTTCAAGTGCAGGCACGTATTTGAAATGGCAGGTGTTACCGAGGTCCATTACATAAATTTACCGCAGGTATCCAACGCTGTTGCAATGAAATTGATAAAATAATGTTTTCATTCTACTACACTGACTACACCAATAAATAATAGATTACACAAGTTAGATTCGCTGTTTGAAGATAGACAAACTGCAGTGTGCTGAAGACATCTGCTGGTTATAGCCAGAGCAGCATAATGTAAACAATTGCAAAAGTTGCAAAAAGGAAAATTAAACGTTTCCTATTTCTCTTAAGGCTAATTCACACTGATTCACTAAATGCTGTCAAACATGTTCATTCCTAATCCAACGACACACACAAGAATGGGTGTGCTTTTTTTGGATCAGTGTAAATTAGCTTTTATGCGCACTCACACACATTGGCAGCAAGAGATTGATTGTTGCGCTTTAGTTGAGCTGACGGCTATAAAATCCCAGTGTGTATGACATTCAGATCACTGGTATAACTCCATCACTCATATTTAATATTGTTATCAGACGATACAATATGGGTATGTGTTTGGGCTGAAGTGAGTACATCTGTTTATTTATTGGCATGCTGTGTTTGACCATGCAGATGAGAACAAACCCATCTGGATGCATGCAGAGGAGAGAGAAGAGCAGAGCAAGGTGAGCAAAGATGAAGGGTCACAGCATCAGTTGTTTTTATTCTCCTGGCAAACAATATCATGCCATTTAAACTACTATAAAAATGCTGGCAGCATGGTACACTGGTAACATTTCTTGCTCAGTGAATTGCCTCTGAGAGATTTTAAAGTGATCGTTGTGTTTCAGGGCAAACAGAAGGATGGCTCTCCTTTCGGAGAATATGGTGGCTGGTACAAGGCCTGTAAAGTAGACAGGTCAGATATAACTGCATACACTAATACTCATACTGTAAACATCGGTGCATCAGTACTTTACTACGGTATAATAAAGCATTGTCTGATCTGTAACCAATGCAGCCCCACTGTGACAACCACACTGAAGAATCTTGGAGCTCTGTACAAGCGACAGGGAAAGTTTGAGGCTGCCGAGACTCTGGAGGAAGCGGCTCTGAGATCCAGAAAACAGGTGTGTGTGGTAGTTGGTGTCCTGTAGATTGATATACTGTATATAGATGGACACGGCACAGTCAGTTTGACATCATTATATAAATGATTTCAATTGGTTACCTCTTATCCATGTGATATATCACAATGCAGCACCTTTGAAAATAAGAGATTTCAAATGGCTATGGTTAAAGTCCTGATTCTTTGGATTAGTCAGTGATCTTTTATCGCTTTTCAGGGTCTGGACACAGCACATAAGCAGCGGGTGGCGGAGGTCCTGGGAGACCCTGAAGTTCGCGAGAAACAGCGAAGCCGTGAGAGCTTAAACTCTGACACGGTGAAGTACGAGAGCGGCCCAGACGGAGGAGAGGAAGTGAGTATGAGCGTGGAGTGGAACGGGGTAAGTACAGCACATACCGCCCAAGCCCATACACACACGTGCCTAAACAATTCATTTCACATTAGGGTCTTTCACGTATAAAGAGACAGACCCAATAAAACATTGTGGGAGGTCTAAAATTAAATCACATAAAAACCAGACAGGAACATGAAACATTGCTAGCACATCAAACTTGCAATTAGATTCAGATCATTAGATCTCATGGAATTCAGGACTATTGATTGGTAACAGTTGTTTGTATGGCATTTAGTATCAAAAGTATGAAAGTAACAAAAGTCAGCACACAAACCCTCGGCAAAAAGCTTTCAAGAGGGTTTTGTCCAGATTTGCAGTTGACACGTTTGCTGTGCTTGAATTGGAGTTACTTTGTATACATACTCATCCATTATTGCAATCATAGTTCTCGTATTGATTTGTTCCCCTGTAGTGCTTTATAGCTCTGTTAACTCTTTCATGCCTGCATTAACTCTTAAATAAAACTCACAAGTTACTTTTAAAATGATTTACACATACTTTTTATATTGAATAATACACATACTGCTTATATTGTAGCATTGACTTAGTATATCCATTTTGCTTTGCTGTATTTATGTGAATGTCATAAATGTGATATAATGATGTGATTTTTAAGTTCAGATGTACAAATAATAGTGCTCAGGTGGGGTGCTTTAATGGTATAGTACTATATATAAGGAGTTCAGATGCAAAACCCTCTAAGTCCTTCTTATAAATGAGCATTTTTATGACTCTTATGTTTAAGTTCAGTAATTACACTTTTAATGGCAATGAAAGGTTATTGGTCATTAATTGAAATGCCTTATTTTCACAAATGTCACTTTCAGTTATTTAATTTAACAAATTTGTATTTTACTTCAAAACCCTCTTAAGTGCATGCAGGCATTTTTGACAAAAGCCTCCCCTTAAAGGGGGGGTTTAATGGTATTTCAAGCATTCTGACTTATTAACACAGTTATAGAGTTGTTTCCTCATGCTAAACGTAGGCAAAGTGTCAAAAATGCAGTTGGGCGTGTTTCAGAGTATTTCTGTGCCGAATGCACTTCGCCAGGGTTCGTACAAGTTTCGGCTAATTTTTTTCGATTACGGTTCTAACTGACATTTCAGGGGTTTTCGATACGTATCACTTCTTTATATGGGCTTCCGCCGGAAAACTTCCCCCGGAAAACCCCGCCCAGCCGTCAGTCAGCGGGAGACGCTAGAGCTTGCTAACAGCTTATCACGCCATTCAGCCTTGTTTAATTTCAAAAGTCAACAATGGCACAACAAGAAGTGTGTTTTTGGATGTAAGGAGAAGACATCCAGCCTTATGGAAACAATGGATATAGTTTATTATCCGGATTAGCAGCGGAGTTTTGCGTGTGTGTTTGATGCTGTGGATTTTCAGAACCGGGTCATGACGAGTTACACGTGGTAAGTAAGACTTCTGTCTTATGTTGGAAATAGGCGCGTGTATATTATATAAATGACACGAACATGTAGTGAATCATAAGTTAAAACAGTGTTGTATAGTGTTGTATGACTCGTACTCGCTCCTCCCGTGTTATAACTCCTCCTTCTGCATTTTTTCGTACGTTATCGGAAAGATTCGGTAAAGCCAATCTTTCTTTTATAAATCTGATTAAACTAAAGACTCTTCAGAGATATAAAGGATGTCATACTACTCCATAGGTACTCCAGATTAATATCAGAAATGCAGAAACAGCGTGTGTTACGTGAGCTTTAAAAAAACAACACTTCTACATCCTGTTTAATGAATAATGCACACAAAGCGGTATTTCTGAATGGCCTGAGGATGGATTAAGAGGATTCAAAGCAAAAGTATTTGATGAACGTATAATAGGTGCCGAGAGCATTTGGTTAATATTATTATCTTATTTTTGCATCTGAGCTCTTCATATATTACTATAGATGCCCAGTCCTCATAATAGTGGTATTGTTTCATTTAAGTTTAGTTTATTTGTTCTGTAGCTCAATTGATATAGGATTGCGTTAGCAAAACAATGTATAGATTTAATACTTTGGCTTCTGCCGGGGGAGAATATATATTTTTTTAAGTATAATAGAACTTGAAAAAAATATGTTATCATTTGCAGAATAAAGTTTTTGTTTACATCATATATGTGTGTGTGTGTGCATAATAATTATGTATATATACATACACAAACATGCAAGTATATATTTAAGAAATATTTACATGTGTATATATATATACTTTTTATATTTATATATAATTTATATATATATATGTATAAATACTTAATATATCAATATATTTCTTATACAAATTATACGTCCATGTTTGTGTGTTTATATATGTATAATTATTATGCACAGCACACACACATATATATATATATATGATGCAAACAAAAACTTTTATTCTGCAAACGATTAGTTGCGATTAATCGTTTTCAAGCTCTATATGTAGCAGCTTTTTTATGTAAGAATACCTCACAAGTTTTATTAACACTGCAGTTATCGTGAATCAGAATTAGATTTCATAGAAATAGCTTTCTTCTTTATAGCCAACCTTTCTTTTCTGTATAGCAGATGTTTTGTAGCTGCTGTTTTGACACCATCACACCTCTGCTGTAGTCTCTCTGCAATTCTGAGTCACTTTTACGCTGCCGTAGCAACAGTAACCTTAGCACCACCAATACAACCTATCAGCATCCCTCTTTAACAGGAGCCTGTCCCCAATTTAGATTATGGGATGCTGTCTTTCAATTCATTGAGCTGGTCTGGCTGTGACCTCATATTTCAGAGTTTTTCCTGCTCTTTTGTGTTTTCTCATTATATGTTTCTATCTCTGCTCGTCTCACTCAATAATTCATGTCATAGTTAATACCTCTCTCTTTATTATACACACAACAGACTCACACATACTCGCAAACAGTCTCTAACATTAATGTACATGTTGGGGTCACATACACAAACACAAACATGGTGGCGTGGGCTGTGTGTTCTGTACTTATGTTGTGACTTCTGATCTGTCTTAATGAATGCATGTGCTAATACTGTAAGTGTGTGTTTGCCAGTCATGTATCCGGTTGCTTTCTGCCTTTCTTTGCGAGCCAATATTGTTTTTATGTTTTTAGTCAGATCTGAGGTCCATAATTTATTCGATTTAATGTAATAACGGAAGCTCAGGGTTGATAGTGTTGTGTTTTCAGATGCAGTAAACAGCATGTGGCTTTGTCTCTAAATTGAGACTTGCAGTTCAGTCAACCATTGTACTCAAAACAACCACACGATTCTATTGAGATCTTTTTTCAACGTGCTGATGTGTTAAATCATAGAGGACGAGTGATCACAGTATCACAATGTTTGGGTTGTTAGATTTTTTTATTTTAGTTACATGCCATTGTTTGTCTTTGAGAATATCTGTAGCTTATTTTAACAGCGGTAATGCATTTTAGATAACTTTGTTTGCTTTCCATTCATGCGTTCCCTTCTGACCAAAAACATACTTTTACAAATATGCAAATGTTTGGCAGACACACGTTGCATTTTAAGATTACGGTGCTAGTAACAAACTGTAGCCCCCAAGAAGGCAAAATTATTTTACAGATAAGGGGCTAATATGGAGGACCAAACCTGCAAAAATTTAAAATAAATAAATGCGAAAAGATTTTTTATTTTTTGTAAAAAACATTAAAAAAATTCTATTTTTTTCTTTATTTTTTATTTCACACATTTATATGTTTATTTTAGGGCTGTCAAAAAATTAATCACAATTAATCACATACAAAATAAAAGTTTGCGCTTGCATAATATATGTGTGTGTGTACTATATATAAATACACACATACATGTATGAATTTAAGAAAAAATTTATTTAGGTATATTTTATGTATAATATAAAATATATCAGAATATATATAAATATACCTGTAAATGTTTCTTAAATTCAAACATTAATGTGTGTGTATTTATATACACACAGTGAACACATAAATTATGCGATTTTGTATGCGATTAATCACAATCTTTTGACAGCCCTAATTTATTTATGTGTTTATGTCAACGTGTATTTATTTTCACATTTATTTATTTTTACCTTTTTGCTTTTATTCATTTCTTGGTACAGTTATTTTGTATTTATTTATTTTAAATTTGTTCAGGTTTAGTCCTCCACAGGCTAATGTCTGAAATAAAAGACAAAACCGTTTATGCTTTTGCTTTAGCGCCTCTTGTGGCACTGCTGAGAATGCAACATGTTCTTGTGTTGCATTATGCATTGTTTTCAGTACGTGACAGCGAGTGATATTGAGCTTCTGCATAGTGTGTTTTGGGTTCCCCGGACATCTCATCTTTTATGTTTTTTACTTCACTCTTCATCTCTGCAATTCGTGATCTGTCTTGTTTGTTCTTTGCACTTGCAATTTTAACCTCCCTAATAATGTAACATTTTTGTCTCTGTTCCTCCTGCTCTAAAACTCTGTCTCCTCCTTGTGTACTTATTCTGCTTCCTCTGGCATTGCTCTCTCTCTCTCTCTCTCTCTCTCTCTCTCTCTCTCTCTCTCTCTCTCTCTCTCTCTCTAATGTGGTTGGCAGGTGTAACTCCAGATGCCTTGTTGTGGTTGTAGAACTTGCCTTCTGCATGATGGACGCTCTCCTCACCCTCCCTCTCCAGCTTTGCTGTTTATCGTCTCCTTTCTCCGACCAGCAACTTTCCTTCTCCTTCCTTCTCCTCTGGGCATAAACAGGCTAAAGCAAACCAAGCTCTTTGGCCTTCATGTCAAAGCTCATCTAAGTTTCACTTCTATCTCTTATAATAAACCGGATATTAACCTGTCAGTCTGTAATACATCAGTAGAGGAAACTGTCTGTCTGTCATTCACTCTAACTGTCTGTCTGTTAACCAGGTATGTAAGATGCCACTATATCTGTATGTCTATAAATAACCTTCTGTAGAGCGCAAAGTCGCCTCATATGTAAAGCTTTCTGTCTTAGTAAACAGTATTTCTCGTGCAAATACTCCAATGGGACTATCCATTTTCCTTTCTGCTTTTCCTTCTTCTCTATAGCACTATGACTGGAATTTTTCAGTTTTAATATTATTTTAATATATTAACACATTTGGTGTTAATGCAAGGCAGGGATCAAGATCAATTTAACATAAAACATAAAACACAGGGACAACATTTGTTGTAGAAATTTGCTTTGATATACAACTGTACTTCTGCCCCTCACAGCATTCTGATCAAAGGCCCAACTCCAATTCTATTTTATACCCCTTCCTCTTGCCCCTTAAAACAGAGTGGAAAGGGAAAGAGTTAAAAATATCCTCTCAGTACTACAGCGTCATACCTCATCATACATCCTACGTCAAAGAAGCTGGAATGTTCTTCACAAACTTCAAAGATGCCGCCTTTACCTGTAGTCATATACGTTTTTTTACAGCCTAAAAAATGGCCCTGGACTTTTTCGCCAAAAGCAGCATATCACCTCTTTGGCAATTCATGGTGATCTCTCCCTCCGTCTATTCACTTTCCGGTTTCCCAGGTCTGTTCGCAATCGCTGCAGTGGACTGGCAATCTGAAGCACTGGTAGTTCTCACCGGTAGTTCTCTGACACGGTCAGATGGGGGAACGGGGACGTGATCAGACAGGGGGAACCGGGACGTGATCAGATTGGGGAAACAGTGACGCGATCAGACGGGGAACCGGGACGCAGTCAAACGGGGAACCGGGGTGCAATCAGACAGGGGGAACCGGGACGCAATTAGACAGGGGGAACCGGGACGCAATCAGACAGGGGGAACCGGGACGCGATCAGACAGGGAGAACCGGGACGCAATCAGAAAGGGGGAACCGGGACGCGATCAGACAAGGAGGAACCTGGACGTGATCAGATCGAGGAAACCTGGACGCGATCAGACGGGGGAACAGGGACACGATCAGACAGGGGGAACCGGGGTGCGATCAGTCAGGGGGAACCGGGACGTGATCAGACAGGGGAAACAGGGACGCGATCAGACAGGGGGAACCGGGGCTTGACCAGACAGGGGGAACCTAGACGTGATCAGATCGAGGAAACCTGGACACGATCAGATGGGGGAACAGGGACACGTTCAGACAGGGGGAACTTGGACGTGATCAGATTGGGGAAACAGGGACGAGATAAGACTGGGGGAAACGGGATGCGATCAGACGGGGAACCAGGACACGATCAGATAGGGGGAACCGAGACGCGATCAGACAGGGGAAGCCGGGGCGTGATCAGACAGGGGGAACCTAAACGTGATCAGATCGGGGCAAGCTGGACGCGATCAAACGGGGGAACAGGGACGCAATTAGACTGGGGGAAACGGGATGCGATCAGACAGGGGAAACAGGCAATTCATGGTGAAAACAGGGACGCGATCAGACATGGGGAACCGGGGCGTGACCAGACAGGGGTAACCTAGACGTGATCAGATTGAGGAAACCTTGACATGATCAGATGGGGGAACAGGGACGCGTTCAGACAGGGGGAACCTGGACGTGATCAGATTGGGGAAACAGGAACGAGATAAGACTGGGGGAAACGGGATGCGATCAGACGGGGAACCAGGACACGATCAGACAGGGGGAACCGGGACGCGATCAGACAAGGGGAACCGGGACATGATCAGACAGGGGGAACCTGGACGTGATCAGATCGGGGAAACCTGGATGCGATCAGATGGGGGAACAGGGATGCGATGAGACAGGGGGAACCAGGATTCTATCAGTCAGGGGGAACCTGGACGTGATTAGATCGGGGGAAACCTGGACTCGATCAACAGGGACGCGATCAGATGGGGGAACAGGGACGGGTTCAGTCAGGGGGAAACGGGACACAATCAGACATCAGGGTTGCGTTCAGTCGGGGAATGCGGGATGCGATTGCGCTCCAGAGGTTACATTTGTCTATGGTGCTGTACTATTGTGCAATCAGTAATGCGGGATATGTTAGTCTAAATTACATGACCGTAAATATGAACACAAGATTGAATGTAACATAAAACAAATAATTATTTGCCGTTAAAATCTTTAATTATGCAAAAAAACCTTGAATTATACTCGCATGAGCAGCCATGTTGGAAAATTTCTTATCCCTTCGTTTGAAGTGAGGTCCCGAAAAATCTTTGTTTGAAGGGCTATTTGGACATAGTGTAGGTGTAAGGGGTAGAAATGGAATTGGGCCAAATTAAAGTTGCAGTCGCTTTCTTACTTTTGTTAAAAATAAACAAAAATTAGTTATTGGGAAATTACATACTCTCTCCTTACCACACCACGGTAAGCTAATAATAATGATATAATGAATAAGCTATGATGTGGGGTCAGATATCATCAGATTTCGAAGGATTTAATAGATTTTGTCTGTGTCTTTTAATACACATCAATATACTGTAATTACTTAAAGTATCATGTAGTGTTATATTTTAGAGATGGTGATAGAGAGGCAAAAGTTACAGATTGCACCTTTGAATGTGACATGTATTATGTCTTTACTGTACATGTATCATGTATTTTTCCATGTTTACAGTATGTTGCATTTGTGGCTTAATATCACTTACTGGAGAAAAGTTAATAAGATTTGTCACTGGTTTATTTTTTTAAGTATACATTCAGTGGTTACAATCATTATGCCACAAATGTTGTGAAACAAGCTTAACTTGTACTGAACCTGGATCATTCCTTTAAGCTATTGAAAGGGCCTGTGACACCCCCTTCATTCAATGACTTTCAGCGCTGAGAGCAGTTAAACTATGAACTGTATACGAATATATCTTAAAGTGAGCCCTGCAATGCTATCTCTGTCAGTTCCTGTACATAGCATTATTGTGGCATGACTGTGTCGTTCAGCTTCTCTATAGACCAGATCTTATTTTCAAACTGCACACTTCATAATGGCCATTATTGAGACCACTGTATATAGTAGAACATCAAAGAGGTAGAGATTGGAGATGGACAGATGACAAGAAAGAGAGGGATGAAATGAATAGTAGCATGTCTGTAGTATCTTTATTTATTTATTTCTTCTACTAACCTCTGCATCTTGTGTCTTTCACAACTTCTAATAAAACTGACTTTGCTCACCACAGCCTCTGCCTGTGTGCTCTTACTCATCTGTATTTGAATGCATGTGTGTGCTTTTGGTGAGATGTTCAGGCCCTGTATTGCAGATGTGTGTGTGTGTGTTATGGGTAAAAGTTTGTTGATCTGATGGAGGTGATGGTCATGATTTATCTGGGTCAGTGTGGCATCTTCAACCTTCTCCTTCCTTCCACCTCCATCATCTCCACCCCTCTTCGCTTTTCGGAGCCCCTGGATGAATAGTCTGGGTCAAGGGTCAGAGGTGAGAGGTCGTGGCAGAAGAGACTGCAGCAGAGCAGAGTGTGGTAACGGACAAGACAAAATATATAAGGACGTAGATAATCTTAAGACTGAAAAAACCATCACAACAAACTTTTCATGTTGTTAGACACTTAAAATGTAGTTTTAAAAGTTTTTTATTCAGATAAATGACTACTTTGTTCCGTTCACTTCCTATAGAGTAGACAAAACGTCACTAACTATTTTTGACCCTGTTGGATCTACTTAAAACACATAAAAGGGGAAAAATGTAATTTTTTAAGTTAATCCAACTTTTACTTTTTACAGTGCACTGAAGGAAGGTATTTATTCAATTTACTCAGTTTTTTTAGGGTGGGTGGTGGCAATCGGTTTGTTTAAGCTACATTTAAACAAAAGTTTTTTATTTTATTTTACTTTTTTTTGTTTAAATGTAGCTTGAATAGGTTGATGGCAGCAACTTGCTTTACAAAATTGAGTAAATTGAATGAATCACTTTTTTCAGTGTGTAAGAATGTTTCTGAAATGTTGTTTAATCTAGTTTAAGTTTAGACTTTTAAGTCTAGTCGTCATATTAAATATCAAAAGTAAAATTTTCCATAAATAATCTTCTATCTAACATATGTTTAAGTGCAGGTAAGTGATTTCTGCTTGAGTGTGATTAATGTGTTTAAGAATGAGCATGGATCAAATGATGATGGTCCTTCTCTTGGCTAATTTGCATTATGTAAATGAGTGGGTGTGGTTAACGCTGTAGCCTTTCTGTTCGCAGGACGGCTCGGGATCGCTGAAGCGTAGCGGTTCCTTTAGCAAACTACGAGCCTCTATTCGCCGCAGCAGTGAGAAACTGGTCCGCAAGCTCAAGGGAGGCGGCTTACGGGAAAATGAACCTAAAAATCCCGGGTAACTATTACCACTTCCCATTTATCAGACCAATTTCCCAATACGAACTCAACAGTGTGAATGAGTATGTGACTGCGAACAAACCTGCAACACCTATGAACCTTACACCAAACTCTAATGCATCAACATGAAAGGCTTTGATTTATAAACGGCCAAAAATGTAATGGTTTGAAACGCTTTTGAGAAGTCAGTATTACAATATTTTCAGTTTTTAACTCTATGAAGTGAGCAGCACCCATGCTTTAATGTCCCAGCGGGACATAGTTGCAATCTGTATAGGAGGATTAATTTTAGAAATGATGCTGCTAGATGTCCTAAGAGTATTGGGAGTCAAAACACTGTAAATACTAAAAGGCTGGAATTTGGGGGATTGTGACTTTTTTGGTACAATAGAGGGTCTGAATTATTCTCTATGCCGGATATTTTAAAAGCACTTTCTGCTCTTTTGCCCCTATATACAGTAAGAGAGCTTTTAAAAAGGTGTTGCAAGATGGTTGGTTAGCTTTTTAAAGGTTTTGCAAGTTTAACTAAATAATCTTTAATGCAAGGGAGGGTGGGCTGTTTACTACATTGAGATGAGATTTTGCAAACCATGGTGCCATTGCACAATTCCAAAATCCAATGTTTAAACACTGCGAGTATATGCAGAGAACATGACCAGTATTACCCATTTTTAAGCGGATGAAGGGATTTGTTTGCTTGGCTAACTGGATTATACTTTTTGCACATGAACAACAAACCTACCTAACCCCAAATTCTGTGATGAATTACACATTTACATCTAACACAATGAGTGTAATGTGGTGTGAGGTAAACTTGCATCTTGTTTCCTCAAACTGTGGCATCTGATTTTGCCAGATGTGACTAACGTTTTCTGACAGCCTTTACCTTGTAATATTTATTTTGGTTTTAATTTTCCTTTCATTTTATCTTGATGTGTTATTTTTACTGGAATATTCTTTTATGCCTTTTTGCTTGGTGACTTTTCTTGATGCATTTTCATGTCTGCTTGGATCTTGATTTTTTTTTTACGTGAAAATGTTTATTTCTCTATGCTGTGTTATATAGTTGTTTAACTGAATAAACATTTTCATTCAGATTCGCTGTTTACCGCATGCCTGTTTTCTGTCTTATGGTCTCACTCACTGCTGTGTAACCCAGTTTGTATTTTTTAAAACTCTCTCCTCATCCTCTCTTTACCACCCTTCTTGCAATGTGTATTCTTCGGTTTGCCTTTTTATTATTTAAAATTCCCTGCAGTGGAAACTCCTTTTAGTTTGTATGATCTTGTGCCACAATTGAAAAGCTCAGATGCAAAATCCTCTAAGTGCGTCTGACTTTTTTTCTTGTAAATTAGCATTTTTTTATCAGACTTAATGGATTCTGCCATCAAAGAGAATGGCCTCACTTCAAAAAATTACTTTCTTACTTAGCATTTTTGTCTTGTTTTCAGTAAAAATATCTAAAAATTCTTAAATTAAGATGTATTTTCTCGATTAGCAAAGCTAGGAAAATAAGTAAAAAAAAAAAAAAAAGCGAATTTGTGCTTAAAACAAGCAAAAAATCTGCCAATGGGATAAGAAAAATGTTCTTAAATTAAGTGATTATGAAAAAATGAAACTTCAAGAAAATTTTTGGCAGTTTTTTGTTTTGTTTTAAGCACAAATTCACTTAAATCTTATATTTTTTGTCTAAAAACTAGCCTTATTTTCCTAGGTCATTTTGCTCATCAAGAAAATACATCTTAATTTTTAATTAATTTTTTTCTAGGGCTGGGCCGATAACACTTTATGTCTGATACCGATGTCGATACCACAACCTTGAGTATCTGTCGATACCGATCCCAATCCAATACCATCTCTATTGCTCTTTTAATCAATTAAGCTGCAAATAACACATTTGTTAGCCATAAAAATATAAAGTAAATGTGTGAAGTAAACCATAGCTTAAGTATGATAAACATAAAAAGTACCTCCAGACAGGTCGCATCTATTGCTTATGCTTAGCCATGGTTTCTACTTGCATGTTGCTTATGTCACGCTTTTACGGCATGTTGCTCAGTAAGTCGCCTTTACGCCAAGTTGCCAAGACAGTTAAAGGCGGAGTCCACGATGTTTGAAAGCCAATGTTGATATTTGAAATCACCCAAACAAACACGCCCCTACCCCAATAAAATCTGGACCTTCTGTTGATAGACCCACCCCACACATACGCAACCCGGCATTTGATTTGATTTGATTGGCTATAAGTGTGTTTTGGTAGTCGGCCCGTCTCCTTTTCCAACGCGTTTTTCAAACATCGTGGACTCCGCCTTTAAGGTCCGTGTTGGTATTGGATCAGATTGTACTCCCGTACTTCTACAATATTCGATCCGGCCATTTTCGCCAATGTCGGACTAATATCGATACAGATTATCGGATCGGCCCACCCCTAATTGTTACTGAAAACAAGACAAAAATAAGTAAGAAAGTCATTTTTGTAGTGCTGAGGCCATGGTTAAGCAAATTTTTTTATGATTGTATAATACGTCCCAAAAGCATTCGGTTAAAGGCGCTCTAAGCGAATTGAAGCGTTTTAGACCATAAAACATTTTTTGTTACATACCGGAAACATCTCCTCACTATCTGCTTGCTGCCTGTCCGCTGATCAAACTGTAAAAAAACGCGATCTCTGTAGACAGCCCAGGCTTCACAAACGGCAATATCAACAAGTGGCCAAACCTAGCATCACAAAGCAAAACAAAGTATTCCAGCCAATAAACGACAAAAAGGATTTGGTGGTGGGGGTTGGGGGCGTTCATGTAAGCACGGAAGGTAGGGGAAGGAGTTAGCTACGCTCCGTCTGTTTGAAAACAGTTTCAAACGTCAACAATAACTAACGTCTCGCAGATTCGCTTAGAGAGCCTTTAATCTTAATTTTGGTAGAGGTACATGTAGCGTTTAAAGGCTTTTGCATCTGAGCTCTTTATTCTTTATGAACATTTTATATTGTTACAGAGTAGTTTACCAAAAAATAAGCATTTTGTCATTATTTACACATTCCAATGTCTTTTTAAACATGTAGGCACATCACATTTGGTTAAATAAATCTGATCGCTTTTGTGTCAGTAAACAGTCAGCTCTAATAAGACCCAACCCAGCAAACAAAAATCAAGGCAGTGAAATGATAGCTAACTACCAATATAGTCTGGTTATGAGTAACCCACTTCTACCCTAAATATTTGGTTACATGCCATTTTGGCCTAAATAACTTTGAGATGTACTATATTTCATCATGTAAGCAAAGTCAACAGGTGTTCAAGGTGTTTGCTTTCATTTCTTCTAAGCATATACGAATAGTTTATCCTTGGGCTATGGTTAGATGTCTACTAGACGTTCACTGACAGCACAAATTTTGCCTTGTTTTAGCCAAAATTGCTTGCTGGGAAAGGGCTCAACAGTGCATGGTGATGATAAACAAATATTTGTGTACTGTATAAAAATGTCTTCATGAAAAGGTGTGATAACTACATTTACCATAGCTAACATAACACCCAGTACAGTATAGTATGTCACTGCATGTTTGTTTCATCTCAATCTACATTGTAAGTTAACATCAATTTGTGTGAAAGTTGCAATAACAAGTTTTAATCCACCCATCCCATACACCCCACCTCACCCCTCTCTCCCCCACCGTGACCCTTCACCCTTGCCCTTTGACCTAACCGACGTGCTTGCATGTGGCTCTGTTGGATGCAGTATGAAGAGGGCCAGTTCTCTTGGAGTTCTCAACATGCCGGAAAAACCTGCTGGAGAACTCGAAGTAAGACAACGTTTATCTCTACTGACACCTATTGATCTGATTTTGCCGTCTTGTCTGTCTATCCATCTATTATATCTGTATTTCTGTCAAAACTTTTCTTGGTGTTTTCTGGCCCATCTGTTTGGGATTTTTCTTTCAGTCCTAAACTCTGACTCTTTTTCAATCATCTGTTTTTATCACACCCACAGCTCCATTCTTCTCATTAACACACATTCGAATGGATGTGCGTTTGATCCCACTAGACTAACACTTGATTGTGTTTGCTGATATCCTCAGCCCTTATTGTAATTAAATAAAGCAAAACTTTAAAGAAATATATACACAAAAAACTGAGTAATTTTAAGCCAGTTTTGGGTCAAAAAGGGTCGAACCCTACCCAATGTGTTGTAATTTTACCTATGCTGGATTGTTTAATCCATTGTTGTGTCGAATATAATTAATTTAACCCAGTTTTGACCCAAAAGTGTAGGTGTCTTATGAATTAAATCTCAAAAGAACTATTAAAGGAGCAATGTTTGACTTTTAGAAGGATCTCTTGACAGAAATGCATTACTATATAATCAGTGGTGTATAAAGACCTTACATAATAAACTGTATTGTTGTTATTACTTTGGAATAAGTAGTCGTTTTTATCTACATACACTGCAGGTCTCCTTAAATGGAAGTTGCTGTCATGTTTCTACAGTAGCCCTAAATGGAACAACTGTTCTATAAAGTGCATTTTGTCACTATTGTAGGTGCACGATTGTCCATTTTAAGGTCTTGGTTCTGATGCATCGTTTGTACTTAAAATAGTTAAAACATAAATGTCCATGCCTTAAAAATATAGTTGGGTATTCCAATCCATTTATTATGTCCCTTTTATTCCAGTATTAAACAGTACAGATAAAAAAACCTTCTAACTACTTAAGTTTATTGTACAACGACGATGACGGTCAAAAAGTCTAATTATTGTCTATTTCTTCCTCTTCATTTCTGACAGGAGCGAAATAATCGTCTAAGGAAGGGACGAGACCTGAGTTCCAGTCAGATTGACCTGGCGCACTGAAGGTCTGTTTTTGGACATCTGATGAAGAGAGGTACTGCGAGATCTCTGAGATGGAGTGACTCGCAATCCAGCCCTTAACTGTGTTCATACTGAACTATCTTCTATGGAGGTTTTTCTACCTTCTCCTTTTGCTTTCAAGGCTTTGTTTAAAGTCTCTAAAGCTTTTAGAGCTAGATGTGGAAATGACAGCACACTGTCAAAATGTCCATTGACAGAACCAAAGTGCACAACAAATTACAGTCCTGTTAGAAATACATTATGCTATTCAGGCTTAGGTTGAGGTTAGACGCTCAATTTGGTTGTTTTGCTGCTTTACATAAAATATTTCGGGTACTTTAACCATTTTGTTAACCTTCAGCTCTGTTGATATGAATGAAGGGTTATTGTAACTTATGAGATAGAGATAGTGTGCATCTCTTTAGGCATGTTTGAATGATGTCACTTAATGTTCTGCCACTGACAAAGTTTATAATGTTTGTATTTTGTGTAACATCAGAGGACCATGATGCTTCTGTACTAATTCCCTTGATCAAAAGAGCTGCACACATGTTTATGAAGGTCAATGTTTACAAAAAATTATGATTCAGTAATGCACATTTACATGCTTTTGCAAAGTGGGAGGGTCCATGCTTTATTTATCTTGTTCATTAAACATATAGGAGACAGTCCTTCCTCAATGTAAAAGCAGATTTAAAATGGTTTACACTGCAGAGGTCAACGTGGGTCTGAAATCCTGAATGTTAAAAAACGGTGGATGGACGAATGCTTTCTCAGGACTGAAAGAGCAAATTTGATATGCAAGGTAACAATGCACTTTGAATAATCTCATAGGATGATGTTACACTTAAAAATCCAATGCCTGTTACAAGACTAAATTGAATAGTTTACCTCAGTTATACAAGTTGCGTTTGGTTGATCTGTGGTTTGGTGGATGGATATTTTTTTGACTAGATTTTATATCAGCATATACAAATAACGTCTGTAAATCGAATTATTACAATTTAAAAACAATAACTCCAGGAGACCAGTTTTGTCTTTTGCATTTATCATATCAGTACATTATCATTAAAATGCACTGGAATTTAATTTCTATTGCCAGATGTTTAACTACAAACTATCCGTGTTTGAAAGTGAGCATGCATTGTAAGTTGGTTAGCTGGTTTTAAGTGTGTGTGACCTAACAAACTGATCTTTGTAAGGTTGTAATGTTCACCAAGTGGCAGAGAAGCCCAATATGTATAAGTATATAAACATATAGGATTTTGGGTAATATATGGCACTGATGCAGCTTTCTACTTTGTTACATATTTCGGCTCTATAGCTATGACCTATTCATAATTAATGATACAATTAATTCATTTGTCTTTCACATACAAGTTTTAAATCTGAAATGCATGTAAATTGTCTGCACCATAGGCTTCATTGTGGCAATATACAATATAGGGTATAGCTGCTATGTGTTTAGGTATTGGGCTGGTATTGATCTTGCATGTAATGTTTTACTGACAAAAGCTGGAATATCTGATTGGCTTGTGTGTCAATGTATTCTCAATATACAATGTACATTTTTGTACAAATAATATCCAGTTGTTTATGCCACTAATTTGAGCTTTGCTAGTAGTATGCTTTTGGGACTAAATGTGCCTTGCACATGCTCTAATTTTTAAGGATATTCTGCAATATTTTACTTTTTGGCTGTTGATCAGTTTGTGTTAATTTTTTTTTCATTACGATTGCTGTTGGTTTGTTAAATGGGGTTATTGACATGGTTTTTAATGCTCAATTCATATGCAGTTATAGTGCACGTTTTCTTTTGAAATTCAATCATTTGTTACATACTTAAGATATGACTCGGATAAAGTCCAATATAACTTAAGTATAAATAAAAATGCAAATGTAAAATGAAGAAAAATCTATATGATCAAATACATCCATTTAACCTTGTGGTATGTAACAGCAAGGATTTTAGTGACCTGTATGACGTAACCCTGAGATATTTATTACCGTATTTGGGTTTGTAATGTTGCATTTCTACTGTCTGTCTCTGTGTTCTGTCTTATACTGTTTGTCTTCAGAAATGTTTTGTGTTTGTGTGTACAGTATATCCTAAAATTCGCACTGGACTCGTGTACCCTTCCCTGTTCTCAGGCTGCCCGCTGTGCTGGCTAAACTGCATACAGTAATTGTGGTGATGTGTTTGGCTTTATGAATATTGTATGGTATAGTGTACATACTTGAATAAAGACAACAAATGTACTCTGTCTGTAAGATTTTTTAGGGCCTGCGTCTCCCCCTGCTGGTCAATGTATCACTCATGCATGAGGGGTTTCAACTTTGTCACTATATTATATTATTAGTTTATTTATGTAGTTGAGATATAGAGGTCTATTTTGTGCTTACTGACTGTTAATTACAACATTTTATGTGAAACGCAACAGGGGAAGAAAAATATTTCTATTTATGATCATTTAATGTCAACATAAAAACAAATATTTTGTGTAAAGCAAAAGTTACATGAAGCAACGTGAGCAGTTTTTTGTCTCAACACCTGTATAGACGTATTAATAAAAGTGACTTAAATAATTTAACTAGCCTTGACTTAATCTAAGCCTTGTCTGTAAACCTGGGCCTATAATATACTAATTAGAAGTATAGTTTTACTTCAGAAGTACCTTAGTGCACTTGGTAAAAGTATACTAAATACCACAAATACATGAACACATTTTTAGTGCATTGAAATAAATAGCATCTTAAAATAGCACATTTGAGTATAAGATGTCCTGGTTTATCTTAAGAGCTACTAAAGACTTAATACTTTTTTGAATATTAAAGTCGCCATGAAAATAAAATGAAAAACTTTAATTCAGGGGACTCAAACTCAAACTGCCTTGTGGCCATTTCTTAGATTGACATTTCATCGGAGGGCCGCAGAACTATTTTTGGTTAAAAAAAGTACAATATTTTTTGTAAATGTACTGTTTAAATTCTATTATTTAATGCAGTGTTCTTCAACCCTGGAGGACCCCCTTCCAGAAGGTTTTAGACGTCTCCTTATTTGAAACACCTGAACCAACTCATCAGCCCCTTTCCAGAATGTCTCCCTAACAAGCTGATGAGTTGAATCAGGTGTGTTGATTATGAGGACGTCTGAAACATTGTGGAAGGGGGTCCTTGAGGACCAGGGTTGAAGAACCCTGATTTAATGTATAATAATACTTGAAAATATTAAGCAGTTATCTTTTAAGTATACATTATTTTATAAAAGTTAGTAAATAATTTTATTCCTTTTTTTATTTTTTATTCCTTTTTAATTTTATTTTAATAGTATTTATTCCTACTATAAAAGTCAATGGGTACAATCTACTGTGCGCTTCATCATTTATCAAATTATCTTCTTTTGTGTAACAGGGTAAAGAAACATGTTTTGTTTACAGGTTTTGAGGCTGTGTAAATGATAACAAAATGTTTATTTTTGGGTAAACTATCCCTTTAAGTTTGAAAGTGATTTGATTTGTGTGAATGAGCTGTGTTCTGACTTCGCTCAAACTGTACATCATGTCAAAGTGAGGTCTGACTATTTCATTAGTTATTGCTATTTTATTTATCCATTGCATTATAAAGACCAACATGCTATTTCACTTTTGAGCACTTGACTTGTGTTTGATTCTGGTGGCTGTGCAAATATAAACAAAGTAATACTTACTCTTTAGCCAATATAATACATCAAGACACACCAAGAAAAGGATCTGAAAGAAGTAACCATAAATATACAACAGTTATTCATTCAGAATGGCCTTTAGCTCGTCTAAGTTTACTGTAAAACGTTAACGTTAATTGTTTTTCGAGGTGGCTGTTGAACACATCCCATATTGCAATACTTGTAGTTAACCTGCGTTATAATTAACTAAACAATGTCAAATACAAACAACAAGAACAACACATTTTTATAAAAGATATAAAGACAAATAAGTTAAAGGATCTCCATTAACGTTAGCTCACGAGCTCAGTCAATCTAGGTGGGAGCTGAACCAAGCCCACATTGCAATACTTGGAGAAAACTTGCGTTATAATTAACTAAACTATGTTAAATACTTTTAAGAACATGCATAATAGAGCCCAACCGATATATCGGCCGATATTAGGCATTTTCCAAACTATCGGTATCAGCATTCATAATTCAAAAACAAAAAAAACAAACAGACGAAACCGCCTTCAACCATGTCATGAGTGTTGCCGTTGTATAGTTTGTCCACCAGAGGGCACTCTCTAACCAACTCGTGTATAACACATCACACATCCTGCAACCTGCTGATCCAGCCAGAGTCGGGCAGAGAGAACAACGGTTAGGTGAGTTCATGGTGAGTTGGTCATACATTGCTTGAATAACAATTAAAAGAACATCCCAATCAGTTCTCTTAACTCAAATAAGCATGACAAAATGTGTGACTATCATGTCCAGTTTTGCTGCTGTTAAATAAGCAGAGAGTGAAGCGGAATTACATAGTAATGTTACGTTGTTACAGTGTAGTTAGTCTCAGCCTCAGACGTCACGCCCACAAACTGTTGGAAGGTCTGGCTACGCGAGACTACAGTGTAGTTGACTGACTGTCCGTTTAACTTTTGACAATGTGACTGAAGTATTTCTTTAATAGCGTGACAGTTAAAAGCCATTCACAGCACGCGTCCTTGCCGCTTCAACCCACGTGACCACAATCAGAGAGAAGCACGCGCGCCCTCTAGGGCTCAAATACAGATTTACGAGTGATGTGCAAAAGCTGTACATTTACATCAATTAAATTATAGAAAATGTAAGAGATTAAAGTGCACGGTTAAAGAACATGTTTATTATTTATTTTAACAAGGCAAAATTTTATACAATGATTTTTGAAGTACAATTAAAACAAATCTATATTGTGAATTTGTCTTTCAAAAATTATTTTTTTATTATAATGGCTTTAATTTACATAAGACCAAAGTAGACAGTCAAAATAACACAACAATACAATGAACAGTAAACATAAACATAAAGCCAGGGAGAGGTAAATGAGGGATTACACAAAAATATTAAAAGATTTACATATTGCATGTTTTAGTTGCTTTCTTATTACTTGAGAAATAAATAGTCTTTATATACATTTTAATTGGCTAGAAATGCGTTTTGTCTGCTTCTGTCTAAACCGTCACCGGCGTCACATCATGACACAGACGCGATCTTTTTTTATTTTTTACAGATGCGATTCCTTCTATGACCTAATATGGAATCCATGACGACATAGAACGCCAGCTCTCGGGCTATATAAAGCGCAGTTCCACACAATGTTGAGTTATTCTGTGGTGAGCTTAGGAAGAGAACAGTCAACCTTAAAACACTCTGCTGAGGACAGTGCAGGACAGGTAGGGGAGGAAACATCTTAAACCTTATTAAGCATTAGAAAAAAACACTTGTGTAAACGTTAACTTCGAATTCGTTCATAATTATGATTCATGTGTTTTTATTGGAGATACAGAGATATATGTTATGCGTCGTGTAAATTGTCCCGAAAAGTTTTGGAAACGAATCGCTTAACAAAGTGTTATTTACAATGGAATACTGAAATACCTTTAAACGTCCAAAATTATTTTTTAAAATCAAACATCAAACAAACGTCGCATAGATAATTCTTTTCAAAACGAGCCCACATTGTATAACACTGTCCCCTTAAGGCAATTTTTCACCACAGGGACCAGTTTAATCCTACAGAAAAATCCAGCTAAGACCAGCATAAACTGGTAGCTGGTTTAAGCTGGTTTTAGCTGGTTTAAGGTGGCAGTAGCTGGTCCTAGCCTGGCAAAGCTTGCAAAACCAGCTTAAACCAAAATTTTCAGTAGAGAAGTAGCTTTCACTGTAAAGGTGTAAAGGAATGGCCCTACTTTTGAAACACCTAACTGTTACGGTAAGCATAGTAAACACTTTGTTTTTAAACATCAACTTTTGCGCTTATGATAATTAATTAACTTACTTTTATAAATCAGAAATGATTCTGCGTCAGGTAAATGAACACAAAAGGCAGATGTAAAGGCAATAAATAAATAAATAACAAAACACTACGATTAGATGTTGGCTCCTGCTTTGTGTGATATAGTAATATGGTAACAATAAACACCATTTGATAACATTGCTTTTGCTAATATAATACTTGACATGTTTATAAAATTAATGATAATTACGCTAAATAGAAATGTATTTACGCTAAATGTAAATAGAAATGCTAACAAATTCGATTAGAGTCCTGCCCTGTGATGTTGAATTGTTGATTGAGTGGGTGGCTCACAGGGCAGAGCTCGAGTTATTTACCATAAAATATTTAAATACCACCTTGCTTTAAAATGTCCCAAAACTATTTTGGAATCAAACCCGCAAAAATAATTATTTTCAAAACATGCCAGCCACGTCGACCCACTGTACAATACTTATGATAAAATTGTCATATTTTTGTCTTTTTATTAACTTGTTTTCTTCTGTGAGTTTAATTTTTTAACAGATAGTAAAAACACTTGATGACATGTTGTTAAATGACAAACTCATGTAAATGGATTTCTGTTGTACTTCATGTCCTTTGTCTTGTCTGATTTTTTTCTGGACAGAGTTGTCAATACCAAATGCCTGTTGCAGTAGATGTCGTCTGAAAGTCTTAAGTGTCACATGGACATGCAGTATTGCCATTCATCCACTTATACAGTATACTGAAGAATGATAGTTGAGCTCATTTGGTTTGTGTTTTAATTTAAAGGTCCATTTGCCAATTCAAAACTTCAGGAGCAGGAGGCTGATCAGAAGGGCACATCTCAAAACATGCAGCTGGATAACAAGAGGTATTATATAACAGTTCAGTTTATATATTAAAAAAAGTTTACTTTAATCGTCTCAAAACTTTACGTTGCTCGAAGGTCCTTGTTATTAGATATGCTTGTTTCCTTACTCTGGGTGCAGTGCTCTGTGCACTCTGTGTGGTTTGCACTCTGTACTGGGTGGGTCAAGGTTTGGGACTGGCATAAAGACAGAAATGGCTCTACTTTTAAAACACCTAAGCATCTAATTTAAAGCCCTTGTTTTTTAATATTACCAATTTTTCTAACATCATAATCAATATATATATATATATATTTTATAGAGATTATTATCCATCATGTAAATACGTTAAAACAGATGTAAAGGCCAACAAGTTTTTTTTTTAATTAAACATTAATACGATTAGAAGTAGGGTACTGCCCTGTAATCTGGGTTGTTGGCACAAGGCAGAGCCCTATAGTTATTTATTATGAAAATATCTAAATACCTTGTTTCAAAATGTTTCATAACCGGCCAATCCCGACGAGAGGTGTCTAGAGCATACACACAAGCAGGACAGGGCCGTCTGCCATCCTGGAAGACTTGGACTTCCAGGGTGTCTGACCCTTTGGCCCGGGCCAAATGAGAGGTGTACAGATTATACACAATCCGACTCTAACAACAGAGCCTTGGAAGTCTTGGACTTCCAGGGTCTCCGACCCTACCGGCCAAACCCAACAAGAGGTGTCCAGAGGGGATGCGCAGGCGGGACAGGGCCGCCTGCCATCCTAGAAATAATGGACTTCCAGGGACTCCGACCCTACCGGCCGAGCTTGACGAGAACTCTTGAACTTCCAGGGTCTCTGACCCTACCGGCCAAGCCTGACATGAGGTGTCAATATTAGATGCACAGGTGGGACAGGGCTGCCTGCCG
Organism: Misgurnus anguillicaudatus; assembly: GCF_027580225.2. Lineage (NCBI taxonomy): Eukaryota > Metazoa > Chordata > Actinopteri > Cypriniformes > Cobitidae > Misgurnus > Misgurnus anguillicaudatus. The sequence goes on from NC_073347.2 coordinate 11,970,100, forward strand.
TCCTGGAAGTCTTGGACTTCCAGGGTGTCTGACCCTACAGGCCGAGCCCAACGAGAGGTGTACAGAGAATACACACAAGCAGTCTTGGACTTCCAGGGTCTCCGACCCTACCATCCAAGCACAACGATAAGTCTTGGACTTTTGGAAGTCTTGGACTTCCAGGGTCTCCAACCCTACCATCCAAGCACGAGGATAAGTCTTGGGCGGGACAGGGCCACCTGCCATCCTGGAAGTTTTTAATTTCCAGGGTCTCTGACCACCGGCCGAGCCCGACGAGAGGTGTCCAGAGCATACATGCAAGCGGGACAGGGCCGCCTGCCATCCTGGAAGTCTTGGACTTCCAGGGTGTCGGACCCTATTGGCTAGGACGAGAGTTGTCCAGAGCATACATGCAAGCGGGACAGGGCCGCTTGCCGTCCTAGAAGTCTTGGACTTCCAGGGTGTCTGACCCCACTGGCCGAGCCCAAAGACTGGACTCAGAAACGGATGCACAAGGGGGACAGGGCCGCCTGCGCTCCTGGAAGTTTTGGACTTCCAGGGTCTCCGACCCTACTGGTTAAGCCAGAAGAGGTGTCCAGAGCATACGCGCAAGCGGGACAGGGCCACTTGCCGTTCTAGAAGTCTTGGACTTCCAGGGTCTCTGACCTTACAGGGCAATCCCGACGAGAGGTGTCCAGAGCATACGCGCAAGCAGGACAGGGCCGCTTGCCGTCCTAGAAGTCTTGGACTTCCAGGGTCTTTGACCTTACAGGGCAATCCCAATGAGAGGTGTCCAGAGCATACGCGCAAGCGGGACAGGGCCACTTGCCGTCCTGCAAGTCTTGTACTTCTAGTGTCCATGACCCTACATGCAGAGCCCGAAGAGAAGTCTTGGACTTCAAGGGTTTCCAACTCTACTGTCCAAGCTTGATGATAAGTCTTGGGCGGGACAGGGCTGCCTGCCACCAGGAAGTTTTTGACTTCCAGGGTGTTTGACCTTACAGGGCAATCCCGACGAGAGGTTTCCAGAGCATACGCGCAAGCGGGACAGGGCCACTTGCCGTCCTAGAAGTCTTGGACTTCCAGGGTCTCTGACCTTACAGGGCAATCCCGACGAGAGGTGTCCAAAGCATACGCGCAAGCGGGACAGGGCCACTTGCCGTCCTTGAAGTCTTGGACTTCCAGGGTCTCTGACCTTACAGGGCAATCCCGACGAGAGGTTTCCAGAGCATATGCGCAAGCGGGACAGGGCCGCTTGCCGTCCTAGAAGTCTTGGACTTCCAGGGTCTCTGACCTTACAGGGCAATCCCGACGAGAGGTGTCCAGAGCATATGCGCAAGCGGGACAGGGCCGCTTGCCGTCCTAAAAGTCTTGGACTTCTAGGGTCCATGACCCTACAGGCAGAGCCCGACGAGAAGTCTTGGACTTCCAGGGTTTCCAACTCTACTGTCCAAGCTTGATGATAAGTCTTGGGCGGGACAGCGCTGCCTGCCACCAGGAAGTTTTCGACTTCCAGGGTCTCTGACCTTACGGCCAATTCTGATGAGAGGTGTCCAGTGCATACGCGCAAGCGGGACAGGGCCGCTTGCCATCCTAGAAGTCTTGGACTTCCAGGGTGTCTGACCCTAACAGCCGAGCCCAAAGATAGGACTAAGATACGGATGCACAGGCGGGACAGGGCCGCCTGTTGTCCTGGAAGTTTTGGACTTCCGACCCTACTGGCCAATCCCGACGAGGTGTCCAGAGCATATGCGCAAGCGGGACAGGGCCCCTTGCCGTCTTGCAAGTCTCGGACTTCTAGGGTCTCCGACCCTCCTGTCAAAGCTTGACAATAAGTTTTGGGTGGGACAGGCTTGCCTGCCATCCTGGAAGTTTTTGATTTCCAGGGTCTCTGACCACCACCAGAGCCTGACGAGAGGTGTCCAGAGCATACACGCAAGCGGGACAAGACCGCCTGCCATCCTGGAAGTCTTGGAATTTCAGGGTCTCTGACCTTACCTGCCAATCCTGACGAGAGGTGTCTAGAGCATACGTGCAAGTGGGACAGGGCCACTTGCCGTCCTGGAAGTCTTGGACTTCCAGGGTGTCGGACCCTACTGGCTAGGACGAGAGGTGTACAGGCGGGACAGGGCCGTCTGTTGTCCTGGAAGTTTTGGACTTCCGACCCTACTGGCCAATCCCAACGAGGTGTCCAGAGCATATGCACAAGCGGGACAGGGCCGCTTGCCGTCTTGCAAGTCTCGGACTTCTAGGGTCTCTGACCCTATCGTCAAAGCTTGACAATAAGTCTTGGGTGGGACAGGGCTGCCTGCCATCCTGGAAGTTTTTGATTTCCAGGGTCTCTCAACACCACCAGAGCCTGACGAGAGGTGTCCAGAGCATACACGCAAGCGGGACAAGACCGCCTGCCATCCTGGAAGTCTTGGACTTTCAGGGTCTCTGACCTTACCTGCCAATCCTGACAAGAGGTGTCCAGAGCATACGTGCAAGTGGGACAGGGCCACTTGCCGTCCTGGAAGTCTTGGACTTCCAGGGTGTCGGACCCTACTGGCTCGGACGAGAGGTGTCCAGAGCATACACGCAAGTGGGTCAGGGCCGCCTGCCATCCTGAAGTATAGGACTTCCAGAGTGTCTGACCCTACCGGCCGAGCCCAAAGACAGGACTCAGAAATGGATGTGCAGGCGGGACAGGGCCGCCTGCTCTCCTGGAAGTCTTGGACTTTCAGGGTCTCCGACCCTACTGGTCAAGCCAGACGAGGTGTCTAGAGCATACGTGCAAGCGGGACAGAGCCCCTTGCTGTCCTAGAAGTCTTGGACTTTCAGGGTCTCTGACCTTACAGGGCAATCCCAACAAGAGGTGCACATAGCATTTGCGCAAGTGGGACAGGGCTGTTTGTCGTTCTAGAAGTCTTGGACTTCCAGGGTCTCTGACCTTACAGGGCAATCCCAACAAGAGGTGCCCATAGCATTTGCGCAAGTGGGACAGGGCTGTTTGTCGTTCTAGAAGTCTTGGACTTCCAGGGTCTTTGACCTTACCGGCCAATCCCGACGTGAGGTGTCCAGAGCATAAGCGCAAGCGGGACAGGGCCACTTGCCGTCCTGCAAGTCTTGTACTTCTAGGGTCCACGACCCTACAGGCAGAGCCCGACGAGAAGTCTTGGACTTCCAGGGTTTCCAACTCTACTGTCCAAGCTTGATAAGTCTTGGGCAGGACAGGGCTGCCTGCCATCCAGGAGGTTTTTGACTTCCAGGGTCTCTGACCTTACCGGCCAATCCCGACGTGAGGTGTCCAGTGCATACGCGCAAGCGGGACAGGGCCGCTTGCCGTCCTAGACCCTATCGGCAGAGCCAGATGAGGACTGTCCAGAGCATCTGCGCAAGTGGGACAGGGCCGCCTGCCGTTCTGGAAGTCTTGGACTTCCAGGGTGTCTGCCCTACCGGCCAAGCTTGGCGAGAAGTGTCAAGAGCACACACAAGTGGGACAGGGCCACCTGCCATCCTGGAAGTCTTGGACTTCCAGGGTGTCTGACCCTACCGGCCAAGCTTGACGAGAGGTGTCCAGAGCATATGTGCAAGTGGGACAGGGCCGCTTGCCGTCCTAGAAGTCTTGGACTTCCAGGGTGTCTGACCCTAACAGCCGAGCCCAAAGATAGGACTCAGAAACTGATGCACAGGCGGGACAGGGCCACCTGTTGTCCTGGAAGTTTTGGACTTCCAGGGTCTCCGACCCTACCAGCAGAGCCCGACAAGAAGTCTTGGACTTCCAGGGTGTCTGTTCCTAACAGCCTAGCCCAAAGATAGGACTCAGAAATGGATGCACAGGTGGCACAGGGCCGCCTGTTGTCCTGGAAGTTTTGGACTTCCAACCCTACTGGACAATCCCAACGATGTGTCCAGAGCATACGCGCAAGTGGGACAGGGCCACTTGCCATCTGCAAGTCTTGGACTTCTAGGGTCTTCGACCGTACCGGCAAAGCCCAATGAGAAGTTTTGGACTTCCAGGGTCTCCAACCCTACTGTCCAAGCTTGACTTTGGCGAGACAGGGCTGCCTGCCATCCTGGAAGTTTTTGATTTCCAGGGTGTCTGACCCTACCAGCTAAGCTTGACATGAGGTGTCTAGAGAATACACGCAAGCAGGACAGGGCCCCCTGCTGTCCTGGAAGGCTTGGACTTCCAGGGTGTCTGACCCTTACAGCGGAGCCCAAAGATAGGACTCAGAAACGGCTGCACAGGTGGGACAGGGCCACATGTCATCCTGGAAGTTTTGGACTTCCAGGGTCTCCGACCCTACCAGCGGTGCCCGACAAGAACTCTTGGACTTCCAGGGTGTCCGACCCTTCCGGCTTAGCCCGAAGCAAGGACTCCAAAGAGGACACGCAGGCGGGACAGGGCCGCCTGATGTCCTGGAAGTCTTGGACCTCCAGACGGCCGAGCCCAAGGAGAGAGCTCACTCCTATACATGGTCATGATCGGCATTGGCCATTAACGTTGTGAAAAAGCTTTAGAGAAATCGTAAGAGGGAGAGGCTCACATAGCGTCAGCTTCAAACGCAATGTCGAGAGACTGTTCTCGAAAGGGAACAACGTAAAGCTAGGCAAACACTAAACATACTAGCCTAAACTGAACTATAAACGTAACAGTAAACTAAACTTTAAATAACTAGACTTAATAGACTTCATACAGGAAACATACAAACGAATCAGCACAGGACAGCAAACACAAGCTTATCAAGGGGGCAACAGGTGTGGGGCATATAACAATAGCAAGATAATTAACCCAATTAACACCAAAGCAAACAAGTAACGTTGTCACGATCCTGACAAAAGTCTAGAAAAGCATGAATGATAGAGGCAGGATCGTGACATATGGTGAAATTATCATATTTTTGTCTTTAACTTCTTCTGTGAGTTCAATTTGTTTTACAGATAGTAAAAACAGTTGATGGAATGTTGTTAGATGACCAACTCAGGTAAGTAGATCGCTGTTGTATTTTTCTGCACTCTGTCTTGTCTAATTTTTCCTGACCGCAGTTGTCAATAACAGATGTTACCCTGGACCACAAAACCATAGTCATAAGTCGCACAGGTATATGTATAGCAATAGCCAACAATACATCATATGAGTCAAAATTATTGATTTTTCTTGCTCAAAATACTTAGGATATTAAGTAAATATCATGTTTTATGAAGATATTTGTACATTTCATACCGTACATATATTAAAACTTTATTTTTATAAGTGGATGAAGTTGCTAAGGACTTCATTTGGACAACTTTCAAGGCGATAATCTCCATATTTCGTTTTTTTGGCCACCCTCAGTTTCCAGATTTTAAAATAGTTGTATTTTGGCCCAATATTTTGATATTTCCTAACAAAAACCATACATCAACGGAAGCTTATTTTTTTCAACTTCCAGGTGATATGTAAATCTTAATTTAAAGGAATATTCCATTTTTTTTTAAATAAAAAGGAAAACATTGCAGGATTTTTCTCATTTTAATGGACTTTAATGGAGCCCAACACTTAATACTTAACTCAGCGCTTGTCAGTTTTTTCGGCGGAGTTTCAAGGGACTGTAGACGAACCCAAACGAGGCATGGGGGTCTTGTCTGGCGAAACGGTTGTCATTTTTGACAAGAAGAGTAACAAATGTGCACTTTTGGACCGCAACTTCTTGTCTAGGTCCGGTCCTGTGATACGCCAACGCGACCTAACGTAAATACGTAGTGACGTAGAGAGGTCACGTGTTACATATATGAAACGCACATTTGCGGACCATTTAAAACAATAAACTAACACAAAGACATTAATTAGTATCATTTCACATACAACAACGTCGGAACGGTCCTCTTTCAACACACTTGTAAACACTGGGGCCGAGTTTCTCGTTCGTCCTCTGTGACCTCTAGACGTCATGGCGTGTTGCGTGGGGTCGCGCTGGCGTGTTGCGGGACCGGAGGGAGATGAGGGGTTGTGCTTTAAAAGTGCGTATTTTAATTTTTCTTGTCAAAAATGACAATCATTTTGCTAGATAAGACCCAAATGCCTCGTTTGGGATCGTTTATAGTCCTTTGAAACTCTGGTGAAAAAAACTGTTAAGTGTTGAGTTAAGTGTTAAGTTGTGGGAATCTATTAAAGTCCATTAAAATGAGAAAAATCCTGCAATGTTTTCCTCAAAAAACATAATTTATTCTCGACTGAACAAAGAAAGACATCAACATTTTGGATGACATGGTGGTGAGTAAATTATCAGGATTTTTATTTTAAGAAAATTGACTATTCCTTTAAAGAAATGTACCCTTATGACTGGTTTTGTGGTCCAGGGCTGTTGTTTATTGGGGACCTAAACATTATTAGGCAGGTGGTCATAATGTTATGTGTGTGTGTGTGTGTGTGTGTGTGTGTGTGTGTGTGTGTGTGTGTGTGTGTGTGTGTGTGTGTGTGTGTGTGTGTACCTGGTAATTATCACGTTGTGGGGACCAATTGTCAGCAGTGTTTTTGTGACCTTGTGGGGACATTTTGATGTCCCCATGAGGAAACAAGCTTATAAATCAAACAGAATGATGTTTCTTGAAAATATGAAGTAGTAGAAGGGTTTTTTGTCATGGTTGGGGTTAGGGAATGGGGTAGGTTAGGGGAATAGAATATACAGTTTGTACGGTATAAAATGCATTACGTCTATGGAATGTCCCCACAAAACATGGAAACCAGAATATGTGTGTGTGTGTGTGTGTGTGTGTGTGTGTGTGTGTGTGTGTGTGTGTGTGTGTGTGTGTGTGTGTGTGCGTGTGTCTATATATGTATAATATTTATTATTTATCATATTTAAAGACCTATATAACCCTCAAACTATTTGGCAATCAAACAAGCAAAGATAATTATTTTCAAAACATTTACTCACCCTCATGTTGTTACAAACCTGTATACATTTCTTTGTTCTGATGAACACAAAGGAAGATATTTTGGAGGAATGTTTGTAACCAGGCCGATCAGAGGCCTTATTTACTCCCATTTTATTCTTTTTTTTCTACTGTGGAAGTCAATGGGGCCTCTGATCGGTTTGGTTACAAACATCCCTCACCCCCTGCGCTGCATGAGTCAAACACATTATAAGAGAAGTGGCTTGGTGTTGACACTGGACACCAAAGACATTTCCAAAGAATAACTGTCATTCAAACAGGTAGAGAGCTGCAGATGAGGGGAAAGACAGAGATGAAGCAGGAGGACCAGGCTCCATGACTGATGGAAAGCTCTTCATACAGGCATCAGTCAACCAGAACACCCAAGAGGATGCTGCACATTTACCGTGATGAAACTGTGAAGACAACTCAGACAGAGACTGAAAAGATTCAAAACAACACCACTGAAACACTGAATAATCACGTGATCACAAAGCATTCAAGAGACGGACACGCGCCTCCGCCAGTAATAACATAATAAAAGTAAATAAATATATAAAAGATGAAAGTGCTTCTTCCAGTGCTGAGTACGGGACCGAAATTGCCTGTTTAGAGCCAATTTAACATAGAATATTTATTTAATAAAAACACAAATATTAATCGACTTTAACTAAAGGTTTAATTATCATGCAGTGATCATGCAGATTTTGCCCGGATTATTGAATGAACAGACCCTTTTATGGACATTATTTATGGTTATATTAAAGGAGTTATGCAGTCCAAAACAGACGTTTACTGTAGTAAAACCATGTTTTGCCAATGGTAATCAATAATGCAAGACAACATGGTTAATTTTCATAAGGGTCCTCGATTAAAGGTATGATGTAGGGACACATTTTAACTGTTCTTTGCTATTGTTAACTTTGAATTGAACAGTACTTGGCCATCTACTGATGATGTTTCAAAAGTATTCAGTCTTTATAATACAAGTCCAGACAGAAAATGCATATTTATAAGTGGCCAACACATACCACTCAGTAATTTCAGTGCAGTTCCTCCCCCCACACCCACCACTCATGCAACCATTACGGCAAAAAACTGTAATTTTTATAAAACAGTTCAGTAAACGGATTGTTTAATGTAATATGTTTTGTTTAATTCAAATATAACGTTTTGGAATGTTTTATGTCATAAATTTTCTTTGGGGGGGCCATGGAGGGACGCACCATGGGGTGCGGCACACCGAAAATGTTTTAAAACTGCATAAGATAAATATGGCATAATTGCAACTTGTCACAGTTTTGCTGTTTATCATTGATGTGCATACTTTATTTTCAAGACAAATGACAATGTTGAGTATTTAAGAAACAGATTATTTATTGCACATGATGATGCTGTGATATGAATAATAAACACTTTGTCTAAATCAAAACAGTAACAGTGTACTTTGCTATAACAACAGAAAAAATACAAGTGTATATAGGAATTGAAACACATTGTGTTGTTCTTTCTTCAGACAGATACAGCATTCCATATAAGGAAATTAGACAGTAAAGATATTTCAATAATCACACTTGATCTTTGGTTAGATGAAATTGTTATCCCTCATTCAGTCTACATACAAACTCTTTTCAGTTTATTTTCAAAGACAGCTCAGAGCGAACAGCAAAGTCTAGACAAAGGAGTTGAGAGACTTCAAAAAGGGTAATGAAAAAATAAATGAGATATGTAAATAATGTATGATGTTTTTCACTTTTAAAGAGATTTAATACTGTTTGAACTTCTAATAAATCCTTCCCTTTTCTGAAAATAAAACAATACTGCTTTTAGTCTGCATCTGCATGCAGGCAAGATGAACATCATAAACAAGTAGAAATCAGTTTCACATCAGACACGTCACATTCTACTACAAAAAAAACCTGCACTGTAAATAAAGATTTGTTGGTCCAACTTAAAAAGTAAGCTACCTGGTTACCTTACATTTTTAAGTTAATTTAACTTAAAAAATATTAGTTAACTAAAGTTACTTACTACAGGTAAGTTTAATTAATTAATTTTTAAGGCAACCAGGTTACTCACTTTATTAAGTTAAACCAACTTTTTTACAGTTTTGCTTTTATTTAAAAAAAACTCATTGATTTTTTGTGAATGTATGTACTATCAAAATGTAACAGATGATATAACAAAGTACAGAAATATAAAGCATCCGTCTTTATAACAGAGAGAAAACGTTACTAACTTGGAGAAATCTCCTTAACTAGGTAAAAAATGTATAAAGAACACAGGATTTGACATGCATTGACATGCAACATCTTAATTCATAAAAGGTTTTCTCATTCAGACAAGAAAAATCATACTGAACTGACTTGGAAGTAAACTACTCATTTGCCATCAAAATTGGCAATTACAGGCTTTTTAATTTGTCGCTTTTATTTTCATAAGTCGTAAATTTAATATTCTGACAACAAATAAAAGCAATTCTTTCAGATAACATGGCAAAGTAATTGTAACCCAATAACAGACCATAAATGTGACTGCAAACCGAAACAAAACCAATGAAAGTTTTAATACCTAACACACACTTCTGGTCTCTGATAAAACAGTGACAAGACAACAGTGCAAAACAACACTTACATCTTTAACAAATACTTCCTGTAGACATTACAACAAACAATACACTGCAAATTATAAGAATATGAATCTGAGAAAGATCCACATGTAGTGACAAAACCATTCAATACACGCAAGATTTTTACAGTCAATACAGCGGATGGGACACAAAGATTTTACAGAAAGAGGTTACGAATGTCTAGCCGAGCATGATGGGAGTTCGTGTCGACGGTGTGAATACAGCACGTAAGGCACTAAAGTCTCAGGAAGAAAGTTCTAATCCATCATTTGTTACATCAAGACGTCTGGGAAAGTCCTGAGGAGTCAGGTGGACACAACAGAGATCTAAAGCATCTTCTTTGGTGTACAGTAACTCCTCATTCAAATGCATGCTTGCAATCCATGTCTTAAGTCACATTTTGAAATCCCTAAACATTTGTAGCGTCAATTGCAAAAAGCAAAGCGTACACACTTGGCATTTGAAACAATCACCTGGATGCTGTGATGTGTAGGATTCTCTTCACCTTTCAAACTCAGGTTCACTTAATTCATATGACCTCTGTTTACTTAATAGATGACAGCAGAAGCAGGTAGAGAAGGTTGAAAGAAGAGCTACGCTCCAGACCAGTAACATTCATAGAGAGACACAATATAGCTTAAGTTGTTTTTGGGCAAAACTATGGAGCGGCAATACCGCATAAGCGGGCTACTGCAAGTTATAGTTTAATGAATGGGCCAAAGTGATTGGGTGCTCTGATTTTGGGTGAGGAGCAGTTATTGGAGGAGACAGATGGAGAAGTGGAGAACGGAGGAGAGGATGAGAGGGGATCTGCGCTCAGAGAAAACACTGTGGAGATGGCCACGTCAACGATGCCTTGACACAGCTCAGGGTAGAGTTTCCTAAAGGAGAGAAGCACGACAACGTCATTACTTTATCATTCGGTTACATCAATAGTAAGACGGAAAAAGCTTTGAAATTGCAACCAGTGCCAAATTTTTACACTCGCAAAGAGCCAACTTACAAGTTGGACAGTAACTTTAGGAACTGTGATATTACGTACTTTAAATCTTGCTGTTAGAATAAATAAAATAGAAAGTTTTTTATCAAAATGTCAAAAACATTAAGGCTCGGTTTCACAAACAATTATTTTATTAGATAAGGCCAGGATTAGGATTAATACATCTAGTTTCCCAAACTACCATCTTAAAACATCACTGCCATTGTTTTATCTCAAGATGCACACCAGTAGTGTTTCTACACTGTAAAAAATGCAGCATGAAGTTAAAACAACTCAGTTTTGCAAGTCAATTCAACATACTATTTTAAGTTTTGACCTGTGATAAGTTGACATAACTTATAAAAACAAGTTGAAATTGTTAAACTTAATGTGTTATGGTAAAGTAACAAAAATATATGTTGATTTGACAAAAATTCTGCATTCTTTTTACAGTGCAAGTCATATCTATAAAAGCTACTTAACCCCCACTTTCACAGACAAGGCTTAAGTCTAGTCCTAGACTAAAACATGTTTGAGCTGTCTCAATTGAAAATAACTTGCACCCACAGATTTTAAAATATGCCAGTGCCATTGTTTTGTCTCAAGATGCACACCAACATTTTTCATAAGCCATGTTTATAAAAGATGCTTAAACATCTTAATTTAGCTAAGGCCTAGTCATGGCCTGGCTTTAGCTAAAGCCAACAGTATGCTAGGGACGTCCGCGTATGCGTGCCGTCCGCATGACGTCATTTTTGTCATCAGGAGGGTGCGCTGTCGGCCGCGCGGACCGTCCGCGTGCAGCCCAAAATTTGAGACCGCGCGGACAGTGCGCGTACCGTCCGCGTACAACAGCGCATGCGCGTGAAAATATTTCGACAGGACACTCCACTATAAACAATAATACAAAGGAAATAGACAGCATTTGCACACACAGTATCATTTTTCTTCTTTAACTTTTACTTCTTCCAAGAACAGAATTCCTTTTCCTTGATTCCTTTTCTTTGTTGTCTTGTTGTTTGTTCTAAACTGTGTTTGCAATGGTGGATCAGTTACTTTTCTTCACCTATCCTAATGTTTTAATGTACTGTCAATGTCACCAAATCAGTGCTGCCCTGACGGCCTGTTAGACTAATAATTTGAATAAGAAATCATTTGTATTGCGTATAGTGTCGAACGCGGCCATCCGCGTGTAGCCGTGGGGAGTATACTTGGAAAGCTGCGCAGACGCGTGCGCGCACGAGCCGGACGCGGAAAAAAGGTATACCCTGGCCTTAAGCCTTGTCTGTGAAACTAGGCCTATGGGGCAGTTTCCCAGACAGGTTTTAGATTATCCAGGACTTGGCCTTAGTTATTTTAGGATATTTAAAGGCGGAGTCCATGATGTTTGAAAGCCAATGTTGATATTTGAAATCACCTAAACAAACACGTCCCTACCCCAATAGAATCTGGACCTTCTGTTGATAGACCCGCCCCACACATACGCAACCCGGCATTTGATTTGATTTGATTGGCTATAAGTGTGTTTTGGTAGTCGGCCCGTCTCCTTTTCCAACGCGTTTTTCAAACATCGTGGACTCCGCCTTTAAGTAGTTTTTACAAACATACCTTACAAAAACAATATAGGTGTGCATTTTAAGATAAAACAGTGGCTGTGATACATTTTAAGATGGTCAGGTCAAGGCTTTAGCCTTGTCTGTGAAACGAGTATTAAACGGGTATTAAACAAAGCATTGTCCTTGAGGAAATTTAGGGTCGCTTTCCCCATAGACTGTAAAAAATATGGACTTAGTGTCAGTGACGTCGCCAATAGGTTGGGTGCGCGTCACCGCGCAGAACTTGCAGATAACCAAAAATGGGTAAAGAGACGGGACGTGAGTGAAGCTGAGGTGGCTGGTTGCTGAAACCATGCCCGACTAGCTTGATTTTAGTGACAGCAGTAGCAGTTCACCCATCACTCAAGTGGCCACGCCCTTAATTATGCAGAAGTTTAAGGTTTAATATAATTTAAACGGATGAGTTACAAAAAAATTCATCCCCCTCACAGTTGTCATGAAGGGCAAAATTAGCTATATAGACCAAAAACACTTTTTGTATCAGGCTGTAAACATATAAATGTTCTACTGTAAAGGCATTTTAACATGGAGGTCTATGGGAATTGAATCCCTTTTGGAGCCAGCCTCTAGTGGTCAGTCGATGAATTGCAGTTTAAGTCACTTCTGTATTGGCTATATCAGAGATCGGAAGGTTGCCCCTAGGTTTTACCCCTAAAGGGAATCGCACACCTGCCGCGCAGCTCAGCGCCGCGATGCGAGAACTCGGAGGTATTGTAAACCGGAAGTGCACATTAAATAGCACGAGCTTCGTCAGATAGTGTCTACTTCAAAATGTTAAATATACGTTAGCAGCCAATGTTAATCATTAATGATGTGGGACAAATATGATGTTATTTAAAGGAATAGTCTACTCATTTTCAATATTAAAATATGTTATTACCTTAACTAAGAGTTGTTGATACATCCCTCTATCATCTGTGTGCGTGCACGTAAGCGCTGGAGCGCGCTGCGACGCTTCGATAGCATTTAGCTTAGCCCCATTCATTCAATGCTACCATTTAGAGATAAAGTTAGAAGTGACCAAACACATCAACGTTTTTCCTATTTAAGATGAGTAGTTATACGAGCAAGTTTGGTGGTACAAAATAAAACGTAGCGCTTTTCTAAGCGGATTTAAAAAAGGAACTATATTTTATGGCGTAATAGCACTTTTGGGAGTGCTTCGACTCGGCGCAGTAACACCCTCCCTCTCCCATTATGAGAGTGAGAAGGGGAGCGGACTTTTCAGGCGAGTCGAAGTGCTCCCAAAAGTGCTATTACGCCATAAAATATAGTTCCATTTTAAATCCGCTTAGAAAAACACTACGTTTTATTTTGTACCACCAAACTTGCTCGTATAACTACTCGTCTTAAATAGGAAAAACGTTGATGTGTTTGGTCACTTCTAACTTTATCTCTAAATGGTACCATTGAATGAATGGGGCTAAGCTAAATGCTATCGAAGCGTCGCGGTGCGCTCCAGCGCTTGCGTGCACGCGCACAGATGATAGAGGGATGATTCAACAGTTCTTAGTTAAGGTAATAACATATTTTAATATTGAAAATGAGTAGACTATTCCTTTAATGTTAAACTATGTGAGTGGCGCTGTGTGGCGCGACAGGGATTTGAGCAACTTCCTGAGTCACAGCTGGGCGGCGCGGACAGGAAACATGAACATGAAACATTTTCAGTCTTTATCTTCTACAGTAAGTTACTGGCAAGCAGCTGCACAATTACAGCTAATTTTTTACAGTGTAGTCTTACAGTTTTGTGCAACCGGCCACTGGTTTAAACTACAGTAAATCCTGTTTCGGGAAACCACCCATTATACATTTTGTGCTACTACAAATGCCACAAAGACAACAATGGATCTGAAACCAAATATTCTAGATGCAGAAAATAAAAAATCAGTACTGACTGTGCACAAGCAGGTGCCCCATTGATCTCAATTAGCCAGACTTTAAAGCTCTCATCTAACATGAAGTCAAATCCAAAGAGCTGGAAGCTCTGGTAGGAAAGATGTTTAGTGCTGATGGCTGGCTCGATGCATACGAGACAGCTCCTGTTGAGACAAGATACAGACTTTAGAAGAACACCATGGGTAGCTGGGTACATGCTGAAATGCAGTAACATCAACAAATGGATCAATGAGCTCAGTATTGTGTAACAATCATATTATTGATCGTTGATCTGAAGGAACTACCCAAATCTAATGAACATCAAGTCATTTATGTTTTTTGGTTAATCTGTTATCTTCTTGCCAGTGGTCCCAATTTTCAAAAATGGAAAATCTATTAATTTTATGATGAAATATTGTATAGGTAATTAAAAAGAACATTTTATTAGATCTCCGGGTCTCTGCAAGCAACTTTTAAGCGAGCACCTGATTATATGCTTGATCTGAGGTAAAATTGATGTTTCCATGGCAACGTTGTGTGCACTCAACAGGTACTGTCTGAATTCATCAAAGAACATCTCGTTGCCCTCTTCGTAGCGGCCGTAGTTTTGAGAATGCTCTTTCTGGATGCAGTGATTGGTCAGGTGACTGGTCATATCTTGGAGATCGGTGCTGTTGTACGGCTCCGATGACGTCCTTAACACACCCTCACGATACAAGTAGATATTATACTGATGGTCTACAAGCACCCAACTCCTGCAAAAGAGTATCGATTGACTTGAAAGTTTTTTGACTCGATTAAGGTTGGATATTCTTATTAGGCACTTTCCATAATCGCATCAAAATGTTCATCACAAAAGTTATACATGACTACGGCTCATCTTACCTTATATCGAATTTGCGTTGTCCTGGTTCTAGCAGCAGTGGTTTTTCTAGATATTTCTGAATGACGTGCACCTGACCTTGATTATCAATGAAGTCCAACAATTGGTTTGCATCATGGGATATCATAATGCCTGCACCTAAACGACAAGAAGAACCTTATTTACTAACAAATGTACTCGCACCACTTTCCACTTTCAACGGATGTTAATGCCGTTTCATACCTTTTGCACCTGCTGATGCTTTAGCGATCCACACTGTCCCCTCTCCGCTTTCTTTTCTGGATTGATATGATGCTAAGAAGACCTCTCGCTCATCTGTTTTTGGGTTGCTCTTCATGTGACTGATGCCATTGGTGGCTGGAGCTACTGGGGTGTTGAGGTTGGTCGGGTATATAGTGTAAGACTCAGGAAACCAGTTACAAGAATCCTTCAACTCTGGACTGGTCTTGATAATCCTAAAGGTCAAACAAGAACATGGTTACGGTACAAAATGAGAGCAATATCTATCAGATATATTAATCAAATAAATAAGAAACACATTGTATAACTTATTTGTAAATCTGGATTTAAGGCAAAAAGGTGAAAAACAAACTTCATTCAGCTGGTATGTTTAAGTAAGCGGCTTACTTGACCAGTGATGCTTTGCGACAGAGTTTATCAGCTCCTCTGTAATAATTCACTAGCTGCATCAGTCCCGGTTCATGACCTGTAAGGTGCACAATTACTTAACCAGTTGTCCAGATTGGTGCATGCTGTACTAAATGTAAAACTAGCTTATTTTGAACAACATTTTCTACTTTAATGCAGTGCACTGATTCATCATACATTATCATGAGGACAGTGGATCTAAACTATTTTTGACTTATTTTTTGACAATATTTTAGTGCTTGGCATAACCATGAGACGTATATTTGTTATAACAATAACTAAACATTTTAGTTGTTTTAGCTTAAAGGGGATATTTCACAAGACTTTGTTAAGATGTCAAATAAATCTTTGGTGTCCCCAGAGTACATACGTGACGTTTTGGCTCAAAATATCATATAGATAATTTATTATAACATGTTAAAATTGTCACTTTGTAGGTGTGTGCAAAAATGTGCCGTTTTGGGTGTGTCCTTTAACATGCAAATTAGTTCATCTCTGTACTAAACGGCAGTGGCGTGGTTGGATAGTGCATATTAAGGGGTGGTATTGTCCCCTTCTGACATCACAAGGGGAGCCAAATTTCAATTATCTATTTTTCACATGCTTTTAAAGAATGGTTTACCAAAACTAAGTTACTGGATTGATCTTTATCACATTTTATAGGTTGATAAAAGCACTGGGGACCCTTATAGCACTTAAACATGGAAAAAGTCAGATTTTCATGGTATGTCCCCTTTAAATTTTAATGCTCGTTTTGTCTTAATTTGGTCACACTTTACATGAGGCATTGTTACATAATAAAAAGCATTTACTACTACATTATTGAGTACATGTGTGTTGTTCAGGGTAGGTTTAGGGTTGGGTGGGTTTATGGTTAGGGACAGAGTCAATACTACATGCAGATACCTTAAATGTAGGCACAATGTAATCACACATTATGTGCACAATGTATACATTCAGTAAGTAGTAATTAAATAGACCAATATAAAGTAAAATCAACAATTTTAGGTCAAATGAAGGCCCCCCTGTACTGCAAGTTTGTTGTGGGCCCCAGCCCCTTGGTTGAGATTACGGATTACGGTATTTTTACTGTCTACTGTATCCACAATAAAGTAAGATATAACTTACTTATAATAACATGCACAATACTGTGTGTTATAAAGCATGACCCTGTCTGTAAAATCCAGGCTTAAGTCTCATAGTCTAATATGAGATTACATTTTAATATTTTACATGACCTTACTCAGTCATGTTATGTAGGAAGATTTTATGTAAAAAAAAAAAAAAAACAGTAAATCAGAAAATTACTTTAGCTGGATTTTCAATGTCAGGGTCATATACGCATTATAACAACTTAATAAGCATAACACACACACACTTGAGCATGCAGTAAACTCGTCATAAAGCATTATGGGCCATAACATATTTTACCCAGTCGTCCAAAAGGCAGTCGATTTCTCTCCCCCAGCATTAAATTAAATCGAGGATTGTCTTTCTTTAGTCGTTTCCATTTTCCAGTAGAGCTAAGGATTTTGGCGACCTCGGCATACACAGTGCTGTTGTCATCTCGCAACACAAACGTGTACATCGGTGAGCTCATCTTTCTCAGTAACAGTGATGAGAGATCACACACTAGCTAGCTGGCTAACGTTATCTGTCCCACAATAAACTAGACTGTGACTGGACATGCATGACTCCTATGATGCTACTTAGTTATGAAGTTACTTATATGATAGAAACTAGAAGCAGCCCAGAAATAATCCATCTGTGTGTATCTGTATGACCGATAACAGGACACTGTAGATTAGGGTGTGACTCGAGACACCCGACAGGACGATTTGGCTTTCTAACAGCTAACAGTCTTAGCTAGCTACCTCACACTAGACAGTCTTTTAAATTCAGATATTAAACAGACTTTAGTAATACAAACTAAACTAATAGAGTCTGACTCCTGCTATTCATGTAAATCTCCGGTCTCTGTGAACTCGTCCAGACAACAGTTTAAATCCCCTGTTGAAGCCTTTTTATCTCAGCACGCTGTCATGATGTGACGTACCGCTAGGAGTGACTCGAGCTCATATCGGCTCGCCGCGCACAGAATTATGGGTATTGTAGTCTTAAAATTAATACATTTCAGGAAAGTTTGATTTGGGGAACTCGTCTAAATTGTGACTTTCTGCAATATTTTTCAAAAACATTATAATAAAAATGATTACTATATTATTATATTATACTATATAATATTATAATAATGTTATAAAGGATATCAGTTCACAAATCACACTAAAACAGTCAAGGGATTTAAAAAATGTAATATAAACATGCATGCTATTTTGTTTAAAGTTGGCTGTGCAATGTTTACGTGTAATATCAAACTGTAAAAAAGACACGTTTGTCAGTGCATGATGTGTGGATCCCACTGATCTATATGAATCAGTAGTGGATCCTGATCTCTGTTTAGTATTGGATTTTTCCTTAATGGCAGCCCTGGACTGATGCTCTGGGGTCTGGGTCCCTTAATATTTTCATAGTGTCATGTGCTCTGTCTAGCTGTGTAGTTGGAGGCATGGAGCCTAAATCCCACCGCTTCTATGTTGACATTATTTGCCATATGTGTTTGATCATTCATGTCAAGTGTTTAGATTTTTGTTTTGGGGTAAATACATATATTTTGTTATAAACTGTGAGTGTAGGTTCTGTCTGCATAAACCTGACACTTCCATCTTCTATAAAGCAAACAAGAAACTATATATAACTCTCTAAACATGTATGTATTGTAAGAAATGATCCCAGAATATCAGATTATAGCGTTTTTAAATATTGAAATACACTTGAATAAATATGTAATATGACTACAAAAGTCAGCCCCATAAAATAAAAATATAAACATATTTTATTTGTATTTTAAGACAAAATAAAATAAAACCATTTGTACATTACGCCAGCAGATGTCGCACGTGGTCTTAGCACAGCTCGCAGTTCGGCCGGAAGCTGCGCGTGCGGAAGCGTCTTACAGGAGGCGGGAATTTTAGTAAAGTGGGCGCGCGTGCTTTCTCACTTAGTTGTTTACATTCCTGGTTATTTCTACATAACATTACCGTGTTTACACAAGAAATACATTTATGCGAACTTGCGAAGGTAGGTTTGTTTGCTCAGCGAAAATGAAATAAAGCCAGGAGTGTTTTTTGTTTTGTTTTACGTTCATACAGTCAGTTGTGCTACACGTCATTTCAGTTATGACAATATGTTGTTTACGGAGCTCTTAAAATCCCTTGAGCTAACTAATTAGAGTGAAATCGTTATTAGCCAGTTAATTACAGTTCATTTGAAAGCTTTCATTATGGTCGTAACAAAGTGATAAACATATTGTGTGGGGGATATTTTATAATAACTGATATTCTTAAATAAAATACACTAACTTAACGTTACCAGTCAAAACTTAAGTTCTCCCGAACTTAAGAGTAAACAATAATTCCTAATATAGGGAAGGGGGTTTATTAAATAACTTATTAAAATATGTTTATATTGCGTGTTTAGACTACTTGGACTATTCATTTAATTATCTCCACCAAAATTTAAAAAATATGCTTTTTAAAAATTAAAATATAACTTTTTAATATTCATAATCTGTTTCATTTCATCTTGTGATACCACACACTACCTTAATCTAGGTTTAAGTAAATGTAATGAAAGAAATAGATCGTTTTTATTGCTTTACAGAAATAAACTGAAGTCTACTTTAAAGTATAAACACTATCTGTTCATCACAAGTCACACAAATTGAAAGATCACAAAATACTGATATGGTCTTAGGGATAGTTCACGCCAAAGTGAAAATTATATTATCATGTACTCATCCTCATGTTGTTTTTAATATGTATGAGTTTCTTTGTTGAACACAAAAGAAGATATTTTGATAAATTATGGTCATCACACAGTTGATGGTACCTATTGATGTCCAAAGTAGGAAAAACAAATACTGGTCACAGTCAATTGTGTGTTTACCATCATTTGTCAAAATGTTTTTGTACAACAGAAGAAAGAAACTCATACAGGTTTAGGACAACATAAGTGTGACATTTTTGGGAAAAGTATCCCTTTAAGGAACTTTTAGTGTCAATTCAAAACTATTAAATCTTTACAATACACTGTAGATTAACGCTATACCTCTATCATTATGATAGATATCTGACACTTTCCATGGTAATGTTTAGGGCAAAATGTTGAATTACACTTTCTCAGATGCAAGTCACTTGAAATTGAAGTGTCTGCTAATTGGGATTTTATTTTACATTATTAACCGATTATGTGCCCACTTCTTCTCAGGCTGCAGTAGGCCAGGCATGAGCAGCCCACACCTGGACGAGTGGCAGAGGAGGTCCTTTGACATTTTGTCTGGCTCCTGTACACCTGAACAGACGGCCGATGCTTATCGGGCACACATCCTGTCCATTCAGCATGCATGGGCAAATGCTGAGATCTCTTCGCCCGGAGCTGCCAGCCTGCTCAGGACCTACTCTGAGCGCTACGCCGCAGTCCTGGACTCAGATGACCCACGCACAGGACTAAACAACTATGCAGAAAGTGCCCTACATCTGGCCCGCAATCAAAAGAACCATAGTGACAAATGGGAGTCGTCTCTTACAATCGAGAACGTGTTAAACCTGCCATGTGTGCAAAAGATGATGCGGGCTGGGCCAGTGGATGGCACATTCACTGTGGATCCAGCAGATGTTAATATCACTGTCGGTGGTGTGGTCAGTGGAGGTGTGGAAAGAGGCTTTGGTCTTTCTTGTCCTTCCTTTGAAAAACAAGAAGCCACGGCTCACAGGCCTGGTGTGCCAAGAGCTGAGATGGGAAGGGGAGTGAGTAACCCACTTAACAGTGCTCCACAGTGGGACAGGGGTTGTGAAGAAGCCCCTCCTCAAAATGCTCCAACAGCATTTACACCAATCTTCAGTCACAAAGATTTTAATTCCACAGGCAATGCAAATTGTGTTCCCCAATCTAATGTAGGTTACACAAGTGGGACTAATGTGCATAATCAGCCTGTGTTCTTTTCCTCTTCGAACCCCTCCAAGAGGAAGAACTTCTACGGCTCAGGAACTGAAAGCAACAGAAGCGCATTCCCATCACAAGTGGAGCGGGAACCGCGAGGTGGGGGACGGAGAGGAGAGGAAGGAGTCGGCACTAACTTTAGATCGGCACGAGAGCAACTTATTGTTGACCAGCAAAAAAAGAATTCCCATCAGGGTCAGCGCCCCACGGTCACTAACATTGCTACAACCACAAAAAAATCTCTAGGGGCAAATCGGCCTCGTGGAGCCTGCTCCAAATTTGTTTCTCCCATGCCAAAGCAGGACGAGGAGACTACCTCAAAGGACAAAACATCAGAAGACATGCAACCTGTTGATGAGCGACTGAAAAACTTTGAGCCCAAGATTATAGAACTTATCATGAGTGAGATTATGGACCACGGCCCCCCGGTGGCTTGGGATGATATTGCTGGACTGGAGTTTGCCAAAGCTACGATCCAAGAGATTGTAGTTTGGCCCATGCTGAGGCCTGATATCTTCACTGGCCTTAGAGGGCCACCAAAGGGCATCCTTCTATTTGGTCCACCAGGCACAGGTAAAACCCTCATAGGTAAGTGCATAGCCTGCCAGTCCGGAGCCACTTTCTTTAGCATCAGCGCTTCGTCCCTCACTTCAAAGTGGGTCGGGGAAGGGGAGAAAATGGTTAGGGCGCTCTTTGCCATCGCTCGGTGTCACCAGCCTGCTGTTATCTTTATCGATGAGATCGATTCCCTTCTCTCCCAGCGGACAGACGGAGAACACGACTCATCCCGTCGGATTAAAACTGAGTTTCTTGTCCAGCTGGATGGAGCTGCCACCTCTGCAGAAGATCGAATCCTTGTGGTGGGGGCCACCAACCGACCTCAGGAGATTGATGAAGCCGCTCGACGTCGCCTGGCCAAGCGACTCTACATACCTCTCCCAGAGGCTGAGGCTCGCAGGCAGATAGTGACTAACCTCATGTCTCGTGAGAAAAGCCAGCTTGGAGCAGATGAGATGGAGAAAGTGGTGCTGGGCACGGAGGGGTTCTCGGGGGCCGATATGACACAGCTGTGTCGTGAGGCAGCACTCGGTCCCATCCGAAGCATTCGTCTTAGTGACATTGCTACCATCGCAGCAGAACAAGTGAGGCCTATACTGTACTGTGACTTTCAGGAGGCTCTTAAAACCGTTCGACCTAGTGTCTCTACTAAAGACCTTGAGCTTTATGAGGACTGGAACAAGACTTTTGGCTGTGGCCGCTGAACAAATGTTTGATTGACAGTGAATTGTCTGATGCTGTTATATTTTATAAATATGCAGTTCTGTAAATAAGTGTTTGTTTTGTCAATTTTTATAATAATAAAAATATGCATTGTTAATATGACATCAAATCACAAATGTTTGCTGTTTTGTTTCCAAGTTTCACATGTATATATAAAGATATTAATAAATTCAGTATGGACATGACTCAAACTAGCGTTTTTGTTTCAGATTCATTTTGTTTTGGATCCATTGCCTCAAAATTAACATACCACAGTTGTGTGTTCCTGAAAGAGGTTGCATCACTATGTGGAGACGTAACCGTTTTCCCTGTAATACAGAGGAAATGTGCCAAGTTTGCAAAAAGGAACATACATGGGGTCTTGAGTTTGTTATTTCCTTCTGAATGCACTTATCCAAAGGGGAACTGTCAGCTAGTACAATGTTCTGCCAGCCCCACCTTCTGCGTTCACAGAATAAATTTAACGGTTGTCTATGTTTACCTGCGTTAGGTCCTGTAGATACAGAGCATTAAACACCTTAGGGCCAACTCTCCCATTGTGTTGTGTCTGGGTGAATGGATTTGGAGGGGAAGTTGGGCAATACTGCAGGCATTCTGCTTTTATGATAAGAGTTACCCACAGATCAGCTCTTGCAGTGCTCTTCCTGTCGCTAAGCCAATGTGGTCTTGGACCATGTCTAGTGAAGCAGGGGAATGGTTTTGTATGTAGGATGGAGTCTCAGATGTTAAAAACTCCTGTTGGTGTAAATTTTAGAGCTTTTTCAACTGGATATTAAGATTTTTTATAAAAGCAGTTAAATGTCTGAAGAAGAGTTGATGAAAACCAGCAGAACAGACATTTTTGAATCAAAATTAAGTTTTGGAGAGCTTTCTGACACCAACCATGAACCTTGTCTATGTTATATTCAGGGTTCCCACGGATCCTTGAAATCCTTGAAGGTTTGTGAATCTGAGGAAAAAAATTCAAGGCCCTGGGAAGTTTTTGAAAATTTACATACATAGATAAAGGTCATTGAAAGGGCTTGAATCTATTTTGTGCAAGAAGTGGGAAAAAAATCCATATTCCCTGTGTAGTGTAGAATAATATCATAAAATTTCTAGCCTTTTATGCACACGTGCTAAACTGTTTGCTTTAAATGCTTTTATCTTCTGTATGTGAATGTTGATTCATACCAAAATGCTTTTTTGCATAGTTGTGTTTGACAAATGAAAACGTCTCGGGTTACGTATGTAACTGCTGTTCCCTGAGAAGGGAACGAGGCGCTGCGTCTCCCTTGCCGTACTTCCTGGATCCCTGTAACGTCTTTGGCAATATTTCAGATAGCGATATACTTGTTGACTCCCGCATCACCCTGTTTTTGTCATTAAGCCTCACCATTGGTTGAATTTGATATACACATTCAGACGCACTTACCCCTGGAGGCTTCCCCAAAGTGTCACCGCAGTGACGCAGTGCGAGTTCCCTCGAAAGAGAACTATAACAATGTATCTTAAAAGGTAACACGATGTAACCTTGCTCTCACTTAAAATGTGTCCTCACATTTGAATTTGAGGGTATTGGACCTGGAAAGTCCTTGAAAGGTCCTTGAATTTGAAGCGGATGAAAGAGTGTTGATGGATGTAGAGGAGCATTGTGAAGCTTTAATTGTGTGGCCACAGATGGCATGTGGACTAAAGGTGCTGGTCCAGTGGTAAGGGAACTCACCCAGGCCAAATCATGAAGCAATGAATGATTTTTAACAAATGGTTTTGGTCAGGTTACAAATTTAATTTTCTGAATGTTAACATTATGCTGTGTGAGGTTTTGTTTAAAATCGCTTGGGTGATATATTTTGGGTGGTTTTCACTTCATTTGAGTAGAATTAATGTCTGTTCTGTTTGGGTTTTTTATTGCTCTGCATTAGCATTGCATATTTCTATTGTCAAAATACAATTGATATATGTTTGGAGTAAAAGACAAGGTTTGTAAACTGATGACTGCTGTCTTGAAAAATGATGCCTGTGATTGATTTGTTTGGTTCTTCCTTGCAACAGAAAAAAAATTTCTTACAAGAAATCAGGCTGAACTGTCAATGCATCTCAGAGTGAGAATGGGATTTTAAAGTCTAATTCTCTTGAGTCATCTTCATCTGCAGCAGAGGTGCTGGTTATAGATTGTGCTCACATGAAGTGAATTAGTCATGTAATTTTCATGAAACAATCTTAGAAAAACTGGAAGCTCATGAAAAAAGGGTGCCATTTATTTTTCATCTTTTTGTCAAGCGGCTTAATTAATATTTTAAGGATGTGCGATTGGCCGGAGTGCTGAAACTTTGTAAAATTAGCCAGCAGTGTAAGTAGTGAGTTTATCCCTGAGGAGAGGTGGAAGGCTGTGAGAACAGCAGGGGTTCCCCACTGCTGGACGGAGGACAGGCGTTCAGAATTCCTCTGGAAAATACAAGACCTTCTTACCACTTTACATCTAATATCAACCTTATTTAAATTGTATGGGTTTATTGATAATATCAAGCCTTTACATTTTTTGGGCAATAAACCTGAATTGATTTTTAAATGGCGAAAAGCAGTCTTAAAAATGGTTCAATAAAACTATTAAAAACGTGTGTAGATAAAATATAGGCCTACATATTGGTTGAAAACTAAAAGTAAATTTAAATTATAAATGTTGCCTTTGCAACAAAATTATTAACCTTAACGAAAAGTAAAGCAAAATAAAATAAGTAAGGAATAATTGACGACGGGATTAAAATTAAAAGAAAATAATGCACAACCAAGGTGGTAATGCGGCACAACGCAAGCGGAATAATGCACCTTGGGTGCAATATTTTCGAATAATTCAAAGAACCGGAGTCAATTATTTCGCTTATACCAAAGTTACCACAAACATTGACATTTGACAAGTTACACTGTAAAAAAGGTCTGTGGAAATTACAGTATTAATGGGTATTACTGGCAGCTGGCTGCCAGTAACTTACTGTAGATTTTACATTTGTGTTATTTACTGGCAACATTTTGTTCAAAGTTAAATGAACATGAAACATATTTTGACTTTATCTTCTACAGTAAGTTACTGGCAACCAGCTGCAAAATTACAGCAAATTTTTTATAGTATAGGTGTGCTGTTTACAGATAAATAATCAACACCTATGAAACATTTCTTAGCCAATCAGAAACAAGCATTCAACAGACCTGTGTTATAAATAAAACTTAAATAGACCCCTTCAAGGTTTGTAAACATTGAATGACTATCGGGTGCGCGCGCAGCATGGGGACAAACTGTTCAGATGTTGTATTTTTTTGTTTTTGAGATTCTGCATGAATCGCGAAAACTTAATGGAAGACCTGGTGCGATTTTCACAGCACGACGCAAGTAGGCATTTTTGAAAATACCTAATAATACGCAACTCAATCTGCTGTAATGACTTTTCTGACCCTGACATGCGCAGTGGGAACCGCCTGTGACGTGAACCGTGAAGGGGTCTATAGTGATATTAGTTTACAAACAAAACAACAAAACTAGAAAAAATGACAAATGCACATAGCAAAGTTACTAAAATTAAGTAAGAACTAAAAAAATAAAAGCTAATTCATAATAATAATAAAAATAGTAAAACTAAAATAACCCTGGTATGGTTCAATAAAGATTCTTTAACATCTGAAGTTAAATGGCTTCTTTAGATTATAAAATGGTAAGAAAGAAATGGTTTCTTATATGGCATCACTAGTCAAGCACCTTTATTTTTAAGAATGTAGTGGAAAAAAGGTTCTTCTGACAATAAAAAGATAGAAAGAAATGGCTTTTAAGAACCTTTGAAACCAAAAAACAAGGTTCCCACATGCATCTCTGTGAAGAACCTTTTAAAGGATCTTCATTATAAAGTCCCCCTGTAGTCAATAAATTCATCAGTTAAAGGGGACATTTCACAAGACTTTTTAAGATGTAAAATAAATCTTTGGTGTCCTTAGAGTACATATGTGAAGTTTTAGCTTAAAATACCATATAGATCATTTATTATAACATGTTTAAATTGCTACTTTGTAGGTGTGATCAAAAATGTGCATATTAATAGCATGTGTAAAAGTTTTTCACAGTAATTTCTTCATGCTTTAAAATATCTTGACTGTAACTCCACACCCTTGCTTCATTTAGTATTAGATCTATAAATATGTGAATTCGTCCCCGCTACTCTTTTGCACCACCTCGAGCCATAGATATATATGTACATAGATGCTACATTTATCAGTTTCATACACATAACTGCTCAGTCTGATTTCACATAATGAATATGTAAACTACAAATTCGCAGTACTATTTTTTAGCGCTAACAGGTTAGAGCAGTGGTCTTTCTTTACACTGTGTCGCCCCCCTTGTCCATGGTGCTCCCTTCATGCCCCCCCCCCCAAAGAAAATGTATGACATAAAACATTCCAAAACTTAAGAGTTGAATAAAAACAAAACATATTAAATTATTACATGTAGTGCTCTTGGTTAGCCTTAATTTTCTGAGGTTTAATTACACAGAATTTATGATAAATACTTAAAAAAAGCATTAATCTGGGGCCCCCCTGGCACCATCTCAGGGCCCCCAGTTTGAGAACCACTGGGTACGAGGATTCACACTGCAAGTGTAAGCAGCACAGAAATAAAGCTAAAGCAGGAGTTCTGCAATCATTTCAGCATTGAGTCTATGCGGCATCCATACATAATATCTATGGTTCAAACTACTAATCCACTCGTTCAAATGCCCGTGTGCTTGGTTACATGTTTGTGATATAGAAAAACCAATGTGATTTCAAACCATGGGAAAAGTAATTGTGATATTTAATAGCTCGTAATTACGCACTTGCTGATACTTAATTCTCCTTGGGTGCTCTGCGTTAAAATAATGAAATTTCACATTTCAATTTTAACATAATTAGTATAATGCAAATTAATTGTGGCAAATAAGATGTTGCTGAAATGTATAGATTATTATTTAAACCGAAACAAATTTCCATTGACAAGTTTGTAGATTTGGGATCTAACAGGGGAAAGTTAAATGGCCTCTGTTAATAGGCCAGTTAACAGCAATTGCTGATAATTTCAAAAATGGCCAGATATAAACTAGAATATCTGCCTATCATCACTTGGTAGACAATTTTAACATTTCTCTGAATAGGTGGAGTCTATTTGCGCTGTGCTATCATAAGTTGAAACGGAAAAGAGAAGTGAGATTTGGGATTGAGGTTGGTGCAGGGTGCTGGCCAGATTATTCCTCTCATGCAAATACACTCTCTCCACGGTTAGGTCCCAGTGAAGCGTGGGGGCTCTGCGTTGGCCACAGCTGCTTCCCGTTTCCACCCAATCACACAGCAGCCATCTGGACGCGCGTGTGTGTCGTTGCAAAAAGCTGATGGGCTCTTTGGTCAGGTTCACTCTTGTTCTCTAGATACTGTAGATCTGCTATCCTTTGGTTTACTCTATGTCCATTGGTCATTTTGCAAACTTGCAATGCCCAGTTTAGCCTCACTATGATTACTTTTGAGATTTTAGGAGACACCTGAGAAACTTATTTTCCTCCTTTGTTATTTCACTTGCATATGCCAATGGTATTTTAATCCTAATAAATTCATTTATTTAATTAAATTTATGTCATCAAGATCATTCATTTAATTTTATCCAGATATGTTTAGGGTCAATTGTGTCATCTTGCAAGTTGATATCTGTGACCGATAATCATTTAGCTCAGAGACATGAAAAAACATGATTATCCCAAACTTAAATCCCTTCTCTTCTGTATTATAATTAGTTATGCACCTATTTTAACACGCTTAAACAAAATCACAGGTCGAACAAATGTAAAATACATTTTATTCTAATCTTGCAAGCATATATATTCTAACATATATGTTCAAGAAAAATGATGTAAATTTGTACTGTTAAATAAAAACCAAGCATAAAAAAGATATGAAATAAAAACTTAAAAAGCACAAGGGTACAATATGCTCTGGGATACAGCTGTTTCCATATCATACATAACATTTGGGAGCATTTAAAAAATGTAAACACAAAATGGACAACTTGTGTTATAATTTCACTGTAATAAATTATAAAATAATATGCAATTGTTTAAACTGCTTAGATAATATAAAAATATGTATATTCAATATCAAGATGACAAAAATAATGGTTTTCAGTTTAGCAAACAGTTTAAACTCAGGGATTTGAGACATAAATAGAAACGAAGGCATTAACATCATTACTGTATCATAATCATGGTATAAATTGTATTATTTTTAGCATTACTATTATTTTGTCTTGAGGGCAGCTAACAGTGTTCATTTTTTATGTGAGATTGTGAATGTTGTACTTGAACTTTTTTAGTTACAGTAGGTATAGATACAATATTTTGTGAATGACAATTCAACTCACAACATTTTAAGAAAATAGACCAAACAGTAAAATATATAATGTATGTACACAGAATGTAGTTTCTGGGCTAATTGGGGAAAGGTAACTCAATCTAAACTAGCAAATACACCCCTCAATATTTATACAATGATAAATGAAAACATATGTACAAGTTGTCACTTTAACCCCCCCAATGTTCGAACCAAATCTACGCCCTTGTATGTACATATGTCCAAATCAATCAATGTGAAAAGAACTTAGAAATGTCAACAGTGTTCGGACTTTAAAATTTAAAACGTATAAAATGGGAAGATCACGTGTGAGTGTTTGACTCAGAAGCGATGCTCTCCGCGCGTGATGTGCGAAGAGAACTCATAGCGGTCCTGGCTGCGGTAACCGCACAAGTTGCACTCGAACGGATCTCGGAAACCATGGCAACCCATGTGGATGGTGTACATGACGTGGTCCAGGAACAAAACCCTGCAATGGACGCAGCGGTACGCCCTCACCTCTTCTCCTTCTCCGCTCAACACCTTAAAGCCTTCGGATGCTGCCAAACTCATCTCCATACCTGCTGCACGCAGGGCCTCGAAATGCCGCTGCTCTTCCTTAACCATGGACAGGCCTCCGTTACGCATGCCGGGGGCCATGTGATTGGTTAGGTAGATGAGACCGCCTGCGGCTGCTGCCCCGGCCGCTCGCTCCTCGTTGTTGCTCTCTGTGTCAGTGGAGTCCTGGCCGCTGTGGCTGGGGGAGCCGTCCTTCTCCACGGAGGCCGATTTGGACTTGGAGAGCAGAAGGAGGTGCTCAGCTGCGCTGTCTTTAGCTGACACGCCGTTGCCTTCAACCGATTGTGTCTTGCTGAGATTGTAGATGGGGCTGACCACCATGTCAGATCCAGGTGAAGTCTGAACCAGAGGTCGCAAGGACTCCGCTCCCAGGTAGCTAATGGCGCTGTTGATGGCCTGATCGATCACATGAGGCTGCATGAGTTCTCCAGAGCCGGCCTCAAATGAGAGCTCTGACAACCGATTCTCACCTGGGATATCAACGAAAAAAAGCAAAGGTTTTAAATGATCTGACTTCTATAAAAGGACATACAATCAAAATAAACTGACTATAGCAGAACAGGCCTTAAATAGTATCTAATCCTACTTAGGTCATATTAGTACTGGACCACATGTCTGTAATGGCTGCAAAAAAATCTAGTCATTACAGACCCTTAAGAATAGCATCCTTCACTTCCCTAAATTAGGAATTGCTGTTTTGGAAGTGTATGTTTTACCTGGCAGTTCATACTGCTTATCAAAGTTTTGCAGCATGTCTTTAAATGCTGTTTTTCCACTGTATTGAATAGCTTTGCAATGTATCCAGTTAAATTGTCAGTTAAGGAGCGCCATCAGATACTGTCCCGTTTATACAGGCGCTGCAGCTCCCCCTTGTGTTTTTTAATGAGATGTGCAATCATTGCGGTGATTTGAAATCATTGCGATGAGGTCAAACAATTGCGATAATACGATTATTTAATCACTGTGACAGCCTAATTCTGGTCATACTTTTTAAGGTCCAGTTATAACAATTAACGAACTATTAATATAGTCCTAATTACTGCTTATTAATACTTAGTAAAGTTGTTGTTTAGTTTAAGTATTAGTAGGAATTGGGTAGGATAAAGGATGTAGAATAAGGTTGTGCAGAATCAGGCATTAATATGTGCTTTGTAAGTACTAATAAACTGCCAATATCTCAATAATCTTAATGCTAATAACCAACCAGTTAATAGTGAGAATTAGAAACTACACTAGAGTGTTACCATTATTCTTACACCAAAGTATTTAAAGTGAGAAGGATACATAAAAAACTGGCATTTTAACCTTAGACTTAAAATGTTGATGTTAAATCCAGTATTGTATTATATATAATTAATCTAGTGTCTATACACAGTATTTAGTTCAATTACAGTATTTTTCGGTCTATAAGCCACGTTTTTTTTTCATAACTCAGCTGGTACCACGTCTTATAGTCAGGTGCGCCTTGTATGTCAATATTAATTAATATAGACATTTATGAGGCAAGAGACATCATTACCGTCTATAGCCGCGAGGGTCCGCCATATGCTGCTTCTGTTTTTATGTAATTCAATGGATTCAGTGATGTGAAATGTCGAGTATACGAACTTCACGCTAGTTGGCTTGTTCGGTTAATTTGGCCTATTTAACCTTCCAGGTAAGTTCTGTATGCTATTGTTTATCATTTAAATAACTGATAATATTACTTTAACGTACAGACGTCTATTCAGCTTACTGTTCTGTCTTGTTTAGTTGAATAACTTGCCTTTCCAGATTAAAAGTCTGTTCTTCGGCTTGGATTTTACACGATGTTATTTCGTCTTAATTACGCATTTTTAAATGATGGGTCTTATATTCCGATGTAGCTTATAGTCCGGAAAGTACGGTATATTAGAAGCAACTGGAATTAAATTAGAGTAATCCCTTACTTTACATTTTTAAGGAAAAAGTAATACAATTACAGTAACTAATTAGTAATGTTTTACAACCAACACGTACAGGTACCAATATGTACCTTTGAGGTACTAATATGCACTCTTTAGCAGTGGCATCTCATGACTGCTCATCCGAGGGGCGCAAATTCAAAATAAGTGTCATGTGTGTTGCTTGCGTTTTCAAAATAAGTGCCTGCTGCACACGGGTCAAAAACTTTTACGATAAAAGAGACACTCACTTTCACAAAATACACGCAAGACGCCCCCTTAACAGTAAACTCTGATTACACATAAGATTATGCGAGTATCTGGCAAACACTTCTCTTTTATCGTAAACCCTTTAGACGCATCTGCAGCAGGCACTTATTTTGACAAGACATGTGATGCAATAATAATGGGTAACACTTAACAATAATATTAGATTTTTTAACAGTTCTAAATACATTAGTAACAAAAAGCTATATTTTTTAAGATTTTATTTTGTTTAATGCCAATACAGTTAGTTCATTGTGCATTAAGTAATGTTAAAAGCTGTACAACTTTTTTCCAGCTTTTAGCCAAATTAATCTTGAATTTGGTTACATGTTGTTTTTGCCTAACTAACTTGTATGATGTATGATTTCCAATTATGTAAGCAAAGTAAACAGTGATTACAAATTTAATTTCATTTATTTATTAAATTTTCACGACAGCCCAAATTTTGTCTTGTTTTAGTCTAGACATCTGGGCTGTGTTTTGACGGCTATTAGACGTCTTTAAAAGAAAATTGCTTACTGGGATGTATTAGTAAGTGCTGAAATTAACATCAACTAAGATTAATAAAAGCTATTAAAGCATTGCTTATAGTTCATGTTAAATAATGTAGTTAATAAATGTTATCAAATTAAACCTTTTTTTGTAAAGAGCAACTAATATGTATGTATAATGTTAAGCATTTAATGGGCGTAATAAACAGTGACATTACGCTAATAGTGTTACAATTGCTACAAAAGATGCAATATAAAGATCAATATCACTGTATTAAAATCATGCCACAATCATACGAGCTCCCTATTGTTGCAATGTCTCTGTATAGTTTTTTCTATCTTTGTTTCATTCTTTTGTCAGAGCCTTAAAAATAAAACATGTTATGAGCATGTCCCCTAGAGTTGATCTAATTTGCAAAGTACCTTTGTACCAATAAGCGCCACAGTACGTACACATAAAAAGCAAACTTCAACTCTTACCCACAAACCTCTGTGGCATAGAGCTCTTACGCTTTGCTACATTGTTAGCTATCCTGTCTAGCACCAAGGCCCTCTCAGACGCAGGCATGTCCTCTCTCTGCTCATTCTGGCTGTTCTCTTCCTTCACTATGGGAAGCAAGACAAAGAAACCAGGCATAAGATTTAAATGCCCATGATGTGCCTTTAATCATGTTATGGCACATTTATGGCATACCTAATGAGTCCCCTGCCTTAAACTACTTATCTATATACTACTTATATATGTGTTGTTCTTCAATGACCCTGAAAACCTAAATATCAGTATTTATGCTGTGTCACCACAAAGAAATACCAGCATGCTGTTTGAGGGTAGTTGCACTTTCACTATCGACCTCAAAATTGCAGCGATTGTGGATTGTACTTTTTTGTACATTAAAAATAAAACTTATGTCATTTATTAACAAATAAAAAAAACAGAAACAAGACAGTTCCTTAAATTACATTTGAGCCATAAACTACGGGTCTCCGGGCAGCCACACTTCTATCTATATTATTAGTATTCAGTATGGTACCTCTAAATAGGTCAGCGAGTGTGCGTGTAAATGTGAGAGATAGTTTTAACCCTGTCATTTACAGACCTGTATAAATGCTATTCTGAAGGCCCATGCATTGCAGGTAGTTGTGACATCTCTCCTTGTGTTCCTCTAGTGAGCTCCGCTGCTTGTAACTGCGACCGCAATATGCACACTTATGAGGCTTTCCAACTGTCAAACAAAAACACTTTTATTATAAAACTTTTATCACATTTGAATCATTCATGGTTGTGTATGTGGTAAACAAGGCATGCATTACCTGAGTGAGTGCGCAGGTGACCAGTAAGGGCGTCTCTACGACGACAGGCATAGTTACATAGGTGGCATTTAAAGGGTTTTTCGCCCGAGTGCAGTTTGATGTGTCGGAGCAGGTTACCCTTCTGGGTGAAGGAGGCACCACACTGGTTACACTGGAATGGCCTCTCACCTAAAAAAATAAAGATAACACTTAACCTATGTGCATCTTGACATGGACCAAAAAAAAGTTAGACGACTTCTTTTTAACTATTCAGTACTTTTTAGTATATAATCATGGTGAGTGACTTAAGGTAAGATATAGTGCTCCCTAGAAAGTAAAGTAACAGTATACTGTATTTAAGTTAAGATATAACTAGAGATGCACCAATAACAGAGGCAGACACTGCTTGAGTATTTTAGTAACATTTTCCAAGCATCAAAGAGTGTTTGTCTTAGGGAAAAAATGACTTTACTTTACTAAAAAATAAAGCATAGAATCATACTGTGTATTCCTTTTATATTGCATATTAAAAGTGATTTAATACATAATTACATAAAAATTGTGTAAAAGTAAAAAATACTAGATGTTTAATGTACTTTAAAATTAAATATAAACCAAAAACTTATGAAATGTAGTTGAGTAAAAATTATGATGCTATGCTTTGCAAACACTGATAAAATACAAATACTTAAAATTTTACTTTTATGTAGAAAGTAAAAATACTTAAGTAGTGTCTGCCTTCGACCAATATATCCAATAATCGGTCGATAAAACCAATTTTTCATTGGAACGACCGATAGCCTAATCTCACGAATTTCTGTGGGAATTTTTTGCTAATTTTTCCGTAGCATTCTCACGGATCTGCACATTTTTCCGTGGCCCTGCTACGGACTGTCTTTTTTGTGGCATTCTCATGGATTGGTTACTCAACTGTTTTGTCCTATTTTCTTACCATTGTCACTTCGGTTTAGGGTTAGATTTACATGAAATGACATCCTTACCCAAACCCAACTCTAACCCCAACGCCAGGCGACAATTGATTAAAATTTTGAAAATATAAAAGAATAAAATAGTATAAACCAATAGTTAAAGTGATATACTAACGCAAGCACCATACAGTATCTAACCCTAAACCGAAGTGAAAATGGTTTGAAAATTGGAAAAAGCAGTTGAGTAACCAATCCGTGAGAATGCTACGGAAAAAGACAGTCCGTAGCAGGACTATCCCACAGAACTTTGTGAGATTACGTTGTTAAAAAATAGCCAATAGTCATGACCAATATATCCTGTCAATCAAAAGAGAACAGGAAAATACAATGAATCTGAGCTCTGTGTATAGAGAGTGTAAAGAAACATCACTAGTTTCCATGTTAATGGTCATTATGTGAATGAATAACATTCAGAAAACGTAATCTTTAGAATTTAGTTAATGCAAGTTAAAGTAAAACACCACCGTTTTTCAATATTTTACTATGTTCTTACCTCAACTTAGATGAATTAATACATACCTATCTTTTTTCAATGCATGCACTTATTCTTTGTACAGCACCTCGTGAATGTGTTAGCATTTAGCTTAGCCCCATTCATTCCTATGGCTCCAAACAAAAATTTTATTTTGTGCCACCATACTTACTTGTGTAACTACTCATGTAACAGTCTTTAAAAAGGGAAAACATGGGAGTGTTTGGCGGCTTTTAAATTCATCCCTGTTTGGATCCTAAGGAATGAATGGGGCTAGGCTAAATGCTAACACATTCACGATGCGGTGCACAAAGATTAAAAAGATAGGTATGTATTAATTCGTCTAAGTTGAGGTAAGAACATAGTAAAATATAAAAAACGGTGGTGTTTTACTTTAACATAACCACCAAACTATCAGCATCGGCAGATATCAGTCTGAATAATTGTCATCAGTGGGAAAATTTAATATCAGTGCATTTCTAGATATAACCCAAGCACACTTTGCATGCTAGATTATGAGACTTCAGCCTGGATTTCACAGTATAAACTGTGTTTAAATACTTTTCGGAAGCCCTGTACCTCTCTAATATGGTATGAAACTTGCATTTACAGGCAAATGTAAGAGCACAATAACTCACTGTAGTACTATTACAACACCTGTAGTTCTATCAAACTGTATTTCATTTGAACCTAAAATGTCAACTACAAATGGTCATGTAAGCTATATTGGTCCTCCGTATAGCAAAAGCACTCGCGTCTGTATCACTATTAAACTTTGAATGCAGGGTCACTGTCCTACACGGCACCGCCGCGCTATTACATCCACAACAACGCAGCGCCTCGCGCCAAAGCTCAATCAAACACGCCGGCGGCATCTCCGCTTCGCTCGTGCTGCCTGGCTCCACGCGCCGACTGGGGCCCTGATCGAACAAGAGGCTTTCAGAGTCTGCCTGCCATTTTCGTAATGCACCACTGCCTGGGTCAATTTGATCTGAAAATCTCATTTTTTCCTCTTCTTCAGCTCTAAAATAAGAGCGTGCCATCACAATGCAAATGCAGACCTCATTTAAATAAAGTGAAGGAAACACTTTGTGTTTGAGAGCCAGTCTTCCTGATCAGCGCCCCTGGAATAAACCAATATCCAGCTCCTCCGAATGTTGCGGCATTCTCTGAGAACGCTATTAATACGGCGCCCTCTTCAAAGGCCCTATAAAATAAGAGTCACCAGTGAAGCAGCAAAAAGACGGAAAAAGAAACTCATTAAAAAGGCATTTCAGGAGCGCGATACCTCCGGCGAATATTTGTATTTAAATAGGAAGCACTTCATTATATCTTTTATTGTGCGCTCTTTTCTGAATTTACATTAGCCCACTGTTCCTTTCTTCCATTTTGAGTTTCATTAGTTCGTCAAGTGCAGAAGTTAAATGCCTTTTTGAAAAATGTTCTCACCCACTGGTTTTGGGTTCATTACAATGGAATATCAATTTGAGAAATGGAGAAAATAACTAATGCTGAAATAATTGTAATTTAAGAAAGAGAGAGATAGAGAGAGAGAGACCTTTTCTTGGTTGGTTGTTGCTTTTGGACTGTTTTGTCTTCACAGCTGTCACAAGGGAAACTAAAAAACAAAATGCTTGGTTTTCTGTCTGCTTTCAAACCTCATTCCTCTATCCTTTCTTTAAAATGACAAAAACTGTCCATACATACAATTTGATCATGATGATATTAATAATAGGTTACAGTTTATTCAACAAACAACGGTTGCAACATAATTCAATGTTGTAAAACCAAAAATCTTACGGCATCACTGTGAACCATTTTGAACACTTTTATTTTTTAAATATTTTTCTCTTCATTCAAGTACACTCTCAGAAATAAAGGTACAAAAGCTGGGATGCTATCTTTTAAAAAGCTCCTAATATGTGCACAATGTAAGTACAGATACCTATACATTTGGTACCAATATGTACATTTAAAGTAATAATATGTGAGTGAAAGGGTACTGCTCTAATGACAGCTTGTGTACCTTTAATTCAAACCTAAACTAATAAACAACTTGTTTGCTCTGCTCTGCCTGGTGATGTATATAAAGGATGGTTACATATAAAACACATCCAGCTTCAACCTGCCCAGCCCTGCACCCTGTGAGCTTTAACTTTAATGTAGCCGTGCGTGATAGCATAAGGAGAGGAGAGTAGATGGCATGTGTGCTTACCCGTGTGACTTCGCTTGTGCACCATCAACACATTGGGCCCAATGCAAACTATCCCACAGATATCGCACTTCAGCTTGCCGTTGGGGAGGCGGATTCCCCCGGCCGTGGGGTAGACGGCCGGCTTGCTGTCAGGGCCTGTGTGGGAGCCGTTCACTTTGGCCCCCGAACCATCGAGCACGCGCAAGTCCTCGGCTGCACATTCCTCTTCCTCTCCATTCATCTCACAGGCCAGCCCGTTCTCCTCGTCACTCCGAGCCTCAACTTTTATATTGCAGGCTGGAAAAGAGGGTAGTGGGCCTGTTAAGTTTAGTGCTAGGCTGGGTGGTTACTTTATCTAACTGCACTGCTGTCTAGTGAATGCTCTACAGTACACAGTGCACTTGCAGAACAACTATTTTCTGTCATTTGTTTTGCTACACTCAACTTTTGATTATTAGTTTGTGTTGGATTGGGCAAAAACATCATTTACAGTTATTTGCTTACTGTGCAGTACATTCAAACTGTACATTACATCAGTTGTCCATGATCCATGATCATAATGTTTGCACTACACTCTTAAAAATAAAGGTGCTACAAAAGGTTCTTTCTTACCTTTTATACTCTAAATAACCTTTTTCCACCACAAAGAACCTTTAATAAAACAAAAATGTACCATATAGCCAAAAATGATTCTTCTATGCATTTACATTACATTATGCATTTGACAGACACTATTATCCAAAGTGACGTACAGTACAGTGCATTACAAGGTATACATTTTTTTTTCAATGTGAACCCACAACCTTTGCACTATTAACGCAATGCTCTACCTAAGCTATATAGGAACACAATGGTTAAAGGCTACATTGCTTAATTGACACTCAATTCTATGCCATTGTTCAGTCCTTCCAGAAAAACCCATTTTTTTGTGATTGTTGCGGTCAAAAAATCTTTGATCTTGCGGCACGTTTTCTTTAAAAATCTGATGGAATATGCGGGATATTTATGGAATTTTATGAGATGAAATTGCGGGAACTTGCAAACACTGCGAGTGTATGCTCTTTCAGTTGAGCTACATTGTGTTATTGCATTACAAATGTATACTACGCATTTGTGAAACATCCACATTATAATAAAGAATATTAACAGCAATTAAAGATGCAAAACCCTCTAAGTGCATCTGACATGTTTTCTTTTAAATACTTTTTTATCAGGCTGTTATGTCTAACTTTAGTCATTTTAAAGTTATTAATTAGTAATTGAAAATCCTTATTTTCGCAAATGTCATTGCATTAAAAACAAGTAACAAATTTTACTGTCTTTCATTGTAAACCTCTCTAATGTCGCTTTTCCATTGCATAGTACCCCACGGGTCAGGTCGTGTCAGCTTACCTTACCCTGGCTTGGTTAGCTTTTCCATTGAGTTTAGTAACATTTCAGAGTGGGAGGGATTATAGGCGTGTCGTTATATTTGTGCTGCCTACTGCTGTGACATCATACAAAAAGTGGAAGCGAGCATCATTGGGATGCAGTGTTTCCAATGCATTCATGATTTATTTGTCAGTCCGCCACAAAATCTAAATTGACCACCACAAATAAATGTTTTGACATTGCGTTTATCACCTCTGTGTCACAGTTTTTGTATAAATGCCTGTGGCGTCAGTCAAAGCGGTCCGCTAAGTTGCAAAAATGGCGTGCATGCAATGCACATCGCGGATGTGCCGCCACAAACTGCAAGGAAAACACTGGTATGGTGTTCCTGATTCTCAACCTGTGGATGTTTTTCACTGCTAAAAGGAAGTTTGGGAACTTTCAACAAGGCACAGAGGACAACAGGTTTGCTCGAGACAGCGCAAGCACGAAGGTAAAGCTAATCTTGCATTATAGCGATGCCGTTGGTAGTGACGATTCTCTCAGACCGATCAGTGATCTACAGTGTTTTCACATCACATTTTAGTATCAGCTTGAAACTTCAACCGAGGTGGTACTAAAAGAGTATTGGGTACTATGTACTGTACCCAGTGGAAAAGCCCCCAACAGTGAGCTGACCCTATGTAATGGAAAAGAGCCATAAGTACATACCGAAATTTCTGCAGTCACTTTTCACTGTCCTTTCTGAATAAATGTAAATGGCGGGAAAAATCGGTCAATATCCCAATTTATACTTGAATCTGATTGGCTGATGAACGTTCTGAGGTGTGCAATTATTTTCTGGGAAACGCACGGCGGACGTAGCTCCAGGCAGCTCTTTTGACTGCATTACAGTTCCATATCACTTCACATAGTTAACTGTAATAACGGACTAACAAAAACAACATGACAGACGATTTTCCGAGGTAATAACAGCGCTGTTTAGAGGCGCAGAGAGGTAACCTCGTTCACACAATCTCTCTCTCTCGCTTGCCCCCCTCTCTCTCTCTCTCTCTCTCTCTCTCTCTGTGTTTCTGTCGCTCTCGCTCTCGCTCTCTTTCTATTAACTTCATTAATAGCTGCATTAGAATGCCCTCAAGCCTCCATTGCCAGCTTTAAAACGACGTTTTGGAACAAGCAAAGAGCCGTTGGATGAGACGCGGAAGAAAAAGTCCTACTCACAATAGCGATTTAAGTACAAAAACCGGACAAATCCCTATAAATATATCATGTGATCGATGTCTTGAGGTGTGGTGACCGTAGTATAAGCGGAATAATTGACCTCGGGTGTGCATTATGTTTTTAATAATTCAATGGCCCCTCATCAATTAATCTTTACATATTCGGTGAACCTTCTTTTAACCGGGTAAAAAACTCTTGGACTGTGATGTGTGTGTGCTCATTCGATTTTTTTCTGTGCCTTTAGAGGACTTTGCTGAAAAATCTAAAGTATAAGATGCCGATGGATGGCTAAATATATTCAAATATATGAAAATCAACACTAAAAATAATTCAGTATACAAATAGAAGCAAGAGAAAAGATTGAGGACAATTTAGTGTGCATATATAACAATGACATAATTGCTGGGTTAAATTGTAAATGTTGCTCAAAATCATTTAGATTTAAAAATGTTTAAATGTGAATCGTACAAAATAATAAAAATATAGTATTCTGAAACAAAGTTTCAAAGTTGAAACCAATATGTAAAATAAGTGACTCTAACCGAAAAAAGTTGATAGTACTTTTAATCAATCCTGAACAAGCAGCTCAACACTGAATTGTTATTCAACTTTATGATCTTCTTTTCGGCTGCTTGCTCACAAATAAGGAAATCTAAACTCCAAAGCACCATCTCATTCACCATCACACTTCTCTGAAACAAATGACTGATAAACAGGAAACAGAGACACAGGAAGTGCTGTGAAACTGGGGACTCTCAGCGGTGTAAACCAGACCAATAAACCGTGGTAAACACATACATACACACACTCGCATACACCCCGAGAAGCATACACGTAAAATCAAGAAAGTCGAAAGTGTAAATGTGTGCTATTGTTCAGAATATAACCTCATAATTTAGATCATTGTTCAGATATCCGATAAGCACAATAAGGCGTTGAGCCCGTATCTAGACTCTTTTCGGACAGCATGAGTTAAGTGTTAAGGGCCTGTGGTTAGCATGATGTGGTGCCAGGCTGATTTCCTCATGCCCTCGACTCTGTTTGTACAGAGTTAAGAGGAAGAAGTAGAAATAATGAAATATGGGAATCTGAGGGAAAAGGGGAAGCTTTAACACCCGAGCTGGCCCAACCGAAAAAGGACAAGAGTTATGGAGAAGTAACAGAAAGGGAAGAACAGATAGGGAATTGTTAAGCACAACAAGTGAAACAGTTTTCTGTGTATAGACTATAGGGATCAGCAACCGAAGCACGTGATTGGTCTGGAGAGTACCAAAAAAAAAAAAAAAACAGTTGGGTTACAGTTAAGGTTGGTCAATAAGCACTGTTACATTAAACTTACTGTTTTTCTTAAATCTTTCTGGAATATCTTGAAATTATGAAATGATAAAAAATATTAAGTCTCAAAACTCATCACCAATGACTAAGAAAATAAATGCCAAACCAAGCAATGTAGGTGGAGAAAACTAAATACTGTAACCCTTATAAGAAACCAACTAAAATCTGTATTATAGTTTGTCTTTCATCTTAATGCATGTGCCGTGAACACTTCTCAGTAAACTATTGGTCTGGATTTGTACTTTGGTTTCTTAATAGTAATTCCTGTATTTTTTGCGATGTTTTCCAAATAGAAAAGTTTGTTGTCACAATCTTAATTTGTAAAATATAATAAAATGAATTCATCCCTCTTACTTTTAACTCTATGCCTCCTGGCTTGCAAATGAAATTCACATTGATTTTAACTGAGGTTTATATGGAAGTCGGTGTCTGAATGAATTACAGCACTTATTAGGAGATCATTATGTAAAACATAAAGTCAATACAGGAAAGCAGTCTTCCATCCACAGCCATATAAGGATGTATCTCTTCCTCTCACAACCACACAGATCCACTGACAAGCTTTCTGCTTATATGATATGATGATATAACTTGTGAGATGTGACCTGAGTTTGGCAGAGGGAACTACTGTTGGCTTGTTGTCATGATATAGTCTCTCATGGATCTTTTGGGGAAGTTGTGACTAAACTGGGGATGGGAAGAGGAGCTTTTACTTTGTATAACATTTGTCACACATCCTAATTTACTAGTTTTGGGAAGCAAGCGTTAAAAGCCACATACAAGGACAAACAAAAGAGCCGTACATAGCGCAGAACAGGGAAACCTCATGACTTAATCTCTCTAAAACATTACTACTTAATTGTATAATCAATTTTTTTTATATGTTTCATATCCAGAACAACTTAAGAGTGCATTAACTGTATCAGGTGTATTCCTGCAACAAACCGGGGTTAAATTGTTGCTCTTAATAAAATTGGGTTAGCAATAAAGTTGTAGTCAATATTGTAATAAAGGCGCTGAGAATAACTGTTAACCACAGCTCCACAATGTGTTTCAGCATGCATGTGCTTGTAAAGTGACCCCTGTTTTCGTTTACATTATTAGGAACTTGCTAGAGAAATTAGATGTTTGCCTCTGATATAGCAGCAGGGTAAAGGCCAGGCTATCTCCCTCTTAAACAAAAAAAGAGGAATTACATGATAGTCCCCTGCACCATAAAAACCATCACTTCACTTCACTGGAGACTGTGTTGTGACATGCAATGCTAATAAATATCATACAGTTTTACCAATGAGCTTGGACATACAAAGCCCATGTAAGCCGACATGAAAAGCAAAAGCTTTTACTAATAATGTACACATTCCTGATCTTATTGTGAACCATTTATCAATGTGTGTTTTCCAATGGTCTTCTCAATCAACTTTCATTTTCCCCTGATATCATATAGGCAGCACAGACTAATAGATAACACTAAGCAATATTCCAATAGATATTTCTGATCTGCCTCCATTCTTGAAATGTTCACCTGTATGAAGTCTGACACCATATGAAAAAATACTGTAGTATACTTAAATATTTACTATTGTAAACTGTAGCATACTGTAACATATTATAGTAATTTGTAGAAATTAAATTTGCATTAAATTGTAGTTTTTGTCCCATCACCTGGTTGCTGGGTTATTACAAATCGAAACGCTGGGACAAATATAAACATTTTCTTTGTTAATTTAACGCAACGGCTAGGTTGAAAATAACCAAGCATTTTTTTTAGAATGTACACTTTATTAAAATGAATGACAGTTATATTCAGTTATATATCAACTCTCCATTAAAAATTGGTTGTTTTGGGGTAAAATATGGATAAACCCAACTGCTTGGTTTAAATTAACCCAGAAAATATTTATGTTTTTACCCAACAGAGTTGGTGGTTTACCCAATAACAATCAAAACAGGTTAAATTAAAACCCAGCGAGTTGGGTTGATCCTTTTTTAACCACTGGGTACACTCAAAAAAATGCTGGGTTATTTTCAACAGTTTTCTGCTTATAGACTATAGGGATCAGCAACCGAAGCAATTGATTGGTCTGGAGAGTACAAAAAAAACAGTTGGGTTACAGTTACGGTTGGTCAATACGCACTGTTACATTGAAGTTACTGTTTTTCTGAAATCTTTCTGGAATATCTTGAAATGATGAAATGATAGAAAATATTACGTCTCAAAACTCATCACCAATGACTAAGAAAATAATGCCAAACCAAGCAATGTAGGTGGAGAAAACGAAATAACCCTTATAAGGCATTGTGTCAAAAAGGGACGACCCCCGCTGTTGGGTTAAATTTACCCAGAAAACATTTGACCCAATAATCGGTTGAAACAACCCACCATAGGTTAAATTAAAACCTAGCGGGTTGGGTTCATGCTTTTGGTTGAAAATAACCCAGCATTTTTTAAAGTCTTGTTTCAACCTATGTTTGGGTCAAATATAATAATTTTCTAGATTCATTTAGCCTTGATGGTACAGTACTGAGTTGGATGACCTGATATCTATCAAACAGGCTAATATCTGTTAACATCAGTGTTCACTCATCTCATCTAGTTCCTTTAGTATGTGGGATTCCCCAAAGATCTATCCTAAGCCCTCTTTTATTTTCACTTTACATGTTACCATTAGGCTCAATTTTCAATTTTATGCCGACGATACCCAATTGTATCTTCCTCTACATCCGGTCGACAAGTCCTGCTCTAAAATTATAGACTAAAAATGTTGGATGTCAGCAAACTTTCCTAAATTAGTCTAAAAACAGTTGTTTTATTTGGCCTATTGAGTTCTTCTTAATGCTTTGTTGTACAGCACTTTGGGCTGTCCTTGTGACAGTAGAAATGTGCTCTATGAATAGTAAACCAAAACAAAACCAAACCAATGGCTGGGATTGTCCATAGAGTATTTTTCCCAGACATGAGTTGAAACAACCCAGCATTTTTACAATGTGCTAAGTAAATTGTAATAATTACTTTCACGAGTTCGTATTAACATGCAATCATTAGGGAATGAAATAACGCATATTTGGCGTGCTGTCCGATAGGAGAGCTCCGAGCTCAGAATGTAAGCCCGAACCCAGAGTACCCTCTTTAACTGGGATAGATGTACTAGCTAAGAGTGAAGCGATGGG
This sequence comes from Misgurnus anguillicaudatus, assembly GCF_027580225.2. Taxonomy (NCBI): domain Eukaryota; kingdom Metazoa; phylum Chordata; class Actinopteri; order Cypriniformes; family Cobitidae; genus Misgurnus; species Misgurnus anguillicaudatus. The sequence continues at coordinate 12,013,631 of NC_073347.2, forward strand.
GTGGAGTAGGGAATCGTGGATGCTGCAAAAGCTGTCACTGGACAGAGGTGAGGGACGGGTATTAATAGACACTGATTAGTTGGATAACATGACCTTTCTCCTCCTGAACTTAGTTAAATAAACTTCAAATAGTAAGGGTTAAAAAACACTGTAGTGCCTAGAAATTGTACAACAGTTACTATAATAAATACTGAAATTTACCATAATATAAAATAGACTTCAAACAGTGATTGCCATAGCCGGAAGTGATCACTCTAATATTGATTAAATAATTACAGAATCAAAACTAGGTAATTTATGCTTTTACACACAAGAGCCTTCCATAACAATGCTTCATTTTATAAGCTGTAATGTAATAATGCATAAACATAAGCAAGTAGACAAGCGTAATCGCTTGTATTCCTGATATTCTCTGTCTTCCGGTAGTCACACGTGATGGTGCAGCACGCTGCAGTTCTGCACAGATAACTGCAACTCCTTTGATAGACTTCAGTCTTAATCAGAGAAGCAGTGATGCACTGTGAAGATATACAACTCACATCCTCTCTCACACTGCCTGATTAAATCTTTAGGGACTTCATACAGTCAGACATATGCACGCACACTCTGCTAGTGCAAGAGTTTAGTCTGCTTTTAAAATCTACTTCCTGGTTTCAGGATTAAACAGTATTACTTTTTTATACTTTATTCATTTGGTTGTTTTTTAAAGTCCTAAACGACATTAGAATCTGCTCTTATAGCCCTCAACATACTCAAAAATCTCACGGAGAGAAGCATCATTTGGTTTCAAATAACTGAAAGCTACTGTAATTGTCATGGTGAAGTGTTGGGAATGCCATTCTTGCAAAACAAATGTACATTTGTACAACTTACAAACACTTTGAGGCTCTGTTTTGTCATTCTGTACCCTCCATCTAATATCCCACATCTTTTACCAATACTATTTTCCTTTTCCCAGCTTATAAATTTTTTATCCAAGTGAAATTCACATTGATAGTAAGAGTTTATATAGTGTTATGTAGCACGCAGACCCGGTCTAGACTTGGGAGTGTACAAAATGTGTTATACACGTTCTAGTTAGCGCGCTATCTGCGTGTCACATCAAAATAAAGATATGAAAGTGCTATTTCTAACATTGTCACAATTGTTTGATGAGAGTACAGCATGACTTTGGAGATGCATTTGAATGCGGGTGGGTGTGTGGATGTGTGTGAATATCTTGGCAGTTGAAGTGAAAGTATGGCATATGTGCAGGTGCAGTCTTATGCACATGTTTGTGAGGGAGAGAGCGTGCTGCTTGCATGCGTTGCGATGTTGCGCCTATCTAGTATCAATCCTAAACATTTTATCTCCCTGAGTGTTGAAACTTGAGTTCTGGGCAAGTTCTTCTTAGGAAACTCTTGCACATCCTATTTCAATTTCCTCTAAGGTCTCTCTCTTTCTCTTTCTTTCTCTCTCTCTCTCTCTCTTTCTCTCCTTTCATTTTTGCAGTAGCTTCAAAGTGAGCATGTCACACATTAAGTCCAAGGAACTTTTGGAGGGGAAAATTCCAAACTATAATACATCAAGATTTTAAAGAGACCATCTGTTAACTTTTGCCTAGCCAAATTTATTCCCACCCATTTTTTATATTTTTTGCTTCTAGTTAACCCACTTTGCATTCACGCTTTTAACACTGTGGTTATTAACAGATTAGGTAATGTGAGTTTCTGTTAGTTAAATCTAGCAAGCATGACATCTTTTTAAAAAAATTACACTGTGTTATAGAATAAAGTAATTGTATTGCATTGTAATTCTAATTTCATATTTTCATTTTGGATCATCGTTTTCCTAATCTCTAGTAAGTGGGTTAGACTGTGATGCATGGCATAACTACACTACGATATGAGTCAGTGAACACGCAATGTATACGTGTATTAAACTAGCAATCTGCTGTTTACATCTCCAACAGTTTTCAGGAATCAGTGGGCATGAAGTATTACTTTACAGGAGAAAAATAATCAGTCACGCTAAAAGTTTTTCATTTAATATTTATTTTCCACCATGTGCTGCGATGAAAAATGTAAAAAGGCACAATCTTATGACAAAAGGTGAAACGCACTTCGTGAGTCGTGACATTATTAACTGTGGTTCACACGGCTGTGATCCAGCAGTGGTTTAGTATCCGGCATTTTTTAAGTTTTCTGTGTCAAGCCGAGCGTACGAGTGGGCTGCAGTTAAACTCAGAGCATCACATGTATCTTACTCTAGCTGTGGTGGGTAGTTATAATGAGGTAGTTGTGTGATAGTGTCCCAGCTTTGGCTGGTCTGACTCACCCAGTGGTTTGTCTGTGCGGTTGTTTTGGAGGCCTGTGCTGGCTGAGAGGTCCTCAGGAACTGGCATGGCCTCATCTTGGTCCTCTCCCCCATCATTGGCAGTAGGGCTGTCCCTTCCTGAGCAGAAAGTGGAGTAGTTACCAAAACAGATTCAGACCTGCCAGCTCTGTTAGTTTTTTTTATCACAGTGCAAAGAAATTTAAAGCTGATATGTTGTATTGGTAACATAATTTTCATGCATCCCGACAAGCCCTGACATACTGTAGCAACACTGGCCGAGCTGTCTGTTCCACCAATAGAAGTAAGAAGTTGATGGGAATGTTTTGCAAACCTGTTTGAATACGGTTATTTTTGCAATAACTTCTGGTGATGCTAGTGCCACAGAAATGACACACTGTGTCAAAAAGAGGACACAAAACTATACTAATATCTTGGTGCTTCAGGTTGTGACCACTAAATATATCTTTCCAGCTAATGTTATAAGTCTGGAGGCATCTATTATGCGTCATGTTTAAGTTTTAAAATTGACATGGCAAACAATGCACAAATGCTGACTGTTTTACTGCATTCAGACTGTGTTCCCTTTTCCATTTATTAATTTTCCTCTAAAAGTGTTTGTATTAAAACAGTCAATGCTAGGAAAGCAACTCTGGAGAATTTGAATAAGTGTTGTGAAATATTTCTTGCTTTAGTTGCAATAGGTTGTGACAGCAAAACTTTAAAAAAAATAAACCAATTAAAGTGGCTATAGTCCGCCACAGACTAGATTATACTTAATGTACAGATTTTTTTTATGTGCTTTTGTTTTATTGAGGCTGAAGTACAAGACAATGGTCCCAGTGCATCAGACAGACCTTTGCAGTTTTTATGTAGGCCATATTTGAAGAGCCAAAATAACTGTGGTATTTGAGTGTGTAAGACGAAGGACGTACCTGCTATCTGGGACATTTCCTGTGCCTCCTCAGTTTCCATCCTCTGCAGGTATTCTAACAAGAGAAAAAGAGAGTCATCAGCACATGATGCTTCAAATATACCCATAGAGAGCCGAGGTGGTGGGTGATTAAAGCAAAACGCCCTTTCTTTGTATATCTCCATCACCCCGGCAAGAACAGCCCCGTTCCTCCCGCATACGCCACTGTCTTCGACATTACATCACAAAGAACTACAGACATTTTCATTACCGGTCTGACAGACGGGGCCAACTGAGAGACTGCGCGCTGAACTACAGGACTGGGGATGGGGTGGATGGTCTCTAAAGGAGCAGGCTTTCAGACCACATTTGTTATTTATTGTTAATTTCCTACCACATAATCATCCAAAAATGCAAACTGACTGCCGCAAAATTAAGCAGAAAATTAGATGGCCCCGGGTCACGGAGGATGCGGGTGTTTGGCATAGGCAGCTGATTGGCGCCCGTGTTCATTCTAATTTACTGAGCATGCATGGGTGAACCCCACAGCTCAACTCTTTTTACATCACACACACACACACACATACAGAAATAAGAAGCGAGATATAAACGGAAATGCAGGTAATAATAAAGCTATATCTAAAACAAAATGTAAACGCATGATATAATGGAGAGGTTTCGGGGAAATAACTACAGTAAATGAGACTGAAATAGGACGAGCAAAGAATAGGACGAGAAGGAAAGGGAGGAAAAGAAGAAGTGTGAAGCCGAGGGCCAGTGCGAGGGGCCAGAATTATTTACGGAGAGTCGGTGGTGTGCACTTCCTCAGGCCAGGCCTGCATATCTGAGAAGTCACCAGCGCTCGTGGCCCCATTAATAATGTAGCGCTCACTTGGGCCCACAGCAGATGGGCACAACAGTCTCGGCCTTGCTGCCACTTCAAGACGCTAGGGCCAGGCGCCCGGCCTCACCAGTCACACAGGGAGAAGTGAAGCTCCTGAAAATAGCCGAACAAGCTGAAGAGAGCTCCTGGGAGAAGTGGAACGTAGGCCTTCCTGTTTTTAATGACAGATGGCTCCACACATTTGGAACAAATACTGGGAAACCAGCGGCCTGCCGTCTGTCGCAATGTCCTGGTCATCATGGGTTTTTGAACTCCTTGAAGACCAGTATGCACACTTGGTGTGCCTAACGTAAGATGCGTGACTGTGTTTGTGTGAAATCATGAGGGCTTAAAACGGTTGTGGGTTGAGCACTCAGCATACTTTGTTTAAACTTAGCAAACTCCATATTTAAATCCATATTCTTGCTATTACTGTTTAGGTGGTTTTTGTACAACCCTTCTCTACATTATTAAAGCTATTGCTTATTGACAAAAAAATCATTGACGTTCTTAAATTAACGTTAAAAACAAATTACTAAGATCAGGGGCGTCATGCACTAATTTTTTTAAGGGGTCACAGGGTGCACAGCTCATTTGAAGACAATCTTTTTCATTGCACCCATTTACATTTCTAACAATCTGAGCCCCCCTGCCTTCATGTAAAAACTACCAAAATAAACGTATTTACATATATGTCAAATACTTATATCAATTAATTCAATCAGAATAATAACATCTGAAATGTCTTTTTTGTTGTTTATTTACATTCCGTTTAATGTTTAACCGTGTCATTACTGCATTTGCACAACACATGCGTTGCTATAAAATTATATCATTTTAAATAATTATAGCTTTAAACAATGAAAATTACATAAGCAACAATCACGTGATTGATTTTAATGTTCAAAAATGATTTTAAAAATATGTTTATATAAAATTAGAGGAACGCATTTTTTAACTTAATTTTACCTCATGTGAGCATGTGAGTCCGTGCCCTCGTGAACTCTGCCGTTGTACCAAGACGAATAGAAATCTAATATAACGTGGAGACTGTCACACTTTGAACAATACATTTTTACACAGCGGAGGTTTACACTGCACATTACCGTACTGGGGTTTGGAAATGTTATAAGCGTTTCTGAAGACATTTAAAATCTTTAGATAGCAAAACGCAGCAGCGAGGAGCCCGCGACCGCGCTCAGATGCTGATGACGTCTGCGACTGCGCTGTTGTGTCTGCAGCGCCTGCCGCATGGATACTAAACCCTATAAAAACGGCGAAAATCTCTGAAAAGTGACAAGGATGCAGCACGAAATTGATAATATTGTGCATATTAAACAGATAAAAAGACAATCAACTGATTAATGGACGCTTCTTTGATTTGAAGGTTGCATGCAAAATCCATTTGGTTCAACTGGCATGACGCCTGACTAAGATTATTACTAGTTTTGTTATAAAGCCTATAGAAGGCTTTACACTCCTATAGAAGAAAAAGTGTGACATTTTGCAAGCAAACAGCAGATTAGGATCATATACTCATATCTTTACATGCACATCAACAACTTTGTCTTAAATGGGACATCAACGGTCTGCAGCACTTCACAGATTTGGCCTCTTTCAGAGACAAAACCTTTGAAGGACATCAACTGCTTATGGTCAATTAAAACATATTTCAGAGGTGTAACAAAAGGGGGGTTGATACTTTCTAACGGCTGTATCTTTCCATATAGAGTAATGGCATACAGGCTTTGATGCTTTTTTAAAGCTGATGGTTGAGGTTATTCGGGGTTGGGGTTAGCTGCAGCAAAAATGCACCATAGTATATATGACATTTTCCTCATCTGCTTTTGATTGCTCATGCACCTCACACCACAAACTAACCATTCTGTATCTGTCCTCTTATGGGTTCATGCATCGTTCTTTTCATATGCATCTGTACTGAGAAACAAGAACAGGCCCTATGGAGATGTGTAGTGTATGTGTGTTTTGAGTGGGTAGCGGTATTCCCCTGCGCCCCCTTTTCTTAGCAGATGTGTGGGGGGAAATAGTGATGGTGCAGACAAAGACGGAAAAGGAAAAGTAAAAAATACTCTTCAATGATGAATCGTAAGAAGTTTCTTCATAACTCCATATATAATATATGTTGCTAATGGAATATGTAGAGACATACGCCTCATTGTGACCTCTGACTCCTGGGGGCTTCAGATTAGGGGCTTACCGAGTATTAGTTTAGTTTTAACACATGTTATCTGTACTTTGTGATGCTCTGATTGTTCATGTACTTTAATCCGCCTAAAAAATAAATGTGTTTTTATCTTAACTGTTATCTCAGTTTAGTTTGCTACAATTTGTGCTTTGCTTGTCAAACCTCAGTATGTATTTAGACAAGAGGACATTTGGTCACGGTAAAGGCAGGAGATTAGCATAGTCAAGCATATTATCTTAGCGGCAGGAAGAGCTCTGTGGGTTTCAAACACACTTACTTGTGTGTGTGCGTGTGTGCATGTGTGAAAAGACAGGGAGTGTAAAGGGTATGAAAACAGATCTACGTGTTAAAAAAAGTTTCAGAGATGGGTGGAGACTCAATGCTGCAAAACCGTTAAACAGACAAAATGCCATAGCTGCATTCAGACCCATGCAAAGGTGAGTATGACTTAACTAAAGGATTACTTGCTGCAAGTGCAGTTTCATCATTTGACTCAGAGATGTTTACATAAATCTTCTGTATGGTGCCGGTGGAGTTTTTTGATTTTGCATAAAATGAGGTGTATTCTGATGCAAAACAAATCCAGTATATGTTTGAAATTATAAATATAAAATAAAGTCAAATGAAATATTTCCTAATCTTTAGATATGGTTATATTTATTATTTGTGTAAATAGAACATTCACAAAACATTTCTGATCTGTTAATATACATTTTGTCTTTCAGCTAACATCTGATTCTAAACTGAATAAAAAATATATCATCATTTAGTCCTTCTTTTGCTTATTATTATTTTTTATATTAATATTTATCTAATGTAATAGTGTTTATTGTGGACTCGTGAAGAATTCCTTATATACTTAGGTCCACACATGTACTTACTTGATATATATTTTCCATACTTTGCCACTTATAAACTAATTAAATGATCTTTGCTTTACAAACAATTATTTTTCTATTGTGTTCAGCAGCTGTCTATAGTAATAAACTTGATAAAAATATATTACAAATATATATTCAATACCTGACCTCCTTGAATTTATCTTAACAATATTTGTCATTACCTATTTTATGTCATGTCCACATGTACACTGAAACACTTTATAAAATAATAGTATAAATAAAATAGCATATTGGATAATATTGTTTTTAGCTACATTTTAACAAAAATAAGTATTTCTAATTAGGAGAGTTTCTTCTCTAAGTTGAATTTTTTTAACACTTTTACTTTTGTTTAAGACTTTTGTAAAATAGGACATCTATTGACTGACCCGTCTTGCATCAATGTGAATTTCATAACATGTGAGTGTGTAAGATGGAGTGATTGCTATCTGTCAAAGATGATGTGCAGGAACTGCTGGGGCTTTCACAGAAATAAAGAAGCACACTTTATAATCCTCATTCACACTGGCCACATTTCACTACACTGACAAGAGTGTAATTTTATTCACTTCATAATTTTCTATTTGGGTACAATATGCTTTACACATTAAGTGCTTGAAACAAAGTGCAATAGAAGTTGTCATAAAAAAGAATGGTAAATAGAATAAAATATTATTTTTGGTGCATGTTTGCTGTTTGTGCAAAACATTTTTATTTATTTAAAGTAAAATACATCAAAAGTTTTTTTAACACATAAGGTGAGGTCTGTTAATACATGTAACGAATAGGTTATTGTTGTCAGCTACTTTGCCTTTAAATGGATAGGCATTTTAAATTGGTTATCATTCGTTCCCTATTCCTGTCTCCTTTATCATTCGAAAAGTTTATGATAAATTTATTTATGATCAGTTATTTATTTTAAATAAATGTGAGAAGTGTTTTCATATCTGGTCCGCGGTATTTTTACACAATCGCTTCATACAACTTCTCATCTGTTGCTCCATCTGAGCACAGGAAGCAAAGAAGCAAACTAAAGACGAGGTCGCCTTACGCATCCACATCAGGGGAAAAAATGAATAAAAAACCCAAAAGAAACTTTAATACGTGTAAGTCATTTTCAATTGTATTAAATTGAGAAAATATTAAAACCACTGCTGAAAAAAATAACATTTATAGTTGAATGAGGAAAAGTAATTTATCTTTTTTATACAGGTAAAATGTTGATTATATTAAAACGAAATTAAAATAAACTTTTAATTTAAATTTTAAGCGCAAATTGGGCCAACCAAAAGTTCAAATGCTAAAAAATGAGGAATTGTCATGTTGAGCAACAGGTGCGTATCGAAAAACGATTATGAAAGTAAATGATAAAATTGTGTTTATACGAAAAATTCGCCACATTTAATTAAGAAACACATTATATGTTTTAAAACTTCATTACATTTGAAAAGAGTGAGAAAAATTCCAACTGGTTCCACATTTGGGACGTCGGGAAACTTTTTTCCATGTGGAAAACAGGAAAAAGAAGATGAGCCCCAAAACCGTATCAAATTTATTTAAAACTCAAGAAAATGTAAAGAAAACTTTACTTAAAGATTAACTCATAAATTAAGCTTAAGCGCGAAACGAACACGCCTGTCGACATTCGCGCGAGTGCGCGCCTGAGAGGATTGACGAGGCGCTCTTGCACCTGCTGCTCAGTTTAGGACCCAAAATTTCCATTACGCCTGTTCTTCTTGCTTTCACGGAGACCAGTTGTGCTCCTTTATGAACTTTTTAACGTCAAATGTATACTATCTGTCAGTTGTAAAACACTGAGAATGAATGTACCTGCTATTCCTTGAGTTTGCAGTATGAAGCTCTTCCAGCTGTCCCCCGCCGCTCCATGCGCACAACTTCTCAGTGGCGCATAGGCAGCAGCCTGGATCTCTGCGCGCGGTCCCTCCCCTCTCCACTGCACTTCCTCCTTCCAGCCCAGCATTGCTGTGTCTATGGGCTCGTACGACACATCTTGCAAGCTTTTATTCCAGAGGCCGAATTTGTTGGGGGATTCGATGCAGCAGACCTTGGCACTTCGCTTTGTACTGTGCCAATAAAAGCTGACACCCAGTAGACCATCACTGGCAGCCATGCATGAGATGGGATGAGATAGTTAGGAGAGTGGACCCATCATCATCTTATTTATTTATTTATCTCTCCCTCTCTCTCTCAGTGGGTCTCTTGTTAAATGTGCTTGATATTATGTCATCTGTTTAATAATACCTTACTTAAATAAAAAATCAAATTAAATATTTTTAAATGAAAAATAGAAAAGTGGGCCACTTACAGCGTTTCGTTAATTAACTGACCAAAGGACATTGACAGAAGCTTTTACGCAAAACGACCGATTCAAGCTATACATTTCATCACTATGCATGCAACAGCTTCCAGGAATTAAACCCATGACCTTTGCATTTTTAACATAATGCTTAACTTAGTGAGCTGATGGATCTTACAAAGAGATGTCTCCCACTTTAAGTAATGTGCGTCATCTTTAAGATTACTATAAGCCCCTCGGTGTTTATGTGGTTTATGTGGAAATCTTTGCAAAAGCAGCACCTGCTAGTTTATTAACCATGAATGGCACATAATTGATATGTTATCTAGTAGGATTTCAAGTAGGTTTATTGAAAACTACATACTTTATTGACCAAAACTGATCAGATAAAACATATTCTGTATACTTTTTACTGTCATGTAGTTTAATTTTCAGAGGAAAAGCAGACTATAAAGCAAATGCTTGAGACACACAGCACTTTGTTATACTGTATAGCAGTGGTGTAGTGCAGGGTATACGCAGGTATACGGAGTATACCCACTTCTTTATTTGGTGGCATGGGGTATACCCACTTCTACTTTTAAAAAATGGGGGCATAACTTAAGAGTATACCCACGTATCCAGGCACCACTACACTAGTGCTGTACAGCAATAAATTGCCTGTTTCTGTTCAATTTATTTTATTCAAGTTTATTATTTTACCTGTTGGTGCAGTGCCTGTTAACTGTTTTACCTTTTAAGGTGCAATTAAAAATGTCATTTATTGAAACACAAAATGTGGCATGGAAACTGACCTGCTCAATATTTCCAGTATTACTTTATTGATATATCTTTAGACATAGCCTAGATAAACTAAAAAAAAAAACATACTACCAATCATCCAAAGAGACATAATTTTTTCATGAATATTTATAGAAATAGTCAATAAATAATGAGTTAGAAAGCAATTTTGACGGAAACAAATAGGGTCATTTCATTCCCATATTTTGTCATAATATTCTAATGACGTTTCCAGATCAGTGCTTAGTATAATAAACAGGAGTCCGTTTTGCTTCCAGTGATCCAGTCTGACCGGTCAGGTGGCCATATCTCAGGAGCTTCTGTTGCAGGCTGGGAGGTGCTGAGTCATGTACAGTAGGAGGCCACTCTTATCTCCACTCTCCAGGAGAACTTCTGGCAGTTGGGTGTGGGGTGAAACGGGAACCTTGGATGATCTTGGCCTTTTTTTCACAGGACAACTTATTGTTTGTGTAAGGTAATTTACAGCTTTTGCAAAATGCCTTCTTCATGTTATCAAGATAAATAGAGTTTAAACTGTCTGTGACATTACAATGGGACAGTCTGATCTCCAAAGACTGAGAGTTGAGGGAATATAGTGTGACTCAGCAAACTGTAGTATAAACGCCGGTCAGCAGAGCAGAGAGGGGGCTTACAAGATACAAGTTATGAGGTTACCACGGTAAACCTGCACAGACGTTTGGACTTTTAGGAGAATGTGCATCCTGCCAAACTCATTAATACTATAGACTGTAAAAAGTTGGATCAACTTAAAAAATTACTTTAATTGGTGAAACTTAAAAATGTTTTTTCAACTTAAATTTTTAACAGTGAATAATAGTAGGAATAAATAAAATAGCATATTGGATAATATTGTTTTTAGCTACATTTTAACAAAAATAAGTATTTCTAATTAGGAGAGTTTCTTCTCTAAGTTGAATTTTTTTAACACTTTTACTTTTGTTTAAGACTTTTGTAAAATAGGACATCTATTGACTGACCCGTCTTGCATCAATGTGAATTTCATAACATGTGAGTGTGTAAGATGGAGTGATTGCTATCTGTCAAAGATGATGTGCAGGAACTGCTGGGGCTTTCACAGAAATAAAGAAGCACACTTTATAATCCTCATTCACACTGGCCACATTTCACTACACTGACAAGAGTGTAATTTTATTCACTTCATAATTTTCTATTTGGGTACAATATGCTTTACACATTAAGTGCTTGAAACAAAGTGCAATAGAAGTTGTCATAAAAAAGAATGGTAAATAGAATAAAATATTATTTTTGGTGCATGTTTGCTGTTTGTGCAAAACATTTTTATTTATTTAAAGTAAAATACATCAAAAGTTTTTTTAACACATAAGGTGAGGTCTGTTAATACATGTAACGAATAGGTTATTGTTGTCAGCTACTTTGCCTTTAAATGGATAGGCATTTTAAATTGGTTATCATTCGTTCCCTATTCCTGTCTCCTTTATCATTCGAAAAGTTTATGATAAATTTATTTATGATCAGTTATTTATTTTAAATAAATGTGAGAAGTGTTTTCATATCTGGTCCGCGGTATTTTTACACAATCGCTTCATACAACTTCTCATCTGTTGCTCCATCTGAGCACAGGAAGCAAAGAAGCAAACTAAAGACGAGGTCGCCTTACGCATCCACATCAGGGGAAAAAATGAATAAAAAACCCAAAAGAAACTTTAATACGTGTAAGTCATTTTCAATTGTATTAAATTGAGAAAATATTAAAACCACTGCTGAAAAAAATAACATTTATAGTTGAATGAGGAAAAGTAATTTATCTTTTTTATACAGGTAAAATGTTGATTATATTAAAACGAAATTAAAATAAACTTTTAATTTAAATTTTAAGCGCAAATTGGGCCAACCAAAAGTTCAAATGCTAAAAAATGAGGAATTGTCATGTTGAGCAACAGGTGCGTATCGAAAAACGATTATGAAAGTAAATGATAAAATTGTGTTTATACGAAAAATTCGCCACATTTAATTAAGAAACACATTATATGTTTTAAAACTTCATTACATTTGAAAAGAGTGAGAAAAATTCCAACTGGTTCCACATTTGGGACGTCGGGAAACTTTTTTCCATGTGGAAAACAGGAAAAAGAAGATGAGCCCCAAAACCGTATCAAATTTATTTAAAACTCAAGAAAATGTAAAGAAAACTTTACTTAAAGATTAACTCATAAATTAAGCTTAAGCGCGAAACGAACACGCCTGTCGACATTCGCGCGAGTGCGCGCCTGAGAGGATTGACGAGGCGCTCTTGCACCTGCTGCTCAGTTTAGGACCCAAAATTTCCATTACGCCTGTTCTTCTTGCTTTCACGGAGACCAGTTGTGCTCCTTTATGAACTTTTTAACGTCAAATGTATACTATCTGTCAGTTGTAAAACACTGAGAATGAATGTACCTGCTATTCCTTGAGTTTGCAGTATGAAGCTCTTCCAGCTGTCCCCCGCCGCTCCATGCGCACAACTTCTCAGTGGCGCATAGGCAGCAGCCTGGATCTCTGCGCGCGGTCCCTCCCCTCTCCACTGCACTTCCTCCTTCCAGCCCAGCATTGCTGTGTCTATGGGCTCGTACGACACATCTTGCAAGCTTTTATTCCAGAGGCCGAATTTGCTGGGGGATTCGATGCAGCAGACCTTGGCACTTCGCTTTGTACTGTGCCAATAAAAGCTGACACCCAGTAGACCATCACTGGCAGCCATGCATGAGATGGGATGAGATAGTTAGGAGAGTGGACCCATCATCATCTTATTTATTTATTTATCTCTCCCTCTCTCTCTCAGTGGGTCTCTTGTTAAATGTGCTTGATATTATGTCATCTGTTTAATAATACCTTACTTAAATAAAAAATCAAATTAAATCTTTTTAAATGAAAAATAGAAAAGTGGGCCACTTACAGCGTTTCGTTAATTAACTGACCAAAGGACATTGACAGAAGCTTTTACGCAAAACGACCGATTCAAGCTATACATTTCATCACTATGCATGCAACAGCTTCCAGGAATTAAACCCATGACCTTTGCATTTTTAACATAATGCTTAACTTAGTGAGCTGATGGATCTTACAAAGAGATGTCTCCCACTTTAAGTAATGTGCGTCATCTTTAAGATTACTATAAGCCCCTCGGTGTTTATGTGGTTTATGTGGAAATCTTTGCAAAAGCAGCACCTGCTAGTTTATTAACCATGAATGGCACATAATTGATATGTTATCTAGTAGGATTTCAAGTAGGTTTATTGAAAACTACATACTTTATTGAACAAAACTGATCAGATAAAACATATTCTGTATACTTTTTACTGTCATGTAGTTTAATTTTCAGAGGAAAAGCAGACTATAAAGCAAATGCTTGAGACACACAGCACTTTGTTATACTGTATAGCAGTGGCGTAGTGCAGGGTATACGCAGGGTATACACAGTATACCCACTTCTTTATTTGATGGCATGGGGTATACCCACTTCTACTTTTAAAAAATGGGGGCATAACTTAAGAGTATACCCACGTATCCAGGCACCACTACACTAGTGCTGTACAGCAATAAATTGCCTGTTTCTGTCCAATTTATTTTATTCAAGTTTATTATTTTACCTGTTGGTGCAGTGCCTGTTACCTGTTTTACCTTTGAAAGTGCAATTAAAAATGTCATTATATTGAAACACAAAATGTGGCATGGAAACTGACCTGCTCAATATTTCCAGTATTACTTTATTGATATATCTTTAGACATAACCTAGATAAACAAACAAAAAAAAAACATACTACCAATCATCCAAATTTTTTTCATGAATATTTATAGAAATAGTCAATAAATAATGAGTTAGAAAGCAATTTTGACGGAAACAAATAGGGTCATTTCATTCCCATATTTTGTCATAATATTCTAATGACGTTTCCAGATCAGTGCTTAGTATAATAAACAGGAGTCCGTTTTGCTTCCAGTGATCCAGTCTGACCGGTCAGGTGGCCATATCTCAGGAGCTTCTGTTGCAGGCTGGGAGGTGCTGAGTCATGTACAGTAGGAGGCCACTCTTATCTCCACTCTCCAGGAGAACTTCTGGCAGTTGGGTGTGGGGTGAAACGGGAACCTTGGATGATCTTGGCCTTTTTTTCACAGGACAACTTATTGTTTGTGTAAGGTAATTTACAGCTTTTGCAAAATGCCTTCTTCATGTTATCAAGATAAATAGAGTTTAAACTGTCTGTGACATTACAATGGGACAGTCTGATCTCCAAAGACTGAGAGTTGAGGGAATATAGTGTGACTCAGCAAACTGTAGCATAAACGCCGGTCAGCAGAGCAGAGAGGGGGCTTACAAGATACAAGTTATGGTTACCACGGTAAACCTGCACAGACGTTTGGACTTTTAGGAGAATGTGCATCCTGCCAAACTCATTAATACTATAGACTGTAAAAAGTTGGATCAACTTAAAAAATTACTTAGTTTTTTCAACTTAAATTTTTAACAGTGAAAATAAATGTAAGGTTTTTTATCCAACTTTTCACTTTTACATCTAAACTAAACTAAATCTGTCTTTATATTAAATTGTATTAAAGTTATATAAAAAAATATATATTTTTAAAAAAATTTCCCTTTGAGGACAAGAGCAATAAAAAACACATAAAGACATCATAGTTCAAAATATTGCATTTCATCAAAAAGCATTGTAAAAAAAATGCAGCATGAAGTTAAAACAACTTAATTTTGCACTTCAATTCAACCTACTTTTTAAGTATTAACGTGTGATAAGTTGACATAACTTATAAAAACAAGTTGAAATTGTTTAGTTTGATAAGTTAAATTAACATAAAAATATACGTTGATATGATATAATATTTTGCAGCGAGATATAGCACAGTTGATACGTATATTAATGAGTGTTTGTTTGACAGAAATGTACAGTGGCCACAAAAAATATTACTATTATTTCTATTTAACCTATTAATGCAATTGAATTAGACAACACATACAAGATTAAATCACAGGGCATATTAAAGAAATATGAAGTTGAAAAAAATTTGTTAACTGACATTTAAAATTATAAAGCTATACATTTACTTAAAAATAGAAAATACAATTTAAAATAAAATTATCTGTATGCTTTTAGACAACAAAAAAGGCAAATCTTTAGCTTGTGCCTCTGAAGGTTAGACCCAATCGTATAGGTTAACCATCAGTGTTATATTAAAAAATTAATAGGATTCATAATAAAGCAGTTATCACATTTTAAAAGTAAAGTATAAAATGATGGATTCTTACAGAAATTGAATAAAATAAAAAGTTTGTTTAGATGAAATGTTTGGCATGGCAACAAAATGTATTTGAAAAGAAAATTAACACACACATTAAATTATTACGTAAACGCAGTACAATTTTCATCTTATATGTGCTAAATCTTATGCAAAATTTGGATTTTCTTTTAAATGGTGTAGTATGAACAAAATGATTACACTGACTGACTATTAAGCACAGAGAAAAAAAACTATTAAATGTATTATCTAACGTCATCCAGTGTTTTATCCTGTATAGCAGTGAGTAAAAGAACAGAGACATCGGCTTATTGCTTATTTCATGGACCCTTAAGCAGCTTTTACACCCTCCAATTTAGCACCTTAACAACATGTAATCCATAATTTGTTTAACTATCTAAATAAACGGGAGATGTTCAAGATAGGTAATCACATTAATATAGTGTATTAAAATTCTTAATCTGGGGCTAAAAAATCTCACTTTCTTTGGGAATGCATTATGCAGGGGGATGTCAGAGTAAATTAAATTCCCCTCTGCACACTAAAGCATCAATTTCCTTATGGTAATTATCTGCAGGAATGGATGTGTCACTGGAGGGAGTCAGGCATGCTTGACATTTAGCCTCTTTATGTGGAAATGACGAAAAAAAATCTAAGCGGTGGGGGGAAATTAATCTCTCGGACGAGCGAGTATGGTGAAGACCTTAAAGGACTGTCACTGAATCAGTCATTATGTTTGTGACCCCATCTTGAAAATTGAGCCCGTGATTCAATGTAGACAAGAAAAATAGTGAGCTCAAGGAACTGAGAAGAGTGGGGAAAAGTTTCAGCTGAAGAAAGTATCACATATCTACAATTCGGGCACAGTGATTGGTTAAGATGGATGCTGTTTGATTCTACATGAGCAGTGACACCTGTGCTGGACAGAGGTTAAATGTCACACACTATGCCTGACCTCAATTGAGGTCCCAAATGTATGCATATCTGTATCTAAATGGTACCTACCTGTATTAGGACTTTTATAAAGAGTACTATCCCAAGATTTCATCTACTGTATCTATAAGCAGCAGTAAGCTATACTGTATCTAAGATATTTCACTGATTGTTGAATGTTTGTTTACTGTTTGGCAACATAAAATCATAATTGACCATATTTAGTTTTTTAATGCATGTCCCTGGTCTTGTGGATGATACCACAGATCCCTCTTTTTAGCCCCTCCCCTTCAACCACACAGCTCCATCCTGTCATGTAATGCTGACTTTTCACAGTCCAGTCACTTTTCAAAAGATTAAATCATGTCCTGTCCTACATTCATGAGAACATCCTGTGCCACCCCACACAGTTCTCAGACACATGGTCCAATTTAGTAATGCATACCTGCAACCATGACGCAGCAATATTACAAAATAATCAAAATGATGCCCTGTTACTTATGTACATTCTGTTACTGTAGATGAAATCCCATAACAATCCCACTTTAAATCCCATAATCCATTGCAAATGTTGCTTAACTGCGATCCTGCTTGAGGTCTTATATGTAGAGTAAATAAAGAGCTCAGATGCAAAAACCCTCTAAGTGCGTCTGACGTGTTTTTTTTGTAAACAAGCATTTTTTTGGTCAGGCTCTTATTAGTAATGTCACATTAATGGCAATGAAAATGCTATTAGTCATTCGTTAAAATGCCTTATTTTCACAAATGTCACTTTAGTCATTTCATGAGTAAATAACTAATTTGATTGTCTTTCGCTGCAAAACCCTCTAAGTGCATGCAAGCTTTTTTGTTAAAACCTTCATTTCTTTGGACAGGATGCAAAATCAGTAAAGATGCAACTACAAACATTGCAAATGATGAAAGTCAAAATGTAAAAATGAAGAAACTGAACCACACATTAGGGGACGCTGTGATGCATGTGGCTGTACTCACAAGGGATTCAACCTTAAATGTGATCCATGGTTGTTTCACATTCATCTTCCATCCGTGCACTTTGAGGTGTTTGCTGGAAAATCAATTTAGCATTTAATGGATTCTGCCAACAAACCAATATTTCTGAATGGCATAGACGGGATTAACCAAAACTTTTTCTTATGTATGATACATGCGGAGAGCATTCGGTTGACACTATCTCATTTTTGATAGGGGTGGCGTTTAGTGGCTTTTGCATCTGAGCATACCTGTCAACCCTCCTGGTTTTCCCTTGATTCTCCCGTATTTAACCATTCTATCCCTGCCGACCTCCTGCAGATTTGAGTTCCAACCCTGATAAAACCTCGCCTACCTGTAGTTTTCAGGTGACTCTTTAGACCTTGATTAGCTTGTTCCGGTGTGCTTGATTAGAGCTGGAGCTAAACTCTGCAGGACATCGGCACTCCAGGACCAACATTGCCTCCCCCTCCTTTAGATAATTTCCAGTTTTTCCCCGTTTTGTATCTTTCTATAAAAATGTTTGCTGCATTCACCTTTGGTAAAGCAGGCGGCAGTACATCTGTAACATATCACTCTTCACATGACACCCGCCAAAAAAACAAGAAGAATAGCTGTCAAAGAAGAAGGCTGTGTCCGAAACCCCCTACTTCCATGCTATGTAGTAGGCGAAAAGCAGTAGGCGAGACGAGTAATATGTCCTAATTCATAGTATTCCAAAAACAGTAGGCGAAAAGTATCTGGATGATCTTTGACTTCCGGCTAAAATCCCGAAGTGTTCAATCGATGGTCACTTTGCTACAATGTTGCCAGATGTACAATAATTATTGCATTTGTACCATAATTTTGACCTCTGTACAATATACGATCAATAATGAAAAAATCCCATAATGTACATTAACTTCAAATGGTCGTTGCAATCATAGGGGTTCTATACTGATCTATCTGTTGATCCTACGTCTCCCATCATAATTATGAGGAGAATGCATGTGTATAACACATGTCTTCTATCTCTTGAGTTTGACTAGAGGGGATACATCTATGGCCTAAATCTCATGAGATGTTGGGTTTAACCCTGGAGAACCCAAGAACCCTTCTCTTAGCATTAATTAACATTGGCCAAATTTCTCCCGTGGGTTCTCCAGGGTTAAAGTTAGGTTTAGGGGTAGGATTAAAACAGTGGAGCTGGCTCGATGAAATACAGCTACTACATAAATCTACAGCCAATCATCATTTTGAATGACTGTAACCCTCTCTTTCTTTTTCTTTTTCGAGTTGTTTTGACTCTCTGACTATAATGTACACTTAGTCATTTATACTGGGAAAATCTACAGCCTATCAAAAGTTGTTTGTCTAGATAAAATAGCTATATTCTGCACATTTGACTTGTGTACGATAATTTTCTTCCAAATACCATAATTTTGAGGTTCTGGTACGATACCTTGACATTTCCAATCTGGCAACACTGCTTTGTGAGGGGGGAGTTGGAGGGGGGAGTGGATATGGGGAGTTATTCAACAAAGAAGACAACGGAGGGGCGTTGTTTTATTTAAAAAATATCCAAACGTGTAAAAAATGCAGCATAAGGTTAAAACAACTTGGTAAATTTGTGAAAACAAGTTGAAATTGTTTAACCTCATTTTTTTAAGTTAAAGTAACACAAAAATATTTGTTGATTTGAAAAATGATGCATTTTTTTACAGTGATATGTACATCCTGGTTTTCTAATATCATTCCATGTTTAGTCTCATAGTTCAGAAAATTCAGAATTTACATGGGGTTTACGATGGGCTGAAGGTCACTAAAGAAAAAAACTCTTCAAACACTGAAACAAAAGAGACGTCTGAATCCTTTTTATTATAATACAGCCGTGGCCCCTAGATGGACGTTAGTTATCGGTTAACCACATCTTCATCTCTAAAAACCCCACAAAAAGGAATGATTCCCACCATATGGCTAACTGAAAAATGCCCAAAACAGTCAAAGAAAATGTTCACCGCCCCCCAAAAAATGATCTCGTTCTTTATTAATCTTAATGTCATTCCTTACAAGTATAATTTTCATTCTTTTGTGGAAAAATCTGCATACTTTTTTTTATAGTGACCACAGGTGTTGAAAACTCGCACAAGACCTCATGATAGTTCTTTGTGATGAGCAAACCAAAATCATAGTAATCTTTCCCTCCAGTGAGCTGTCTATTTTAAAACCATTTAGACCAGATGACTGATAACCCGACCAGTCCAACTTTTCGTGAAGATCATCTGGTTCATTAACAAAGAATAAATAAGAATTTGTTCATGAATTAAAAGAAGAAATATGGGTTTGACATGACAAAATTAATTATCCTTTTTTTAGGGTTCACTCTCAGAAATAAAGGTACAAAAGTTGTCACTGGGACAGTACCCTTTCAAAAAGGTACACATTTGTACCCAAAGAGTGCATTTTAGTACTTCAAAGGTACATATTGCATATTTGTACCTAAATGGTACATATAAGGGTACTGCCCAATGACAGCTTTGTACCTTGATTTTTGACAGTGTTGTAAACTATTCATTTAATGGCATGATTTCTGAACAAACCCAACCACCATCATTTCAAAGCATTCATGAAAATCTGAAATTTTCTCTGCTCCTCCAGCTCCTCCTCACCTAAATCCATGCGTGAAGCTTAGCAATACTGAGTTTTCAGCACTTTATTTATTCTCATTAGTTCTTTTACGGCTGTCTTTTTTTTAAAGGTGGGTTCAGCTGAGCAGAACATAAAGCATACACAAAGACGGCGAAGGGGAACGCAAAGACGCCGAAGGGGGAAACAGGAAACCAGCACGTTCCTATTTCCTGTTAGCAGGTGAAGCTGCGCTGGTATTCTCTCGTTTATTCTCCAAACCACAGTTCTTGGTGTGCAAAAGCATTTCAGAAATTAAGAAAAACAACAAAGTTTTCGCTTTGCACTGCTGCATAAGCATGAAGTTGCTTTTTCCACGAGCAGTTTGTACGTTTTATAAGTGCTGTCTGGATGCGCCGAACCAATAAAAGCACGAAGAAAAAGATTTGCGAGAAAATTATTTGCTCATTTATCCGCATGGACACACGTGGTGTACGCAACTACCTAAGTCTGTTTGAGACAACGTAACAACCTTCACATTTTCAGAAGCACTCATCTAAATCAAAGGAAATTGTGCTAATAAAGCATCTCATTATTACACAGAATCAGTCATTGCCATAGCGTTATTATACAGATCTATTCACAAACACAGATTAGATTTCATGAAAAGGAAGCTGCTCATTTCCCACCACTTATTCTTCTTTTAAAGGAAGTATCTACATTAGTGTGTTACTACAGATATTAAATTGAACATTTTGGGTCTTAGGGATGAATGTAGGGGTTTCCCGGTGGTACAGTGGTGACCATTCTTGATACAGGGGCTTTACGTCTATAGATGGCGGATCTCCAGGTATCAGGACTGCTCCTGGAAACGAAATACATAAAGAATGTCATCTGATATTTATTGGATTAATCAGTGATTAAAACAATTCCAAAAATGAATATTAATACAGTCGGAATTTGTGTGTTTATGACAGCATGAAGTGATTGATGGTTGCCAAAGAGGAGGAATGAAAACGGTTTGGAAACCAAAAAAAGAAGGAGGAGGGGAGAGTTAAAGGAAGTTGTAAAGGTGTTGACTTTCAGCTGTAAGGAGAAGAGATGGGAGGCCTGTTTTATCGGCAAAGGAAACAGATATCAGAGGGCCAGCGACTCCAGGAAAATGGATCTGGGTTGAGCAAAAACCACGATTACCACCGGCTCTGCTTTGGATAGGGCCATCTGGAGAGGTCTGCTCCAAAAAGATGCTTAACCAGCTACTCTGGGGCCCAGCTAGGAAACACGTTTTCTAAAAAACCACCCGGTCCCTGGGTGAGGAGTTTGGTTTTCCTCCAGTGCTTTTCTCAAACACCTCCTCCTGCTTCCTCTTCGCTCGAGCTTGCAGATGCCTCATTCCTACTCATTCTGAAAGCTGAGGACGTTTTGCCGTTGCAGGGTGAGGGTGGAAGAGTGCAGCGTCTGTTCCCGGTAGTGTCTGATTTGACTCTTCAGAAACCCACAGAAAATAACAATTCTTGACAACTTCAAGCTGAGAATCGATGCACGTTCTTCCACTTTCAATGTGTGATGGATCATTTATCCCACATGGTTTATAAGAATTAAACTGAAAGCTTCGTTTAGCCTTACACGTCATGTTTTGGTGCTGTAAGTCTAGAAAGTGATGCTGTTTACACACCTCCAGCTATTGCCACATGCGGAGAGGTAAAGAGTAAATCTAGGGCAGACATATACGGTTTGATGGTACAGATAATAAGAAACAGATGAGATGTGAAGATAAATAATTGCAATGGTTATGGAAAACTCTTTATACTGATCATATGACATGCTTCATTTTAGAAAGCATAGTACTTCAGCATTTTTGTAAAACATATACATTTAATAAACCCATGACCTTAGCGTTGCTAACACAAAGTTCTACAAGTTGAGCTAGAGGAGCACTACAAGAGTAAAAAGACACATACCTGTACTTTTTTTTTTTTTTTTTTTTTTAATAAAACTGGTTTAGGATTTTTGGCTGAATGGTTCAATAAAGAGCCTTTAACAGGTTATTTGTGGTGAAAAAGGTTCCTTAGAAATGGTGCTTTAAAGAAACTTTATTTTTAAGAGTGTATATGACAATCACTGTAATGACACTCTTAAAAATAAAGGTAGAAAAATAAAGATTCTCAAAGGGAATCTTTACAGCGATGTCACAGAAGAACCATTTTTGCTATGTAGTGCACACACTGATGTAAAAAAAATCTGTAGAAATTACAATGTAATTGCAGCTGGGTTGCCGGTAAATTACCGTAGATTTAAATTTAAGTTATTTACTGGCAAGAGTTTGTTCAAGGTTGAATGAATTTTGAATATTGGCAGGTCTTTGTCTTTACAGAATAAAACTATACAATAACAGCCTCATGCAAAGCATTCTGGGAATCAGAAATCATCATCAACCTTTTTCTGTTTTTTGCTTCAGATTTTGTTTCCCAGAATGTATTGCTTGATGCTTTTTCAGTTTTATTCTGTAAAGACAAAGACTTGTAAATGTTTAATGTTCATTTAACTTTGAACAAAATGTTGCCAGTAATAACATAAATTTAAATCTACGATAAGTTACCGGCAACCCAGCTGCAAATTTTTAAGGAATTTTTTTACAGT
The DNA here is from genome assembly GCF_027580225.2 of Misgurnus anguillicaudatus. Lineage (NCBI taxonomy): Eukaryota > Metazoa > Chordata > Actinopteri > Cypriniformes > Cobitidae > Misgurnus > Misgurnus anguillicaudatus. The sequence continues at coordinate 12,036,380 of NC_073347.2, forward strand.
GTACATATAAGCCTTCAAAACTGGTCTTTATCATAAGAATGATTATTATTTTATTTGTGTAAGGTTTTTAAATATAGTTATGGTTCCAAAAGTGTTACACAAGGTTTATAAACAAAATGATGTATGTTGAGTAACAAAGTAACATTATTCACACTGTATAAAGTGAAAAGTTATAGATCACTTCAAAAATTAGTCTACTTAAAGTATTTTACCCTTAAACATACAAGTTGAAAAAAAAAATTTTTTTTTAAGCTGATGCAACTTTTCACTTTTTACAGAGCATTCACTTTTTTGGGAATCCTTAAGTAGCATTGGGGTGAATTGAGGACAATTCTGATCACATGCATACTGTAGTATTGCTGCCACCTGCTGATGCAAAGTGGTCTTACATGTCTTTAACAGATTTTTACAGACAAACAAAGCAGCCCTGTAAAAAGAGAAAGCTGCTCTACTTACAAACTTACTTCAACTGGTCACATTCAAAATATTTAAACATTTTCAACTTAATTTTTTTAGTTAAAGTGAGAAAATTTGAGTTAAAAAAATCAAATTTTTGGCATTACCAATTGAAATCAGTTTTAAAGGGCATCTATTATGGCCTTTTTACAAGATGTAATGTAAGTCTCAGGTGTGCCCAGAATGTGTCTGTGAAGTTTCAGCTCAAAATAGTTCATAGATCATTTATTATAGCATGTCCAAAATTACCCTTTTTGGGTGGGTGAAAAACGTGCTGTTTTAATGTCTGTACCTTTATATGCAAATGAGCTACAGCTCCTCATTTCCTTACAAACAGACAGTGAGTGCTTTCGGGTAAAATAGATCTGATTAATACAGTCTGAGACAATAGTATCTAATGGACAGAGTACAACTCGCTGAGGATGGAAACTATGGTAATGCAGGACTTTAAGTGGGTGGGGCTTTATCAATGTGACCTCACATTGATAAGATAATCAAAATGGCATGTCTAATGAGAAATAAAAACAAGCCGCGGGTGGATTTTTTCCTCGTAGGGTGGTTGTGTTAACACTCTGCCAACACACATTATGTCCAAACACCTTGTAAAAGTAGATTTTGCGTGATAGGTGCTCTTTATGTTGATCCAACTTTTTACAGTGTATCAGGTTATGCCTACTCTTTATTTTACGTTGTCCTTGTTACAGTGCTATACATTTAAGGACTGAATAATAATGAATAACAACATAGGCTCACTATATGGTTGGGGTTAGGTAAAGGGTTTAGTTTGTAATAGAAAACAAAGTCACTGTAAAATAAAGTGTTAACAAATATCATTTGATAATAATAACGACCTGATGGGTAAACCTCAAACATGTTTGAAATGTATAATGTGTTTAAATGATGTGTACTTGCAATAATTTACAAATGTAAATAATAATCTGTAAATAATTACTACATACATAAATGCAAATTATAGTAATGACATGTAAATCATTTATAATTTTACTGTGCACAATAATAAGAAAAAAAAACATGAAATTATATTACAAAATGTCATAAAATAATCTTTACTTACTACTAGCTAAAATGCTGGAATATCTTACCCTGCTGTCTGTGCAGTATATGATACAGAAGGTAGATTGACTGCTGTGGTTTTTGGTCCGTCAAATCGGGCTTTACCATTGTACCCAGGTATAGCATTTCGGCTACAGAGAAAACAAAACATCTGCTTTAATAAAGTTCTGCAGGATGGTTATGATGTATGACTACACACAGTCAGACACTCCAACTCATACAAGCTTGTTGGGGTTTGTGGAGGCACTGTGGTCCGCAGAACAGTCAGAGGTATGAAATCTTCATCTGGGTTGTCCACACTGTCCATGTCCTCAGAGCCAACTGTGCCACTGTACAAGATCATACAAAAAAGAACAAAATATTTATTTAATTTAAATTATTTAGCAGTATAATTGTATAATTGCTGAGTTGTATACATTTTTATAATAAAGATCTTTGCATCTGCTTACCAGTATAATGGTATATGGCCTGATTTTGGACATGGGCTGGTGCTGTTTAATAATAGGCATAATTTAACAATTATTTACACATGTATAAAAATATGTGAACAGTATTTGAAAAACCCAGCTCACGTTTTGTGATTTATTGTTTTCTACATAAAATCATCCTAAATAATGTAAGGAAAATTCACACTGCGCTTAACCCTGGGTTATCTTTGATCTATAGGTTATCCCTAAAATTAACCTAGGGTTAAGAACCCAAAGCTGAGTTAACCAGTGTGAAACGAAGTAATTTCTCCCACAGATCGTCTTTCATCTTTTATTTCTCCGTTTGTTTTGTTGTTGTAGCTGGCAGCAGGAGCTACTTGGCGCTTCTGTGATGTGATGCCAAAGGTTTGGGGATATCAAGTTACGTTGCACAAGTTACATGGCGCGTAGGCCTACGTAATTTAACCTTATCAAAGAACGTAATAAAATCTATATATAAAATATATATGATCAAATATTTAATATATATGCTACAGGGAATTAGATGCAACATACCTGTTTTTTATTTTGTTTTTAATGACCCGCCCCAACCCGCCCCGCATTAAAGTTACAATTTCTTTAACCGCCCCAACCCGACCCGCACATGTGCTCACGTGAAACTTTCATGTGCTCATGCGAATTTTTTTAAAAGTTTAGTTTCGCGTGCTCACGATAGTTTCACGTGCGCGCGCGAAACTTTATTTAATTTTTGCTCCATGTCCCCTTAGGGGCTCTGTATATTAAAGATTGAAATCAATGTGAAATCAGTGATTAAAATCAAACTTTGATGCTCCTAATCTTAAAATTATATTATGAGACTGGAATTACTGACAGGGTCACAAGTATTAACAAAAAAATAAAATGCAATAGGTTATATGTATAAATGCTGTACTGCATTGAAACTTACAAGCTTATGGGTTTCCTAGGGTTAAACGTGGCACGCAACTGATTTTTGGTCCAGTGGGATCCAATGGCCTGCAAGCAAGGACATTTCTCTCAGTGTGTATTGATCAAAGCAAACTCTAACTCATGACTGACAGTACAGCACACCCACCTGCCAAAGCTCAGATCTCTTATGAGATCTCTTCAGTACAGAGTGTTGACTCACACGGTCAGCCATTTTCTCCAGTGTAGTCGAGGGAGGTTTGTGACGCGGAGGTAATTTTGAGTCCCAGTCCACATCTTCATAACCTCTGCACAGAGCATTTCCACATAATTACATACAAGATGTAATTTACGGCCATTTTACAATTTTATATATTCAGTCATTATTACAAATGATATAAAGGGCTGCTGAATACATTATTCTGATTGGTTGAGAAATGTTCCACAGGGATGCATTATTTTTCGATAAACGCACACATGACATGTCAAATGTCTTAAAATGACCACCAGACGTATGGCTTAGCAATGTCCGCACTGTAAAAAATACTTTGCTCCCTTAAATTTTTGTGTTGAATCAACTCATATTTACAAGTCATTTCAACTTACACTGAAAAAAATTATTCATTCAATTTACTAAATTTTTTAAAGGTAAGTGGTTGCAATCAATTTATTTAAGCTACATTTAAACAAAAGTTTTTTATATTATTTTACTTTACTAATCTTTTTTGTTTAAATGTAGCTTAAATAAATTGTTTGCAACCACTTACCTTAAAAAATTTAGTAAATTGAATGAATCGTTTTTTTCAGTGTAATATTATTTATCTTGACTAGAGATGAGTTGTTTTAACTACAGGTGAGTTGTTATAACTTATAAAATTAAGTTGACTTTTCTCAACTATATTTTATAAGTTGTGACAACTCATCTCTGTTGACATGACTTGTTAATCTGAGTTGATTTAACAAAATTTTAAGGAAGCAAAGTATTTTTTACAGTGTGTGGTACAAGCAGAATAATTTTGACTTATCCTTTGAATTATTTGAAAATAATGCAAATAATTAATCCCAATTTTAATTATTCATTCACTGTTAAAAAAATTGCTGTAATTATGCAGCTGGTTGCCAGTAACTTACTGTAGAAGATAAAGACTGAAAATGTTTAATGTTCATTTAACTTTGAACAAACTGTTGCCAGTAAATAACATCAATGCAAAATCTACAGTAAGTTACTGGCAACCAGCTGCCAGTAATACTGCAATTTCTACATATTTCTACAAAAAAAATATTATGGACCCTGATGTGAAACACAGTATCACTCTAAAGGAGTTTATTTTGTGATAATGACTGACTGTATACATTACTATGCTGATTATAATAAACAATTAAACAAGTAAATAGACATGCATATTAACATTAAAATTTAGGGTGGCAAAACTTTTAAAGTGCATCCATAATTCTGCTGTTAAGAAACTTTTAGAGCAACTGGTCTGACCTTTGAGTTGTAGAAGTGTAGATGAATCGTCGAGCTGACTTCTTTACACTATCAGGTACAGACAGCTGTGCATCCTATAGTTTATAGGAGGATAGTAAAAGTTGAAATATCTTACAACTACTCCAGATATCTACCCAATGTATCAGGCCCATACAACATTTACAGCGCATTTCATGTGATTACTAAAAGTAATACAGATTTTAATAACATCTGAGGGTAACATTAAAACAGCAGGGGTGTATAATTGATGGTGTCTATTTTTCGACTGTTTAAAGTAAACCAACCATATTGATTTCAGTGCCGTTCGGTGTAAAAGGTTTATTCTGCACGCTTGTCAGCCCTGAAGAACGAAGCAGAGAGAAAATTCTAAGTCATATTATATCTGTATGTAAAAGCTATTGCTTTGGGCATGCACTGTTGCCATACGTCTTATTCGGCCTATACGGTAGATAAAATCATTACCTTCAATTTTGGCCTTTACTGCTGCCTGTAGTTTTGACCTAGAGTTCCACCTGTTGTGATCAGACTCATCATACTGCAGAGCTGAAGGTCTGATTGGAGGAGTCTGAGGCCTGAGGTCTTTTGTCCCAGGGGGAACCCACAGATCGGATGAAGTGTAAACTCTGTCGACGAATGGGCTTCGAATCTTCAAGTCCAGATGCACCTGTGCCCCGGCACTTAGTTGACCCGAGCACGGATCCATTAGGGGCACATTGTCACGCAACGGTGCCAGAGGTGCATTTCCATCGGGCGGCTGGGCTTGAGGATTGAATTTGGAAAAAGCACGTCTGTTTTTCGCAACCATGCTGTGAAAGTCATACCTCCCCTCTGGACCTCTCTCGCACGGCACGTTCAAATGTCTGCACAGCCACCTGCTCACTCCATCTGAACTCACAGCGGGCGTCCTGAGAAACCGTACGTAATATGGAATAGATTCCCCCTCCATTCATTATAGAAAAAATAAACGCATTAGCACAAATGTATTTTATAAAAGTTTTGTTTTTTTCTCCTATGGTCGGGTGTCTGGGGTTGAACGAAGCCACTGGTTAGTTGTTGCCAGGAGACTGTCAAAAGATGAGCTCCTGTGTCACGGCATGGGTTCATATTACTGACATGTTTCTTTGTGAGTTGACACACACACTCAAAAGACTTTTAGTGAATACAGCTAATGTGAAACCCATTCAATAACAGGCACTTTTGTGTATAGTATATTTTGAGCTGAATGCAGCATGCAGGTACGAGATGTACTGTAAGTGTAATGAAGTAATGCATCAAGTGAACACAATAACCGGCTTTAATCACTAGGTGGTGACATAGATCACACATTATGGGGTAGGCTATAATGTGTCACACCTTTTAGGACACAGAAACATATCATGTTTTACATAATGATGTGGACCTTTCTTTAACTTTAGTTGTTTTAAAATGAACACATGCACCTTACAGAAACCTTGTTTGCAAGTGCAACAATGTGACCCTGGACCACAAAACCATATATGCATTTTTATATATTTATGGAAGGAAATGTACAACATGTTTTAATGGAACATGATCTTTATACAATATCATAATGATTTTTCGATAATTTTAAGACATACAATGTATTGTTGGCTATTGCTACAAATATACCCGTGCGTGCTACTTATGAATGGTTTTGTGGTACACTGTCACATATATTTAACTTTTTTTTATTATATAATTTTATAAGTTTATTATGTAATTTTAATAACAGTACATCATATCTACCGTAGTTACATTTACAGCACCTTTTACCTACTGTTTTCCATTTACAGCACATCATAGCTACTGTGATTACATTTACAGCACATCACGGCTACTGTATTTTCATTTACAGCACCTTTCAGCTACTGTACTTCTATTTACAGCACATAAATAGCTACCATAATTTCTTTTACAGCAAATTGTAACTACTGTTATTACATTTACAGTACATTTACATACAGGCTACTGTATTTTCAATTTACAACAATCAATGAGAGTACTGTAAGTTAAATAACAGTAGAGAGTGATTACAGTACTGACCATAAACTTTCCCATAATCCTTTGCTATGTACAGTATAATATTGTATACATATTTTACAGTTGTTTATGGTACATTTTACAGTAAAATACTGTTCAATTTACAATAATCAATGAGAGTACTGTAAGTTAAAAAACAGTAGAGAGTGATTACAGTACTGACCATAAACTGTCCCATAATCCTTTGCTATGTACAGTATAATATTGTATATATATTTTACAGTTGTTTACTGTACTTTTTACAGTAAAATACTGTTCAAATTACACAAATCAGTTACAGTGTATTGATGGAGCAACACAATTTGTGTGAAGGAAAATTATTACATAAGTGGTTTAAGAAACATGTAAATAAAAGTGGGTACTAGAACCTCACACTTGGTGCAAAAAGCCGAGCAGGAGTTAGTGTAAACTGTACAGTAGATATAAGGTATTCTGCATTTCCCAACCTAACCGTGTTTTAAATACATAAATCAATAAAACTTGGCAAACTACGATAGATTAATTACACTAAAATTTTTCATTAAAAAAAATCAATGTGCACAATTGCTTAGACTTATGGATTGCAAAATTGAAAAGGCATACCAACAAGCAAAAAGGTTATCTCATCTATTGAGATGTAGGAGAAATAAACAAAGTTTCATCTTGTTGTACCCTAGAGTCCTCTTTCAATTTTGCCCAATTCAACATTTTCAAGCTCCTATAATAGAAACATTGTCTATTCTATTAGCATAGTTTTATGCACTTGTTTTTATACTTAAAGGAGATGTGGCAGTGGATAGAGCATTTAGTTAAAGGGATAGTTCACACAAAAACTCTGTCATCGTTTACTCACTCTCATGTTGTTACAAACCTGTATAAATTTCTATTTCTGATGAACATAAAGATATTTTGAAGGAATGTTTGTAACCAAACCGTTGATGAGCCCCATTCACCATAGTATTCTTTTTTCCTACTATGAAAGTGAATGGGGCTCATTATCGGTGTGGGTTTAAACATTCCTCAAAATATGTGTTCATCAGAACAAAGACATGAGGGTAAGTAAATGACAAAATGTTCATTTTTGGGTGAAGTATCCCTTTAAGATGCATTATTTAGAATAAATACCTATATTTATCTAGAATAATAATGTTACATAATAATGTAACATACTTTTTAATGTTACATTTATTGTGGTAAAGTATACAGTATAGATTTTAGTGCAAAACAAGAGCATGTAAGTACTGTACATACATACAGTAACACATAACTGTTGTTGTCTACATGACATTGAAATATTTACATTTAGGCATTTAGCAGATGCTTTTATCCAAAGTGACTTACAATGGTTAGGACACAACAAAGATTAGAAAACAATCATTTACAATCATTGTAATCATTAACAATCACATACATCAAAACACAAATCCTTGTACTTCAGGTTTTTTAATCATTATTTCCTATTTAACGCTTATATAATTTAGTTTATTAATTTAATGAAACATCACTTGGTTTATTGATTTTAGTGACGTGTCCTCTCACACAGATCATGGATTCATGGATCCGCACTTGGATTTTCACTGCAAAGAGTAGATCATACAGGGACTTTAAGGATACTCATTTCAAGCAACTACAATTTGTGCATACTAAATCAAACTTCAAGTACTTTGTAGGACTGATAGTATCAAAGATAATATATATTAACAAGATGGCGTAGTTCTATTACTATGAATGGGGGGAAATGCAACACTCAATATGTCCTATCTTCAAGAAGATGACATGAGAATCAGAATCTTTACTCTAAAAAGAAAGGTCTGGATTATTTTCAACTCGTACAGGGTGGATATGGAACGGAACACACACCACTGGGTTAAAAACTAATTATCCAGTGTTGGTTTGTTTTAACGCAACAGTTGTGTCATAATCCTGCCAGCCTGTCACAGTATTTCATAGTTCATGTGGCAGGATCGTGGCGGTACACATGTTTTGTGTGACAGCACGTGGCCTTTTGTTTGGGTAGTGTGCTGCTGTGTCTTGTCTCTGCCCCCGCCCCCTTGTTTCCTCGTTAATTATTCATTATTGTTTAACTCCCCTCACCTGACCTTCCCTCGTTATCTTGTTTTGCTTTTCTTATTTAAGGCCCCAGTGTGTTCTGTCTTGTGCTGGATAGTTTTGTATTTTCTGTTTGTTGGTTTTAATGACAACAACAGTCATTTGTTAAGTCAAGTAGTCATGAACCCTGTTTATTTTTTATTATCAATGCCGTTTGAGTTCACCTATATTTGCACTTGGGTCCTGTTTCTCTTGTGTAATCATGACAGGTTGGGTTATTAAAACTCATGGTTGGGTAACAACAACCCAGCATTGGGTACATTTTAACCCAGAGGTGTGATCTGTCCAATATTTACCCAGTATACGTTGAAAATAACCCAGACTTTTTTAGTGTGTTGCAATAACCGAAAGTCAGATTTCCATAATTACAGTAATTCCAACATGGCATTAATTTAATAATTTATTAAAAAATAAACCCACAAATTTGCAATTTGGCTGTAGCCTATAATCAATTTATGTCACCCTTCTGCTTCGGTTAATCATGTTTGAACGATTGTAGTAATTTCATACTTGTCAGATATGTGAACTATAATGAAGAATGCTCTCTTCTTCTGGACTGGGTGCAATGAAACCTGCGATGGACAGCAAAGAAATGGACAGACATGCATCATAACAAATGCTGTTATTACAGTTCCACATTGTGGAAGAAGAAGTTTAATTCAGCAAAAATCTTTTGAATGTCAGCATTTATTAAACATTTTAAATGATGCAATAGCCATTATTTCAACGTCTAACCATACACCGATACAGTTTGGCTATAGAGTAACCCACTTCTAGCCAAAATTATCTTGCATTTGGTTACATGTCTTATAAACCAAAATAACTTGCGAGATCAGCAAAGCCAACAGTGATTACAGGGTATTTGGTTTTATTTTTGGGCTATGGTTGGACGTCTATAAAATTTTTACTGACAGCCCAAATTTGGACATGTTTTACCCTAGACGTTTGAGTTGTGTTTGAAAGGCTTTTAGATGGGGACATTTCACAAGACTTTTTAAAGATGTAAAATAAGGCTTTGGTGTCCCCAGAGTACGTATGTGAAGTTTTAGCTCAAATTATCCCATAGATAATTTATTATAACATGTTAAAATTGCCACTTTCTAGGTGTGAGGAAAAATGTGCCATTTTGGGTGTGTCCTTTGAAATGCAAATGAGTGGATAACTGCAAAAAATGGCAGTGCCGTAGTTGGATACTGCAGATTAAGGGCCGGTATTATTATAATAAAATCCCTTTCTGACATCACAAGAGGAGGATTTTAATGACCTCTTTTAATGCTTGCAGAGAATAATTTACCAAAACTGGTAAAAAAAAGTTACTGGGTTGATCTTTTACAAATTTTCTAGGTCGATAGAGGCACTGGGGACCCAATTATAGCACTTAAACATGGAAAAGTCAGATTTTTATGATACTTTTACTTTAACCTGATAAGGATCACTGTGCCGTACATGGCACACCCCCTCCCTTGCACGTGAGGCTGCATTACGTCATTGTAACTTTGAAGCATTAAATCTTCAAAATATACAGTCATGCGGCACATCAATTGAAAGCTTAGACTCTCAGGATTCCATTAAGTGCACACACAAAGCATAATATGATTTATAGTGACCTGAACCCGGCTTCGCTGATTTAGGATATTTACTTACCTTCAAAATCTTCCCTTTATCCGCTTTGGTGAAATTGTCTAAAACAAACTGTTCATAAATCCCCAAAAGTCCAAGGAAATAGAATATCCAAGCCTTTTAATCCAAAACGATTTGTTCGCCTCAAAATCTTGGCTTTTCTGACCGAATTGCGATATAAATACGGCAAACAATTAGTTCACTACCGGACATTCGATTTATAATGATATATTCAAGTTTCACGTTTTTTGTGCAATGTCTGAGGAACAAATACGCTCACTTGTGGAATTTCAGCCGTTCCATAAGAGGCTACTGGGCAGCTGCCTAAGGTTTGGATGAACCCAGTGACATCACTTTTCCCATGCAATGACAGAAACATTAAGGTATTGTAGATGCATCCATTGCATGATACTCTTATATTTTTGTACACACAGATTTGCGATTAGGGACGTGGCTTTGGACGTGATAAATAATGCTGAGTTGGTTGGAATTAAATTCTCGCGTGGCTTATTATTAAATGCATTTTAACACATTTGGATTAGAATCTGCATAAAAGAAAATGCTGTTTGAGGTGGTGGTGCTCAACTGAATACAAGAGATTTTTTCTGTATGTTCACTGAAGCAAAGTGTATCTCATATAGTCTGCATCAGTGACCAAAGATTAGCGAATGGCTGACTTGATAAATAAAATGGTCAAATTCAATGTGAAAAACTGCTCTGTCATTAATATAGCTGTGTTTGCATGTGTGAGAATGCCCTTGTATATCTGGGCAATGTGATCTGTTGATGCTGATAAACGTTGATAGACAATGCTAAACCCAAGCCTTAGTTAACATAAATACCAAATAAACATTCAGAGAGCTGTGCGGCCTGGGTTAAAAATAAACCAATTAGAACTATTTGACACTGGTGCTCCGCATGTGAAACACCCCCACCTTCATCCGTAATTATGTTAAAAAATATCACCGTTCCGGTTCAATAGAAAAAATAAAATCAAAATAACAAAAACTCTGCACTGTGTTCTGTAGGGGTTTAGACTTTTCCCTTTAATTATTTACACCTTTTATAGCCCTTGCTTTGTGTCTAGGGAAATGAACGTTGGATACTGTACATCTTAGACCTTACTGCAGAAAACTTAAATCTTGCCTGACTCAATGACATTTCCAAGGGTAGACATTAATTGTGTGAGTGCAGGATTTCCTAAACATACCTTTGTATTATCTGAACACCAAAAATGTATAACGACTTGAACTGGTCTCCTAATAATGTTTATCCAAACCACTAGGGAAATATACAAGGAATAATAAACACATCTTACATTTGATGGCCAACCGACAAAAGCGATCAACAAAACGTCCATTAAATTGCCACTAGGAATGTTCCCTGAATTTCTTTGTTTAGGGTTATTTTAAAAGATGTTGAAGGTTATTGTTATCTAAAACAATGGAAAATACTCCCATACAGTACCTGTGTGATATATGAATGTAAAGTATTGGTTGAGAGACCAAAGATGACTATTTAATGTCAAAACATGGACATTTGCAAAAAAATGTCACAAAGTTTTCAGAAAGGTGAAGAAAGAGGACAATGGCGTGGGTACATCCAGCATACAATGTTACAAAATGAACCCAGTGCAGACCTGTATGGACATTGGTCAATGTCAGGGGACGTCCTCTGTTTGCTGTGAACCAATACAATAGAGTCAACTTCAGAAGTCTCATCAATTGATATGATCTTCCACTTGATATTCAGACAGCTGTAGGCATTCTAGCAGACAGTTTATTTGGATATTCAGAGGACGTTTTATTCTGTAGCACTTCACATAGGTTTTATTACTTTCTAGGGTTCTTATTATGGCTGTTTTATTATTAAACTGTTTCCACAAAGGATTAACATCTCAAAATAAAATTCCCCTATTAATAATACTCTTTTCCAGATCTGTCTGTTTGCCACTGTCTGATTTTTTTTAACTCTGCTTATAAGGAAGCTCTGGGTCTTTACTGTGGTAGATGAGGTTGGTGTGCTGTTCAATGATACTGCCAGCTGAGCATCAGTGAGTGGTCCGCTTCTCAAACTAGACTGTCTGATGTACTTGTATGTGCAGCAGGGTTGCACTTCTCTCTCTTTGTCCTGCTTAGATTAAGTTTGCTTTCTTTTTCCAAGACAAGCATGGATCAGCCTTGATCTCCTTTAAGAAGTGCAATGCAACAATCAGCCAATTTCATGAAAAAAAATTCTATGAAAGCCACTTTAAAAACCAATATTTGTCTTGCAAGTTTAAAGTAGGCCTAGTGTAACTTGCGAGAGGTATTTCAGAAATCAAAGACATTTCCAGTACCAAATTTCCACATTAAGCTGCGACTTAAAGTGAGACTTTGTCACTGTGTGTTGCTAGTCTCTTTCAATGAGGTCGTCAGGAGGCATTCCTAATTCTGGTTGTCCCAGTAACAATTATAAACAAATGAGTAACCATCTGCTGGAGGAACTGATGAGAGACTGGCGACGTAAGCTCCACTTCTTCATTCTCATTAGTAGTCGCTCCTGAAAGTTGCTCATCATTTGCATAAAGTTAAACTTTTCTCAACTTTGTCGAGTCGTTAGTTCTTGTCACCAACAGTCATTCCCTGTATTCGAAATGGCATACTACAGTATTTACCGAATTAGATGAAGTACTTACTTTTCAACTGTTAAAACAGTATGTTCTGTTTAAATATGGATAGTATGAATTAAATTTAAGTGTATACAGTGGCAAGAGGAATAAACTGGTTTTCTACTGTGATTTGCCATAAAATGTGGAGAAGGAGGAATGTTTGCCCATTACCCTTTACAAAACCACTTCAAGTCTTTATGTACACATGTGTAGGATGTCATGGTGTGAACCGCCCTCTTGAGGTCATTTCTATGAGTTTAAGGTCTGGGCTTGGCAACTCCAAATGGTCCATTTTGTTTTCTTTAGCCAGTCTGTGGTGGTTTTACTTCAGCGCTTCAGGTCATTGTCCTGCTGCATCAACCAACTTCTACTGAGCGTCAACTGATGGACAGTCACCCTGACATTATCCTGTAGGATATTTTGTTAAACATTCAAATTCATTAAGGATATGGTGCAATATCCTGCTGGAAGGATGGGTACATGGTGGTCATAAATTGATGGACATAGTCAGAAACAATGGTCAGGTAGGCCGTGGGATTTAAACGATGCCAAATTGGCACTAAGGGGCCTAAAGTCTGCCAAGGATACATCCCCCACACCATTACACCACCACCACCAGCCTACACAGTGGTAACAAGGCATGATGGATCCATATTCTCATTCTGTTTACGCCAAATTCTGACTCTACCATCTGAATGTCTCAACAGACATCGAGACTCATCAGACCAGGTAACATTTTTCCAGTCTTCAACTGTCCAATTTTGGTGAGCTTGTGAAAATTGTAGCCTCTTTTTCCTATTTGTAGTGGAGATGAGTGGTACCCGGTGGGGTCTTCTGCTGTTGTAGCCCATCCGCCTCAAGGTTGTGCGTGTTGTGGCTTCACAAATGCTTTGCTGCATACCTCGGTTGTAACAAGTGATTATTTCAGTCAAAGTTGCTCTTCTATCAGTTTGAATCAGTCTGCCCATTCACCTCTGACCTCTAGCATTAACAAGGCATTTTTGCCCACAGGACTGGCGCATACTGGATGTTTTTCCTTTTTCACACCATTCTTTGTAAACCCTAGAAATGGTTGTGCGAGAAAATCCTAGTAACTGAGAAGATTATGAAATACTCAGACGGGCCTGTCTTGCACCAACAACCATGCCATCCTTAAAATAGCTTAAATCACCTTTCTCTCCCATTCTGACATTCAGTTGGAGTTCAGGAGATTGTCTTGACCAGGACCACACCCCTAAATGCAGTGAAGCAACTGCCATGTGATTGGTTGATTAGATAATTGCATTAATGAGAAATTGAACAGGTGTTCCTAATAATCGTTTAGGTGAGTGTATATGCGTGTTGCATTACGAGATGCATGAACCAATGGCATTCAAAGTTATCAACATGACGCCATATTTAAATTTACTGTGTTGATCTGATTATTTACTATTAAAGGAACAGTATGTAAGAAATTTATATCAATTAATCATAAACTGACCCTGATATGTCACTAGGCGTTCAGAAACCATTTTCATTTCAAATAATTATATTCAATTCAATTCAATTCAATTTTATTTATATAGCGCTTTTCACAATTTTATATCACTGACAACAGTGGTCTGGCCAGGATATTGTCATTTAAAAAGTGGAGTTGCAGCCCTCAACTGATGTTTATGTTGTCATTTTGTGTTTTAGCCACAAGTTTTGTGATTGCAATACCAGTTTTGGACACAATCCTATACTGTTCCTTTAAGCAACGTTTACGTCGCTAAATAAGCTCAAAATATGAATTCTTTTTTCTCACTAACACATGGTTTCACTTAAAGGAATAGTCTACTCATTTTCAATATTAAAATATGTTATTACCTTAACTAAGAATTGATGATACATCCCTCTATCATCTGTGTGCGTGCACGTAAGCGCCGGAGCGCGCTGCGACGCTTCGATAGCATTTAGCTTAGCCCCATTCATTCAATGGTACCATTTAGAGATAAAGTTAGAAGTGACCAAACACATCAACGTTTTTACCATTTAAGACGAGTAGTTATATGAGCAAGTTTGGTGGTACAAAATAAAAAGTAGCGCTTTTCTAAGCGGATTTAAAAGAGTAACTATATTTTATGGCGTAATAGCACTTTTGAGAGTACTTCGACTCGCCTGAAAAGTCCGCTCCCTTTCTCCCTCTCATAATGGGAGAGGGAGGGTGTTACTGCGGCGAGTCAAAGTGCTCCCAAAAGTGCTGTTGCGCCATGACATGTAGTTCCTCTTTTGGATCCGCTTGGAGAAGCGCTGCGTTTTGTTTTGTGCCACCAGGCTTGCTCGTGTGGCTGCTCGTCTTGAATGGGAAGGGCGTTGATGTGTTTGGTCGCTTCTGGCTTTGTCTCTGGATGGTGCCGTTGAATGAATGGGGCTAGGCTGGGTGCTGTCGGGGCGTCGCGGCGCGCTACAGCGCTTGCGTGCATGCACACAGATAATAGAGGGATGTATCAACAATTCTTAGTTAAGGTAATAACATATTTTAATATTGAAAATGAGTAGACTATTCCTTTAAGAAGACGTAAAACTCCCACTGGAGTCATTTAAATTATTTCAATAATGGATTCATGTACTTTTTAAGCTCGCCATGTAGATCACATGGCATATATAAGATAACACAGCAGCATTTTAGATTATTTGTGTTCAACTAAAGAAAGTGATACACATCTGGGTTGGCATGAGGGTGAGTAAATTATGACAGAATATATTTGGACAAACTATTCCTTTAAGTGTTTACTGAATTAATGGTAGATTTGACGCTCATTTAACAGCCATTTCTGGTTATTTATGCCTCAATTTGCATTCGATTACAATTTCTCTCAGCAAAGCACAGCTTGTGTGTTTGAAAGCAAACAAAAAGACGTAAACAAGATCCTCTGTAAACAATTAAGAATTAATGCTCAACTCCAGGCCTGGAAATTCAGCAGAGGACAACACAGTTCTATAAAACTGTTTGGCTCTTAAACAAACTTTATATTAACACAAGCTTTGATTGGTATTTTTGTCTTACTGGCTCTGTGTTTACTCTAATTGACCATATTATCACTAATAAAAACAGCACGATGACACTTTTGCAATAGCATTGGTTAAAGGCTCCTCAGGCGTCTGAGCGAGCCACTGCTGCACGATCCATAATAGCATCGCCCAGGGCGAAACAAGTTCACTGGGAATGTGCAATGCAGCCGCTCCCTCTCTGGTCAAAAAAGATGTGGAGAATATGGGACATGGTTTGTAGTCAGCTAAGCTATTTCTTTTCCTAATTAATGCTCAATTCCTAATTTATTTGTCTTGTCCACTCTCGCCCACATTAGCTTGGGGTTTATTCAGTAGGGGAGCTCTTAATGAATTACAGCATCCTTGGGGCTTGGAGATGAAAGTATTTTTGGCAGTGATATGGGTATTTTTAGTCCAAGAAATAATTTTCGCAAGGGAGTGTAAGGGGAGAGCATTAGAGAGAAAGAGAGAGAGAGAGAGAGAGAGAGAGAGAGAGAGAGAGAGAGAGAGACGTGTTGCTGAAATCTGGTTATTAGTCTGCTTGTCTGCTTCCTCTTTTTCCCTGCAGGCCGTGACATTATTTAAATAGCCGTACACCCATCCAATGGTGCCCAGCCGTGCACCACAGTGGCTAATTTGGGTAAGCCTCATTCATCTGGAAACAGATGAACAACTGTATATTTTATAAGATGACAAGGAGATGAAAAAATGAGAGGATCCAAAAAGGGAGAAGAAGAAAGTATTAGTATAACTAGTAGTTGCTTTGAATTGGGTTAATGATGTTGCTTTGACAAAAGCAGAATACTGTTATTCCGAGTTTTCCCAAAATCGCTTACTTTGTGTGTAACAACTACTGTAGGTGCCACTGAGATTTCATTAGTGCAAATTAAAAATCAATTAGACCATATTACACTATAACACTTGAACCATCAGAAGAAGAAGGTATACTCAAAGTGTTGCCATTTATTTCTTTTTTATATCAGTGGCTTTTTATATATATATATATATATATATATATATATATATATATATATATATATATATATTTTTTTTTTTTTTTTTTTTTTGAGGGCGAACGATGCGAAGCGTGTCACAACATGCATGTAGCCCATCATGTGTGTGACTCGACATTTCAAAATATGTGTTCGGCGCGTCATGTAAACTTATGTGCATCACGTGTGATGTCAAAATACGAGCCTGCGCTAGATACTCGCGTAATCAGAGTTTAGTGTTAAATTCGTGTCTTGCAAGTGTTTTATGAACACGAGCATCTTTTATCATAAATCCTTTCGATGAGTGTGCAGCAGGCTCGTATTTTGACAAGAGGCATGATGTAACAAACACATATTTTGAAATGTTGAAACACAGCAAAATCATTTGAGACTATTATCTCAAATAGTCTCAATCAACAGGTTTTACAGTATATCAGCGGTGGAGGTGAAGACTACAACTCCCATCATTCCAGAGTCCTTCAGAGCATCATCAAGCCTCACCTTGTTGTTTATTTGTGACCTCTAGCTGTTAAGATGACATATCGGGCCTTTAAAGCTCACATAACACATACTGTTTCTGCTAATCTCATGTTAATCTTGGGTACCTATTGCATCCTTCATATATCCAAAGAGTCTTTAGTTTTATCAGATTTATAAAAGACAAATCAGCTGTACAGCTACTTCTGGAAAAAGCTGAGCTCCTGGAGGCGTACCACAGGGGACGCGAGTCACAAGCAAGCAATACACACACAAAACATTATCCCAATATCTCTGGATAACTTATGATTCACTATGTGGTGGTTTCCCGGACAGAGCTTATCCTAGTCCCAGACTAAAGTTTATGTTTGAGCTGCCTTTATTTAAAAATATTTTGCACTGACATATCTTAAAGGTGGAATACGTAGAATTTTTACCACTAGATGGCGCCAAAACACAATAACATCAAATGACGTTGTTTAGTGACGCTCTGAAGCAGCGTGGAATTATGGGATTTGTAGTCTTTAACTCAACCGCTGATGGCCATCAATCAGACGCGAACGAAAAATCGTTGACGGATAAGGTAATCAAGTCTTATAAATGTTGCGTTTGATGACATCGTTTATTTCATTATGTAAGTTTATATGTGATGTTCAAAACGAAATTGTTAGTCACAGATGTTACAGTATTCGATGGTTAACACAGCACAGAATTAAGTTTTCAACTTACAATCTACAATGATTTTTCACATAATGTATTGACAGTACAAATCTTATTGTGAAGTGTCTTAAAATGACCATTTATATTGCTGTACAATACCTTTGATGTGCATATCGTCCACGGGAAGACGCGCTGCAGTCTACACACTAATGTTGTGATCAATATAATAGCATACGTTTTTTGAAGGGTTACAAATCAAAACAACCCATCACGTAAAACACAAGCAGGATCAGAATCTCTGACTAGTTAAATGTTGTCGCGAAGCTCTTCTCCATCCAGATAATGCAACAACAAATTGATCCTCATTCTTACTCTCGTTTTGTTCCAAACTCTTCTTGGGTCGTTTGGTTGGCCCGTCCGCTTACGGGAGCTGTCTTTGCTGACACAACCAGCGGCAGACGGTAAAGAGTAATCTATAAGTCCATAAGCAAGCGTGTAGCCCGTCAGGCGCTAACGCATAGTTCCGCATTTGTCCACTACACTAGCTGCGTCCGAAAACTTAAGGCAGTGTTGCCTCGCTGCCTCATGTGGAAATTACTTCGGAGGCATGAATGCAGCTCAGAGAAAGACTTTCGAACACACTTCTAAGGCAGCGTGTTTGAAATATAAACAGAGGGCCTTTGTGATAACTAATCACATATTTGAAAACTACAATACTAATTTCTCGCAAAAAATGCAATTAAAATGTGTAAAAAGTGAAAATATACATTTATTTACACTAAATTTGTGCTCCAGTCGCTTCCTTGGCCGCCATTTTATTTTTTCCAACTCGACCACTGTTGTCGTGGTTTTTACGTCACTAAAGGCGGTAACAAAGGGTCACATGGAAATTAACGTCATTGACAGGAGACTGCACTGCCCCGTGTCAATGTTTTGAATGGCAATTTTCTCACGATTTACAAGTAGTTGAAAACATTACAGATATTGATAGTAATCAGCTGGACAAAATATATAACACTGGCCTAGTGGTTTTTGGACATTTTACTGCAAATATCTTACAAATTGCACCTTTAACATATTTCAGTGCAATTGTTTTGTCTCAAAATGCACACCAGTAATGTTTTTGTTAAGGTATGTTTGTAAAATTACTTTAATGTCCTAATATATCTAAACCCTTTCTGGGAAACTGTCCCTATATGTACTTACACGATGATTGCCAACAAAACACCCATTTGATGCAGTTTTACTTACCGCCTGCAACTCATACTTTATCACTGGGACTGCCCTATTACAACGAAATCCAGCTTTAAACAAACACACTTGCACAATTCCACTGCTAGCCCAGAGAAATAAACTGCATCCACTGTTTCCTTAATGCTGGGTTCTTTAGGAAGCTTAAATTTTCCTCACAAACATTAACACACCTCTTTGGTGATGCTGATTTCGTGTCAGCTCTTGGTTGGTGTGTGTGAGATTACAGCCCAGTCTCACGAAATTTTGTTATATAGTCACTATTATCACGAATTCCCGCATTTTTTCGTGATCGTATAACAAATTCCTGTTTTCGTGTGATTATCACGTATTGGTTACTCAGCTGTTTTGTCCTATTTTCTTACTATTGTCGCTTCGGTTTAGGGTTAGATTTACATAAAATGACATCCCTACCCAAACCCAACTCTAACCCTAACGCCAGGCGACATATAAAAAAATCGTAAAATAGTATAAAAGTATAAAAAATAGTATAATCAATTAGAGCTGGGCACAGATTTGTTACGACTGGAAACAGAAGTAAGGACGCAAATGCTTCACGAAAACTGGTAAACATTTATTTACAAAACAAGAAACAAAACACGAGGAGTATAAATAACAGCCAGGTAAGTAACACAGGAACGTTAAACAAGGAATAGGTACAGACGTGGTAGTAACGACAATGATCCAGCAGTGAGTGTGACACAGACAGGGGTATAAATACACAGACTAAATGACATACAAGTGTGATGAGGCAGGTAATAAATCAATGAATGACCAGGTGAGAACAATCAGAACAGAAATAAGACATGACACGGATTAACCGTGACATTACCCCCCCCCCCCCAAAGAGTGGCTTGCAGGAAGCCGGGGTGAAACCAGCAGGACAAGAAGCCGGGGCGAAGCCGGAAAAACCGGAGCGGCCATCTCGGAGACCGAGCCAGATGAATCGACCCTCCTGGGAACTGACAAGGACAAAACCGAGTTAAAGGGAAACCAGGCAAGTCTGCGTATTATTTCTCTACGAGCTCCCCCTAGTGTCTGGAAGTAAATGCTTTCAAACACACTGTCGCAACCAAGTTTATCATCTTTTTCCAATCCCGTTATGTCTAAGTTAGGTAAGTAACATTTCCTTTCCAACTGATTTTTTATTTTTATTGTGTTGTCATGCATAATAGTAGTTTTACCGTGAACAACCGATATGAACGAGGCAAACTACTGCTTTCGTGTTTTGTTTTTTATTGGGAGAGTGGGCATGTGAATAATATAATTATAAATAAATAAATATATGTAGACAAGCAAAGGGAAAACGTCATTCATCCAGATGAACTTATAGACCTTACTAATATAACTTTAGACAAATATTATCCTTCATCTACATCCTGGCCAGGATTTCGGTGCGTCTTCCGGAAGTCGTATTTGTTGACAGCATATGCCATTCAGTTAAAAACATAAGACATGCAATCGTAGTTTCATTCTTACCTTAAAATGTAACGGTTGCTTTTCTGTAATAATAATAATAATCCTCTATGACGTATGCGGTCAACAAATAAGACGCACCCGAAATCCTGGCCAGGACGCATCCGGGAAGAATGGCACGTATGGTCACCCAAATATATATATATTAGGTCTGAAGCTCTTTATTTTCTTGGAATCTTCCGTCAAGGGTTTTCGCTGCTTCTTCCCCGTCTCTGCCATTTGCAACAATCGCTAGCTGTTTTGCTCGCCTGCCTCTGTGTTGTTTGCCGTAAAGTGATCCTGCTTCTCGCGATATCTGAGACTTTGCCAGACTGAAGGACACCGGGTCGGATACAGCGAACTTGCAAGTGGGGTATTCTTCCTACAGACGGTAGGGGCGGGCGAGAGAGTCTTCATTTGTCGGGTAATGAGTCATTTAACCATATACCGACTTACGAAGATGATTTATTAACATAAAAATGCTGCCTTGTGTCCCTTTAAACAATCACGAAAAGCGAGGAAATTCGTAATTATATCACGAAAAAATAATCAAAACTATATTACGAAACCTCGTAAGACTGGGTAGGATATTCCTGTTGAATGCCCATAAAAGGACTTGCAATGTAACTTCCTGCACTACTAAAGCACAAATTCAGTAGTCAAAAAAACTTTCAGAAACTTGTATGAACCCAGACGAAGTGCATTCGGCACATAAATACTCAAAATCCAAATGTTTTTTTAACCTTTGTTTAGAATGAGGAACAAACTCTTATTTAACTGTGTTAATTAGTCAGAATGCATAAAATACCATTAGACCCCCCCCCAGGGCTTCATCAAGCCAAGGCTTTTTATATTATTTTTTTGTTTTTTGGGGGGATATGTGGTTGTTTATCCTATGCCCAGGGATCATTGTGGCTCTGTCTTGTTAATTAGACAACAAGCCGGGATAAACACTGACATACAATGACACCTGACACTGTGAAAAAGAAAGTGGGATACTGTGAATGAGAAAGAAAATAAAAAAGTATAATAGATATTGCTCAGAAAATGCACATTTATTCCCTCACTCATAAGCTGCCCACTTTAAGGCCTTAAAGTGCATTGCACGGTCTGGTGCATTTTAATATCTCAGTTTTAACAAGTAATCATGCGTATAAAGAGATTTAATTTAATAAAATCTGTGAGACTACAATAAAAATTTATTTTCTGAACAAAATGCACTAGCATATTACACTATGCCAATGACTCTAGGCATTTTTATTAACAAACACTTTCTGGTGTGTCATGCACCAAGCTTGAGCTTCATATCTTAAAAAAATAGTTTACCCAAAATTTAAAGCTGTCTATTTACTCACCCTTACACAAAGAATACATTTTGTGGCACACAAAGAATAAATTTTAGTCTTTCTATACGAAAACAGCTCATGTGTGTAAACGTAATCCACATGACTGCTTACCAAATCCTTTGCAAACTGAAATTAAATTTATTTACATATTCACTAAATCTTTATTCTCTGCCAAGCTCCAAAGTCTCCTTAATGTTAGCATTCAGATAATAAAAAACAGCAAGTTAAGTCCTTACATACAGCTTTTGTATGGCTTCAAAAGGCCGTGCAAGTTGTACTCTACAGACAACTTTTACATTATTTATATTTGAAGCTTATGGGCACCATGAACACTGTATGGTAAAGACACTGTAAAAAAGATTTGTTGGTTCAACTTTAAAAAGTAAGTTACCTGGTTTAACTTAAAGATATTAGTAAACTTGAAAAAAATATGTTGTGTCAACTAATATTTGTAAAGTAAATTAAAATTTTAAAGCAACCATGTAACTTATTTTTTACAGTGTGTGTGAATATTCTTGCCCGAATTTTCATGTTTGGGTGAACTTTTCCTTAATAGGTGCAGTGTGTAAATTTTAGCGGCATCTAGTGGTGAGGTTGCGAATTGCAACCAACGGCTTAGTCCACTGCTCACCCCTCGCTTTTTAAACGCATAGAGAAGCTACGGTAGCCGCCACCGGACAAACATGGCATCGTCAGAGACAACTTGGTTAAAAAAATTGTCTGTTAAGGGCTTCTGTAGAAAAATGGCAGTACAAAATGGCGACTTCCATGTAAGGAAGTCTATGTAGATAAAAAGGTCTCGTTTTAAGGTAATAAACACATAACGGTTCATTATGAAAGGTCTTTATACACCCCTGATCATATCGTTTTGTATATTATTTTGCATTTCTGTCAAGAGATCCTTCAAAAAATTACACAGTGCACCTTTAAGATGCCCATGGTTTTGCTAAAATCAGATTTCTTATATTAAATAATTACATGTCACTCGTTTTTTGTGATTTTACACAAAATCATCCTAATGTAATGAACAATATATAAAAATATAACCTTGATAGATTTAATATTGACTGAGTAAGATTTGAAATCAATGTTCACAGACAGGTTTACATTTATCAACTATAGCAATACACATTCAATAGTTGAAAAGCGTTTGAATCATATGAACCCAAATAGCCTATCATGTGTTCTGCACGGCATATACAGCCCTATGTTCCTCTAAATGCATCCTTGCACTCGGTGACAGTTAATGAAAGCAAATGTTTACCCTTTTTAATGTTATGTTGCCGCCCCTAGCGTTGACCTCGCTATGGCTTTTAATCTAAGTGATCACTGGCATTACTTCCTCTATGGTTTCCTGGCTTACCAAGCCTTCTGGCTCCAGCATCACTGCTCATCCAAACCCTCGTCATCCTCTAAAGCTCCCATAAGCACCTGGGGTGAGTCTGTCCTGCCAGTGTGGCCTTTGGCGGCTTCTGTGTACTTCTGTATCACCCTCCCGCATCCTTGCTCTCTGCCTGTCACGTTCAATTAGCCCAATGAAGTCACAAATCTGCCGCTTTATATTCTTCATTGGATATCTGTGAGGCGTCTTTTGGTTTAGTACGGAGATGTTTATAATCACCATCTCCGCAGACGACAGCGTTTATTCTGCTGTCTCATTAGAAATCAATGCTGTGTTCAGAGCAGACAGCTCGGATGAAAATCAGTCAAAGGCAATTGACATTTTGAGGTAGAATGGTTGGGCTTGTCAAATGCATAATATGAGGCAACAATTTAAAAGGAGCTGAGCGCTCAGGCTTCTCAGCTGTCAAAAAGGAAACGGAAAAACAGAAGAGCTGATATAGGCAGAAAAATGATCGTGTGAATGAAATGTGTGCAGCTTATATTTACAGATCTGTTTACTGGAAGTGTCTAGCAGGATGCTAAACAAAGGATATCTCAGAAATTACTGAAAATTATGCTTTTACCTTGAGCCGTGTGTCTAATAGACAAGAGTATACTGTAAGTTGTGAGTTAATTATCTTTGATAAAGATGAAGTTGATAAAGACCATTTGTGGACTTTTAATGCATTGAATACGTAGTATATAGATTGTAAAATAACATGATTTATTATATTTTCAAGTATATACAACATATACATGTAAAGGGATAGTTTAAACCCCATACACCGTAAAAAGATGTATAATTGGGTCCCCAGTGCTTCTATCAACATAGAACATGTGATAAAAATCAACCCAGTAACTTAGTTTTGGTAAACCATTCTCTGCAAGCATGTAAAAAAATAGGTCATTGAAATTTGGCTCCCCTTGTGATGTCAGAAGGGGATAATACCACCCCTTAATCTGCATTATCAAACCAAAACACTGCCATTTAGTGCAGAGATCAGCTCACTTGCATTTAAAGGAATACATCCCAAAAAAATTTTTTGCTCACCTACAAAGTGTCAATTTTAACCTATCCAGTCTCATGTAGATGCGAATAAATAGCACGAAGTGTGAAAATTTGATACGCCAGTCCAACCCATTCACTTAAACTGGACATCTGTTTTTGTAGTTTTATTTATTGGTTTCTCAATTTTTTTCTGTTTTTTAATCAATTTTCACTCGGGTTTAGGGTTAGATTTGAGATTTGCTTAAAGAGGTTATTAAATATATAGGTTTCTACATGTTTTTGTCTATTTTTGAGTCATGGTCGCATGGAGTTGGGGTTAGAATTGGGGTTTGGGTTAGGATGTCAATTTTATGTAACAAAAAGTTGTTCTAACCCTAAACCCAAGAGACAATGGTAAAAAATAGCAACAAAAATTGATAAACCAATATATAAAACAACAAAAAAGATGCAGCGTTTAAGTGAATGGGGTTGGACAGGCGTATCATATGCACGCCAAATTGGAATTTGGCGTATGTATTGCACGATTTTCACACTTCGTGCTATTTATACCCAACTCCGTGAGACTGGGTTCATTTTAACATGCTATAATAAATTATCTATATGGTATTTTGAACTAGAACTTTACATATGTACTCTGAGGACATCAAAGATGTATTTGACATCTTAAAAAAGTCTTGTGATATGTCCCCTTTAATTCAACTTAAAAATATTAGTAAAATAAAAACAGTCTCAACTAATATTTTTAAGTTGAAGTAAAGGACAAGTTTGGTATTTTACACTTAAAGCCCTGTTTTCAGATTATGAATGATGAAATAGAACGCTTTTGACTGAAATTTTGACATATGATGCTGGCCCGAGAATTTTCAGGTGTTTGATGTATTACCCACCACCTTTACAATGGCTGTATAGGTACACTGGAACAATCCTTCCTAAAATTCATTAAACTTTTGTTTACAAAGACATGAAACTCACCGAGTGGTCAGGGGTGCTCACTGATATGCTCACACAAAAATCACTGCAAAAGATGCTCTCCAACAGGTTTTATCGTAGTTTTTGTCCAACTCCATTGACTTGTATTAGATGTGCTGTGAGGTACGGTATTACTCCGCGCCGGGACTTTTTTGTATTCTTGCAATTAGCAAAGGCCGATTATGGCCACCACCTGGGCTGGATTGTCTATTATTCAAACTCTCAACGGAAGAATATACGGGTGTGAGGCGTTTGGAAAAATAGGTCCACAAGTTTACAACGAATGCTAAAACACCTGTTGGAAAGCATCTTTTGCAGCGATTTTTGTGTGAGTATATCAGTGAACACCTCTGACCACTCGGTGAGTTTCATGTCTTTGTAAACAAAAGTTTAATGCATTTTAGTAAGGATTGTTCCTGTGCACCTATACAGCCATTGTAGAGGTAGTGGGTGATAGAACAGAAACCAATAATTCTTGGGACAGCATCATATGTCCAGATTTCAGTCAAAACCGTTCTATTTAATTATAAACAATCTGAAAACAGGGCTTTAAGAGTAAAAAACTTTCAAATTTTCAAATTTTGAAGGCAACATGAACACTTTTTTAAAGTTGAAACAACAACTTTTGGTTTAATCATTTGTAAATAAAATTTCATGTAATTAATCATGTATATTTATACTGAATTTATTTGAAGGTATTAAACCGCACCTGTCAAGATGACATGCAGAACTCGGATGAGGCTGTGTTATTAGTTTTATTAGTGGCTGTTATGGGAATAAAAACCTTGGAATGTCGCCACTGGCCAAACAAAATCAAGCCATCCAGAGTGCTGTGTAATACCATGGTATGCGATAAAAAATAAGTTTAAAGAGCACCTATTGTCCGATTCACGATTTTACATTTCCATTGGTGTGTAAGTGTGCATTAATGCATGTTAATGATATGCAAAAGGTACAAACCCAAGAAAAACTATGACAGGAGTTACCGTCTCCAATGTAAATCTCTTTTCTTGGACTACAAATTCATAATAATGCATAATTCCTCCCGCTTTGACTCTCGAGTTAACTCCTGTTAGCATTACATTGTGAGCGAATCTTTCAAACATGGTAAAGAGCGTCACATTTCCTGTGATGTCAGAGGTTTTCAGGCCAATCACAACGTACAGATTTGCTGGCAAATCAGGGACACACCGCTTTTCAGATCAAAGAGCTTTGTACAAAATCTGTGTGTTTCAGGAAGAGAGTGAAATCTGGAGCTACAAAAATTTACAGTATGTGGAAAATAATGTATTTTTTAACCATAAACCATGCAAACACATTGTATTATACCAAATAAACAAAATAACATTGTTTTTAACAATGAAATAGGTGCACTTTAAAACTATGTTATTATGTTAAACGTGTGCCTGAAAATCATACGACATGCTTATATTACTGTACTGGCTCTGTTGAGCTGGAACCAATTAAAGTGTGCTGACTGTAACACGATGCATCTTATTAAACAACAATCTTCTTATGGTTACTGTACTTTGGGCTCTCTAACAAGCACCTTGCTTTTTAGCGGTGGTAAAATAAAAACTTTACTGTAACCCAGTCTTCATATTATTCTGTAATGTTTGCTCTTAAATAACTGTTTGATCATATACTAAACAAGACAAATAGTTTTACTGTATGTGTGCATTGGTTTCAATGCAATTAGTTCTCAGCTTTGCTTTGCTCTGAGTTGAGTATTCATGGTGGTAGTGTCCTTATTGAAAAGATCATGCTCATTGAAGCTTAGATATTTTTAGACCCATCACCACAGAAGGTGGCAAAGAAGACAAGGCTTCTGATTTGGCTGTAGGCTGTCTCTCCACTGTTTCGCATGTTTTCCTCAATGCTATTCATACACCAAAGCATTTCAATTAAGATATAAAAGGCACCATAATGGACTTTCTCTGTTGCTTTGTAAAAAATGAGCTTGTCCCTGTGACTTACGAGATTCCATTATTAGACTGCCACACAATTGTTGAGCCGCCCCGTTTTCATTCCCAAAGACTGGCTTGAAATTACCTGGGTCAGAGACATTGCAGCAGAAAGAGACGCTTGAGTAAATGGCTTTCTCTTAGCACCTTAATTGCTGTCAACTGCCTCGACATTTAATGGTGTCTCATTTAAAAACGAGCCGACACAGACCTTCAATGGTGCTTGGTGCTGCTTGTTTCTACTCAAGATAAAGAGACAACTGCTTCTGAACTTTTAAAACAGATGTGATTTGTAATCTTGAAGTTAAGGTGTATAATATGAAGTGCAACATATTCCCATTCCAGTTTATTCCCCGTGACCCTGTGGCACTGTCAAAACATTGCTCTGTTTGTATCAGCATCTCGGCATAGCACGATTTGTTCAACCGATGGTGTTGGATTGGGGCAGGGCTATTTATTTGTCCATGCCAGTGGGGGAGTGTTTAGGAAATCCATTTGAAAGCAATATTTGAAGAGCTCAGATTGTGAATGTCTTCTTGTAAATGAGCATTTTTAATCAGGCTCTTATGTTTACGTTCAGTAATTTCACTTTAATGGCAATGAAAGGGTTATTAGTCAGTAATTGAAATGCCTTATTTTCACAAATTTTGTCATTTCTTTTGCCATTTCATTGGTATTTAACAAATTGTCTTTCACTGCAAAACCCTCTAAGTACATGCAAAAATCTCCCCCTTTAAAATTTTTCCAGTCACTCCTCACTGTCCTTTTTAAATAAAGGTAAAAGGCCCAAAATGCAGTCAATATCTTAATATAACCTCCTTTAATCAGGTAAAAAACTTGCACCTTGACATATGCGCTGTCATTTATCCCATTCATATTTGTGCATAGAGGACTTTGCTAAAAAAAAACGTTGTGGTTTCTGCCAACAAAGCATTATTTCTACATGACTAATGCCGGGATTTAAAGTATTGGATAAACTTATAATACATGCTGAACGCATTCATTGTCTTATTTTTGATGGAGGTGCCGTTTAGCGGCTTTGCGTCTAAGCTCTCCAATTATTTTTTTGGTGACACTTGTGATTTTTTTTACTTTAAAGAAGTTTTAAAGAAGCATTAGGTTTGATGAGAACTAAACATGTGCATTTTCAGTAGGTTGCATCAGATAAGGAATTTTTACAGGCTCCAGGTTAGCAAGAATCTGCCAGTTGTGAAAAAATCATGAATGAAAGACATTTAAATACCTGGATTTTAACATTTCTTGGAGCAAAGAGTACAGAGGGGATTTCTGTATGTTAACATGACCTCACGCTCAGACGGCTTGACATCTAGTTATGCAGACATCCGTATCAAAACAATGCTCTTCCAGGCTGAACCGAGACACACTCTGTATTCAGGTCACAGCCGAGAGAGGATTCAAGGCATCTCCCCCAGCACACCGACTCTAGCAAAACAGAGGATGAACAGGATTTGCCATCTTCCCAATAACCCCCATTCCCTTTAACTACACACACAGACACACACACACACAGCCCAATCAATAACACACTCACAGTGAGACTCAACAGGTGGTTGGCACAACTTGCAAAAACCAGGAGCCAATACTCATCAGTTTCCTGCTTCTCTTTAAATGGAAAGAGTGACATGTTTTCTCTTGTATAATCTCTCCAGACTTGAGCTGTGAGGTGGAGAATGACATTGGACAGAGGTGGTTTTGGGGTGGGGGGTGTAAAGCTTCTAGACTCGTGTGAAACCACATCACACCTTTCAATGTTTCATTTTCATCTGTCGCGTATGCTGCCGTCTCGCTACAAGTTGATACACATCTAAGCTACTAGAGCACAAAATAATCTGATATTTTGTTGAATTCATACATATCAAGCCTTTCCAGTATTGTCCAGTACTCCTGGTTGCCTTTACAAGTCATTTAAAATTATTTACTGTTATTTATATTGACTAGTGATTGAGTTGCCATAGAAGAACCATTTTAGGTCCCTTAAATAACCATTCAGTTTTTGAAAAAGAACCATTTCTCTCTTAGCCATTTGTAGTCTAATATGGTGATTCTCGCGAAATTAGACTGATGAGGTGTCATGAAACATTTTGATAAAAATGTAAATGCTATCAAAATAAGAAGCATACAGTTACAAACATCTCTTCGTGTACTATTTTGCACATGATTCCATGAATCATACAAACCAATTTGTTGTTTTTTCCACATTGAAGGGGAAAATTTTCATTACCGCAACGTGTCCATGGCTGGATTTGGGTTCTTTCTTTGAAATGGAAATATTTATAATTAAAAAATAAAAAAATCAAAAGCTTCAGTGCATGTTATACTATAAACATTTACAGTAAATAAACATGTGGTATTTGGTGATCAATGGTAAATGTAGAAAAAATAATAAAGAATATAAATGTGTCCAAGACCAATTTTCTCATCCTCCGCAACAATTTTCAATCATTGTTTAAGCCCTCAAAAAACTAACATTTTCAACAAAAAAAAAATTGTTGGAAGGGACATAATTGACTGTGACACTCAAGATGGCTACCAGGTAAGCAGTTCTTATTTTTTCTCTCCAGTTAAAAGTTACAATTTTGCATAGTACCTAGACAACTTTTTAGTTCTCATTACCGAAACATGAGTTTGTAAATGCATATATTTAATGTAATATTTTGTGGTAATGATAATTTTTGATAATGATAATCTAAAAAATTTAAATGATTCTATAGGAAATATTTTTTAAATCCTCTAAATAATAATGGTTATATAGTAAGTTCAAACCTTAATCTTATGTGAAAAAAAAGGCTTCATGGGCTTTTTAAAAATTCTGATGCTGGACACCTTCTAAATCTGGATTTCATGAGAATCACCTAATATCACTTTACAACGCAGCTCGGCTCACTTTACTTTCACTCGGTTTGCTTTTCCACTGCAGTTTTTTCTACCTAAAAATGGGTGAGATTATAGACTTATCATTATAGTTGTGTTGCCTATACTGCTGTGACATCATCGTAAACACGACACAAACAAATGTACAACACAGTTGCAAAGGAGGTAGCGTGCACACCAAAGCTTTTACGTCGGCGGCCACTGTATGTTTTCAGTTGTTTCCAATGAAGCTTTTTTCACGCTGAAAGCCAGGCTCGACGTTTTTTCCACGCTGAGTGCAGAGAGTTGGAAAATATTCAACTTTGGGTGAAAAGCTCAGCTCATCAATGACAGTTCTCTCACAGCTATCCAATCACAGTGGAGGGCAGAATAAACATCACAACAACCAAGTAGTGCATCAATGACTGATATACAAAGCAGAAGTATCACAACAACAAAAGCGTTCAGCTGAAAAAAGCTGGCAGTCGGCTGAAAAAAGGCTGGCAGCCGACATACACCTGGCGTTTCCAGCCGCGTTTAAAAGCTTTGGTGTGCACACCCCAAAACTATAAAATGGTGTTCTTGATTCTCGGTATGTGAATGTTTTTTTTACAGCTAAAAGGGAGTTTGGAAACTCAACAAAGCACAGATGACGACATCACTTCCTCGACGGCACACAAAGGTAAGCCAGGCTGTGTCCAGAAAAGCCCCCTACACCCTCATTCACTATTCCTTATATATTAGTTCAGTAATATACTCCACTTGAATAAGTGAATGAAAACAAGTGAGTGAATAGAGGGTATGCATTGACATCACTTTTCCACGTGACCACGCCGGAACACGCACTGTTGAGTGGCAAACGTTCAACAAAATGGATGGTTTTCCTAGGGGCTGCTGCGAAAATGTCAGTAAAACTGACTATTATCAGCTTAAATTGATTTTAGTTGGACTTGATAGCAGAGGTGGACAATACTTAGTTACATCAGTTACATTTTCCAAGCATCTGTGCTTTATTGGGTTGGTTGTATTAGGAAAAAATTTCCTTCACTACATTCTAAAGCATAGAATAATACTGTGTATTCTTCAATATTGCATATTAAAATGTATTTAATACCTAATTACATTAAAATTGTGTAATTTTACTTGATTAAAAGTATGTTAATGTACTTAAATATTTAATGTAAAACAAAAACTTATTATTCATGAAAATTAATAGAGTAAAAATTATGATAATATGCTTTACAATGTATGTTTTCCAAAGAAAAACATGGATAAAATACAAATACTTGAAAAAATACTTTTAAGTAGAAAGTTAAACCTCTGCTTGATGACCCTAGCAACTTATCAACCCACCTGTGGTGGAAGTTGGCATGAACGATTACTTCTCCTTTCGGTGTTTTTTGGCAGTCTGTAAAACAATAGCTCCGAATTCTTGTTAATCTGTTAGTACAGTCTATCGCACAACAGCTTTTTCCCATTTAGATGTGTTTTCCCCATGTTTTCGCTGACTTCACACTGTACTCAAATGCTGCCGCGCTTTCTTTTGCCACTCAGTGGGCATAACAGCAGGCACTTTCGCCGAAGGTGACATCACGTGCATACCCTCTATTCGAACAGTAACCACCAGAAGCGCTACGAGTGCCATCTTGTATCGAGACAGGGGAGTTCGCATGCACCTCACATAGAGTAAAAGGGTAATGGCTACCCATTGAGTGTACATTGGTTTCAGTACATTATGGGACTGAAGTGCACTTGATCATGTCAAACTAAACGAAAAAAGTGCACTACTTAAGGGTATAGGGGGCTATTTCGGACACAGACCACAATCGGTGATCAGCAGTGTTTACATGTCACGTTTTAGTATCAGTACGGCCCACTTAGAACCTTAACCGAGGATATATAGTGTAAAATGGCATTAAAGGGATAATTCGGCCAAAAATGATATTAAAGCCAATATTTACTCACCCCCAAGACGTCCGAGATGCATATGTCCATCATTTTTCAGACGATCACATTTTCAGTTATTTTAGAAAATGTTTTAGATCTTTCAGTTAATCAAATGTAAAGTTACAGGGTCCACTCCTTCAAGCCCAAAAAATGTGTATCCATCCTTCACAAAATAAATCCAAACGGCTCCACGAGGATAAACAAAGGCCTCCTGAGGGTAATCCGTGCGGTGTTGTTGTAGAAATATCCATATTTAATGTATTTTTTCCTTACCAAGAATGCACTTACTGTGCAACCAAATCGTTTTTGAACCAGAGAGGTTCTTAGGATGTTCTTTGTGAAACCATACAGCCAAAAAGGCTTTATGGCATCATTAAGAGCTATTTTTTTAGGATTGTAACACATAATACATCTTTCTATTTTAAGAAAAAGAAAGGATAGAAAAGCTGTCACTGGGATGGTACTTTTTAAAAAGATCCTATACAGTATGTATCATTTATGTACAGTTGTGTATACATTTGGTACCAATATGTACCTTTGAGGTACTTGAAGGATTAGTCCATTTTCTTAAAAGAAAAATCCAGATAATTTACTCACCACCATGTCATCCAAAATGTTGATGTCTTTCTTTGTTCAGTCGAAAAGAAATTATGTTTTTTGAGGAAAACTTTGCAGGATTTTTCTCATTTTAATGGACTTTAATAGAGCCCAACACTTAATACTTAACTCAACACTTAACAGTTTTTTTCAACGGAGTTTCAAAGGACTATAAACGATCCCAAACGAGGCATAAGGGTCTTATCTAGCGAAACGATTGTCATTTTTTCAAAATAAAAATTATGCACTTTTAAACCACAACTTTTCGTTTAGGTCCGGTCCAGCACGACCTAACGTAAATGCGTAGTGACGTAGGGAGGTCACGTGTTACATATATAAAACGCACATTTGCGGACCATTTTAAACAATAAACTGACACAAAAACATTAATTAGTATCATTCCACATACAACAACGTCGGAACGGTCCTCTTTCAACACACTTGTAAACACTGGGGCGGAGTTTCGCGTTCGTCCTCTGTGACCTCTTGACGTCATGACGTATTGCATGAGGTCAAGATGACGCTTTCAAGGCCAGACCTAGACGAGAAATTGTGGTTTAAAGGTGTATATTTGTTATTTTTAGTGTCAAAAATGACAATTGTTTCGCTAGATAAGACCCTTATGCCTTGTTTGGGATCGTTTATGGTCCTTTGAACCTCGTTGAAAAAAACTGATAAGTGTTGAGTTAAGTATTAAGTGTTGGGCTCTATTAAAGTCCATTAAAATGAGAAAAATCCTGCAATGTTTTCCTTAAAAAACATAATTTCTTCTCGACTGAACAAAGAAAGACATCAACATTTTGGATGGCATGGTGGTGAGTAAATTATCTGGATTTTTCTTTTAAGAAAATGGACTGTTCCTTTAAGTGTGATTTTTGAAAGGGTCCTGCCTCAGTGTCAGCTTTTGGACCTTTTATTTTCTGAGAGTGTATGAAAGCAATATCACACAAGCAAAAGAAATACTGGATTCAAGCAATTGTGAGGATATTTAACAGTAAGCTACTCTTGCTCATGTGATATTGCTTTCATTTACATTGTTTTACCCACCTCAGTTAGGCATTGTTTTTTGAGGTGTTAAGCTAATTGCTAGACCTTCTGGATAGTTCCCTTTTATAATGAACAAATGTGTAGCTAAATAAATTGGGTGCTGTGTTTAATTTTGAAAACCTGTTATCATTTAATTGTGCCGTTCGGTGTGTCAAGACCTGGAGAGGATGGCAATCAAAGTGTGAAATTTCTTCTCTAGCTGGTAAGAAACAATGCAAAGGTGTTGTTAGTGGAACACAGCCAACCATGTACTGTTCATTTTATACCTTGCGTACACACAAAACCAACACAATCCCTGCACTAATTATTTGCATAACGCGCTTTGTGTTTTTGAAATCTGTGAGTATTAAAATCAAATTATTAGAGCTGTTGGGAATGCAGCCTGGTTCAGATTGACAGACAGGTTTAATGGAGTATTAACCATGTAATCTCTCTACAAGCTAGAAATTAACGCCATTGCTTGTTAAGGGTAAAACATTCCCTATCATCTGAAAGAATAAGGGACGACTATTATATTAGGAAAACTAAGATGCAACAAAGGGTAATGGGTTTGGGTTTTATGTAACAGATTCCCTCATTAGAAGGTTCCTTTGAAGACAGACGGCGCTAGTTGGTATGAAGATACTTTGGGAATTCCTTATCAAAGGGGCAAACTAATTTGTGCTCGCCTCGACCGTGTAGCCATTAGAAATGTTTTTATTAATTGAGCTCTCCTAGTACATAAGACAAGACATTTAACAAAGAATAATGAGAAAACATAGAGTAGCCGAAAATACAGATCATTTGGTCCCTTGATGAGAGCGCTTATCAAGGTCATGGATAAGAGGACGGACTGAGTAATGTATAAAAGAGTTTTTCTCATTTTACACATGCATGCTGATGAAGGAAGGGGTGGAGAGGGAATAGCAATACATTGTGAAAGTGAGTCTTTAATAGCAATTGTGTATGCACCGCAGGGCGTCGCACCTCACAATAGGACACATAAAGAAATCCATGATTCCAAGTCCATCGAGACCCACAGCTCACAACACGAAGACAAGAGTCCTTGGAGCTGACGAGTGATGTAGAAAGAGGTAAATCGAAGGAGAGAGAGAGATGCCGGGGGCGATCAGCTCCTCTGTCATGTATGTGCACATGTCTGACTTCATCTTGCCTCGAGGAACATTTTGTTGCAGGAGGGATCACAGTGGTTGTCTGGCAACCCGGGCTTAGAGACAGAGACCAGGCATAGGTCTCCATTTAAGACTGATTATTCCATCTCACTGCATAATCTTGCTGCAATTATGTTGTCTAATTTCACACTTTATTAATTGATTAGTCACATTTTTAACCGCTAATAAAACGTCATGAGAGAAAATGAAAAACCTCTTAACATAAACACTCTTCTTTAAACCTAAATCATAATTGCTGTTCCATGTATAAATTAACTTGTTACTTTATGACTGTGAAGCTTTGAAACTAATTGTATTGAGAAAAAGTGCAATAGACTGCCACAAAAAAATGGTCTCAAGTTGTGACTGGGGCAGTATCCTTTAAAATTCTACTACTATGTACCATTCTACTGAGTCCCTAAGGTCACATTGGAGTAAAAAAAATCGGAAGTTTAGTTTCATGTGCTCATGTGAAAGTTTCATGTGCTCACAAAGATACATGTTGGTACCTGAATGGTACGTAGCCCCTATGGGACATGGAGCAAAAATTAAATAAAGTTTAGTTTCGTGTGCGCACGTGAAACTATCGCGTGCGCACGTGAGCACGCGAAACTAAACTTTATATAATTTTTGCTCCATGTCCCCTTAGGGGCTATGTACCATTCAGGTACCAACATGTATCTTTGAAATACTAATATGCACTCTTTGGAATCAAATAGAATTGCACCGATATAAAATTTTTCCACCGATAGCCAATTATATCTGCCGCTCATTAACTTGCATTCATCTAAATTCTGAAGATTGAAATTTCTAAATGTTATTCATTAATATAATGACAATTAATATTGACAATTAAACTAGTGATGTTTCTTCACATTTTTTATACACAGCGCTTAAATTCAGTGCATTTTCCTTTTTGATTGACTCTTTTGATTGACAGACGATGAATAATTGCTTTTATACCGATTATTGGCTAATATTAGCCTGGGTTTCCCCATGCTGCCTTGCGCGCAAATTTATTCACGCTCCATGGAAACTATGGCCCTTTTTTTGCCATAGATAGTAAAAGAAATGGACACAGCGACTCCATTGGTTTCAACAGAGACAAGTGAAGTCAATTAGAAGCACGCACTTCCTGATCTTAAAGGAATAGTCTACTCATTTTCAATATTAAAATATGTTATTACCTTAACTAAGAATTGTTGATACATCCCTCTATCATCTGTGTGCGTGCACGTAAGCGCTGGAGCACGCTGCGACGCTTCGATAGCATTTAGCTTAGCCCCATTCATTCAATGGTACCATTTAGAG
This sequence comes from Misgurnus anguillicaudatus, assembly GCF_027580225.2. Taxonomy (NCBI): domain Eukaryota; kingdom Metazoa; phylum Chordata; class Actinopteri; order Cypriniformes; family Cobitidae; genus Misgurnus; species Misgurnus anguillicaudatus. The sequence continues at coordinate 12,072,591 of NC_073347.2, forward strand.
ATAAAGTTAGAAGTGACCAAACACATCAACGTTTTTCCTATTTAAGACGAGTAGTTATACGAGCAAGTTTGGTGGTACAAAATAAAACGTAGCGCTTTTCAAGCGGATTTAAAAGAGGAACTATATTTTATGGCGTAATAGCACTTTTGGGAGTGCTTCGACTCGCCTGAAAAGTCCGCTCCCCTTCTCACTCTCATAATGGGAGAGGGAGGGTGTTACTGCGCAGAGTCGAAGTACTCCCCAGGGTGCTATTGCGCCATGAAGTGTGGCTCCTCTTTTGGATCCGCTTAGAAAAGCACTACGTTTTATTTTGTACCACCAAACTTGCTCGTATAACTACTCGTCTTAAATAGGAAAAACGTTGATGTGTTTGGTCACTTCTAACTTTATCTCTAAATGGTACCATTGAATGAATGGGGCTAAGCTAAATGCTATCGAAGCGTCGCAGCGCGCTCCGGCGCTTGCGTGCACGCACACAGATGATAGAGGGATGTATCAACAATTCTTAGTTAAGGTAATAACATATTTTAATATTGAAAATGAGTAGACTATTCCTTTAATGACGTAGATGTCACGTGAGCAACCTGTCTGACAATTGTAAGTCTTCTAATAGCGTGCCAAGAGAAAGCTAAATCACCCACCGAATCTTGCAGAGACGGCGAGCTTGAACAGGAGCAAATTTTGGTAAGTATTCTGATTAATAATCTCCCTTGACTTTATGCCTCCACATTCACCCGATTGCCACATAAACAGTAAATAATTGGCTATGAGCTTCTCCTCCTGTCCATACAGTAATTTCTCTACTGTGCGACAGAGAGTCACAGGTTATGACGCAAACATTAGCCTATTTTACAAAAACTGCTTCTACTGGGCCATAACGTAAGATACATGTAATGGAGCCTTTTATACATTTTCGTGTTTCTTTAGAAATAATTCAAGGACAAAGTTGAGTTTTTAAACACCTCAGATGTAAAGTTATTCGCTGTCAAAGTGACGCCAAAATGAATGGAAGTCAATAGAATGCTAACAGCAGGTGGGGTTCGCTAATCAATGGCAGCGCCTGGGGAAGCTTCAATAAAATATGAAACCCTTCCCCCCTGTTTTTTGCCCCTGAAACAGGGGACCAATCACAGAATGGGGAGGGGCAGCAAGACAATGACGACGTCTATGCGACACACTGAAGCAGTTTTGTTATTTATTATAACACGGCAATAGACGCGAAGTTACTTTTCAATGCAGCCTTAGACAGTGTTCTAAGTAGTTTTGAACGCAAGTTTATTTAAAAAAGAGCAACTTTTGGTGTTAAACAATTTCATATCCAAGAAGGATGTTTGTATATGGCAAGACATGAGAACCACAGAGTTTTATAGGACCAAGGCATCGTTGTCGACGAAGTACAATTAACTTATAAATGGTAAGTGGTATTTATTAATATCATATTGTCATTATGCCTGTAGCCTACCTGCTTGGTTGTCACCACTAAATTGTGTTGCTTTTCAATACAATATACAGCTACCGGTTTAGTTGCATAGCTTTCAGCTGTGTGCACACGAACCGATAAAAGTAGTTTACGTTTGAATTTATGTCGTTGTACATACGTCATCTGGTATAATTGAAACGATTGGCTATGAGCTACATACAGACGCATTTGATAGACATTCGTAGCGCCCAATAAACGTCTCTGGGCATTTATAAACCACGCCTCAAATATGAGAAAATTAGCATATGGTTCCCAGACCACGTATTCTCTATGAGACTGGTCTGGTGTTAGCCAGGCTAGGCTGATATATCAGTGCATCTCTAGTATTCACGTATCTGTGGATTGGAGTTTACTGGAGCGTCACGTTATGATCTATTGAAACTTTCAGTTAGCAGCAGGTCTTTTGACATCAAAGTGAAAAGCATTTAGGAGTTGGCATATGGCAATATGCATCTGACTGAATGACTCTGATGCAAAATTTACTTAGTGCTTTTTGATACGACACCTGGCATTGGAGCAATATTCCCAGTCGCAGCTTTACTCTGCACCTCTCTCACATCCAATTATTTTTCAGTACTTTCAACAAAGTTGTTTTGTTTAAGAAAATCACTGCAGTCATTAGCAGTGCTCTCATCACCATGATTCTATGTGCATTTTGAACTATCACATCAAAAACGAATGATGGAAACAACAAATTTCCAATAAAAATCCCTTAATTTGCAAATTTTTTTTACGTTCGCTTAAAGGGACACTTCAGCCATTTGCATTTGCTTTGTATAGTTAGAACCCCAGTCATGTTTTTGAATGGTCGTGCATCATTTCCTCAGTTGCCACTGAGACAGGAGAAATACAGATTTCAATGTTGCACTTCCTTCTTTTAATGATGTAAAAATCATTATTTTGCATCACTGAAAGCAGGAAGTCCATTATATCTTTGTTGAGGGGGTGAGACTATAAACACCCTTTTCTCTGTCAAATAGGCACCAAATTCGATGTCACATTTCGACTACAAATATGACGCACTTTCAATAAAGATTAATGTTTCTACGGGCGAAATGCTCCTTTAAGGTGGTTTTTGACGTAGCGAACATTAAACCCATGAGATTTATTGTCTACCCTGCTGAAAAATCCAGCTAAAACCAGCATAAGCTGGTAGCTGGTTTTAGCTGGTTTTAGCTGGTTTAAGGTGGTTTTTGCTGGTCCTCCCAGCCTGACAAAGCTGGTCATGCTGGTGGGCCAGCTGGTATTCCAGCATGACCAGCTAAGTCCAGCTAGACCAGCTTAAAATGTGACCAAAACACACCTAGACCAGCTTGCTACACCAGCAAAACCAGCTTCCTACACCAGCAAAACCAGCTAAAACCAAGCTGGGGACCAGCCAAAACCAGCTCACCAGCCTATGCTGGTCTTAGCTGGATTTTTCAGTAGGGTAGCTGTCATTGACTTTAATATGGGGCTTGACACCGTCTTAATGCCTTTGCTGCTAGTGCCTGTATCAAAAATGCTGCATTCCTTCTTATGTGCACAGCATTTAGTTTGGCAATAACAAGCTACACTGCTAATAAATTAATAATTTTCCCCCTTCTGACTACATGCAGTCTGTCTCTATTTTTCAAGCATGCCTTGTTTTGTTTACTGTTGTTTACTAGGTTACCAATACCACCGTCATTCCCCCGAACAACTTGATGGAAATGCACCTAATTCACATTCAGTTTTCTTTGTTTGCAAATTTGGAAAAGATTCGCTTCACGTTTTGATGGAAACCCAGCTATTGTGTGCCAATAGTGATTTTACAGTCATGTGGTTTGTTGTAAGGCTTACAATTGTGCATTTTGGATGTCAACATTTCCATCCAATGAAATAACTGTAATTTTTGAAAGAGGAAACCTGAGGCTAAGTGCGATAAAAGCTAAATAGTATATAGCGGTGGTTCTCAAACTGGGGGTGCGAGATGGTGTCAGAAGGGGCCCGTTTTTTTGACATTTTATAAAAAACAAATATTTATCACTAACACAGTGCTATTATTTTCCTGAGGTTTAATTACACAATGTTGTATCATTTAATATGTTATGTTTAATTCAAATTCTAAGTTATAGATTGTTTATGTCATTTGGGTGGGGAGGTTGCGAAGGAATACAACCTACATAAGGGAGGGGGGCGCGCCCCGAAAAGTTTAAAAGCCATTTTTGGTATATAGGAAGTTTTAACTGATGCAGACAAATTTAAACCACTGAATTATTGAATTCACCAGCTGACCTAGTTCAATATTCCTATTTAATCCCTATTTTTAATGTTTAACTTGACATTTCATTCATAACTCTGTTTAAAACCGATAACTATCCTCAGGCAACCTTAAATCAGTGTCTAGTAGTCATAAACAATCATGCACAGTATAACAATTTATTTGAAACATAAAAACACACACATAGAAACACTTCTTAGCAAAATGGACCTCAGTTAATAGCACAAAAGAGAGACCTAACATGAACGCAAACATCTTCAAGCAGCTTTTATCTTTTTATGATTTCCTCCTTCGGATACCAAATCCATTCTGCTCCGTTTACTGTGCTGAAAAGGCATTGGGTTAGATGTTGTAGGCGATACCTGACAGCGGCTTGTCATCTTTGACAAACCTCCCTCCAGACACGCTGACAATCGTACAGACAGGTGTGTAATACATTCCGATTAGATGGGAGTACTTTGAACAGTAAGCAGTCTGAGCCGGTATGAAACATAATGGCATATCAAAATACACTGGCTATAAAAAATATCATTTGACTGTAATTCAGATCAGATTTTAATCGTAATCGTTGCACCGGCACATACATAAATAAATATCCTTTGTATGGGTTATAAATCTCAATACAAAGTTTAAGTACTAATATAGTTGAATTTAGCTCCATGCCTCTTGATTCTACGACTATATACTGTATGTAACTCCACATTAAAAAATGCTGGGTTATTATTTAACCCAGCACTGAGTCAAAAACGGACGAACCCAGAGGTTGGATTAAATAAACTCAGAAAAGTTAACATTTGACCCAACAATGGGGTATAACAACCCAGCATTTTGGGTTGAAACAACCCAGCATAGGTTCAATTACAACCCAACAGGCTGGGTTCATCTCTTTTTGACCCAACGCTGGGTTAAAAATAACCCAGCATTTTTTGAGTGTAACATATGAATCTCAGTCATTTTGATGCTATGCCAACTCAATCGCAGTGTTACCGATGTAACATTTAGCACTTTTACCCATGGCCTTGGTCCCCAGTTTGCTGGCCCATCTGCTCAGATCGAGTTCATAAGCTGTCACAAATGGCCGTGACTGATGTAACTCCACGTAGGTCAGGTGTCTTGGCTGTGTGTGAGGCCCAGAGCCGTTGTGCTGAGCTGATACAGACCATAGCTGGGGCGTCTGATCCGCAGCTGTCTGAGCAAAGGTTGGGGAGCGACGCCCCAACGGTCACCTTAGCTGGGCTGACACTCGTTCTTGCTGCAGGTGGCTTGCCGTTCGATACGCCAGGTGCCCTCCTCATACGTGCAGTAGCAGATGGTGCATTCATCGATCTTCACCTCTCGGCCGGCTGGGATCACCGCCGTGTCGGCAAAGCAGTTTGGCCCTGCGTACAGACAGGAGAGGGGCTGCATTAAACTGAAAGAATAAACCTGCAGTTTGTGGAAACATGCCAACAAAACTGCAATCCATGGCATTGAACGGCTGATCTTATTTTAGAGTGGCAATAACTCTCTGAAATGATGTCAACTGACCTCATATAAGCTTTATGATGTTGTCACATTATCAGTCAGTCAGAACAGAATACTGTACCGTACGTCAGCTGTGTCACTGCACTCTCTCTATTGAATGAGGGACTTTTTTCTTTTAAGCTTGAGGGAAAGCTTGACAGCTAAACAGCAGAGGATGACAGTTGTCACACAGGATTGTCTTTGTCACGTTTTGTGTTCGTATTTCAACTGAAAGTGATGCTGCTGCTTTTATAAAACATGATCGTATCATGACATCCAAGAGCTAATGGATGAGATTACGGTGAAGCGTAACCATTTATTAGGCTTCAAGTGCAGACTTTAACTTTTGGTGTTCAAGCTCTTCCATTGCATGCATTTTTAAATACACTTATGTAAGTCCTTTTCCAAAATGTAAAAAATGTATACTTAACTTGAGTTTAAAACTGAACTGCAAAACTACTACAGAAACCTTCGAAAAGTTTCAATGTCAAATTCCTTGACTTTTTCCTGATTTTGAGTGACAAAAACGCTGAATCTTCACGAATGGAAAAACAGGCCGCTGTTGTGCTGAGAACTGAGCAGACAAAACCAGATACAGACAGTAAAAGTGTCTTTTAAAGGTGCATTGTGTAACTTTCAGAAGGATCTCTTGACCGAAATTAGGGCTGCATGATTAATCGAAAAAGAATCATAATCTCGATTCATACATAAATGCGATCTTCACTTTAAATGACGGCGATTCACTTGCATATTTAGGGCCAATCCCATTTCTCTGTCTTACCCCTTCCCCTTACCCCTACCCCTTAGTTTTGCACGTTCACGTGAGAGTAAGGGCTATCCCAATTCTCGTTTTGATCAAGGGGTAGGGCTAAGGGCAAGTGGTAGATACCCCTTAAAGCCAAGAATTTCCGTGAGCTTACTTGAAACCAAGGGGTACCCAGAATACACTGCGCAACCGGCAAAAATGGCGGCCAGAGAGTCCCATAAATGTAAGTATTTTCGGCTTTATAATTAATTTAAAAATTACTAACGTCTTGTTTTGTGCTCTACACAGTCCTGTTCATATATATTTGAATTATGTTCTTAATTTAAATGTTTTAAAATTTCGCTAGTTTGCTACGCTAACGTTACGTTGCTGATTTGCACAACATTCCCGTATTTGCTGATTTGCACAACATTCCCGTATTTCTCTAACTAGCCATGAATGGACTGCATGCTTGTTTACAGTTTTAACTAAATTCCATTAACGTTAGCAGCGAATTTCATTTGATATCAGTGCATAACACTACTTGCTTTGGAGACATCGGTACGTGCTTTACGTATACCGTCCTGTATCACACAGGGACGCCAGAAGAAACTCGGCGGCTGATTCACTTTCGCTTACACTTGCACTCGGCATCTTGGAAGTTTGTGATCAACATTTGTCGCGTCTGGTGATGTTGCAGCCAGCAAACGACGATGTATGATGACGTAACCGTAACGAAGCGGTGTCTCATTTCATAGGGGTATGTTTTCACCCCTAGCGCTTAACACTTGGTTTTGAGGGACAAGGGCTAGGGGTAAGACGAAGTGGTAGGGGAAGGGGAAGGGGTAAGACAGAGAAATGGGATTGGCCCATAGTATTTCCCTGTATTCAGATGCTGCGTTCACGTGTTCAGTATTTACATTACAATCCAAGATGCTATAATATCAGTCAAACTTGCTAAGACATTCATGCAGGGTAAAACCAAACCCTATTCATTCTCCAATCAAACCCGATCGTTTCTCTCATCTCATTTGCGGCGTTCCGCTGTCACTCGCGTGACGTATAACAAGGAGGCAGACCTAAACACAGTCGTTTACTTGGTGGATTTGGAGTGGCAATTTTCACAAAAAAGAGAGAATAAATGAGCGTCATTGTGGAAAATCCTGGTGGCGACGGAGAAGGTGACAATGCAACAACCTTGGTTACGAAAGAAGGCAAGGAAATTAGTTACCTCCAGACATTTCTAAATCGGAAGGCTGCAGCCTCCGGAGGTCACATCTGCAGGCTGCATACGTCATCAAGCCTCGTTCATTCGAGTTAACGGAGCATTACATTCGCAAATCATAAACATACTACAACAATTTATGATTAACTAAAATACTAGTCAACTTTATAACGTTAATTGTTAATATTCTGAAATTATGATGCGCAGCTTAGAAATGCGACCTCCAGAGGCTGCAGCCTTCAGATTGAGAAATGGCCTCTGTGTCACTGCCACAAGTTCCCCATTAGAAAGGGTTTTTAGCACGAGAGGAACATTGTAACATGTCTGCGTTTCTCTCTGATGCCTTAAAATGTTGATCGTTTAGTCTTTTAAAGGTTTTAAGGTTGGCCAGTTTGATAGTACAAAAAGCACAGGTGCTATTTAACAGCCAACCAGTTTGAAATTACTCTAAATTTTAAGGGGTCTAAAATAAGGAAAAGAGACTTTTAAGACACGTTATTTATAACTGAAAGTCCTGTAGTGCATTTTTTTAAAGTTAAGTGCATAATAAATGTTTTTGTAAAAAAAAAGGGAATCGGGCGAGAGAATCGGGATCTCAATTTCCATGGAGAAAAATCGTGATTCACATTTTGCATGAATCGTGCAGCCCTAACCGAAATGCAATATAATATACATAATAACTATATTATTAGTGGTATATAATGATCTTACATAATGAACTGTATTGTTTTTATTACCCTAAAATGAGCCGTTTTTATCTACATACACCACGTGTCACATGGAAGTCGCCATCAGGTTTCTACAGTAGCCCTAAATGGTCAACCTGTTCCTACGTTTTCTCAGGCGACAACATGTTTGTCCTGTGGTGGCTACCATACGTGTTTTGAAATTGAGTGGTGAGCTGTTGGTTACAATTTGCAATCTTACCACTAGATTTACACACATCACATTTTAAAGGGTGGTTGCTTTATGGGACTACAGACGTTGTCGGGGACCAACCATCATTATGCATGAAAACCTCAAAAACAATGCAACATGGGCACAATTCCCAACAAAGATTCATCCACAGAGTATGTCCTTATCAGGGAATATGTTTTGTGCCGCTATTTTCTGGGCTGGCCTACAAAAATACATAATTCCTAAACAATATGCAACATGCGTGAAACAAGGCAATAAAAAACATGGTATAGAAAAATGGAAATTAAAATTTAAAGCAACAAATAAAAATCCCTGATATTCCAAGACTTGAACAAAAAAAAATATAAAATTCCCTGGAATAGACGTTTTAAATTCCATGATTTTCCAGAAATTCCATGAGCTGTGGTGGAAACCCTGCATAAAAGTCTTGTTACGCTTATGAGGGTACAAGTTTGAATCCTTCTTACACTCTCAGAAAAAGGTACAAAAGTTGTCACTGGGACGGTACTTTTGAGGTACCAGTATGTACCCCAAAGTACGGGTGGGCAATACAGCCTCAAAATTATATCATAATAATTTAAGAATTTTTGCTGTAATGATATTTATGACGATATTTACAAAAAATATGGAAAAGGAAGGGCAATTTCCATCCAATGAGCTGTCATTGATGACAGACTACTGTCAGGATCCTGTCAGAATCATGTCTTGAATTATATCTAATCTGTGTGACGGGGTCCTGGCAGTAACGTATTTTATGTGGGAGATGTGTGGTTTTAGTATTGGTTTATTTTGACCACGCATTTACCGGGTCTCGTCACTTTTTCCCCGATCCCTTACTTGTAATGATTTCCAGGTGTATGTAATTTATTTTGTCCATATTTAAAGTCCTTTGTATTTGATGTTCTTCACTCGTGCGTTTTGTTTCTCTCTAGTTCCAGTCCTGTTTCCCGTGAGTTTATATCGAATAATGTTTTTGTGCCTTGAGTATCTTGTCTTGTTAATTGTGTAGTTTAGTGTTATTTATCTTGTCTAAGTTTAGTGTCAGTTTAGTGTCCTGTTCTTATTGTTCTGTTTTGCCCCCTCGTGGGTTTTTGTTTTCTTGTTATTTGTTTAATAAATCATCTGTTAAACGTCATCCGCTGTCTGCGTTCCCCCTTTTCAAAATCCTCACAACTACCTAATTCAAAGTGTAAATCCAATTTCATAAAGTGGCAAAAGCAGCATTAAAGTGCAATAGTACTGACCCAATCACACAGCATGAGTCAAATGTAATGAAAATGGTATAAACATTTTACATCAATATGACACTACCGCAGATTTTCAGTAATTTTCACAGATCCCAGTAACTTAAGTAATTTGCTAACTATTTAACATTTTGATTATGAAATAATTTTACATGTAAGTGCCCTCTTGTTTGCATAAACCTCAAATAAATAACATTAACATCAATCATGGCACATTTGGGGTCGTGAGATAAATGTTAATCCAGATCAGATAAACACAAGTGAATAAATCAGATTTTCATATAAACACAGAAGAAATCAGCAAGTCATCCGTCTGTCTCTATGTGCTTGTGCCTCGCGGCAGTCACTGAAGAAACAAGAAACAATGAGTTTTAAACTCATCAGATCACATCATTTCATGGTAAATAAATAGAAAAGATGGATCTGTCTAATTAAACATTAAGTAAACGTGCGTCAGTACAACTAGAATGTGAACATTTGTGAAGATTTTTGGGATTTAAATTCAGTCAGTAAAGTAAGTAACAACTCCTTAACACTTCAGTTTAACAGTAACTAAAGTAATTTGCACAGCGATGCTCGGTTGAGTCATTAGTTTACTTTTTGGCCGCACATCACCCGCTGCTAGTATCTCCTCTTCGCGTACCTTTACAGCTTGGTTGTACTCGTGACGTGTTGCTGACATGCTTCTCGTGTTGTTGCTGTGGGCATTAGGGAACATAAATGCACCATACGTCATCGCATCGAAATGAAAATTTTTTATCATGTAAAAATTTATACCCATATTATCGTGAGCGGTATGATATTGCACACCCCTACCTCAAAGGTACCAATATGCACCTTTAAGATACAAAAGTGTACTTCTTGAAGGTACCGCCCCAGTGACAACTTTTGTACCTTATACCTTTTTTTTACTGAGAATGTACATAGAGTTGAATTCCTCCCTTACTCTGCTATATTGTTTTTGGTCTGTCTTTTTACTAAAAAACAAAAACAAATTTTGTAACATCTAGATTGAGTAGAAGATAATTTGGCACTGCAATGACACACAAGTCCTTAGAGACTCTGATCATTGAATTAACATGCACTGGACCATGCAAGTCTAAAATGACTCATGAAAACAAAGTGAGTCATCATTTTCTGAGATAAAGATGGAAAACTGAAAACTGCAAACAAGCAGCAGAATAATGACCAGAGATGGGAGAGTCGCTGTGAAAATTCAGTCAATGTACACGGTCAAAATTAAATGTTAATGTGTCTAAATGTATTTGTATAAACACATGTCATCTGTGAAAGGCGTAGGACCCAAAACATTTTTAAACAAATCATTGAACTCGGACCGAATGCAATAATTGGACATATGCAATTTTGGACATTTGCTCCTCTTCTGTGTACGTGTTTTGCATGCCACTGCGCAACCTGTTCACGCAGACATTATACAGCATTATTAGCGCGTTTATGTCCGCTGTGTAAACAGAGGGAGAATGGCAGGCAAACAGCAGCAACCAAACTTTCCTGCTGAACCGGCACAAGAGGCACAAAAAGAAAACCCGTTTTTGAAAAAGCGACAATAAAAAAGATCTGGATCAGCAGAGGGCAAAAACCCGAATTAACATCAGTGTTACTGCTTTTCCACGATGCAGACAATTGCGCACGGCAAAGTGTCTAAAAACAATGCCATGGTTGCAGTGTTTCTTTTAGACAGTTAGGAACATTTTGATGGATTTCGATAGTAATGCATTATGTGGGTACTTTGTAGACAGCGTGACTTTGGGTGGCGATATGCATGAAGGGTGGGATTGTGATTTCAATGCTAGCAGGCTAGAGTTAGCACTTTCAAAATCAGCTACACTCAAAAAAATAAAAAGTTGTATTTACTTAAAAAAAACTTTTTCAGGTGGGTTCCACATAGCTGTGTTAAGTAATGTAAACAAATAAAATGTAAGTTGTATTTACTAAAAAAGTGTGTGTAAAATTGCCAATTTAAATGTTGCATGGACTAAAGAAATCCTAGTAAAGTCACTACATTTAATTGATGAAAACAAAATTAAAAACAATGAGTTAACAACTCCATAACAACAAATCAATCAATCAGAGTGCAGCTGTTAAATACAATCTTTATTTAATTACAGTTTATCAAACATCACAAACAAATGTGAAATGCAATGTTACATTTCAAACCATTTGTTGGTTTGTTTTGTTCTTAAATATATCAGAACAAGTTCATTGACTCATACTTGGCCACTCATGTACCTATCTAATGGTGCTACACTTCTGCAAGATGGTGCCAGAACAACAATTACCCATAATACACTGCAGCATCATCAGCCAATGAGATGCAAGTCTGTATTGGTTTTATTAATCTGTTACTTTTACGCAACAATGTTATATTGGCTGAACAAATAATTTTGAAGTAAAGCTGACAAGACACAGTCTTTTGTTAAAATTACTAAGTTAAAGTAATTATATGCAGTTACTTGTGTTTGTTAAGTAAAGTGAACAAGAAATTATTTAGTAAAACTGACTCCAACCAAGTTCATTTTTTTGAGTACACTGCCTTTAAGTATAATCTTCAGAGGGCATATTAGTACCTCAAAAGGTAAATGGTACATATTAGGGACTTTTTAAATGGAAATCTGAATTTTTTTATGTTTAAGTGCTATAATTGGGTCCCTAGTGCTTCTATCAACCTAGAAAATGTGAAAAAGATCAACCCAGTAACTTAGTTTTGGTAAATCATTCTCTGCAAGCATGTGAAAAAATAGGTCATTGAAATGTGGCTCCCCTTGTGATGTCAGAAGGGGTAATACCTCCCCTTAATCTGCACTATCCAACCACGGCACTGCCATTTAGTACAGAGATTAGGTCATTTGCATTTAAAGGACACACCCAAAAATGCCACATTTTTGCTCACACCTACAAAGTGGCAATTTTAACATGTTATAATAAATTATCTATTTGGTATTTTGAACTAGAACTTCACATTTGTACTCTGGGGACACCAAATTTATTTTACATCTTAAAAAAGTCTTGTGAAATGTCCCTTTTAAATGGTAAGGTCTCTTTTGTGCCTTTTTTGACAGTGCACACTAAAATGATAAAGATTTTTAATTTATTTTCCTTTTATTAATTTCATTTACATTTAAAGTCTAAAGTCAAACCCAGCTTTTGGGTTAAATTGACCCAGAAAATGTGCTTAAAACAATGCAGAATTTTGGGTTTAGACAACCCATCATAGATCAACTTGCAACCCAGCATGCTGGGTTAATCTCTTTTTGACGTAACCCTAGTGTAGGTTAAAATAACTCAGCATCTTTTAAGTGTAATGTACCATTGTGGAAAAATATGGATAAGTTAATAAGACCCTACACTTCTGCACTGTAGTATAAGTCTAGGGAGATTTAAGGGTTTATTTAAATTGCAGTCCAGAAAAGTCTATCCAGCCAGACAAAAAAATAAAGCCTAAGCCACAGCCTGAAACACTTTGTTAGTTTGGTGGCATCTACAGTAGCAGAAACGTCTACTGAAAATCTATAGGATTTTGATTATCATATAGCCGAAGTCCATTTACTTTGAAAAGATAGCAACCCGTGTCAGATTACCTTAACTCAGTTTATTCAATTACAAAATCAATACAATTAATTAGAAAAATTTGGAAATGCCTCCTAGGTCTATCTGCTGCCAAACAAGGACAAATTGCTCTATTCATCCTATTCAAATACAGCATCACAGGGGACACAACACTACCTAATGAGGGCACACATGAGGGCCCATCAATCATCTTAAATATTTGTCCAGTGCTGTGAGGATGTCACCCCAATCATATTTATAATCATTTCAGAGCGAACACTTCAGATTCCCTTTCCTCAAATAACAGCTAAAAGAGTGTTTGTTTCTCACATCATACTGGGATATGTTCATTAATACAGCTGTTATGCATATTTTTCACACATGTATATGTTGTCATTAGAAATGGAGGAAAAATAGGAGGAGGAAGATACAGCTGCAGTATAAACAGAAACAAACTGAACTGCAGAGGAACAGTTGTACACTTTGGCATCAGCGAGTGTTTAATCACGCTGAGAAGACTCTTATCCTCACCGGGCATCAAAGCACTGCTGTAGAGGCTAAATTCAAGAGAAAGCACCATTAAAGACTTTGGTCCATTCAGAGATGAATTGCATTCCCCATGGTACAGGGGTAATTGAGATAAAAAGCAAAGGAGGAGAAAAGGGAAAGCAGGATCTTGAAAATGACACGATCTTTTAAAGCTCATTAGAGCCGATGCTCTCTGAAACAGCCTGAACTGAGCAGATACTATTCTGAGAATAGGTGAAAGAAAAGACTAATGCAGTTCTTTAGTACACATGCATTATACATTTACTTGCTTTTTGGAAATGATGTGGATAGATAAGGTATCGTTTTTCTGCAAGGGTAAATTTTGTAGATGTTGGTGGATAGACTCTTACTGAAATATTAATGACAAATTCACACATTATAATAATTGTAACACTTGCACGGCTAGCACTTTTATTTTTGTTACTTGATCTTCTACACAAATTTCTGCAATTAATTCAGCTTAATGTCAATTCACATGAATTTATTTTAGTCTTATGTGTTCCTATTAAATTACACTTTTAGTTTGAAATTACATTGAACGACTTCTAAATATCTGTATATGAATTCTGATTGGTCTTAAATTTATTTGCATACTAAATAGAGTGTCGCAGGGATGACGTATTTTTGTAGTACAACCCGGAAGTTACTGGGACATTGGTTCCCTTGCCAAAAAGCCCATTTTATTTTCAAAAAGCCCATTCATAATCACTTTTGGATTGTCACAGAAATAAGCTTTTGTGCAAAGGTTTAAGAAACTTACCTTTTTTGCCCAATAAGATAATCTTCACAAATGAATACAACTTTTGTAAATTTCGAAGTCTAAGTGCATTTGCTAGGTATAAAAAGCTAATCGCTAAAAGCAAACATTCTCCTTGAATCTTTAAGCAGCTTAAAGCACTCGAATGTGTGATAATAACCCAAGATGTTATTTACAAAGCAGGAAGCAAAACAACCCTCCGCATTCGTCATACTTCACTACAAAAAAACGTATAAACTAAAAGTTGTAAAGTTTTAAATATGAATATTTTTCTTACAAAATCACATCAATTACCCTCAGAAGGCATTTATTTTCCCCCTGGATCAGTGTGGATTACTTTTACGAAGGATGGAAGCATATTCTTTAAACTGGCTGGACCCTATATACATCCATTATAAAGATTAAAAGAGATAGTACATTTAAAAAAACATCTTAAGATGTGTTCATATGAAAAAGGATGTACATGTAACTCGGATGGCTTGAGGATAAATCATGGGGTAATTGCCTGAACTATCGCTTTAAAGGGACACTCAAATAAATAAAAAAATAGGCTAATTTTATAGCTCCCCTAGAGTTAAACATTTGATTTTTACAGTTTTGGAATCCATTTAGCCGATCTCCAGGTCTGGCGGTACCACTTTTAGCATAGCTTAGCATAATCCATTGAGTCTGATTAGACCATAAGCATGGCACTAAAAAAAACACCAAAGAGTTTTGATATTTTATTAATGATATTACGCAGTGGCCAAAAATAGTCCCCTACTATTAAAAGTTTCCAAAGGGACTATTTTCGGGCTGTGTGTAATATCATTGGGCCTGCTGCAGCCATGTTGCGGCGGCAAGGTCCTTGATTATTACACCAGAATGAGAGTATAGTTCCTAGCCATATCAGCTTAGAAAATCACAACTTTTAATTTTTCTTCGGTCTTAGTACACGATGTAACTACAAAAGAGTAAAGTTTTAAATAGGAAAAATATTGAACCGCTTAGGTCTTTTTGAGCATGTTGCTAGTGGTCTAATCAGATTCAATGGGTTGTGCTAAGATATGCTAAAAGTGGTACTGCCAGACCCGGAGATCAGCTGAATGGATTCCAAAACGGTAAAAAGCAAATGTCTTAATTTAGGGGAGCTGAAAAATGAGTATTTTTCAAAAAAAGTGGAGTGTCCCTTTAATAGTAGTTTTTGGTAACCAGTGGCGCCGGTGACTTCTTTATGTGAAACTTTTTCGATGCACAATGCGAAACTTGTCACAACATGTATGTTGTCCATCATGTGGTTCGTCATTTTAAATTCATTTCTTTTATCAGACACTTATTTTGACAAGACACGTGATGCACATGGTTAAAATTACGCAGCAAACACATATTTTGAAAACACGAGCAACACACATGACACTCCGAACACATATTTTGACTTCGTGCCCCTCGGAAGAGCAGTTAACAGCCATTCATGAACAAAGCACTGATTCTAATAATCTTAAAATAAGTGCAAAGATCCTGATGCAGTGCTATTTACACAGAAACAAAGCCTTTAAAGGGCACATACTATCCTACTATATGTAATATAAGTCTCCAACCCTATATCAAGAAATTACGTACCTATATCACGTATGGACCAACGTGAAAATGTCACGTTTTGCCGCGTTTGAGCGTGAGCATGTCACGCTTTTCTGTTTGTGTCACTGTCATGTATTGGTTACTCAATTTTTTGTCCTATTTTCAAACCATTGTCGCTTCGGTTTAGGGTTAGATTTGGTGCTTGCGTTATATGTCACTTTAAGTATTTGTCACTTTAAGTATTGGTTTATAAAAAAGATACAAGACTTATTCTTTTATATTTTCTAAACTTTAACCAATTGTCGCCTGATGTTGGGGTTAGAGTTGCGTTTGGGTAGGGATGTCACTTTATGTAAATCTAACCCTAAACCGAAGCGACAATGGTAAGAAATTAGGACAAAAAAGTTGAGTAACCAATACGTGACAATGACACAAACAGAAAAGAGTGACATGCTCACGCTCAAACGCGGCAAAACGTGACATTTTCACGTTGGTCCATATGTGATATAGGTACGTAATTTCGTGATATTGGGTTGAAGTCTCAGGTGTGGCTAGAATGTGTCTGTGAAGTTTCAGCTCAAAACACCCCACAGATCATTTGTAATAGCATGTCCAAAATGACCCTACTTGGGCAGGAGCAAAAAAGTGCTGTTTTCATGTCCGTACAGCTCCTTACTCCCCTACCAACAGACAGTGAGCGCTTTCGGTTAAAAATAGATCTGAAATCTGTGAATACAGTCTGAGACAATAGTATATTTAGCTACAATCGGCCCGCAAACACATTTAGAAAAGCTTTCGTGTAAAAATAACCAGTCAGTCAGTGGCCATGGGCGGGGCTTTGTTTGTATGACGTCAAATTAACAAGCAAATCAAAACAGCTTGTCAATCGAGACTGCTTTGATTTAATGGGAAATATAAAAGAAGGAAAGGGGGGATTATTTCATTGTATGGTTGTTATGTTCACATCCCACTGACACACATTTACGTCCAAAGTGGATTTATTATAATAACGTGCCCTTTAAAGGAATATTCCATTTTCTTAAAAAAAAAAATCCAGATAATTTACTCACCATCATGTCATCCAAAATGTTGATGTCTTTCTTTGTTCAGTCGAGAAGAAATTATGTTTTTTTGAGGAAAACATTGCAGGATTTTTCTCATTTTAATGGACTTTAATAGACACCAACATTTAATACTTAACTCAACACTTATCAGTTTTTTTCAACAGAGTTTCAAAGGGCTATAAACAATCCCAAACGAGGAATAAGGGTCTTATCTAGCAAAACGATTGTCATTTTTGACAAGAAAAATAAAAAATATGCACTTTTAAAGGCTCTCTAAGCGAATAATGTGCGACGTCACTTCCTGTTGATGTTTGAACTGTTTTCAAACAAACGGAGCGTAGCTAACACCTCCCCCTCCCTCTACCGTCCGTGCTTTCATGAACGCGCCCAAACCCCACCCCCAAATCCTTCTTGTCGTTTATTGGCTGGAACACTTTGTTATGTTTTGTTGTGCTAGGTTTGGCCACTATGTTGATATTGCCGTTTGTCGAGCCTGAGCTGTCTACAGAGATTGCGTTTTTTTACAGTTTGATCAGCGGACAGGCAGCAAGCAGATAGTGAGGAGATGTTTGCTGTATGTACCAAAAAATGTTTTATGGTCTAAAACGCGTCAATTCGCTTAGAGCGCCTTTAAAGCACAACTTCTCGCCTAGATCCGGTCGTGATGCGCCAGCGTGACCCCACGCAATACGTCATGACGTGAAGAGGTCACAGAAGACGAACGCGAAACTCCGCCTCAGTGTTTACAAGTGGTTTAAAGAGGACCGTTCCTACGTTGTTGTATGTCAACTGATACTAATTAATGTCTTTGTGTCAGTTTATTGTTTACAATGGTCCGCAAATGTGCATTGTATATATGTAACACGTGACCTCCCTACGTCACTACGCATTTACGTTAGGTCGCGCTGGACCGGATCTAGACGAGAAGTTGTGCTTTAAAAGTGTATATTTGTTATTTTTGCAAAATCCTGCAATGTTGTCCTCAAAAAACATAATTTCTTCTGGACTGAACAAAGAAAGACATCAACATTTTGGATGACATGGTGGTGAGTAAATTATCTGGATTTTTCTTTTAAGAAAATGGAATATTCCTTTAACACTTAACATAAGATTATTGCTACTCTATGCAGGCTATGAATCTTTGTCTTTGCAGGCTATGAGAGCTTTCATGTATGCATCGCTTTTAGACATTTAAGACATCTGTTACAACACACTCTTATCCGTACAGTTTGCTTCTTAAATCCTCTTCTCCCACTTTGAGCTTATATATCTCCCAGGCAAAAAAGACAGAGGACGAGTTTAGCGAACGCTGGAGGTGCCGTGCATATAAAATCACTGTCCTTTGCTGTTCCCCATACTATCAAAGAGAATCAAGCCCCATTACAAATGGATAAAACCATCAGCGCAACAAATCCCGACTAACATATATCTCCAGAGGAAGAAAGAGATGCAAGAAAAATGTAAGATGAGCCAAGGCCTGAAAGTGTTTCTAGGGCCGCTCTTAAGCCCCCATGAATATTTCTCCCCGATTTGGCCTTTTTGAAATGCGAGCAATCCTGCTTCCCCCCAGCTCCAGTTTCGAGACTCGCCGTCGCAATTTTAAGAGCTTTCGGCCCACGCTCAAAATATTTATCGCAACCTCCCAAGATAAGCAGCGACCCCAGTGTCTGAGCCCTTCAAAAAGTGGGCTTTTTTCCCTGCACGTTGCCAAGGAGATACTCCACATGAGAGCAGGTCAACAAAGAAGATGATGCAGCAGAGAAATACAAAGCATCTTTTCCTGTTTGCAACAAGCGTCCAAGCATCCTTATTTGCTCTACCGTGTCCAACTCTATGCTATTAAAATTATGACACAAGCAGCGATGCTTCTAAAAGTGCATCGATATCAATCCATTCCCAACAGGTGCATTGGTGCGGCATTCTCCTCAAATCTTAAAGCAGCTAAAAGCACTCAAAAAATCATTCGATGCCAAGTTTCTTATTTACCGGCAGGCCCCCGGTGCGTGAATTCAACGCCGGAGCATGATGACTGGATCCGAATGTTTTTTGAGACCTAATGTCGCTCGCAGATGTTCTTTGATATTCATGAACAACTGCCTGGGGTGGATATTAGCAATAGCGCTCACTTTCATCTCCCCCCATGGCACTTCCTGAAGTGTCTCCCAGCACACTCCTTCAACAACAGACTCAGGCAGTGAGCTGCACGCGAACATAATACTTCATTCAGTGGCTAAGAAAGAGGTGCTTACCTCTGCTCTTCATGAGCAACAAATAGAGATATCAGCCCTCGACTGCCTTATAAACACTTTTCACATATTAACATCCACTTAAAACTAATGAAATTGCGGCTAAATAGGCCGAAATGTAATCCATGGTGTCAAAGGTATTGGTAATCTTGAGCCACGTTTACGGCATCTGCAGCCGCGAATGAATCAGCGTGAATGAATCAGCTCAATTACGAAGCATTTACTTCCTTTGAATTGTGCGATGTCTGTGACCTGAGCTTAAACGGCGAGGGGGGGGCGGTTTTTGTGGCCCCTGCTGGGTATGGCGTGGTTAGAGCATAAGATTATGAGAGAAATGCTTGCAACCCATTTAGAAATCGATTCTCCTTGCCGTTGTCCCCATTCAGCATCAAGTCTGCCAACCAAAATGAAGACGACAGCCCCACTTTCTTCGTCTGCGGCTATTATCATTTCATAGACACCACATTTTTCTCAAAGAGCCGGTCTGAGGGCTTTCATTCACACAATGCAGCAGTCAATCCAATGGTAATTGGCTCTTAATGACCCCAATTAAATAATCATTCCGCTTAGATTTATCGGAACCTCAACTGCAGTGAAAGTTTCTGGGTTTTCAAACACCAAAAGTTGGTGTCATAGCCAATTTGAGCTCAGGTGGTTGTTATCAGCCAGTACAGGCTAAGTTTGAACCGGCTTTCACAGCCCTTACACAACCGGCACCCGTCCCGCAATGTCAAGCCACCAGTCTTTGAAGTCTTACTTTGAGGAGTGTGAGTCTCAGGGGGTCAGAGCATCTGTCTGTTTCTCTCGCTGCACCTGTGCTGAAGTCTTTGTACCTCAGACACTTACAGCAAAAGCCTCAAAGGTCTCAGACACCCTATTTGCGTTTCCACCTCCGCTCGACATGCACAAACACAGCCATTGTAATGATTTCACCTATCTATACAATTACGAAATCAAATGGCAAGCGCCACACAGACTGCATTATGATGTGCAGTGAAATCATCACCAGGCAGTGAAAATCTGAGCATGTTTGAGCACGCATGTATATTTTGTAAAGCTGATGGAGTCCCACACACCAGACTCAATGAAAGCATTTCGCACCCAAACACCAACTGAGATATTTGATCAGGAAATCTTGACAGGATCTCAGCAAATGCCGAGATGATTCATTTAAACGTGTGTGCTCTTTAAAATAATTGGCCCACATCACCCCTCCTCCACCACCGCCGCCGGTTTAGCTGCGGAGATCCATTTACCAAGTCATCATTTCTGCTTTGCTGAAGGAGGCTGTGCGGCTGCAGGTGCCGTATTAGATCAGGATCTAAGTGAACAAAAGAAGCAACAGTCTTGGACGTGCTGTCTAAGGCCATCTCAAACAGCTCTGTATAACCCACACTGATTCGGAAATCTTCTCCCGAGACATTTTAATGTGTTCCAATCGTGCTAACCCGGGGTCACAGCTTTGCTTTCCTCTTCTCGTCTGGCCAAAAAGGGAACAAAAAGACTCACGAGGCAGATAACAGCTCTGTCCCAGATTGTAGTGAACGGCTTTGCTGCCAGATGCCTACATGGACAGCTGCCTTTTATGGTAAGACTCCAGTAGTCATGAACCCTCATTAGTGATGCAGATTTAAAACGCTCTGCATAGGTAATTCATGTACTGCTTCTTGCACATAAGGCTTGATTCTCAATTGGGAATAAAGTATTTTTTTCCCAGGGTTGGGTCACTATTAGACCGAACACACTGTTGGGTCAAAATGTCCAATAGTGACCCAACCCTGGGTAGAAACAACCCAGGATTTTTTAGAGTGTATGTTCAGTAGCGGCTCCTGACTTTAAATTTAGATTCTGGTTCGTATCGTGGGCTGTACGACTAACCTTTGATTAACTGCTAGTGGTATATGTTTTACAATTAAATAACTGAACACATGCAGAACACTGAGCAGATGTCTAGTGTCCTTCCGTAACTCAGCCTGACGGGGGCGCTCTAATGCTGAATAATTTGGATTTAGCCATTTCAGACATGTGCTTTAAATTACACGTAAGCATGGGAAATAAAACACTTTATTCAGTTTAGTACAACCAGACAACCAAAGCTTTGTCATCTCACGACCCTTTAAATTAACTCTTTCTCCACCATTGACGAGATATTTTAATTAAGGGTGTACTCACACTATCCAAACCAAACCGCGCTCTGGCGCATTTGACCCCCAAAGCCTGGGTTTGTTTGACTAGTGTGATCGCTCTGTACCGCGGCTAGGCACGGATTGGTTAATCGCGCCACGGCCGGGTTGCAGAGGTTGGCCGGAGCATGGTTCACTTGGGCTCAGGCGCGGAAGGCTGTGGTGTGAGTGCAATCGTGCCTAAGCCCGATTCAAAAGGTGAAGACGTCAGTTGCGCGACCACTCATCTTCATCTGCCTCTGTGAAAACGTTTTGATGCGCGCAGCGGGGTTACGTGAATGTCCGAGCTGCACACGTGACAGATCAACTACGCAATATGATGACATGTGAGAAGGCTGTCTGTAATCGCGCACCAAACGACTCCGAATAAAAAACACAGACTTATCATTACGGTGGGTTCCAGTGTTAATGGAATAGTCTACCCTTTTGCCATATTAAACTATGTTATAACCTCAACTTAGACAAATTAATACATACCTATCTTTTTTCAATGCGTGCACTGTACAGCGCGTCGTGAATGTGTTAGCATTTAGCCTAGACCCATTCCTTCCTATGGATACTTCCGTGTTTTCCCTATTTAAAGACTGTTACATGAGGAGTTATACCAGTAAGTATGGTGCCACAAAATAAAACTTTTTTTGGTACCATAGGAATGAATGGGGCTAGCTAAATGCTAACACATTCACAACGTGCTGTACAGTGCACGCATTGAAAAAATATAGATGTATTAATTCGTCTAAGTTGAGATAATAACATAGTTTACTATGGCAAAAGGGTAGACTATTCCTTTAAAGGAGGGCTTTCCTTCCTGCTTTTTTCAAAACAATCGCATCTTAATGACGAAAGCGCGCCCGGACTCGGATCGATAAAAGTGCAATGTGAGTACGTGCATCTGTGGGAGTAGGGAGGGGTGACAATCACGCTGGGGCATGGTTTGGTTTGGATAATGTGAGTGCACCCTAAAAGAAAACATTTCTCTGCTAATGATGCTTTCCTGACGAGTTTTTACAGTAATCTGTAATTCCGCTATTATACACTAGATGGCATTCTTACCCAGCTTATAAAAAACTGAAGAAAAAACTAATTTTACAACAGTTAAAACTCTGTGTATGTTTTGATAATCATTCTGAATTTGATCTCTAAACTCTGTGTATGTTTTGATAATCATTCTGAATTTGATCTGTAACTAAATTCCTTTGGTATTTTTGATGACACCTCATATTAAGGAGATTATAAAAAGAGAACAAATTAAATTTTTCCCTGTTCTTTCATTTTATATATTTTTATGTTTATATATTAATAAAAGAACATTTTCCTGAAAGGCATTTTGTAAAACTAAAAAAAAAAAAAGGCTAGCGGGAAATAAGACAATGCCCTGTTGAACAATGGCTGTTGCACAATTTTTATATCTGGCTTGTTAGAGCAAAATTGTTTGATGTCCATTTTCTCATTAACTAACAATCTTTCAAACGAATTCTGTAAAAAAAGCTCTACATTATTACAATCGAGTTGATTTGTACCACTGACAGTGTTCACAACCTGAAAAATCAGCCATACTAACGCTGTCACACAGACTGATATGCACTTCTACATGTAACATAAAAGCTAGAGGGCTCTCTATTAGGGCTCGCTGCAATTCCTTTTTTCACCACAGATTTACATTGGAAAATGTGGGGCACTGTTGAGCTCGGGAGGGCAGAGGTTTGTCCCTCTCAGTTCGATCATTACATACAGTAGCCAGCAAAGCCCTGGGCTAAATTTCCAAACATATTCATCTTACTTTATGATAGAGATGCTCCGATCAGCATTTTTGGGGCCGATTACCGATCACCAACATCATGATCTGCTGATCGCCGATCAGTGCCGATCACAGAATGGCAGTGTAATGGGAATATTTTATCTATAATCTAGCAGAGTTTGCACCATTTGTAGAAATGAAACTAACTATAAATTAGGTATATTATTGTTTTAATAGAGAATCAACTAAATAAGCACAAAAAATATTTCTTTTTGCAAAGACAAATGTAATATGCCTTTAAAAAGGTTTATGTCTGTTAACTGTTACTGTTAACAGTAATTACTGTTAACAGTAATTAAAATAAAACACTTCACAGTCTTTACTGTATGAATTAAATATACACGCATTCGTATGAAGTACAACAGTTCTTCACTGATGAGCAGAGAGTGATTTTATTGAGAGATGAATTAGATTACTGTAGCTTTAAGACGTGGGAGAGATCGTTCTCTTCACGTGCACTGATGACCGCCTGCTGTGTATGCGTGTGGCGGGTGTCTGCAAACAAGAGCAGCTGTGAGGAAAATGGAAGTTTAAACCTTCAAAACTTTAAAACGAATGCAAATAATAAACTTTCGGCATGAGGATGCAATTGTCCGCGATAGATATGTGTTGTATACGCTGTTTGATAGGGATGTGAAGACGCATCGCGCTGAGGACCGGAGCGCGTCCTCATAGAAAATACGCATACCTCTGTAAAGGCAGAGAGAGAAATCCAAATCTGCACGGCACACATGAGCAACGGGTTACAAAATGCTCGCACTGTGTAAAATGGTCTCTAATTGCAGCCGCATCAGGAACGCTATGATCACAAAAGTAAACAGAAAGATCGGCTCATGAGATCTGCAAATTTAGCGAGTGCCGATCAAGCTACTTTGCAACTATGCAAAATCGTGAAAGGTGCTACAGAAATAAATTTAAATGTATTTTAATGCATTTTTAATAGCAGGAAACTATATTTTATTGATCATTTTCGGTTTACTTCCATTCAACAGTACACTCGCCTCGTTCACATTAATCTTAGATTTTTTACTTATCGCAATGGATTGTGTAATTGCCCCGTCTCCAAAAAGATGCAAGCAATCATGCCTTATGATCGCATCAGTACTTTTCAAGTGAACAAAACAAATGGCGAACCAAAAAACAGCTTTGAAAATGCTCCCTTCTGCACGCTGGGCGCTTTGACAAGAAAGACCTTTACTTCTGTAATTCCAGCCAAACAGACAACAAAACACTGTTTGCATGTAAAAGTTGAATCATTTGTGCCCTAAGGATGGCGTACACAGCCGAAACACCTGCCTGCGCTAATTACCTCACCTCCTGGATACAAGCAGAGAGCCTTGCAGGTTCATTAGCGATGCTATTGCTGTCTGAATAATGCATCTCGGGAACTATCCTAAACAAAGGCCTGCAGACAAATATAATCTCCTTTGTATTACCTCACTGATGTTAAACGGATGGCCATTACAGAACAATGAGATGGATGCACACGTAATGCATATAGGAAGAGGTCTGAGATCTGCAGCTTCGTGCATGCCTTGAATTTTCCTGGCGGCGCGGTAATTGAGTGCAGTGGTCGGGGCTCTCTGTGGTCATTTTAACAGAACCGATTCTTGCCTACCTTTCTAGCTCCTGGGGGACACAGCAGGGGTTTGGTACTTCAGAGGATAGAGGTGGAAACATGAGAGAGAGAGAGGGATTGGAGGAGCATATCCACTTACCGCTCTTACATACTGGGCAGCACCGGTCAGGTTCGTATTCTGGATCAACGCACTCCGTCTGTGGACAAGCTGACACTGAACACAAAACCTCTCCACTTGGCTCACAACGGCACTTCTCACATGGAGACACCTGGAAATATACATGCACCCCAATCAGGAAGACACTCAAATACTGCAGTTACAATCATTATCCCAGATTGATATGATGGGATCATTTTAATATCATCAATGTGACAAAAATGAAACAGAGGTGTGTGCATAGAGGGGAAATATAACTCATATACAGTTAACCCACAAATCACAACACTACAGAACCATAAACAATGCTTACCTAATTCCTTCTGGCAATTCCCCAGCAATCCCCATTGCCCTCCTTTTTCTCTATATTTATCCCCATGGGGATCTTGGCTTGGTTCATGCCTCATGCTCATTTATTACAGACGAGTATCAGAACCAGTCTGCCCTTTTCTATAGGGTTTTATAGGTGTTTCTTCAACTACAGACACTTCTAGGTCTCAGAAGTTGATTTTATGTCAAGAGTTACAACTAACCCCGCTGTGTAAAAATGTGTCCAATCCTAGTTATCAGTTACTAGGAGTTGCTAAAATCAAAACGATGTTATGTTTTAGATAATCAGTGATTAAAATAATATAAGGTTGTATTTGGTGACTAATAGTGCGTTTACACCAACCGCGTTTCAGGCGTCAAAATCGTGTCTACCGCGCCTAGTTTCCCGCTTGAACAGTTTGAATGCATTCGCGAGTGTAGAGCGGAGTAGACACGCGGAAAAAGCAAGCATTTGAGGCGCGTCAGAGGCAAACTCCACTTCTTGTGGGAGGGGCAAGTGCTATGCGGTTGTCTGTTTGCAAGATGACTGATGTTGATTGTGCATTTATCGAGAGAGTTACCAGTTTGTATTTGGTAAACGTACTATAGGGGGAAAATAAACGGCGCGGGACGATAAACGTCAAGCTCTGGTTGACTGCTTCGGACAATATCAAGCGTTCCTTCAGGTTGAATGAGTGACTCCGGGCGAGGCTGCCTCTACAGCAGCAAGCAGGCTCCTGATCCTGAACGAGGCGCGAAATTCCGCCAAAGTTCAAATTTTTCAACTCTGACGTCAGCCCGCACTTCGCGTCAAACACAAAATGTGCAAAAAGCACCATTCGCACGTACCGCTCACAACGCTCAATTCGCGCGAGCTAGACACACGAATGAGGCGGAAACACGTCTTACGCGCCACGCCAAATGGCTCATCCGCGCCGCGGGACCTCCAGATGTGTGTCAACGCGTCTTCACATTGACTTAACATTGAAATCACTCGCATTTCACGCCTCTACCGCGGTTGGTGTAAACACAGCAGTACACACCCAACTCAGAATTCGGGAAAAAAAGTATATGATCAAGCAATTTACTTTTATGCCTCCAAAACACTCTTTGTCCAATATCTTAAAGTCTGTGTAAAGTCAAATGTTTCTACACCGCGTTCCAAATTATTATGCTTATGCAATTTTTGCTTCTTTTTCCAATACAGTCAGTAAATTTACAAATTTTATTTTACCCTCAACACTTATATGAGAGTGTGGATGTTATTATATTTAAATTAAATAAAAATGTCAAAAGATACTTTAATATTTAAAAAAAATAATAATAATTTGCTTTTCCAAATTATTATGCATAATGCGCTTTAAAGGAATAGTCTACTCATTTTCAATATTAAAATATGGTATTACCTTAACTAAGAATTGTTGATACATCCCTCTATCATTTGTGTGCGTGCACGTAACCGCTGGAGTGCGCTGCGACGCTTCGATAGCATTTAGCTTAGCCCCATTCATTCAATGGTACCATTTAGAGATAAAGTTAGAAGTGACCAAACACATCAACGTTTTTCCTATTTAAGACGAGTAGTTATACGAGCAAGTTTGGTGGTACAAAATAAAACGTAGCACTTTTCTAAGCGGATTTAAAAGAGGAACTATATTTTATGGGGTAATAGCACTTTTGGGAGTACTTCGACTCGGTGCAGTAACACCCTCCCTCTCCCATAATGAGAGGGAGAAGGGGAGCGGACTTTTCAGGCGAGTCGAAGTACTCCCAAAAGTGCTATTACGCCATAAAATATAGTTCCTCTTTTAAATCCGCTTAGAAAAGTGCTACTTTTTATTTTGTACCACCAAACTTGCTCGTATAACTACTCATCTTAAATAGGAAAAACGTTGATGTGTTTGGTCACTTCTAACTTTATCTCTGATTGGTACCATTGAATGAATGGGGCTAAGCTAAATGCTATCGAAGCGTCGCAGCGCGCTCCAGCGCTTACGTGCACGCACACAGATGATAGAGGGATGTATCAACAATTCTTAGTTAAGGTAATAACATATTTTAATATTGAAAATGAGTAGACTATTCCTTTAACCAAATTTATGATATGCTCCACAGACTGATAATTTAAAAAAAAAACCTGATACAACGTAAAATAAATAATGTATTTACACAAGCTACATAATAATATATGAGCATATCTTTGACATGACTTTAACTCTTTCATTCATTTAACTTGTAAGTATACCAGTATAGGTTTTGTCTTTATTTCACTTAAAGACGCTAGTATTGCATCCCTAAGTTGATGTTTCGAACTATAGTGCTGTCCACCTCACAGATCTTTCATATAATGATTCTTTACAGGCTCGTAATAGGACTAAGATCAGATGATAATGGTGGTCACACCTTGATTTCTTTTTTATTTATGTATTATCCTCCATAAAAGTAAATTTATTTCACAAGACATGATTTCCTTTATATTCCATTGTGAAAAACCATCTTATATTAGCTCTACATATATTCTAGATGCCCCTTTGACCCCCTGTGGGACCCTAAAGGGACCTACAATCTTATTTCACAATATTTCATCATTACTCTGCCACCTCTCCATAATGTTACAGTCTTGTTGAACATAGTGGCTGGATATTCACCAACAATCCAGAATGACAATCATCTCTACTATTCAGTGTATTATGGCATGCCAATGAATAAAACTGTGTGAAAAGAGTCTTCTTGTATTCTGAGCTCACAGCAAATGTTTCATTTTTGCAAGTTTTAGTTTCGGGGAAGGGTGGAAATACAGCTTTATGTACTGAAGGATCCTGTATTGAGGGGTTCTTGGGATTCCAGAGACACCAGCAGGTTTAAATACAGGTTTTCCTCTTAACGGTGGCTTTTTATGGATGCCTTTTCCTAATATTTTCCTTAAAAAAATTTTTTAAAAAAACTTTAAATAGTCACATCTTTCTGTACTGTGAATCACTCATAAATCATAATAGTTCAATGATTTCTGTGTAGATCCACCAAATATAATTTGCTTTTTTAAGATAATGCACACTTTTTTGTCTTTAGAAAGAACTTTTTTCATACCCATATTGTAGAAGAATTACAACCTGCTTTATAATTTGGAACAGCATATTCTGCATGTTTTTCAAAATATGAAAGTATCTTTTGACAGTTTTATTTCATTTAAATATAATAAAATCCACACTCTCATATAAGTGTTGAGGGTAAAATTTAATTTGTAGACTTACTGACTGTATTGGAAAAATAAACCAAAATGGCATGTGCATAATAATTTGGAACACGATGTAAACACATTATAAAGGTTAGAAATGCATTGCTGAAACACGTTAAAAAGACTGTCAACTATGTAGTACTGAATTAGAGTTAGATCATTAAAACAATTATTCAACATTAAAGCCCCCCAACCTCAAAAATACACTTTTAAATGTGTTTCTAGCAGAAAATGAGTCGACAGTGTGTGCAGAAACATTATGTTATTATACAAATCCATCTACTCTTCTTTGTGTAACTGCCTTTAAACTGCAACAATCACACAAAACAGGCTGTTGGGGATCCCCTATCAATGTAATGTCACATTGATTATGCCCCACCCATAACCGCTCACAGACCTTATGAGCACGTACTTCAAACTTCTGTCAGAGACACATCTTTTGATGTAGTCCAAAGCACATGTGTAAGTGCTCTACCTAGGGCTGTCACAATTATTAAAAATCATCTCATCGGGATTGTTTGACCTCATCGCGATGATTTAAGATCACCGCAATGATTGCACATCTTTCTAAAAAACCCAAGGGGGAGCTGCAGCGCCTGTAAATGAGACATTATCAGATTACAGTTTTTCTCGGTTGCTTAAACACATTTCTTGAAACTATGCCTCTTATTCTCAAAACAATAAACACAATATCATAACACCTCACACAATTTTCCAAACATCCTATTTTCAGGTCAAAATGAAGCTGTACACTCAAAACCATTCACTCTTACTGAAAAAACAACATTTTCCCTCAGACAACACACACAAGCTTTCAAAAAACACAGACACTACAACATAGTATTACACACTGGTGCAATAAATTAAAAACAATATATCCAAAACTGGTAAGTTGCTTGTGGTTCTCCTGCTCAAAAACCTTTTCACATGACCAAAAAGACACAATCAGTGTATGCATTAGGACATTTTTATTCATACATGTGCTACACAGCACAACTGTAAAACCTTTTAAAAAAATATTCTTCCTCAACATCACGTCTTTGTTTTGGGTCAGGCCAGAGAATCTCATCCACATCACAGACAATATTGGTCCTAGCCAAACAGCGAGGGTAAAATCCTCTTGCATGATCCACCCCTGGCATTCATCTACTGATATGTCAATCTGTATGCAAGACAATTTGATGCATTTCTTTATTCCAGTAGCATAGTCCAACAGTGTATGCACACTAAAGTTACTGTACAGAGCAGTCTTACTGTAAGTACATCTATCCGTTTTCCTCCCTGAAGGCTCTGAAGATGGAGGCAACAGTGAAGCGACTCAAATTAGGCTTTACTCGTTGCTCAGCCTCCCTCATAATCATACCATGGACAAGGACATGGTCAACTAAAGTGGCTTGAGTTTCATCTGAGATTGCTTGTCACCTTGCCCTACGTCTTCCTGCTCCTCTTTCACCACATACTCCTCCTCCTCCTGCTCCTTCACCATGTCCTCTTCCTCCTCCTTCTCCCGGTCCTCCTCCTCTTCCTACTCTTTCACCATGTCCTCCTCCTTTCCCTCCTCTTCTGCCTCCTCCTCTGCCACCTCCTCTACCTCTCCCTCCTCTTCTTCCTCCTCCTTCTCCTCAACCTATTCCTTCATTTCTTTGTGGATTAATTGTTCCAAAGCTCAGTGAACTGATTCAGGCCCTTTTATCTATCTATTTTGACTCTTTGGGCCCTATTTTAACGATCCAAGCGCATTGTCTAAAGCGCACAGCACAATGTCTAAATGGGTGTGTCCTAATCCACTTTTGCTAATTTAACGACGGGAAAAATGGTTTGTGCGCCGAGCGCATGGTCAAAAAGGGTTGGTCCTATTGTAATAAGAGTATTTTGGGCGTAACGTGCAATAAACCAATGAGAGTCTCAGCGCTCATCCCCTTTAAAAGCCTGTTGCGCTGGCGCTATGTCTAATCCCTATTTAGATGACGAACTTTGTAAACTGAAAAACTAAGCGGAGGAAGATCCCCAGTTTAAGATTAATGTTAAATAATTGTGTTGCTTTTCACGTGTACTGAAATTGTTATTTTTTATTAAAACCTTCAAACCTCGTTTTCTTTTAGTCATGGAAGTAAAAAAGCAGGCTTTTAATTGCTTTAAAAGTATGGCTATCCAATATCATCAAAAAATTATTTACAAGTAAGATAAGGTTTGTACTCTAAAAATACTTTATTTGTAACAAACAGGAGATAAAGAATTTACAAACGGCTCTCCGCACGTTTCAGCACTTGGACAGTGTCAGTTTTTTTAAGCAAAGAGTTTTTTTAAGCATTACTTAAAAATGTTTCTCATCTCACCATATCCGCAGGTACAGAGTCATCATATACAATAAATCCGTGAGGTAGCATTTAAAAAAACATTTAAAAACAGATGCATTTGTTTAAAGCAAAGCATTTATTTACTTACCAGGCTGGAGGTGAAGCAGCTCTTTGCGCCTTCTAACGTCTCATAATTAGTCCTCATTTATGTCCAAGAGACTCAATAATAATCTTTTACATTCAATCCTTTAATCTTTCATATTTAAAAGCGTTTTTGTGCTGCTGCGCATTTATGTACTTTGTGATAAGCAAATCCGCGTTGTCCTCCCGTTTATAGGCGCATATTACTGCGCTCTTTAAATAACAAAAGACATATTGCGCCATTGACTTTAGACTTTAGACTAGGTTTTTGTTGGTCAATGGCGTAGTCTATTTTAGTTGCCTCAAAATAGCAACGCGCCAACAATGCGCCTGAACACACCTCGTTTTCAGACCAGAATGCCCATTGGCGCCAAAGTGGGCGCAAATGCATTTTCTATTTAAAGAACGTGGCGCTAAACGTGAAAATTATAATTGCGCAGGGTGGAAACTAGCGAAAGACACGTGTTGCGCATTGCGCTGCATTGCGCAGGGTGTAAGATAGAGCCCTTTGTGTTTCCACCTTGGTAATTGTTTGCTAATTGAGCCTAAGCTGTGCTGATTTGAGTGAACAGCATTGAATGCTAGTGCTTTCCACATGACCACATGGTGTAAGCACTGAGAAATGTAGGGATTTGTGTGTAGAGTTTTGAAGTAACAGTTTACCAAATTTGACTCATGTGTTAAAACTGGGGAGTAGTGTTTATAGTTCAGCAAAATGATTGTGCTTCTTGAAAAATGGCGTTATGGTTTTGAAATTTTAGTTTAAAAGACTGGTTATAGTGTTTTAGCAATTGAGAAAAACTGTAATTTTAACTCTTTCCCCGCCATTGACGAGATATCTCATCAATCAAGAGAAAACGCTTCCCCGCCAATGACGAGTATTTCCGTCTTTCCGCAATACCACTATTATCCACTAGGTGGAGCCCTTCCGCAACTTTTTAAAACTGGAAGTATTGCCCTATGGCAAGCTGCTGCATGTCCGTGTCTGTTTTAAAGATCGCTCTGAATGGGATCTCTATGAAAAGTCCGTCACAAAAATTGAATTATCTCTGCTTTTTGCTCAAAATGTGGTGTTTTTGCAGAAACCTACCCATATTCAAAAGCTGATTACAAAAGAACCACTGGATGTTTTTTTTTTTTGTTTGAAAGCAAAAGGTCTGTTCTTTGGTATATTGTATGTTTATATATTTAAAGAAGAACATTATCTGAAAGGCATTAAACTTTTGTGAAAATCATGAAAAAAGCTGGCGCTGGCTGGCAACTTTTTTTTAAAACGCTGGTGGTGAAAGAGTTAAATATGTGTTATGTGTATTAATACTTACTGCCATGTGTGAAAATTACTTCATAAACAAACAAAAAAAAATATAAGAGAAATAAATGTCAAAGCAATAAAACAGACAAATAATCGTCATAATTGTAAAAGCACTAAAACAGGCAATTAATCATCATAATCGTCACAATTTATTAGACAATTAACCGTTAGCCAAATTTCACAATTAGGACAGCCCTAGCTCTACCCCCACTTTGCATACAGGGTGAGAAACAGCAGCTTTTTACATTTTTCTTTAAGATTTAAAGAAACACACACAAAAACAGCGTTTTGCATTGCAGCCACAAATGGCCCTGTTCAACATCGTATAATGATGTATTTTGAGCTGAGAATTTACAGACACATTCTGTGGATATTTTTATATTGCTGAAAACACCTAGGTTTTCGGCCCTTTAAAACGGTGGCTTGATCCATTTTGCACCAAAAATACAAGCCAACCTAGCTATCTAAACTCTTTGTCTGCAATTTAAAGATCCCGTTTTTCCTGATCCCGTTTTTCAAGCTTTATTTAGTGTGTTATGTTGCTGTTAGAGCATAAATAATAGCTGCAAAATGATAAAGTTCAAAGTTCACTGCCAGGCGATATATAATTGGTTAGGGGTAAAGAGTTTTTGACTAAACTCCACCCACAGGAATACGTCAGTCGGCAGCTTTGGCTTAACGGCTCTGCTGCTGTCGAAACACAACACACTACACAATCATAATTCAATATGTATTTCTGAAGGAGGGACTTCATAGAACAAGGAAGACATCAGCCCGTTTTTAGGACAGTGAAAGCACTGGAATACACACAAAAATACCGCGTTTTTTACATGTGAAACATGAACACATGTTATATTGCGCACTGTAAACACAATCAAAGCTTCAAAAACACAGACAAAATGGGACCTTTAAGAAAACAGACCTATTACATTTGCTATTGTTTTGAACATTATCAGTCTGTTAGTCAGAGACTTACAATGTTCAACCCACAAGTGGTCGTGGTTTCAGCACCTACAGCACAGTCCCAGGTTTTGAGAGCGGAGAATCCTGCCTATTATTCCAAGATTTTAATAACTTATTTTACTTACAGTACTTGGCAGTTTTTAATCATCCAAATTTGCCTGGGTGGCTTTCAGAGGTGGACACAACTTGAGTATTTTGTTACATTTTCCAAGCATATGTGTTTTATCAGAGTGTTTGTATTGGGAAAAAAATTACTTAACTTTACTAAAATGTTCACTACATTCTAAAGCATAGAATCATACTGTGTATTCCTTTTATATTGCATATTAAAATTGATTTAATACCTAAAAATTGTGTACTTTTATTTTCTTGAGTAAAAGTATGAAAGTACTTTTTACTCAAGTAAAAGATGTAGAAGTAAAAAAGTAAAGTTAGGTAAAAATGTACTAGATGTTTAATGAACTTTATTATTAAATATAAACCAAAGATTTGAAATTATGAAATGAAGTAAAAATTCTGATAATATGCTTTGGAATGTATGTTTTCCAAAGAAAAACACTGATAAAATACAAATACTTGAAAATTTACTTTTATGTAGAAAGTAAAAATACTTAAGTAGTATCTAAAAAACACATCAAAACTATGAACAAATTTGTGAGACATCCCTTCTGACAGTGAGAGAAAATGACCAAAAGCACAGTTTGCATGAGTAACTATGTAAATTAGCTGTGTTACAATTAACCCGCGTTAGTTTTTGTCCCACTCACGCCTACTTAGGATACCTGTATTCCCAGGTAAAAAGTAGTACACTTCCATAGTGTAATTAAAGTGCTTTATTTTCGCACACTAATTTTGTACTTATGCTAAAAATTCATCTTTGGTACTTCTTAAGATGTTCTTAAGATCATCTAAGTGTACTTCACTGTGCTATTTTGAGACACCATAAATATGAACTAAAAATGTGCTAAAAATGTATTTAAAAAATTTATTTAGGTACCACTTGTAGTAAACTTGAACCCATCTTTGTATGAAATTGAATTCAAGTTTAATAGAATCGTTAACTAAATACATAATACAGAGATAGTATGTTAAAAGTGCATTTTAGTTCATATTCATGGTGTCTCAAAATAGCACGAATAAGTACACTACGGAAGTGTACTACTTTTTCACCTGGGTTGCTATTCATAAAATTAGCTTTAACAAGAAAAAATGTCTAACGTTTGATTACATTTCTTTTTACATTTCCTTTCCATCACAAAATGGAAGTTGATTTACGAGGTAATAGAACCTCCATTCGCTCATGACAACTCAGAGGGGGGAAAAATAACATAATTCTCCTTTGATGTTTGTGCTGACGGATATTATTACAAGACAAAATCAATAAACAAGTTTAAAAAGTGCATTGCAAGGTACAGTAGTTTAATTTCTAAAACCATAGGTTTGGCCTATAGTTGAAGTAACACCCATATATAAACATGAACTGAGCTGTATTTCTGTGATAGATCAGAGACTTTCTGTCTGCACCATTCATGTAACATCTCTACAGATGGCCTAGAAATCACATACCGTATATATATGAACAAACTGTTCAGTTCTGCTCACGGCTTATTCTCTGCCTCCAAGCCCAGGAAAAACACAAAGGACTTCTTAGCCATTAGCATTTCTGTGAAAAGAACCTTCTGCACACAGTATCTCCTGAGACCATCTTCGGCAAATAAAACAGAGGACAATGTGTCACCTACAATTGGTTGGAAAATAAAACACAAGTCCTAAAATTAAAAAACTTCTACAGAAGTGAGCAACAATTCTCTCTGCTTTGTGGGACTGTACAGATACGATACAGGACTCGTTTTAATTGTCAAGTTTGCATTTGCATTTGGTGCCGTTGAGCTAAACCAATAAATCCAGGCCTGGCCATTGCTGCTCTTTGTGAAAAGCGCTAAAACTGACTGCAATAATAAATCTGACTGCTTGCCACAGAGCTCAGGTGTCTTGGAAAACAACTGCAATGATTCAGGAAGAGAAGGGAACCAATGGCAATTAAATCCGCAGAAAAAAAATTAAGCGAAACCGGCTAATAGCCCTCTGGATGGACAAGATACGCAGAATCATTGTGCACCTGCCGTCTGAAACTTGATGACACACTAAAGAAGAAATTTGCAAACATCATATTTGGGCCATCATATATATCACAGTGTGTGTGAGATTTGTCCTTATTACCTTCATATAATACTTGGACTCTTAACACCCTTACACCATAAAAACATGAATAAAGCATTTTTATCTTCTTGTGAGCCTTTTCTTGAGCTCAGGCTGAGAGATAGATATAAAATGTGAAAAATGTGCAATGTTAAAAACTCATTTTTTGGGCTGTTGAAATCAATACATAATCAAGACATGATGTGCGCGCATTAGATTTTTTATACTTGATAGAAGCCTCCATTGGAGCAAAAAAATCCATTCCACTCAATAATGAATCGAGAGTCAATGAGTAAAGGTCTAAACGCAGTGATAACCTCTCTTCAAACAATCTGCCATAAAATAAAGGCCACTCTGGCGTAAAACAAAGAATAAGAACAACAAACTCTGACATTTGCATAATAAAGCATTTAATGCGGTGATCTAACCTTAAACTCCTCCAAAGATGAGTAGACCTTTCCTCTGAATTCACAGTAGTTTTTTTTCTCTTTGCACTGTGGACAGCACTGGCTGGTGTCGACACGTAGACAACGTGGGTGAAGTTTCGGACACTCGGGTTGGGCGCACAAAGGACCTTCGTCGGTGCACAAGCAGGGGCAGGTGGAAGGTCCCGGGGTAAATTTCTCCCCTATTGCAAACACAAACCCCGTCTCATCCATGCACCCTTTCCCCCTGTAATCAGGGTACGCATACTCATCGATCGAATCGAGGGAGACGTTCGCCTCTTCCGTAGGAGCCTCTTCGGTTTGCTTTGGTAATTCTTGCTCATCTAAGGACTTTCCCTGCAGTTTGGATCCTCTTCTCAGGGGGCTTAGCTTTGGTCGGGTCCGGCTCGAATTGGATTTGTTTTCCCCCAGTTCAAGATGACTGATCTCCTCCAGACGTTGCTTTGCACTGGAACTCAGCGCGCTCTCTTTGTCCTGGGTCAAACGCTCTTTTTCTCCGCCCTCTGGCACAGACACAGTTGGGTTGCCCCATGCAGTGGTATACAAGAGCCAGTTGACAAAGATAAGTCCTGTTGTCATGGCAGCTGAGTGAAGCATCTCTCAGCATAAAATGATGGGACTTCACCTGGGCTCACATAACAATCCTCAAACCACAGGCAGAGCTTTCAGCAACAAAACTGCTGTCATATCTGTAAAAAAAAACCCAGATCAGTTCAGCACCATGGACAGGGGTGTGACGTGAGACAGCTACTAAACAACTCAACCAAATGCAATGCCCTTACTACAACATTAAATACACAAAACTTCTTTAAAGTCACTGTGAAATTAAAATTGAAGTTGTTTGGCTTATGGTGCGAATATATCAGCCTGCAAAACAATGCCATAATTGCATTAAGAAGAGAAAAGCATTCAAAACGTGTACCTTGCATCTGTAATTGTGACAGTACATACTGAATTAAATGAAGTAAATTAAATGTTTCTGCTCAGTGGTACAGCAATGCATTAGCAGAACAAAAGGTCATGAGTCAAACCCAGCAAACACAAACAGTGATAATAAATGTATACTTTGTAATGCACTATAAGTCGCTTTTGGTTAAAAGCGTCTGCCAAATGCAAATGTTAATATTTCAGACACACTACATCCACCATGTTTTCTTAGTCATGTAACCTGTATGTAAGTCAACCTACTGTGTGTTGAAATAACCACCACAAACATGACTTTAACAGATAAGGTGCTGTTAAACATGCAGGAAATCCATTTCTTGGTAGATATATCCCTTACACGTGAAAGAGCCGACTGGCTCACAGTTTTCTTGTATTTTTAATTACTTCCCTATTTTAAATTTAACGGCTCTTCAGCTCCCGTTGCCATATGGGATACAAATTAGTGTCCATCTGATGCATAGTAAACTCTCAGTAGAAGCACTTGGTTATTTCTCACATATTGTTCCATACTGAAGTATGGACACTTCACCAGTACAGATCAACATTTTTTTACATCATCCTTTTGCACTTCAGTTTCTAATCACATTCCCAGCTGTGAGGTAAACTAAACGCTATTTTTCAAAAGGGGGAGGAGCCAATCAATAGAGGGTATGCACATGATGTCACCGTCGGCGAAGGGGGCTGCAGTTACGCCCACTGAGTGGCAAAAGACAGAGCGGCAGCATTTGAGTACAGCATGACATCAGCGAAAACGCTGTGAAATGGGAAAAAGCTGTTTTGCGATAGACTGTACTTACAGATTGAACAAGAATTCGGAGCTATCATTTTACAGACTACCAAAAAACACCGAAAGGAGAAGTAAATTGATAATTCATTCCAACGTCCACAGACCACAGGTGGGTTGACAAGTTGCTAGGGTCACTATCAAGCAGAATTTTTACTTTCTACTTAAACATATTTTTTCAAGTATTTGAATTTTATCCGTGTTTTTCTTTGGAAAACATACATCCCAAAGCATATTATCATAATTTTTACTCTTTTACATTTTATAAACAATACGTTTTTGTTTTACATTTAATATTTAAGTACATTAACATACAATTGAAATGTAATTACGTTTTGAATAAATTTTAATATGCAATATTAAAGAATACACAGTATGATTCTATGCTTTAGAATGCAGTTAATTAATGTTTTTCCCAATACAAACATCCTAATAAAGCACAGATGCTTGAAAATGTAACTAATGTAACTAAGTATTGTCCACCTCTGCTATCAACAAAATGGCTGGTTTTTATAGCGACTGCTGCGAAAATGCCAGTAAAACTGACTATTATCAGCTTAAATTGAATTTAGTTAGTTACATTAGTTACATTTTCCAAGCATCTGTGCTTTATTAGGATGTTTGTATTAGGAAAAATTTTACTTCACTACATTCTAAAGCATATAATCATACTGTGTATTCTTTTATATTGCATATTAAAATTTATTTAATACCTAATTACATTTAAATTGTGTACTTTTACTTGAGTAAAAGTACGTTAATGTACTTAAATATTAAATGTAAAACAAAAATAATTATTTATGAAATGTAATAGAGTAAAAATTATGATAATACGCTTTGGAATGTATGTTTTCCAAAGAAAAACACGGATAAAATACAAATACTTGAAAAAATACTTTTAAGTAGAAAGTAAAACCTCTGCCTGATAGTGACCCAAGCAACTTGTCAACCCACCTGTGGACTGTGGACATTGGAATGAAAGATCAATTTACTTCTCCTTGCGGTGTTTTTTGGCAGTCTGTAAAACGAT
Organism: Misgurnus anguillicaudatus; assembly: GCF_027580225.2. Lineage (NCBI taxonomy): Eukaryota > Metazoa > Chordata > Actinopteri > Cypriniformes > Cobitidae > Misgurnus > Misgurnus anguillicaudatus. The sequence continues at coordinate 12,111,066 of NC_073347.2, forward strand.
AGCGCAGAATTCTTGTTAATCTGTTAGTACAGTCTATCGCACAACCGCTTTTTCCCATTTCGACGCGTTTTCACCATGTTTTCACCAATGCCAATGCTGCCGCTCTGTCTTTTGCCACTCAGTGGGCGTAACCGCAGTCTCTCTCGCCGACGGTGACTTCATATGCATACCCTCTATAAGTCCGACCCCAACTTCCTGTTTTATTGGAAATTATGCAGAGGCATCAAACAAACCTACGCATTTTGCTAATGGGAATCTCTGACAACATTCAAAAAACATCTACAAGGCCACCTATGGCCTGTTAATCGGTAGGGCACCTATAAACCACAAAATTTTGTCTTCTGTCTCTCCCTAAACATGTTGCATCTTAATGGTAAGTGAAACTTTGTAAGCTGTATGGCACTTCTCATGTTATTGCTTTCCTATGAGAAATCGCTTTTCTGTTGTCCCTCCCTTTTGGTAAATTGGGTTGAATAAAAGCATCAGCTAATGCCTAAATGTAAATTTCAAGACACTTCATTGAGTTAACTTATATCAGTAAAATATTACAGAATTTTTATTTTTTATATATATATATACACACAATCGTTCCTGTGTGTTTTAACACACAGCCAACTTTCCTCTGGAAATGTGTGATGGCTGACAACCTCGAGTGTGGTCACACATAGCGACAGCAATCTCTAGATCGCACCTCCACGCATCAATTTCCACGGGGGTGATGGACACGAAACTAAATTGCCTCAAGGGAACTTGAGTCACGAGCTTTCTCTATTCTCCGTCCAGCTAAGCGCAATCAATTCACTTCAATTGAATCTGTTAAATGACACCAAGAGGTTAATCGTCAAACACATTCGAGGGGAAACATACTGAATGGAAAAGCCTATACGAAACAAAATACACTGTGAAGTTGATAAAATGTCAACATTCCGTCCGTGAATACCATTTTATATTTAATTGTTAATCTAAAATCGCATGGCTGCATTAATGCGTGTATTTTAACTCGCTTGTCTGTGGAGCCTGTTGATGCAATGCACAGGTGTCTTTTCACAGCAGCATCCACGCGAAACATCACATGTAACAGCGCGGGCGCGCGCGAACACTCACACACACGTTAAAAAGATAAAAAAGTGCAATATTTCAGCTGTCAAATCACTTTGAGAACTGACACAATTATTTCGGTTTCATACGAGGCGTTTTGAGGCGATGCCTGACTGAGAATAACAGAAACGAGGCGCAGATAATGTTGCGACAGAAAGCAGATACTGATATTCAAAACCTTAATACTTAATCCGTAATAATGTATGCTAATGAAAACGACTTTACAGAGACAAGAAAATAAAAATCGATCAAATTTGTTCATTTCATACTTCACTCTTCCTCTGCAAATATCACTTGGTCAATTTTGGCACGCGTAAGCGCATCGTTCCTGCAGCGCATCGACTGCACTCACACGTCTAACTTTAACTTTATAATGCCATTTACAAATATTTAAAGACATTGCAACTCTACAAATATCACATATCCGATACCTGCATTTCTCCTGTTGGGTGTCGTTGATCTGTTGTGTAGATAATTGTTGTGACACGATAGCGTTCATCAGTCCAGATGAGACAACCTCACAACTGCACTCACTAAACACTGCTGATCGCTCCCATTACTCTGCTTCCTAGTCATCGTGTAGTATACTGTACGCTTATGTTCAAATAGTGTCACTAACGAGGGGCTGTGAATATGGCAAGCCAGAAAGTCCACATTTACGCTATAAATGAATCGCGTTTTGCATCCAAACGCCGTATTTAATGGCGTTTAATACAGAATTTGCGCCGCTAAATACGCCGTCGGGATTCCAAACGCCGTAAAAAACGCGCGAAAATCGGCAATAACGCCGTTATTTACGGCGTTCTATAATCCGATCAATGACGTCGTTTTGTGACGCCGTTTGTCTTGCCATATGACGCCGTAAATAACGGCGTTATCTTCTCCCAAAGACGGCGTAAAAAGCGGCGTTTGCTAGTGGTATAATGAGCCCCTCCCATCAATCTCCACAGCCAGTAGGCCTGAACCGCTCCCATCCAATCAACGACGAACTGAGTCAGGCCAGAGCAATCAATTACTGATCATTCATGATGAAACAAGTGTTCAAAGACTACATGCATGCGCAGCAAATCACAAATGAGCAGTAAATTATAGTTTTTCTCTAACTTTACTAAGATTAAATATATGACTATAGTAGCTTAAGGAAAATACTGCATCTCTGTATCATGTTAAAATAGGAGCGGTAATAGCACACCAACCACATTGCACGCCAGGTGTCCCAATCACTAAGCAAATACCTCGACAACAAGCAAGGGGTCTAAATATTTCACAGCTTTGAGCAAACATGAAATTGAAATCCCACCTGGTGTAACAGAGGCCAGATCAACTGTATAAGTCGACTTGTCATTCAACGTCTCAGTTAGCCTGGTGGTTAGAGCGTTCGGTTCCAATGTCAAAGCTGCAGTGGTTCAAGTCCGGTATGGAGCGGATTCAAACTCTTATAATTTTGTTTTGTTTATCAACATCGATGAAGATGAAGAGCAAGCTGTGTTTACATGTGTTTGTAAGAGGCTACAAACTTTGTGTAGGAGCCTAATATAAATTCTATGTTGAACCAGTAGGGGGCAATCTCTTTTAATCAATAAAGGAGTGCACCAGGGATAGAGGGACAGGTGTTTGTGTGTACGGGGGAAGCTTACAGTTTTTTGACCGTGAAACAGGACTTGATCTTTACCACAAATATGTGAGATTTATTGTGTGAGACTGAGCATATACTTTCACCGTTTTGGATTTTTGTTTAGCTACACTTGTATATTATGTCCAGGATTGGCGTGGACTATAAATTGTGAATGAATGAACAATGGAAATATGGTGACTGTAGCCTATGCTTGTTCCAATAAAATACACGCAATTTCAGCATATAAAGAACATTTGCCTTTATTGACACGAGTCAATTAATCACTCCCCGGAGACGATTCGCCTCTGACTTTGGTGGTAAGTCATTTACACTTTATATTATAATATAATGAGAATATTTATAATATTTATCTGCGGCAAAAAAGAATCCATTTGAAATATATCAAGATTTATTTATTCATTTGCTGGATCAGCACTAAGCGAAACTAGGCCTAACACTGAACTGCAATAAGTAAATGAACTAGTGGGTTATCAGTGGTTAATTCGGTCTCTTTTTCTATTAAATTATTTTATTAATTCACTGTATTTATTTCTATATTTGTTTTGGAAATGCTGTATTTTATCAAATTAATCTGCATGTTTTTATTGATTGTAAAGTTTGCCATTATAATGGAACGGGCGGACTCGCAGTATTTCTATCATGTCAGTTAAACTTGATTGAAATATGCGGTCCAGCAAAAAACTAAATAATTTAGTTCATGTAGGCTAATATTTTAATTATTAAGTGTATTTGTTAAACCCATGCATAATCTGACAATCAGCCTTTGTGATGGGACGCAACTTGAACAGGTTACTTTAATCGTTTCTGTAAGTACAAATTATTGCTACAACATGATATTTCACACACCGTATGTGCTGCTTATTTTATAACAACAATATATGGCCCTTTTCTATTCTAACACGGAAGGTTCTATTATACAACCAAGATTTAAAAAAATGATTGATCGAGTCTGTGAACTTGAAGAACTGACATTCATAAAAACCTGGGCCGGGTTTCCCAAAAGCATCGTAAGGCTAGATCGTAAAAACTATCGTACGAATCATCTTAGAATTACGGGCCGTTTCCCAAAGGCTTCGTAACTTAAGTTGCACTTGAAAATCATCGTAGATCTACGCAGTGGCGGATGCAAAACGTGACATATGGGTGGGCATTGATTAAGTCCGGGTGGGCCTGAATCTATGGGTGTCACTTTTGAATAAGAAATTATAACAAGTCTATAAAATTCGTCAAGACTTCAGAACACTAATTTAAACAGCATACACACAGACCCGAACTGCACGTCACATTTTTGACATTATTGATATTTTAAATTGTAATGCAACGTGACATTAATTAAGCCTTTTTGGTAAAAAGCCTACAAAGAAGAACCTGCACACAGTGCCAAGAAATATAAATGAACCCCAAAAAACCTTATACTTTTTTAAATAGCCTATTAAAGTGTTTAAATAAAAACGGCTACTAAATGCTTAAAATGAAGCTTCTAACATCATATTCTCTTCATGCAAATCACTAAAAATTAGGGCTGTCAAAATTAACGCGTTAATAACGCGTTAACGCAAATTCATTTTAACGCAACTAATTTAATTAACGCCGATAAACGCAACGCGCAATTTCTGTTTGACCCTTGGTCCAGCCCATAGTTGAATGAACAGAGACGCAGACAAATGGGATCCTGTCTAAATGATTCAAAGGTTTTCATAGAAATAAGAACATTAACCAAATCGTCTAGCAAATCCAATGCTCTAAATGCTCGTTGGACATCTGAAATGATCCATATTTATACGCCTGAGAGGTGTAACGTTCCCGTCCTCCTAATGCTTAATCTAATGCAAAGATGCGTCTCAATTCATTTTGGTTTCGCTTTTATGCATGACTTAGAAAATAGACTGCAGGACTTGCTTGATGTTAAAATAGTCATTAAGAGAGATAAAGTTCGGTACCTGATTAATGTTAAAGAGTTATTAAGAGCGACAAGACTCAAAAGCGATCTCCTCACGCTGACTGACTGACATCTGAAGCGCGTGCACACAGTGAAGGCCCGGGTATACTTTTTTTCCGCGTCCGCGTCCGGCTCGCGCGCGCACGCGTCCGCGCAGCTTTCCGAGTATAGTCCCCGCGGCTACACGCGGATGGCCGCGTTCGACACTATACGCAATACAAATGATTTCTTATTCAAATTATTAGTGTAACAGGCTGTCAGGGCAGCACTGATTTGGAGACATTTACAGTACATTAAAACATTAGGATAGGTGAAGAAAAGTAACTGATCCACCATTGCAAACACAGTTTAGAACAAACAACAAGACAACTAAGAACAGGAATCAAACAAACATGCTCCACAGCTTTCTGTTCTTGGAAGAACTAAAAGTTAAAGAAGAAAAACCATAGTATGTGTGCAAATGCTGTCTATTTCCTTTGTATAATTGTTTATAGTGTCTAAATATTTTCACGCGCATGCGCTGTTGTACGCGGACTGTACGCGCACTGTCCGCGCGGTCTCAAATTTTGGGCTGCACGCGGACGGTCCGCGCGGCCGGCCGCGGACCCTCTTGATGACGAAAATGTCGTCATGCGGCCGGCGCGCGTACGCGGACGTCCCTAGTATACTTTCGGCTTGACACAGACGCGCGAGTGCGCGACCCGGATATATAGACATCTACACAAAATTAAAGTTTTACAAATATCTGCTTTGATAAGAATTCACGCAGGTAGGATCTATAATCTGTTATGTCTTAAGTAAATGTTTGGTTAACTGTTGGGTAAAAATATCTGATGTGTAACATCATATTAGATCACTTAGATTTTAAGCAGTCTGTCACAATGTCAATCAAACAAAAGAAAAAAAGTTTAACATATATTGATGATGTTTTTGCTTTGTGTGTGCTACATCTTATAGTTTTATCAGTGATTTGAAGGTATTGATGTGGTAATTTAATGTATGGATGTGGTAATTTTTCTGGTAATTTAACTTTGCTGACTCTTTCAACTTCAAACAGGTGTAGTTCTGTCATATTTTGTTATATTCCACCAAATCATGCATTGTTCTATGTTTTAATAGAGAATGTCAAAATATGAACAACCATTTTTTTGAAAATTTGCTAATTTTCTACAGCACATGTCACAAATGATGTAGCATCAAATAAAAATGAAGAAAAAGAAAATTCTTCTTAAAGGAAAATGCATATACAAAGCAATGGCTTGATGGTTCTGTTAAAAATGTAAACAGGCTGTTGTTAACATGCATTTGCATAAAGCATCTATATATGTATATATGATCATAGTATTAAAAACCTAACAAGTGTTAAATTAGGGTAAATTTAGAACGGATAAAAATGTGCGATTAATTTGCGATTAATCGCGAGTTAACTCATGAAATCATGCGATTAATCTAGATTAATTTTTTTAATCTATTGACAGCCCTACTAAAAATATATTTTCGTTCTCACATATTTAAGTTAACTTACTAAATAAAGAAAGAAAAAGGGAATGGCTACAATAATGACTCTGAGGTTAAACGAAATGACAAATAAAGAAACATTTAATATACTTTTTGATGAGCACAAGAGCAAGCCTACTCGTGAAGAGCGGAGCCGAGGAGCGCGCATATCAGACGTGAACGAAAGGTATAATGGGTTTAATTCTATCCAGTTCACTTCATTTCCTGACAGTTTCACTTGTTAGTGAGAATATTAATGACTAACAAGATGACGCCGAATTACATACAATATAATTACCTAAATCTGAGAGAATGCAAACACATTACAATATTTTTTCCTCCGCCCGATGGCCAGGGCGCATAAATTTTTTTTAGCCCGACAGGAATTCGCCATACCCCCGGGACTTCGGGGTAGCAAATTTGCGAGTCCTGCATAGGTTTGTTTTGTAGAAAGACTTTCTTTAAAGTGAATTTCGTTTTGTATAAATTGTATCTTAATATTAATCAATGTTTGATCAAACAATTGCCTCGATTTAATAAATAAGAAGCAAACCAAGAACGTCTGTGGTGTGGATTGAAGTGAACCCACTATAATTCCGCAGCCTACACGTCTTTCTTTTAATGCATTTCTTAAATTAATGTCTCAATTACACAGTAGGCTTATAGGTTGTTATGATAGGCTATTTGTTGCTTAAAAGCAATAGGCTATATTGTATAAAGTGTAGCAAAAAACGTGGCGTGACTTATAGTGCTGAGTTAGAGAGCTGGTATTGCTCTCGGTATAGGCTATCAAACAACATCACTGTGATCAGATGTTTTCTTTCTATTTTTTACCCCGCTGTCATATTTGTTGTGTGTTTATGTTATTGAGAGGAAAGCGCGCAGCACATATTTATAACGTGTTGTTATTCAAAATACGTTTTCCACTTGCTTGCAAAAAAGTTCTCAAAGTGATCATGGCTGAAAGCTGCTCGGGAATATTTTTCTCATTAACCATAATGTAACGCAACATTCAACTGCTTTATAATAGTTTTTAGTTATCAGGCTTACTTATAATTTTACTGTTTTCAACATAACATGCAATAGATAAAATACACCACATAAAGTAGTCTAACTATACAGAGTAGTATTTTTTACATTTCTGATTGGGCGGGCCAGCTGTCAATCTACGAGTGGTCTGGAGTAATCGTTAATTCATAAGTGCATCGTAAGACAACAGTGTTACAAGGTCACCTGCAGGACAACTAGCAAATTACACTCCTGCAATGACGATAATGTAATGTTTTAAATGTAGGCTATATTTATTTATTGTCGTTTTCTATGCTTATTTGTTTAAATTACTTTAATATAATATATTTAAAATTCTAATGGAAAATACAATTTAAATGACTAAACATAAATTAACAAAGAAGGAAAACGTATTTGGTAAAATTTAGGTAAAAGTTGGTACTAGCAAATTGATAATTGTTCCAACCACTTTCTGCGATAATTCAGCTGGCTATAGTAAAAAATGGCTTCCTATGGTGTTTGAGATGCATAAAAAGCAATACCAACAAAAGCATGTAATTCCAAAAATCTTACAATTGTCTTGAACCAGCATATGGCGGTGGATATAGCCTAAACGGAAAAGCAGTCGATCAAATTATTAGAAACATGCACACCCGCTGGCCGTTCGTCCAAGAAAGTCAGCGCAGGTGTGGGTATTCCCGTAATTTCGGTGGTTTTAAATATGCATAAATATAACATACATATAAACACATCAACTATGCTTTGCCTAGTGAATTTGCCTAAATTACTTTTCAAGTACAATGCGCTCAAAATGAACAAAAATGACTCGGATAGAACAAAAAGTTAGTTAAGTCCAGTAGGAATTGTCCGCACACTTCATGATGAGCACTTAAGAAAGCATGGATTGAAACGTCTGCTCTCTAGTCTGTTTTTTATACACTTTGCACTGTTGTCACTTTTTCACTTTTGCATAAAATATTTTTGAAATATCACTTATAGACTATATACGAAATGTGTTAAATTGCATGAACATTAAAAATCTGTTATTCTATGCGTTCATTTTTATTGACAGCCATTAAAAAATAAGCGATGTTGATAAACAAAACAAAATTATAAAAATGTAAATCCGCTCCACACCGGACCTGAACCGCAGCAGCTTCGGCTTATGAACCGAACGCTCCAACCACCAGACCAACCGAGCCAGTTCATGACAACTCGACTTATACAGTTTATCTGGCCTCTGTTACACCACGTGGGATTTCATGTTTATTCAAAGCTGTGAAATATTTCAACCCCTTACTTATTGTCGAGGTATTTACTTAATAATTGGGACACCTAACGTACAATGGGGTTAGTGTGTTATTACCGCTGCTATTTTAACATGATACAGAGATGCAGTATTTTCCTTAAGCTACTGTAGTCATATATCCAATCCTAGTAACAACGTTAGAGAAAAACTACAAGTCACTGCCCATCCATGACCTGCTGCGCATGCATGCAATCTCCAAACACCCATTTCATCATGAATGATCAGCAACCAATTGCTCTTGCCTGACTCAGTTCATCATTGATTGGGTGAGAACGGTTCAAACCTACTGGCTGTGGAAATTGATGGGAGGGGCTCATTATACCACTAGCAAACGCCGCTTTTAACGCCGTCTTTCGGAGGAGATAACGCCGTTATTTACGGCGTCATATGGCAAGACAAACGGCGTCACAAAACGGCGTCATTGATCGGATTATAAAACGCCGTAAATAACGGCGTTGTTGGCGATTTTCGCGCGTTTTTTACGGCGTTTGGAATCCCGACGGCGTATTTAGCGGCGCAAATTCTGTTTTAAACGCCGTTAAATACGGCGTTTGCATGCAAACGCGATTCGTTTATTGCGTAAATGTGGACTTTCTGGCTTGCCATACTGTGAAAGTCTCCACGGCGCTTTCTGGAGTAGTGAAAGAAAGGAGTGGACTCCTCAGCTTCTTGTGACAAAAACATAACGTCACATATTGAGGAGTTTGATGAAAATAGTGCGTCACCTTTCCGACCAGCAGATGGCACATTCTCGTACTCCACTCGCAATATGATTAATCACTCGTGCACGTTGTTATGGCACAGCCTATCCATTTTAAGTTGCTTTGTAAGATGCGTAGTGTGATTACTGTTTTGGCCTTGCTTCAAGAGATTCAGAGGACAAAGTGAAATTTGAATGTGCAAATGCAAACCTGATGAAAAATGCACTTGGAGATTAAACTTTTTTTGCCATGACTTGCCAGCTCGCATCGATTGCTTTTGTTTGCTGCACTGTAATGGTATCCATACTAAGTATGTGTGTGTGTGTGTGTGTGTGTGTGTGTGTGTGTGTGTGTGTGTGTGTGTGTGTGTGTGTGTGTGTGTGTGTGTGTGTGTGTGTGTGTGTGTGTGTGTGTGTGTGTGTGTGTGTGTGTGTGTGTGGGTGGGTGGGAACAAAGTAAAATCAGAAGACAATAAGTGGGGACTGTTGGCTGGTGTCCACGATCTATGATTGTGGGGACATTTGTCATCACAGCGTAGGCAACACCTGACATTCACATAAACATTGTTTTTTATATAACGTAAACTTACCGTGCACCTAAAATATTGCAATTAAACTATTTACAAAATATGGAAAATTATAAGGGGGAAATTATTAGGAATGCACACATACTTAGTATATATAGGAGCAGTTTACTGGACAGGGTTTAGATTGATCCAGCACTATGTCTAATGCTGCGTTTACACCAGCCGCGGTAGAGGTGTCAAGCGCAAGTGATTTCAATGTTAACGGTAGGCTACATTCGCACAGGGCAAAAGCGTTAACGCTTGACGGAAGGCTTGCTTGTCTGAAGCGTGGCCAACGGCGAATCACAGTGGCCGCAACACATGCTCCATAAACGTAATTGGCTGGCTCTGCCTAGGTTATTTACATAGGGCGATCTGATTGGCTGACGCACGCGTTGCCGCTTGAAAAGTTGAGCCTCAACGCTTACACCCCGTGTGAATGTACCGTTACTGTGGGTTTACACCAGACGCGAGTTCAACGATTTGCTTGAGTAGATTACATACAAAGTATGTAATCTTGCGTGGGGCGATGCGAATGACGCGATATGGGCGGCGCGTTTGCCGTGAAAACACGTGCTATTCCCCTCAAACGCGTCCTCGCCAAAGTTGAAAGTATTCAACTTGAGCGGAAAATTCACATGACGCAAAGTTAAATCCTGCAAGTAATCTAGAGCGAGTAACGCGATGACCCACGTTTGGTGTGTACGTAGCATTAGTCAATGTGAAGACGCGTTGACGCGCGTCTGGAGGTCTTGCTGTGCGAATGAGGCATTTAGCACGGCGTGGTAGACGTGATTCCGCCTAGGAACTAGTTTGCACGAATTGAGCGTTGCACACAAGTTGAAAAAATTTAACATTGGCAGAAAAACGCGCTGCGTTAACCAATCAGGAGCTTCCTCTAGTAGTGATGTGATTACAGGATGCAAGCAGAGTCGCAGAAGCCCCTCCCACGTGAATGTTTCGATGACTAGAATTTCACTGGCGAATAAAGCGAGTAAACTCAAAATGTTCAAGCGGCAAACTAGACACGGTAGACGCGAATTTGACACCTCAAACGTGGCTGGTGTGAACCCAAGGTTATATTAAAGGGGACATGCTATGAAAATCGGACTTTTTCCATGTTTAAGTGCTATAATTGGCTCCCCAGTGCTTTTATCAACCTAGAAAATGTAAATAAGATCAGCCCAGTAACTAAGTTTTGGTAAACCATTCTCCACAAGCATGTGAAAAAATTGGTTATTGAAATTTGGCTCCCATGGTGATGTCTGAAGAGGATAATACCGCCCTTAAAGGGACACTCCACTTTAAAAAAAAAAAATATGTTCATTTTCCAGCTCCCCTGGAGTTAAACATTTGATTTTTACCGTTTTGGAATTCATTCAGCCGAACTCTGGGTCTGGCGCTGCCACTTTTAGCATAGCTTAGCACAATCCATTGAATCTGATTAGACCATTAGCATCTGGCTCAAAAATACATAAAGAGTTTCAATATTTTTCCTATTTAAAACTTAACTCTTCTGTAGTTAAATCGTGTACTAAGACTGCCAGTAAATAAAAATGTGTTATTTTCTAGGCAGATATGGCTAGGAACTATACTCTCATTCTGCCATAATAATAAAGGACTTTGGTGCTGTAATGGCTGCAGGAGACACAATGATATTACTGTCACGACAGGGTTGGAGAGACAGGACGCAAACGCAAGGTTCAAAATAAATAACATTTAATAATAAAAACACGAGGGCAGACATGGTGAAGGCAGGAACACAGGAACATTAACACAGGAACAGACAGGGTATCAATGACAATGATCCAGCAGTGAGCAAACAGAAGACAGAGGTATATATACACACAGACTAAATGACAAACAGGTGTGATGAGGCAGGTAATTAATCAATGAATGTCCAGGTGATAACAATCGGAACAGAGACAAGACATGACACGGATTAACCGTGACATTACCCTCCCCTCTACGAGTGGCTACCAGACACTCACATAAAACACAACAAAACAAAGTCTGGTAGCGAGAGTCCAAGGGAGGGGTGGAGGGCTTGGGGACCCTGGCGAAGCCGGCAGCCGGCGGGATGAGACCAACAGGACGGTTGGCCGGACTGCGCCAGGAGAACCGGAGCGATCGCTCTGAGAACCGAGGCAGACGAATTACCCCCCTCCTGGGAATCGTCGACGATCAGATGCCCCCGGAAATCATCTCCCATCCCCTCGCGGAAACGGAGACCCTCGGTAGCCACCCCAGGGAAATGATCGGGCGTGGTCCGTTCCGGATCCCCCTGCGAGCAGGATGGTGGTCCTCCGAGGGACCGTCGACGACGACTCAACCGTTGGGGGACCGCCTGGGCCGATCCTCCTCCCGCAGGCCCGCAGGAGTGAGCGATCGCTCACGGTGGTCCCCAAGAGACATCGGGGCTGATGGGGAATGAACCCCGATGTCACTACTCCCCCTCGACGAAACTCCTGGGGGAGCCGCCCTCCGTGAACCCGCTGCGTCCAGTTTGGCTGGATCATTCTGTCACGACAGGGTTGGAGAGACAGGACGCAAACGCAAGGTTCAAAATAAATAACATTTAATAATAAAAACACGAGGGCAGACATGGTGAAGGCAGGAACACAGGAACATTAACACAGGAACAGACAGGGTATCAATGACAATGATCCAGCAGTGAGCAAACAGAAGACAGAGGTATATATACACACAGACTAAATGACAAACAGGTGTGATGAGGCAGGTAATTAATCAATGAATGTCCAGGTGATAACAATCGGAACAGAGACAAGACATGACACGGATTAACCGTGACATTACCCTCCCCTCTACGAGTGGCTACCAGACACTCACATAAAACACAACAAAACAAAGTCTGGTAGCGAGAGTCCAAGGGAGGGGTGGAGGGCTTGGGGACCCTGGCGAAGCCGGCAGCCGGCGGGATGAGACCAACAGGACGGTTGGCCGGACTGCGCCAGGAGAACCGGAGCGATCGCTCCGAGAACCGAGGCAGACGAATTACCCCCCTCCTGGGAATCGTCGACGATCAGATGCCCCCGGAAATCATCTCCCATCCCATCGCGGAAACGGAGACCCTCGGTAGCCACCCCGGGGAAATGATCGGGCGTGGTCCGTTCCGGATACCCCTGCGAGCAGGATGGTGGTCCTCCGAGGGACCGTCGACGACGACTCAACCGTTGGGGGACCGCCTGGGCCGATCCTCCTCCCGCAGGCCCGCAGGAGTGAGCGATCGCTCACGGTGGTCCCCAAGAGACATCGGGGCTGATGGGGAATGAACCCCGATGTCACTACTCCCCCTCGACGAAACTCCTGGGGGAGCCGTCCTCCGTGAACCTGCTGCGTCCAGTTGGGCTGGATCATTCTGTCACGACAGGGTTGGAGAGACAGGACGCAAACGCAAGGTTCAAAATAAATAACATTTAATAATAAAAACACGAGGGCAGACATGGTGAAGGCAGGAACACAGGAACATTAACACAGGAACAGACAGGGTATCAATGACAATGATCCAGCAGTGAGCAAACAGAAGACAGAGGTATATATACACACAGACTAAATGACAAACAGGTGTGATGAGGCAGGTAATTAATCAATGAATGTCCAGGTGATTACAATCGGAACAGAGACAAGACATGACACGGACTAGCCGTGACAATTACGCAATGCCCAAAAATAGTCCCCTGCTATTGAAAGTTACTAAGGGGACTATTTTCGACTGTCTGGAAGTGGTCTGGAATAGGCTATATTTTATTGTACATGGATATTTTCATTTACTAATGTCAGATAAAATGTAAAGTTAGTGTATTAGCTAAATAACTGTTTGACGGACTACATTTTGTATAAGTAAAACTATCTAAAGTCTCACAGTCCCACCCCTACTAATAATCAGTGTCATAGGTAGCTTACATATCATGTCAACATAATATTATAAATGCTAATGGGCATTTACTGGGCAATAAACTTCAGTATAAGCTATACATTTGAGTAAGCTATAGCATGTAAGCAATAGCATTTGTTTCGTTTTGCCTTTTTTCTCCAAATAATTTTTCTCCAGATTTAATTTATGCCTTTAATAAAGCATAATAAAAATAAATGTTCTAAGTAATGAAATGTCTTGTTCATTCAGCAAAATAAAATATGACTGAATAAAGTCTTGTTTGGTTATCATACAGTTTGTTCATGCAGTGATTAGAAAACTAAAATGGAAAAATGGGGGGGGGCATCAGGACTGCCTATGCATAGGGCCTGGGACCTTGTGCTACGCCCCTGGCTGTGTAAAACAGTCAAGTTTTAAATAGGAAAAACATAGAAACTCTTTGGTTATTTTCGCACTATCCAACAACGCCATTTAGTACAGAGATTAGCTCATTTGCATGTTAAAGGACACACCCAAAAACAGCACATTTTTGCACACACCTACACATGATATAATAAATGATCTATATGATATTTTGAGCTAAAACTTCACATATGTACTCTGGGGACACCAAAGATTTATTCGACATCTTAAAAAGTCTTGTAAAATGTCCCCTTTAAGACATTTAAGTAGTTTTTACAAACATACCTTACAAAAACATAACTCGTGTGCATCTGATAAATGTTAAGATCAGTGCAAGATCTTTAAATTAAGGCAAATCAAAGATGCATTTTAGTCTGGTACTAGGATAAACCCTGTCCGGAAAAGCACCCCATAAGTTAATCATGTTTTCATGCTATAGCCAATATGCCAATGGTTTTAAATGGATGAATATTGGCAGCCGATGTATCTGTGCATCTCTAAAAATGATGACTATTTACTTAGTTTGATAGCTAAGTAAATAGAGAGAGAGATTGTGGTGCTTGAGGCTAGATTATAATGCACTTCATATCCAGCACAAGCTGCATTAATATAATTGATTATTCAGGGTCGGTCGAAGCCATTTCCATCATCTTCTTTTGATGGGGTGAGAGGGGAAAATCATTAATTCAACATTAACAAAGAGGCAGGCAGATATGTCCGCAACACTACATTTCACCACATCACAGAGCGCATGCTGTTGGCACTCACACGACCCCCATCACACAAAAGAGAGGAGTTTTGCTTCTGACTTGTCCATTCCCATTAGGAATTGATCCAGTTCGGCCACACTCGGAACATACAGACCTGATTCAGATCTTTCAGCAGCAGGGTTTAGGTCAGATTCGTATGGCTTTGCAGTGTTTGTTGGAAAGCAGAATTGTGTTTTATCAATGTTGAATGGGGCCGCTGCTCCTTAAGAACAGAACAAGGGCTCTGCATGCAGTGAGTGACAGGGTGGTAATGGTTCACTCAGAGCACATGCATGATTGAGCAACCTAAAGGAGAAAACCTGTCCCAGCTGTACCTGTGAAAAGGTATTCGAGGGTAACGCAAAGTTCATGGCAGTTTAGCCAGAACAACAAAGTTTGTTGTCCCCTGGACATTTCTGCTGGGTAGAACGTTCGAACAAACTATTAATATTCATTGAGGTCTGTCTTAGGACAGAAAAACAAGTCAAAAAACATTTGAAAAAGGCAGATTTAAAACCTGAATTGTAAAGTTCAAGTACCTATTATAATGCATTTTACTGCCCCAAATTGTTATTGCTTGCACTGTGCTATGACAAAACATGCAATTTTATATTGAAAAGCTTTACCCAGATATAATGGCTATTATTGGAAGAATTTTATTATGAATATGAATGCTGCTTTCATAAAAGCCAGTGGCATTGATGTATCCAATGGGAATGTTATGTTCTGGAGCGAAATTAGATGAATAACATTCAGCTTGTCAGAATGTCTGTTCTCCACTGCTAACATCAGTGATGTACTGATGGCATTTTCAAAAACAGCAGACATCTATCAGAAATAAATGACAGGTAAGCAGGACAAAATAAGCTCTCTAAAATAAATATGATTTCTGGAGACAAATATAAATCATGCACAGTGCATGGCAACAAACTTCCCCATTGGGCCACGTGCTGTACGGTTTTTACTTTAGCTTACTTTAACCAAAATAACCCTGTTTTAAGCACAGCATGTATTATTGAAAGACCCACAGCAACGTGGGCATGCGTTTACAGAAGCATAAAAATTTCCTTTGCTCTTACCTTTAACTTCAAACACAACAGGTCGGGCACTGAAATGCAAGGGTAACGGAGGACATTAGAAATATAAGCAGGTTTGCTTAGTCATCGTCTCGAAGATTATTTCAGTGTTGGGAAGTCGTTGGATATAAAAATGAAACTGAGAAAACGTCTGTACAATACTAAAAAACTGCCAGTGTTTAATCTATACATTTAATTTAAACAATACATGGATTTGTTTCATACATTAAATTACAACATTTAAATGTGTACAGCAATCTACAGTACATTAAAAACAAGCTCAAATCATGTGATTGAAATGTTATAAAAGAACAACATTTACAGTATATCTGTTTATCAAAAAAAGCATTTTTTATTATAAAGCCATGTTCTTTAGTATTATTTGAGTCCATACATATCCATTTCATGACTTTATCCAATCAGAGATTTATGATAAACAGCAAGGGTTGCATTACAGACCTGCTATCACTGAGGACAGCCTAGAAAGAAAACACACAATCAGATAGTAAACAAATCAAATTGTTGTCAGTGATATGACATGCATGGCTCTAATGTTATTTTTTCATTTGTTTGTTTGTCATTTTATTTAATTTTGTTTTAGATCAACAAAAAATGTAAATTATCATACATTGCATTGTACTTAAACTCGCATACACGGTAAAAAAAAAATTACCCAAAGCTGTCACCGGGGCAGAATCCCTTAAAAAGGTCCTTATATGTACCATTCAGTTACAGATATGTATATATTTCTGTACCTCTGGGGTATTAAAGGGCACATATTATGTCAATTTTTAAAAGATGTAATATACGTCTCAGTTGTGGCTAGAATGTGTCTGTGAAGTTTCAGCCCAAAATACCCCACAGATCATTTGTTATAGACGGTTTCATCGGACGCACGTGTGGTGACGCGATACGCGTCTAGTCTGAACTTTACTTCCAGTTTCGGTTTTTTTATTGTCTGACTAGTTGCTAAACTGAACTCTTGAACAAATACCAAATGTTTTGGTTTCCTAGGTAATCTATGTGTCGGTTATTTTGCTTGTTATATAAATAAACTACGTTTAAAGTACTTTGTTGTTATTTATTCTTAGCAGACTTTACCGGAAGTTACGTGAGGACCACGAAAGCCACTTGTTTTTGTTGTTACTGCTGAAACCGTCTATAGCATGTCCAAAATGCCCCTATTTCGTGGGAGCGAAAAAGCGTTGTTTTCATTTGTGTAAATGCAAATGAGCTACTGCTTTTGGTTAAAGGAAAACACCACAGTTTTTCAATATTTTACTATGTTATTACCTCAACTTAGACAAATGAATACATATCTATCTTTACTCAATGCGTGCACCCAATCTTCGCACAGCGCTCCATGAATGTGTTAGCATTTAGCCCAGCCCCACTCACTCCCCAGGATCCAAACAGGGACGAACCCAGAAGCCACCAAACACCTCCATGCTTTCCCTTTTTAAAGACTAGTAAGTATGTAAAAGTATTTTCTAAACGGATATAAAACGGGAACTATATTGTGTGGCGGAAGAGCAATTAGTTTGCAGCACTTTGACTCAGGCGCAGTAATATTGATGGAAGTTTGAGCGAGAGGGGAAGTAGTCGGTAGTGATGATGTTAAAAACATGGAAGTGTTTGGTGGCCTCCAAATTCATCCCTGCCCGGACCCCAAGGAATGAATGGGGCCAGGCCAAACGCCAACACATTCATGACGCGCTGCACAAAGACCAAGTGCATTCACTGAAAATTATTAATTTGTCTAAGAACATAGTAAAATATTGAAAATATGTTTTACTTTAAATATAGATCTGATTCATGTGTATACAGTCTGAGACAATAGTATATTTAGCTGCATTAGTGTTACAACATGCTAACAAACACATTTAGAAAAGCTTTTTGGTAAAATTAAACAGTCAGTCAGTCGCTGTGGGAGGAGCTTTAACAATGTGACATCACATTAACAAGAGAATCAAAACAACATGTCTAATGAGACTGCTTTGGTTTAATGGGGATTATAAATTAAGGAGTGGAAATTTTTTTTTTTATTGTAGGGTGGTTGTGTTCACACTGCCAACACAAATATATGTCCAAACACGTTGTAAGTGGATTTTGCATAATAGGTGCCCTTTAATATGAACACCCTAGTGAATATAAGGGATGATTTTTTTACCATTTTTCTGACAGTGTATCATAAGCATGCTTTGGCCATGATTTGCATTATGTGTACTAAGCTAAATCAGCACTAAAATTCCCAGGGGTTGGGACAAAATTGTTAACGGTGGAACAAAACAAATAGGTAGTGTTTAAATTTTCATTTGAATATTCATTTAGGTGGATCAGTTTTAAGTAGGTGTTTGCAGAAAGATTTATTTCTGTTTGTTCAGGTTGTTATGATGATGTAGGGTGAAAAACTGAACAGCAATATCAGTATGAGATTCAGACCATCACAATCTCTCCGAAATGACTTTGTTATTTTGTTACAATAACAAAGTCGTTTGCCTGCTGCAATCAGAACATCAAAAATCACACTCAGACAAAAAGCACAAAAAAATCACACGTCCAGATACAGAAATTCCCTGCGAGCTGCATAGTACCAATAAATCAAATTCTTGTTGGCTTTGGTTTCTCATGAAAAAAGAGGTGTGTCAGATAAATTATATGGCGAGAGATGAATATCTCAAACACTCCCGGATGAATTGCGAAACAAAATGGAAGACTATACGAGGAGCGATCAATCTTGTCGTGCGCTGCCTACTTGTTTGCAAAAACATTTTTTCTAAAAAAAAAAAAAAATGGGAGATGGGAAAAACACTTTTAATCTTCTTAAAGTTCATGGACGGATGACAAACAAATAAAAAATTACTGATGAGATTAAAGACCACTCAGTATGGGGCGAACTTCTGCCTCTCTGATTTTTTGTTGCTGGACGATGTGGGGATCTTTGCGGTGTAGGGCGTGAGGCCGGCTGGGAGGCCCGCGGAGCCGGCCGTGTGCACTGCCAGCAGAGGAAAGGATTTCATGCCAAGCAGACTGGAGACAGGCAGGGCATAGTGGGCACTGGGAATGGATGAAGGGCTGTGGACATTAAAAGCAGAGGGGGAGGCAGCCAGGACAGCCATGGAGGATGAGGACGCTGAAGCAGAGGGGGTGGACTGAGAGAAACCGAGGCTGAGGTCGATAGGTGTGCTGGAGGAGGAAGTGGACGCAGCCTGGATGCTCAGTTTTGCCATCTCTAAACTAAAAACACGCATTCACATACACACAAAAATGGAGGATGCGATGGAACGTGGTTATTGGGGAGTTTAGAGGATGGAGAGATTGACATTGGGAAGGGGGGTGAGAAAAATAGAGAAAAGAATAATCAATATAGGGAATGTTATGTGTTACAAAAGGAATAATAATAAGGGTATAACATGCGTGGATGAGATTAATAAAAGAGTGTCAAATAGATAAGATGAAATAAACCATGTGTTTGACTGCTTTCTAATATTATCCAACATATTATGCCTGATTTACTTTGTGTGAAATAGACAGAAATAATTCACCCCAAAATTATGGCTTAGTAGTCCACACTACCAATGTGCTAAGTCTTCAGGAGACCATGTGTACAGACCATGTTTAAGTTTAAAGGTTAAACATTCCCCTTTAGACACGGTTTGACATCAATGGCATTTGGTCATGTGACATGCAATGACATTTCTTGACACCCAACATGACTTAATGCTTTGAAAACTGCCATAGTAGACAGTAACAGGGAATTGTGAGGTGCATAACAAATAATGATATACATTTCAGTCTGCTGGCTTTTGAGAATACAGTACAACACACAAGCCAAATAGGCTTTTATGATGTGTTTATGAAGTTAGCCGTGGCCACTTTGATGAACTATTGCTATACAGAAACATATTCTCCTTTTGTAATGTTTAAATGTCTTACCTAACACTGATGAGGTACTGGGCCACGCTGATGTTGACTGGAGAGCCTGTAATGGTGACATGGCGTACAGCCGACCCGTCTGTGGCACCAGCAATCTTAATCTGGGCACCAGACATCTGGCGAATTTCATTGATCTTACTGCCCTGTCTGCCAATGATGCAGCCTATGAGCTGAGAGACACAAAGACAGACGGCTGAGATGCAAACAACATCTGGACATTAAAAGTCTGAGGAAGCTGAGGTAAGACATGAAAGTACTGTAAGTCGTGACATGAACTTCTGAAAAAAAGCATTATATAGTATGTTTGGGAAGTGTTTCCCAATCCAGTCCTACGTGGCACTCCTCCCCGGATGTTTTAGATGTCTCCATATATAAAACACCTAATTTAACTCATCAGCTTGTTAGTGTGTTAATTAAGGAGATATCTTCAACATTCTGTGAGGAAGCTAATGAGGTGAATCATGTGTTTCACATAAGGAGAGATCTAAATCATCTTGGGACGGGGAAACACTAATATACAGTACAGTGCCCCACGAATAGGCACATATATGTACTGTATGTATGAATGCCATTGCAGTAGATAACAAAATATGAAAATATTCTGAGTGGTATTTATTTAAAAGAAAAAACATGCAAAATATTTTACAAGAGGTTTTAAAGAGCCCCTATCTTCATTTTCATGGTTTTACATTGCCTTTGGTGTGTAAGTGTGTGTTAGTACATGTTAACGATCTGCAAAGTTACAAATCCCAAAGTCTAAGATGATGTGAGTTATCGTCTCCAACGTAAATCTCTATTCTTGGGCTACAACAAACACACGGATTGTAGGCAACTGTTTACTTCCGCAGCTGGTGGATGTGGGCACAATGAACATGAATCTGCCCGCTTCTGACTCACAGCCTGTTAGTAGTCTATGTTTTCATATTTAGGGGATTTGCTACTGACTATTCAAACCTTGATTCAAACACAAGTTTTGTGCAGTGCACAGTAGCGCTTGTTGTTGGTCGTTTCTATGATTACAAATGCAGACATGGTTTTATGTTTTAGTATCCCTACCTTAGCAATCTGTTACGTTCTGCTTAAGCCACACTGGCAAAGTTGATTTTTCTGGATCTAATTTGATAAGACAGTAAAGACGATAAGGGGGCGTGCACACCAAAGCTTTTACGCCTGCGGCCGGGGTATGTTTTCAATTGGTTCCAATGGAAGCGGAGCGTTTTTCAAAAAAGCCAGCAGATGGCGTTTTGTTTTTTGTGCTGAAAGCCGGCCCTCGGCAGTTTTTCTGCACTATAAGGGGCGAAACACACCAAAGCTTTTTTACACGACTAAAAAGGCCTGGAGGACACCAAATGCCAGCTGTTTTTTTTCAGCTGAGCGCCAGCTTTCTTTAGATGAGCGCTTTGGTAGCTGTGATACTTGAGCTGTGAGCCGGTTGGTATATTTGTCCCGCCCTTCCTCCACTGTGACTGGACGGCCGTGTGAGAACTGACATTGACAAAAGGAGCTTTTCACCCAAAGTTGAATCTCTTTGAACTCTCGGTGCTCAGCGCTAAGCGTTGCTTAAACCGCTGAGTGCTGGCTTTCAGCACGAAAAAAAACCTGCCAGCTGCTGGATGTTTTGAAAAACACTGCGCTTCCATTGGAAACAATTGAAAACATGCTCCGGCCACGGGTGTAAAAACTTTGGTGTGCACACCCCCTAAATATTTAACTTTGAGTGAAATGCTCAGCTCGTCAATGTCAGTTTTGACACGGCCGTCCAATCACAGTGGAGGAGGGATGGGACAAATATCACAACAACCAACCGGCGCATCGTACAACAACTGATAAACAAAGCAGAAGTATCACAGCAACCAAAGCGCTCAGTTGAAGAAAGCTGGCAGTCGGGTGAAAAAAAGATGGCAGTCGACGTCCGCCTGCCGTTTTCAGCCGAATTTAAAAGCTTTGGTGTGCACGGCCCCTTTGCCACATTAACATCACTCGCTTGATCCAATATTTGGTCAATCACAACGCACTGGATAGCACACGGAGCTTTACAAAATGATGAGATTTGTAGAAATTAACGCGTTTCAAAGAGGCAGGACATAAGGAACAACATTAATGTGTGGTATGTGAAAAATAATGTTTTAACCATTAACCACGCGAACACATTGCATTACACCAAATACATCAAATAACATTAGTAGCGTTAACATAATAGGGCAGGGGTGTCCAAAGTCGTTCCTGGAGGGCCGGTGTCCTGCAAAGTTTAGCTAAAACTTCCCTCACCACACCTGCCTCAAAGTATCTCTGCCTAGGTAGACCTTGATTAGCTGGATCAGGTGTGTTTAAATAGGGTTGAAATAAAACTCTGCAGAGACACCAGCCCTCCAGGAGCAGGATTGGACACCCCTGTAATAGGGGCTCTTTAAGAAACTACTCTGACTCTAACCAGTTGTCAATATTTGTGTAACTATGTGTAAGGCCGTGTGTACAATGAAGTATTCAATCACAGATGAAAACAGCGGCAATGGGAGCTTTGGTGACTTCTGTTTTGTTTATCAGTCGTTTTAGGATGCACCGGTTGATCGATGTGGTTGGAGGTGTTTGACCTCCTCCACTGTGACTGAAGGCTTGAGTAAAAAGTGACAATAGTCCCTTTCACACATTAAGTCTTCACTGGTAATTTACTGGTAAATAGCAGTTAACAGGTCATGTGTGAACAGAACCTTTCTGGTAAATCAGTGCTGCCAATTTACCAGTAAGAGAGGTTGTAAGATTACCAGTAATTTACCGGTAAGCGCTATTTGTGAACAAAAAAATATAGACTGTACAACGGACAACGTCAAACCGCGCTGACAGCTTCAGGCCAATCATAACGTTTTGATACAGATGACGCGTTTACCCCCGCACTGTGCACAGACGTTTCCACACACACACGCTGCTTAAAAGTCGAGCACACCTGAAGTTACCGTCAACATTTCTTCACCAAAGTTGTTTAAAACAGCTTACCATCTATTTGCCGAATCGCCAACGTCCTTAGCACACCCTCTGTGAAGCAGTTTAAGACGCAGGTTCTGTTTAACATCGCCTAACGCAGTGTTGTTTGGTCACGAGCAACTTCGCGACCGTCAGCGTTTGCCACAGACGTTAAAACCACAAAATACAGACTGTGGATATGAAGTCATAACCCGCCATTGTTTACAAATACAACACTGAGCTCGCCGGCCGCGCGCCACAGGTAACTTCCACTTTCTCACCGAGTTTACCAGTATTTTGATACTGATGTGTGAATGATGTCTTACTGGTAAAACAGAAAGTAGGACGGAAAGTCACTGCATGTGTGAACAGTGCATTTTTGTATTTACTGGTAAATTAATTCTGGTAAATTCATGGTAATTTACTGAAATCACTGTGTAAAAGAGGCTGACGAATGCTGCATTTTACCCTGAATACAGTGCTCAGTGTCTTACCAGCTGCCAACCAAGAATATGTGGCTTTTCCCATTGTGAACTATTGAAAAAATTAGCTGGCCTCAGGGTAAAACACTTTGGTGTACACACAGCCTTATTGTGATGAACTAAATTTAAAGTTGGTGAGGGGAAATTGACTTACAAGTGACATTCAACTACTAAAAATGATCTTGGGACCAGTTGGGTAAAAATAATTGCAAAAATGTTCTTCACTAAAAAAGATAACCTTAGTTTACTTTGTAAATGCCACTTGGTTTGATATTTTGTTATTTAATGCAATTACATTCACATTTCCAAGCGTGACTAAGCATATTTTTGGGGCCACTTAACATTATGAGTAATACACTCTTTAAAAGGTTTCTTCACAGGTTTGCCATAGAGGAACCATTTTTGGTTCCTCAAAGAACAATTCAGTCAAAGGTTCTTTAAAAACATACCTTTGAATAATCTGAAGAACCACTTTCACCCTTTGTGATTCTTTGGAAGTTAAAGGACAAGTTGGGTATTTTGCACTTGGGGTCCTGTTTTCAGATTGTTTGTGATGAAGTAGAACGGTTTTGACTGGGGTTTCGACATGTGCGGCTGCCCCGAGAATTTTAGGGTGCTTGTGTTTCACCTCCCACCTCTACAATGGCTGCAATGGTGCACTGGAAGAATCCTTCCTAAAATGCATTAAACTTTCATTTATAAAAACACGAAACTCACCGAGTGGTCAGGGGTGTTCACTGATGTGCTCACACAAAAATCGCTGCAAAATACGCATTCCAACAGGTTTTATCGTAGTTTTTGCCAACTCCATTGACTTGTATTAGATGTGCTGTGAGGTACGGTATTACTCCGCGCCGGGAACTTTGTTTCTATTCTTGCAATTGGCATTGGCCGATTAGCGCCACCACCTGGGCTGGAGTGTCTATTATTCAAGCTCTAAGCGGAAGAATGTACACGTGTGAGGCGTTTGGAAAAATAGGTCCACAAGTTAACAACGAATGCTAAAACAGCTGTTGGAAAGCATCTTTTGAAGCGATTTCTGTGCGATCACACCAGTGAACACCCCTGACCACTCGGTGGGTTTCACGTCTTTGTAAATGAAAGTTTAATGCATTTTAGGAAGGATTGTTCCAGTGCACCATTAAACCCATTGTAGAGGTGTGAGGTAAAACACAAACACCCTAAAATTCTCGGGGCAGCCGCAAATGTCGAAATTTCAGTCAATACCGTTCTATTTCATCATAAACAATCTGAAAACAGGACTTTAAGTGTAAAATACCGAACTTGTGAGATGGTGCCAGGGGGGCCCCAGTTCTATAAAATAATAAATTTATCATGAATTCTGTGTAATTAAACCTAAAAAAAATAAGGCTACTAACCAACAGCACTACTTTGTATAATTTGATATTTTTTGTTGTATTAAAATGTCAAAACTATACTGAAAAGGGTTTGAGAACCACTGTTCTATGGCATCCTGAAGCACCTTTATTTTCATTGTGTGTATTAATGAAAAGCTGTTACAAAGATGCACAATACACCATTTATAACTTACATCATTAGGAATGGTCAGCTCATGAGAACTGGTCGCGAAGGCAGCATCCAGACCTATACAGAGAAATATAAAGATAAGGACCTGCAATTTTGAGAACATTTTCTCAACATCCTAAAACTGCAGTAGTGCCACTGGGAATGCTCACATTAACTGAGCCTGACATTAAAATTAGACAAGGTATAAAAGCATTAAGGCTGCTACAGTGAGTGAGACATGAATGCATTTCTAAATAATTTATGTCTGCTCGAGATTGAAAAACACCCATTAAAGCATTTCCAAATAGCGCGCATTATCGGAAACATCTATGGAGAGGCTGTCTCTTCAACTCCTTATTTCCATGGTAATAATTATGGACTGGTGAATACAGTGTGTGTGTGTCATGATGAATGTGGGCTGCTGTTAAGAGTGGGCTTGAGGTTTGCTTAGGAAAATGTTGTCGGTTTGAACAGGTCGGGGGGGTTGTGGAGGTATGGATTGACATGAAGGGCGAAGAAATATTACAGAGATGAAAGCATGACAAGGCAGTACAACTGCCTTATAGTTGACATATACATAGCTGTCATGATGCTGTTGTTATGATGACAGTAAGAAACTGTTATGTTGCTTTGAGAATATAACTTGACCCAAGTGGATATCAACATTACCATTCCTATTAATCTCAATGGCAGTTGAAATCTGCAATCTTTACTGCAGCCAGTTTTTTATTTACTATATTGTAATGAAACATTGTGATTTACTGCACATGTCACTTGCACAAATTTCATTTTGTTAGAATATACTAAAGCTACTTTTCAAATTGCTGTCAATGGAGAAAGGTGTAATTTCTTTTTGCCGCCAGATGGTCTTGGTACAACACGTACCAGCAGGGGCAAACTTAGCCATACTAACCGACCCCTTTATTACTTTCATCAGCACCGGTTAGTGGGGGCATTATGGCACGGCACACTGAATAATGTTGGCTCTCTGACACATACAGCATGATGAGATTTTTTGCCTTACCACAACATGGCCTCTCCCTCACTTTCTTCGGAGTGGAAAGTGGTGGTGAATGCATGAGGCGGACGAGTGGAGAGGGAAAGAGACAGATCGAAAAAGAGAAAGACAGGCAGAAAGATAGACAGACAAAGGGAGATACAGACTTCCCTGGGGAGATCTGGGTACGTACCAGGGAAGGTGGGGTTGCTCTGCCCAAGGGAGGTAAAGGGGATATGCTGCATAGCCAACTGGTGAAGCTTGGTCAACTGCGGGGCAGGAAGGGTGGTTAGAGCTAACCAATCAAAATGGAATCATTTCAGAGGAAAATTACATCTAAACACAAAACAGGACTCATTAAATCTCACAGTTAGATTAGTATTTGGTCTCTCCTCTGGATGTAGTGTCTATTTCTTTCAAATAAGACAATATGAAAAATTGACAGAAGATCTACCAATCCTTTTCAACCCAAATTAACTTTTGCTGGGTTGTTGAGTCAAATATAAACAAGGGATGCTTAACAATTAATTGTGATTAATCTATAGCAGAATAAATATGCACACATGCATGTATAATTTTTTTAATATTTATAATAATTTATAATATATTTATATATTAAGTATTTATATTTATATATAATATAAATTATACATAAATATACAAATGTATGTACACATGTTAACATTTCTTAAATATATACATGCATGTGTATGCATCTATCTATACAAAGTTATTATACACAGTTCCCACATATATGATATACACAAAAACTTTTATTCTGCTATAGATTAATCACAATTAATCGTTAATTATAAACATTTTCTGTGTTTATTTAACCCAACAGCTGGTTTCCGACGGGTTGAAAATAAAAGAAAGAGTATGCAAATAAATGTAAATTTCATGCTGTTTTGAATGGCATTTCATTATTTTTACGAATTTATGAAGTTAAGCAAAAGGGAATCTGTATGTAAAGCAGTTCAGGTTGAATTAATCACGGATTTAACTGTAATATTTGAGAAATATCAACACAGTGCTGCACTTCAAGCACTTGAATTACAATATTTATTTTGACAAGAGATATGAAATAACAAAGAAGCTACTGACGTTAGTGACACTTTAGATAAGAAATAATCACAAAGATCATTAAATCTATCCTCATTTAATAGAAGCTGTTAGAAGTTAGTAAACAATAAAGTGTGATCAGGACAGGAATATTGGCTCAGAGGTACTGTGGGAGATTTGTGGTTGTATAAGGGGTGGGATGTGGTTCAGGAGACTGCGGTGGTGTTGTGTGTGCTGTGAATGATGTTGATCAGGCATTGGGACTGAGACTCACGTCTTGGGGCGGAATGGCAAACTGTCCTGGAATTGCAAAGGCCTGCTGGGAGAAAAGTATGTTTAGGTGAGCTGGATTGTACACATAACAACAGCCATTAGCTCTTTTGTTTCATTAGTCTCGTGTGCCACGGCCAAGCCACTTTGTCATTAGCATAATAAAGTGTCATGTGGAATTTGGAGGAAGCTGTGTTGGGTTTTTCTTAAACCACAAGGGGGCATAACATGAACATTTCATGCTGCCACCACACATACACAATAATTTACAGAACAGCTAAATGT
Source organism: Misgurnus anguillicaudatus (assembly GCF_027580225.2). Lineage (NCBI taxonomy): Eukaryota > Metazoa > Chordata > Actinopteri > Cypriniformes > Cobitidae > Misgurnus > Misgurnus anguillicaudatus. The sequence goes on from NC_073347.2 coordinate 12,138,458, forward strand.
TTACCCAAAAATGATTTATTTACTCATCCTCATGTTGTTTTAAAGCTGTATGAGTTTCTTTATTCTGTCGAACACTAAATAAGATATTTTGATGAATGACACAGTTGATGGTATGTGTGGGGCGGGTCTATAAAAAAAAGGTACAGATTCTATTGGGGTAGGGGCGTGTTTGTTTAGGTGATTTCAAATGTCAACATTGGCTTTCAGAGATCATGCACCCCACCTTTAAAGAAACAGTTCACCCCAAAAACAAAGGCTACTCATATGGTTCATGCACAAGTATACTCCAATTATAAAAAAGTTTCAAATTTCAAATTCGTCGCATGGCTTCAAAACAGGTAAAATATTTTGCATGAGTCTTATTGAACACTGTAAACTGTGATGATTCTTCAAATATCTGTTTGTTTTCATATATGGTTGAAAATTTATTTTTTTGGATGAAATGTTTCTTTAAAAAAGCAAATAGCATATTACTCATATGACAAGTAAGGCTCGAAGCTGACAAGATTTTACTTTATACAGGCAACTAGCATTTCAGTCTTGCATTACCCTCAGTCAAGCAAAAGGTCATGATCACTCAAATGTACAAGAAGCCCTTTGGACACTTTACTGGGGGAGATATATGTCAAAGATAAAGGCTCAAAGCCTAGATTACTTCATTAAATGCGCAAGTCAATATTTCTATACGTCTTATTCTCCAAAGATCAGAAAACCTGGATTTAAACTCAATAAATTTAATGATCCCTACTGATGAGGTGCTGCACTCTTAAAAATAATGGTGCTTAAGGGTTTATCTAAGTGAGTGCGTTTAAATGCACAAAATAGGTGAATATCTATAAAAAAGACACCGGTTTCATGCATTAACATGCAAAACAATAAACCGAGTATGCATAAAACCTACACTGTAAAAATTTATTGTTGCACTTACATTTTTTAAATTGAAAAACTTGAATTTACAATTCATTTCTTTCTTCACTAGTGAGGAGTTGAATTAGAGAGCCCCTATTTCATTGCTAAAAACAACGTTATTTTGTCCATTTGGTATAATACAATATGTTCACGTGGTTTATGTAAAAAAACACATTATTTTCCACATACCGTACATTATTGTTGCTCCATAAATCCCTCCTTTCTCAAACGCACTGATTTTTACAAAGCTTGTTGTTCTAAAAAGCGCAGTGTCATCCGATTGGCCAGCTAATCTGTACGTTGTGATTGCCCTGAATACCTCTGACGTCAGCCGGAAATGTGACTGTGTTTTGAAGATTAGGTCACAATGCAATGCTGACAGGAATAAATATTGTCTTTACTACCTTACGAGATGAATCGGATCCAGAAAATGCAGATGACCAAATTGATCGATCAACTTCGCCAGCGCGGCTTAAAGTGTATGTTGCAGGTTAACCACCACTGTCGATTAATGGGTACATAAATCACTCAAGATATGTGTATAATTTTTAAAATGTCTCAAAAATGGTCTTAAAGACCACTTTTTTTTACGTTTTTGGTATTAACGGTTTTTTTAACGCAATTCTGCGATGACGTCACGTTGGGGAGAAGTGGAGAAAGACTCAGCCAGAGCCATAGAGATAGATGAGACATTTATTGCTGTTTAATACTTACGTATATAATTTGGAAATCATATATACATCGTAGGAAATATATAATGTGTTATACTGCAAAGTTACCTTGCTAATTATTATTTATGATATATGTGGAGATAAATAAAACTTCGCAAATCTGCTGATTTGATCCATTCATGTCCTGACCACCAGGCTAGAGATTTTTAAACATCCTTAATCCACACTTACTAGTCTATCAAATAATATCTCAAATATATTGTTTTGTGAAATAAAAGGATGCCTTGTTATATTGTTTATGCGATTATAACGAATCACACGATCATTTTATATGCAGCAGCAGTCAGCAGCTGCAGTATACTCGGATCCGACCGCATACATACTGTAATAAACAGGCGTTCGGCGGCTTTTTACATCACGACAGGCTAAGCCATTTGAGGAGGAACCGCTCATTGATCACCGTATTTTTATAAATCCTGTACATGTTTGGACCTGCCGAACAGGTTGAGCACTTTTATATACTTTATTGAGCAGAGAGGCTGCCTGCACAGTTTGACCAGCGGGCTGCGGGAACCGGCGCACATCACGCCGCCAGACGGTGTTGCTAATATAACTCGAAATGTATAAGTTAACTATTATCAGATCGGCCCGGGAAAGTCCCGACTCTCTCGATTGCCATTCCGTTACTGGCTGTAAGAAAGTGAGTGCGTTTGGGTCGCTGGTTCCCGCGAACAGACGTGACGTGCTTCACTCACCTTCCAGGATTAGAGACATGCTGCCAAAACCGTTTGTGCTGAAGATCGCATAAAGTTACACCCATTTCATGCAGGATCATGGACCCCCTCAAGCCAGCATGCACGAGTATGTTAATTGTTTGTTTACTTTCTACACGAAGATATGCTAACCTTATGCTATCTGGCTGTCTGCCTATCTCTCTATACTAGCCTATCCGTCTGTCTATCTATCTGTCTATCCAGGCCCGGAGTGGGTAATCGGGAGAACCGGGAGGATTCCCGGTGGGCCGCTTCACTTTTGGGCCGGTCGAGTTTTTTTTTTTTTACATTTGTCACGTTACTGAGTCTGTCTTCTCTTAAATGACACTTCACACGTTTCGCATTGACACTGCAGCGCGCAGCCTCTGCATGGGTTGTACCATGTGAAGGAGTTTTCCCCTCCCCTCCCATAGAGTTGGTTCGGTCCATAGTACGTCTTTTCCAAAACTTTTCTCCGGTAGGCTGGGCCGGCGCTACCGTAACAAAACGCGTCTGAGAGAGGGAGGGCGTAAAAAAAACAGGTTGAACAAAAAAAGCCATTGTAGGAGGATGCTGCCAAATGTGCCAAACTTACAGATTTATTTTCAAGAGGACAAACAAAAGTGACAACAGGTAACCTAAAGAGAAATAAGCCTAGTAATGATTAGCATTAGCAATGTAATTATTCGGCTAATACCGTTGTCAAACTATTTACAAGCCAACATTTTTTTGTTAAAATATTAGCCTTTTGTGTATACATGGCGATTCATAGACAGTTTCTGAGCAGCAGATAAGCCAGTTCCCCGCTAAAAACGAGGAGGCAATGAGTAAACAATAAGTTATTTAACCCTCAGGTTGTGTTCAGAACCATATAACACCTTTTGTGTTCCCAGTCAAAAATGAGCAGCAGCCTAAAAAAAGCTTATAAATCACTTTTTATGCTATATATTTACCCAATATTGGATTCAATATTTTTGTCAAATTGTTTTCTTTTTAAATTAGGACTGGGTTTTATATTTCTATTTGCACCTGATTAATCATAGGCGTCATAGCATTAGCAATGCTAATAATTTATCAACATTTCCTTGTGAAATAGACTCTAAACAGGGCTGGGTTATTTTTGACCCATAATGGGTGAATATTGGACAGAACGCGCTGCTGGGTTGAGGTTGACCCAATGCTGGGTTGTTTTAACCCAACTGTTGGGTTATTATAATCCATGGTTGCATAACAGCAGCCCAGCATTGGGTTATTTTTGGCCCAGCATTTGTTCTGTCCAGTGTTTGCCCATTGTGGGTCAAAAATAACCCAGAGTGTAGAGGAATATTTTTGTTAACTTCTTATCTTAAGTGAAATATTATTTAACTTTTACCTTATTTGTTGAACCATGATATAAATAAAAACTATAGTAAGAGCTGAACTGTTGCTTTATTTATCCAATTTGAAAAAAGTGCTAATTTGGAATAACACTATGGAAAAAGTGGGCCGGTCTTGGGCCTGAAACTCCCGGGCTGAAAAGTGGCCCCACTCCGGCCCTGTGTCTATCTATCTTATCTATCTATCTATCTATATATGTATCTATCTATCTATGTATGTATGTATGTATGTATGTATGTATGTATGTATTTATCTATTATCTGCGCTATCAGAACTGTACTTTACTCGTCTTTCTATAGTCATTCTCAATGCTCTCAAGGCGGCTTTGGTCAATTCTCTCCCCCCAGCGTGACGTCATACAGTGCGTTGTGAGGGAAAGGAGAATCATTGCAAATTGCTGTACTTTTTCATACTTTTTCGGGTTTTGTGATACCCAACAACATAAAATACAATGGATAACAGTTTAAATGTTTATTATCAACAAGCAAATGGCACAAGTTCGTTGAAAAATTTTACCTGCAAAACGCCCTTTAAGCAGGACGTAACAGATTGGTAAGGTACGGCTATAACATTAAAACCATATCTGCATTTGTGATCGTAGAAACGACAAACAACAAGCGCTACTCTGCACTGCAAAAAACTTACGTTTGTGCATGTTAACACATTCAGTAATGCCATAGATATTCCAGCCTGATCTCACAAGAATTTGTACATATTTTACGAGTAAGCTATTTCGTATGAATTAGTATGCAAAAACATACTGTTATCATTAATAAAAACAATAACGAAACCCTACCCTTAAAGGAATAGTCTACTCATTTTCAATATTAAAATATGTTATTACCTTAACTAAGAATTGTTGATACATCCCTCTATCATCTGTGTGCGTGCACGTAAGCGCTGGAGCGCGCTGCAACGCTTAGATAGCATTTAGCTTAGCCCCATTCATTCAATGGTACCATTTAGAGATAAAGTTAGAAGTGACCAAACACATCAACGTTTTTCCTATTTAGTTATACGAGCAAGTTTGGTGGTACAAAATAAAACGTAGCGCTTTTCCAAGCGGATTCAAGAGGAACTACATTCCATGGCGCAACAGCACCCTTGGGCGCACTTCGACTCGGCGCAGTAACACCCTCCCTCTACCATTATGAGAGGGAAAAGGGGAGCGGACTTTTCAGGCGAGTCGAAGTACTCCCAAAAGTGCCACCACGCCATAAAACATAGCCCCCCTCCTAAATCCGCCCAGAAAAGCGCCACGCTTCATTTTGTACCACCAAACTTGCTCGTATAACTACTCGTCTTAAATAGGAGGAGCGTTGATGTGTTTGGTCACTTCTAACTTTATCTCTAAATGGTACCATTGAATGAATGGGGCTAAGCTAAATGCTATCGAAGCGTCACAGCGCGCACCAGCGCTTACGTGCACGCACACAGATGATAGAGGGATGTATCAACAATTCTTAGTTAAGGTAATAACATATTTTAATATTGAAAATGAGTAGACTATTCCTTTAACCCAATTGCCACAGCGGTCAAGGCAAATACAAAATAGCCACCTCGTAAAATACGTACCGAAATGCCCTGAAATAGCTTTGAATATTTTATTGTTTGTTCCAAAAAAAAAATTTTTAGTCCTTAAAAGAGCCATTTTACTGTTACTTTGTTACTTCATGGTAGTTCAATTGATCAGTGACAATAGACTTGCCATCCCAGACATCTGCTATAAAATCTTTTTATAGTCTGAAGAACCCTTTTCTAACACAAACAAGCTTTTGTGAAACAGAACATTTCTGTGGAAGGTTCTTTATGGGATCACAAAGCCCAACAACCTCCTGGGAACCTTTATTTTTAAGAGTGTAAGCTACAAACCTTGAGACCAAAACCTACAATATCTGAACTGAATAAGTTATTTTAAACATGCCTGCGCTGCATGTTTAAGAGCTCTTGACATGGTCAATAGCCTTGTTGGTGACTGTTGCTGATTGGATCTAAGGGTGGGAATCATTATGTAAGCATCCATACTCGGAGGGTCCCACTGGGACTGCAGAGAACTATGGAGTCATTAATGCTTGTGAAGAGATATTCGATTGCATGGCTCTGCTGCTGATTGCATTGCTCTGTTGCATTAGGAGATGAATGCAGAACTTACCGGCGCAGCATGCGGCTGCGTCAACACTGTGTGGTTGCCTCCTGCAGTGGGTTTGGGTCGGTATGGAATTGTGGCTCCTTTAGGTGGAGACTAAATAAGCGTGTCAAACACATCAATGTTAGTTAGGAAACATAACATGCGATAACAGACATTTAGGGTGTTTTCACACCTAGTTCCCTTGAGCCCTCCAAACGCTCTCAGAGCAGTTCAGGGTGTATATGTGAACAAACCAAACCAAGTGATCTCAGACCCCCCTAAAAGGACCCAAAAGCGAACCGAACGCTTTTGGGTTCTTTTGTGGTTCGATTTCTTTTTGATATATGAAATCAATGAGGTCCTGGTCCATTTCGCATGTGGTTTTGACATTGTATCAAAATCAACTGCTGCACAGAAAGCTGGGATCTGAGTTCGTATGAAGTTGTGATGTGAACAAGAAAGGGTCTGAGATCACTTCAGTTCTGAAGAGGACCAAAAAAAGAACTAGGTCCTCTATTGAGTCCACTATATTGTGAACACCAAAAGGACTGAGGTCACATTCGGCTAGTTCCTTTTCTGGTTCACTTTAAGTGAACTGGGTTTGGTTCTTTTAAAATGAACTATATGTGAAAACACCCTTAGAGTACATTGCATGCCAGGTTAATTTTTTGCTAGGTAATATAGCACATATCATATAGTACTTTTACTAATACTAATACTTTAAAAATAAGAAACAGTTCCCTATTCGTGGAAAGCCTAATATAATCTGAGGACACGGTTATAAAGCAAAGGCATTCAAGGTTGGATGCTGGAAAGTAATGAAGCAAATAGGAACATTAAACATGTTCTGCATGCGTTGCAGCTGAATGCAAATGAAGCTTGAAGGTGAGAAAGACCTAAAAAATATCCTGCACCTGAAATAACAGTTAAGCGCAGGGGAAATAATGCTTAATCGCACAGATTTCCAATTAAAAATGCAGACGCAGTCCCACACGCACCCTGACTCACCTCCAGCATGATGGTGCAGATATGTCTCACACACTGAGTGATGGCATGTGGGGTGCCTGAGATGGTCACAGCTCTCTCAGTAGAGTCAGGCAGTAAGTCTCCTGCTACCTGAACCTGTGCACCTGTGAGCTAACACAAAGTGGTACTGTTAGTGAATACACAGATAAGACAGACAGACAGAGAGATACATATAGATAGATAGGTAGATAGACAGATATGGTAACAGACAGACAGAGAGATATACAGTGGCAGCTTGTGACTGCTCTTACGAGGGGTGCAAATTCAAAATATGTGATTGTAGTGTCATGTGTGTAACAGTAAACTCTGATTACGCATGAGATTATGCTAGTATCTGGCAAACGCGAGCATCTCTTTTATCATAAACCCTTTAGACACATATGCAGCAGGCATTTATTTTGACAAGACACGTGATGCACATAGGTCCACTCAATGCGCCGAACACATGAAATTACGAACCACACACATGACGGGCTACATACAGTTTTGCTGCCGAAACTGGATTCCTGGACATCAAGTGTTTTTGGTGGAATCATGTGCTGAGTACTGTTGCTTCCGACTTCAGAGAATTACTGTTGGGGGTGGGTGATGTAGTGTTCAGAGTGGGTTTTAAGTCAAACTTGTTGAAACCACTGTCGTTCACCATTACTCCTCCTGGTTGTTTGAGGCCGGTAATTTCCTTTACACCACCCCAGACCTCATTTCCCCTATTCATCCACATTTTTTTCTACAGTTTTCACCAACTAGACTCTCTGCTTTTGAGTTCATTGTTTTCGCACCTCACCTTCTCTTTTCCTCTCTTCTGAAAGCTCTCTTCTCTCCATTAAGAGCTTTCAAATCTATGGTGATCCAAAGTTTATTGTTAGGGAAGCAACATACTTCACTAGTGGATGGTATTGTCAACAAAGTAATTGAAGTAGCCAGTTATATATACTGTGTATCCTCCCTGTGTTAAGCAGGCAAATAAATATCTCTAAATAACTGGGTTTGGGTCCTGGTTTGTCCATTTTACTCAGCCATGGGATGAAACAAAAATATTGTAATGAATACATTAAAAGTGTTATCCGAAATATTAATCAATATGATTAAATCAACCTGACTACATTAAAGGAACACTCCACTTTTTTAAAATATGCTCATTTTCCAGCTCCCCTAGAGTTAAACATTTGATTTTTACCATTTTGGAATCCATTCAGCTGTAACTAATTGCGTTACTAAATTTCATGAAAAGTAATGCTTATGTTACTTTTAAGTTACGTTTGCGTTACTTTTTCTTACATGCAGATGTTTTTTATGACTAAGAAGTTCTGCATTCAGAAATTGCATATTTTCATCGCAAGCTCTGGTCTGCCATCTCCATTTCTGACTGAAACTGACCATGCATAGAGTGTGTAATGACTAAGCCGGAGCATTAAGGGCTCGTTATAGTTGTGCGTAGGTCCTCCGGCGTAGCCGCGATGGCGTAGGTTTCGCGTCGGTTTTCATTTTTACTTTTGCGTCGTCGTCCGCATCGATGTGCAAACACAGGTAGGCAGTATCCACGCGTGTAACCACAGCAGCAGCGCGACCGTCAAAGAAGAATAAGCTTGTTGTGTATGATTTGAGAAGACCAGCAATGATGGAAGTAAATAAACAGCGACTTTTGTTGCAGTTTGAGTTAAATCACTCCTCAACTTGGCCCATCTTTGTTTTCACCTTCGCAAACGGAAATACCTATGACGCAGTTTTTTTTACCTGATGTGAGGGGTTCTGGTGGACCAATCACAGGGCTTGCGGTCCGCGTAGAACTGACGCGCTGTTAAACATTTTGCGAGGTGTACGTCAGCTACGCAAAGCTACGCACAGGCTATGGATAACCTACGGCGTAGAGCATATGCACGACTATAAATCGGGCTTTAGTATACGATGTAACTACAGAAGAGTCAAGTTTTAAATAAGAAAAATATTGTGATGCTAATGGTCTAATCAGATTCAATGGATTGTGCTAATCTATGGTTAAAGTGGTTCCACCAGATCCGGAGTAAAAATCTAATGTTTAACTCTAGGGGAGCTGGAAAATGAGCACACCTTCAAAAAAAGTGGAGTGTTCCTTTAAAACACCAAAAGAAAATAAGGATCAGATCAAGATCGGGTAAAAATACAGTGATAATATAAAAAATGCATTGTAACCCTTTTTACAGCGTATGCCACAAGCTGTACCAATGAGAGCAAAAAGAAAGATCACTCCTGTCTAACTCTCCATCACTCTATTAAACAGATACCACCATAAACACTGAAGAAATATGGCTCAATCACAAATGTTGGGTTACTCAAACAAACAGACCAACATTTTAAAAGCACCACAAATGTGTGTTTACTCTTTTAAAGGGGATTAATGGCCTACGAATTTCTTACCGTCTCTGCACCATAAAAGAAGACAAGAGAAAGTATTACACACTTAAGCACAAAGTACATTTAAATGCGTTTACCGATGCTTTCTTTCTAAAAAAGCCCATCATAAAGTCATATTGCTGCTATTCTTATGTCTAGAACATTGTTACGGCCTGGGCAGTTATTTAGGTCAATCTATTTAGATACTGAATATAAATGTGAGACTATTTAAGCTTTGGTGGGCCGTCCTGTTCGAAACAATCATAGCTAGGGAATAAAAGCAGCCAGTTCAACAGAGAGGACAGCTATATTTATTCAATGAGGGCTACCAGCTGAATAAAAAGCAGACCTTAAGCCACAGTCCTCATGTCAATTTCAACACTAAAAAAACAAATGCTTCCGCTTTTCCGAGGATTGCTATGTTTTCCATCAACGAAATCCATGAATAAAATGCATTTTGAGGAAAATTTAAAGTATTTGGCGGTATGAAATGAAAGCTCAGGGGCGCAGGGGTCACATAGCTTTCGGACTGAACAGAAGTCTGAACCCAGAGGCTCACGAATAAAAAGTTTGACATGATGAGCACAATCAATCATGGTGATGCTAAGCGTTTCTGAGATAAAGGAAACAAATTTGTTAGACAGATCATTCAGCGCATCATCTGGGATTCGCTGTGCGCTGCATCACAAACCCTTTTCATTCTGACCGCTGACTAATTTCATATCTACCTCTCTGATCTCTTTGATCTTGGATCCTCCTTTGCCGATGAGTGAACCGCACTGACTGGCTGGAAAGACGAGGCGCAGTGTGACAGGAGGTCTGCTTGTCACTGTGCTGTTTATCATGGAGGCCAAGATATCCTGATAGAGGCGAGAAATGCATATTTATCACAGAGCAGCTCAAATTACTGTCTTTATTTCTATAAACAATCCCTGATGTGAATACTAACATACACTATTTGCATTTGTTTTGGTAACCTGTACTTTGGGGATTGGGACTGTAACATATCAGCCAGATTTAAACTTGCATGTGCTCGACCCTTTACTTGTCTAACGTGACGTTTTGGATTTCAAAAAACTATGGTGGTAATAAAGGATTGCATCCACACACATTTACAGTTAATAATAATAATAATAATAATAGCAATAATAATCGTTGTCATCATCATCATCATAATAATAATTTAGACACACATTATTGTAAAAATAATCATGCATACCTCCTCAAACTTCTCTGCGATCATGGCGAATGCTTTAAAGATCACCTCAGATGGACCGGTGATGGTCACGATGCGCTCTGGACTGGAACCATCTGATATATTAATACGAGCTCCACTCTAAATTCATATAAGAGAGCACAGCTGCAGTAAATTAAATTGATCAAACTTAGCTCAGTGTGGATATTTGGATCCTCTGCCAATGAAAGAAACGGTTAACTGATCATGCAAAGAAAATCTAATAAGCTGTTTGCTCAAACTGAAAATGATTCCACGTGTTTTCTGTCATTTTTAAGTGGGGTACCTTAATGTGATCATTAAGGTAGTCGGAATTAATCTTCTGCATTGCATTTAATATGTGAGCAACAGAGTTTGCAAAATATTTTGCAAACTAGATTTATATTTGGAACATTAATATATTTATATACTGTACATACATGTAAAGACATGTATGTATGTACAGTATATTAATATATTAATTTAGAAATTAATGGTTTAGTAAATCTTAGTAGTCTTACTCATCATCATGTGGTACTTACCTCATCTCTCATTTTTTTGACAGTCTCTCCTTTCTAAATACAAAAAAGTAGTTATTTTAAACTACATGAAAATATTCACTGTAAAAAGTGAATGTTGGATCTACTTAAAAAGTACTTTAATCGGTAACACTTAAAACATTTAAGTTTCTATCAACTTAAATTTTTCTCACATTAATTGAATTTTTTTTTAAATTAAAAATAAAGATTTTTCCACTTAAAATTTTCAATTAAAGGCGCTCTAAGCGAATCTGTGTGATGTCCCTTCTTGTTGACGTTCGAACAAAATGGAGCGTAGCTAACTCCTTCCCTCCCCCTCCCTTCTGTGCTTTCTGAACGAGTCATGAACGCGCCCAACCCCCACTCCCAAATCTATTTTGTCGTTTATTGGCTGGAACACGTTTGTTATGTTTCGTGGTGGTAGGTTTGACCACTTTGTTTTTGTTGCAGTTTGCGAAGCCTGGGCTGTCTACAGAGACCGCGTTTTTTACAGTGTGTTCAGAGGACAGGCAGCTAGCAGATAGTGAGGAGATGTTTAGTGTATGAAACAAAAAAATTTTATGGCCTAAAACGCGTGAATTTGCTTATATAGCACCTTTAAAGTGAGAAAATTTAAGTTGGAAAAAAATTTCAGGTGTTACCAACTGAAGTTATTTTTCACTTTTTTACAGTGTATAATAAATAGAAAATATCTGATTTTAAAATAAAGATTCAAGCAATAAATACTGTACTACTAACAGTACTAATTAAAGGGGACATATCATGAAAATCTGACTTTTTCCATGTTTAAGTGCTATAAATGGGTCCCCAGTGCTTCTATCAACCTAGAAAATGTAAAAAAAGATCAACCCAGTAACTTAGTTTTGGTAAACCATTCTCTGCAAGCACGTGAAAAAATAGGTACCGTATTTTCCGAACAATAAGTCACTAACCGTAACCCTCATTCAAAAATGCGTCATGAAGACGAAAAAACATATATAATTCGCAATGGACTATACATTGCATTTTATTTAGATAATGATTTTGCAAATTCCAAGCGAAGAAGAGACATTTAATCCGGAAAGGCAAGTTATTTAACTAAACATTAGCACAGAACAGCAGGCTGAATAGGTGTCTCTACATGTTAAAGTAACATTATCAGTTATTTACACGATACACAATAGCATACTGAACATACCTGGAAGGCTGAATAGACTAAATTAACATAACAAGCCAACGCGCATCAAGTTCGCAGGCTCGTCATTCCAAATCACAGAATTCACTGAATTACATAAATACAGGAGCAGCATATAGCGGACTCTCGCGGCTGTAGACAGTAATGTTGTCTCTTGGTTCATATATACCAAAATTAATTCATACTGACTTACAAGTCGCGCCTGACTATAAGACACAGGACCAGCCAAACTATGAAAAAAGTGTGAATTATAGTCCGGAAAATACGGTAATTGAAATTGTGGCACACCCTGTGATGTCAGAAGGGGATAATACCACCCCTTAATCTGTACTTTCCAACCACAGCACTGCCATTTAGGGCAGAAATCAGCTTATTTGCATTTAAAAGGACACACCAAATAATGGCACATTTTTGCTCGCACCTACAAAGTGGCAAATTTATCATGTAATAATAAATTATCTATGGGATATTTTGAGTAAGAACTTTATATACGTACTCTGGGGACACCAAAGATTTATTTTACATCTTTAAAAAATCTTGTGAAATGTCCCCTTTAAACCACCAAAAATAAAGATATTATGGTTTGCCTAATTTACTTTAATTTAGGTATCAGAATAAAACATAAATTGTTTACCTTTCCGATGATACTTCCGACTTCCTGAAAAACACATGCACACAAATAGCTTTGTAAGTTTGTATAAGGCTAAACTAATTTGATAGTAAACTGTGAAATATCTGTATCATGATGTATTGTTGTCTATTTGACTTTAACATTCTGCATTATATAAGTTATAAGGTGCATTTGTTTATGCCTTAATGTAATACAATATAAACTGTTACTATTTTTAAAATATAAGCATAAGTGGTTTTCAGAAATTATTTAACAAAATCTAAAATTTTTATTCAGTGATGCTTTAAACCTGTTCCCTTTTTCAGATCACACTCTGAAAAAATGCTGGGTTATTTTTAACCCAGCTTTGGGTCAAAAAGGATGAACCCAACCTGTTAGGTTGTAATTTAACCTGTGCAGTGTTGTTTTAACCCATTGTTGGGTCAAATATAAACAACAGCGGGCCAGCGGGGTTCATTTGTCCCTTTTTGACTCAGCACAGAGTTCAAAATAACCCAACATTTTAAGGAGTACATGTAATTGTTTATGCAAAAAAAACATGATAATCCTTATATCAACTTAATTAAAAAAGGATCAAATTATTTCTTATGCATATTTCTTATGTTTTATTTCTGACTGTTGCCCTTGTGAAATACAAGCGTGAGAAGAACAAAACAAGCCAAAGCTCAATGAGTAGCAGTGATGCGTCTTACTTTCCCATGCATTAGCAGGCGGATGGTGAGGGTGACATTTAGCCCCCCCTCTAGTACTCCTGCTTCATTCATATTCATTCTTCTCTTGAGTCTGCAAGCTTTAAATCGACTGTCTCTGTGCACACAAACAGACAAATTTACAGTTCAGTCAGAGCATCGATGCCGTGATGAATTTCAGTGAGCAACAGCGAACATTTCAGGCCTGACAACACATAATTCCAAGACCTTCACAAATTTATTTCCTCCCTATTACCTCTCTCAACCATAAGAGTCTTTTCAGTCGTGCGTAGATTATGTTCTCCTGTAGATATTTGTTGTTGTGCTCTAACATTAGGCCTGGTGTTATTTAAGCATGTGAGAGGATGAGCTGGGTCCTGCCTTTAATAAGCTCTATATATGGCTGCTGTAATGATCCTGTATGCTTTAATTCAACCAGAGTAACAGTGTTTGGTATGGCTAAACAGGAGACACTTGTTTCTTTCTTTGACTGTGGGTCAAGTGACATCTGTGTGACCATGTCTAACCAGGCCCATTAATTTAGCAGTGAGGGAACACAACGCTGTTTGTGCCTACAATCATCTTCTCTTCTCATTGGTGAGCTTTTGTAAGTTTAATTACATACACAGATATCGACCTATAATGGGGTATCGGCAGATAAAAGCATTTTTTTGTTAGAGATGCACCAATATTAAATGTTCCACCGATAAATATAGCAGATTATTCAGACTGATATCTGCCGATGGCGATAGTTTGGTGATTATATTAACTTAGTGGTGGCCAGTGAGGGCACTCGATGCGAAGTTCATCACAACATGTATGTAGCCTGTCATGTGTGTGGTTCGTAATTTCAAAATATGTGTTTGGCGCGTCTAGTGATTTTATGTGCATAACATGTCTTGTCAAAATAAGTGCCTGCTGCAGACGCGTCTAAAGGGTTTATGATAAAAGAGACGCTTGTGTTTGCCAGATGCTCACATAATCTCATGCGTAATCAGAGTTTAGTGTTAAGTTAGTGTCTTGCGTGTATTTTGTCAAAGTGAGCGTCTCTTTTGTCATAAACGGTTTTGACGCGTGTGCAGCAGGCACTTATTTTGACAAAACACGTGATGCGCATGGTTCGCATGACGCAATAAATACATATTTTGAAAACACGAGCAACACACGACACTCCGAACACATAATAATTTGCGCCCCTCGGATGAGCAGTCACGAGCTGCCACTGTATTAACTTGTGTTTGATAAATTCTGAAGATTACAAATTCTGAAAATTATTCATTCATATAATGACCATTAATATTAAACTTAAACTAGTGATGTTTCTTTACATTTTCTATAGAGCTTAAATTCATAGCATTTTCTTTTAACTGACAGAATATATCGATCATGACTATCGACTGTTTTTAAACTATTGGCCAATTGGCGATTGTGTGGAAAAATTGCTTTTATAAACCGATACCGATTATTGGCCGATATATTGGTGCAATCTCAATTTTTTCCCCACTATCGGACATCAGCTGATTGTTTAAAAACAGCTAATGATCAAGGCATATTATATCGTAACAATCAGAACGGGCGAAAACTTCAACAGAATTCATACGGTGTGAATATTTTTAGTTGCGTGACAATGTCAACAAAATAGCAATTTGCACAACAAAACACTTTGAAAAAATTACAAATTATTGGTAGCCTATCTATCGGTATCAGTAGATGTCATTTTAAGTAACTGAATATTAGTATCGGCACAGGAATTTTGTATTGGTGCATGCGTAGATTATCATCATCACCATCTGAACAGTGGCGGCCGGTGACTTCTTTTTCGAGGGCGCTTGATGCGAAGTTCATCACAACATGTATGTAGCCCGTCATGTGTGTGGTTCGTAATTTCGAAATATGTGTTCAGCGCGTCAAGTTATCCTGTGTGCATCATGTGTCTTGTCAAAATAAGTGCCTGCTGCAGACGCGTCTAAAGGGTTTATGATAAAAGAGACACTCGTGTTTGCCAGATACTCACTTAATCTCATGTGTAATCAGAGTTTAGTGTTAAGTTACTGTTTTACGAGTATTTTGTGAATGTAAGCATCTCTTTTATCATAAATCCATTGGACACATCTGCAGCAGGCACATATTTTGACAAGACGCATGATGCACATGACGCACTGAACACAAATTTTGAAGTCACCAGCCGCCACTGGATCTGAATCAATTACAGTATGAGCCAGTATATGGGTCAAAGCTGTAAGTGTCTTTTCTATACTATGTTAGGTAAATTTCTATTTAGGTGAGCATATGGAAAGCATTTGTTAGCATTCTTTGCTCTTCAAAAGTGCTTTTGAAATGAACTGAGACTTACATAAGCTGTAAAATGCAACGTGGCTCCTCTTGCCATGACACTCCAGCAGAAAATGAACTTGCAAAAGTGCTGCGAACCGCTGAATAGAAAACAAATGTGGTATGTAATTAGTTTTATGCTTTTCTTCAGTAACTGCAAAAGACAATAAATGGGTCATTCATTGAATTATGGTTGTGTAAGTGCTCTCAAAGCCATTTCGCTGTTTAAAAGACATCAAATTCAATTTGCAATCGTGAACAAGACTATCAGTGTGGAGGTTATTAAATGAATTATAGGGGTGGCGTTTGTAATAAAAACATGAATGTTAAATGTAATGATGAAGATTTGCAGCCCATTTCTTTTGTTTCACTATTTAGTTTCATCAGGTAATGCATCAAACAAACGGCGCTGTTAATCCTATAGGCCAGGATTTGTTTGGCTAATGCTAAAACCCATCTGACCCATTTCCAAAGCTTGTCAGCATCTAATATATTGCATAGCGCCAATAGGCCGAGATATAGATATCACACACATTGTTTTTCATATGTCACATCTTGCAATGAATTGCAATGAAATGTATTTGTGTAACCACCATTCAATTGTCGCTCCACAAATCATATGGTGGGCAAATGGCAGGTAGGATAAACAAATGTCTTTCTTAATACGTAATCCTAATGCTAAACCCTTGGTTGCAAATGGCATTTTACATTACATGTTGTAAAGTAAAAACACTGGGATCAACATCAAACTTCATTTTACAATCTTTATCTTTACATGTTTACTAAAGCATGATTATATTAAAGCAATACTCATGAACTTACATGATATTCATGAAGGCATTCAAAACAATTGAGCATTACATAAGGTGTATTTGTAGTCAACCAAAAAATATGCACATATATGAAAGATACAATATTAATAACTATAACTGACGGTTTGTTAACAAGACAAAACAAAGTACTGTTGGTGCCCAAAAAAGCATTAATAAGCGTATTTGTTCTAGTCTTTTGGAAATCTCTGAGCGTGATGAGCAGCATTACTTGCAAGTTACAGCAAACTGACCTGGTGAAGTGATGTAGGTTGAGACTTCACGAAGATGCCATAAAGTTTAACAACTCTTCTGGTCTTCCCTCTCCAGGATGAGTTGATGTTTGTGGTGCAATGTGTGTATGGTTCCCTGAGCGCACAGTTGCCCTCCTTTGTTCTCAGTTGTATTTAGAGAATGGACAGATGGCCTTGTGCCCGTACCTCTGGTCGACTGAGACTAGCTTACAGTTTTTTCCCCTCTGGCTTAGCCTCGGATAAGCCCTCGGACCATGATAAGCGAGTCTCTCTCTATTCCTAAAGCTCACGTAGTTGATGCCACAGAGGAACAGGTCCTTCATCCTGAGATCTAAGGGTCACGGTGCTGTAAGACAAATAGAGAAGGTCCAGAGATACAGTATAAGGCAACAGGTTTAGATACAGCTGCAACATAAACTGTAACAATAGAGCAAGATGTAAACACTTCTCATCTCAAAATCTCTCGAGTTTTTGCAGGACAGAACAGATATATTTATGGACATTGGTAGGTTGCAAGACACAATAACAAAAATGTGGGAAAATTTTTTTCCCTACACCCTCAATCACAATAATTGTCTCTAAATTGACTCTGTCACATCATTTGTTCAGAAAGACACAATGTCTTTGTGGTCACTTCCCCCTCCTCCACAACCAGCATCTACTCCTGCTAATGAGGACAAAGTCCTATGAAAACAATGCATCCCTTTAACAGAAAACCAAGCGCTCTGCTCATAGCAAAATTTCAAAGTGAATGAATTATTGGAAAAGAAGTTGCATATTTAATTATTGCAGACTGTTTGGGATGGAAATGAACGATAATCTCTGTGGATCTCTCTTTCTTCTTTGCATCCATGAGAGTGGATAAAGACGTTTGCACGTCGAGTGATCCTGTGTGCATCAAATGTCTTGTCAAAATAAGTGCCTGCTGCAGACGCGTCTAAGGGGTTTGTGATGAAAGATATGCTCGCGTTTGTCAGATACTCACATAATCTCATGCGTAATCAGAGTTTACTGTTAAGAGAGTGTCTTGTGTGTATTTTGTGAATGTAAGTGTCTCTTTTATCATAAACGGTTTGGCGCGTGTGCAGCAGGCACTTATTTTGACAAAACATGTGATGCATATGGTTCACATGACGCAACGAACACATATTTTGAAAACACGAGCAACACAAATGACACTTCAAACACATATTTTGAATTTGCGCCCCTCGGATGAGCAGTCACCAGCCGCCACTGTATTAACTTGTGTTTGGTAAATTCTGAATATTACATTTACTGAAAATTATTCATTTATATATGACCATTAATATTAAACTTAAACTAGTGATGTTTCTTTACAATTTCTATAGAGCTTAAATTCATAGCATTTTCTTGTTCTCCTTTTACTGACAAAATATATCGGTCATGACTATCGACTGTTTTTAAACTATTGAGCGATTGGCGATTGTATGAAAAATTGCTTTTATAGACCAATACCGATTACTTGCCGATAAATTGGTGCATCTCTATTTTCCCCACTATCGGACATCGGCTGATTGTTTATGATCAAAGCAGATTATATCATAGCAATCAAAACGGGCGGAAAAACGCAACAGAACTCATGCGGTGTGAATATTTTTAGTTGGGTGACAATGTCAGCAAAATAGCAATTTGCATGACACAACACTTTGAAAAACTCACTTATAAAAAAAGAAAACATTTGTTTTCTTATTTTCATTTAATAATTTTCTTGTGGGTCCCGGGATAGATTACACCTATTTGAGTGGGTCACAAAATGAAGCGTTCGGGACGGGAACCCATGCAGTAAATATGCATTACAACAATAAATACAGAATCTCTGTTTTTTTTACTTGTTAAATACCAGATCTCACAAATGTCATACACCCTAAAAACAAACGGTGCTTAATAGCACTAAAAGTGGTTCACTGGCTCATAATCATATACCATTTTAAGTGACATATAGCACCTATGCAGCACCTGTGTAGAACCATATTGTGCTATATAGAACCATATCTGGTGCTATAGTGGTTCTATATCACCCCCAGATGGTTCTTCATAGATGCTTTATAGGTGCTAAATAGCACTAAAATGGTTCCCATATGATTATGAGCTTTTAGTGCTATTTAGCACCAATATTTTTAGTGTGTATGAAACCAATCCACTTATACAGAACACCAAAAAAATGATGCTTGGTTAACATAATTCACTATGGTATGTGCAGTACAACTATACTGTAGTAACCACATATCAACCATGGTTTTGTTACAGTAAGCATAGTTTAAAAATGATACTCTAAAACTAGTAAAACTGTGGTTATACAAATAGAAATCAATCATCCAAAAAAGCATGCTTACTACAGTACCTTTTATTGTAATAAAACCCATGGTCAATTTTCATAAGTGTTTGCATACCATAATATTTACATTGTAATTCAAATTACTTCAAAGAATAGTACCACACTATTTCCAAGAAGAAAATCAGGTACCATGAATGGTATTTTATTACCGCGCTGGAAAAACCAGCATGACCAGCATGTGTTTTGGTGCTGGTTTGCTGGTGACCACCAGCTAAACCAGCATGGGAATGATGCTGATATGCTGTATTTTCAGCAGGGAAGTGTTCAGTTTGTTTACATTTTGTTTGTAAAATGTTAAAACATGCTCAATACAATTTTCTACAGTTTTTCTAATCTGACAAAAAAGTTACCGTAGCAAAAATTATGCTGTAAAGTATATGAAGCTTTGTATGATTTCATTATTTTGAAAAAAGCTAAAGATTCGTGACAAATTCATCTTTACTTTGTATTTTAAAGGGTTGTCGCAATTGCTTAAACTCGTGGGATTGGTTTCAGAAATGGCTTAGCTAAAACCAGGTCTAGATCTATGTTTAAAGCATCTTTAATAAACATGCCTTAGAAAAAGAAAAATAATGGTGTGTATCCTGAGAAAAATCAATTGCATTGGCATATTTTAAGGTCTGTCAGTGCTTTTTTTTCGGATGACAGCTCAAACACGTGTTTTAGTTTATAGCCTTAAGCTTTGTTTGTGAACAGGGGGATGGTGTTACAATGAAAGTGACAATCTTCGCCATATTTGCACAGTTAGTCACGCAGCAGCTGTACTTTGCTCAGTTGAATCAGTTGAGTTTTGAGAAAATAAATTCGTGAAAGAGGGAGCTGCTCTCGTGACAACATGGAGACTCTGCAGGACCTCTGCAGCTTTGAACGTTTTAACGCTTTCTGGAAACATTATGGTTACGGCATTGATCAACAAGAACTGATCGATCTAGAATTTAAAAGGATTAAAGGTAAGAGTTTACATAACTTAACTTACTCTATTCAGCAACGTCAAAACTTGCATTGACGTTGTTCTTCAAATCACTAATAATACTTCCACTTTTAAGATCTATTAAGCGGTTTGTAACAAATATCCGAGTTGTAAATAATACATATATTAAACTTACTGTTGTAAAAATGCTTAGAAAGTAGCGCACCGGCTTGTTGTTCTTTTTAAACTGTTCTCAACTTCATGCGGTTCCGCGCCCAGACCGACTGATGACATCAAGATAACGCGAGAGCGATTCGAACGCATACCGGGCAGTCTACACTAGAAACGCTCTCGCGGTACTTTGTTGTATGTCTGTACTACGCCCTAAAAGTATGTGTTGTTTTGTTATGGGAAGTAGGCTATAGATATTTGAGTGCATTAAAAGAGATTTTACAAAATCTAATTTCATCTACTTTAGTACTGATAGTATGCGAATTGGAATAGTTTCACTTTATCACAATTTCTTTATTCTGTTATGCATGCAGCGCTCTCTGTTGATTTCACTGGGGTATTACATGTAGAGTCTGAAGCTTTGATATTATTGGTCCTCAAGACCCTTGTCCATAACAATATTTGGGGACCCCCATTCATAGTCTCTACCCAGTAAAATGTTCTAGAGCAGGGGTCTCCAACCTTTTGGTGAGCAAGGGTTACCACAATGGATAAAACAAAAAAAATCTGGAGGGCTACTTTTTGATAGTCTACTCAAAACTGTTTTGTTTTACTTGTTGATTTTATTTTTTTATTTTACTTGTTAATATGTGTAAGTATTGTTTAAAATGTTAACATACATAAACCAAGCCAATATAAAAAAAATTAATAAATAAATATTACAATTGAGACTATTAATAGAATGTGCTTTGGCGGGCATTGGAGACCCCTGTTCTAGAGCTTGTCATAATTAGAAATATGTATATTAATTATAAAAATAGCCAAATACAAAAGAATCTTGATATTTACTCATGTTTTGTCTTATTATTTTAAGTCATCTTGGGGCCCCCTGGTTGAGAAAAAAAAATGGTGTAGTATATCTTTTCTCTTTTTCTTTTCTTTCTTTAAGGTATTACGTACCTTGATCATGCAGGGACTACCCTGTTTCCTGAATCTCTCATTAAAGGATTTTACGAGGATATAGCAAGGAATGTTTATGACAAGTAATTTTTACTCTCATACACAAGGTTTATAAAATAACCATTTTCTTACCTTTTATAGTTTGTAGAAGCATTTTTTTGTTTCAATTAATCTTTTGGGCAACAAGAACAGTTCTGTGGATGTTAAAGGTTCTTTAAGGAACTATTCACTCCGACAAAGACCTTTTTAACCTTTCTCTATATAAGAGTGTACTGCATGCATTATGCACTATAAATTTGCAAAACATGACTTTTCCATAGGTAATCCTCACAGTCACAATCCCAGCAGCAGATTAACACATGACACTGTTGAAAGTGTCCGATACAGGTAAGCAGCATCCTCTGAATTGGGGCCATGGCATGAAAATCTGACTTTTTCCATGTTTAAGTGGGTGCTATGATTGGGTCCCCAGTGCTTCTATCAACCTAGAAAATGTGAAAAAGATCAACCCAGTAACTTAATTTTGGTAAACCATTCTTTACAAGCACATGAAAAAATAGGTAATTGAAATTTGGCTCTCCTTATGAGCTCTTATTATAACAACACCACCCCTTTATCTGCACTATCCAACCACAGCACTGCCATTTAGTGCAGAGAAAAGCACAATGAGTTTTAATTACAACAAACCACCACCATGTTTGAATTTCATCAGCTCATTTGCATTTTAAAGGACACAACCAAAACGGCACATTTTTGCACACACCTCCAAGTGGCAATTTTAACATGCTATAATAAATTATTTCTATGCTATTTTGAGCAAAAACTTCACATATGTGCTCTGGAGACACCAAAGATTTATTTGACATCTTAAAAAAGTCTTGTGCCATGGCCCCTTTAAGCTGTGGTAATACACCAATATGTATTGTCATAGTTGTGTCTTTTTTAAGACCTTGATAAGCTCTTTGTAATGAAGGATACTGGAACATTTTAATACAACTCCTGAAGAATACTCAGTGATATTTACATCAGGATGCACCGCAGCACTGAAATTAGTGGCTGACTCTTTCCCCTGGAAGTCTGCATCGACTGATGGGCCTGGAAGTCGGTTTTGCTACCTCACCGACAACCACACCTCTGTGGTCGGGATTCGTGGTGCACCTGCTCTTCGGGGGGTAACCGTGGTTCCCATCCAGCCTCACGAAGTGGAAGCCATTATTAAGAAATCGACTGATGAAGAACAGAGGAGCTCGACTCCTCATCTTTTTTGCTATCCTGCCCAGAGTAACTTCTCAGGCAGGAAATATCCCCTGAGATACGTGAAAGGAATTCAATCTCAACAGCTCTATCCAGCATGTGAGCACGGCGGTCGATGGTTTGTGCTTCTCGATGCTGCCTGTTTTGTAAGCTGCTCACATCTGGACCTCAGGAAGTATCCAGCTGATTTCGTGCCAATATCTTTCTACAAAATGTTCGGCTTTCCTACTGGACTCGGAGCCTTGCTGGTTAGGAATGAAACAGCTGAGATCTTGAGAAAGAGTTACTTTGGTGGAGGGACAGCAGCAGCGTATCTTATGGAAGAAAACTATTTTGTACCAAGACCAAATGTTGATAGCAGGTAATTTATGACAGATGGCTGGAAAGCGGTTCGGTTGGTGCTAGTGTACCAATCTGTATAATGTGTAATAACTTCTTCAGGTTTGAGGATGGCACGATCTCCTTCCTTGACATTATTTCTCTTCATCATGGTTTCGAGACACTTCAAAAACTTACAGGTTTGGATATGTGTAGTTTATATTTGTGATATAGTGACCCATATAGCATGTTTTCATTTAAGAATGTTTTTGTTTTTAGGAAGTATGCTCAACATTCAGCTTCATACATTTGGTTTAGCTCGCTACACCTACACCGTACTCTCATGCCTGTGTCATAGTAATGGAAAACCTGTTGCACAGATCTATTGCGATAATGAGTTTCAGAATATGGCTGAACAGGGTGCGATCCTCAACTTTAGTCTATTGGACTGCCATGGACGAACAGTTGGATATTCCCAGGTATACCAAATACATTATATTTATACAGTCTTAAAAATGCTGGGTTATTTTTAAACCAGTGCTGGGTCAAAAAAGGACAAAACAAGATGTTGGGTTAAATTAATCCATAAAATATATTTGACCCAATGGTTAAAAACAAGCATTTTTAATTTGAAACAAATCAGCAAATTACAAACCAATGGTTTGGGTTTGTTCTTATTTCACCCAATGCTAGGTTGAAAATAACCCAGCATTTTTTAGAGTGCAAATCATTATTTTTAATAATATTTATTATTATTATAAAATGTCAAATAATTTCCAGCTGTATTTTGTGTAGATACTACAGCTATCGTATGAAAATTAGATGTGCTTTTATTTTGCATCAGGTGGACAAAATGGCCAGTCTTTTCAACATTCATATTCGCACAGGCTGTTTTTGCAACACAGGAGCTTGTCAATATTATCTGGGTATCAGCAACCAAGACGTAAAGACTAACTTACAGGTAAGTGAGGGTAATAACCGTTTTATTTGTAACTACAAACAGGGTTCCCACACCTTAGTTAACTTCAAATTCAAAGATCGTTCAAGGACTTTCCAGGTGCAAATTCTCCTCAAATTCAAGGACTAAATGTGGGGACATTTCGAGTGAGAGCGAGGTTACATTGTGTTACCTTTTAAGATACATTGTTACAGTTCACTTTCGAGGGAACTCGCGCTGCGTCACTGCGGTGACACTTTGGGAACGCCTCCAGGGGTAAGTGTGTCTGAATGTGTATATCAAATTCAACCAATGGTGTGGCTTAACTACAAAGACAGGATGATGCAGGAGCCAGAAAATATATCGCTTTCTGAAATATTGCCAAAGATGACGTTACAGGGACGCACGAAATATGGCAAAGGAGATGCAGTGTCTCGTTCCCTTCTCAGGGAACAACAGTTACTTACGTTACACGAGACGTTTTCATGTGTCAAACACAACTATGCAATAAAGCATTTTGAGATGAACTAACATTCGCATACAGAAGATATAAGTGAACAGTTTGGCACGTGTGCTTAAAAAGTCTAGAATTTTTATGATATTATCCTACACTACATAGGGAATAATATGGATTTTTTCCAGAAAACTTTTTGCATAAAATAGATTCAAGCATTTTCAATGACCTGTATCCATGTATGTGTATTTTCAAAAACTTCCCAGGGCCTTGAATTTTTCCCCCAGATTCACAATCTTTCAAGGATTTCAAGGACCTGTGGGGACCCTGTACAAAAGATTGTCAATAAAAAAGCCTTTTAAAAATCCTTTCTAGGTTGGTCTAGGACTTACAGATTGATAGATTGTTCTCTTTGGCTCTTTTCAAGGCTGGTCACGTCTGTGGAGACAACATTGATCTGGTTGAGGGGCGTCCAACAGGGTCCATCCGTGTGTCTTTTGGCTACATGTCTAGTTTTGAGGATTGTCAGAACTTTCTTCGGTTTATTGTGAACTGTTTTGTGTACAAACCATTAACACTGGACCAAAAGAGACTGGGAAGGCTGATGACACCAGCACCAGTGGATCCATCAGCATCCTTTCATCCAACACCAGTAACAAATGGGCAGATAGGACATGAGAATGGGCAAGACATCAACCTCTCTTTCAGAGAAGCACCATCTGAAGAGCATGTGTCCAAAGAGAGAAAGAACAATGGCAGTACCCATACACTAACTAATCTTTTCATCTATCCTGTCAAATCATGTGCTTCATTTGAGGTATGAAACATTTGTATGATGCCTAAATCCAAAGAATGAAAAGCACTTTAATATAATGATGGCAGTTAACATTTCAAGTACTCTTTGTAGTAATTGTGATTGATGTAACAGGTGGCAGAGTGGCCACTGGGACCCCAGGGTTTGCTGTATGACCGTTTATGGATGGTTGTAAATGAGAATGGAGTGTGTCTGAGCCAGAAAAGAGAGCCTAAACTGTGTCTCATCCAACCTGTTATCTGTCTGGCCTCTAATACGCTGCAGCTAAAGGTCTCAGGTCAGATATATTCTGCACAAAGCTATTCATGTGGCTTAAGAGTAATGCTAACAATGAAAATGTGTTACTGTTTTTGGACTGTGTTGTCATTTTTCATTATTTAGTATGAAATAGTACAATGAAAAGGCAAACTAGTATTTGTATTAAATAATAATGTATTACCACCCATAACAGGAATGAAACCAGTCACTGTTCCCTTAGATGCCAATATAAAGTATACAGGTGTAAGAGCATCCCACACCAAAGTTTGTGGTGACAGGTATGAAGATAAAATGTGTATATTTTTATATAATTGTATATAATGATATTAATTAGAAAAATAATTGAGACATCCAACAAACTTACTTAAAGGGATAGTTCAGCCAAAAATGATATTGGACCCATGATTTGCTCGCCGCGGGGCCATCCGAGATGCATGTGTCCATCATTTTTCGGACAGACACATTCAGTTATTTTAAATGTCTTATATCTTTCAGCTGCTAAACAGGAAAGTTGCGGGGTCCACGTCTTTCAGGGCCAGAGGATGTGCATATATACTTCCCCAAAGAAATCCAAACGGCTCCAGGATAAAAAACAAAGGTCTTCTGGGGGTGATCCGCACGGTGTTGTTGTAGAAATATCCATAAGGCTTTGTAAACGAGAATGGCTACCTTCCGGTAGTGCCGCCATCTTGGACTCCTCTGTATTCAGGAGAGAGTATCAGTGAGTGTACACACTTTTCTTAATGACGTATGACAAATTTGGAGGGCGGGGGCACAGAGCAGCAGCACAGAACCCTGCGTAAACTGCGTACGCTTGCATCTTGAATGTGGACGCGACTAAGATGGCGGCGTTACCAGAAGCTAGTTATTTTCGTTTATAAAGCCTTAAATATGGATATTTCTACAACAAAACGGTGCGGACCACCCCCAGAAGGCCTTTGTTTGTCATCGTGGAGCCGTTTGGATTTATTTTGTGAAGGATAGATGCACATTTTTTGGACTTGAGGGATTTGGACCCCATGGCTTCACATTTGATTAAGTGAAAGATCTAAAACATTTTCTAAAATGGCAGAAAATGTGTTTGTCTGAAGGGTGATGGGCGTGTGCATCTCGGACGGCTTCGGGGTGAGTGAATCATGGGTTTGGTATCATTTTTGGTCGAACTGTCCCTTTAAAGGTGCAGTGTGTAATTTTTTAGAAGGATCTCTTGACATAAATGCAAAATATTATACAAAACTATATGATCAGGGGTGTATAAAGACCTTTCATAATGCACCGTTATGTTTTTATTACTTTAGAATGAGATGTTTTTATCTACATACACAGAGG
This sequence comes from Misgurnus anguillicaudatus, assembly GCF_027580225.2. Taxonomy (NCBI): domain Eukaryota; kingdom Metazoa; phylum Chordata; class Actinopteri; order Cypriniformes; family Cobitidae; genus Misgurnus; species Misgurnus anguillicaudatus. The sequence goes on from NC_073347.2 coordinate 12,165,092, forward strand.
GTCCCCTTACATGAAAGTCGCCATTTTGTGCCACCATGTTTCTACAGAAGCCCTTAACAGACAAACTTTTTTTTACTAAGTTGTCTCCGATGATGACATGTTTGTCTGTTGGCGGCTAACGTAACTCCTCTATGCGTTTCAAAAGCGAGGGGTGAGCAGTGGACTTAGCTCTTGGTTGCAATGCGCAACCTCACCACTAGATGCCACAAAAATTTACACACTGCACCTTTAAATGTCACCTAATATGGCAATTTTTTAAGATGAATAATATTAGTCTCAGGTGTCCCCAAAATGTGCCTGTAAAGTTTCAGGTCCAAATACCATTTATTACACCATTTTGAAAAGACACATTTTTGGGTGTGCAGGAAAAGTGCTGTTTTTGTGTGTGTCTCTATGTAAATGAACTCCTGCTTCCCTCCTCGTTTACTGTTATCTATACCGAATATATCAACATTTACTTTGCTTCATTATTCATAATGAACGTGCAGTAATGAATTATGTAAAGAAGATTTAAAATAGAAATAATGACCTAACTGTGGTCTTTGCATGGTTGTGGGCGGGGCCTGCACAAAGTGATGCAAGTTTGCTCAGAAAATGCCAACAGATTTTTTTAAGACACACAGGTGACACACAATTATGTTCAAACAAAAAATAAAAGTGACTTTCTCATATCAAGTGACCTTTAAACAAATTAAAGTTTTTTTAAAGCGCATGTTAAAACTTACTGAATGTTTAATCTTTCTTTGGTGTAGTGTACTGTCAGTGGATTGTGGGAAGGAAGTTTCAGCATGGCTTTCTGAGTTCCTTGGAAAACCTTGTCGTCTTTTAAGGCAGAGTCCTGATGTCCTGCGTGAAATGAAAATTGGCAGACAGAAAGGTAACAGTAGTCCTGATATTGGCTACAGCATTTTAACTGTACATTTAATCCAACAAAACCCATCTGCATTCACATTTAGTAGCCTATTCTGCAAGAGTATTAGGCCACCAGCTTTGTAATTTTAGCAAAATTTTAAAGGAATAGTTCATGAAAAGTCTGTCATCATTTTCTCACTCTCATGTTGTTACAAACCCGTGTAGATTTCTTTGTTCTGATGAGCACAAAGGAGGATATTTTGAGGAATGTTTGTGGACCCCATTGACTTCCATGTAGGATAAAAGAATACTATATGGAAGTGAATAGGGTCCATGAACCGTTGGGTTACAAACAATTCTCAAAATACCTTCCTTCATGTTCATCAGAACAACGACATTTATACAGATTTGTAACAACATGAGAGTGAGTAAATGATGACACCATTTTTGGGTGAACTATCCCTTTAATGACCATCTATATTTATTTTTCGTTTTATTATGGGATTTTTCCTTTAACTCTGTCCTATAATGGAGAACCGATGGAGATTGCTTCTCAGATTTTCCCCAGGGGTCTGCAATCAAAAGTCAGACAATTTATTATTTCTCATCAAATCCGCACAAAACCGAATTATCTGAGCTGTGCTATCCACACTCTGTACTATTACTGTAATGCTTGTCTCATTAATTTCTATAACTCCATTACTACTCTCTAATAGGAAGTAATTTAACTTCAATGATGCTTTTCTCCCCAGCAGGGGATTGTTGCCTCGCCGCTCTCTCTCTGGTGAACGAGGCTCAGTTTCTTCTCATTAACAGAGCTAGTGTGTCTGTTTTACAACAACACATTGACAACAGGTATAGTTTATTCCAAGCACACTTTACCAGCTGCAGATTAACAAAACAGTGCATTCTGCAATAAAGTGATACTTTTGACACTATAACCTTTGATGCTGCCAAAGTGTAATAGCATAATTTATTTCTGCATGTTTCGATAAATCTGGCATGCTTAGACAGGAAAATGAGAGTAAAGACATGAGGTTGGATATGGAGCAGTTGGTTCAACGTTTCCGGGCGAATATTGTTGTCTCAGGACAGGAGCCGTTTGTAGAGGAGGGCTGGTCCCACCTGACAATAGGAACCACAAAGTTTAAGGTAAGCAAAAACCCATACAGACACTGTCATGAAGAGCAAGAAGATGAAATATATAATAAAACCACATTATAAATTAGGGCTGCATAACGATTAATCGTTTGTAGAATAAAAGTTTTTGTTTACATCATATATGTTTTTGTACTGTATATAATTATTATGTATATATAAACACACACACACACACATGCATGTATATATTATTTAAAAAATGTTTGCATATGTATATACATTTGTACATTTATAAATACTTAATATAAAAATATATATTTTTCTTAAAGTTATGCGTCTATTTATATATACATAAGTATTATACAAAGTACACAAATATGATGTAAACAAAAAGATTTATTCTGCAAACGATTAATCACGATTAATCTTTATGCAGCCCTATGATAGATTAATCTTCTCTTTGTGTTTAAGGTGATAGGAAAATGTGGCCGTTGCCAGATGATTGGAGTTGACCAGAAATCGGCAGCTAGGACCCAGGAACCCCTCAGGTCTCTTTCTGAATGCAGAAGTGGAAAGGTCTGAAAAATAAAAAAATGTATTCTTCTTTTTGTGTTTGGAGTCGGTTAAAATTTTTTATTTCTAAACTGTGTTAAGTACTTTATGTGGTCTTTTCTGTTCTTGTTCTTATAGGTGACTTTTGGTGTTTACTTGACCCAACAGTCAATAAGGAGTTCCACTGCTCTCCCTATCTTATCTGTAGGGGCTCATGTTACTCCACAAATATCAGAGTCTGCTGATAATCCTTAAAAATCTTTAGGAAATGTTATTTCATTTTATGCACATGTTTTACAATTTATGCAATATACTTGAAATACATGGAATGTGCATTAGGCCTACATTATCTACAGATATTATCAACATATTTGTATTCAATATAAAAAAATAAATCAGATTTTACAAAACTAATTATGATTCCCTCTATGGTGTATTTTTGTATCATAATAGATTACTGAGAACGCACCAGAGAAAGCATTAAGAAAGGGATTTGGTCTTGTTTTATTAAATGTATGATGGTTGTTTTAAGCAGGCACTTCAGAGTATTACATAGGGTGTTTAAAAACTTAATTAAGTTATTTTATGTCATTTATATAAAAATTAATTTCCAGGCTGGTTAAGAGTAGTGAGGTTAGTGCCTGCCCGGTGTGTAGTAGGCTACATATGTCCATAGCTCGAAGGCTATTCAACCAGCTTCCAGAAATCCTATTCTTGACTTGTAGTTACCGTAAATTTGGAGCGCTTCTGTTTGCATGTGAATGTGATAAGCTGTTAAGCTTTTAATAACGAAACCAAAACTCTAAAGACAATTTCCTAATCGTCATATTTACGCACACATGGGCGTGGTCGAGTTTAAGGGCGTGTTCTGCTCGGCAAAAGGTCCACACAGTTTATTTTACACTAGTGCAGGGTTTCCCGGTTTTGGCTAGAATGGATAGAGCTACGGCCTAAATCTCACAAGAGGTTGGTAGGATTAGGATGAAAACAGTGGTTATGGATGGGTTTTATAGACCTACGGCCTAAATCCCATCAAATTTGGGGTTTATGGGTAGGATAGGATCAAACGGCGCTCATCCGTTGCGATTTCACGAGATTTCGGCGTCTGCTTTATCCCTTCTAGCCACAACCGGGTTTCCCACACTTTGGTTCGCGAGGGAATTGCAGGGGGCTGAGTTTATAAATATATTTCATTACAGTTCATTTAATGTAAATACACAATCTTACAAATTTTATATAAACTTACAAAAAATATATATTTTGTCATGTGACAATTACACTACAATATATCAGAAAACTAATGAAAGAACAGATTAGAAAAGATTGAATTGCCAGATGAAGGTCCAATAACAGGCAATGATAACAAAAATTAGGTCAAATACTTCTGATAAAAACTTTAGATGAAAAATAAATGTTTTGGAAGTTAAACATGCAAATGTGCTATTACTTCAAGTACATATTTAAGTCAAGTCAAGGGGGTTCAGCTGACAAAATGTTAGAAAATCCCTGCACTACTGGAATAAACCCATCTTTGTAATAGTTATTATTTTGTTATATAAAGACTATACACCCAGCCTTGAAACGCACTTATACTCTGATCTTTTAATTTTTAAATAACACATTTTTAACTGTAAACGGTAAACTGGTTTACATAGGCTATGAGAGACCTGGTGGAAACGAATACGTAACGACGTTATTACCAAACAACGTGTGAGTCATTATATATGAAAGAGTCACGTTTGTATTAGTTATAGATTGTTTAGTGTATTAACAGTCATGGAAAAATGGAGCCCATCGGAAAGTACACGCCCACTTGATATATAAATATGACACCAGCGCGCCTCCCACGCACGCACGCACGCACAAGACAGACAGAGGTACACTGTACCTAGGAAGTGACGGACAGACCAGCCCGTTGCTAAATCTGTAAGTAATATACTCTGTTATCCATAAATGTTCTGTTTATGCGTCCTTTTATAAAGGTTACGCTTGCCGTTATGTATCTGCCTGTGTCTTACTGACATGCCTGAAAGTACACGAATGCGTTATTTTAAGATCGTTTAGCCTCCTAGCTAGCATTCCAGAGTTTCCTCAAATATAACTTTGCATGTTATTCATGCGCTTTAATTATGATTATTTCTCACCGTTTATTCTCAACTTTTTAATAACTGATCTTCACTTATTTTACATCTTTGTGAACCTAGCAGATGTTTAGATGTGTGACATAATGTTCGTCTTTAGTTTGTAGGGTGGGACCATAGACTGTATAAAACAAGCTATTGAAACCGTCATGTTTACTGTCTGCAATGCATCGGATAAGACACTAACAGTAACTTTTTTTGTGGAATAAATCGAAGTATGGAAGTCTGCATATTAAGCATATAAGTTAACCTGAATAGTGCATTTTCATTCAGGCCTCAGTAAAGAAGGTTACTGGGTCGTATATAATTAGAGCAAATACTAAAGTTGTAATGGCTTATTTTATCTTTTAAGGAACAAACTTAAACGTACTTTACATCTGTCTGTTCTTATGTAACATCTTAAACTTGTTTTAAAAAACACCAACAAAGTCATGTCATATATTTTATGTTATAATAATTTCTGGGCCATTCTATAAGATAAGACATTTATAGCAATAATGTTAAAAATATGTAAGAAATTGTGATGTTGAAGACTTTACCCAAAGATTTAACCTAAAAATAAAAATGAAACAATTAAAAGAAAGAAGTAAGAAATTATTTTTGCTCAATAAAAGAAGCCTATTTTCAGAAAAAACATTGTCTATGACCTCTACCACCTATTTAGGGCAGCCAGTTCACTTTTGGATGAATAATTCATGGTAAAACTAAACAAATGTATTGTCACAAAGAGTGTATTTTTCATCACATGTTGAGGTGTGGTGCTTTCAATAAGTGGAGTTCATCTCTACAAGTCTGTTTGTATTGGCCCTTGCCTTTACACAACATGTATGCGTTTTATGACCGGTACCACAAGCAGCCACTCCCACACTGAGTAAAGATAAGGCTGTATGCGTATTTTACTTTCAAATACATTGGTATTAGTTTCTATGGCCACAAAACCTTATTAAGTATGGACATGCTGTGTATTTTGTACAGTATATCATACACAGCTCTGTATTTGTAACTTCTTAGTAACTTAACAACATAATGAGGCATTGCGGTAAAGATCAATAAGCAATATTGTACATGCTTGCATTTTTCATATCTTATCTCTTACCGTTGCCTTAACTCGGGTACCATTTACCTTTTTATTACCCTTGCTGTTTATTCTAGCAGTAGGTACCATTGTCTTTATTTACTGAAAATACTCAGAAAAGATCTTCAGTTTTTACTTTTATTTACGCAATGCATTTCAACGGCTCCCCCAAACGTGAGCTTTTCTGAGAAGGGGATTAACTTTTACTTTTTCCGTATCGTATCACATATCCATACCGTATGTGTTATCCATACTCGTGTTCCATGTACCTGTTTATTACTCACTGTTTATTCTAGCAGTGGGTTCCATTGTCTTTCTTTACTCAAAAGACCTAGAAAAGACCTTCAGCAGTCTTTACTTTTGTTTACGTAATGCATTTTCGACGGCTTCCCCAAACGTGGCTTTTCTGAGAAGGGCATTCACGTTGCTGTTAATGTTCATAGAAAGATGTCTGGCTGGATTTTGAGTGTAGCCACTAATTTCCATTACAGGTTTATTTTTGCATTTCAAAGGAAATTTTGAGACATCTGGGCAGTCATATTAAAAGTGAAACACAAATTTGGGGTTTGAAATGAAATGATTTTAATTTAATGTGAATTTTATTTCGACAAACTTTAACTGTACTGTAGCTTTGGATATGGTGACGCAAAGCACTGTGGATTTTATGCTCTGTTTAGTACCACCACAGTTAAATGTTGCTGGGTTAAGCAGACCACCATCTCATTGCAGGTGTTAAACATAGCAGCAAAAAAAGTTCTGTTTTTTTCACAGATGTGTGAACTTGAAGGAAATAAGTGATGCATATCTAAAGGAAGACCACAACTGCAAAGTGTTTATGTGTGAAGCAACACGTTCACACATTAAAAGAAATGCCTAAATAGATGAGCTTGTGTTATGGGTTAGATGAGGTAGAAATGTAACTTTATTGCACTCTATAGTAGTACATTTCTCAATAAGTATGGATTTAGAAAAAGTATTTTGATTTAACAGTATATTGTGATTTATTAAAAGCTTTTTATAAGTTCGTAAACTGGACAAGGCATTGTTTTTATAACCTATATTTGCCATAATCATGTAAATACTACATGATTAAAATATATAAATAGAAAGTATTTTATGACAGATGCTGTCTTAGATCTGCCAAGAAGCTCACTAAGGTACCATATTACATACCCTGTTATATTTAAGTTACTTAGTTGTATACAGCAACAAATAGCTGTATGGGATAGTAAAGTAGTGGCCCTAATAAGTTAAGGTTTTGTGGCTCCTAAAAATATATCAGCTGGTTTAAAGGTGCAGTGTGTAAATTTGAGTGGCATCCAGTGGTGAGGTTGCGAATTGCAACCAACGGCTCAATCCACTACTTACCCCTCGTTTTGAAATGCATAAAGAAGCTATGGTACTCACCACTGGAAAAGTATGTAATTGACGGAGACAACTTAGTAAAAAAAAAAGTTTGTCCGTTAAGGGGTTCTGTAGAAACGTGCCGGCACAAAATGGCAACTTCCATGTAAGGGGACCCTCTGTGTATGTAGATAAAAACATTTCATTCTAAGGTAATAAAAACATAACAGTTCATTATAAAAAGGTCTTTATACACCTCTGATAATATAATTTTGTATATCATTTTGCATTTCTGTCAAGAGATCATTCTAAAAATTACACACTGCACCTTTAAAACATATTTTTGTACACACCCTACAAAAAAAAAACAATACTTGTGTACATGGAGACTAAACAATGGCACTGATATGTCAGTGCAAAATGTTTTTAAAATTAATGCATCTTAAACATGCATTTTAGTCTGGGACTAGCGTAATCCCTGTCCGGGAAACCACCCCTCAATCTTACATTTTTGATCTGTAATCTAGGCTGGTGATGGTTTAATTCATACGCAATTGAGGTAGATAACACTTTCCCTTTTTTTTCCAGACACAACAATGAGCTATCCAGGCTATCCTCCCCAGGCCGGTGGATACCCTCCTCAACCAGGAGCATACCCACCTGCAGCAGGCGGTTACCCTCCCCAACCTGGAATGTACCCCCCGCAGGCGGGTGGATATCCCCCCCAACCCGGTGCTTACCCACAACAGCCGGGTGCCTACCCTGGTCAGCCGGGTGCCTACCCTGGCCAGCCGGGAGGTTACCCTGGTCAGCCAGGTGGTCAGCCAGGTGGTTTCCCTGGCCAGTCGGGTGGCTACCCTGGTCAGCCAGGTGGCTTTCCTGGTGTCCCATCAGGTGAGTCATATGTGTGCCTTCACTTATTCACATCATGCTTTGAAATGCAGTTTGCACTTGAGGTTTATGTGGATAACTAAAACATAGAAAGTCAATAAAAATTGAATATGGTGGCCAACCACTGATCTATATAACTGACTGGATTGCACATACAATGCTAATCGAATAGCAGGAGGTGAAGCCACCAGTAATTCTATGGCGGCGCGTTGGCTTCAATATTTTGACGTCATGTGCAATCAAAGATATTGGATATAGCAAGATTGAGCACTGCTATTACTATGAATAGGGGGATAATGGAACGCTCAATATGTCGACAGAAGTCCTGCCTTTCAGTTAAATGGACCAATGATCAATCCCTATAGAGAGACTGATGACTCTGTACAAAGTCTCTGTTCACATGCGCATTTGCTTAAATTACCTTAATAAAGGTGTTTTTAGCACAATTTGAGTGTCAAAAAAACAAAACAAAAAAAACACAGTTGATATCAGGTTAAATTGTTGGTCAGAAATATGTTGTTTAATTTTTAGCACGCACTTTTAGAGATATCTGTCTTCCCCCAGTTAAGTCTTTAGGACTTTAGGCTTGCATGACTAAAAATAACTGCTGGAGATGTTGCAAACATGGCCGCCTAGTGGTGCCACTTCCTTAAAGGGACTTTGTGGCCAACATGCAATCCAAGTTGACTGGGTCACCATAGTAATGGGGAATTTTGAGGTGGAGCCAATGGAAAAAGTCAATGAGGGAACTTACTAGTAATACACATTAGTTCGTTTCCAACATTGCACTGACTTTGTGTTACTGTACTTATTAAACGGTCATTCCACTTTTTTTTAAAATATACTCATTTTGCAGCTCCCCTAGAGTTAAACATTTGATTCTTACCGTTTTTAAATCCATTCAGCTGATCTCCGGGTCTGGTGCTAGCACTTTTAGCATAGCTTAGCATAATCCATTGAATCTGATTAGACCATTAGCTAGGGCTGCACGATTAATCAAAAAATAATCACAATCTCGATTCATACATAAATGCGATCTTCTTTCTAAATGACGGCGATTCTCTTGCATATATTTCCCTGTTTTCAGATGCTGCATTCACGTGTTCACTTATTTACATTACAATCCAGGATACTATATCAGTCAAACTTGCTCACAGTTTAAAACCAAACCCTATTCATTCACCAATCAGACACAAATCGTTTCTTTCCTCTCTCTCTTTATTTGCTGCGTTCCATTGTCACTTGCGTGACGTAAACAAGGTGGCAGACCTAAACACAACGATTTACTTGGTGGATTTGGAGCGGCAATTTTCACACAAAAGAGAGAAAAAACTATTCCTATTGCGGAAAATCCTGGTTGCGACAGAGAGAGGGACGGTGCAACAACATTTTTTTCCGAGAAAAGGCAAGGAAATGCGTCTTATTGTTTCTCAATCGGAAGACTGCAGCCTTCGGAGTCATTAAGCCTGGTTTATTTAAGTTAACTGAGCATTACATTCGCAAGTCATAAGTATACTACAACAATTTACTATTAACTAAGAATAATAGTCAACTTAAAGGAATAGTCTACTCATTTTCAATATTAAAATATGTTATTACCTTAACTAAGAATTGTTGATGCATCCCTCTATCATCTGTGTGCGTGCGCGTGGGCGCTGGAGCGCGCTGCGACGCTTCGATAGCATTTAGCTTAGCCCCATTCATTCAATGGTACCATTTAGAGATTAAAGTTAGAAGTGACCAAACACATCAACGTTTTTCCTATTTAAGAAGATTAGTTATACGAGCAAGTTTGGTGATACAAAATAAAACGTGGCGCTTTTCCAAGCGGATTTAAAAGAGGAGCTACATTTTATGGCGTAATAGCACTTGTGGGAGTACTTTGACTCGGCGCAGTAACACCCTCCCTCTCCCATTATGAGAGGGAGAAGGGGAGCGGACTTTTCAGGCGAGTCCAAGTACTCCCAAAAGTGCTATTACGCCATAAAATATAGTTCCTCTTTTAAATCCGCTTAGAAAAGCGCTACGTTTTCTTTTGTACTACCAAACTTGCTCGTGTAACTACTCGTCTTAAATAGGAAAAACGTTGATGTGTTTGGTCACTTCTAACTTTATCTCTAAATGGTACCATTGAATGAATGGGGCTAAGCTAAATGCTATCGAAGCGTCGCAGCGCGCTCCAGCGCTTATGTGCACGCACACAGATGATAGAGAGATGTATCAACAATTCTTAGTTAAGGTAATAACATTTTTCAAAATATTAACAATTATTAAAGAAATAGTCTACTCATTTTCAATATTAAAATAAGACAGTTTTGATGACGTGTACAGCTTAGAAATGCGACCTCCGGAAGCTGCAACCTTCAGATTTAGAAACGGCCTCTGTATCACCGCCACAAGTTCCCCATCAGAAAGTTGTAACATGACTGCGTTTCTCCCTGATGCCTCAAAATGTTGATCGTTTAGTGTTTTAAAGGTTTGTTTTTTATTTTGAGGTTGGCCAGAGTGTACAAAAGCACAGGTGCTATTTATTCTAATTCTTTTTATTCATAAATTTCAACATTGTTTATTTTTAACAGCTAACAAATTTTAAATTACTAATCTCAATGGATCTAAAATAAGAAAACAAGACTTTTAAAACACTTAATTATAACTGAAAGTCCTGTGTAGCACATTTTATTACTTGAGTGCAAAAAATATTTTTGTTGGAAAAAAAAGAGAATCGTTTGAGAGAATGGTGATCTCAATTCACACGGAGAAAAACCGTGATTCACATTTTAGCATGAATCGTGCAGCCCTTTTAGCATTGCGCTAAAAAATAACCAAAAAGTTAATTTTTCTATTTAAAACTTGACTCTTCTGTGGTTGCATTGTGTACTAAAACCGACGGAAAAATTAAAAGCTGCGATTTTCTAGGCAGATATGGTTAGGAACTATACTCTCAAACTGGCGTAATAATCAAGGACTTTGCTGCGGTAACATGGCTGCAGCAGGCGTAGTGATATTACGCACTGCCCGAAAAAAGTCCCCTTGGTTACTTTCAATGGCAGAGGACTATTTTTGGGCAGTGCATAATATCCCTACGCCTGCTGCAACCATGTTATATCAGTGATTGTTACGCCAGAATGAGCGTATAGTCCTAACCAACTTTTAATTTTCTGTTGTTCTTAGTACACGATGTAACTACAGAAGAGTCCAGTTTTATATAGGAAAAATATGTAATCTCTTTGGTTATTTTTTAGCGCAATGCGAAGGGTCTCATCAGATTTAATGAATTATGCTAAGCTATGCTAAAAGTGCTAGCGCCAGACCCGGAGATCAGCTGAATGGATTCCAAAACGGTAGGAATCAAGTGTTTGGCTCTAGGGGAGCTGGAAAATGAGCATGTTTTCAAAAAAAGTGGAATGTCCCTGTAATGGGATTTTTTTGTTGAGGCTATTGTGTTTTTGTGTGTGTGGTTTATTTGTCATGGGTCTCACAGATGGCATTAAGAACTTCAGTGTTTCATAACATTTCCATTAGGGAGGTGACGTTTAAATAGTTGGCTAGTGTGTCACACATTTTCCATAGTCTAAATGATGTAGCTGTTTTGTGTTTGTTCGTGTGTAAACAAACAATTACTAGATTTCGTTTAACAGTGTGTTTTTGGTTAGCCAGAATGTTCAGAATCACACAGGCTGTGGCTTATTACATTTTCACTATTTGCATTTTTGTTTCCTCTGTATAGTACACAGAGGACTATTATTTCATATTTTGATGGTTAAAAAATTCTGTTATGTAAAAAAATCCACAGATTCAGCAGGAAGACTTTGGACAAACTTAGTGTAGGAAATCCTGACCTTTATTATTACATAACAAAAACCCGCTGCTTTATATTCAGCAAAAAGAAATTGGAGGGAATTTCTGTTTTGTCATAACATGTCAAAACAGGTTCAGATGAAAATAATTTTGTGAACGTAATTACAGACTAATGCACTGCCTTGAGCATACACATTATTTACTTTACATGTGATACACATGGTACAGTATCTTATTCCCCCATCCAATTTACAAAAAGTCAACGTAATAACTAACGTTAACAAGAATTAATACATTTTGAAAAATGATATTATTCATTCTTTGTTCGTGTTAGTTAATGCATTTACTAATGTTTACTAATATGACCTTATTGTACAGTGTTACTGAATTTAATAATTTAATTCTTTGAACATATTTATTTACAGGGGGTTGGGGTGCTTCCGGTACACCAGGAATGCCAGGAATTGGTCTGGATAATTTGCCAAATCCTGGATTCACTGCAGCCAATCTCCCAGCAATGGTACGTTTTTAAAAATATTTTAAAATAATGATGTAAGGCATAATCAGAAGTGACATCAGTGATGTCCAGTCTCATATGCAGGTAATTTGATTTCATGATGATGAAGTCAGCATGAAATGCACAGCCTGAGCAAAAACCGCATCAAATTATTTCTTGATACGCTTTTTACACAATCATGCTCCTGTTACCATGACATTTATCTCTTGTAATTTAACTGTCATCACTATGTGCTTTGACAATCAAATTTGACCCTCTTCAATTTACTAATGCAAAAGCTTGTGTCTGTAATCAAATGTACAGACAGAAAGAAATGTGAACAAGTGTGGATCCATTAATGAACTACTGCAGTAGGGTATATTTATCCAACTATTGCTGTGTTTATCCATACAGCTTGTGCAGTTACAAAAAGGACATCTTAAGATAATCTGTAATATAAAATCTTTGTAGAAATTAGGGCTGCACGATTTGGGTAATTTTTCCCATTGCGGTTATTGATGCTAATATTGCGATTGCGATTATACTAAATGGTATCATGAGTCAACTTGATGGGTTTTAAGGAAAATCCACACACAGTTTAGCTAAAATGTGTATTTGTAAAGCTAGAAATGTTTTCGTATTGCCACGTGATGTAGCAACTGCTCAGTGTCAGTAATTCTAAATCCAAAATACCGACATAGAGTTTTTTTTAAGCTACCGAATCACTGTCAACCTCCTCTGCATCCATCTTCGCTCTGGTATAAGTGACGACGCACACCACACACGTGCATGCCACACGTGCACTGCCTTTTTTGTTCGTTTTTTTTTCTTTTTTTAAACAGCAAGGAAAATCATCGTGTTAACAAGTCCACACATTTATTTATTTAATATAATTGCAACATTTTGCTGTCATATAATCGCACAGGCTGACATCGCGATTGCGATGCGATTAATTGTGCAGCACTAGTAGAAATACAGATTAACAATTCAAGTTTTCTTTCTGAATTTCTTATTTTAAAATGATTCTTTGTTTTCATTCAATTGAATTTAGTACAGTTTTTAACACATTTATTAGCCAAAACCTATTGTAAGATCTAAAACGTCTAAAAACGCAGCACTTTCCTCCTTCTTTCCAACACACTTTCTGACGCAGCATTCTGAAAAGCTAAATTTAAGCATGCTTGCCACATTCAAAATAATGTATTTGCGCGTGCCAAATAATCTGTAATGCTTAATCCAGCAGCTATTTCGTCACAGTAGTATTTATAATTAAATATAATAAATAGAGCTGTCAAAAGGTTAATTGCGATTAATTGCATACAAAATAAGTTTTTTTTTGTTGCATGATTTATGTGTGTGCACTGTGTGTATGTAATTATTTAAAGGAATAGTCTACTCATTTTCAATGTTAAGCTATGTTATTACCTTGGCTAAGAATTGTTGATACATCCCTCTATCGTCTGTGTGCTTGCACGTGGGCGCTGGAGCGCGCTGCTACACTTCGATAGCATTCATTCAATGGTGCCAATCAGAGACAAAGTTAGAAGTGACCAAACGCATCAGCGTTTTTCCTATTTAAGACGAGTGGTTGTACGAGCAAGTTTGGTGGCACAAAACAAAACGTAACACTTTTCTAAGCAGATTTAAAAGAGGAACTATATTTTATGGCGTAATAGCACTTTTGGGAGTACTTCGACTCGCCTGAAAAGTCCACTCCCCTTCTCCCTCTCATAATGGGAGAGGGAGGGTGTTACTGCGCCGAGTCGGGGTGCTCCCAGAAGTGCTATTGCGCCATAAAATATAGTTCCTCTTTTAAATCCGCCCAGAAAAGCGCTACGTTCCACCCCGTACCACCAAACTTGCTCGCACAACCACTCGTCTCAAATAGGAAAAACGCCGATGTGTCTGGCCACCTCCAACCCCATCCCCGATTGGCACCATTGAATGAATGGGGCCAAGCCAAATGCCATCGAAGTGTCGCAGCGCGCTCCAGCGCCCACGTGCACGCACACAGATGATAGTATCAACTCTTCTTAGTTAAGGTAACATAGTTTAATATTGAAAATGAGTAGACTATTCCTTTAATATAAATAAATACACACACATTAATGTTTGCATTTAAGAAACATTTACATGTATATTTATATATATTTTATATTATAAATATTAATGGAAAATATACCTAAATAACATTTTTCTTGAATTCATACATGTATGTGTGTAATTTATATATACATAATATATACACACAGTACTAGGGGTGCAACGGATCACAAAACTCACGGTTCTGATCACATTACGGTTTTTGAGGCACGGATCAGATCATTTTTCAGCAAAAAAAGTATGGGAAAAATCTAATAACAAATCAAAAAATTACAAACATTTATAAAAAAGAACACAGTTGCACATTAAATAAGGTCTAAAATCATTAGGTACAGAAATCAAATGAATAATAACACTGCATTTATTGTATTAATTAAATGTAATTATTATTTTTTTAAAGCTTCAGAAGTGATTTTCTCTTTGTCTTGATTGATTAACATTAATGACACAGACTTAATTGACTTATTGAGGTTACTGTCTCTTTAAGACCAAATATACACAGACTGCATATCTCTCCATGTGTGCACTACTCAGTGCCCTTAAACGCGCGCACACACACAGACAGAGGGCGAATTACAAACGGCGCAGCATAAACAGACGTCCCACATAAAAACTTTATGTTGTTTTTCATTGCTCTATTAGCAAAATGTATTTTAACACACTACAGTATGAGAGAGAGTAGCACAACTCTCTAAAGTTTACACATCAAGAGTTCTGATCTTTAAGATGATTACATCTGACTCGAGCTAGACTGGAAGCATTCAACCGCACGTGCGTTTGTGCGTAAACTGCTCAATTTAGGGCCTTTTTGCAGTTAAACCGTTTAAATTCACTTGAATGTTAACATTTGCAAACCTTTGAAACACGTACAAATTATAAACTTTCCCTATTTAAATTTGCTTATTAATCCACAAATCACATGCGAGCCGAACCGTGGGTCGTGATCCGTACAGATCACTGATCAACTGCGATCCGTTGCAGCACTACACAGTACACACACATATATAATGCACACACAACATTTTATTTTGTATGTGATTAATCGCGATTAATCTTTTTTGACAATTATTGTTATCCATTAATGTTCTAATATATTACTTTTACAAGAAAAGTTACAATTTGCTTGCTTTAATATTTAGTAGTCTTAATATTTTGAATGTTACTCTTGATTCATTTCTGACTTCTGAGAAAAGTTAATGCGGCCGGCACAAAAATTTGGGTATAAAAACGTTGATTTAATTAGACAAAATGGTGAAATGTCAACAAATGGTACATTTGTTCTTGCTAATAAATACATCAAGCACTGTTTATATTAGCAATATAACAGTCATCGGCGACAGTCAGTTATATCTGTATATTTTGTTTTATATTAAAATATTACATTATTTTTAACGTTAACAAAGGGAAAGTTTGGTACTTTACTGTTTCAGTGTATGAATAATAGTATCTTTATAACACTATCATGCAATATGGTGAGAGTAGCTTAAGTCAACACATGTTTTAGTTGAAAGCCACACTATCTAAACAGGCCTCTGTATGAATGCACACTTGTCCACCATTCATCTTATCTCCCTTTCCTGCCTTTAATCATCTCTCTTTCCATCAGTGTTGTCATTTCAAGGCCGTATGTTTATGTTTATATGCCTGCCCTGCAGCATCAGTGGTTCTGTCCTAATTGTATTAATGGTCATGCTTGCTTTTGCTTTGGACATTTTTTCTCGCCCCCAATTTTTCTATCACAGGCCAATCAGATTGCCACTTCTGGTGGATTTAATCCAAATCCATCCATGTTCTCGCAAGGCCCTGGTGGCTATCCTGCCCCCCAAGCCGGGGGCCCACCTGCCCCCTCCCCTAACCAACCCTATGGCATGTACCCTCAGCCAGGAGGAGGTATGCCCCAAGGTCCAGGAATGGGTTACCCTGGAGGGCCAGCCCCGGGCCAGCAGATGCCAGGCCAGCAGATGCCGGGTCAGCAGATGCCAGGCTACCCAAATGCACCTTCACCCAATCCGTCCATGCCAGGTTACCCCAGCAACCCCTCACCCAATCCGTCTATGCCCGCGTATGGAGGAGGTTACGGAGGAGGCACACCGGCCGTTCCTGCAATCAATGTAATTAAAATGAGTTATTATGTGTGACAGTGTTTTTTGCGTTATGTAATCGTGGCCTTACTTGATTTGTGGTCGTCTTGTTGATCTTAGCGTGGATTCAGAGGATCGATACCAGACTTCCCTGGTGCTGACCCACTGAAAGATGCAGAGGTCCTCAGGAAGGCAATGAAGGGCTTTGGTTGGTTCATTTTCTTCTCCATTTTAGTTTTGTAAAATACAAGTTAGTAATTTATCATTGCGATAAATAATGTTTATTCTTTTGAAGTATATTTATTATTCGTCTCGTTAAGTTTGAATCCTTTGTGATATATCTAACTAATGTTCAATACTGATTGTTCTTTCAGCCTAAGAGAGTAGGAGATTTCCAAGAAAATAACTAATTTGTTTACATTATAAAGCTTTATACAGGCAGTTCATTTAAATGCACATGTTTTTACAGGCACCGATGAACAAGCCATCATTAATTTGCTTGGAAGTCGCTCAAACAAGCAACGTGTGCCTCTCTTGATATCCTACAAGACTGCCTATGGAAAGGTAATGGAGAGCATTTGAGCTTTTTTTAGTTACTTGCTAGTCAGCAGATCTTGTCTGCAGCAGCAGTCCCCCTGGAGCCCACTAAAGTTAAAACTTTAAGAGCATAAAGGCAACTCTTTCCCCAGCAGGATTTTTTTAAAAATAAGTTGCCAGTCAGCACCAGCATTATGATTATCACAAAATTATTACTCCATTTCAGAAAATGTTCTTTAAATATATAAACATACAATATATCAAATTCATTCATTCATTCGTTTTATAAGTTACCTAGTGTATAATAGCAGAAATATAGATTGCTGTAAAAACTCGTCTTTGGCAGGGAAGCGGATTTTCTTAATTGACGAAATAACTCGTTAGTAGCGGGGAAAGAGTTAAATGCATTAAATAGCTTTTGTTCAAGACAGAAACAGATCTTGATGAATCTAAGGGGCTTGCTGAATCTAATGATGCTTTGTCGTCTTAGTGTAAACTACGCAAACGTGAATCTGTGATAACGGTGACATCACGCGCCTTACTTTAGTTTATAGGCATGCGCGAGTATACCCAAAACAACAATGGCAGCCTACAAGACTGTCGCCGCGTCCAAAACCGCCTATTCCATACTATATAGTAGGCAAAGTAGTGCTTTTTGCATACTATATAGTATGGTAGTAGGCGATTTCGGACGCAGCATGTGTTTGTGCTGCTCAAGATATTGAGTTTATTAACGCTTCTTCAATATAGTTTACAAATTATCCCACGTTATAGTTCAGCGTCGCATGTAGTAATACTAAACAAAACTGCTCAATGCGTTCGTCGTCTTCATTGTATTTATCGCTCTGTAGACGAATGTATAAGGATTGTAGTATTTCCTTACAAGGTAACATCGCCATCTACTGGCCTGACACGCGTAATACAGCTCTTTTAGTCGCATTTGCAGAACTCCTTTTTTTTATAAACGCAAAGGAAAACCTTTTATGTTTTATACTACATAGTGTCATGTAGCCTAAATGTGTTTTTAAAATGTTTTAACTGAGATGATGGAAAGACGTGAACTAGACTACTGACAGTTATGACAAAATAAATACTGTAGAGTCCTGGGAAGGATGTGGTGCTGATGTTTAGAGGTCATTATGTAACGGTTTTAATGTTTGATTGGATGAGTGGTAGCAATAGAGACAGAGTGCAGCGCGTCATAACCTGAAAACCACGCCCACCAGGGGGAAAACAATCCATTACAGTCTCCATTAACTTTGTATTGCGTGAGGCCGCCTCCTTGTCATTTCTGGCTTATAACAAAAAACAGAATAATGCCTAAAAGCTGCTGTGTGACAATATGTACAGCTAACAAGCCAAAGAACCCAGAAATACATTTTTATAAGCTGTCGACCTCAAAAAACGAGCATTTTAAGACACAAAAGTGGAAAACAGGCAACTTTTCATAGTCCTCCTATTAGTAGAACTGCGTCCACTAGGGGGAAATGTAGTCGGTGATCCACTTTTTTCTCCTTAAAGGCTGGGTTTTACTGCTCGACAATTTATAAAAACTTATTTCTGGGTTTTTGGCTTGTTAGCTGTACATCTTGTCACACAGCAGTTTCACGCATCATTCTGTTTTTTGTTATAAGCCAGAAATGACAGGGAGGCGGCTTCTCGCAATACAAAGTCAACGGAGACGGTTGGATTGTTTTCCCCCCGGTGGGCGTGTTTTTCAAATTTGCGTAACTGCGCTCTGTTTCTATAGTATACGAAAATAAGAAGGGAAGTGGTAGCATATGTGACCCTGGACCTCGAAACTGTTTTTTTTAATTTTTCTTAAATTGAGATTTATACATCACCTGATAGCTGAATAAATAAGCTTTTTATTGATGTTAAAGCAACACTATGTAGTTTCTATGTAAAAATGACTTACAGCTCCCCCATGTGGTTGAAAAGCGCAACAGTGCCTGGTATCAGACTCTTCTGCAGGCAGGGGGAGGGGCGGGGCTGTGTGCTCTACCCTCCACCGCCACTTTCAGAGTGTGCTTGTAGCATCTAGGAGGCTGCTCACGTTGCAGCAACAGTACAATTTGTCCAGTTAAGAGTTGTTCTATCACTGAAATAATTTTAGAGACATTATTTAAAGGTAAAAAAACTACATAGTGTTGCTTTAAGATAGGACCACTTTTGGCCGAGATACAAAAATCTGGAATTCGAGAGTGCAAAAAAAACTTTTGAGAAATTCATCTTTAAAGTTGTCCAAATAAAGTCCTTAGCACTGTATTCACTCACAAAAATAAAAGTTGTTGATATATTGATTTTAGGAAATTTTCAAAATATCTTCATGGAACATAATCTTTACTTAACTCATTCACCGCCATTGACGAGTTATCTCGTCATTTATGAGTTCATATTTAACTAATAAATATGCCTTTCTGGACGAATTTCAAAGTGAAAGTGTAATACCGCTTTTATCCACCAGATGGCCAAACCGAATTGATCAAAAACGGAAGTTAAAAAGATTTAATGATTTATTTTAACTGCCTTTATGTTTGATAGTCATTCTGAGTCTGATGTCTAACATAAATTCCTTTACAAAAACACAATTTTTTAAGCTTTTTGCTCAAAATGTTGTATTTTTGAAGAGAAATATCCTTATTTCAGTGGTTAAATTAAAGGAGGAGTCCACGATGTTTGATAAATGGTTTGGAAAAAGAGACGGGCCGACTACCAAAACACACTTATTGCCAATCAAATGAAATCAAATGCCGGGTTGCGTATGTGTGGGTGGGTCTATCAACAGAAGGTCCAGATTCTATTGGGGTAGGGGCGTGTTTGTTTAGGTGATTTCAAATATCAACATTGGCTTTCAAACATCATGGGCTCCGCCTTTAAGTAGAAAAAGTAAATATATAATGAAACGTTTTTTCCCCATTTTGTTTGTTTGTTTGTTTGTTTGTTTATTGTTTGTTTGAAAGCAGAGGGTGTGTTCTTTAATTTGATATCATTTGTATGTTTATATATTTTTAGAAAAGAATTTTTCCTGCAAGGAATTTTGTGAAAATTTTGTTAAAATCACAAAAATGCAGGTGGGCAACTTTTCTCAAAAAGGCTGGCGGTAAATGAGTTAATATCCTAATTATTTAAAATGTTGTTTTGGCTATTGCTACAAATATACCAGTGCGATCACTGGTTTTGTGGTCCAGGGTCACATATATTAAATTGTGCACAATGTATAAGTTGAGATATACATCAAGTCATCTCACTGCAGTGTATTAGTATGGTTTGGAAATAGATAGTATGTACTTATGGAAATTGAATTGTAAATGTAGAAATGTTTTTAATAAAACTCTCATACTCAATGTTTACAGGACTTGATTAAGGATCTGAAGTCTGAGCTTTCAGGGAACTTTGAGAAGGTGGTGCTGGCCATGTTGAAAACTCCAGCTCAGTTTGATGCATACGAGCTCAAAGAGGCCATCAAGGTATGTCAAAATACTTCTGACTTATAATTGTGTCAAATGTTATGTATTAGATATTAATTTTAGTATTGAATTTTAATACATTTTAAAATTGGTAGAGCATTGCCTTGGCTCAGATGTTTTTATCCAAAATAACTTGCAGTTAATTACAAGGTATAGATTTTTATCAGTATGTGTGTTCCCTGTCAAATGCATAAATGTAAGTGCAATCAATGCAGTTGAAACATTATGCATACAAAGAATATAAAAAAGTGAAAGGTAATTGGCACATTTTTGGACATGGAAGAGAGTAAATAATGTAGTAGTAGCAGCAGTAGTAGTAGTTTTTGGGTAACTGTTGCTTTAAGGTGTGAAAATAATAGAACAGTCAGTTATGTGTTTTGATATGCGACTAACGCAAGTGATTATCTGACTACACAGGGGGCAGGAACAGATGAGGCCTGTCTGATTGAAATCTTGTCCTCTCGCTCTAATGCAGAGATCCGAGAAATCAATCAAGTCTTCAAAACTGGTGCGTACTCGAATCATATTGTTTAATCCCTTTCCTCTGCAATTACAGATCTGATTACTTCCCAATCAGACATCTGGTACGTGTCATGTGCATTTTAATTGAACTGTAAAGTCTAGTGAACCATGATCCACCGTGCTCTATGTGCATCCCAAATTCCATACTAATGCCCTTTCTATGCCATTTTTGTAGAATAAATAATGAAAGTAGTATTGGAATTTTTTAAAAGAAAGTGGCCTTCAAGTACCGGGATGATGCATTTATTTAACCGATAAATGAAGTGTGTAACGGTGTGAAAGTTCACCTGCAGAGACCATTTACCAATGGAGTATAGTTTTTTTTTTACATGTACGAACATGCACAGTCAAACCCACTGCCTTGCAAAGCACAGTTTATTTTATTCAAACTTGTACACAGATGTTTGACGCATGTGCATTGCGACCACAATGCAATGCATCTCCAGGTCTACATAATACATTTGCATATAGAAAACTGCTTATACTTCCGGTTAGCAAAAAAGCGCTGTTTCATTTGGGACGATGCAACTTTTCTAAAATCCGTACACTAGATGGTACAGTACATAATGCATAGCTTAAGTGCATAGTGTATAGTTTATCATTTGGTACATAGCTTGTGTTTCTCTTATATAGAGAATAAGAAGTCACTAGAGGACGCCATCCGAGGAGACACATCTGGACACTTTCAAAGACTCCTGGTCGCTCTTTGTCAGGTACACATTGTTTTATGTAATTAAATGGATTCGATTAGAAAATGTTTTCTCTGGTTAAATAATAAATCAGTACGAGAAAAGTAAAAGTCTCATAATTTTTTTGTCCTGCTGTCTTTAAAGGGTAACCGAGATGAGCGTGATACTGTGGATATATCATTAGCTAAACAAGATGCCCAGGTATTTATTCAAAGATTGTGCTTATCATGCTTTTAAAGTTGCATTGTGTAACTTGTAGGAGGATCTTTTGACAGAAATGCAATATAATATACATAACTATTTAATGTTTTTATTACCTTAGTTTGAGCCGTTACATACACTGTGGGTCCCCTTATACTTGGAAGTCACCATTTTGTGTCGCCATGTAGCCCTAAACTGACAAACTGCTCTACAGAGCGTGTTTCGTCACTTAGAGGCTGTTTACACTTGGCATTAACATGCGTTTTCGTCGATCGGATCACAAGTGGACGACGTTAATGCCAGGTGTAAACTGTGTTCAAAACGTTTTGAGCTCGTCCACTTTCGACCACTTTCAACCACATCCAGAGGTAGTCAAAACCACTTTCGATCTGATCGCTTTGGAGTTGCGGAACGCACATGTGGTTGAATGTGTTCGAACAGCCACACGCGACCGCCTTCCCTCCGCCCATTTATTTAATCTGAGGTATTAAACACAAGTTTTACGTCTTTTCTGACTTCTGGTGTGAACAGTGCTATTTTTAGCCTTTCATTGATAAAACAAAAGTGGCTGTTCTCCGTAGTTTCGTTTTGAAAGCGTGTGAAAGTTGCGCGATCCTATTTCATCAATTGCGCCGAAAATTCAGAGAAAGCTCTAACATGCACACGCAAAAAAACACTGTGCAGCATGTTTACCTGCTAAACAAGCAGCGGACTCCGACATAATATTAGTTTGCATCCATATAAACTCATAATTACTCCCGCTCGGGTGTGAATGACAGCAGAGAGACTCGCCCACCGTCTCACAGACCACCCCCTCACAGTATTCAGGACAGAAGCGGTCGAAAGTGGACAAAAGAGACGGATTTAAATACCAGGTGTAAACGTAATGTGTCTCTCGTCCACTTGTGATCCGATCGATGAAAACACATCTTAACTCATTCACCGCCATTGACGAGTTATCTCGTCATTTATGAGTTCATATTTAACTAATAAATATGCCTTTCTGGACGAATTTCAAAGTGAAAGTGTAATACCGCTTTTATCCACCAGATGGCCAAAACGAATTTATCAAAAACGGAAGTTAAAAAGATTTTATGATTTATTTTAACTGCCTTTATGTTTGATAGTCATTCTGAGTCTGATCTCTAACATAAATTCCTTTAAAAAAAACGCAATTTTTTAAGCTTTTTGCTCAAAATGTTTTTTTTAAGAGAAATATCCTTTTATCAGTGGTTAAATTAAGTAGAAAAAGTAAATATATAATGAAACGTTTTTTCCCCATTTTGTTTGTTTGTTTGTTTGTTTGTTTATTGTTTGTTTGAAAGCAGAGGGTGTGTTCTTTAATTTGATATAATTTGTATGTTTATATATTTATAGAAAATAATTTTTCCTGCAAGGAATTTTGTGAAAATTTTGTTAAAATCACAAAAATGCAGGTGGGCAACTTTTCTCAAAAAGGCTGGCGGTGAATGAGTTAATACCAAGTGTAAACAGCCCCTATGTTGTCTCAGACAATGACATTTTGTCAACATGTTTTTCCCTTGGCGGCTACTGTAGCTTCTCTGTGCGCTTCGAAAGGGGGGACAACACTTTTCCAGCTCCCCTAGAGTTAAACATTTGATTTTTACCGTTTTGCAATCCATTTAGCCGATCTCCGGGTCTGGCGGTACCACTTTTAGCATAGCATAGCATAATCCATTGACTCTGATTAGACCATTAGCATCACGCAAAAAATAACCAAAGAGTTTCGATATTTATCCTATTTAAAACTTGACTCTTCTGTAGTTATCGTGTGCTAACACTGAAGGAAAATTTTGCGAAAAAGTTGCGATTTCCTATTCCGATATTTGGCGTAATAAACGAAGACTTTGCTGCCGTAACATGGTTGCAGCAGGCGGAGCGCCTGAAAATAGTCCCATTGGACTATTTTCGGCCACTGCGTAATATATTGTCTGCAAATTAGCATATTTTCTAAAAAAGTGGAGTGTCCCTTTAAGAGTTTCTGATTTGATGTGTTTGTCTTGTGATGCAGGCTCTGTATCAAGCAGGAGAAGGTAAACTTGGCACAGATGAGTCTAAGTTCAATGCCATACTGTGCGCCCGGAGCAAACCTCATCTGAGGGCAGGTAAGAGCAAAATAGTAGTTTTTTAATCAAGTGACTCTTTCACATGCTATGTTTAAAAGAAAAATAGTAAGCTAGTATTTCATTCCAACATAGGCTATCAGTGTGTGCAGAAGCATATAAAGTGTACTTAGACGTGTTGTTTATTTCTGTTGACAGTATTCAATGAGTATCAGCAGATGTGTGGTCGAACCCTTGAGAAAAGCATTGAGAGGGAAATGTCTGGAGATCTCGAGGGTGGAATGCTGGCTGTCGTGAGCTATTGAATTTTTCATGCTTAAATGCATCGTGTCATCCTTTAAACACTTTATAATTGTATTTCTTAACTTGCTCTCCATTCTGCTGGCCCCTTTAAGAGTAATGCTGCTATAGGGTAAATATGAGGGAGACGTTTCTATCAGTAACACATAGAGTGGTTGACTTGTTTTGCTTGCTGCATGACTTTTTTCATTCGCTGTCAATTTCAGTGTAAGGAGTGTTGTCATATTACTATGCAGTCACGAACAGTCCGGTTTTTCTTTTCAAATAAATGCCTTTGGTTTTATTTGCGTGTGGACGTTTCAAGATCTTTCTTGCTTGCCCCTTTTGTACACTGCTTATTAGCTGCAGGGTAATTGTGCATGATGAGTCTAAACTTGTTTTTTCTGTATGCAGTGAAATGCATTAGGAACACACCAGCCTACTTCGCCGAGAGACTCTACAAGGCCATGAGGGTGAGACACATGCTTCTCACTGTGAATAAGATGTATTGACTGCAAAGAGACAGGGACTTGATGACAAATCATGTGTAGTTACAAAAAAGAGAATTTGGTTTTAAAATGGTTTGTCCTAGAGCAGAGGTTTTCAAACTGTGTTAAAGTATGCAGCGCCCCCAGGTGGTACAACTGATTTGCAATACACTGAATATAATATGTATAGCTTAAATATCTATACATGTATAATTAAACAAAATAGTACATAAATATTGGACATTTTTAGTGCAAAGCATGGTAATACACATTTATGGCAAGTATAGTATATCTGTCCACCAACCCTACAATAGATAAATACATAAAGGAATAAATACAGAATATTTAAATTAAAGGAGAAGGGGAGGAGGAAAAATAAATATGCAATATTATAATATAAATATATCATTCGAGTTCCCTCGAAAGGGAACTTTAACAATGTATCTTTAAAAGTAACCCAATGTAACCTTGCTCTCACTTGAAATGTGTCCCCACATTTAGTCCTTGTATTTGAGGGTATTGGACCTGGAAAGTCCTTGAAATGTCCTTGAATTTGAAGTTATCTAAGGTGTGGGAACCCTGATTTATAAAATCAACCTTTGTAACTGTTAACATTAATTAATGCACCATGAACTAACATGAATAACTTATGAATAATTCATTGTTTGTTCATGTTAGTTAATGCATTTACTAATGTTAACCTTATATAAATATTAATAACTGAAAATAAAACAAGTGTATAATTAACCATCAGTGACCTTAAATGTATACGGCAGGTGCAAAGTGTTGCATTTAGGCACTTCTTTATCCAAGTCTTATAGATTTTGAGATTACCAAATAATGGAAAAAGGGATTACAGATGTTGTTGAAAAGAAAGGGTTTGTCCTCCATCGCTGTATAAAAAGTGGAATAACGTTTAAAACTGTGTGCAGCCATTGATATAAAGTGGGATCATTATTAATCTACCTGCTCAAGATACATTTCTGAGCAGAATAAACCAAAATGTGAAGAAGGTCTCTTTTCTGAAAGTCCGAGGGTATCTCGTCATTTAAACCTTACTGTAGTGGGCATTTAAAATGTATGTACGATTGTAATTAAGCTTTGTAGTACACATAAGACTCAAAAATGTATAAACCGTCAATTCAGTTAAAGGATTAGTCCATTTTCTTAAAAAAAATCCAGATAATTTACTCACCACCATGTCATCCAGAATGTTGATGTCTTTCTTTGTTCAGTCGAGAAGAAATTGTGTTTTTTGAGAAAACATTTCAGGATTTTTCTAGTTTTAATGGACTTTAATGGACACCAACACTTAACAGTTTTGATGCAGTTTGAAGTTGCAGTTTCAAAGGACTATAAACAATCCCAAACGATGCACAAGGGTCCCATCCAGCGAAACGATTGTCATTTTTTGACAAGAAAAATAAAAAATATGCACTTTTGGACCGCAACTTCTCGTTTATCTCCGGTCCTGTGACGCGACAGCGCAACCTTACATAATTGCGTAATGCTGTGGAAAGGTCACGTGTTACATATATGAAACGTACATTTGCGGACTATTTTAAACAATAAACTGACACAAAGACATTAATTAGTATCATTCGACACACAGCAATGTCGGAACGGTCCTGTTTTTCCACACTTGTAAACACTGGGGCGTAGTTTCGCATACATCCTCTTTGACCTCTTAACGTGATGACACATGAGGTCGTGCTGGCTCGTCACAGGACCGGAGATGGATGAGAGGTTGTGGTTTGGGGGTGCATATTTTTTATTTTTCTTGTCAAAAAATGACAATCGTTTCGCTGAGACCCTTGTGCTTCTTTTGGGATCGTTTGGAGTCCTTTGAAGCTGCAATTTTGAACTGGATTAAAACTGCTATGTGTTGGTGTCCATTAAAGTCCATTAAAATGAGAAATATGTTTTCCTCAAAAAACATAATTTCTTTTCGACTGAACAAAGAAAGACATTAACAATTTGGATGACATGGTGGTGAGTAAATTATCTGGATTTTTTTTTTTTTTTTAGGAAAATTTAAAAATACTTTAAAGTAAAGGAAAATTTATTTATTTTTTTATTTATTTTAGGTTTGCTTTATAAACTTAAATTAATTTACTTAAACCTTATGTTACAATGCAAATCTGAAAGAATTTAAATTCAGGTCCCTTGCATGCATTGCCACACCAGTCTGACTTTTAAACATTACTTGACAGGCGGCATACAATTAATTTTACATTTAACACATTAATTTTACAGGATTTTCACCTGTTGCCTAAAACTTAAGCACAGTTGTGTATATATTTGTGTAAATGTTTATGTATATGTTTATGCACAGGGAGCGGGAACAAAGGATCGAACTCTGATCCGCATCATGGTTACCCGCTCTGAGGTCGACATGCTGGACATTCGTCAGGAATACATGAAGCTGTATGGGAAATCGCTCTATACAGCCATATCAGGAGTAGCTGCAAACCAACCCAATTAATTAAACATCACACTTTTTAAAGGAATTATAGATGATGTGTGCATACTGTACTACTTTGTAAAGCTCTGTTGTATTCATAACTGTAATAAAATCTGCGTTTATAGGGAGACACCTCAGGGGACTACAAAAAAATACTGCTGAAGCTATGCGGTGGAAGCGATTGAGAGCCTGCGAATCTCTGCAGGCCACAGAAGACATGAAGCCACCATTTATACACATGATACACATAACTCTAATATGCACTTATTACACACCTGCATGTTTTATCTACTCTGTGCTGATATGCTGCACATTACTTCATGCTGTTTTTTTAATACTACATTTTCATTTTAGCATTATCTCTTTATGTGCCTTCTATGCTGAAAATGGTGACTTAGCCAATTATTGAAATATAGAAAATTTGCATATATATTTTATATATTCGTTGTATCCAGATATATTTTGTTTGCAAGCTAATGGCAATACACATTTTGTTATTAGTATTGTCTACACGTCTGAATGCCAAGTTATTACAATAATGTATTTTGAGTACTTTGCAGATGGGGAAAATGTGCCATAATTTGAAGTTTAGTTGTCATGTTAGCCAAAGATGAATGTGCATTAATTTGTGTCTGTTTCATAGTAAAAGAATTACATGTATGAATCCAGCCATAAACTTTTCTTTTGTTGCCGCCATGATGATTGTCAATCAGCTGTTTATTAAAGCAAATAAAGTAATAATGGTGCTGTCTTTGTGTGTTGTTATTTGTTTTCCCTGTGTGGAGCCGATCATATATATATAAAGTGCTAAGTTAATAGAGATTATTAGATATGAGTTCTAGTTCACTTTGACTGGGCTGTGACCTCAAAAATAAAAACATTAATGTTAATCACCATATATTATTCTTTACAGATCAGACAAACATAAAGCTCCCTCTAACAAAACATGTTAGTGTTGTTTTTATTTACTGCCTCTATGGAGGTCCACTTACTTTGGCTAACATTAATACATTTTAATGACATTAAAAAATGACAGAACATGCAACAGAAGTACAAAAACATGTTTCTTGCAATTAGCTGTGTTTACAAAAGATTATAATAGCCAAAAGGGATCTTAGCTCACTTTGAATTATAGGATGCATCATAGAAAGCCTTCTCCCACATGCAAAATGTGTTTACAATCCCTGCTCCAAAATCAGCTTGTTCATCTCTTCATTTTATGTATAAAATGCAAATACAAGAAACAAGTAAAATGCTCCATCAAAGTCAGGTTTTGAATTCATACCAGATACATTACATCATTTTCAGTAAGGTTTTATTAAAGGGCGCCTATTGTGGCCTTTTTACAAGATGTAATATAAGTCTCAGGTGTGCCCTGAATGTGTCTGTGAAGTTTTAGCCCAAAATACCCCATAGATCATTTATTATAGCATGTCCAAAATTACCCTATTTGGGTGGGAGCAAAATGCGCTGTTTTACTGTCTGTACCTTAAATGCAAATGAGCTACAGCTCCTCACTTCCTTACAAACAGACAATGAGTTCTTTCAGTTAAACAGATCTGATTAATACAGTCTGAGACAATATTATCTAGTGGATAAAGTACAACTCGGTGAGGGTGGAAACTATGGTAATGCAGGAATGTAAGTGGGCGGAGCTTTATAAATGTGACCTCACATTGATAAGAAAATCAAAACGGTCTAATGAGACTGCTTTGGTTTAATGTGAAATAAAAACAAGGAGCGGGTGGATTTTTTTCATTGTAGGGTGGTTTTGTTCACACCTATTATGGATTTTGCATAATAGGTGTCCTTTAATATGTTGTTCTTAAACTGTGCAGTATTTCTTAGGATATTGTGTAGTCTGGATAATCCTTTAGATAGTGTTCTTATGAATAGATCCAAAATTCTGAAAACATAAAATATCAATATGGATGCAACAGTGTGGTGACCTAACCAAAGTCTCGCATCTTATGACTCAGCTCTTTAGCAGGTGATATCATTATAAACACATGGTGAAACGTCATGGTTGAATCATGAAAATGATGTTATGTACTCATTTACACCTGCAGGGGGCGGAATTGCCTTGAGCTTTATACAGAATAGCTGCTGATGACTGTAGTGCAGTGATTTTTAAAACAAGTTCTATTAAGACGACTTTAAATAGACAAAACTATCATTAAAATTTGCTCAAACAACTTAAACAACTGTCTTGTAATGCCAAGCAAATATTTAATTTGATATCAATTTTGAGTGGGAGGAGGCTTTCAAAACATTGTTGTGGACAATGGGGGGCTGGAAGCGACAAAGGTTGAAATCCCCTGGTATGGTCAAGCGACAAAAATTACGCTGGATGATGGTAGGAATATTTTTGGAGGATAAAACAAAACCCCATGATTTTTTTATTAAATTAATAATTCCAACAGTTAGGTCATAAATTAATAAAAATGTCATATTGTATTGAATGAAATCCATTCAAAATAAAACTAGATGTTTAGTCCTGATTGATCTGGGCTTACAAATACTATCCAGATATTCAAGGAGTAAACAACTTATATCTAACCATAGAATAAAGAACAAGTCAATTCAACCTACTATTTTAAGTTTTGACCTGTGATAAATTGACTTTGTTTAACTTCATTTTGATAAGTTAAAGGAGCATTTCACCCGTAGAAACATTAATCTTTATTGAAAGTGTGTCATATTTATAACATACAATTCGAATTTGGTGCCTATTTGACCAAGAAAAGGGGTGTTTGTAGTCTCACCCCCTCAACAAAGATATTGGACCTGCTTTCAATGATGCAAAATGATGATTTTTACATCATTAAAAGAAGGAAGTGCAACACTGAAATCTGTATTTCTCCTGTCTCAGCAAAAACTGAGGAAATGATGCACGACCATTCAAAAACATGACTGGGGTTCTAACTATACAAAGTTTATGCAAATGGGTGAAGTGTCCCTTTAAAGGTGCCAAAGAATGCATTGAAATAATTTGTGAAATTATATATTTTTTTTGATAATGTTATTAAATGCAAAAATTATTATACGTTTTACATGTCCATTTACAACCCTAGGATTTGTTGGTCTATTTTTGCCCTATTTGGAAGGGTCATAAATAATAATGTTGAGCTCTGCTTTGACTGCTCTGCTCTGAGGCTCATGTCAGTGGTTCCAATTAGTAAACAATTTAACAACTTTGTAATTAACTTTATGTGTAATTTAATGTTGAGGCGTACATCTCGACTATGACATCACAGTTGCTGTAAACCAAACATCTGTTCATAGACAATAATCAAACGTACATAAAAATATTTTTGTACTTTTTGTATTTTTTTGGTTCTATTATTAACTCCGCAAACTGGGTTTTACTTACGTATGTTATTCAATGTACAGAAAAGGCCTACAATCATAAACATGCCAGTCTAAACATAAACAATCACAACAAACAAATAAATGTTTGTTTGTCTTTCTGTATAATACTTTAATTGTATTACATAGGTTGAAGACATTAACTTCTATACCTTATCTTTGACATTATTCCTTATTTACAGTAGTATTATTGTGTATTACAGACACCGGCTAAGCCATGAAGCCTTTCAGTGCAGAGTTTATATGTTCTACCTGTATCAGCATGAGTTTTCTCTGGTTTCCAGCACAGTCCATATACCTGCAGATTAGATTGAAGTTAATAAATCAGGCTTAGGTGTGTCTGTGAATGCCCTGCCGTGGACTGACCATCTATCCATTACCCTCCCTGTGGCCAAAGATGCAAGGATAGGCTTCAACCCCCTGTGACCCTGCAAAGCACAAGCAGGTTTAGATGGATAGGTGTAAACTAACACGTGTTATTGAATTGTTGGTTGTTAATTATGTAAATACTGTGGTGTCAGTATCTTGACATATGTATCTCATTTATCCGTCATTTGGCTGTGCTGTAAAAACAGCTTCAGTTCTCGTAACAACCAATCTATAGTGTCATTGAGTGTTTCAAAGGGAATTGCCTATTCTGCCATGTATTCAAATTTATTCACTGTAAAAAATGCATGAAGTTGCATGAAACAACTTGGTTTTGCAAGTCAGTTTAACCTACTATTGTAAGTTTAAGTTAATTTCAACTTGTTTTTATAAGTCAACGTATTTAACTTAATTTGATCAATTAAAGGTGCCAAAGAATGCATTGAAATAATCTGTGAAATTAGTCTTTGAATCTTTTTTTGATAAAATGCAAGTTTTTACATGTCCATTTACAACCCTAGAATTTGTTCTTTGAATAAAATGTTCTATTTTTGCCCTATTTGGAAGGGTCATGAATAATAAATGTTGAGCTCTGCTTTGACTGCTCTGCTCTGAGGCTCATGTCAGTGGCTCACATTACAAATTAAAACTTTGCAATTAATTTAATGTTTGGGGCGTACATCTCGACTGTGACGTCACAGTTGGAGTTATGTTGAGATTGGTCTGTTTCCAGTGGTCTTTCCATGCACGAGGTTTAGGAAAACAAACGCGTTTGAGGCTCACAATATGTCATTACCATATGAGCTCTTATTATATGCCTAGGTAAATACAGTTTTTTTTATTCTATGGCACCTTTAAATAACATAAAAGTATATGTTGATTTGATTAAAATGCTGCATTCGTGAAAATTTGGATCAACTTAAAAATACTTCAATTGGGAACACCTAAAAATATTAAGTTGTTATATTTTTAAGTGAAAAATACTTTAAGTGAAAAAACTAAAAATGTTAATTGTTACAAAGGAACTTTGCATGGAATAGAAACAATAAAGATTATACATTTGAAATTTTACAGTATAGATTAGAATGGAATATGTACATTGTAAAAAAAAAATCCTTGTTGCACCTAAAGTTGTAAGTTTAATGAACCTGAATTTACAATTAATTTCAGACTGCTTTATGCATAAAAGAGTATATGAAGTTTTGTGCAGTTTATAGCTGGATGATAACAAAAAGAGCTTAGCAATCACAAAATTATCAGATTGCTTTAAACATGTATAAGCAAAAAGATGCTATAAAAACATTATAACATAATAACATAACAGAAAGGAATGGCACATGCAAACAAGAAAGATACTATAAAAATTCCTTAATTCCATTTAATCAATTTGAAATTACAAATGATCGCTATAAATGGCTAAAAGTTGATAAATAATCAAAATAAAGTTAAAATCAAAGCGTTTTTACATTTATAGCAACTCCTCACTAGTCAAGAAAGTTTAAATGAATAATTTCAAATTGATTAAATGGAATTTAGGAATTTTTACAGTGTATCTTTCTTGTTTGCATGTGCCATTCCTTTCTGTTATGTTATTCTGTTATAATGTTTTTTATAGCATCTTTTTGCCTTTATCCTTGCATGTTTAAGCAATCTGATAATTTTACGGATTGCTAAGCTTTTTTGTTACCGTCTAGCTATAAACTGCAGAAATCTTCACATACTCTTTTACCCATAAAGCAGTCTGAACCACTGCTAACGAGCTATATAATCGAATAAAGATGTCCTTTAACTACTCATATTACTGGATTTCACCATAATGATTTGAACTTTGAACATTATTGACACATGCTTGACTGCAATATATCAGCAATTCAATGCCCATGTAGCCAGTATAAGATAAACAGTTGTGGAGGACAATCTTTTATCACATGCTGCTAATCAAAAAAGTAAATAAATGAAATATAAAATATGAAATAACACATATGACCTTTATTTTTTATCATCATGCAACTCTTTGAATTGTTCTTACAGTAGTTTGTATTTTTAATTATTACCAGGGATATTAAATTAGCCAACTAAAAAAGTAATAATTTAATCTGCACATAAATGATGGTCCTGTGCTTTTAACCAGGGCCCGGGGTCCACTAGGGGGCCTCAAAAGACTTCTAAGGGGGTCTCATGATTACCTAAAATTATTTGAAATAAGATAAAATTAGCAATACAATAAGCTACCACAACTAAATATTAATATATATTTAAAGTGTTTGGTTGTTTTTGTAACAAACACATCTTTATAGCTATGCCAAGCTTTTTTGGATAGAAATAATGTGTTGGAGGGTGTTAAAATATTTTTGTAGACAATGAGGAGCCTTGAAGTCGAAAAGATTAAGATCCACTCTTAATAAATGACATGATGTTCTGTATTTATTGAAATTCTGTATTCTAATAAAATAAATAATATCTATATAAATATACATTATATAAAATTATTAACATCATATTTTTTAATAAAAATGGCAACCATTACGTTGAAATGAGCACATACTTCCACTTATGTTATGATGCTGCATCATGCTTATCCGTAGCCTGAAAATCTGAATTTTTGAAAACCGGTGCACGCCTCCTGGAAAATAACAGGTGTGTCTCTGGGAAAACCCCGCCCACTTTACCTTACATGGACATTGTACTGGAAGTTGATTGACAGCGGGCAGCAGCTGCTGAGATACCGAGACATGGCGGAGCGTACACATTAAGTGGGCAACGGCAGAAGAGTTGCGCTACTTTTCCTCACGTACAAGTCCGCACTTGGCGAAATAAATGGCCAGGGAGAAAGTATACTAGTGCGCGAGCGGAAATGGACGAAGTTACCTCACGTAAGTGATCCGGAGAAATGTATCGCTGTTTAGTGCGGTCAACAGCCTTGGGCGACAAATATGGCTCCTGTGCCTTTCTGCTGTTTGTAATGAAAAAGCGCTTCGTTGAGCCATCGCATCTCACTCAAATCCCACAAGTGAGCCGATAGAGAGAAGTTCCCGGCGCGTTCATCGGGTTTGGGTTGGGGAATCGGGTCTGAGGGGATAGCGCTGAGCTAGCTAGTTAGCTAATGAACTGCAATGGAGCCCAAGCACAAAGAGTTACTACACCAGTGCCACCAGAACTTACTGGAGTCCATCACGGATCCGGACCAGCTCATAGAGCTCCTGGGGAAATCCGGAACCCTCAGCGAGCAGGAGACGCTCGACTTGGACCAGAACTGCTCGTCCAGCGCTGAGAAGGTGGAGCAGCTCCTGAAGATGCTCGTGAACAAGCAGAGCGACCATTTCCTGGAGCTGTGTGTGGCCCTGGAGAAGACATACCCTCACCTGTACACTGCCATCTTCAACAACGGTGGAGGACCTCCTGAACACTCCGGTAAGACCTGCAGCTGGAGATCCATCCATTAGGGAGAACCTGTCCGTCATGCATGTCACGCGAGTTTCAAAACTGATGTTTGGTGTTGAACTTGAGTCTACAGATGGATCTGAAAGTCCTAGAAGGGTGAGCTGTACGTGCAATCTGGGTATTTTGGATGGGTACAGTGAAAGAAACTGCATTTGGTCTCATGCATGGCTTTGCATTTGCATATTGCATTTGGTAGAAGCTTTTATTTTACGGTGTGTACATTTTATCAGTGTGTGTTTTCTGGGATCAAACCCACAACCTTTTGCACCACTACACAATGCTTTACCTCTGATTTTTCTTATGAGGATAATTATATTCCTCTTTTATCATGAGGTCTTTAAATATCAGGATTGTGAACTGGAAAAATCAAAGCTTGGCTCAATAGGAAGAACATTGTGATACCAATGCAAAGATCATGGGTTTGATTTCCAAATAAAACACACATGCACGCATAGCTGTATAAATTGAAAACACTGATGAAAATGTATAGATTAGTTTGAATGCACTGGAAGTCGCTTTGGATAAAAGCATCTGCCAGATGCATAAATGTAATTGCTGCATGAAATAATGAAAAGGGGTTGCATGATGCTCAGTTATTTTTAGATCTGATCAATAGTTAAGTGTTTGGATTGACCGGGTGAACTGCAGGGTATAGCTTCTGCAGGTTGGTATGTGGTGGTGTTACCGAGGTGGATGAAAGTACTATTGATTCATTCACGCAAGGTCTTTCAAGTCAATGGATCTCGTACTGATTTTCAGTGATGAGAGCATGGCATCATGGGTAACTGAAATAAAGATCATTCCAATGGATTAGCCCATGGAAACGTGCTTGCTTCAGCATGACCGTCCGTGATGACATGTTTCATATTATTTTCATTTAAATTTTGTTCAAGCCAAGCGCTTTGCCGGTACACGCCTATGGAAAAGGCTATGGGCTGACTTGACTTGTTTCCATGGAAACACACTTGCCAGGGTACCATGGCGAATCGATTAGAACATACATGTGCTGGGTTGGATGGTTCATAGACATGTAAGAATTGTTGTAGCGTCCAAATGGTGCATGATAATTAGAATCGATCTAGATTAAGTTAAATTTTTTTTTTTGTGATTGTACTGTTTTTGTCAGATCAGCAGATATGTGACATGTTTAATGATTTTATTTTCTGCATTGTGTTCTTGAAGTAAAGTGTGGGGTCGTGAACTTCCATCATATAGTGTTTTGCTAAGATGTCTACCTGAAAGATACAGAAACAAAAATGTAGTTCAGGTTAATAATTTTTACCGTGATAATGTTTAATGCTTTATGTGCTGTTGGCGTAACATAATCTCTCTAGCAGTGTTTCCCAACTTTTCCACCACAATTTTTGCAATTCAGCTTATATATCCTGTTATTATCACAAAATTGAATTAATAATTTATTAGATTTATCAGTAATTAGGGCTGCATGATATTGAAGAAAAAATGCGCTAACCTGCTAAGTAACACTGTTTGCAGTGCAATAATGTTTTAAGTTTGTAAAATCAATTTACATGATAAAGTGTATGAAAAAATTTTTTTTTACTAATTTTATTATTATTATTAAAAAAAATCTCTCGCTATCTGCATCAACCAAAAATTTTGACTATTTATTTGTAAAGTAATAAAATCCTTTATTTATTGCAAACCATATATTGTGATGTGCACATTTGCAAAATTTTCCGTTATTTTTTGCGGGTCACATATTTTTGTCATCCATTGAAGTGTATGAAACTAGTTTTTTGTCTTTTAAAAGTGAGAAATAATGACATGAATCGCATTTGTTTATACTATTTAAAGGTGCAGTGTGTAAATTTTAGCGGCATCCAGTGGTGAGGTTGTGAATTACAACCAATAGTTTAGTCCACTGCTCACCCCTTGCTTTTGAAAAACATTGAGAAGCTATGGTAGCCGCCACCGGAAAAACATGTAATTGTCGGAGACAACAAAAAGTTTGTCCGTTAAAGAAACAAGAAATCATGTTACACATGAGGTAAAGTAATCAAGTTTTATAAATGTTGTGTTTGATGACATCGTACATTGTCATTATGTAAGGTTTCATGTATTGTTTAAAACGCAATTGTTAGTCATAGATGTTACAGTATTAGTCCAATATAATGGTTTGTTAATACAGCACAGAATTAAGTGTTCAGATGAACAAACTTACCATAAAAAAGCGAGTGGCCTGACAGACGCTATTACTTCCGCATTTGTCCACGACACTGTTGTCATGTCGTTTTTACATCAGTAAAACAAGGGGTAACGTGGATATTAACGTCATTTACAGGCAACTGCACTGCCCAGTGTCACTGTTTAGGGAAGCAATAGTAGTTGAAAACATTATAGATATTGTTAGTAATCAGCTGGACAAAATATATAAAACCGGACTAGTGGTTTTTGGATATTTTACTGCAAATATCTTACAAATTGTACCTTTAAGGGCTTCTGTAGAAACATGGCGGCACAAAATGGCGACTTCCACGTAAGGGTACCCTCTGTGTATATGATAAAAAGGTCTCGTTATAAGGTAATAAACACAAAACTCTTCATTATAAAAAGGTATTTATAAACCTCTGATAATTTAGTTTTGTATATTATTTTGCATTTCTGTCAAGAGATCCTTCTAAAAATTACACATTGCACCTTTAAGTAATTTCCATTTATAGATTTACCATTCAAAAAAACCCACATAAGTAATCACTCAAACAAGCTTATGCACCTCTGCTTGGGAAGCTTTTTCTCTATAATGCATTACTGTCAGCTTTCACACACATGCAGGGTTTTGTGCATGCCAGCACAGTTCCTCCTGATTGTGGATTTATTTGTGCACACCAATCACAAACACCGTGAAAGAAAACCATAAGCACAGAGCCCAATATTTTCCATGCACAGCTGTGGTTATTCATATCAGGATTAGTTTCTTTCATGTTGTCTTAGGCCTTTCTTTACAGATGCTCTTTTTCCGCCCCTCTCAAAGCTGCACATGTCCTGTGTTGGGCTTATGCTGATTTGAGTTGAAAGGTATTTATAAAAACAGCTCTTTTTTAGTGCAGTGATTCAGTGCATGAGATTATTGTGTTCAGACTTGTGAGTAAGAGCTAAAGACAAGCCTTGTCCCCCCGCAGGCGGACAAAAGCCTGGACTGACTCTGCTTTATGTATGTGATAACTTGTGCTGATATCAAAGTCTTTCACAAGCTGCGGTGTTGGGCTCCAGATAGTACGGAGGAGAGTATTGTATAGCGACAGCTCGAACTGTTCAGCATGCATGCAAAAGACACTACAAATAGCATGTCTCTCCACGGACGGACGCTCCTGTCCGCCACGCCATAAATCGGCTTAAATAGGAAGGCGAAAGATCAATGTTGTCGATCAGTCTCCCTAACAAGACAGGAAAAGTGAGATTTATGTCCTGTAGATGATATAAGAGTGGCCTTACTGCAGACTTGCACATTTCCATGGACTGAAACCAATTGGCTGCTGTTAACTCAAACCCGATAATTTGTGTTGACTCTGCACCTTTTATATTGCCATCATTTCGAAGCTGTTTTTCTCATGCGCTGCAGTGTGCTCTGCTGTGTAGTGTTAACTTTGACGTTGATCCAGATCCAGCGTGATGCCCCGCCTCGCTCAACACTCAACCCGGAGTTAACACTTTGACCTATAGAGTGTTGTCGCAAAGACATAAGACGCTGCGGCTTTATGGTGTCATCCATTTCCAATTAAAATGGGAAAGGAGGTTGATTCATATAGACTAGGGATTGGTCTGTCGTGGGCTGACGGGTGACTCCTCCATGCAGTCAAACGCAGAGCCGGGACAAAGACAACAAGGCTTTTGTTTTAGGCAAACTGCATAGTCAGCAGCTTGTGCTGTTTACGGACCGTGGAGGATGTCCAGTCGGATAACCATTGATCAGTGCAGTGAACAGTGTAAGTTACACTGTGACAGTATATCAAAAGGAGGATCTTAAATGTCCCCCATTCAAGACGTCTGGGGAGAATTCAGTTTGACGTGTAGTGAAATATTGGAGCAGATTTATTAGTTTCTATAGCCTTGCAGTTTAGTAGTTATTGTGTTATGATGGCTTTATTTTTGTTTTAAACATTTTTATTTGTGTACTTTTTTAGTCCTTTTTACTCGGCACAGTTATAGAGTATTTACTGTTTGTTTGGGGCTGTTTACACTTGGTATTAAGATGTGTTTTCATCGATCGGATCACAAGTGGACGAGAGAGACACATTACGTTTACACCTGGTATTTAAATCTGTCTCTTTTGTCCACTTTCGACCGCTTCTGTCCTGAATACTAGTGGAGACGGTGGGCGAGTCTCTCTGCTGTCATTCAAACCCGAGCGGGAGTAATTATGAGTTTATATGCACGCAAACTAATATTATGTCGGAGTGCACTGCTTGTTTAGCAAGTAAACATGCTGCACAGAGTTTTGTACATGTGTATGTAAGAGCTTTTTCTGAATTTTTGGCGCAATTGATGAAACAGGATCGCGCAACTTTCACACACTTTCAAAACGAAACTACGGAGATCAGCCGCTTTAGTTTTATCAATGAAAGGCTAAAAATAGCGCTATTCACCGTGTGTTCACGCCAGAAGTCAAAAAAAGATGTAAAACTTTTGTTTAAAACCTCAGATTAGATAAATGGGTGGAGAAAAGGCGGTCGCGTGTGGCTGTTCGAACACATTCAACCACATGTGCGTTCCGCAACTCCAAAGTGATCCGATCGAAAGTGGTTTCGACTCTGTCTGGATGTGGTTGAAAGTGGTGGAAAGTGGACGAGCTCAAAACGTTTTGAACACCGTTTACACATGGCATTAACGTCATCCACTTGGGATACGATCGACGAAAACGCATGTTAATGCCAAGTGTAAACAGCCTCTTAGTTGTTGAGCACTGGTTGTTTGTTTCAAAGCTAATATCTATACAGCAGAGTGACTGATGCAATGCTGATATAGTAGGGGTGGAGGCGATATATCGAGTTTTAATTATATATCGGTATATTTTCACAGCGGGACAAATGATGAGACAATACAGCCTATGTTGGTATGACCCTCCTTTTTGCAACAAAAGATCCACCAGAAATTTACACTGAGCTTAGACATACGCCAAAGATACTGGGGATAACAAAATTGAGCACTATTACTATGAATAGGTGATAACGCAGCACTCAAGATGTGGCGACAGAAGTCCCGCCTTCTACTTATAAGAACAAATCATTAATCAATAAAGACCTGTGGGAGGGGCTCTGTACAGTCATGCGAGGCACTTGCCAACCTGTGTGCATGCGCAATAGCTGAAACAACCTTTTTAGCACAATTTGAGCTTAAAGGAGCTGTACGTATTGTTTCTACTTAAACCAATCCCTTTTCAATTGCCTGTGTGTGAAGGGGTTGTAATCTAACATTAAAATTATCCACTTTGCGGGTTTTGCTATTACCTCTGAAAAAAATATTATTATTTTATGTGAAAGTACCGGGTCGGATTTGGCGCGAAATCCAGTGACGTCACCTGCATGTGCGCTCCCAAGCCCCTCGCCTCGTCTACTGACTTGCGCTCAACAGCGCAGACACTGCAACATGTCTGATAACAGACTGAAACTACCTGCTCTAAGCACAACAGACTTCAACACAAACTCCACATATTGTGAAGAAAAAAGTTATCTGCTGAAGCTCGTAAGGCCAACCGTGAATCTGATTAATTTCGGACAAAAACACGGATTAACATCAGCAGGGCATTTGAATTATGGAGAAACCTCCGCTTTGTTTTGGGTATAAAAACGGATCCGGAGTTGGCTTTCAACCTATTGGACAGGTAAGCTAACATTACTACAAAGCATGTAAAATATATTTCGATTGTGTGCTTTAGCTTTTTAGATTTTGTTTCGGTTTGCTAGCCTTCGCTTTAGCGTGTGTTTGCCCAGCCGTCGTCGATCGATGATGTAAAATTGCGGAGTTTAAAAGTCTTTAAACTCGTACAGTCGGACATTGATGGAAACTGAGATTATACAGTGTGACATGGACTTAACTATGATATTGATCGCCCAGTATGGCAAACAACATTCCTAAAGGACTATATAAAATAGCACAGTGTATACCGGGCTTTACTGTTATACTGAAATTCAGTTTTCACTAACCGTTTTTGTTATCTTACCGTAAATGTACCTATGTAACACCACATAACATAGGCTAATTGCAGTCAATTAAACGTTGCAGTGGGAGTTTACCTGAGTTTCCAGCATGTTGTGTGATGCTTTCTCCGGTGTGTAGCATCTCCGTCTGGCCGTCGCTCATGAGTTCGAGCACACGCTTGTAAACTTATTGGTTGCAATCTGAAACATCACCGCTAGAGGCTGCAGAAACTACATACAAATATTGTTGTACACAGAATTCTGTGATATTAAGGTAACCGACTAACGTTACCAATTCTTTATTTCTGTGGAGAGACTGTAGTTCGACATGTTTTGTTTTGTCCTGAGATGCAACCACAAGTCGTCGATGAAAGATGCTCGTTTACCATCTACAGGTATATGTATATCGCTGTTCTTCAAATTGTTTCAGGTATTTTC
The DNA here is from genome assembly GCF_027580225.2 of Misgurnus anguillicaudatus. Lineage (NCBI taxonomy): Eukaryota > Metazoa > Chordata > Actinopteri > Cypriniformes > Cobitidae > Misgurnus > Misgurnus anguillicaudatus. The sequence continues at coordinate 12,206,029 of NC_073347.2, forward strand.
ATGATAATAAAGAATATTTTGAATGACTTTGTTTAACGAGTGTTGCTTTTTTAAATGCACGTTATAAACGACTCCAACTCATAATGATTTTAAATTGATAACGGACTTCTTACTGACCAAAACGCCATAGTACACGCACAAGCTGCGCATGAAACACAGAATCGCAATGCAGATTCGATTTTAGACAGGTCTTTTTAATGGGACACACGATATATCGTTACAGCCCTATAACATTCAACTGACCAACAGAGAGAGGCACAAATTAAGCTAAAACAAATAAAATAAGACAACATGACAACCTTCAAAGGTGGTTTTTGCTATTCAGCATTTCTTTTATTAACAACATTAACTCTTTTTTTTTTTTTTTAGATATAATGGATTTCTTTAATAAACATAAATAATGCCAGTGCTATTGCTTTAAACAGAGTATAAATATTGCTACTTCAAAAAAAGTTGGACAACTTTTCCCCCACTAAAGTGCAGTCTGTTTCTTTTATTGTCAAAGACATTTGAGCCAGCTCAACAAAGGTTTTCTGTCGGAACATTAAAACATTTAATTGAACAACAGACATGCAACTCATTGCCTTTATGCGGTTAATAATAAACAATCGGTATCGGCCTTTCTCGGCTATTGCCGATATGCCGTTGGTTTCAAATTCATCAAAAATCGGCCAATAAATATTGGCGGCCGATACATCGGTGCATCACTACTTTAAATTCATCCTAAACTTCACGAAGCTTCTTGATAAAATGACATAAGTACGGTTTTACTACTTCTAGGCAAAGGGTGACTGCACTTCAGATGATAAAATATAACAGAGTTTTGGTTTATTTTGGATGTTTTCAGTCACCAACATCATTCTCAGTGTTACGTTTGTGTTATGCCATAGTTTGGACGAGTTAAGTATTATTCTGTAATGTGGAAAATATATAAACAAAGAACGAGCGAGTGTTATATATAAAACATTTATATATTATATATACATTTATTATTTGTAGCAAAAGCCCCACTACTGAAGTGATTTTATGAATAAAGTTTCTTGTTTCTTATAGTACTTTTTTACTCTTGCTTTTGTTGAAGCACTTAATATCTCATACTATAAAATATGAATACCGATGCAACTCAGATTCAAGACCCTCACTTCAGATCTAAAAGGTTTTTTTAGGATCCCTGCCTTTTAATGTCACACTCAAGGACAGGATTCCCTGTATCTTTTATATTGTGCATCATGTCAGCTTCCCTTTTATCCACCTGCTAGATGGATTTGTGGCTGCTCTGCATTTAGTCAATATATAGAAGCTCTTATTTCTATGTGGATCCAGATTTTTTTACCTTCCATCTACCGTACTGTTATCTCGTACTGTTATCTGACTGACCAGCTATTTTAGTTTAACCTAACGCTTCATCACTTACATGGCTCAGTAAAGATATTTTATATAACCATATGTCTCCAGATGATGATATGTGTGTGCGCACGTTTCCCTGTTGGTCCGAACAGTATTGATCCTAGCTGTATTTGTGGTGTGAGCAGTCTCTAGCAGACCCTGATGTTTTAATAGCAGCCGTGTGCTAAAACTGCAATTAATGGAGATTGATTCTTGGAAAATGATACTTTGCCAGGCACCATATGGATAGACGCTAGTCTAGGTCTCTCTAATAGGACACAAGCCTGCCAGTTTGATCCCAGCTTCACCAGTGACTCCGAAGCTGAGCTATAAAGAAGGACTTCATTACCATTTTCAAGTGTCTCAAAGCTGCTTAATTACTAAGGAACTGCAAAAGTGCTACAGTTTAAATGCTAATGGCGAGGTGATGAAAACAGACAGGGCTGTGATAGAGCTGACACATCAGGTCATGTCCGGATGATTGTATTTATGAGATGGAAGTGCATAAATTATAACTATGTTCACAATATTTAGGCTGCTTTTTTCTATGCAAACCCTAATTCTTTTAGTTACAGGATTGGGTAAACTTCACTTTATAGCTGTACGAGGGGGTCAGCTTATATTATATTATATTATTAATATATTGTGCATCTCTTATTTTCTTTAAAACCTGTCTTTTAATCTGTTCTATGTGCCTAATAAGCTAAGAAGAGACCAGGCAAATGCTATAGTGGGGTATCGAAAAGCGGTCACGTGCCCCTTAGGGAAAAGCTATATTAGAGTATAGATGAATTATGGAGATGTCATTTCAACACATTCACAACAGTTTGTCTTGTTTTTTTTTTTTGGGCCACTCCACATAATAAGAGATCATGCATACTTCCACCGCATGAGCAGGCTGTGAGACGAGTGACCCTGTCCAAAAATCTGAACACAATGCATAATTGCCGTTTTAAAGGATCGTCTGGCTCTGCTGTACTTATAAGGAAATGAAGTTGGTATTTAAAAACACTAATACGAAGGGTTTTTATGATGTGTTGGTCCATTATTTGGCACCACAAAAAAAAACTCTAGAAGTAGTCAACCTATTGACCAAACACTCTTTGGGTGTGAAATCCATTGTTTGGACAAACAGATAATTTTGCCTCAAAGTCAGTGCCAGATGTTGATATTAGGGCTGTAACCATTAATCGTCTGAAATCGATTCTGAATTGTGTTTCATGCACAGCTTGTGCGTGTACTACGGCATTTGGTCAGTAGGAAGTCCTTATCAATCTAAAATCATTATGAGTCGGAGTCGTTTATAACATGCATTTAAAAAAGCAACACTCGTTAAACAAAATCATTCAAAATATTTTTTATTATCATGAAAATACCTTAAACATTTTGAAGAACAGCGATATAAATATTCCTGTAGACATTTCCTGGAATAGCGTTTGTAATGCTACTTCTTCTGTGGCACAAAGGGAGTTTTTGCACAGGAGCGCCCCCTGGCTTTTGGATGTCTACATTAAAATTCATTCATTGAGAAAACGCGCATTAGCCTAGCTCGGGTATAGGCAAGTTCGGTCCTACAGAGCCGCAGTCCTGCAGAGTTTAGTTCCAACCCTAATCAAACACACCTGAACAAGCTAAGCAATGTCTTTAGGATTTAGACATCAGGTTAGATTATCAGTGCTTAGGCTAAAATATGCAGGACTGCGGCTCTCTAGGACCGAACTTGCCTACCCCTGGCCTAGTTAATATGACATGTGGTGCTTTCTAGTGCTGTGTTCAAAATATCGATACGACGATACATCGTCATGGACGCCTGACGATGCGCGCATCGATACAGCACCTTCCGTATCGATTCGGATGCACTTTTGAAAGTAACGTGACGAAAACGCTGTTGATCCATATGGAAATGACGCGCATGTGTCCCGTGGAGTACGTAGAGTTAAAGGTAGCGGGGTATAGTTTCACTTTGCGTGTCTGTCTCGCTGGCGCACGTGTCTGCATAGCGAGCCGCGTACTCGCGCGTGCTCTCTCTCTCTCTCGCGCATATTTAAAATCAATGAGTTCAGTATGAAAGCGCAGATATCTTAGCCTATACTACAGCAAAGGGCTTTATTAGCCACTCTCTTATAAAACAGTACTAACGCATTAGAGAAGAAACACGAAGTGTATGTCTAGTGAAGAGATACAGAGTTACTTCAAACTATAAATGTCACATTAATAATCTGAATTCTATTAAATAGTATTAACTCTGACTGCATGTTTATAGATATGTTCAAAGATATAAAATAATTAAATGAGAGACAAATATAATGCCTTGTGTAAGGCACTACCTTTGTAAAACTGCTTTAAAAAAAACATAAGTACTAACTCTGGGATTTTAAGCATTTCTATGTTACCCCAAAAGCTAATAAATGAATGGCAAAAACACAAACGTTACAACACTGCTTATTCAATGTACAATAAACAGATAATAATAATAATAATAATGTTACAAAATTCTAAACAAGAAATGTAATTCAAAATAGTCTTGTATCGTGATGCGCATCGTATCGGGACTCTTGTATCGGGATACGTATCGTATCGGGGAATTGTTGGCGATACACAGCCCTTTCGCAGTTTCTGCGACCCGAGTTTGATTTTCGGCTCATGGTCACTTGCCGATACGATACCCCTCTCTCCTCCCTGTACTTTCCTGTCCTCTCAAAAAACAAAAACTAAATAAAAAAATAACTTAAAAAATATATATTATAAGGTTACTGTTTGTGAATTGGGGCATTGTAAGGAGATTGTTATGAATAATGAATGATTATGTATTTTCTCAACAACTGATTTTTTTTTAACTAAAGACAGATACGGGTTGCAGCTTTGACAAACAGAGAGATGCTTTTCAACAAAGCTGCTTAGCACCTTATACTGGTGTAAGAATATTATTTGATTGAAATGATAACATTGGCTTGGTCAAATGTTAGAAATAGAAAGACTCCTGAAGTGGTCTGAGCGGTCGGATTTAAATTAGTCTCGAAAACGTTCCCGGGGGCATTTACACTTGGTCTTTTTACGATTGGATAGCTATCAAATCAGAGAAAACGCATGAAGTGACCAGGTGTAAAAAGACTCTAAGGCAAAACAAATGAATTAGTTTGGCAATTGTGTGCATTTGGTTTAACATGGTTATTGCTGGCTTAATAGCATTTCCTGCAGATCCCTGGGTTATGTTCAATAAAAACTGTATAATGTAGTGGGGAAATTAAATTGCAAATCTCTAAAAGATGTGGTTTAGAGAGGATGAGAAGAATTTGCCCACCAACAGGGTTTTCTGCTGTGAACTGAGGAGATGCAGGGATGGTAATGATGATGTGTTATGATGAAGGATGTGGTTTACCAACACAAAGGCTTGTGCATCTAGTAGATAAGATTCGGGGCTTCTGAGATCACAGAAAAGATCAAAGGTCTTGCTATATTTTTGTACTACCACTGAGCAAATCGCTAAGGGCCACATTACTCCAGTGGTTCCTTTCACATTTATATTAAAAGCCGCAACTAAATGCCAAGTAAATTCAGAAACATTTCTTTTGACTTTTATTTTCTTATTTTTTTTCCTGGGGTTGTTGTTATTGTAAAGAATACGTATTGGATTACCGTTTAACAGCTTTTTAAAGTGGGAATGTCCCTTTTTCTGTGTGTGACATCACCTGATACACGAGATTTCAGCGCTTTTGTCCAAGTCTTTGTCCTCACTTCACGCATTTACCCAACTGTAAACAGTGGCATGTCACGTGACCATCTCTGAGCCCTGATTGGCCTGTTCCTCTGAACCTTGACCTCAGTGCCACAGGCTTGCAATGTGGCCTCATGGGAAACTGCAGGCTGTGTGATGTGATGTGTCTTTCCCCGAGGCTCTCTGTCTGGTGTTGAGGCATCTCAACAGCAGAACCGCTGCCAAAGTCAGTTTGATTTAGAGCGCTGAAATGTGTGTAAACAGAATCGTTTATCAGGCTCGTTCTATAGCAGCTCTCTGTCGGCCCAGCATAAAGAAAAGGACAAACCCTTAACACACAAACACCAGTTAATACAGGATAGCATCTTTGTAGTGGTGTTTGCTAGGATGGGATCACTACTAGTATTGTGCACATACTTTTCAGAAACCATACCCAAGGATTTTACACAACAACCATCAATTTTCCTTTGCATTTTTGAACAATTTCATATTCACACAACAACGCTGATACAGGTTCAAAAACATAAGGTCTGATTGCACACACACAGAGTTACTGAAATGAGCCAATCGGAGCAGAGCTCAACATTATTATTCACGATGACCCTTTCAAATAAGGTATTAAAGCATAAGAATAAATGTGGCATTTCTGGTGAATGCTTGAACAAAAGCTGTTGAGTTCATCCATTATTAAGCCTCAGCCTTCAGCTTTGGTCTCATTGCAAGTCGTCCACTCGCTCATTTCTCAGGGAGACAGTCTGAGCATGTTCACCAGTGTGGATTTGTTTCTTCTTTGCTATATAGCAGGATTTAGGATTGAGCTGAATTTGTCATAGCAGCACATGTCAACCCGCGTTTGTGATGAATGCTGGGGGTTGTTGGGGGTTTTGATCTTCTTTTTGCCTGAAACAACAGTTGAGCAAAGTGTGTGCAGAGCAGAAAACAAACAAACACAAAAAGATGCCAAGGGCACAGCATGGCATTTCTGACCTACTTCATAAATGCAGGGACAGGGATCTTGCTCTTGTTTTAAAGTCTAACCAATATCTAAAATAGAATGTATGCAAATTTTATTGTCCTCATTAGGGCCCGAGCACCGAGGTTCTTCTAAGAGTTATTATAATTTTTTAAAACAATGTACTTACCTTTTACAAGGAGATGTTTTGTCAAAAGCAAATGCAATCAATCAATTTAATACATAAATGACGACAGGCTTTTAAATTATTCGAAAATATTACCTGAAAATATAATTATTCTGAATTACTCAAGGTTATTCCGCTTATGCGGTTACCACAAACATTGCTCTGGTGATTATTTTAAGACATTTGACAGGTTTTACAGCAATGATGGATCATGGAGCCTCTCAAGAGTTTCCGGAAGTTACTTTCAGCCAGAGATGGGGACTCGAGTTTGAGACTCGGACTCGAGTGCGACTTAAGTCGCACACACAGTGACTTCAGACTTGACTTGAGACTCGTCCTCAAAGACTTCAGACTCGACTCGGACTCGAGCCGCGCGACTCGTGAACAATGTTTATTTTTAGGAAACATCTGATGAGCTCGCTGTCATAGCTCCCTCCGTTACCTACAACCTGCCCACGACGTAACACTCACGTATCTGCTCCGCGTGCGCGGCCGCGAACATACATGTCGACTGTACCTGCAGGCAGCCGCTGCTGTGGCATTCATCTGAAGCTTTGGGTAGTGCTGTGACGGATCCGCGGTTCAGCTCGCATGCGATTTGCGGATTAATATGCAATTTAAATAGGGTAAGTTTATCATTAACGTGTTTCTAAGGCTTGCAATTGTTTAAATGGTTAAACAATTTAACCGCAAAAAGGCGCTCAAGTGAGCAGATTTCTGTACGCACATGCGGTTAAGTGTATCCGGTCCAGCTCCAGTCAGGTCCAGAGTTGCGCTACTTTGTGTCATACTGTAGTGTAGTCCATTACCATACATTTGCTGAATAGAGCAATGAAAAACAATGTAACGTTTTTATGTGAAGCGACTGCTGCATCTTCTTCCTGAAGCGCTCCACCTGTGTTTGAGCATGCGTTTAGTGCCCTCAGTAGTTCACATACAGAGAGAAGTGTTTCAAAAGTTAAGCCAACATAAAATCTTTCTTTTCTTGACAAGGCACATACACGCAAAATGATCTCACAGTATTCTTTTTCTAATAAAACATTTTTGTTTATGTCTTAAGAAACCAGTCAGAAACCAGTCTGGGCTTATTTGTTCTTAATAAAGAGACAGTAACCTCAATTAACCTACTTAAGTCTGTGTCATTTATGTTAATCAAACAACCCAAGACAAACAGAAAATCACTTCTATTGCTCAAAAATAATAATAATAATATTTAATTTGTACAATAAAGACAGTGTTATTATCCATTTAATTTAATTTCTGTACTTAATGCTAATTTTAGACCTTACTTAATGTCCAACTTTGTTTTTTTTTATAAATGTTTATTTCTTTATTTGTTATTAGAGTTTTATTTGTTACAACGAGACTTGAGACTTGACTTGGACTCGAGCCCAGAAACTTCAGACTTGACTCGGACTCGAGCTCAGAGACTTGTGAACATCTCTGCTTTCAGCCTTATAGAGCTGCAGCAGAAAAGACTGAAAGTGATGAACTTGATGAAAGTTTTTAGACTTGAGAGGTTTAAAAAAATAAGATTGTATATTAGCACTACATTTGAATCAAATCACTTTGTTTTTCAATGCGTTTGTAGTGGATTATTTCTCATTAAATTATTATATTTAGGGGATGTTAGTAGAAAACGTGTCAGGCTAGGACAGGCTTAGGATAACATTAGCAAAACATAACAAAACACAAACAGTCGTATAATGATCAATTTTGTTTTCTGAATGCAGATTAATCCATTTTTGTTGTAATTAGAGAGGCTATTAAATGTTATGTCTGTACATAGTGCATATTTATGCATAAAACGTATGGGTGGAGTGTTTTTTGCACTGTGATTCTGCTGGTTAATTAAATTAAATGCAATAAGTTAATTTATTAATAACTTGAATTAATAAAATGCATATATTAATGCGTTTAGGCATTAATAATAATTGAAAGTAATGGCATCTCCCATCAGATGTTTATATTAACAACAAAAGAAAACAACACTGAGCCAGGGGTATTATTATAATAATTTCTAATAAATAAAAATTATTATGAAGGGCCTTATTAGTCTTTTTTTAAATCTTGTTCTTTGTATATTTTTAAATTAAACAGGCACAAGGTATATACACAGCACACAGTCAATTGTAAATTACATGCACAGTGTGATGCATTTTAAAGCTTTAAAGTGGTTGGAAGGCTGCGTAAAAGATGTTAACAGACACATGCCAGCAGCTGACCATACTAACCTTCCCATATTACTGGATTTTATTTGTCAAAAAAACATTGTTGATAAAACTACATAAAAAAAAAACTACTTAAACATATTAGTGTGGCATATAAATATTATAAATCAATGCATTTCTTGACTATAAATTAAGAAAAATCACAGCGCTGTGCTTCAAACTAAATGTATTTTATGGCTCACTTTGTGCTTAATAAAGTCTCCATGAATCACGTGACGTCCGATCTTTTTGGACTTCCAGTGGCGCAACTCTGTTTTTCTATGGCTCTGTTTTATGTAAGCAATAAGGTACGAGAGGCTTCGCGTCGTGCCTAACAACGCCCTTCAGCCGTTACTTATTCACGATACAGCATTTGCCTCGAGTACCTTATTGCTTTTATAAAACGGTTACCACACAATATTAAAGTAAAAAAAATATTAGTGAAACTTTCATGAAGTTAAATCAATAAAATCATTCCTTCCGCTAGAAAAAATAGTCCCTGACTGCGAACAACAACATGAAAGCTCAAATAAAAACAACAAAGTGTTCTCAGACTTTGTCTCATTATATGTTTATGTGTTGCTAAGGGTGTTGCTAAGGGCGCAGTGATATTAAATAGAACCGTTGGGTGAAGCGGTCATAGCAGTGTTTTATCATGAATAAAGCACACCTATTGACCAATCAGAATCAAGGATTGGAACTAACCGTTTTATAAAGAAAATTATAAAACGGTTAGTTCCAATCCTTGATTCTGATTGGTCAATAGGTGTGCTTTATTCACGATAAAACACTGCTATGACCGCTTTACCCAACGGTTCTATTTAATATCACTGCGCCCTTAGCAACACCCTTAGCAACACATAAACATATAATGAGACAAAGTCTGAGAACAGTTTGTTGTTTTTATTTGAGCTTTCATGTTGTTGTTCGCAGTCAGGGACTATTTTTTCTAGCGGAAGGAATGCTTTTATTGATTTAACTTCATGAAAGTTGCACTAATTTTTTTTTACTTTAACATTGTGTGGTAACCGTTTTATAAAAGCAATAAGGTACTCGAGGCAAGTGCTGTATCGCGAATAAGCAAAGGCCGAAGGGGTTGCAGGCACTCCGCTTCGCGTCGTGCCTAACAACGCCCCTCAGCCGTTACTTATTCACGATACAGCACAGCCTCTCGCACCTTACCGCTTACATAATCAACACCTGTGGAACATTTCTCCTCCAATCAGAATAAAGCATTCAACAGGCCCGTGGTATAATGCAATATAATATTAAAAGGAGTGTACAATGTGGTGTACGATCTCATGTTAAGAGTTCATGGAGATACATTGTTTTGTAAAATAGTGTTATGCATGACTGTTAGATAACAATCATTATTTGCGGTACTGTTTGTTGCAAGTTCACATTTAAATGGACCCAAATCTTTAAACAGACAAGCAGAATGTGTTAATTTTCTCAGGTTGTTCTTCCACCAGTTGTATTTGAAGCATACTGATTTGATTTGTATCGATTCAACACATCGTTGAAGGCAGTTTATGTCATGCATTGCAGTATGCTTGCTTCATGCTGATTTTGTTGATGTCTGTTGAGCGCTTGATGCATTAATGAAGTACATGATGTCTCGTGATCAAGGATGTGTTTTAAAACCCTCACTTTTACCAGATGTTTAATTGTTTACTTTCTGTTGTCACACAGGGCAAGATAAGATCAATGTCTGCTTTTATTAAACCAGATCTATTTCTTCTATCTGCCCCACCAAATAAAAAGCATTGCTACTGTAGTGCCTGCTCTAAAATCGTCCCTACCCTAAAGTTATTTTAGGCAAAAGAAAGCACTGAAGTAGACTGCTGAAGCAGAATTGTGTCGGCAGAAGTGATAAGAGTGTGAAGAAAGATTCGAGTGGCTGTGATCTTCTCCAGGCTGTGTGTGTGTGTGTATGTGTGTTGCTGTAGGCTTGTGATAATGAACCATGTCTTTGTCACTATACACTCTGTTCTTTTAAGACCAGCCCTGAAGTATAAGTGCTGTGAAAGCTTTAATTATACATTCACTGTTTATTCACACAGACTTGCATACTGTTTTCTCATAACTGATACTTTGATAAGCCCCACCCTCAAAGCACTGCTTTAATAACTTGCATCCACCATATTATTAGACAAGATTGATTTTCTGTTTCAATAACTTGGGTCTTGTTGGCATCTTATTATATACTTATTGTACACTGTAAAATAAAATGCAACATGACGTGAAAACAACTTGGCTTTTTAAGTCAATTTAACATACTATTTTACATTTTGCCCTGTGAATAGTTGACATAACTCAAAAACTAGTTGAGTTAGAGTTAGAGTTAGAGTAGCATAACAATATATGTTGACTTGACAAACATCAAATTTGATCAACATTGATTTGCATTTTTTTACTGATTCATTTACATATTGATACAGGCTATAGTGACGGTCCACAGTACCATAGATTGAGTATGTTGGTTAGGCACATATCTGTTCACTTACACTAATGTTATCAGTTGTAATTGCTATATAATGAGGAATTTCTCTTTTCAGTTGACTGTGATTAGTGTTTGCCTTAATTCTGTTGCAGTTTGTAATCATGTTACCGTGTAATTTAACTTTTTTACCGAAAGTAGCAGATGAAAAATGGTTTAATTTAACATTTCATTCCAGCTCACATAAGTACATTTGTTTTATTACTTTGAGCACACAGAATGGCGATACAGATATTGAGTAGTAAAAAAAGACAGATAACAATGTATCTGCCGATTTTCTTTGTGTATATTATAGTACATTATGCAACAGTTCTTTCTGGTTCTCGAATCTGATTGGCTAAGAGGCGTGCAATATTCTACTGATAACGGCACAGTAACCGCTTCACCTTTCGTATCATTCCGCCACCTAGTGAATTGAGGTCCTCTTAACAGGCTCATCTCTGAATGGAGAAACTGCACACACACACGGACACACACAAACGCGCTGTTTTTAATCACTCTCCGTGTGTCTCATTAGCTCGTAAGTCAGTGTGTGTATCCCAAGTTATTATTCCGTCAAAGATCAGCGCTCTTGGATGTTACGTTAAACTTAATGGAAGTTATGTCTTGTCACATCGTGTAGACGATTAACACTTGGAAAGAGGAATGTAAACTATTTTTTTTCTGGAGCAATATCTCTTCTCAGAACGCGAAAACACAGTGGAACTGCAGGTAAGCACCGCAGCTTTTAAATGTGGACATTGATCATTTACTTTATCGTGACTTGACTATTAAAACATGTTATGAGATATCGCCACTGATATATTTATAAGCAGCATGCTTCTTGACAATCTCTCTGACAATTATAAAAAAACGTTTTATATAGTACTGACAAGAACAAAGTTTAATAATAATCGAGTGCTCGTATCGCGTTAAGATGAAATGGGAAAGCAATAGTAACGTTATACATGTAGTTTTATTAACTTTTACCTCGCGCCAAAACAATAACAACACAAAAGACACTAAATATGAATAAGAAAACAAGTAATAGTTTTATCATGACACCAAATACTGCTGATTTGATCTCATTTTGACGATCATAAACAAACAAGGCCAACATGAGAGCCAGGGAATCCCTGTCAGAGATGTAGCCCAGAGAGGGCGGTGGTCAGCGGGGCGAGTGAACACTGACGTCCGCTCATGCTTTAGTTCTCATACGTACCGAATCTCACTAAGCAAACGTTCAAACAGGCGCTATCTTTACTAATCGACTGCAGACATATATATATATAATACATATACATTCTCGACTGAACTAATCTTAAAACTACACTTTGTGACCAAGAAACGGTAATATAAAGAAACGGCTTTTCCCTCCATTGAGTTGTTATGAGATTCAAAGCAGCCGAAAGTTTTACCTGTCATTCTGGCCGCCCTCAATTCCGTGACGGAAGAAGTAGTTCTCAAACAAAGAGGCTTTTAATATAACTCCGTTGTTGTTTTCTAGTTTTCGTTTTTCTCTGGCCTAATCACAGCCTTGATGATATAGAGCTATATCACACTCCTTCTCGAGCGATATTGCTTAAGTACACTATACTACAGTACTGTACATATAATACACTATATACATTTACAGAATATCCTTCTTTATATAAATATATATTATATAATTTTTGCAATGATCACTCACAAATGTGATGATCAAACACTTAAAATGACTTGACTTAGATAATGTAATGTTTTTAACAATTTAACAATAAACTTTATTTTCCAATATTAGTGCACAAAACAGTAAACTTGACTTATTATAAATAATTTAAAAACACAAACAGAACAAAATACATATTACTTTATTGGCAGTTTTGACGAGAATAACGTTATATTGGACTTATTCTGAAAAGGGAAACTTATGAAGTCATTGTTCATTAGCTTTACAGTAAGTTATTTACCTCTCAAATTAATTAGCAATGTACCATTAAAAAGACAATGCTTGACTGACAACATATTGATGTAGGCTAATGTTTAATGTTTTATAACACAAACCCACAGTGTTCGGCACAGACTTAAGACTTTTATAAAACAAAAGCGTCTGCTCTTCGCCTTTTATTTAGCGAGGGTGTAAAGTTGCGTGAGCTTATTTAACCAATTGCTCTGAAATGAGCATGTTCAGTTACAACACAACAAGCAGCTGTAATCTCACATACTGCAATATGTGCGCAACTGCATTTTAGTTTAAACACGTCAGTTCCCTGCCTTGCGTTATTTCTCCCGCTTGCGTACCAAAACAGTAGAGCTCGCTCTGCTGGACAAACAAGTACTTACATCATTCAAAAGTATTTCTTTGTTCTGTGAAAAACGTTCATATCGGCTGCATAATATGCTGATACAGATATATCTGCGACATGCTCATATCGGCCGATAAAATTGGCAAACCAATAAATCCGGTCGGCTCTACCTATAAATATATAGATAATAATTGCCATTTTAAAGTTGTCCAAATGAAATCCTTAGCAACAGATATTATTAATGATAAATACATTTTTGATATATTTGTGGAAGGAAATTTACAAAATATCTTGATCTTTACTTAATATCCAAAATATTTTTGGCATTAAAAATCGATAACTTTGACCCATACAATGTATTGTGGGTATTGCTACAAATATACCCGTGCTACTTATGACTGGTTTTCTCATAAGGTTTGGTCCAGGGTCACATATCACAGATTTTTTTAACTAGGGGAGGGGCAGACCAATCACAGCACTTCTATGCAGATTTGAAATTTTGTCACATTTTCGAGGAGGTGCGAATCATAGGACATTCGTGTCTAACCGTAAATTGGGCTTACGGCTAACTCTACGCTTGTCCAAAGGTTTGAAGAACAGCAATATAAATATATGATTTGAGTTTTTTTTTTTTTTCTTTTAATTTGATCTTTATTTTAAGCCTCAACTTTTGCTGCGGTTTGTATAAATGACCTGGTGCTGCTGTAGCTAAAGATTAATTATTCTCCATTTTCTAAAGTGCTTCGTCTCTGCCAGTATTGAGTGTTTGGTTAATTAAAGGCCTCAGTGTGTTGAGTTATGATTTGTGTTTCCTCTCCTCCACAGGGTCCACTTACAGCGTCCTGTCCACGATGCCATCAGACTCTGAGAGCAGCAGTTCACTCAGCAGTGTGGGTATGTTAAAGTTTTTCTTCCGCTTTTGACACCTCGCACACATTTTCACCGGGCCGTAACAGCGATGATGTGTTGCGCATGGGTGTGTATGATGCGTTTGTCACTTTAACTGCCACAAGTCATACTGAAGGCTCGTATGAATGGTGATAGGGGCTGTTAGGAGGGCATGGCTGTTGTGTTTATGAAGCCCTGTTGAGCTGGTCCTGTGCCAGTAGAGAATGTGCTCGGAGGCTTACTGCCATCCAAATGACTTGGCAGTTTCACATAGAGGTTTCTAAAGGGACCAGAAAGTTGCGACAGAGGTACCCACAATGCCCTTTGCCTGATTAGGTTGGTAAGCGAAGCAGTGTTTTCGTGTTGGGGTGAAATGAAAGAAGAGTGTATCACTAAATGTTTTTGCTACATCTGCTAAAAATATAATACATAATACGAAAAAAAAAAAATTTTTTAGTTGTTTAATTTAATGTAGTTGTAGACCAATAAATGAAGTTGGTGATATTTTAATTATTTTTTATTATTGGCTTTTAAATCTTTTCAATTGCCACTGTGTTCGAATTATGTCAAAGATTATGTCCCCTAGCGCAGTGGTTTTCAAACTGGGGGCCGGGAGATGGTGCCAGGGGGCCCCAGTTTTATGACATTTTATGAAATACATTAATTTATCATAAAAAAAATAAGGCTACTAACCAAAAGCACTACTTTTTTGTATAATTTAATGTTTTTTTATTTAAATTTTGAGTTTTAGAACAGTTTTTGTCACAAATTTTCTTTGGGGGGCCGCATAGGAATGTACCTTACACAAGGGGGGCCGCACGCTGAAAAAGTTTAGGAACCACTGCCCTAGCTAACATCCGTCATAGGGTCACCATGATTTCACAAAGTAAGATGTGATCCTGTATCAGCATGTTTTGGTCTTGAATCAACGTTTTCAAAGTTTGTACCCTTATCCATTTTTTTACTCCTCAAATTAGTGTAAAATTATAGTTTTAGAAGATTTTTTTTAAAGCCCTTAACCCAATCCTAAATCTAACAATCTGTCAATTCCTCCAGAAAGCAACATAAGGCACAGTTTAAAGAAACACTATGTAGTTTTTTTACCTTTAAATAATGTCTCTAAAATTATTTCAGTGATAGAACAACTTTTAACTGGACAAATTGTACTGTTGCTGCAACCTGAGCAGCCTCCTAGCTGCTACAAGCACACTCTGAAAGTGGCTGTGGAGGGTAGAGCACACAGCCCCGCCCCTCCCCCTGCCTGCAGAAGAGTGTCTGATACCAGGCACTGCTACGTTTTCAACCACATGGGGGAGCTGTAAGTCATTTTTACATGGAAACTACATAGTGTTGCTTCAAAGTTTACATTTAATTCATACATAAAGTGGGACAAATAATGGACAGTTACGCTTTTTAAATTCATGTAGTATTTTAATTTTAATAAAAACCAGGAGACCCCCCTAATTTTTGTGCTCTATAGGGGGACCCTCAATGCTTATAGGAGGTTCGGGACCTCCCCAGCCCCTCTCAAATGGAAATATGATTGGCCAAATAAAACTTTCTATTCCTTAAATTCGCTGTTTGTAATGAAAAAAATGCTTGAATAAAAGCCACAGTGTGCACCAAAGTGCTATTCAAACAGTAATATGATTGTGAGGTGTCAGATCCACAGTATGCCTGTCTTGTAAATATTTTTAAGTACTTAAAAATGGTATGTTTATAAATATTATCCATAACAAATTTTTATTTAGTTTCAACCAATTTTCTGTGTGTCTCTCATTTACTATAATTACATTTGTGTTATATTGGCAACATTGGTTACTCAATATCGGCATCTGCCTAAAAATAAAAACCTGTATCGGTCGACCACTAGTTTTATAAAGCGTTTTTATTATTAAAAACAATGCACCTAACCTGAATAATGTAGAATGCATTAAAGGTGCAATGTGTCATTTTTAGAAGGATCTCTTGACAGAAATGCAAAATAATATACAAAACTATATTATCAGGGGTGTATAAAGACCTTTTTATAATGAACCGTTATGTGTTTATTACCTTAGAATGAGACGTTTTATCTACATACCCTTACGTGGAAGTTGCCATTTTGTGCGGCCATGTTTATACAGAAGCCCTTGAGGGCCAAACTTTTTTTACTAAGTTGTCTCCATCAATTACATGTTTTTTCATTTTTAAATCTTCTGTAAAAAAATCATATATTTGTAAATAAATCTGTAGTTGAAGTAAATTGACTTAGAAATTTACTAAAAAGATGAAGTTTGTTTATCTCTTTGTGATTAAAATCTCTGTAATGATTTTTTAAAATAATATTTAGTCATTCAAATATTTCTAAAACGTTCATGTCAAACATCAGGATTATGATGCTTTATTGAGAGTGCTCACATGTAACAGCCTCTAATAAATCCCTAGAAAGACTATAAAATAGCATCTATACAAATACTATGTTCCCTGCCGCGCTTTTTATCTTATGGAGATTATCCCCGTTTGCTATGGCATAAAGCTGAAATCATTCTCTGAATATTTGCAGCAGATTGTTTAAAACCCAAAAGATTAGGGAGCAATTTTGGTTGAAGCTCATCTCAACAGATCATCATTTACATAAAGTGCTCAGTCTGTCTGCCATTTGTGACCTTGAGCATTTTTACATTTGTTACAGTTATTTATGCAGCTTTGTTTTGCTCTGGCAGTTGTTTTGGTACAGTCAAGCTTAAAAGGTCAAATTTCATTTTTAGGTCATTTTGTTGCTTTAGGGTGGATTATTTATTACAGTTCTTAATTTCCTGGTTCTATAAAAGCATAGTTGTATATGCTTGGTTATATAATAGTATTATTTTATATTACATTTTCTGGAAATTTCCACTTTTACATAATTATGTTGTAATTGTAAGTGTGGACGTTGCATTGAGATGGCCGTGTTGGTAGTGTTTAGAGTAAGATTTGTGATGCTGCAGTCCTGCATTAGTGCAGCGTGAGCTGCTCTTTGCTCCGGTGACGTGCTCACTGTTGCAGGTACCAAAGCCTCATCACCTCCACCTGTGCTCGGTGACACCCGGCCGGCCAGCGAGAACCTGGACACCGTCCTATTCCAGCTGAGGCAAGTCACAAGGGAACGGGATGATCTACGTAAGCGATTGGCTCTTGCATCACCTGGCACCACTTTCGATGACTGCAGGTACCAGCCCTGGTTATATTGAGTCTATAAAAATGACATAGAATTATTAAAAAATAATACAATTATATACACAAATAACTAGAAAAATCACAGTTAAGTAAGAAATTCATTGGTCAATGGATATTAAGTATATGTATTTAAACTAGGGCTGTCAATAGATTAAAAAAATTAATCTAGATTAATCGCATGATTTCATGAGTTAACTGCGATTAATCGCAAATTAATCGCACATTTTTATCCATTCTAAATTTACCCTAATTTAACACTTTTCAAGTTTTTAATATTCTAATCATATATACATATATAGATGCTTTATGGAAATGTATGTTAACAACAGCCTGTTTACATTTTAACAGATTCACCAGCCATTGTTTTGTATATGAATTTTCCTTTCAGAAGATTTTTCTTTCTCCATTTTTGTTTGCTGCTGCATCATTTGTGACCTGTGCTGGCAAGTTGAGTCGGAATTAGCAAATTTTAAAAAAAAGTTGTTCATATTTTGACATTCTCTATTAAAACACAATGCATGATTTGTTGAAATATAACAAAATATGACAGAACTACACTTGTTTGAAGTTGAAAGAGTCAAATTACCACAAACATTTCCACATCCATACATTATATTACCACATCAATACCTTAAAATCACTGGTTAAACTAATAGATTTAGCACACACAAAGCAAAAACATCATCAATGTATGTTCAACTTTTTTTCCTTTTGTTTGATTGACATTGAGACAGACTGCTTAAAATCTAAGTGATCTAATATAATGTTATACATCAGATAGTTTTACCCAACAGTTAACCAAACATTTACTTAAAACATAACAGATTATAGAGCCTACCTGCGTGAATTCTTATCAAAACAGATATTTGTAAAACTGTAATTTTGTGTAGATGTCTATATATCCGGGTCGCGCACTCGCGCGTCTGTGTGCACGCGCTTCAGATATCAGTCAGTCAGCGTGAGGGGATCGCTTTTGAGTCTTGTCGCTCTTAATAACTCTTTAACATTAATCAGGTACCGAACTTTATCTCTCTTAATGACTCTTTTAACATCAAGCAAGTCCTGCAGTCTATTTTCTAAGTCGTGCATAAAAGCGAAACCAAAATGAATTGAGACGCATTTTTGTATTAGATTAAGCATTAGGAGGACGGTAACGTTACACCTCTCAGACGTATAAATAACGATCATATCAGATGTCCAACGAGCATTTAGAGCATTGGATTTGGTAGACGATTTGCTTAATGTTCTTATTTCTATGAAAACCTTTTACTCATTTAGAGAGAGTCACATTTGTCTGCGTCTCTGTTCATTCAACTATGGGCTGGACCAAGGGTCAAACAGAAATTGCGCGTTGCGTTAATCTCCGTTAATAAAATTAGTGGCGTTAAAATGAATTTGCGTTAACGCGTTATTAACGCGTTAATTTTGACAGCCCTAATTTAAACATGAAAGATTGGTACCTGACATACAAATGGATGCCTGTTAGAGAAGTTATGATGTCTAAAGGTCCTTGTCCAGTATTAATAAATTATTGAATTTTTTTTATTTTAATAAAGCAAATTGTTCTTTTTAGGCTTGCACAAAAAAGGAAATATCCTTAACATTAGGGTCAATTTTCAATTCATGTTTACCTTGAAACATACTTCTGTAGGACTTTTCATGCATGCACTTGATTCTAGATCCCAAACAAATTCCAGTAGTTTCATCACTGTTTGTAACTGCAAAGTTTTAGACACAAAAGCATCTCTGTTATCCGAGTTAACATTGAGCTGCCCTTGCAGACAGAGAGACACAGTGGTGATGTATTGCTCTTGTCTCCAAAAGGCCAAATTCCAAACCTGGTCATGACTACGAGCGTCTGAAATCGCAGTGCATGAAGGCCATGGCAGACCTGCAGTCCTTGCAGAACCAGCACACCAAGACTCTGAAGAGGTGCGAGGAGGCCGTGAAGGAGGCTGACTATTACCAGTGAGTACAGAGAGCACAGGCCTAACCCGACATATTCATCTATCGTATGCCCCTTTTTTGGAACGGGTACATGATCAGAAACACTTCAAGGCGTTTTTAACCCTGATAAGCTGGTTGTGTGACATCTGCACTAGCCACTAAAACCTGCTGGTCTCTAAGTTGCAAGGAACTGCTGACATCAGAAGACAGCACCAAGTATAGTTTTCCAAAAAAAAAAAAAAACAGTTTGTCCCAATGCAAATTATAAAGTACACCTAGTTACCATAGACTGTAAAGAAAGATGGACGACGTTTGATACGGCGCTGACATCTTGGGCCTTGAGTCTGCGCTGTAGCGTTTTTGGGACCAGTCCTGCGCAGTAGTAAGCAGGAACTAAAGTCGCGAAAGCAAGGTCCCGCCCTCGCTCTCGCAGAATTCACATATCACAGCTGTCAATCATGACGAGACACCACCGTTTATATAGCATTAAATAACTAACTAAAATTAAACTTATTTTAAAAACAAACACTTACATCAGCGTGATAAAAACTACAGTAAATGACAAAACCAGCTTCGGAAAAACGATAATTGAAGTGTAATTAAATTGTTTAGTTGGTCTCAAGTCCCATTGAATAACATGGGGAGGAGGGGTTTATGACCTATACTGGGACCAGTCACTGGGGGGCGATCGAGACGTTATGGCTTCACTTTTGAGGGCTTGTGCGGCACGCTTGCTAGTTAACCAAAATCCTGTCTCTATGGTGGCCTGCCTTCTGTCACGCGACCTTATTTTCCCCATCCGTCTAAATTTAATTAATATAGTTTGCAAATATTTCATGTGTGAATTGATTGCTGTGAATTTCATTTATTATAATTTCTGACGCTTGGATTGACAGCCGGTTGTGATTTCATAAAACGCTCATCCCCTGGCAGAGCACCAAGCGACAATCAGCTCTCTGGAAAACCAGCACCAGCGTTCATTGGGAAAGTGCTGGGTTGATGCAAAGAGCCATCTGCTGTGGTTGTAGCACAGCTTTTAATTAGCGCCTGAATCATATGAAGACTTATTATGGCTTTATTAAATGTCTGAGAAACAGTCAAACACTTTTCTCTGCATGTAAAATAATATTTTAATATTTATGTGCCTGACTCAGTTTGGAGCAGTTCTTGTGGTTTAGCATAAACTCCAATAAACTGTAAACCTGAGCAGTTGAATCGTATTTCATTTTCTCTCTGTTGTATCTGATTATTTTGAATTGTGTTGATAAATATAGCCACTTTATCAAAACCAACTGGCTATATTTAAGAAGGTTTACACGAGGAAATTAGTTTTGTCTTCACGTTATCCACATGTAGACATCATATAGTGCCTCTGTACACAGATGTGTGACGGCTGTAATCAGATTATGATGTAAGGGCACATGGCCTCCATGAGCGTTCACACACAGATAGAAGATTGACTTGATAAGGGATTAATCCAGTATTCTGTATTCCCTCAACAATTTGTGATTACAACACGCATGCATAAAACCGATCTCGGTCGTACCGAAGTCTTTTTCCAAGGCAGCCTGGAAGGTGGGACTAGAGCAGCTAGAATCTCCCGCATTCATATCAATGCTAGTGACGCATCTTGGTAATATAAAATATCTTTGGTCGTACTTTTTTGCTTGAGTGGACACGCAATTTTTTCATAGGCAGCATTTTAGGTCAACCTCAGAAGAGAGGGATTTGGAGTGCTCTACATAGGCAACATTTTAAAGGGGATATTTCACAAGACTTTTTAAAGATGTCAAATAAATGTTCTGTGTCCCCAGAGTGCGTTTGTGAAGTTCAAGCAAATTGCCACTTTGTAGGTGTGAGCAAAAATATGCCATTTTTGGGTGTGTTGTTTAAAATGCAAATGATCTCTGCACTGAATGGCAGTGCCGGTGTTGAATAGTGCAGATTAAGGGGCATTATTATCCCCTTCTGACATCATAAGGGGAGCCAAATTTCAATTACATTTTTTCACATGCTTGCAGAAACTGGTTTACCAAAACTAAGTTACTGGTTTGATCTTTTTCACATTTTCTAGGTTGATAGAAGCACTGGGGACCCAATTATAGCAGTTAAACATGGAAAAAGTCCGATTTTCATGATATGTTCCCTTTAACTCAACCTCATGAGTGAGCGATTTGGAGTGCTTAAACATAGGCAGCGCTCCAACTGAACCTCATTATTAAGCATTATGGAGTGCTCTACATAGGCAGCATTTTATCTCAACCTCTTAAGTGAGCTATTAGGAGCGTTTTTCATAGGCAGCGTTCATAGGCAACATAGGCAACCTCAGAAGTGAGCGATTTGGAGTGCTGTACGTAGGCAGCATTTTAACTCAACCTTAAAAGTGACTGATTTGTAGTGCTCTACATAGGCAGCATTTTAACTCGACCTTAGAAGTGAGCGATTTGGAGCACTTCATTGGCAACATTTTAACTTGACCTTAGAAATAAACAATTTGGAGTGCCCTACGTAGACAGCATTTTAACTCAACCTCAAAAGTGAGCGATTAGGAGCTCTCTACATACGCAGCGTTCCAACTGGACCTCAGCAGTGATCATTTTGGAGCGCTCTACAGAGACCACATTCTACCTGAAATTCATAAGTGAGCGATTTTGAGTGCACTACATCGGCAGCGTTCTAACTCAAATCAAAATTTAATTTTTTGGAGTGCTCTATGTAGGCAACATTTTAACTCAGCATCAAAAGTGACTGATTTGTAGTGCTCTATGTAGGCAGCATTTTAACTCAACCTCAGAAGTAAGCGATTTGGAGTGCTCTACTTAGGCAGCATTTTAACTCAACCTCAAAAGTGAGCGATTAGAAGCGCTATACATACGCAGCATTCCAATTGGACCTCATTATTGAGCATTTTGGAGTGCTCTACAGAGACCACATTCTACCTGAAATTCGTAAGTGAGCGATTTTGAGTGCACTACATAGGCAGCCTTCTAACTCGAACATAGAAGTGAGGGATTTGGAGCGCTTCATTGGCAGCATTTTAACTCGACCTCAAAAGTGAGCGATTTGGAGTGCCCTACGTAGGCAGCATTTTAACTCGACCTCAAAAGTGAGCGATTTGGAGTGCCCTACGTAGGCAGCATTTTAACTCAACCTCTTAAGTGAGCGATTTGGAGTGCTCTACTTAGTCATTTTTGAGGTTGAGTTAAAATGCTGTCTGATTTGTAGTGCTCTATGTAGGCAGCATTTTAACTCAACTTCAGAAGTGAGTGATTTTGAGTACACTACATAGACAGCATTTTAACTCGACCTCAGAAGTGAGCAATTTGGAGTGCCCTACGTAGGCAGCATTTTAACTCAACCTCAAAAATGACTGATTTGTAGTGCTCTATGTAGGCAGCATTTTAACTCAACCTCAGAAGTGAGTGATTTTGAGTGCACTACATAGACAGCATTTTAACTCGACCTCAGAAGTGAGCAATTTGGAGTGCCCTACGTAGGCAGCATTTTAACTCAACCTCAAAAATGACTGATTTGTAGTGCTCTATGTAGGCAGCATTTTAACTCAACCTCAGAAGTGAGTGATTTTGAGTGCACTACATAGACAGCATTTTAACTCGACCTCAGAAGTGAGCAATTTGGAGTGCCCTACGTAGGCAGCATTTTAACTCAACCTCAAAAATGACTGATTTGTAGTGCTCTATGTAGGCAGCATTTTAACTCAACCTCAGAAGTGAGCGATTTGGAGTGCTGTACGTAGGCAGCATTTTAGCTCAACCTCAGAAGTGAGCAATTTGGAGTGCCCTATGTAGACAGCATTTTAACTCAACCTCAGAAGTAAGCCATTTGGAGCACTCTACATAGGCAGAATTTTTATTCGACCTAATGAGTGAGCATTTTCAAGCGCTTTACATAGGCAGCATTTTAACTAAACTTCTTAAGTGAGCGATTAGGAGTGCTCTACATAGGCAGCGTTCCAACTGGACCTCATTAGTGAGCATTTTGGAGTGCTCTACAGAGACCACATTCTACCTGAAATTCATAAGTGAGTGATTTTGAGTGCACTACATAGACAGCATTTTAACTCGACCTCAGAAGTGAGCAATTTGGAGTGCCCTACGTAGGCAGCATTTTAACTCAACCTCAAAAATGACTGATTTGTAGTGCTCTATGTAGGCAGCATTTTAACTCAACCTCAGAAGTGAGCGATTTGTAGTGCTCTACATAGGCAGCATTTTAACTCAACCTCAGAAGTGAGCGATTAGGAGCGCTTTACATAGGCAGCGTTCCAACTGGACCTCATTAGTGAGCATTTTGAAGCGCTCAACAGAGACCACATTCTACCTGAAATTCATAAGTAAGTGATTTGGAGCGCTCTATGTATGCAGCATTGTACACTAACTCGACCTCAAAAGTGAGTGATTTCAAGTCGTCTATTAAGGCATCATTCTAATATTGAGTATAGTGGAGTTTGGTCAAGATGAAATATTTTAAAAGGCAACAATCATGCTACCTTTCAGAATATTGTTTGTGCTGGGAGTTTGCCTATGATGCCTTAAAATTGTGACTGTGTGCAGTTTGCGAGGTTTTGAAACATAGCCAGCATGAACTATCCAATATGGAGCTAACGTCCCATGTCGACACACTGCAGGCAGGACTCTCTTTATTTTGATTGTGTTATACTGCCCTATAAGACTTTTTTAGCTGTAGGGCCCATAAAAGTGAAACATTACCTAGATCGTACATGTAAGGCATGACGCCGATTCTCACGGATGTGTTGCCTAATATGTAAAAAAGCTCATTTGTTTGTGTTTGTTTTGGGCGGGTGTGTTCCAGCATGCAGCACAGCCGTCTCCTGAGCGATCAGTCTCAGCTCAAGGACGAGATGGAGGCTATAAAGAGGGAGAACGGCAAGCTGGTTCGGGAACACAACCATCTTAAACAGAGCTGCGAGGAGCTCAGGAGACTTCACTCTGAAGATCAGCGTGAGGTGGCCGACATGAGGCTACAGCAGCAGCAGGTACTCGCCCCACATGCACACTGAGGCCTGTTCAATGCCTTATTAAATAGTTAACAGGATTTGCCATTTTGAAAATTATTTTAAAAAATCATTTTATTTAAAGGGGTCATATTATGAGATTTTTTTAAGGTGTAACATAATCTTTAGTGTCCCCAGAGTGCTAATGTGAAGTTTTAGCTCAAAATACCCCACAGATAATTTATAAACGCATGTTAAAATTGACACTTTGTAGGCCTGAGCAAAAGTTTGTGGGTGCGTCTTTTAAAATGCAAATGAGCGGATGAAATGCAAATACTGATTGCAATGATGGTGGTTTGTTGCAATTGAAACCCAATTGAGCAGTCAATTATTTTTTTCTCTCTCTCTTTCTCTCTGCACTAAATGGCAGTGCTGTGGTTGCATAGTGCAGAATAAGGGGCGGTATTATTATAATTGGCCTTGCTACCTACATCACAAAACAGGCAAAATAGGAACAACCTAATTTTTCACAAGCTTGCAAAGAATGGCTTTCCAAAACTAAGGATATGTTTACATTAATGCGTTTACCTTTTAAAACGCGTTACTTTTGCCACGTTCACACCTTTCATTTACACTACGCCATCGTTTTCGACCCTCATAAACAGAGTCGTTCGTAAATGCTGCAGACCCTGTTTTAGTTTGAGAACTCAGACGTTGCGCTGTAAATGAACGTAGACGGAGTCTTATGTAAACGAACAGCTGATGTTAACATGAGAGCGCATCATTTTCAAAGTAAAAATTATTTTTATTCAGGTAAATGGAGGTTTGAAACGGAGGTTTTCCAAAAATAGTAAACATCTACCAACCAGCTATTATAAAGGCTATATCAGATTGTTTTAACATGAATCCTTAAAGATAATGTCTGTTTTATATTTATGTTTGAGTATTGTTGGGTTGTAATGTTGTTTATGTTTTGTTTAAATTTAGTTAGCTTATTACGAAAGATAGACTGTAATTTTAAAAGCCATATAGGGCGATGTAAAGGCCAATATGAAGGGAGAATTGTAATGGGTAAGACATTATTTTCGTGTTTAATTTAAGTTTTGTTTGTTACTTTAAAATGAATTTCGTTTAATATAATTTGTCTCTTAAGTTTAATCGATGTTTTGTTGATAAGATTTATGAATATAAATTAATAAAAACAATAAAATCAACGTCATATTAATATTTAATGCTCCTTTAGCCGATTGCGCTTTTTGCTATTTCTGTGTTGCTAGCGGAGGACGTGCACGGACCTTGCACACTTTTAAAAATTGACGTAATTTTTATGAATTGATTGCACACTGAACAGCGTCAGGTAAGGGAAAATAAGTTATTTGGTGTTTTACTGAAGATACAGTCAGTTCGTACGAAAATTTTCGCACACCCCTAGGCTGCGTAAAGCTATTATTAGAGTATTAAGTTATTTTACACTTTTATTCGCATACCCAGTTACGTGATTGGTTATGTTTCATGCGTTTATGGTCGTGTATAGTGTAGATGAAGATTCTTTTTAAAATGGCAGTATAAACGAGGATTGTTTTCATTTTAAAATGCCGTTTTAAAATGCAAATGCTCTAATGTAAACAGGGCCAAAGTTATTGGGTTGATCTTTTTCACGTTTTCTAGGTTGATAGAAGCACTGGGGACCCAATTATAGCACGTAAACATGAAAAAGGTAAGATTATGACGTTATGACCCCTTTAAATAAGGTGGGACCACATTGGGTAAATAAATGGATGGGTCTTTGTGGTGATTAATGGATGCAGAATAAAACCCAAACTGTAAGCTGTAAACCGTTGGGTCAAAAAGGGACGAACCCAACCCACTGGATTGTAATTTAACCTATGTGGGGTTGTTTCAACCCATTGTTGGTCAGATATAAATATTTTCTGGGTTAATATAAAGCAACGGCTTACCCAGCACTGGGTTGAAATTAACCCAGCATTTTTTTTGTGTGTATAAAGTTGTATTTGTGCACTTGTTTATTGGCTGACAGATATTTTACTTGCATATAACTTTTACAATTTTTAGACTGAAATATCAAATTTATATATCTATTAGGTTGTGCTGCTTTATAAAGGCTTTAGTGTAAAAGTAAAAAATAACTATTATTTGATATGCATCGATGTGAATGTAAGTCAGCTGTTAATATGGTTGCCAAATATTTGCATTTCATGCCAACATGGGTGCCACATCAGAGTCATTGAATTCAGGATTTGTGTGTAAGCTTCACAGCTTGTTAAACAGCAGATTTTGTGGTTTCTCCTTTAGCACAGACTGTGATGTTGGATTAGTAAGCGTGTTGCATCATTAACAGCGCGTTTATGTCGTAAATCCTGAGGCTGATCATCCTTCCAACCAGTGCGACCTAGTCCCAACCAACCTTGATCGGGCAGGAGATTACTTGATCGAATGCGACCACGTCGATGCACTGCTAGAAAGAATCAGCTCTTTTCCCATCCTACCAATATGTAATGCCTCCTGCCTGCTTAAACCTTTTTAAAGCATCAGGTCTGCGCGTGTCTTCATCTTTATTCAGTTGAGAGAGGGAGAATCAGACGATTTGCGCTGGGGCTCTGCAGATTGAAAGGGCTTTTGAAGCATCAGCAGTGCTTACGCTGCCCACGGCCTGCACAAAGAGTACACAGCGTGCTTATTAAAGGTCAAGCTAGAAGGGCAAGGGCTAGTTGACTGATGGGAAAGGACTGAGGGTTGTGCAGTTAGTCAATACCGTAAGCACTGATTACATGGCCTAAGGGAAAACAAGACATGGATGTCAGATCAGTCCGCATGTTCATTTAGGCTTTGCCATGCGTTGTGTTGATCAGAGGCCCCAGTGCGATTGCTTAAGCTGGGAATTGGCATTGATTTTGTAGTTAGGGCTAATAGGACAACTTTTTTGCAAAACAAGTGTTTCGCTAAATGGGTGATTCTCACGAAAACTTGGTTTTAAAAATGTCAAGCATGAAAATGTAAAAATTGCTTAAATTTACTTTTTTCCCACCAGACATTGAAAAACAAAGTCTGGAGTAAATGGGAACATTAATTTAAAAACATTAATTTACTTATCATTTAAAGGGATACTTCACCGATTTAGCATTCAGCTTTGTATCTGTAGAAACCCGGCAGTATTACTGAATGACCATGTTTCCCTCCATCATTTCCCCCTGAGAGGAGAGATATCTGCATTTTGGTTCTGCAAAAAAGTCCTCCGATGATGCAAAAATCGTCATATTACATCATCGGAGGACTTTTTTGCAGAACCAAAATGCAGATATCTCTCCTCTCAGGGGGAAATGAGGGAGGGAAACATGGTCATTCAGTAATACTGCCGGGTTTCTACAGATACAAAGCTGAATGCTAAATCGGTGAAGTATCCCTTTAACACTTTTTGTAACAGAATTAAAAAATGAGTCCTAAAAAATCTCATTACCGCAACAGTCAGAAAACATCAACACTGACATATTTTCAAAATGACATGACAAACCTGAAAGAACATAATTTGGAGATTCTGCACATGCATTTAAAATCAAAGTATTATGCTTCTATTAATTAAATTAACATTTAATAAGCATCTGTTGCGGTAATGATAATCAAAATGTCGTGTAAGCATTCTGACAAGACAATATTTCAAATTAACTGTAAAAAAATGATCTTACCTGGTAGCCATCTTGAAGTAACTGGTGCATGTGCTTGGTCACTCAAAATCAAACTTTATTAAAATTCTGTATGTGTGCTTAAACTGTTCTCCAGAAGTGTTGCGGAGGATGAGAACATCAGGCATGGACACATCATTTTCCTAATTTTTCTTCATTATTATTATACATGAATATTCAGTAAATATTTTTTCTGTCATCTAAAGTAGTCTAGCAAAACATCCATTTATTTTTTTTTTAATATTTTTGGGTTTAATTTGATTAAATTACAACATAACGCATGTTCAAACACAGCCGGACACATTGCGGTAATGAGAATTTCAGCAGAAAATGAGATAAAATTTACAATTATAAATTCTTATGTTGAAATCACACATTGTGCAAGGTAGAACACAGTATTGTGTTCATTCTGATGCTTTTTAATGTTACTATATTACACATTTTAAAGCTAAAATCATTAGTGCCGTGGTGTTTCAATGGTTTCGTGAGAATCACCCAAATGCTTAATATTGCATTTGTTTAATAGTTAATACTGCATGATTTGTGACAGTATTTTGCATGCAAGTACAGTAGATATCTTTTTTTATAAACCCAGGATCGCCCTCTGGTGTTTGCATTGGGGAAATTTAGTTTTATAATATTAAAAGTCACTCAAATAATGAATTATTTTACAGTCCAAACTTTCAATTCTTTTACCCATGTAACCACACTGTTGTATTTCTGCAGGTGATCAGGGAGAATGGTTCATCCGAGGTTTTAAATAAGCTTTATGACACAGCCATGGACAAACTGGAGGGTGTAAAGAAAGAATATGACACCTTGAGCAAGCGATACAGCGAAAAGGTGGCCAGTCACAACACAGATCTGAGTCGACTGGAGCAGGTGGAAGAAGAAAACAGACGCTTGCAAAAACAAATCGATGCTTTGCTGAAACAGCGCGACACAGCCATCCAGTACCAACAGCAGTGGACCACATCTATGAGGCGGTAAGGCACTTTGTTTCTGTTAAACTAACAGAATCTGTACTTATAAGTGCTAAATGTGTCTGGAGAAGTGATATCAGTGTTTAGTTCAAAGACGCAGGTTTTGCTCTTTTAGATTTGACACTGTACAGCAGGAGCTGACTAAGGCTTCAGTCCAGAACAAGGAGTTACAAAGGGAGATGGAGAGACTCCAGTCGGAGGTGACGCGCTACAAGAACTTCCAGCTGAAGGCCGTGAAGGATGCAGAGAAGTTTAAGGAGGAGCGAGATTCTGTGTTTAATGAATACAGGCTAATCATGAGTGAGCGGGACCAGGTCATCAAAGAGGTGGACAAGCTGCAGACGGAGCTGGAGGCTGCCGAGGCCCGACTTAAGAATAATACATCAGAGAGGATGGTGGCTAGTGAGGAGTTGGAAGCTCTCAGACAGGTAACTGTATATATCATAAAATATCAATCGCCAAATTTAATATAACAATGGTCACATCTAATGTGCTAATCTCATGTTAATCTTGAGTACCTATTAGGGGTGTCACAATTCTCCAAATCCTCGATTCGATTACATCGAGTCACGATTCGATTCTCGATTATAATTTTTTTGAAAGCACAAAAAATGCTATGCCATTTTTAGACTAGACTTTTATGAAATTTAAAGGATTAGTCCGTTTTCTTAAAAGAAAAATCCAGATAATTTCCTCACCACCACGTCATCCAAAATGTTGATGTCTTTCTTTGTTCAGTCGAGAAGAATTTATGTTTTTTGAGGAAAACATTGCAGGATTTTTCTAATTTTAATGGACTTTAATAGAGCCCAACATTTAATACTTAACTCAACACTTAACAGTTTTTTTTCAATGGAGTTTCAAAGGACTATAAACAATCCCAAATGAGGCATAAGGGTCTTATCTAGCAAAACGATTGTCATTTTTGACAAGAAAAAGAACAAATATACACTTTTAAAGCACAACTTCTCGTCATGTAGATCCGGTCGTGATGCGCCAGCTGACCCCACGCAATACGTCATGACGTCAAGAGGTCACAGAGGACGAACGCGAAACTCCGCCCCAGTGTTTACAAGCGTCTTGAAAGAGGACTGTTCCGACATTGTTGTATGTGGAATGATAATAATTAATGTCTTTGTTGCAGTTTATTGTTTAAAATGGTCCGCAAATGTGCGTTTCATATATGTAACACGTGACCTCCCTACGTCACTACGCATTTACGTTAGGTCGCACTGGACCGGACCTAGACGAAAAGTTGTGGTTTAAGAGTACATATTTTTTATTTTTCTTGTCAAAAATGACAATCGTTTCGCTAGATAAGACCCTTATGCATCGTTTGGGATTGTTTATAGTCCTTTGAAACTCCGTTGAAAAAAATTGTTAAGTGTTGAGTTATGTATTAAATGTTGGGCTCTATTAAAGTCCGTTAAAATGAGAAAAATCCTGCAATGTTTTCCTCAAAAAACATAATTTCTTCTGGACTGAACAAAGAAAGACATCAACATTTTGGTTGACATGGTGGTTAGTAAATTATCTGGATTTTTCTTTTAAGAAAATGGACTAATCCTTTAATATCTGACCTTGAACCCGGGGATGCCCTGCCATGTTAGTCGTGCTGCCAGTGGAAAAATATGGTACACACACATACCTGATAAAACAAAACTTCCTGTCAGATGAACATTTCTGTCAGGACCTTTAAAATGCGCTTTTATTACCGTCAGACAAGATTGTGAGACTAAACCCCAATAAGTCATGTTTAAATGCTGTTTTCATAACTCTTAAGCAGCTGAAATAAGTTGTTGTGAAACGGATCTCATTTCGGAGAAACGACCAGACTTGTCACAGACATGGGGGCGTGCGTGGCAGCATCGATGATTCAATTTTTTTAATTCGAAGTTCGAGGATGTGACTTAATTTCGATCAATTTTGATTTAAAATCTAAATTGTCACCCCCTTAGTACCTATAGAGAAATATTGCATCTTTCATATCTCCAGAGTCTTTAGTTTGATCAGATTTATAAAAGACAGATCAGCTGTACCGCTACTTTGCGAAAAAGCCAAGCTCCTGTAGGTGTACCGCGGGCCGAGCGAGTCACGAGCATGCAACACACACAAATATTATTCCACTATCTCCGGAAAACGTATGATTCACTATATGTGCGTGCCGTTTACATTACATGCACTTATGTGCCGATTGACAACAAAACGCAGACATTTGATGCAGTTTTACTTACCATCTCTGACTCATGAACCAGTTGGGACCGGCCCGTTTCAACGCAGTCCACCTTTAAACAAACACACCTGCACAACTCCACTGCTAACCCAGAGTTAATCAAATTAAATGTGTAATTTGAATAAATAGTGCTGATAATTGTCCCTTTAAATAATATCCTCTACTGGAAGTGAATGGCTTCAGCTAGCATACTGCTCCCTATAAGTGACAAAATAACGCAAACATTTTCATATTTATATGTTGTGATTTGTATAGTCACACCGTGTACAAATAACAAGGTCATATGAGACACATCCATCTTTTAACAGTATATATACAGAGAACTATATTCTCAGAAGGTGCAGCGCTGCTACTTGGGCGGAGTGATTTGCTCGCAGTACCTGAGAAGCCTCCTGGTGAGGAGCAGAGATTTCGGTCAGAGTTGTGCAATCACTCCGCCCAAGTAGCAGTGCTTCGCCTTCTGAGAATATAGTTCCCAGTATGTATACTGTTAAAAGATTGCCGTGTCTCATATGACCTTGTTATTTGTACACGGTGTGACTATACAAATCACAACATATAAATAGGAAAATGTTTGCGTTATTTTGTCACTTATTGGAGCAGTATGCTAGCTGAAGCCATTCACTTCCAGTCTTTGTGCTAAGCTAAGCTAGCGGGGGCTGCGTCAGACAGAGTTACAGCACGCACAGAGATGAGAAAGGTGTGTATGGACTTATCTAACTCTAGGGGATACAGTGAATAAGCTAAAGTCCCAAAATCTGAGCGTGTTCCCTTAACAACCGGATTCCGGGTGAAGTGCCCATATAAGGACTTCCACAGTACTTCCGGCACTCGTTATGCTACAGAATAAGGAGTCGAAAAAACGTTCATATATTTATACAAACGTCAGCGAAGTGCATTCGGCACATAAATACTTTTTCATACTGCCAAATGGTTCTTTAAAGCTGCCTATGTTCAACATGAAAATTTAACTCTTTAACTGTGTTAATAAGTCAGAATGCATGAAATACCGTTAGGCCCCCCTTTAATCCAAAGCGTCCTACAGTCTGTCCAGTAACATTTTCTCTGGAGCATCTGAAGTTAAGTACCTTGCTGAAATGAGTACATTTATGACATGTTAATGAATGTGTTTCAGTGTTCCCATACATTAATCATTTATTTGTGGCGACCTGCAATGAGTGGGCAGACGTGGCGGTGTGCACAGCATTGATTGTAACTGTGCATGGCTCTGTATCTAAAAATGACCGATCTGACCACATATTAGTTACCCATTATTCACCCTGTGCCGCCACAAATAAATTGTAAGTCTGTGGGAAACACTGGTGTTTTATATGCTGTCAAATGTTTTATAAGTTCCTACCAGTGAGTAACATTCTGTTTTGAAAAAGCACTTCAAATAAATAGAGTTTAGTGATACTCACTGTCCCTGCTGTCCGTGTGCTTTTGTAGGAACTAAATTCATCGCTGGTGGATCGGGACCGTGCCATCTGTGAGAGGAACGAGCTGCTGGAAAAATACTGCCATGAGGTGAAGGACAAAGCGGAGGCACAGAAAGAGCTGAGTCAGGCCTGTAAAGACATCGAGACCGTGCGGGAGGAGAGAGATGTGGCCAGGAAAGAGAGGACCGAAGCCATCATCCAGAGAGACCAGCTACTGCGTGAATACTACCAGGCCAGACAGGTGCATAGAGACTTGGTGTTAACATATAGCCACACAAATACATTATTAAATAATTACTTAATTCTTATGTTGTAGGGCAAGCATCTAGACCAGGGGTAGGTAACGTCGGTCCTGGAGTGCCAATATCTTGCAAATTTTAGCTCCAACCCTGATAAAACCTTGCTTAGCTGTAGTTTTCAGTTGACTCTTTAGACCGGTCTTCTCCAACATGGCACTCGCGGGCACCTGGTTGCCCGCATGGAGTCTGTAAGTTGCCTGCCAAAGCACATTCTATTAATAGTCTCAATTGTAATATTTATTTATTACATATTTTTTATGTTAGCTTGGCTTCTTTTATGTATGTTAACATTTTAAACAATGAAAAAAAGTAAAATAAATTAAAATCATCAAGTAATACAAAAACTTTTTTCCATTTGTACTAACTTTGTGGGTTGGAGGCTCCTGCTTTAGACCTTGATTTGTTTGTTCATGTGTGCTTTAATAGAGCTGAAGCTAAACTCAGCAGGACATCGGCACTCCAGGACTGACATTGCCTACCTCTGATCTAGGCCAGGGGTTTTCAAACTTTTTGTGTGTGTGGACCATTATTTGTAATCAAGAATTTTCGTGGACCACCTCATAATACTCATAATAAAATATGTCTACACAAAGTCCTGAATTTATCTGCACCTCTAAATAGGCTTACTAGCACTAAAACTATAACTGGTCATCACATCAGTACAACAGATTCTTAAAACATATTCTTAAAAATATATATTTCTTAAAAAAAATTATTTTATATTTTATTTTGCTTTTACACGGCCCACCTGCAGTACCCTCACGGACCACTAGTGGACCACTGTAGACTGTAGTCTCAGTTACACAACGTAATTTACCACAGAGTACATTTTTAAGGACAGATGAAGGTCTTAATTTATGCTGCCGTGCAATTATGTTGCAGTATCCGGGCTAATATAAACTACCATACACGAGTAAAACATCTTTCATCTCTTGTAGTATAAAAAGTTGATCCACAATTTTATATGGATTTTGCAAAATAATGGCAACAGTTTACTTTTATAAAAGTAAAAGTAAAAGTCTCTCCATTTTCACTAGTTATCAGCTGTTCTTTAAGCAAAAAGGGTATGTGTATATAAATTTTCTTACCATAATAAAGCCAAGAAAATTTGCATAAAGCTATCTGCTGCTGAATTTTTTTGTATGTAACCCATAATAGTCTATGTGTGGGTCACGCAAAGTCACTTAACTCGAAAACAATTTAGTGCAATTAATGACTAGCAATAACATTTTGGTATTGTAGTTGACATATTTCATTCATAAAATGATAAAAATACAAATAGATTTTATTTTATTTCCATTTCTGTAAATGTGATTGGTTCGTCTTAAAGGGCGCACATTATGCAAAACCCACTTTTACAAGGTGTTTGGACATAATTGTGTGTTGGCAGTGTGGGAACCCCATGAAATCCACCCACTCCTCCTATTTTAATCCTCATTAAACCAAAGCAGTCTCATTTGACATGCTGTTTTGGTTCTCTTGTTAATGTGATGTCACACAAACAAAGCTCCGCCCAGGGTCACTGACTTACTGGTTTGTGTTTGTTAACACGTTGTAGCACCAATGTGGCTAAAGATACTATTGTCCCAAACTGTATTGACAAGAATCAGATCTATTTTTAACCAAAAGCAGTGGCTCATTTGCATTTAAGCCCTCCTAACCTAAAAATGCACCTTTTAAATGCGTTTCTATCAGAAAATGAGTCGCCAATGTGTGCGCAGAAACATCCTGTTATTATACAAATCCATCAATAGACACCTTCACAGTTCACGTCACAGGGGGTTCCCACTGCGCATGTCGGGGTCAGAAAAGTCATTACAGCAGATTGAGTTGCGTATTATTCGGTATCGTCAAAAATGCCTACTTGCCTCGTGGGCTTTGAAAATCGCACCAGGTCTGCCGTTAAGTTTTTTGGGATTCCTGCAGAATCTCAAAAACAAAAAATACGACATCTGCAGCTGCAAGCAGTTAAACATGCAGTCTGGGACAATGCAAAGATCAAAGAGGCTTGTGTTTGTAGTGCTCACTTCATTTCAGGTAAATCATCATTTTTCAGCCCCGTTACATTAAAGTAGAAAGCCTATAGATGGTATGAACAGTTTGACCCCATGCTAAGCGCGCACTCGATAGTCATTCAATGTTTACAAACCTTGAAAGGGTCTATTATTCTTTGTGTATTCTCCTTTGAACTGAAAGTCACACAAAACAGGCTGTTGGGGATCCCTTATCAATGGGATGTCACACTGATTACGTCGCACCCATGACCACTCACAGACTCCACCTTATGAGCGCATAGTTCAACCTTTTGCCAGAGACACATGTTTTGATGTAGTCCAAAGCACATGTGTGCCTACTTAGCATACGCGGAGGGTAACAGGAGCTTTCTTTGCATTTAATGCACACAAAAGCAGTGCGTTTTTCATTGCAGCCACAAATGGCCATGTTCAGCATCGTATAATGAAAGATCTGTGGTGTATTTTGAGCTAAAACTTTCTGGGGATACAAGGGACTATTTTAATATTCCTGATAACACCTACATTAGCGGCCCTTTTAAAGGTACAGACATGAAAACCTCACTTTTTTTCCTCCCACCCAAATAGGGGCATTTTGGACATGCTATAACAAATGATCTATGGGGTATTGTGTCTGTGAAGTTCAGCTCAAATTCTAGGCACACTTGAGGCTTATATTACATCTTGTAAAAATGGGCGTAATATGTGCCCTTTAGGATCCCAGAAGTGGATGCTAGAATGACAAAGTTTGGCTATTTAGTCAGCCCATAGTACCACTAGATGCCACTAGAGGGCTCTATATTAGCTGTAAAGTCAACATTAAACCCAAAGTTATTATTTTAAGTTATTCTTTACTACTTAAAATTCTTACTCACTGATTAATTTCTTCTTTTTTAATGAAACATGTAAAGAGTTTGGTTATTAATCATCATGGTTTCCCATCTCTTGTTTTGATACAGAAACAAGACTCCGCTACGGTGGACATGGAGCGTGCCAATAAAGAAATCGAAGTGTTGAGGAAGCAGTGCGAGGCCATGTCTCAGGAACTGAAGGAGGCCGTGCAGGAGGCCGAGGTGGCCAAGTGTCGCAGAGATTGGGCATTTCAGGAGAGAGACAAGATTGTTGCTGAGAGAGAGAGCATACGGTACAGTCCTGGAGCCACTGAACTGCAGCAATATAATTATATACTGCTGTTGGTGCTGATGCTTAAACGTGTGGTTTTATTTTTTGGCAGGACGTTATGTGATAACCTTCGCAGGGAGAGAGACCGGGCCGTCAGCGATCTGGCCGACGCTCTCCGTAACCTTGACGACATGAGGAAGCAGAGGAACGATGCCACCAGGGAGCTTAAAGAGCTCAAGTAAACACTTGATCTGTGATATATAGGGGCATTTACGGCAGGGGTATTTAATTGTGTTTCCAGCGGGTCTAGGGTCTTAATTTTCTTTTTCGGTGAAGGCTCCAAAATATTTTATAATGTTTAAGAAGCAATATGTTGCATGGCTAAGGATATTAAATTGGTGCTGCTTCACGGTTGGTCGCGCCTAGTCGTTTGCAGAGTGGAGGTTTTTGTTTGGATAGTGTATGTGGGTGTACTGTGTATAATATTTATGTATAAATGGGTGATTCTTGGTTTTAAAAATGTCAAGCATGAAAATGTAAAAATTGCTTTAATTTACTTTTTTTCCCACCAGACATTGAAAAACAAAGTCTGGAGTAAATGGGAACATTAATTTAAAAACTTTTACTTATCATTTAACACTTTTTGTAACATAATAAAAAAAACGAGTCCTAAAAAATCTCATAACCGCAACAGTCAGAAAACATCAACAGTGACATATTTTCAAAATGACATGACAAACCTGAAAGAACATAATTTGGAGAATCTGCACATGCATTTAAAATCAAAGTATTATGCTTTTATTAATTTAATTAACATTTAATAAGCATCT
This sequence comes from Misgurnus anguillicaudatus, assembly GCF_027580225.2. Lineage (NCBI taxonomy): Eukaryota > Metazoa > Chordata > Actinopteri > Cypriniformes > Cobitidae > Misgurnus > Misgurnus anguillicaudatus. Next base: position 12,242,867 of record NC_073347.2, read on the forward strand.
GTTGCGGTAATGATAATCAAAATGTCGTGTAAGCATTCTGACAAGACAATATTTCAAATTAACTGTAAAAAAAAATGATATTACCTGGTAGCCATCTTGAAGTAACTGGTCCATGTGCTTGGTCACTCAAAATCAAACTTTATTAAAATTCTGTATGTGTGCTTAAACTGTTCTCAAAAAGTGTTGCGGAGTATGAGAACATCAGGCATGGACACATCATTTTCCTGATTTTTCTTCATTATTATTATACATGAATATTCAGTAAATATTTTTTCTGTCATCTAAAGTAGTCTAGCAAAACATCCATTTATTTTTTTCTTAATATTTTTGTGTTAATTTGATTAAATTACAACATAACGCATATTCAAACACAGCCAGACACATTGCGGTAATGAGAATTTCAGCAGAAAATGAGATAAAATTTACAATTATAAATTCTTATGTTGAAATCACACATTGTGCAAGGTAGAACACAGTATTGTGTTAATTCTGATGCTTTTTAATGTTACTATATTACACATTTAAAAGCTAAAATCATTAGTGCCGTGGTGTTTTAATGGTTTCGTGAGAATCACCCAAATACAAACACATACATAAAAATATATTTATATAATAAATATTTATATTAATATATAATATAAATTATATATAAATATAAAGATGTATATACACATGCAAATGTTTCTTAATTATACTTGTGTGTGTGTATTTACGTGTGTATTTATACATAATTATTATACACAGTACACCAACATATATTATGTAAACAAAAACTTTTATTCTGCAAATGATTACTCGCGACTAATCGTGAGGCAGCACTATATTAAATAAGCAATATGCAGAATGAAATGTAGTTTATATGTGGCTGTAATATATTATTTACATAAAATAGATAAAAGAAAAAGTTAACAGTACATAACATTACAGTACAGTATCAAATATGAGTTTCAATTCCTTTCCACGATTCTATTTTATAATTAATCTCTGATTCATTTCACACAAATATTATTCTTGTATAAATACTTGTGAAATGCCACTTCAAAAAAGTGCAGTTTATAATTGTATAGTTTGATAAATTATTCACTTTGCTTACTTTGCTTCTGTATGTGACTTTTGTATGTCTGACCAAAATTGTTCTTCAAGCGCCCCCTAGTGGTTCATTTGTCCCCAGCAGAAACTTCAGACCACCCTCCTGCTATAAACTTTTTTTTCTTTATTTTTTTTTTGAGACAAATCATGTCACTGACGCCCTCCAGGCTTTTCTCTCTGACTCTACGAATCTTAGTGACAGTTTGCCAGTATTCCCCAACCACCTGATTCTTTTTCCTACTAAATTTTTGATGTGACCTTGATGTTGCATTTACAACACTTGATGCACTACATTTCCATCTTGTGCACGTGTTGCACACTCCATATACTCTGTCAAAAGACGCCCTGATGCCAACAGGTCATAAAATACCAAAATCTTATGTTTTCTCAGTGTTGCATCAGCAGCGGTTAAGAGAGATGGTTTTCACAAAGACTTTTGACGCTTGACATTCTTGTTTTTGTGTTGGTTTGCGTGGGCATGAGATGAATTGGATGACTGCATGCGCCCGTGTGGCGCGATGAGATGGAAAATGACCTGTCTTGTGCTCTCCGTGCTGATAAAGGGAGAAGATGGAGAGCCAGTTGGAGAAAGAGGCGCGTTTTTGCCAGCTGATGGCTCACAGCTCCCATGATTCAGCCATAGACACAGATTCATTGGAGTGGGAGACAGAAGTGGTGGAGTTTGAGAAGGACCGGGTAGGAGTGTCAAACACTAAATAAACTGATATATAAATATGATTGTTATTAAAATTAAAAGGGATATTGAGTCATGTTGACTAGTCTATAGGGTTTATATTATAGTTGCTATAATTGCTCCAACAAAGAATGCCGTGGATAATTTCACCATTTCAGGTGCATTTGTCTGTCTCTCCATTATTCTTCCAACAGGACGACATGGATTTGAAGGCGCTAGGGTTTGACATTGCAGAAGGGGTAAATGATCCATATTTACCAGGGGATTGTGGGATATTTGTGACCAGGGTGGACAAAGGAAGTATCGCAGATGGAAGATTAAGGTGAATTCAGCTAGCGATTTTTCGATATTGACCGCACTGCAATTTCTCAGCTCATTGTTTTGTGCTCATGCCTTTCTCTCAATAGGGTGAATGATTGGCTCCTGAAGATAAATGATGTGGACCTGACTAGCAAAGACAGAAAACAGGTCATCAAAGCTGTTCTTAATGGTGGAGGCCTCATCAATATGGTGGTTCGCAGAAGAAAATCTTTAGGAGGGAGACTAGTTACTCCTGTTCACATCAATCTTATCGGACACAAAGGTATCGCTTACATCTCCGACCAGTCTGTCTCATTTTACATTTTCTTTTGCTTTTTTAAATAGGGACTATTCATTTTAATCTTATCTTTTTCCAGACGCTGGTATTACCCTTGAGGGTGGCGTCTATGTGGCCGCTATTGCACCGGGAAGCCCCGCTGCCAGAGAGGGATCTCTTGCTATCGGAGACCGTCTCATTGCTGTGAGTCTTTGGGCAGTCGTACCATTTGTTTTTAAATTGATACTATCAGGGATCTGATTTAGTCTGTAGTCATAATGCAGATGTTAATCCTGAAATAATCAATACTGGGTAGTTTGATATCTGTAACCTTTCTGTTGGAAAGGTCATGGGTTCGAACCCAGAAAACACGCATGCTGACAAAAAATGTGTACTCTGTAATGCACTATAAGTTGCTTTGGAGAAATACATAATAATGTATTGCCTAATACATGAATGTTAATTTAAATAGATCTTTTGTGCCGCCTTGGACTCTTAAGGGGGTCGCACAACGGACGCACAGCTCAGCGCCCCTGCGCCGTTCCAAAAAATCAAACACATTGTTTTCTATGAGTATACGCACACCGACACCGACAGGTGGTGCCTGTCCGTGGCACCCGGCTTTGACTCAGGAAATTGCTCAAATCCCTGTCGCGCCACTCGCATAGTTTAACATTAAATAGCATCATATTTGTCCCAAATCATTAACGACTAACATTGGCTGCTAACAAATATTTTGAAGTAGACACTATCTGACTAAGCTTGCGCTATTTAATGTGCACTTCCAGTTTACGATACCTCTGAGTTGTCCTAGACGCGACTCGACGCGGTGATGCGCGGCGCTAAGCTGCGCGTCTGTTGTGCGACCCCCTTTAGGGCGCACTTGTATTATCCATACCAAACCCCCTCCCTTCTCCCCCAGATGCACGCATTCACACTTTCCTCTTATCGATCCGGGCACACTTTTGTCATTAGGATGCAATTTTTTTTTTTAAAGCAGGATGTAAAGTGCTCTATTAACACTGAAATCCATCGTAATGTTGAGTCTGTGTTTTTTATTTAGAGTTGTTTTTTGCGCGATTACAAACATCCCAGATTGTTTAGTTTATCTGTCACGTGTGCAGCTCAGACATTCACGTAAGCCTTCTGCGCGCATCAAAAGGTTTTTACGGAGGCAGATGAAGGTGAGTGGTCGCGCAATTGACGTCTCTCCTTTTGAATCGCACTCGGGCGCGTTTGCACTTACACAAAAGCCTTTTGCGCCTGAGCCCAAGTGAACCGCGCTCCAGCCCACCTCTGCAACCTGGACGCGGCACGATTAACCATACCGGGCCCAGGCATGGTACAGAGCGATCACACTAGATAGACGAACCAGGCTTTGGGGGTCAAACGCGCCCGAGCGTGGTTTGGTTTGGATAATGTGAGTATGCCCTTAATAGCCCACGCCTACAGTCACTTTCATAATGGAAAAATTTATGAAAAAAATAGTGTGAACTGTTCTTTCAATTTGTAAAAACAAATGTTTCATCTCAAGGTTTCAAAAGTTGGCCATCTTTTTATTCCCGCGTCTTTGTTTCTGTTCCCAAGTTTTGAAAGGATTGCAAAGTCTGCTGGCACTTTTCTTTGACCTAAATTTCTTCCTCCCCAGATAAATGGGATCGCTCTGGATAACAAATCTCTGAGTGAATGTGAAGCTCTGCTGAGGGGCGGCAGGGACTCGCTCAGTCTGTCGCTCATGAAGGTGATTGTTCTCTCGCTGCCGTCTGTTCCTGTGCTCTGCTCTCATTACCACATGCCAAGGTGCAACCGTGACATTTATTCAAAGTCGTGTTTGAGACGCCCGTGTCTGAGTCAGAATAGCAATTCTGAGGCATTTCTGCAGAAGTCACGGAAGAACCGCAAGCTTGGAAAATTGACCAGATTGTTGTCTTTCTCAGTGTCAGCAAAGTCAGCTTAAGCATGTTACTGACCAATCTGGCATTAGCACAAGTGCTTCACACCAGGGGTTGTATACAAGACAAAGAAAAAAGACAAAGCAATACTTGTAAATGTCGAGTGTTCATAATAATTTCTAAGTGTTTATCTCAAGATCACACTTTATTTAGTGTATTTTTTTATACTTCAGTGCCCTTTATCTCACTCATTGGTGTTTGTAAGGGAGTATTGTGTTCTTAGTAAAGCTGCTTACAAGATTGCTGCAGTATATATAAATAATACTAATTGAAAATGTACGCTTCATGTTTGTGCACCCAGCATTAATTTGTGTGTAGCCAATTATTTAAGTTTGAAAAACAATACTTTGTCTTTATAAAATCACATTTACTATTTATCTAGCACAGTTTAAATCTTTCTTTATAAAAAAAATATATAAATGGATGGAAGGGGGTCCCTCACAAAATATTTTGGGGTCCTTTGTGCCTGCTTTACACCAACCATTTTAGTCAGATAAGTCTTCCAAATATAATTTAAATCTGTAGAATAACAAAACTTGTGTGTTTGAATAGTTTTGACAGAAATTTATTAAATGTATAAAAATTATTAAAACAACTTAAAACTAGAGATGCACCAATATATCGGCCAATAATCTTTATCGCTTGATTAAAGAAATTTTAAAGACTATGGGCCGATATTTTAACCTTTTAAGTGTCACCCCACCCTATTGAGTTAAATCTACACTCTTGGAGCTTTCAAACAATATACAGTTTGTCATGATAAGATAAGAATTCATATGCAAACATTGAAGTAAATGTAGGCGTCCTGCTGGTGGGACAGTGAAATTTAGCAGAAAATAAATGTTTTGAGGCACACTCTCTTCATAAATGAATCAATTACTCTCCCTACATAATTTATTTTATAAAACACTGTTGAAATGTCTATTCTGGAGGCTTAGACCTTTCCAACGATATATAGTTTGTAGTGATAGATTAAAATTTACATCAACAATATTAATGCAAACTTAGGTGTCCCATATTCGGGACGGCGACGCTTAAAGGGATACTTCACCGATTTAGCATTCAGCTTTGTATCTGTAGAAACCCGGCAGTATTACTGAATGACCATGTTTCCCTCCATCATTTCCCCCTGATAGGAGAGATATCTGCATTTTGGTTCTGCAAAAAAGTCCTCCGATGATGCAAAAATCGTCGTATTACATCATCGGAGGACTTTTTTGCAGAACCAAAATGCAAATATCTCTCCTCTCAGGGGGAAATGAGGGAGGGAAACATGGTCATTCAGTAATACTGCCGGGTTTCTACAAATACAAAGCTGAATGCTAAATCGGTGAAGTATCCCTTTAACAGTTTAAAAACAGCCGATAGTCATGGCCGATATATATTGTGTCAATCAAAAGAGAACAGGAAAATGCAATGAATTGAGCTCTGTGTAGGGTTTAGGGATGGGACGGTATGAAAATTTAATATCATGATTATAGTGACCAAAGTTATCATGGTTATCAATATTATCATGGTTTTGTTAAAATAAGATGGAAATGTTCAAAAAGAACTGATACACACACTTAAAACATTTTAAAAATATTTTTATTTTTGAAAATCACAAATTAATATTTCATGTCCCTGAAATTATTTCTGTGGTAAGAAAATAAATAAATCTGTCTAATAAGTTTACCGTGAATACAATACATTATGCCGCCTTGTGCAAAAAACTATGTGCGCGTCTGTGTCAAACTGATTCTGGCTGGATAGGATTTACGGCGAGTTTTTAAAGTCACTGTAATCAAACACGTTTGTAATGATAATTAAATTTTGAACGATAATACTAATTGTCAGGACATTGTATCGTGGCTAATCGTGAAACCGGTAATCGTCCCATACCTAGTAGGGTTGCATAACAATTAATCATGATTAATCTATTGCAGAATAAAGGTTTTTGTTTACATATATGTATGTGTGTTTACTGTGTATAATAATTTTGTATAAATAAATATATTTAAGAAATGTTTACATGTATATACATTTTATATTTATGTATTATTTATATATAGATATAAATACTTAATATATAAATATATATTTTTCAATTATACATTCATGTGTGTTATATATACATAATTATTATTCACAGTTTACACAAATAAATGATATAAACAAAAACCTTTTTTCTGCAATAGATTAATCGGGATTAATCGTCAAGCCTAGGTCTATGTATAGGAAATGTAAAGAAACATCAGTAGTTTAATGTTCAATATTAATGGTCGTCATATTGATAACATTCAGAAAGTTTAATCTTTAGAATTTAGTTAATGCAAGTTAATATAACCACCAAACTATCTGAATTGGTAGATATCAGTCTGAATAATCGGTATTGATGAAAAAATGTAATGTTGGTGCATCTCTAATCAAAAAATATGGTAAAATGGTGGTGGTGGGGCACTTTAACAGAAAGGATACATGCCATATTCAAATCAAAAATTTATTAATTATAAAAATATTATTATTATTATAAAAATATTATTAAATGTTAAAATACATCTTAAAGGTTCATGCTGTAGATTAAACATGTCAATTTTTAAGTTAACATTATGCATATAACATTACTAAAGCTAACATATAACATATATAAAGCCTGTCTGAGTGCATGAACAGTTATCATGAGGGTGTGAAACATAGTGAAAGATGTTAATGGATTGAAATGTTCCCTTAAGAGGCCTATTACATTGATTTATGTCTTAAATTTGAATGTTTGTATACTTGATGTTGTATCCTCTGAGGCTTTTGTTAAAATGGAAAGTGTATATTTTAATTTATTGATGCCAGTCATACTAAACCTGTCCATTATCAGTTTTTCCCCCAGAGCACATCAGGCCAGAACATCTTCGAGAGCCTGAGAGAGGCCGAAAAATCCAACGGCAGAATCCACCTGACAGACGTCCACTCTCGAAACAGCAGGAACCTCAAACACAATAGCTCCACCCAGACAGACATTTACAGCGGAGAAGCTGGAGGAGGGGGTGGTGAAAGAAGAAAGACCAGGACAGACACAGATGAGAGCAGTTACCCCGAGAGGAAGGTTTTCCCCATCTCCACCATGCACCCCAACACCCTTCGACCCGCCTCAGAGCTGGGGCTGCCCCGCTACGCTGGCAGTGCTTTTCAAGAGCTCTGCTTTAACCGCTCCGAGTCGGTCGGCCCCGAATGCGTTACCCTGGAGACCACCCTGGAAAAGAAACATAGTGGCGGCACTTGGCCCAAAATGGTAGTGGGTGTTGCCATGACAACCGACAGCCCTGCGCAACTTTCCATATACAGGTCACCCAAGCAGAGGAAGTCCATCTTTGATGGCGATGCCTTTAAAAGGCCCGACCCGCCCTCAAAGGCAGACTACCTGATGGGCCATTCTCCACAGGGCTCGAAAGTCGACTCCACCCCAACACCCCCCACCCCGCCCACACGCAGCGACTCGTTCAAGTTCAAGCACAAACATCAGGGCAGCTCCACCTCCGAGTCCACCATCACTGCGACCTCTGAACCTAAGCAGGAGGACCGTAATGGTAACTTGTACTTCACTGACCCCGGGCGCGATGGAAAGGTCTTGAGCTCCAGGAAGTCCTGCGAGGAGGATATCGGCCGGATGCGGCCAGAGGAACCGGAGGTGAAGCGTCCGAGGCCCAAATCAGCCCCGGCGCTCAGACACAGAATGACACCTCAGATCATTCCTCTCCAGAGCTTCCAGGTAAATTTATAGATCCGCTCTACCTGACACAGCGAGCAGTCCTGCCTGTTTTAATTAGCTTGAGATTTATCACCCACTGCACTGGGAGCTTGAAAGTGGAGGGGGATTAGAAATGCTGACGCATGCCTCCTGATGATATGCAGTAGATTAGTATAGGGATGCTTTGTTAGTACAGATGTTATATTTAGATATAATTGTAATATTGTTTTAGATATTGTTGATGGTTACATATAAGCCTTATGCATATGGGTGATTCTCACGAAAACTTGGTTTTAAAAATGTCAAGCATGAAAATGTAAAAATTGCTTAAATTTACTTTTTTTCCCACCAGACATTGAAAAACAAAGTCTGAAGTAAATGGGAACATTAATTTAAAAACTTTTACTCATCATTTAACACTTTTTTTAACATAATTTAAAAAAATTTGTCCTCATTACCGCAACAGTCAGAAAACATCAACACTGACATATTTTCAAAATGACATGACAAACCTGAAAGAACATAATTTGAAGATTCTGCACATGCATTTAAAATCAAAGTATTATGCTTCTATTAATTAAATTAACATTTAATAAGCATCTGTTGCGGTAATGATAATCAAAATGTCGTGTAAGCATTCTGACAAGACAATATTTCAAATTAACTGTAAAAAAATGATCTTACCTGGTAGCCATCTTGAAGTAACTGGTCCATGTGCTTGGTCACTCAAAATCAACCTTTATTAAAATTCTGTATGTGTGCTTAAACTGTTCTCAAAAAGTGTTGTGGAGGATGAGAACATCAGGCATGGACACATCATTTTCCTAATTTTTCTTCATTATTATTATTATACATGAATATTCAGTAAATATTTTTTCTGTCATCTAAAGTAGTCTAGCAAACATCCATTTATTTTTTTTCTTAATATTTTTGTGTTAATTGGATTAAATTACAACATAACGCATGTTCAAACACAGCCGGACACATTGCGGTAATGAGAATTTCAGCAGAAAATGAGATAAAATTTACAATTATAAATTCTTATGTTGAAATCACACATTGTGCAAGGTAGAACACAGTATTGTGTTAATTCTGATGCTTTTTAATGTTACTATATTACACATTTTAAAGCTAAAATCATTAGTGCCGTGGTGTTTCAATGGTTTCGTGAGAATCACCCTTATTAGGCTAAAAATGTTGATTTAAATTTCAGCAGAGACTAAGACATGGATAATGGGTGTATAACTGATATAATTAAAAATTGCATTATAATTTGTAATTAATGGATATAAATGTCTTCCTAAAACAGGCAGTGTCAAAGTTGAGCTGTCATTATAGTTTTTCAACTGCTTTAGCCAATGCTATCTGTGTATTTGGCAGAGTTATTCAAATGAAGGGGACTCACTGGAGCAGAGGGAGAAGCTACGTTCCTCTCCAAACCGACCTCACAGACACAGCATGGGTTTTGTGCCCACATCTTATAATGGAACCCTTCCTCCAAGTGAGTTGATCGGCCATAATCGGGCCATAGCATATTTAAATTTATCTCTTTAACAACTCTTTCTCTGAACTTACTCTATGGAGCACAATTCATCTTTATTCTGATTAAGGCGGCCTACAAAATTAATGTTTGTCTGAATTTTATGGTGAACACCCAGTAATTGAATTACTTATGCATGATAATCATGCACAATGTGGTTGAATGAGCTTGTTGATTTACCGAATTAAACTCATAATTTTTATCTCTGAATGTTCCAGTCATTAATCCTCTAAATGCAAAAATATTCAATGTTTACTATTAGTGTTGCACGATATGCCTCATAATGAGATCGTCCTGTTGTCAGCCTGTGAGATCGGGGGCGGGGCAATAGTTTGCTTATTTATTTATTTGTTTATTTTTTACTCTTTTATGACAAGCCAATTTACTCTAAGGGCAGCTGGCAACACTGTCATGACTGCAACCTTCTTAAACCTGATGGCATTAATCCCAGCGCATCATTGATGCCAAAGCGCTTTGAAATTTCTTGCATGCCAGGAAGCAGGAACAACTCACTTACTGGCTTTAAATTCCTCCAACCTCTCTAGTATAAGGAAATGTCATAGTTGCACATATTACAAGCTCAGGTGTGACGAAAATGTCATAGCCGCACGTATTACAAGCTCCGGTGCAAAGAAGAGTCCGTGCCGCGTGCATTACAAGTTCAGGTGCGAGGAGGAGTGCGTGCCACGCACATTACAAGCTCTCTTGTGCAAAGCAGGCTTGTGCACAATTCAGAATTGAATTGAGAATGACTCCGTAATTCCAATTCAATTCTTGAATTTGAATTGAACCTGAATTGATGTCAAAAACAGGATGTAGAATTTCAATTCGAATTTGAATTAAAGGAAGCAGAATTGCAATTCAATAGAAATTCAAACAAATTCATATACATATTATACAGTAACTGAAGTGTTAAAAATGAAGCTTTCAGTATATGATTGCTGCATTACATATTCTATAAATTAAATTAGTTTGAACTACTTGTACAGAATACATTAACAGGAATTTTTTCCCCAGCAATTAATGTTAAAAACTCACACAACAAATAATTAAGTTTGATTTTTTTGTAATTGTAATTTTGTGGAACACGATGGAACATAACTTCATTTCCAATAATGCTTTACTTTAAGCATTTAAAATGGTTGCCAAACAATTTCCCAAAGTAACTTTCCTAACACTGAATGTATGTGAGATTCTTTCTGTTTTGTTTGTGGAATTTCTTTGAATTGCCATGAATTTAATTCCACTACCTGTCATTCCAATTCCAATTCAAATTCAACTTCCTGTAGGGCGGAGTCAATTCAATTCAAATTCCAATTCATGAATTGAATGGAGGCCAATTCTGAAATTCTGAATTGTGCACAAGCCTGGTGCAAAGAGAAGCACACAAGCTCGCTCATGCGAGGAAAAACACACAATTGCCCATTTGTGTCGCAAGTTGTCACAATGTTAATGTAAAACTATAATGATAATATTAATAGCATAATAATAATTTAAAACTATAATGGGTAAGCATGCCAACTATTGTCATGAAGGCCCACTATCGTTCATGTGTCTGACTATCGTTCATAGATGATAGTATCGTTTATTGGCACATTCCGATCTTATTTGAGATGATAAACTCTTGTTAACATACGTACAGGCTTGTATATGAAGTTTTCTTTATTAAACATAATGTTACATACTTTAAAAACAAATCATATCATCTTAAGTAATTTTTTATTGCTAACATAAGAAAAAATACAATTAGCTGTGTAACGGTATATAATGGTATGACATATTTGCTGTGGTAACCATTTTTAACTATTCAATCATGTTTTTTACTGATCTAGAAATGATAGCCAACAGCATTAAAACAAACTTGAGTTCTCCGTAATTGTTTGTAGCAATAAAATGCCTGATCCAGAATGTTGACAGGACTGTTGGATTTTGTGTAATAATATTCGCCATGGTGGATGGTGCTTAGTGCATTTGTCACGTGAACATGCAGTACTCATGGGGTTTATGTGATAATGAGGTCTATTTTTACCTAATTTGAATATTCATGCTTCGGCTCGGCTGGCAGACTTCTAAGCCTCATTGGCCAGCCTGCTCATCAGTTGCCCAAAGCATCTGCCTTTACCCATAGCCGAAGCTGGACAATACAACCTGTTTTCACTCAATAGCTAATGTCTTGCTCGGCCATGTGAGGAGAGCGGTAACCACCATAATGGGGCAGAAATGAAAAATATGAGCACAGCGGGCTGTTGAAGGGTAGTGTGTGTTTCTCATTCAAGTGTTATATTGGTTTTTATGTGGTTGTGGTTGAATTCCAAACTCAGCACACCGGGGACTATCCCCCTGCTCCGCCGTAACAGCCGTTATGAAGAACCCTGTTTACATGGTCCGGAGCCACAGAGTTGCTAACAACTGCCCTCCTGTCACCAGCCAAATCAATCAGCAGCACACACACCCCAGGTACCAACACTTACACATACTCTCATGGGGTATTACAGCATACCAAGAGATTAAACTGCATATACTGTAACCTGACTTAAGACTGTACCTCTGTTAGATATGGCAACTCTGGGAATATGAGTGAATATGGTGTGTAGCTATTTAAAGGTGAATTGTAGTGTTTTTATCCCGGACGAGCCCCCAATTATTAAATCCTCTCTGTTTAAAGTTAGAAAGGAATAATGAAGGACATTTTATGATTCTCATTTTTAAGTTAAGTTATGTGCATTATAAATTAGTAGTATAAGTATGCCATTAGTAAGTTAACTTTTTCAAACGGTAGAAGCAAAAGCTTTCAAAGCATTCCTGTATTTGTTTGAGCAGTCCAACATGTCATTTTCTGGTTCGGCGAATTGTGTGAGTTTGGGGGTGGGATTACCTGTTTGGCTTTTCAGAATAGGGTGAAAGAAAGACATTTAATACCTGACGTAGAAATTGAAAATTGAAATATGCCCCTGCAGTGTTTTGCAAAAATTCAGTAATCATCATCTCCTAAAAAATAATGATGGTAATTTCTAATGGTGCAAAAATATCACCTCCATTCAGGACACTAACTCTGATAAGTGCATGAATGATTGCAAATTACAATGTAATCAAAGTTTTCAGTTGTCTCACCAAGTGCAAATGAGATGCTGTAGGTCGTAAACAGAGGAATTGTTTATCTCTCCTTCAGGAGAATAATCGTTCCTTTACACCATTATGAATGTCTGCTGATCTAGTGTGTACCGACCCATTTAATTTGTCCTCCTTGCTTTTATCTCTCAATCTCAGTCCTCAGCATCAAGGTCAACTAAGCCTGGACCTAAGCCAAAAACCATCAACAGACTACACAGAGTCATCCCGGAGCAGCCGAGCCTCAAATGGCACCAACTCACTGCCATCCAGCACTAGACTCGGTCAGTCTTTGCACTCGTGCATCATATATCTTCCTCTATCAAATCAAACCAGTGAGTTTAAAGGTTTTGCTTGGTTTAAAATTGTTTTGGATCTTTCTGATGTCCTAAAGGTTCGTCAAATAACTTGCAGTATCGCACTGAAAGAATAAAGATCCCCTCCACACCACGCTATCCTCGCTCGGTACTCAACTCTGACAGAGGTGAGTCTCCATTCAGGTCGGATCATCACATGACCAATGTGTTTGTGCTGAAAATTCAGCTGCTGTTAAGTAAGCAGATTCACAGGGAGTGAGGGGGCGTTCACACGGGATGCATTCATGTATGGGGTCAGATTTGTTTCGTATTTCTGAATAAATATACTATGATCCACAAATAAATATAGAGAGTTTCATAAATATTTTTTAAATCCACAAATGCACAATAAGTGAACCATAAATATATGTTAGACATTTCATAAAAAGGAAGGAAATTCACAAATAAATAAAATGGGATTTGCAAATGAATTTTTTTTTTATAAATATATATTTTTATTTTATTTATATGTGAATGGCTTCCTGCGCATTTGTGGATCGCTTTCTGTGCATTTGTGAATCGCTGCACACATTTGTGGATCGCTTTCTGTGCATTTGTGAATTGCTGCACTCATTTGTGGATCGCGTTCTGTGCATTTGTGGATTTGAAACATTTCTCACGTCAAGACGTGCACAAGAATCCACAAATAGGGGGACTCCGCCCACCGTCTACTACAGCCAATCAGACAACAAGCACACTGTGCTGACCAATCCTGGCAAGATTTCCCTCCAACCAATCACATTTTGTTTTACTGTTAGGTCGGGAACACAGTTGAATTTCATCAGGCAATCTTTTGTATGCTGCATACATCATCATTTTAGAAAATTAACTATTATAAAGTTGACTATTATTCTTAGTTAGTCGTTAATTGTTGTAAAATGCTTATGATTTGCGGATGTAATGCTCAGTTAACTTAAATTATCCAGACGTGATGACTTATGCAGCCTGCGTATGCGACCTCCAGAGGCTGCAGCCTTCCGATTGAGGAACGGGCACTGTTGACAGTTGTCAATAATTCTTTACTAGGGATTCTCTTAATACACTTTGTGGTAAGGTATGTCAAGGTTAATATTTGTCAAATTAAATTGATTAAAACCGGTTTTTAGCAGTAGTTTACTTCACACGTGGCATTTTGGTTCCTTCTGTTGCCGTGTTGGTTTGTTTCCTGGCTGATAGTAACTAAGTTTAGCATTTTGTAAATTCTGTTAATATAGCATATAGCCTTTCTTGAAATAATCCGGCTACAATCTTAAAGACGTCTTGGTTTCAATTTTGCTAATCCCTTATGTAATATCAAACTCCTGTTCTCAGGTAATTTTAATCCTTTTAAGGTTCCATTTTAATGTGAGGTGGAAATTGGAAAGGCTTGTATAGTTTGGTCTGTTCCTGATTATTTATATTATTTGACTAAATTATCAATAGTTGAAGAACAAAATACTGTTTTATTAGATTATAATCTATAGTTTGGAATAATACTATAACCCATTATATTTACTATTAATTTAGTAATTTCCCTGGTTTTTGAAGCAATGCAACTTTGTAAAAAAAAACACTATATAAATAAATCTGGCTTGGCTTAACTTAAAATTAAATGTACACCCCATTTAGAAATTACAGATGTGTGTGTGTGTGTTTGTTTACATTTAATATTTAATTTACTTAAGATAAGATATTGTGTTCTATATAAATCTGTACTACTTATTTCAGCACACTCTAACAAATGTCTGCATCTAAGCTTACACAAAGGATTAGCTTATTTATTTATTCCTTCAAATTATTGATTCATAAATAAATGAGTTCATTACACATTTCATTCATTCACTCCTGTATACTGCAATTGCTGATTGAGAAACATGGCATTGACCTTCAGGCCTTGTTCATTAACACAGTATGACAAAAAAATTCAATATCCTCTTGAACTTGAAATATGAACACAACTGCATCCTTTACTTCAGAGAATTCCCCGCTCAGGACCTTCCAGAGGGCATTTTGTTGATCATCTGTAACACCTGGTCAAGTAAAGATGCAAGTCGTAAAACATATAAAAATCACATGAAATGATATGTAGCGTCTGTCATATCCCTTTTAGGCAAACATCTACATCAGCTGAATGCACCCCCACTCCTAAAAAACACACAATAAAAAACAAATAACATACCAGTTGTTTGATTGCATATTTGTGTAAAAATCCATCTTACGTCTATGAATTTTACTGTTAATGACAGTAAGAGCATAAGCTTGTTCAGAGCATAAAAGGGAAAATAAAAACAACACTGTAAGACTATCTAACAGCTTTGACATATTAAACCTTCTTGACATTAAGATGTAGACGCCACAGGAATTTCTTGTTCATTTAAAAGATACCATAATGCATAATGTGTAATTAAATGATCAGTTCTGTAGTAGGAGACGAGGTAAAACACATTGTTTTGTCATGTCATAATTAAATGTACCACGTTAGATACAAACTATCTGTAAGCAAATGTCACTACATAACTATGATGGTAGCGAAGACTACTCTGAAGTGTAGGGGGCTAGTTACGAATGAATATAGCAGTGTACCAGGGTGTCTGTCAGAACACAATAGAGAGCGTTGAACCAACTTGAGCTGTTTATTAGGCACACAAGAGAACATACATCAGATAGGAGAGAGCCAGCATTAAGTATTTATGAGGTAGCACACACCGCACAGAACTCTGAATGAGAGGCCCAACTTAGATAGCAGAGCAGTCGTTGATGAAGGTAATGGTGAATATTGGTAGTAGTCCTTTAATGAAGCTCTGCACAGGATGAGGGTATGCTCCTTTAAGAGAGATAGACCAGAGCTGTATTTATGAGCTTGGTTGCATGGCATGTGAATGAAGATGCATGAGTGCCTGGCTATATTTGAGAGCTTAGCCAGATCATAGGCAGGTGGAGATGTGGTTTCTCTGCAACAGATTACAACAGGATTCCCAAAGTAACACTAATGCTAATAAACATAACTTACATTGACAAATTAGCTACAGCTTCTCCCCTCATACGTTATCAAAATAAAATAAACAGACGTGTCTCAAATGACAAATTTTACACCATTAGCAGTGTTTACACAACGTATGTAATATAACTGACATTATTACAGGATAAACACATTGATGAACAGCAAAAGAAAGTGATTTATATAGCGTTACAGCGTAGTAGATTCACAATTTAGCTAATAACATGTTAGCGCTATTAATAACGGAAATTTTAACAACAAAAAAACATGCAAATCTAACTGTACTTACTCTAATGACGCACATGAACACACCGCGTAACAATCTTGTGCTATTGTCTCCACAACAACACGATTCATGCCTCACACAGCGAGACACTTGTACAAAACTAGCGCTTTTCCGCCATTGCTTTGAGTGAGCGATACTAGCTGTCATAATAAAAGTCCTCCTCCGTCTGGGTCTTTTGCACAATTTTTCTAGAAAAGAATCTATGATTGGTTGAAGGGAGATCGTGCCACGATTGGTCAGCACAGTGTGCTTGTTGTCTGATTGGCTGGAGTAGACGGTGGGCGGAGTCCACCTATTTGTGGATTCTTGTGCACGTCTTGACGTTAGAAATGTTTCAAATCCACAAATGCACAGAACGCGATCCACAAATGAGTGCAGCAATAGGGAATGTTAATGTACGTCACCGCAGTGTTGCATTATGGGACGTGGGCGCCATGTTTAGAGGCACCGCCGACCGCTATGCCATTTAATTGTGCGTGTGTTCAGTTAAAAACTAGGTAAAATTGAAGAAGAACGGAAGAAATCGATAAGTTGAAAGAAAAAGAGAAGGGACCCTATCGAGAGAAACTAAATGCTACTGCCAAAAAACTTTATTTGGACAAATAAACAACATAGATCCATATGATTTAGCAGCCCAAGACTGGATTACGGACCTCCGCTCACATATCTGGTCAATTACCTTGTTTTTGCAGGACTTTATTTACACTTTGCAGGAGTTTAAGAGCTATAAATCCCTTCAAGCTTATAATAAGGTGACACTCTTTATTAAAACACACAAAATGCTAAATATTTAGCTAACGTTGTCATTTAAAGAGTCACAAGCAGTGGGTTTGAGTTGCATTTAATAAAAAATATGTGTTACAATCGTCAAAATTGTCTAAATATTTATTTTTATAACTCATGTGTTTAGGGTGATCAGAAATGAATGAATGAATCAATCAATAACTTACATTTGCAAGTTAGTTTGGCAGTGTTAGCATAAAAACAAGACAATTTAAGTGGTTCTGCTTTTATTAATCACAAATTACTGAATGACTGAAAATGCAGCGAAAACACTCTCGCTGATGCAGAGATTTTTTTTTTGAAAAGTAAACGTTTTTCTCCTGATTGCAGCAGGCAAACCACGCGATCCGGCGTCTTTTCGTCAGCTCCTGCACCGGCTTCCTTTGTTTTTTCCACGAATAAAAGCTGGAAAAACATATTCCGTTGTTCAGTTTCCTCCCTGAACGATCGCGTGACCTGCTTGATCGAGCAGTACTGACCAAACATATCGAAGTTTATAAAAATCTCGACAGAAAATACAAAAACAACCTCCAACACATGAAATCTAATACAGCGGGATAGGACGCGTGCCTGCAAATATGGCGGATTACACATAATGCAACACCGCGTGACGTCAACTCCACATTCCCTATTCACAAATGCACAGAAAGCGATCCACAAATGTGTGCAGCGATTCACAAATGCACAGAAAGCGATCCACAAATGCGCAGGAAGCCATTCACATACAAATAAAATACAAATATATATTTATAAAAAAAATTCATTTGCAAATCCCATTTTATTTATTTGTGAATTTCCTTCCTTTTTATGAAATGTCTAACATATATTTATGGTTCGCTTATTGTGCATTTGTGGATTTAAAAAATATTTATGAAACTCTCTATATTTATTTGTGGATCATAGTATATTTATTCAGAAATACGAAACAATTCTGACCCCATATTCATGTTTCAAAAACAGGGCAAGCACAAGGAATGTAGGAGAATGACAGGTCTCAAGGTGCATTTTAAGACTAGTCTCTAAATAAAATCCATATTGCCACCCCCAACCTTTGCAAAGGTAGCTTGGCTGCTTTATAGAAATAACATAAAAAGGAAATCCACATGAATCATACTTTGTTATGTACCATGAGGAATGCCATCATGTAAATGCGCATGTTTAAAATGAACACCAGATCAATGTCTGTGGTTACAGTGGTATAAGCAGAATAATTGACAATGGGCAATTCAATTTATTGTAAAATAATGCACACCCACGGTGCATTATTATTTTGGGTGTGCAATATTTTTGAATAGTTTAATGGCCTGTCGTCAATCATTCATCATTACATGTCATCAAAAAGCTGAAAAATATCAAAATCTACTGATGCGACTCTATCATAATGTAGCCCTATTTCTAAAATCAAGTTATTTGGCTCAGTACTTTACTGACTGTTGTGTATCAATGTCGTTGATCAGGGTCGCTGTCTCATTCAGATTGCAGCAGTCCCAGTCTCATCACTCCACCCATGTCACCTCTCAACCTGGAGACGTCCTCCTTTACCTCCAGCCAGTCTCAGGGTTCCATCAGCACCCTGCCCAGGATCTCCGTCAGCCCTGTGCCCGCGGGAGAACGAAGAAAAGACAGGTACATTGCTGCTGCACCCCCATCCCATCTTTCCATCAGGTTGCCAAGCAACAGCTCTCTCTTATCCATATCCATCAGCCCCAGGAAGCCCTTTATCTGACTTGAAATATTGGAATCTGTTTCTAAAGTGCTCGAATATAAACCGATGAATGAAGATTTGACTTGAATGTCAGTCGTACTTTTTATTACATTTATTTTACTATCTTAATTCAGATATAGTTTAACAGGACATTTGTTAAACTAGGTCACACATTTATGTATTTATTATAAACTCTTTTTTTTCTGACTGCACTCATCTCTTCCCTCTGTGTATGTGTGTCTCTCCGTATGATTTTCACAGTCTGTTTTTCCTCCTAAATCTTTCAGATCTCTGTATCGTAACAGATCCTTTCTGAGAATTCCTCTGGCTGCTAGGCCGAGGTTCTGCTCGCTCAGAAGTCTGAGGTTTGTTCCCTGCACAGGGAATGCCTGATAAACAAATGCGTTTGCTCCAAGTGGCTGGCTGTAGAAATCCCTGCTTCTGTGTGTTTTGTTAGTACTTGGGCTTCGTGTTATGATAATTAGTCTTAACATTTTGGTTAAAGTTTGAATTAGTTTGGCTATGCCAATCTTTGCCGACACTTTCCTGAATATTGAGTCATTCGTTTAGTTTAATTGGGTAATTTTACCTGCTGCTTCTGATTTACCCTTTTGATTAAACTGCTCAGCGTGGGATTCCTCATGAATGTTAAATCACTCTTATGCAGATAAATCTGTTTTTCAAGGTAAATATGCACTCGATGCAAGTTGCGGAAGGGAGACATTTGCATGTTAGTTTGGCTGCTCTTTTCCTGAAAAGATCCAGATTTGCTTGTTACATTTTGGTTAGTTTGATGATGTTGTTAGGGTACTGTAAGCATTTTTACCATGCATATAAAGTCCCTGATACCTCACAAATATAGCTAAAATGGGTGTCCTAAGATAGTCCTAGACTCGTAAAAGTATTTTTTATATTCGACGCGTCTGCACGGGTTGGTGTGTGCGGCAAAAATGACATTATTGTGGAGTGCGCGGTCTTCCGCGTTGGGTGCGTGAGACGCCATTTCTCGTGGAGGTGTGCACGGCAATTTTGCACGCGCCCACAGCTCTGCATCTGAAAATGACCTCGAGGCGATTCTGTCTGAGCAGACAAGCCTGTGACGTATCTCTTTGATCAATCCATTCAAAACAATGTAAATACTATTTATCTGACACTCTTAAAGTAAAGAAACTTTGCCATTTAAAACACAAAATATTTTACATATGATTCAGAATTTTTAGCTTATATTTGTACTGAATGAACCACTGGATGAGGAATAAAATAAAAATCTTAAGATTTCTGTATTGTTTGTTTAGTAAAAACCTTAAGGATTTAATAAAGACATATTTAAGAGATTGTTGTTTTATTCATGTTTTCATATTTATTTATTTATTTATACGTCAACCAGCACCAGGGTTGTTCCAGCGAATTACTTCTTTGTGTTTGTTTTTGTAATCGATTGCTCGCGATGGGCATAAATACATGGAAATGTATTTCAAATACAAATACAAAATACTGTGTCGAAAAATGTATTTAAATACAAATACAAAATACTGTGAGGAAAAATGTATTTAAATACAAATACAGTATTTTGTATTTTGAAAATACATAAAATACATGTGAAATTGGTGATTCTGTGCAAGTATCCCTATTAGGCTGAAATCTATCTGGGTCTATTTCTGAATGCCAAAAAGCATTTAGATGTGTGCAACTACTTAGAAACTTTCATTTTATTTTACGTACCTCTTGCTTTCCCCTGCCCTGTAAAAAATAAAAAACTAGAAAAAAAACTTGGTAACACTTTACTTGAAGGGGTGTGCATAAGACTGACATGACACATTCATAATCATAACATGACACGTGTCATGAACATGAAGAAGACCCCATGCACATCTATGACAACTGCCATTAAGTGTCATTTACTCAATTATGTAACCCCTAATGCAAAGATGACATTGTTTGAGATATCTTTGTTATGACAACCTGACACATAAACCAATACAACACAACTTGTTATAAATTATAAACAATAATTATCAAACGTTAGAAACTACCTAGCTTTGTGGATTAACGTTACATTAAACTGTGATTTAAATGGCATTAAGTGTTAATACTATGTCAAATATTATTAATACTCGGTCAAATAAACATTATGAACTGAAGAATATTCATGATGCTGTTATAAAAACTATTTAACAGCGTATTAACACTTAATGACATTTTAATGACAAATTATATTTGTATCACTGGTAAAAAGTGGTCAGTTTTGTTGTCTTGGTTAATGTCAAGTTGTCATGGCAAGTTATGATGTATGGGTTAAAGCAACACAATGTAGTTTCCATGTAAAAATGACTTACAGCTCCCCCATGTGGTTGAAAAGTGCAACAGTGCCTGGTATCAGACACTCTTCTGCAGGCAGGGGGAGGGGCGGGGCTGTGTTTCCTACCCTCCACCGACATTTTCAGAGTGTGCTTGTAGCAGCTAGGAGGCTGCTCAGGTTACAGCAACAGTACAATTTGTCCAGTTAAAAGTTGTTCCATCACTGAAATAATTTTAGAGACATTATTTAAAGGTAAAAAAAACTACATAGTGTTGCTTTAATGTCAAGTTGTCATAACAAAGACATCTCAAACAATGTCATCTTTGCCATAAAAATGACATAATTGAACAAATGACACTTAGGTTGTTTTCACATATGTTGGTGCGCACCGTGGTGCGGCCTCGGAGCGCACCAAAATACATTGTATCATTTTTCAGTTAGTGCGGTCCGTGTTCACATATATATATTTTTTACTTTACTCGAAATGCCGCACCGTATGCCATGTGACAACGGGCAGCACTGTCATTGGTCTCTGACAGCTCTTACCGTCTCATGACCACCCCCACGTTTCCACGACAACCAGCCTGACAGGGAGAGCGCAGCTATCAAGATGTGAAGATAAACGATGCACGTCTTTGCGAAGTTTCTTTGCTTTAACGCGAAATTTCGTAGCTGTTCTATTAAAGCCTTTCTCACGGAGCCGTTTGCTAAAAAGCCCGTAATGTCACTATATGTGTGTGGAAGACAGCTATGCATTTATAAAATCATCAGCTCAAACGTAAAGGATACAGCGAATCTCTCTGCAACGGACCAGATTGGCTTGTTTGTTGTTAACCCACAATATAACACCCGGCTCAACGTCACAACGGAAGCCCAGTGGCTCAAACATGTGGAGAACTTCCTGTATTTGGTTCGGTCCGAGGTCCGGCAGTGTTCACACCTCAGGTGGGTCGCCCCAGAGTTCGGCGACAGCCGCTCCGAGACCACCTGTTTAGAGCGGTCTCGGAGCGGCCGTTTAGTGCGCACCCGAGTGCGGCTGTTGTGTTCACACTGACCCAAACGCACCGTACTCGGAGCGACACGTCATTTGGGCCGACCTAAACAGTGTATATGTGAAAACACCCTTAATGACAGTTGTCATAAACATCCATAAAATCTCCTTCATATTCATGACACGTGTCATGTTATGATTATGAATGTGTCATGTCAGCCTTATGAACACCCCATCAAGTAAAGTGATGTTTTATAAAAACATCATAAAAACTTTTTCATGTGTCGTCAAAATGACCCACAACCTAATCAGTTTATATGTTAAGAAATCCATGCATTTACAAACGTCTCACGAGACAAATTATTCGGCAAACTAATTCCTCTCATTGCTGCTTTTTGATGGTTTTGAGAACAATTACTCACGAGTTGCCCTCTGTCATTTCACAGAATTATACAATGGAAAGCACGTCAAGCATAAAAGCCTTTTAGGTTTACACAGTTTTTCAATATTTTACTATGTTCTTACCTGATGAATGAATACATGCCTATCTTTTTTCAATACTGTATGTGCACTTAATCTTTGCACAGCATGTCATGAATGTGTTAGCATTTAGCCTAGTCCCATTTATTCCTTAGGATCCAAACAGGGATGAATTCAGAAGCCACCAAACACTTCCATGTTTTCCCTATTTAAAGACTGTTACATAGTTACACAAGTAAGTATGGTGGCACAAAATAAAACGTGATTTTTAAGTGAATAAAAAAAGAGAACTATATTGTATGGCGGAAGAGCACTTAGTTTGCAGCACTTCAACCTCTGGCGCAGTAACATCATCACTCCTGTGAAGTTGTTACTGCGCGCTGAGGTCGAAATGCTGCAAATTATGTGCTCTTCCTCCATGCATTGAAAAAGGATGGTTATGGATTGATTTGTCTAAGTTGAGGTTAGAACATAGTAAAATATAAAAAAATTGTGGTTTTCCTTTAAGTGTATGCCTATTTGTCAGCGTTCCACACTCTGTCTCAGTCGTGCAATATGCAAGTGCAACTGTAGCGTGCAACTGCCTACCAACGTGCAAGTGTGAATTAGAATTTCCTTTTGCGACAGTTATAATAACACAAATCACATCACACCCAATAATTCAATCGCCTTTGCTTTATTTCCCACTACAACATTTCAATTATTGTCCACTAAAAGCTGCACAGATATATTTGCTTACCTGAACTTTGTTGTCTGGTCTGAACTAGTTGATGCATGAAAACAGCACCCTGACTGGTTGACTGGCTCAAAGTATTTTGAGTATTTTAAAAATACAAAAATACTCATCTTAAATGTATTTAAATACAAATTACATTTCATTTTTTTCAAAGGCTTTAAAATACAAAATACTATTTTGTATTTCAAATACGTATTTTAAATACATGTATTTGAAATACTGCCCATCCCTGCGCGTCACCCCCTGACGGTTCAAAGAATAGTGAAACAGCGAGCGCGACAACTTTAAACG
Organism: Misgurnus anguillicaudatus; assembly: GCF_027580225.2. Lineage (NCBI taxonomy): Eukaryota > Metazoa > Chordata > Actinopteri > Cypriniformes > Cobitidae > Misgurnus > Misgurnus anguillicaudatus. The sequence goes on from NC_073347.2 coordinate 12,266,449, forward strand.
CCTCGTCCGTTTGTTGAGACGTGCGCGCGATCGGCAGAGGCTGGTGTTGTGGACCAAAGCGCGAGTATAAACAAACCTTAAACCAAGGAGTCTCCAACTTTTGTGTGGGCAAGGGCTACCACAATGGGTAAAACAATCTGGAGGGCTACTTTTTTGATATAGTCCACCCAAATCTTTTTTACTTATTTTGCTTGTTGATTTTATTTTATTTTACTTGTTGATTTGTTTCATCAGTGTTTTAAATGTTAACATAAATAAAGAAGCTAAGCTAATATAAAAATTATGTAAAATACTAGGGATGCACCGATATGGAAATTTTGGCCGATAACTCTTTATATTTGGGGGCCGATAACCGATATATATATATAGGCCGATAAATATTCATATTATTTTTACAATGAAAAACTCCCAGACCGCAGACATCTTGTCTTTGCGCTAGACTAGCATACTCTTCTTAACTCTTTCACCGCCACCATTTTTCATGATTTTCACAAAAGTTTAATGCCTTCCAGAAAATTTTTTAAATATATAAACATATAATATATAAAATAAAAGAACAGACCCTCTGCTTTCAAACAAAAAAATCAGTTTCATCCTACCTTCATGTGTTCTGTTTTTATCACCTCTCAAATATGTGTAGGTTTCATCAAAAACAGCAAATTTTGAGCAAAAAGCTGAGATAATTCCATTTTTGTGAAGGACTTTTGATAGAGATCAGATGCAGAGCGATCTTTAAAACATACACGGACTTACAGCTGTTTGCCCTAGGGCAATACTTCCGGTTTTTATAAGTTGCGGAAGAGCCAAAATAATCCATCATTTATCGGCTTTCATTTATCTGCCTAATTTTGCTACGGTTAACCCCGGTCAATATGGACATTCCTAGTGCACACACATTCGCAAAGTTTAGTATTCTAATTATGTACAGTTCTGTTTTTATATCACCAAGCTTCACATAATGGGTATCAAAGAGAAATCATTGGTAATTGTTTAATCTATCATCTCTCTTCAGTTCTTATCCTGTGAGTGTGATGGACCGCCAAACGAAAAGAAAGAGATTTCAGCCAAAACAATCACAGATTGACACCCTGAACGAAATTGTGTTGTTTTAAGTTGGGTAGCAGGACAGTGTGATCTTTGTATGCAGGATGTTATTATCTAGATGGCTGACATCACTTACAGGGGCTTTAATTATTTATATTCTCAGGGATGCAGAAATCACTTTCATACTCGGTGTGTTGGCATATTTTTGTATTGACTCATTCATGCAGGTGTAGGGATGTCCCGATCCGATATGCTGGATCGGTATCTGGACCGATCCGGGCTTTTTGGCTGGATCGGACATCGGATCGAGGACCGACAACATGACCGATATGTGTGTTAGCCGTTATTGTTACTGACAAGCTATTAAAAGGACTAAGTGTTATAAAAGCACCATCAACGTTTATGCACTATATTCAAAGTCTTTTAATAGCTTAATAACTCAATAGCTTAGTGTGAAGAAACAAACGCACATTTAAATATATTTAAGTTCACAGAAACACTGTAACTTACTCACAAACTGAGTTAATCCACTGGTGAAGCGAGCGGATGAAACGCGTCATTCACACACACACACACACACACACACACACACACGATAACTGTAGGCTATTTTAAAGATCTGATTTTTTTAAAGTCTCAGTAAGCCGTTGGATAGATGCAATTCACTTTGTCAAGCGGATAATTCCCAAAATAACCATCTGCACACTAAAGCTTTTTTACTATGACAGTTTTACGCAATAAATTTTTTTTTAGCATACTTAATTGATCGCTGCCATGATTAATATTTACTAATGTTCCCTGTAACTTGTAAATCATTTCAAATTATAGATTTTAACCTTTAAAATGATACTAGATGTAGCAGAAAGCACTATACACGTTTAATTACAATAGTATCAGGCCGATATCGGTATCGGCTGATATTCGGAATTCTGGTATGGGAATCAGATTGGAAATGAAAAAGTGGGATTGGGACATCCCTATGCAGGTGTATTTAATTGTTCAAGATAGTAGTATCAGTGTAATATTTTACCTTTCTGGATCTTTTATTGAAATCATTTATGCCACACCATCTGCTTTTTTGCCCTGTATGTGTGTGCCTGTTAAGGAGTTTTAAACTGAAGTTCAGTAAAATTGTTTTGCTGTGCACCCGACTGCATGGACCTCCTCAGTTTCAGTTTTTGGCATCTACCCTGACTAAACTCTCCTGATGAACTTTTGTCTTAAATATTAGTAACATCTGACATTTAAATGCACTTGTTTTTACCTCTGTGACAGACCATTCCTGGAAGAGCCACGTAATGTCATCGTGCACAAAGGGGCAGAGCCTCTCGGCATCTCTATCGTGAGCGGAGAGAACGGAGGAATCTTCGTCTCTAAAGTGACGGGCGGCAGCATTGCACACCAAGCAGGGCTAGAGTATGGAGACCAGCTATTGGAGGTTTGTATTGGCTTTCCCAAAAGCGTTGTTTATGCTAAGCCTTTACTTTATTTTGACCCCACATTTGCATTTCCTTCCTTTAGTATAATGGCATAAACCTGAGGAATGCCACAGAGCAGCAGGCTCGCCTCATCATCGGTCAGCAGTGTGATACCATTACGATCATGGCCCAGTATAATCCGCACATGTACCAACTGGGCAATCACTCTCGCTCCAGGTACAGCCTTGATCCAGTTCCTTGTTATTCAGGTCAGTGCAGATTTCATCACGAAGCTGAATTGGTTGATTTTTTTGCATGTTGTGCCTTAGCTCACGGTTGGAGCCAGTGAGCGCTCAGTCCACTCCTCAGGGCAGCGGAGCCACCACCCCAGATAACCACTCTAATATAGACACCCTCAGTGAACAGGATGAAGGCACGCTCACCCCTTCCTCCAAACAGACCACACCCACCACCAGCCCTCATAGGTTCATCAGGTACTGCACAACATTAGGACAACACACAGGAGCGATTTGCTGCTTTGCTGTCTACTGCACAAGCGAATGATTTAAAATTATGTACTTGGGTAGCAACTCTGTGCATCATAGCCAATCACTGCATCTGTAGATGCCATGTGACTAATCACTCTTGAGTCGCACATTTGCTCTAGAAGTTGACAAGGTTTAGGTCTAGGTGTCGTAATCATAATATCATAATTTTATTTTGAGATATAATTTCAGATTGATTTTATGACCTTACTCATTCAATATTAAAGATATCAAGATTATATTTATAAAAAAATGTCTTTACATTATGTAAGATGATTTTATGTAGAAAACAGTAAATTACAAAAATAACGTTTTTCACAGGCAGGGTAAATGACTTTCTTGCTTAATACACTAGAAAAAAAGATGCACATGATTGAATTAAGTTTTCTTAAATTGAAATTAACATGAAAGGTGGGGTCCATGATCTCTGAAAGCCAATGTTGATATTTGAAATCACTTAAACAAACACGCCCCTACCCCAATAGAATCTGTACCTTTTTTTTATAGACCCGCCCCACACATATGCAACCCAGGCAACGATTTCGGTTAGTAGACACGTCCCTTACTGCTGATTGGCTACAAGTGTGTTTTGGTAGTTGGCCCGACTCTCTTTTCCAAACTTTTTTTCAAAAATCATGTACCCCCCTTTAATTGAGATTCAATTCATAAAAAAAAACTTGATTCAGTCATATTGAACTGGTGTACATACACTGTAAAAAAAACTTGGTTTTGCAAGTATATGTAACCTACTAATTTAAATTTTGACTTGTGAAAAGTTGACATAACTTATAAAAACAAGTTGAAATTGTTTAACTTAAAGGCAGGGTATCTCATTTGATCCAGAAACATTTTTAGTTATGCTGGTTAAAAGTCTCCTCACATCCTGATAGCAATCACTATGTTAAGTTGTTTAAATGTATTTATAGAAATTTATGTCATCTGTGAAAGGCGTAGGACCAAAAAAATGTTCAACCAATCATAGATCTCGGTCCGAACGAACGTTGCCTTTTTTTGTCCCTCATCCGTAAGCATAATTTAATGCCACCGCGCAGCGTGTTTACCCAGATACCATTCGTCATCGGCGCGTTCACGTGCGCTCACCTCCCATCTGTAAACAGCGAAAATGGCAAACTTTTCAGCTGAATTGACAACCTACACAGGAGCCACAAAACGAAAGGCATCTTTTATAACAACAACAGCAAAACCTGCCTGGATCAGCAAAGAGCAAAAACCCAGATGAACATTGGTTAATTTACTGCTTTATCACGAGATGCAAACAGCTGCAGGAGGTAAAGGGTCTGAAAGGGTCGTTACACTGTTTATTTTGGTAAGGTAGGTACGCGATATGTTTGTATTGAGATGGATTCAGATATTCTACTTCGATGAAACATTGTGTTGCTTATGAAATTTGTGTTTGTTTACGGATTAGCGTAACGATATAGTTACTACGTCTACACACAATCGAAAGTGTGCTTTAACTAATTCTCATGTAAACCAGTTGTTTATGTTGGTTATTTTGGTAATGTTATTCACTTTGTACTACAAAGTTTTCTCACTGGTGAATGAGACATGAGATGTGAACGTCTGATCTTTGCGTGTTCATGTGTTTTGAAAGAGGAGTGACTTTGGATGGCGATTTGAAAAGGAGGGTGGGATTGTCATTTCATTGCTAGTCGGCTACCGTTAGCATTTTCAAAATATGATATCCTACCTTTAATTTAAGTTAAATGAACATAAAAATATTTGTTGATTTGACAATATGTTACAGTACAGATCCAACAATATATTATATATATATATATATAATTTAAATGAATTTGTGCCTAAAACAAGCAAGAATGTTGCCAATTGGGTAAGAAAATGGTTCCTTATTTATATTTTTAATTAAATGTTTTTTTTCATAAGTAAACTTATTTCAAGATTTTTTCTTACTTAATTGGAAGATTTTTAGCTTGTTTAAAGCACAGACTCAAATAAAATTTAATAATTTTTGTCTACAAACTAGAATTATTGTCTTCGTCATTTTGCTCATCGAGAAAATGCATCTTGATTAAGAATACAAATATATTCAGATATTTGTACTAAAAACGAGACAAAAGTAAAAAAGTCATGTTTTGCTGTTTGGCTTAGGATAAAAACATCTGGCTTAAATGTAAATGCCAAATCTTAGTAGATAAACTGCCTTTGCATGTAAAATGTCCCTATAATGCCTTAAAATGCTGCCTACATTAGTAGGTTTACTATTTCTTAAACAAAGCAAGGGTATGAAAGTACAAAATCTGCTGCCCCTCAATTTGTTTCTGTGTTGTTCACTTAGAAAATCACCAGACAGCTCCAAGAAACTTCCAGAGCCTCGACTGGTAACAGTGAGGAAGACTCAGGTTGAGTTGGGGATTCAGCTTTGTGGAGGAAACCTACGGGGTATTTTTGTGGAAGGACTTGAAGAGGACAGTCCTATCAGAGGTGCAGATGGTCTCATGCCGGGAGACTTGATACTAGAGGTAAAACAAACTACTGTTTTGTTCTCTTTCATTCTTAGGGGGCTACTACAGTATCTATACGCACAACCGGCGCAACGTCATAGAATGTCTCTGAACAGGTTCACGCCCACTTTTGGGGGAAAACAGACTATACGTTCCATTGGCTTCCATTCAAAATAGCGGAACAAAGCAACCTTCGTACACAGCCGGCAGGTGTAAATAACTTATGAAATCACTCAGATTAAACATGTTGAGGAATTATCTGTCCACCCTGCCTGCCATAGAGCGCGAAAGACAAACCAACACATTCAATTCGGTCAATACAAAAACATGTCTCCTTCACTCTCACAGCATCAAATCTGTGCAACAATGCTCCCTATTGGCCAGAGGTGCTTTACCCGGACATTTTACTCGTACCTCAACGAGTCAACAGGGAAGCAAGTGAATGATTTTACTTCGTATTTGAAAGTTACTTCGTATTTATATGTCTTTATATTTAGAGTATTGAGTGCACTTTTCCGTCGAGTCACACAACTAACTGGCTTAGCGATAGTTCCAGCTATCACTGGATGGCGTTGTTACACAAATTTGACGCTGTGAGAATGAAAGGGACATGTCTCCACATTGACCAAACTAAATGTGTCAATGTATCTCTCGGGCTCCACGGCGGGCAGGGGGGACAGATAATTACTCAACATGTTTAATCTGAGTGGTTTCATAAGTTATTTACGCCTGCCGGCTGTGTAAAAACGTTGCTTTGTTCCGCTATTTTGAATGGAAGCCAATGGAAGGGCTGCTTTTCTATCACCCAAAAAGGGGCGGTGACGAAATTTACAGTCAAGTTCCCGGATGTGCCGGTAGTCCGTATAGAAAAAGTTAAGAATGCTGATCTTTGTAGGACAAATTACAAAGTCGACAGCCTTTAAAGACTTCTTAGTAGGAGGTTTAGCTAATGTTGTATATTTTCACATAGCAAGTTAATCCCAGAAAATTCCTATTAAATTGCCAGTATGACTGCTATGTGAACGCAATCATGTCAATTGATGCTGGAATCACTTCCGTAATGGGGACCTAGAAATATTGCTGTAACATTTACGTAAACGCACGAATCTATACTTCAAACGGATCTATACTTACTAGCTTTTGTAATAAGAATCTTTGCATTGGCACTGTTGCAAAGATTTTACTTAAGCTAAGTGTAATTTTTCTTGATGTCCATTTCTACTTCACCCACTGGCTGTTTTGTTCTCTAATTAAATGCATGCATCTCTTACTGTGTTTTTTATTGATCCGTTTTGGCTTCTTTCCTTCATTGTGCTTGAGTGTTATTGAGTGTTGTGTGAAGACTGGTGAATTGGAAATATCCCATTCCTGGCATGAATGATTAGACCTGTGCCAGGGCAAGGCAACAGCAGTTATTTGTTTCTTTTATATGAAGCACAGAAGCCATGCTGTCTTTGCCAAAAGTAATATCAGTTCTTAAATAGAAATCGATCAGAAACTCTTAAATGTAATGTTTGTGTGCTTTTTATGTTCTCCTGCCTTTCTCTGTGTAGTATAGAGAAATGCAATGTTTACAGTGGAGAGCAAATGGCTCTTTTCCATTGCATAGGTCAGGTCATGTCAGTTTACCTTACTTGGTTAGCTTGGTTAGCTTTCTATTGAGTTTAGTACCACCTCAAAGCGGGAGGGATTATAGGCGTGTCTTTATATTTGCGCTGCCTAATGCTGTGACGTCATACAAAAAGTTGGAGCGAGCATCATTGGAATGCAGTGTTTCCCATAAATGTATTTGTTTGTCAGTCTGTCACAAAATTTAAATTTACCACCACAAATAGATGTTTGCCCATCATGTTTATCTCACATGATCGTTTCTGTACAATCACCCATGGCGTAGTTTTTTGCCGCCAAAAACTGTAAGGAAAACACTGGTATGGTGTTCCTGATTCTGAGCCTGTGGATGTTTTTCACCACTAAATGGGAGTTTGGGAACTTACAACACAGACGACAACACGTTTACTCAAGACAGCGCAAGCACGAAGGTAAAAGCTAATCTTTTTAGCAATGATGCTTGTAGTGATGATTCTCTCAGACCAATCAGTGATCTACAGTATCAGCTCGCTTGGAACCCCAACCAAGGTGGTACTAAAAAAGTATCAGGTACTATATTCCTGACCCAGTGGAAAAGTCCCCAAAAGTAAGCTGACACGACTCAACCCCTGGGGTACTATGCAGTAGAAAAGTGCCATAACAAGTGGCGCTTTTCCATTGCATAGTACCCCACGGTTTGGTTTAGTTTGGGTCGGGTCTGCTTACTTTTGGGAGCTTTTCCATTAGGTGCAGTACGTGGTACCCGATGCTTTTTTCGTACCACCTCGGTTGGGGTTCCAAGCGACCCGAGCTGATACCAAACGTGACGCGCAAACACAGTAGATCACTGATTGGTCTGAAAGAAACGTCACTAACAGCGTCATCGTTAGCTTTACCTTTAGTGCTAGCTTGCGCCGTCTCGAGCAAACATGCCGCCATCCGTGCTCTGCTTGCTATAAGTTCCCAAACTCCCACCCAGCAATGAAAAACATCCACACGCCGAGAATCAGGGACACCATAACAGTCCCCTCCAGACTTGCAGTTTGTGGGGTGAAGAGCACATCAGCATTATAATTATGCTTAAATGCAACCTCAGTGAGGCTCAGCGGAGCGCCGTCGGCTGACGCCTCGGGCGCCTGAACAGAAACCGTCATGTGATACAGAGGTAGTGATAAACGCGATGTGCAAACATCTATTTGTACTGGCCAATTATTTTAATTTTGTGGCGACTGAAAAATTAATGTATGGGAATATACAACGATGCTCTCCTCTCACTTGTATGATGCCACAGCTGTGGGCAGCGCAGATGTGGCGACACGCCTATAGTCCCTCCCACTGCGAAGTGATACTAAACTCAATGGAAAAGCTAACCACGCCAAAGTGAGGTGAGCTGACCCGACTCAAACTAAACTAAACCGTGGGGTACTATGCAATGGAAAAGCGCCAAAAGGCTCTTTTTGCAAGCGGACGCAAAAAGTTTCTCAGGGGAACGCAAAAGGTTTCTTAGCTTAGCAAAGCTGACGTATTCCTGTGGGCGGAGTTTAGTCAGAAACTCTTATTTTGACGTCATTTAACCAATATGTAAAGGGATACAGTTCGCTCTAGGCTTTGAAAGGGGAATTCTGTTAAAGAAAATATATTGCCTGGCAGTGAACTTTGAGCATTATCATTTTGCAGGTATTATTTATGCTCTAACAGCAACATTACACACTAACTAAAGTTTGAAAAATGGGATCAGGAAAAACGTGACTTTTAATAATATTAAGTGATGCAGAAATTATACACCTCACCTTTAAAGTTCAAGCTAGCAAAGTGAATGTTTCTTTTACCCACTTTTAAATCGAGACATTTCAGCATAATTGCAGTTTAACCATCAATTTCTCACTTGTCTCTCTTCATCCAGTACGGCTCAGTTCATATGAAGAATAAAACAGTAGAGGAAGCCTATCTGGAAATGCTAAAGCCAGCAGAAACGGTCACGTTTAGAGTCCAGCATCGTCTAGATGAGTTCAACCAGGTGAAAGACACTCCTGGAGACGGATTCTATATCAGGTACAACATGCTCTCATTACAACACATCTGTATTTGACATACTGTACACGTGCACACATGATTTCCCTATAAGAAAATGTCAGTACTATGCAGTGCACTAAATTTGGTTATGCATGGCAATCTTTTAATCTCTTTAATTATGTTTAAGACAGAGGGTGAGATACTGCGTCTCGTGGTCAAGATTGTATCACCAAAACTACATAATTTGTGTTCAATAATAGCAGTCATGGTAATTAGGTGGTCGAGACTCGAGACAGAGATGCATTGTGCTGCACAGTGGAAAAAGATTAATGGAAATGGGCTGGTCAGGAATAGCCGTGTTTGTCTTTGCAAATGAAATTCTGTGGCCCGCAGCTGTCGCAGGCTCTTTTGCCTGCCTGCGCTCCTATGATGTCACCCGCAGTAAATAATCTCCGTCAATCCGCGTGTCAGGGATGAGGAGTTATGGACGGGTGCTAAAAGCCACTATCGCTTTGTCCCTCCCTCTTCTGAATTTTTCATTCCTCTGTCTTTGCTCTCTTTTTCTTTGTCTCCTGCAGTCTTTCAGTTTGTCTCGTATTACCTCATTCCTGCAGATGTGACAATCTTGTCCTCATGTATTATGCTGTCACATGTTCAATTATTCATTTTCTCCACAGAGCACTTTATGACCGAGTTGCTGAGACCGAGCTCGACCTCTCTTTTAAGAAAGATGACATCCTTTATGTCGACGATACTCTACCGAACGGCAACTTTGGCACATGGATGGCCTGGCAACTTGACGAAAATGCACAGAAAATTCAAAGAGGGCAGATTCCTAGTAAATATATGTGAGTCACATACGTACTGTATGTCCTATTTAAAGGGAAAGTTCACCCAAAAAAGTACAATTCTGTCATCGTTTACTCACTCTCATGTTGTTACAAACCTGTATAAATGTCTTTGTTCAGATGAACACGAGAAGATATTTTGAGAAATGTTTGTAAACTGTTCATGAGCCTCATTCACTTCCATAGTATTCCTACTTTGAAAGTGAATTGGGCTCATGGTTACAAACATTCCTCAAAATATCTTCCTTCATGTTTATCAAAACAAAGAAATTTATACAGGTTTGTAATAACATGAGAGTGATTAAATGATGACGCGATAATTTTCCAGCGTAATAATAAAGGACTCTTTGGTTATTTTTGAGTGCGATGCTAATGGTCTAATCAGATTCAATGGATTGTGCTAAGCTATCCTAAAAGTGGTACCGCCAAACCCGGAGATCAGCTGAATGGGTTCTAAAACGGTAAAAATCGATGTTTAACTCTAGTGGAGTGTCCTATTTAAGATGCGTTTTGGTTAAAGGATCACAAGTGGATGACGCTTAAGACAGGTTTTAACAGGGTGTAAAACAGTGTTTCTCAAACTTTTTGTGCAATTCCCCACTTTGGAGGTAGGGAAGGGTTCCGAGCCCCACCTGTCCCCAATCGCCCCAACAAAATGGTAATCAACTAGGCTTCAAGTTTAACTGTTGAAATGTATTAGTCACATCATATTTTAAAACATTACAGCATTAAACACCTGCAAAAGAGAAAATAAACACGCAAATGTTTTATCATTTTGCATGAAGTAAAACTTTGTGACCAAATTTCCTCCCGTTTGTCACGCCCCACTTGTAATGTTCCTATTCCCCACCATTGGGGCCCGCCCCACACTTTGAGAAATGCTGGTGTAAAACGTTTTGAGCTACTCCACTTTCGACCACATTCAGAGGTAGTCAACAACGCATTCGACCGGATGGCTTTTGTGGTGTAGTGATCAAATGTGTTTGAGTAACCACAAAAGACCGCCTACTCTTGGCCTATTGATCTAATGTGATGTACCGAACACCGTGGCTTTGCATTGGACATGACTTCAAGCACAAACTCACAGTGTTTAGCGTGATCTTTAAATAGCCACACAGATCCAAATCGAAACTGACTTGTATTGCAGTGTGTCATGTAGCTGTCCATCAATGTAAACAATGTGCAAAGTAGTTGAACCAAAAAGTGCACGATTAATAAAGTTATTGGCTTCTGAAGTAGGGAGTCGACTCTGAATCGCTGAAACAAATCGTCATATGGATTGAATCTACTGCCTGTCTTTATCCACATAATACCAACACTTTGCATAATAATCTCCGCCTACAGCCTTGCCCGGGAGAAATGAAAACTATGACCTGCCCACACAGACACTTCAGCTAGTTAGTGTGTAAACATCATATCACGCTGTTTTCAGTTTGTGTTGTTTTCACTACCAAAGGATGAAGATATGAAGAATCAGTGGTTAAAATTACTTTTTCAAGGAGAAAAGATATGGTATATTATATTATATGGTTTAGTACCCACTTTATTTGGAACAACATGCATCTCCTAACCACAACCTGTAAGTTACATACTTGCATAAATGAGTGTAAAATGTTAGTATCTGTTGTCGTTTTTATTGCTTGGATTAATAATGAATGATGTGTATTTAAACTCTTAATATATTGTTAGGGAGTCAAGTTAGCAAGCGGCTAGTCTCAGCCTCAGACGTCACGCCCACAGACTGTTGGCTAAACGTCTGATATTTTTCATACACATTTCTGGAAACCCTGTGAGAATGTCAAAGTCGTTTTTGAAATAAACCGGATTTCCAATAGACCAGTTATCATGATCAGCTAAACATTGGATTCTCAAAAATATGCAAAGTTCGCAGCATAGACTCTCTAAAAGACGTCCAAGAGTTTTGCTTGAGGCAGTTAGTGGAGTCAAAAAGTTTGGTTCTCCTGAATTACTTGTATGTGTTAAAAAGTGGAGAGATATGCTTCAAACAGACGTTTAACGGGAGCGTCTCATTGGTGTGTCTGTTGATGAAGTGCAAAACGTTATTCTATGGTGAGTAATGTTGTTTATTAAGATGCTATTCGGTTGCGGATGATTATTTCAATAACTGACTTGTTGCCAGCCGTTTTATTATTGTGGGGAGTCTGAAACGTGACGCTAGACGAAACAAACTGTGATTGGTTGTTTGACATGTCGGTCAAACAGCTCGTGGGCAGGCTTTGTCCAGAAAAAGCAGCGAAAAGCGCGAGACTAGCAAGCGGCTAACAAATGTGCACTTGTGTTTACATTTTTGCTATGGTCCGGTTAGCATACATACTTGCTTAAATGAGTGTAAAAATGTTAATGTCTGTCGTCGTTTTTATAACGATGAATGATGTGTATTGATGATGTTGTTCAAACTCTTAATATACTGTCAGAGAGTCACGTTAGCAAGTGGCTAACGTATGCTGCACTTACGGTTTTGCTATGACCCGGTTAGTTTACATAAATGCTTAAATGAGTGTAAAATGTTAGTTTCTGTCGTCGTTTTTATTGCTAAGATTAATGATGAATGATGTTGTTGTTTAAACTCTTAATATACTGTCAGAGAGTCACGTTAGCAAGCGGCTAACGCATGCTGCACTTACGGTATTGTGCTTACTTACATGTTGCACTATTGTTGGTCTGTGCCACTGATCTGTGGTCTGTGTGGAGACTGTGTCAGTTGACCAATCAGAGCAGAGTAGGCTACTGAAAGGTGGGGTTTAGGCAAACTGAATCGTTGAACAGCTTCACACAAATCGTTTGGGGATCACTGAGAATTTCTCGGAGAAACAATAATTCTTGTTGTCCGGGACTTATAAACAGTAATAGGACGCTTAAAATTTGCATCTTATTGGGTCTTTAAGCTTTCATTGATAAAACTGAAGTGGCTGGTCTCCGCCTCGCATTAAAATACCAGGTGTAAACGTGAATGTGTCTCTCTCGTTCACTTATGATCTGATTGACCAAAACGCATCTTAAAACCAGGTGTAAACAGCCCCTTAGTGTTAAATGATTCTTTCATCACTTTTGAGTGTGTTTCATCTGTGACGGTGGACACATCCTATCAGACATTTGATGTTTAACTGTACTCGTTGTTGTTTCACAGGATGGACCAGGAGTTTTACCGCAGACACAGTATGACTGAACTGAAGGATGAGACGGGCTCCAGTAAGACACTCTCCGCAGCCGCGAGGAGATCTTTCTTCCGTAGGAAACAGAAACACAAACGTAGCAGCTCCAAAGATGGGAAAGACGTGGTTGCCTTGGATGCGATCAGCACAGACTCTCTTCCATTCCTAGATGGTGAGAAACCAGCTAATATCCCATAGTGCTACATTTTCGTTGCTGCCTATTAGTTAATGAATGTAAGGTTTAATGTGTTGTTGTTTTTTTGTGGGGGTGGTCAGACTGTGTGAGTCTGGCTTATCAAAGAGTGCAGAAAATCGACTGCACATCGCCCAGACCAGTGCTGATCCTGGGACCGCTGGTGGATGCTGTTAAAGATATGCTGGTCAAGGAATCACCAGGGAAATTCAGCAGATGTTTGCTTGGTAAATCTCCAATGCCCTCAACCTCAAATGTTGACACAACATCTAGATATATTTTTAAGCTTATACTGTTGCCTTTTATAGTGTTATGGTATGGGTGATTCTCACGAAAACTTGGTTTGAAAAATGTCAAGAATGAAAATGTAAAAATTGCTTAAATTTACTTTTTTTCCCACCAGACATTGAAAAACAAAGTCTGGAGTAAATGGGAACATTAATTTAAAAACTTTTACTTATCATTTAACACTTTTTGTAACATAATTTAAAAAATTAGTCCTAAAAAATCTCATTACCGCAACAGTCAGAAAACATCAACACTGACATATTTTAAAAATGACATGACAAACCTGAAAGAACAGGATTTCGAGATTCTGCACATGCATTTAAAATCAAAGTATTATGCTTCTATTAATTAAATTAACATTTAATAAGCATCTGTTGCGGTAATGATAATCAAAATGTCGTGTAAGCATTCTGACAAGACAATATTTCAAATTAACTGTAAAAAAATGATCTTACCTGGTAGCCATCTTGAAGTAACTGGTCCATGTGCTTGTTCACTCAAAATCAAACTTTATTAAAATTCTGTATGTGTGCTTAAATTGTTCTCAAAAAGTGTTGCGGAAGATGAGAACATCAGGCATGGACACATCATTTCCCAAAATTTTCTTCATTATTATTATACATGAATATTCAGTAAATATTTTTTCTGTCATCTAAAGTAGTCTAGCAAAACATCCATTTATTTTTTTTCTTAATATTTTTGTGTTAATTTGATTAAATTACAACATAACGCATGTTCAAACACAGCCGGACACATTGCGGTAATGAGAATTTCAGCAGAAAATGAGAGAAAATTTACAATTATAAATTCTTATGTTGAAATCACACATTGTGCAAGGTAGAACAGTATTGTGTTAATTCTGATGCTTTTTAATGTTACTATATTACACATTTTAAAGCTAAAATCATTAGTGCCGTAGTGTTTCAATGGTTTCGTGAGAATCACCCGTATAGAATGTACTTGTACTTTATCTTTTAACACAATGGACACTTTTCTGCCATCTAACAGTATATAGTATCAACATCAGCAATGGTAAAATGATCGCCCTTAATTACTCAACTGTTGAAAATGAGTAGGCTGACCTTTGTTTGTTCTCTTCATCCAGAGGTGATGAAAGCCTCTCAGCAGGCCATCGAGCGTGGCGTGAAAGACTTTCTCTTCATCGACTACAAACGGAGGAGCGGCCATTTTGATGTCACTACTGTTGCCTCTATCAAGGAGATCACAGACAAGGTTTGTACCTTATGCTGAGTACTTGGTTCTTGTTTTTCATACCCTAGTAATAGACTTACATCTGGCTGATGGTTGTTTAAAGGTGCAGTGTGTAAATTTTAGCGGCATCTAGTGGTGAGGTTGCTAATTGCTCACCTCTCGCTTTTAAAACACATAAAGAAACTATGGTAGCCGCCACGGGAAAAACATGTCATAGTCGGAGACAACTTAGTAAAAAAAAAGTTTGTCCGTTAAGGGCTTCTGTAGAAACATGGCGGCACAAAATTGCGACTTCCACGTAAGGGGACCCTCGGTGTATGTAGATAAAAACGTCTCATTCTAAGGTAATAAAAACATAACGGTTCATTATAAAAAGGTCTTTATACACCCCACATAATATAGCTTTGTATATTGTTTTGCATTTCTGTCAAGAAATCCTTTTAAAAATTACACACTGCACCTTTAATAGACTACAAATAATGTTGTGAAAGATTCTTCTGTAACATGACTCGTGTGCTCTTCTGTCTTGTAGGATTGTCACTGTTTGCTTGACATTGCTCCTCACGCTATCGAGCGGCTTCACAGCGTACACATTTACCCAATCGTCATATTCATTCGCTACAAAAATTCAAAGCAGATAAAGTAAGTTCCTCTTTAACCTTCTTTAGTCTACTGCTCATCTTTATAACATAAAGGCAGTGGGTGGATATATTACAACTTGACAGTAAGTTAATAAGCTAAAGCTCAACTCTTGGGTGTCCTTGTAGACTTTCCAAAATAACACACTTTCTGTATAAGGCTTCTTGGCACATTTTGCATCAGGAAATGTTCTTGATGTACATTAGGGGGCTGAGATCATTTTGAAAGAGATTCTTTTGGGAACATCACTTTTGCTTAAAGGCATAATTTGGCCAAACATGAACATTTACCCACTGTCTGTAGAACCCATTTACGTTTATGCATTTGGCAGACACTTTTATCCAAAGTGACTTACGGTGCATTCAAGGTATACATTATTTCCCTTCTTTGTGCGAGACGTCCGTTTCAATAGCCAGCTGGTAGAAAACAGTGTAGAGGGAGCACGCATAAAACATGATTTAAACATTTATGGTAAATATTTACAACACCTGCCATGTATAAACCAGTGTGAGGATGAAATGAAGTGGCCTGATGTATCATATGAAGATATATGCAATTATTTTGTGTTGTTGCTTGGGGGTGACGGGTCTTAAATGCGAAAATATAAAAGCACAGAGACATACCAGTATCTTTACAAATGGGAAAGTCAGTTGAGTGGTTGTACATGGAATAGACCAAGACTTCATGTTTTTAACCTTTTCAGGCGATGGTTTAAAATGTCACAACTGTCCCTCTGGTGTGAGGGGTTTTTAACAGACATTTTTAATGTTTTAATGGCGACACATCAAGCTTCATGCGGTCAGACAGTCAGCAGCATCTCTCTTATTCAACACATTGTACGTTATTTGAACAAACCATAATAAACTTATTAAACTATTACATGTATTCAGTATTGTTTTCTTTTTAAGAAAATATTATTACATTGCTTTTTACGCACTAGATGGAGAGATGAGCTTATGAAATTATTTGCTTATATCAATTTAAAAGAATTTGCTTTTTCAGTCCTTCCAAAAACACACCGTTTTTTTTTTGTGATAGTTGCGGACAAAAATCCTTGATCTTGCGGCAAGTTTTCTTAAAAAAATGTGATGGAATATGCGGGATATTTATGCAATTTTATGCAATTAAATTGTGGGAACTTGCAAAAACTGCAAGAACTTGCCAGTTTTTGCAGCTTTTCAATGATGTTCACGTCACATAATCACGTCACTTCCTAACGTTCCCATGGCAACAGGGGACATGGCTGCGCTTGTGTGAAGTAAATGCAACAATTTTCAACTTTCTGCTAAACATGCAAGCCCCGCATATTTTGCGCACGGAAATCTGCAATTTATGCTGCGAAAGTGTGGCATTTTTTTTTTTTTAAATGCAGCCCCCGCAAAAATATGCAGACTTTGGCTGATTATGTGTTGAATCATGCAATCGCATAATTGCATAATTTTTCTGGAGGGACTAGTAGCAGAATAAATAAATCAGCATAATATTAGTTGTTTTTAAACAATTATTGTATGTATTGTTTACTGGCAGTCTATGAAAGGTTTTACTGGATGGATGTGTGGATAAAGATCATGGGTGCACGTGTGTAACATACACATTCGGCTCTTGTGCGTGGATTTTGATAAAAAAAATGGCACATTCGTGTTTTTCGCAATACAAATACCATTTAGCTTTAGTGGCTCACCGGAAGTCTTACACAAAGGAGCTCAAAGATGGCGGCACCCACATTTACATCACAAATAAGGTGGATATTGACTCAATGTTCCAATAACCTTTCACTTTACTTTAAAAGTTATTTAATAACAGCAACTGATGGATGCGCTTTTTGTAGCTGTAAACATGGGGCACTATCTAATTCCATTATAAAATTAAAAAGAGCCAGAATATTGTCTTATATATTTGAGGATGAGTAAGATATTGTCTAATTTTGGAGTGAACTAACTACTCCTTTGAAAGTGTTTTGGCTTCTGCGCAATTCTGCTCAAAGCCTTTACATAAAAGAGCTGATGTCTTCATTTATCAAATGCCTTTTAATAATTGAAAATCATCCATCCAAAACGCTGCCTAATCACACTTGTCTCAAATGAATAACCGTTTCATTCTGCGAAGTCTTGCTTAATCTTTTGATGCAATTCTTGGTGATGAAGTGTGAATGACTGTTCGTTTCTCATCTGTAGAGAACAGAAGGATCCGGTTTATCTGCGGGATAAAGTCTCTCAAAAACATTCCAAGGAGCAGTTTGAGATTGCACAGAAAATAGAGCAGGAATATAGCAAATTCTTCACAGGTATGAAGTTTTTGTCTAAAAAGGTTATACATTTAAAAAGTTAAAAAAATTGTCTATATCTGTTGCTTATCTGACAGCATTTACTCCAGCTGAAATGAATTTTACTTGTTTGTAAAAGCCAGCATGATTCAAGAAATAAGTTAACAGGGTCATAATTATGAATTGTCTTATATGATTAGTCACTTATCTTACACATATCAATCTTAAAGGAAAACACCACAGTTTTTCAATATTTTACTATGTTCTTACATCAACTTAGATGAATTCATACACCCCTATCTTTATTCAATGCGTGCACTTCAATGCGTGCACAGCGCGTCATGTATGTGTTAGCATTTAGCCTAGCCCCATTCATTTCAAACAGGGGTGAATTTTAGGGATGTAACGATTCAATTGCGGTCCTCATTAAATCGATTCTGAATTGCAAATCATTCAAAATATTCTTTATTATCATGAAAATACCTGAAACAATTTGAAGAACAGCGATATAAATATTCCTGTAGACATTTCCTGGGATAGCGTTTGTAATGCTACTTCTTCTGTGGCACAAAAGGTTTCTGCATGAGTGCACCCCCTAGTGTTCGGATGTGCCGGGATTTCACCGTAATTCATTCAAATTCGTTCATTGAGAAAACGCGCATTTGCACGGTTAATCGTTACACCCCTAGTGAATTTAGAAGCCACCAAACACTTCCATGTTTTCCCTATTTGAAGACTGTTACATGAGTAGTTACACGAGTAAGTATGGTGGCACAAAATTAAAATGTTTAGATTTTTTGAGCAGATAAAATGAGAACTATATTGTATGGCGGAAGAGCACGCGCGTGGTCGAAGTGCTAAGCTCTTCCGCCATACAATATAGTTCTCATTTTTTTATCCGCTTAAAAATTGACATGTTTTATTTTGTGACACCATACTAACTCGGTTAACTACTCATGTAACAGTCTTTAAATAGGGAAAACATGGAAGTGTTTGGTGGCTTCTAAATTCATCCCTGTTTGGATCCTAAGAAATGAATGGGGCTAGGCTAAATGCTAACACATTCACGACGCGCTGTACAAAGATTAAGTGCACGCATTGAAAAAAGACGGGTATGTATTAATTTGTCTAAATTGAGGTAAAAACATAGTAAAATATTGAAAAACTGTGGTGTTCTCCTTTAAATATTTACAATCTTCCATTTGTTGTAGACGTCGAAGGCTATTGTGCAGTTTCTAAACAGTTTTTTTTTCTTACAGGTATCGTTCAAGGAGGCACCTTGCCCTACATTTGCACTCAGATCGTGACTATTGTGGATCAGGAACAGAGTAAAGTTTTGTGGACACCGTTGGGCTCTCCGTAGAGGGTCTCCTCTATGTGTACTCCCTCTCGTCTGAGCTTATAAACACTAGACTTTATATGCACCACATGCAAAGGTACACTAACATAACAAGCGTCACGTAAAGATAGCGATTATTTTAATATTTGTTTTTTACGTTATAAATTGTAAGTCTCTTTGTATATATATGCGCTTGTATGTATGAGTGTCTATAGGGGTGTGTGTGTGCGTGTGTGAACGTTTATGCTTGCTAGCATGTGTGTGTGCAGTATGTATGCAGGACGATAGCACTGAAGTATTTGTTTATTTTCTTTGGTCTTCCTGATGGACGTGTAATGTTTAGCAATGCTGCATTCAAGACCTGTTTACAGAGCAGTGAGTCGGTGAATTTTTAATGTCTGTCTGAATGTGTACTCATCCTTATGTTCTCCCAATGACCCCTTGCCCCTGAAAAAGCCCCGACCCTCAGTTTTACCAAAACGGTATGCCTCCCGTGTTTCGGCTCAAGGACTGAATTTCCGTGTTTAAGAGTAATTTGTGAAGTTTGTCTTGTAGATGTCAGTGAGTGTTGATTTTGAAATCATATTGCATATTGAGCTGAGACAGACAGCAGCTAAGCGGTTTCTACGGGCCAAATGGAAGTGCCTTTGGAGATATACTGAGCGTATGACAATGGCATGGTATTTAAAAAGTTAAACTTCTCAGTTTGCACTCCAGGGCTAGACAGACCACTGTGTTCTATGAGATCTCTTAGCATTCTCATAGCAGAGCTTATATTTAAAGATAATATCTGATGTAACACTTGTACTCGTGCATACAAACTGAAGTACAGGCACACGCTTATGTGTATGTATGCAATTTCATCTAAATATATAGAAATATATTTACTGTATTTTTACTAGGTTATGGGCCTAGGGGAGACTAGCAGTCATGTCTAAGCAAAAATTTGCGCGTGCGTGTGTGTGTGTGTGTGGAGGAGAGAGAGAGAGAGAAGTGAATGCATGTTTATTGGTTAGTCACTTTTAAATGTAATATCCACTAATAAACATCAAAGAAACGTTCTGTGATGCAAACCTGAATAGGTTTTAATATAAGTGGTTTTTCATTGCTATTTAATTTCTCTTTTATTAAAGAGGCAGGTTATGTATCTCATGCAGACCAGTAGCCCCAGCATTAATGTTGTGCCAAAAAACCAAGTCATGTCATTTTCTTTTCATTGTCTGTTTTGCACTTCAATACTATGAATCCTTAACAAATGACTGTTTGTACGTTTCGGCACAGAAATAGGTACTGTTTGTTTTTACTGTAGTTGTAATTCGTGTATAACTCCTGGTCCATACATTTCATTCAATGCCTTTTTATTTTATTTTCTTTTTTAAAGAGAAACACTACATCCGGTGTCATTTAAAAAGGGATTTCTTTTTTGCACAGTTTGTTTTTCAAAGCAAGATCCATATGTTAAGCATTGGGTTGAAATGATACATTTTGTTAAGTGAATCTAATGTCTAACTATTTTTCTGAATACAGTAACTTGTACGGTTTCAATGAGAGGGATTCATCACAACACGAATGAGTACTGTTAAGACAGGTACTGTTGCGATTTTGATTTTCTTTTATTATAAAAGAACGCGATTTGTATGAAAATGTTCAAGACATTAATGCAAAAATAAAAGTCATTTTCTGTATCACACGATGTCATTACATGAATCAACATGGTGTGCGTTTGATTGATGGGAATGTTGTGCTGTGGGGGATATCTGTCATATTAAGATTGATCTATTGTAGGCTGACATCTGATGTTATTTATTGGTTGCTCATCGTTGAAACTGATGTAACTCATTTGATCATGAGGAGGATATACACAGTATGACATGAATTACTGCAAGGTAACGTCTTTAACAATATGTGCAGTTGTTTGGGGAATGGAGTTACTGTACAGGGTTAATAGCTTACAATGTAACTTGACAGAGTGACATATTTTCATTTACAAAGGGATTCAAAGTGGTTCAGAGGGCTTACTGAGTCATCTTGTGGGGGATAATATAGCTAATTAATTTGTCTAAGCTTCAGTGGATAGGGAAGAACATAAAGATGATTTTTGTCATTTGTACAGTAATGCTCTGATAGATTGCAAACACTATAATGTTTCAGTTGTATGAAATGCTTATAATCTTTGATAGATTCCTTATTTCACCTTTCTGTGAAAACCCAACTAACTTTTTTAAAACATAAAATCATCCTATATAATGTAAAGACCTTTGTGAAAATATAACCTTATAAAGATATTATAGTGCTATTATAATAACTTTTAAACTACTGCATATTGGTCGGAATAGCATGACAATTTTAATTTCTGGTTGCACTATTCCTTTAAATGACTAGCTGGTTAAAGCATTGTATTGTATACAAATCTCCACAACAAATTTATACTTAAAAATCCATACTTCTACATGAAAAATAATTATTTCAACAGTACAGTCTGACATTAGCACATGAATCATTTGTGAATCAAGCTTGAAATCACATGTACTGCAGCCCACTATTAATCTAGGTTTAATGAACATCATTTGCTTTAAGGAGGCAATGAGTATAGCCACACTCATTATCATTTTCAATTGCCATATCATGCAGCAAAGATGACCAAGTCATCAGGCAAGACCTAAGAAATGGAAAGCGATGTCACTGAAGATGCCCTTAGCCATGCCAGTTGTGATTATCACAGTTCAGTTGTGAGAACAGACCACGTCTTCGTTTGGCGTCTGTGCTGACTTTTTGTTTTAAGTTACCCTTCTGAACTACTCGGTCACGGAGACCCCTAAGAATGCAGTCGTGGTGCATTCCCGAAGCAAATCGTCCTTGAAGTCCCCTTACTCTTCTTTTAGAAAGAGTTGTCTCTCCTGCTGAGCTATCTGTTTCAAGACAGCTGTTGACAGCTCTTCTAAATTTGAGATGTATATGTAAGTGGTTGTGATCTTTTTGGCTAGTGGTCTGTTTTCTGTACCACTGCACTGTTTTCCAATATTATGTTATAAATGCAGTTCCATTCACTGTTAAAAATAAAGGTTGCTACAATCTTTCTTGAGCTGTAAGGTTATATAATCTTAAATTTTCTGTTAAATAAAGGTTAAACAGACCATAAAAAGGTAATGAAAAGGCATACCTTGCGAAATAAAGAACGGTTCTCATATGGCACTGATGCAAATAAACCTTTATTATAGAATCTTATTGTTTAAAATTATTAGCTTCCTGAGAAATGTCTCTTTTTGCTGTGAACTGGTCTTTGTAAATGAATGGCATGCTCGACAGATACAATGTTCTCATAGAAACAAGTTCTTTAGCCATCTATACTGACAGCTGGCCAAGTTTTCCAGGCAAATGTCTGATCCAGGATCCTATTGCCCTCCATAAATAACATCGTTGAAGCCAGGTTTGCAAGATCAAGCAATGACCAACTGGTGGCCTACCAGGACTGAAGTCTATCAGAGACAAATTGGAAAACAAATAAAAAGACAACATCATATTTAAAGACTGTAACTAATGTTTTTTTCTATAAACAGAAGGCTGAACTATATATATATATATATATATATATATATATATATATATATGGTCTAATGGTATTACACACAAACATGAAAAATAAATGAAAAATAAATTGTTTTACACTAAGGGTTGGTGTTGATAGTGGATTAACTTGAGTAGGGTTGTAAGTTTTCAACCCTATGTTGCTACTGGCACACAAGATAAATTATTAAGTCGGTTTCTTTTACTCCAGCCTTGCACTTCCACTATTGTCCAGTAGGAGGGGAAGTATAAGACATAGTTTAAAGGGTAAATATGCTTTCCAATGCATGCATGGTCCAAACAAAATGGAAACCTGCCTAAAAATACAGAACATACACTTCACTATTGCTGCAAAGGCTTTTGGACTGTTTAATCAGGCCTGTTTTCCTGTGGGAAATAAAGTATGGAAATGAAATGGGCTTGCACTTCTGTCTTGATAGGAAAGTGTGTGTGTACTGTATGTGTGTCATGCATTTGTGCTTGAAGTTGCTTGCTTAATATAACATTATAATAACGTCCATGATTTAAACATGCCAAAATAATTTATGTAGTAGAAATAATTTTGGGTTTGTGAAATGATAAATGAATAATAAGAAAATATGGATTTCTGTACATCTAGCCAACTTTTCCTCATTGTTGGCTGTTGGTGTTACTGTATGAATCACAGGTCTTTACATATGTGTTAATCCACAAACACATAATTTTTGTTATTTGTTAGCGACAATGCCTCAGAAGGTGTTAAAACACGTTATTAAAGGCTACATTTAGAAAAATACCTTCAAGAAAGCATGGAGAAACAAATAACTCCATAAAAAGATCTCACACAGATAATTCTGAAAGGGTGGCTAAATTATAACTACAAAAGCTATTAAAAACAGCAGCTACAAGGTTAGAAAATATTGTTAAATGGGACATTTCACAAGACTTTTATAAGATGTAAAATAAATCTTTGGTGTCCACAAAGTATGCATGTGAAGTTTTAGCTAAAAAAAAAACATATAGATAATTTATTATAACATGTTAAAATTGACACTTTGTAGGTGTGAGCAAAAATGTGTCATATTTGGTGTGTCCCTTTAAATGCAAATGAGTTGATCTCTGCACTAAATGGTAGTGCTGTGGTTGGATAGTGCAGATTAAGGGGCGGTATTATCCCCTTACATCACAAGGGGAGCCTAATTTCAAAGACCTATTTTTTCACATGCTTTCAGAAAATGGTTTAACAAAACTAAGTTACTGGGTTGATCTTTTGCACATTTTCTAGGTTGATGGAAGCACTGGGGATCTAATTATAGCACTTAAACATGGAAAAAGTCAGGTTTTCATGATATGTCCCCTTTAAAATATGTACCCCAGCTGTCACTGGGGCAGTACCATTTAAAATGTATACACTGTAAAAAAAAACTTTGCTGCCTTAAAATTAAATGTTAACAGAAATTAGTTGTCACAACTTATAAAATATAGTTGAGAAAAGTCAACTTAAATGTATAAGTTATAACAACTCACCTGTAGTTATAAAAACTCATCTCTAGTCAAGATAAATAATAGTAAGTTGAAATGACTTGTAAATCCGAGTTGATTCAACAAAAAACTTTAAGGCAGCAAAGTATTTTTTACAGTGTAGGCCTACATTTGGTACCAATATGTACCTTTCAGATACTAAATGAACTCTTTAGGTGCAAAGCTATACGTTTTGAAATGGTACCGCCTACGTGACAGCTGCATTACATATTTTGACCATTTTTTTCTGACAGCATATGCGTGCACACACACAGAGGGATAACTAAGCAAATGTATTATGTTTAATGCAATTCAAAACATTACAATGGTTATGAAAGGACCTGCCTACACAAAAAAAGTCATATCAATGTTCAAGTTTTTGATTTATTTTAACTCAATAAATTAAGTTAAACATTTTCAACTGGTTTTATAAGTTATGTCAACTCATCACTAGTCAAAAACGTAAAATAGTAGGTTCAACTGACTTATTGGATTAAGCTTGCAGCATTTATTTTACAGCGATATGTGACTGGGCTGTATATCAGCATACATTATTGTATATCTGCCATCAGATTCTGTTTAAAGGTGCAGTGTGTAAATTTTAGCGTCATCTAGTGGTGAGATTGCGAATTGCAACCAACGGCTCAGTCCACTGCTCACCCCTCGCTTTTGAAACACATAGAGAAGCTACGGTAGCCGCCACCGGAAAAACATGTTATCGTCGGAGACAACTTAGTAAAAAAGTTTGTCCGTTAAGGGCTTCTGTAGAAACATGGCGGCACTATATGGCGACTTCGATGTAAGGGGACCCTCATTGTATGTAGATAAATTCTCATTCTAAGATAATTAACACACAACGGTTCATTATGAAAGGTTTTATAAACACCTGGTAATATAGTTTTGTATATTGTTTTGCATTTCTGTCAAGAGATCCTTCAAAAAATTACACACTGCACCTTTAAGTCGCTATTTTTGTAATAAGTTAAAGGAACAGTATGTAGGATTGTGGCCAAAACTGGTATTGCAATTACAAAACTTGTGGCTAAAACTGGTACTGCAATCACACAACTGGTGGCCAATAAACAAAATGACAACATAAACATCAGTTGAGGGCTGCAACTGCACTTTTTAAATGACAATATCCTGGCCGGACCACTGTTGTCAGTGATATAAGTATTTGAAATGAAAATGATTTCTTAATGTCTATTGACATATCAGGGCCATTTTATGATTAATTGATATACATTTCTTACATACTGTTCCTTTAAGTAATAACAGGCATCTGTAAATCTTCATAACACCTGATTCAGGTTTATCAATGTTTATATACTGTAGCCTGATTTCTTAGGGTCTCATTTCACAGACTTTAATGATACAGACACAATTTAGCCGACCTTGTCTTCTGCTTATAATGATGATGATGATGATGATGATGATAATAATAATAGCAATAATAATCATAGTAAAACATACCCTAAAGCTACACTCTGTCAACGATTCAATCACCATAAAATTACTGAGATGATAAACAGAATGAAACAGGATGATAAACAGCATCACTACACTTCCAAGACGACAGGAGAACACTCTATATCTCTGTAGACTGCTTGATTTACTTCGTTTCAGTAAATGTAACGTTGAAATACGCAGCAGTCTGTGCGTCACGCTGAATATACTATAATTCAATACACGCGCGAAATCACTGACGCGCATCAGAAAAAAAGGATCTCTCTCTCTCTCTCTCTCTCTCTCTCTCTCTCTATTTATTATAACGGTTTGGCCCCGCCTTCCTACCTGTAAATCTCCCCAACAATCTGTGGAGCAGATCTGACTGACTGGATCAGCCGCGGAAAGTGAATGTGGACAGCGACATGTCATTGAGAGCGGAATAATCGCCCAAACGCCGATATTTGAACAGGTTCTTCCATTGAGCCGACCGATACCACAAAGCCCAGATTGGCTCCCAGCTGAATATCGTTCAAGGCATCGATTAAGTTGGCGTTTATGAGAGAAATATCGATTAGACAGCGCTGAGGCGACACTGTCGCTGGATGGACGCGCGCGAGCCGTCTGAAGAACACCATAGATACTAGCCGTTTGCTTGTTTTTCTGTCACACATCCACTAATAACAACCGAGACCAAACGAACACTGGCTTTACGCTTTATTTCTTTAACGAACATGGAGAAGGATGAGGACAACCCTTCAAAATGAAAACATCAAGTCGTCATTAATGCGGATTTAAATGTCTCGCGCTGAGGGGAACGGCCGCGCGCTTTCTCCTCACGCTCTCAGACTCGCTGCGTTTCTCACAGAAAAATATCGATTAAAAAATTATATTGTCGCTGAACGGACGCGGATAGAGAGACAGTGCACATAGGATAGGGATTTTTGAAGCAATATGGCTGATGGCTGGGGTTGGGGGCGCTGGCAGGAGCTCTCCAAAGCTTCTCAATGCTAGATGTGGCAGGTGGCAACGGATCCTATGGCAGCAGCAGCCCTAGAATGAGTAATACTATCAATTTTAATAAAAACCCGGACTCTTCTGTCTCTATATCGAAGATGGACGTGATCATCCCGTTCTCACCCGACGTACCCTGTGACAACAATGGTCAGCGCATGTGGTGGGCTTTCCTCGCCTCATCCATGGTGACGTTTTTCGGGGGTCTCTTCATCATTCTCCTGTGGAGGACCCTTAAGTACCTGTGGACTGTCTGCTGTCATTGCAAAATCAAAAATAAGGTAATGCATCTCGAGCCTTACGTTGTGTGTTTGTCTCCATTAAATGCACAGATTGGTTAAAACAAATGGCCATGTTATTATCAGGATTTTTAACGAATGACATTTGGATGGCTGTGAATTGGCATTCAAAGGAATGATTCATTGGTGAGAATACACTGTGTTCAGTCTGCTCTGCATGAAAACATTGCAGCAAGCAGCAAACAAGTTACATCTGAATGATGTACAAAACATTTTATAAAATCTAAGATTTAAGAGGTGGTACATTTAATAAATATCACCCAATGTATGGCAAAAATAATTGAGAGCTTTTTATATAGGCCATAATCTTTCAATGCACACACAACATCATTACGATCTAGAAGGTTTCTGTGTTTATGTATTGCAGATCTTAATATGTGTTTTTGTAATATAGGCTATATACTTTTATTTAATCTGGCTCTTCAACCAATATCATTGGTTTATATTGATATTGTATTTCCGAGTTGGAAAATTTAGAGGAGTAGACTTAATATTTGCAGTTTTTTTAGAAGTGTGTGGTACACAACCAAGCAATACCAACTCTTTCTGTTACTTGATTGAATTGAAAACTGGGGCAGTACCATTTAATAAGGTCCTAATATGTACCATTTATGTACATATATCAATCCAGACCTGTTGCTATAACAATACATAAATGTAATATTTTAATGTTTCATATTCATTCAATTAAATAGCCATGTGATAGCTTCCATTAAGCACTGGGTGAGAAACAGTGTGTCTGTTTGTTACAAGGGAGTGGCTTATCTTATGCTTATCCATCATCTTTGATGTATTTGCTGTAATGTCCTGCAATGGAAAAGTGTTATTCGGTTTTCTAGAAGCAGACATCAAAAAGGACTGGTTACCCGAAGCCTTATATTGGCTGGTTCATGTAGGATTTGAAGAGACAATAGCCAATACTATTTAATCCCTATTAATATCTACTAAGCAAGATTTCAGTCTGGAAAAGACTAAATTGTATGTCGCCCTGTTGGTTTCTTGATAAATTAAGTTGTTAAATATTTTCATGTTTAACTTATGTCAACATCAGTGAATTATGCCCACCTTATTTCAGTGCTTTCCCATTCAGATAACACTGTGTTGAACTTGTTATTTATTCAAATGAGAAGGGTTAATGACGTCTGTGAAGTCTTCATTAACATTTAATCACATACATGTACAAGCGCTCCAGCAAGGAGTCCATCTGAAACGGACACTGTGACTCAATCTGCTCCGATGGAAGTTGTTAAAACACAGTCAGGTCTGTGTCTTTATTACTGTGTGTTGGTTAAAACTAGGGATGCAAAGGGGCGAAAAGTTTCTGGTAAATTTCGGGAAACTTTCCATGAGAACTTTCCATGGGAACTTAATCTGGGGAATTTGGAAAATATTCCAAATTGGAAATTTACTGGGAATTTACAGGGATTTGCGGGATTTTATCGGAATTATTTGAAAATTTAGGGAAATTTATATAAACTATCATATACAAACCTAAATAAACATTTTGTTTGGTCATAAGCAGACATGCACGCAAGTAATAATACAATCTAATACAAATTTTGAAGAATTCTAATACTTGCACTCATCAATCTGATTAATGGCTTTAAAGCGTCATGAAACACTAACCAACACTTTGTTTAGTTGTTAAAAGAGTTAGTTGTGTTGCACATCATTGCACATTAATTTTAACATTTGGAGAAAACTAGTTATTTTTTAGCTTTTTTTGTCTTCCGGGTTTAAACTTCCAGATCTGTAGTACATCACGACGTGTCGATGTCTGATTATTATTTATGAGATAGCGTGTTTTCTTATCCAATGCGAAGACGTTTTACTTTTGGGGTCGGGTCTGGGGCTCAAGACAATCGCACTTGGATTATGCGGTTCTGTATAGACGGTTTCAGCAGTAACAACATAAACAAGCGGCTGTCGTGGTCTGCACGTAACTTCCGGTAAACTCCGCTAAGAATAAATAAAAACAAAGTTCTTTAAACGTAGTTTATTTATATAACAAGCAAAAAAACAACACATAGATTACATAGGAAACCAAAACATTTGTTATTTTCGACGAGGCATTTGTTCAAGAGATTAGTTTAGCAACTAGTCAGACCATTAAAATATTTTAACCGGAAGTAAAGTTCGGATCCAGACGTGTATTGCGTCAGCGCACGTGCGTCCAATGAAATCGTCTATAGTAAAGTAAAATGTGAGTGCGCCATGACGCACACTTGATTTTCCCTGCGATGCTGTCAGGGCTAGACTCACCATCAATTATGTGACTGAGGAATGACTGAAATTTTATTAATTCTTGGTGCAATTTGTGAGATATTTGCAGTAAAATGTCGAAAAACCACTAGGCCAGTGTTATATATTTTGTCCAGCTGATTACTATCAATATCTGTAATGTTTTCAACTACTTGTAAATCGTGAGAAAATTTCCATTCAAAACATTGACACGGGGCAGTGCAGTCTCCTGTCAATGACGTTAATATCCATGTGACCCTTTGTCACCGCCTTTACTGACGTAACCCACATGACAACACTGGTCGAGCTCGAAAAAATAAAATGGCGGCCAAGGAAGCGACTGGAGCACAAATTTAGTGTAAATAAACGTATATTTTCACATTTTACACATTTTAATTGCATTTATAGCGAGAAATTAGTATTGTAGTTTTCAAATATGTGATTAGTTATCACAAAGGCGCTCTCTGTTCATATTTCAAACACGCTTCCTTTGAAGTGCGTCGGAAAGCCTTTCTCTGAGCGGCCTTCAGGCCTCCGAGGCCGAAGTCATTTCCTCATGAGGCAGCGAGGAAACAAGTCCTCACAGTCCTCACAGCCTTGAGGTTTCGGACGCAGCCAGTGTCGTGGACAATGCGGAACTATGCGCTTGCTTATGGACTTATGGATAACTCTTTACCGTCTGCCGCTGGTTGTGTCAGCTCCTGTTAGCGTACGGGCCAACCAAACGACCCAAGAAGAGTTTGGAACAAAACGAGAGAGGATCGATTTGTTGTTGCATTATCTGGATGGAGAGAGCTTCACGACAACATTTAACTAGACCGAGATTCTGATCCTGCTTGTGTTTTACGCGATGGGTGAGTTGTTTTGATTTGTAACCCTTCAAAAAACTTATGCTATTATATTGATGACAACATTACTGTAATCAGCGCGTCTTCCCGCGGACAATATGCACATCAAAGGTATTGTGAGATTCTGATCCTGCTTGTGTTTTACGCGATGGGTGAGTTGTTTTGATTCGTAACCCTTCAAAAAACGTATGCTATTATATTGATCACAACATTAGTGTGTCGATTGTAATCAGCGCATCTTCCCGCGGACGATATGCACATCAAAGGTATTGTACAGCAATATAAATGGTCATTTTAAGACACTTCACATAAGATTTGTACTCTCAATACATTATGTGAAAAATCATTGTAGATTGTAAGTTGAAAACTTAATTCTGTGCTGTGTTAACTATCTATGACTGAAAATTTCGTTTTGAACATCACATATAAACTTACATAATGAAATAAACGATGTCATCAAATGCAACATTTATAAGACTTGATTACCTTATCCATCAACGTGATTTCTCGTTCTCGTCTGATTGATGGCCATCAGCGGTTGAGTTAAAGACTACAAATCCCATAATTCCACGCTGCTTCAGAGCGTCAGTAAACAACATCATTGTTGTTGTTTGATCTGGCGCCATCCATTGGCGAAAATAATACAAACTGTATCTTTAAACAAAATTATGCTGCAAGATTTTTTAAACTGCATTTAAGTTGCCTGTTATAGATAGTTTCAGCAGTAACAACATAAACAAGGGGCTTTCGTGGTCAACACGTAACTTCCGGGAAACTCCGCTAAGAATAAATAACAACAAAGTCCTTTTAAAGTAGTTTATTTATAGAACAAGCAAAATAAACAACACGTACATTACCTAGGAAACCAAAACATTTGTTATTTTCGACGACGTATTTGTTCAAGTGTTCAATTTAGCAACTAGTCAGACCATTAAAAAACTAAAACCGGAAGTAAAGTTCGGATCAGACACGTAATTGTGTCACCGCATGTGCGTCCGATGAAACTGTCTATAGGCAACTTTGCATTTTTCAAATTTCCAGTTTATTTCCATTAATTCCCATATATTCATTGATTCCCACATATTCCCCTTAATTCCTATGGATATATACGTAAACAGCTCAGTAATTCAGTGGTTGATGAGAACCTGTTGTTGTGCCGCTGACAATGAGAACGATAGCCAAGTGATTTCGCACCATGTCCCGTTTCCAGGAAGAAATGAAAATGGTGGTGTGGATAATTGCTGGCACTGGTGTGATTCCTAGTGGAAGGAGAGTCCGGAGGGGTGACTTTGTGGAGTGGTATTGACACTCAGTTGCAAGGGGTACATGCTTGTTAGGAGCATTAAGAGGATGAAACGTTATCTGTTGTGCAGCTGACTAGGACGCCAGCTCTTTCAGGCACGGTGTCACTAATGCTGAGGCCGGCCATGTTGAGCAAGCAGGTGAGACAGGGAGCATGTCATGCACTGAAGGCTGATTCCTTTCAGTCCATAGCGCACCATCTTGGAGCATTTGGTTTAATAGTTTATGTATATAATTGGTGTAGTTGCCACACAGTAGGTGTGGTGACTTAATGTGAAGTCACACTTTCTCTTTTCTTTGCCTGGGGTTTTAGTTATAACACATGATCTAAAGTACTGTATAACCTATTCACCTATTGAGTCATATTAAGGATTAAGTAAATGAAAAAAAGAGGAAGAAGAGCTTAGGACAACACATTATGAAAGTTTAAAGCTAAAGTGTGTGAAAATACATCATTTGATGTACTGGGGGTCCCTGCTCCTCTATCCAAGGGGCCCTTGGCCTGAAAAAGGTTGAAGACCTCTGTTGTAGTGTGATACGTAATGCCAACCTCCTTAGTTCAACTTCATAAGGTATCAATGTAACTGTAAATTTGCTGCCTCTGCCAACATGACAGTGACTGGTGAGTGAGGTTATTGTGACTAGATTGGTACATATTGCCTGAGGTAGAAAACAATGTTACTGAAGCAGAATTTAATATTGATTTATACTCCATGTTTATTTAATCTTGTTTTGTACTTCTGCTCCAAATGACTCAATTTCCATGTTTTGTTTTACATACTGCAAACACAAAGGGGTTTACCAATAGCTGTTACTCCTTGAAATAAGCCCTTCGCTTTGCAGTCCAGTGATTTTGTCCGAGTGCTGCATAAATAGCATTTTCCATTTAAAGCTCAAGATATTTTCTGACGCATTGGAGTTATGCATTTGTTTTGTGTGCCTATTTTAAGCGACAACTGTACATATATAAGACTCTACATTACAAAATATTTTTTAGGTCTATGGATGAACTTAGTTTCTCAGTAAAGCAAGAAGAATTGCCAAGATGCCTAGGAGGTGGATTTGTTTTGAGCCTGTGTATCCCCTCCTGTTTGACCATGTGCTGACTGCCTTTGGGCTAACAGGGTGACAGAGCACACACCCAAAGATCAGCTGTCCCTCTCACTAACACTGTAACACAATGTACAGAGCACAGGATACAAGTATGTATAGTTCCAAGATAAAACATCAAATATATGTGCATTGTCAGCTGGGAAATGTTATTGAAATTTTTTAAAGGGCACCTATTTCATTGCTAAAAACGAGAGTTATTTATTTTGTGTTTTTGGTTTAATACAATTTGTTTGAGTGGTTAATGGTAAAAAACTATATTTTCCACATATTGTAAATTTTTGTAGCACGATGTTACTACAGAAGAGTCAAGTTTTAAATAGGAAAAATATTAAAACTCTTTGGATATTTTTTAGCGCAATGCTAATGGTCTAATCAGATTCAATGGAATATGTTAAGCTATGCTAAAAGTGGTAGCGCCAGACCCAGAGATCAGCTGAATGGATTCCAAAACGGTAAAAATCTAATGTTTAACTCTAGGGGAGCTGGAAAATGAGCATATTTTCAAAAAAAGTGCAGTGTCCCTTTAATAAAGGATCATTGCGATTTTGTAAGAAAAAATATCCATATTCAAAACTTAATAAACCATGATACTAAAAAACTTCTGGTATCAGACAAGGCACATTCACGGAGCTGCTGCTTTTTCAATTAATGGCAGGTAGCACCAACATTAAAGGTATAGTGGAAGATTTTTCCGAATTATTTAAAAGAACCGCCCCTCGATATTTTTCTAAAAATGCACACGCAACACTCTCCCTCCCTCCTCCCGAGAGGGAACGCCTGTTAAATGCGTGCACGAGACAGAGACAGAGAGAGAGCATGCAGGAGCTCAGTTCTTCTCTTCGCTCTGTTTACAAGTTGCTGTCGGCATGTTTACCGTGTCTGTGCGGTTCGTGACTTGTGCCAGGGCTAGCATCGCTAATTATAGCTTACATCAACTTTTACTAGCAGTGATTTTAAATGGATTCTCCAAATAGCATGACAAATGTACCTTTTCAGTAGAAACTTCGCGTGGGAAGCCCAACCTGTCCTTTTAGCTCACGCCAGCATGTGAAATAGTCTCCCATAAACATTCTGGTCTTGTTTCTTTCTTTATAGTCCTTTCTCTTCTTGTCATACAATTCGTAGACACTTTTTCTCTTGCGACCCTCAGACATAAAAAAAAAAACACAGTGAGAACGCGAGCTTCAATGAATGGTTGAAACCGTAGCACAACACACATACACGTGAAAGTGCGCATGTGCAGCAAGCGAACCTAGAGGCGAGCACGTACGACGGTTATACGTCAACATATAATCAGAATGATTGACATCTGGGATGACCAATAGTCTTGATGATCCACCCGGAAAACGGAAATCTTCCGCTATAGCTTTAAGGTGCATAACTCACCCTCGTCACGTAACGCCACTCTCAAGCCTACACTGTAAAAAACAACCTATAGAATTTACTCAAAAAAATTGTTGTAACAATTTGCACTCACTTTGTTTGAGTAAATTATATCCTATATATTTGATTAAAGAGTACCTAAATTTAATTACTATGATAAAGTAAAAAAAAATAGGTAAGGTCTACCTATTTTTTTCATAACTAATTTCTTATAAAAAAATGAATAACATTAACCCTACTGGTATTAAGCCACAGATCTATTAAATTATTATTAATAATGATTAGCCATTAAGAAACATTACATATTACTTATTCAGAGAGGGTTGAATAAGAAAATAGTCATACACAAGATTGCATAATTGCTTGCTTTATTGACCAAATAACATTCTGTAAACATTTAAAACTAATTATTGGAAGTACAAAATAACCCCAATACATTTCAAGTGAAATACAACATATCATAGTTTTACATAAAGTTTCTTGAACATATTTCATTAAAAAAAAAAAAAAGTCTTCATCATGAGATGTTAAAAAACCATTAAAAGCAAGATTCCTAAATACTGTTCTTCACGTTATCATTAGAAAATTAAAGAAGACAATAATATGAGAGGAAAAACTGATCTCATTTACCTCAGTAGACTAGCATGCTATATTGATATACAAACAAACATTTCAACTTCATTTAAAACTTATTAAGTGCAAAAATACAACTTCATATTATGCTATAAGTCACAGTACACGTGCATAAAACATTGAACACTAACAAGAAGTACTTACATTCAATTTTAAGTGATTCAACTTCATACAAGTCACATATATAACATATGAACTCTTAAATACTTTTTGGAACAGACATTAAAAAGCGAAAGCCAACGTTAATTATATATCAGTAAATGATAATAATAATAATAATATGGCTTCATAAATGGATCCCTTCTAAAACAAAACTCAATATATTAACAGATAAATGCAAGAAAACTTTAACAGTAATTATCTAGCATCGACAGCTTTACCGTTGTTTGTTTGTCTGTTTGACGCCCTCCCGTCTGTATCGTACATCAACCGTCCGCTGCTCTCTCTCGTCACGTGGCTTGCTTAAGTTCAACCACTCAGATTGAGCAGCTCCGCTGTTCACGAGATTCAGACATGTAAATAATAATAATGGAAGTTAATATTTTAATCATAAATATGCATTTTTATTCGTATTCGCAGGTGCAAGAACTGGGCGATGTTTCATTCAAAGCTAACCTGACTGACATAACCTATCAATCTGTCAACAACAGAGACAGAGAAACACGCAAATGACTAAACTTCTGGTAGATTTTACAGTTAACCAACTTAACATTTCCATTCATGATGATATCAACAAGTTAAATAAAAACGTACCTGTCAACAAACCGCAGTTCTCCCGCCGATATGATATGAAAAATGGTGACTCGAGTCCCGCCTGGATGTTGATTCATGCGCATTTTGCGGTGCTAAGGCCAATATTTTGGGGTATATGTTACTTATTTTTTTAGTATTGCAGTTATTACTGTTAAAAATTGGATAGTGAAGGTAGAATATACCCATTATTTTTTATTTTACTTGCTAGCTTATATATTTAATTAAATTATAACTAATTTTCATGGGTTAAATTTAACACCCTCCAGAGTAATTTTTTACAGTGTAGAAGTCACTTTTAACATAGTAGGTGGCAATAATGCACCTTATCCTTGGTGCCACCCTGTAATCTATTGAAGTGAGATTTTAAAAAATATATAAACATTGACTTTTGACAACACTTTAAGGGGAAAACATGGTCCAAATAACAAAAAAGATAAGTGTTTTCCAATCTTGAATACTGTAGAGAAAGTTTACTTGTATTTCAGGAAAATTTCAGAAATATACATTCTATAGAAAAACCCAGATTTTTAATCACATCTTCAAATGTCTGTTTTTTCCTGTGTTTTTAAAGCTATGATTGTGTTTATGGTGTGCAGTATAACATGTGTTCATGTTTCGTGTAAAAAATTTTTTTTACACAATGTACTTATCTGTATACCGCTGTTTTCACTGTCCTAAAAACGGGCTGATGTCTTCCTTGTTCTATGAAGTCCCTCCTTCAGAAATATGTAACGAGTTCTGATTGTGTTGTTTGTTTAGTGTGTTGTGATTCGATAGCAGCTTAGCTTAGCAGAGTTGTTTGAGCCAAAGCTGACGACTGATGTATACCTGTGGGTGGAGTTTAGTCAGAAATTCTTATATTGACGTCATTCAATCGGGAAGTAGAGGGCTGTAGTCCAAACCGGCCGTTCACTGTAGGCTTTGAAAGGGGAATTCTGTTAAAAAATATATATTACCTGGCATTGAACTTTGAGCTTTATAATTTTGCAGGTATTATTTATAACAGCAACATTACACACTAACTAAAATTTTTAAAATATAGGATCAGGAGAAATGGGACCTTTAATGTGTCTTTTTATCCACGCAGTTTTTTACATTGCTGTTGGGTGACTTTATGTCACTTATGAGGATTGCCTTTGTTGGAATTCAAAATACACTGGGCAGAAATGGTCGTAATACATGTAGAAATGATGTTTAAAGGCAAATCTGGAGTGGTCTCTTAATTTATTCTGCGACTATATGTACATACATCAGGTAATGACATCAGGTAATGAAATGTTCAAAATTGAGCTTGGTGTTAAAAGAAGACAAGACTTGCTGGAATATAACTGGGTGATTCTCACGAAAACTTGGTTTTAAAAATGTCAAGCATGAAAATGTAAAAATTGCTTAAATTTACTTTTTTTCCCACCAGACATTGAAAAACAAAGTCTGGAGTAAATGGGAACATTAATTTAAAAACTTTTACTTATCATTTAACACTTTTTGTAACATAATTAAAAAAATTAGTCCTAAAAAATCTCATTACCGCAACAGTCAGAAAACATCAACACCGACATAATTTTCAAAATGACATGACAAACCTGAAAGAACATAATTTGGAGATTCTGCACATGCATTTAAAATCAAAGAATTATGCTTTTATTAATTAAATTAACATTTAATAAGCATCAGTTGCGGTAATGATAATCAAAATGTCGTGTAAGCATTCTGACAAGACAATATTTCAAATTAACTGTAAAAAAAAATTATCTTACCTGGTAGCCATCTTGAAGTAACTGGTCCATGTGCTTGGTCACTCAAAATCAAACTTTATTAAAAGTCTGTATGTGTGCTTAAACTGTTCTCAAAAAGTGTTGCGGAGGATGAGAACATCAGGCATGGACACATCATTTTCCTAATTTTTCTTCATTATTATTATACATGAATAGGGATCGACCGATATGGATTTTTTTGTGCCGATGCCGATACCGATTTTTTTCCCATCAGCCTTAGCCGATGACCGATACAGTCTGCCGATTTTCTTTAGCCGATATTTGGAGCCGATACTGCTTTTGCTCATTCAGTTTATATCATAAAAATGACACAATGATTTTACATTTAAAAAAGGAACATTTATTGAACTATATTTAACAAATAGTAAAAACAGGTGAGGTAGAACAAGTAAGAAAATTCAGGGCTGCTTAAAATATATAAATAAAATAATTACACCATTGCACACAGTAGCAGCAACCAAGCAGTATAACAAGGGGAACACTTTACTTTATCCATGAAAGTAACCAACTATTTACAACCTATTTAATGCTTAGGTCTTAAGTTTTAGTGCACTTAACTTAATCTTTTGTAGAGCAAATGTCTTTCATAAGAAGACAAGGAAAATGTAAACAGCAATACTGATCAAAAAACAACTTAAAAAGAATTCTGAATAACATGCGGATTGCCCCACTTCTGTATCTCACACACCCTAGTGCCCTATAATAAATGCGAGGGATAGTTAGTTTGCCTCAGCTCGCTTGAAATGCATAAAACTGAACAAACACATGAGGATTTGTGTACGGACTTCGGTCAGATAGTAGAGCGCGTGCACGTGGGAGAGGTGCAGTGAGAGAGACATGGATGAGAGAGTGCATGTATCTTTGCGCTCCCAGTGAACGGAAATGTTGACAAAACTTACAAAATAACACTTCTCAGGTCACATAAAAGTCATGTGGGAACTGCTCGGAACTAAGTGCTTTGGGTCGAATTCCTTATTTTTTTTTCGCTGACGAACATTCCGCGAAACTCCGCGTTAACAACCATAAACATATGCAACCATGAACTGCGTTATCCACAATGACGAGAAACTATCAGCAATGGATATTGATTTTTAGCCTTTTACTACTACATATATTTATGGAGATGAGAATTAAAAACCCACCCTGTCCAGCTATGATCAGCTGTTCGGTTGATCACATGACCTGCGTTTGCTTGCGGCATTATGAGCACGCGTCGCGTCCAAATGTCAGACTGGTGGTCGCTGAATAAAACTCCTACAAATACCACGGAATCACGGAACAACGTCAGCATTATTTAATCCTATGACCAGTTTTCGTAACAGCTGCCGTATGTATACGGTTAGCCTAAAAGCTATTTGAAGCTCCCTAAATACAATGGCAAGCAGTTTTATAAGCATTCGCGTTTTCCATTATGACCACCAAACTTTCTTAGCTATGGTTGCACGCACATATAGAGCAACGTGTTTACACTTTCAAAGTATATGGCAATATTTCAGTCAAACAGTTAAAAGATGCTTTGAAGTTTAAAACTTACCAGCGCAGGCTTGGAGCGCTCCGCTCTGCTAGTGGGGGGAGGGGGACTGCACGTGCTGCAGGCAGCCTCCAGCAACACAGAGCTGCCTGTGGGCGCCTGTCTGTAATTAATGCCGGGGAAAAACTATCGGCGAACGCAAGCCGCAAATCGGCCGATGCCGATACACCTAAAACCTAGTAAAATCGGCCCGATGTATCGGCCGGCCGATATATCGGTCGATCACTATACATGAATATTCAGTAAATATTTTTTCTGTCATCTAAAGTAGTCTAGCAAAACATCCATTTATTTTTTTCTTAATATTTTTGTGTTAATTTGATTAAATTACAACATAACGCATGTTCAAACACAGCCGGACACATTGCGGTAATGAGAATTTCAGCAGAAAATGAGATAAAATTTACAATTATAAATTCTTTTGTTGAAATCACACATTGTGCAAGGTAGAAAACAGTATTGTGTTGATTCTGATGCTTTTTAATGTTACTATATTACACATTTTAAAGCTAAAATCATTAGTGCCGTGGTGTTTCAATGGTTTCGTGAGAATCACCCAACTGCTTAAAAATGCTGAGACACTTGAGTTTATCAAAAGTGTACAAAGATTTTGTTCACTGCTGGAGACAAAAATGATTTTGTATAGAGTTGACGTTTGTGTGCCAGGTCTCTCGAGTTGCTCCTGGCAATTCAGTCATAGAGTCGTGGATTATTGTCATGTGTTGTTGATACTGGCATGACAAAAGCAAGCTCTAAGCTCAGGGGAAAGACTGACCAGTTTCCACTGCTGTTCTTAGGACATTGCAACCAGTCACCATTTCACTAGACAGTGCTTATTTTTTATCATTTCTCGTATGTGAATCGATTCTGCAAATTTCACCCCAGCCTTGTGACATTATTGAAATAATGATTTTATGAAAATATGATTTTCTGTTGCCATTATACTATTAAGTAGGACAATTAGTAGTGTTGTTTGTTATATTGTGCAGTACCTTGTAGTAATGCACCGAAATGAAAATTCTTGGCCGAAACCGAAAACCGAAAAAGCAAAACAAGGCCGAAAAACCGAAACCGAAACACCGAAAGAAATTATTATGCCAATTATTAGTACAACTGCATTTATGGCTATCATTGTGTACTAACTAGGGGTGTGTGACGGATCAAAAAACTCACAGTTCAGATCACATTACAGTTTTTGAGGCACAGATCAGATTATTTTTCCGATCAGCAAAAAGCGGGTAGGAAAAATCTAATAAACAATAAAGAAATTGCAAACATTTATAAAAAAGAACAAAGTTGTACATTAATAAGGTCTGAAATTAGCATTACAGAAATCAAATTAAATGAATCATAACACAATAAATTAATATTATTATTTTTAGAGCTATTTGTCTCTTTGTCATGGGTTGTTTGATTAACATTAATGACACAGACTTAAGTAGGTTAATCTGACTGTAATCTATACATACATTTAACACATTTTTTTATTAGAAAAAGAATACTGTGGAGAGAATTTTGTTTATGTGTGCCCTGTCAATAACAGAGAGATTTTATGTTTGCTTGGTTTTTTTTAAACGCGTCTCTCTAGTATGTGCACTACGGAGGGCACTTAAACGCGTGCGCTCAAACAGAGAAGGAGGGTGAATCTCAAACAGCGCAACAGTCGCTCCACATAAAAACGTTACGTTGTGTTTCATTGCTTTATTCGCCAAATGTATGTTAATGGATTACAGTATGAGACACATTAGCGCGACTCTCTCTAAAGTTTACACATCAAGACATGCTTAATCTTTGCAGATGCGTGCAAACGGCTCGACCCTGAGTAAAACCTGCTTGAGCACGAAGGGGAGGGGTGGGTGACATTCATTTTCGGTTTACATTTTCGGCTGGATTTTTTATTTCGGCCCGAAACCGATAATGCTATTTTCGGCCTAAGTTTTTGGCGACCGAAATTTCGGTGCACCCCTAGTACCTTGGTCAACAATTGTTGTTTTTAGTTTACATTAATGCGTTTATCCTTTAAAACGCGTTACTTTTGCTATGTTTACGCCTTTCATTTGCACTACACCACCGTTTTCGACCCTCATAAATGTATTCGTTCGCAAACGCTGCAGACCATGTTTTAGTTTGAGAACTCAGACGTTGCGCTGTAAATGAACGTAGATGGAGTCTTATGTAAACGAACAGCTGATGTTAACATGAGAGCGCATCATTTTCAAAGTAAAAATTATTTTTATTCGGGTAAGTGGAGGTTTGAGGTTTTCCAAAAATAGTAAATATCTACCAACCAGCTATTATAAAGGCTATATCAGATTTTAACATGAATCCTTAAAGATAATGTCTGTTTTATATTTATGTTTGAGTATTGTTGGGTTTGAATATTGTTGTAATGTTGTTTATGTTTTGTTTAAATTTAGTTACCTTATTACGAAAGATAGACTGTAATTATTAATTTAATTATATAGGGCGTTGTAAAGGCCAATATGAAGGCAGAATTGTAATGGGTCAGACATTATTTTCGAGTTTAATTTAAGTTTTGTTTGCTACTATAAAATGAATTTCGTTTCATATAATTTGTCTCTTAATTTTAATCGATGTTTTGTTGATAAGTTTTGTAAATATAAATTAATAAAAACAATACAATCAACGTCATATTAATATTTAACGCTTGTTTAGCCGATTTCGCTTTTTGCTATTTCTGTGTTGCTAGCGGAGGACGTGCACGGACCTCGCACACTTTTAAAAATGTATGTCATATCCATTTTTAATTAATTGATCGCACACTGAATAGGGAAAGGTAAGGGAAGTTAAGTTATTTGATGTTTTTTTCTGAAGAATACAGTCAGTTCGTACGAAAATTTTCAAATGGACTATAAGATCATAAATATGAACTGCGAACAATGAACTAGGCTATTATAAATATAACAGTGTGAAATGGCTGAAGAGGAACTCCCTACATTAAAGTAATAAGCATTTGCTGAAATTTATTGCTTCAAGTTCGCTACTGTTTAGTACTGTTCACTTGAATGCTTCCTTTTTAAATCAAAGATCTTTCTGTTTGGTTTATAACATCAATATTAACCTATTAATCATATTAATATGTTGAAAGGGGGGGGGCTGAAGGCTTTCCCAAACACATTTTTATAGGTTCAAAAATAGTGTCTGTTGTAGTTGCCGGCAAAGGATCCAGGTATGAATTTTTGTCAATATCGCACACCCCTAGGCTGCATAAACGCGCAAAGGTAAGCTATTATTAGAGTAATAAGTTATTTTACACTTTTATGCGCATGCCCAGTTATGTGATTGGTCATGTTTCATGCGTTTATGGTGGTGTATAGTGTGGATGAAGATTCTTTTTAAAATGCCAGTATAAACGAGGACCGTTTTCATTTTAAAATGCCGTTTTAAAACGCAAATGCTCTAATGTAAACAGGGCCTGAGTTGTGGTCGACCCCAAACTTCACTAGCTGGTCAAAACCATTAGTACATGTGAAAAGATAGCAAGATGGTCATGGTTAATTAAGCTCATAGAAGAGTCTAGAAGCTAGTTCAGCTGCTGTTGTCTTTAAAGAGTGAGTGTAATCTTGCTGCAGTTGAAGCCACCATTTGCGCTCATCTCCACTAAACCCTAGCTAATATTAACCAGACCACAATCACATTAAGCACACTTTTACCTTCATAGTTTTTTCCAATATAGAGTTCCAGGACAGCTGGCTGCAAACTGATTAACAGCACTGCACTGAATCACTGCTTTTAATGTAATGCAAATTATTGATCCTCCTGGAAACACAAATCATTTATTTGTTTTTATCTATACTTTTTTTTTTTGCATGAAGAGAAGGTGTGCACAGCCTTGGATCAGCTTTGCTTTTGGTAACCCTCTTATCTCAAGCATTTGAAACTTCATCACGAGATAAAAAGTGAAGCATAACGAATGGGCAACCACGGCCCTTCAGTTAAAGAGTTATATGAAAGCCTAATGAAATGTGGCCCCTGTGCCCAGCCCCTCAGCTCAGCTGGTGAAATACTCAATTCTGATTCGTCCACATCTCAGTGAGCTTAACGCCGTAATTGGCGTTTTGATTGGAGAGCAGTGATGCAGCGTTCAGGGAAGAAGAGAAGCGAAGGGTAGAGGACGTCCCTGTGACCTTCAGAGATGTGGGCTGTGCCGCAGAAGCCCCGCGCTCCTCTGTGATTTGGCTGCATATCTCTCGTGTGCTTGCAAGCTAATAACAGGTTGTGCCTGTGATGGCAGGCGGCAATTTTAATAACCTGTGTGGCACTTAGCATGCACTACAGCACACTGGTATGGTGAGATGGAGTGGTTTTGATGTGCCCGCAAAGGTTATTCCACAAATGTCAAACTGGTTACAGTGTTTTTAAAGCATCTCTCAAGGGCTATTTTTGAGCTTCTTGTAATGCTACTGAAAGCTTTTCAATAAAAGCATGTTTAATTTTCTTGCTAAATGAATCTTGTTTCTGTCGAGGCTGCAAGGAAAGTCTGTTTATAAAGTAACAGTGGAGGAATGGCTTGTGAAAAGTGAGACGATAGTGTAAAATAAGCTGTCATGTGCACTGTAAATGGCATGTGTGTAGACATCATGTACGTATGTTGTACACTGAAACTCAAGAACAGGGTAAAGAGTTCATTGTGTTAGGTTAGAACATTTCTGCTATTGGGAGAGTAACATATACTGTAGACAGCAAGTGCGAATACATGTTTTTGTGTGACTGACTTGGGTCAGTATGTACCTGATGTTGCCAAACTATACATTTGTACTGTTAATGCAAAATGTAATAATAAAGAAGAGCTTACAGTTAACATACTAAAAGATGTTGGCAGTTAAATTAAAAAAATTATATATGAAGAGTTTGGTTCCAAAACGCAAAAAATCCATTTTGACAAATTTTGGTAAAAACGTGTTTTCTATACCAAGAAAGTGACAAGATGAAAACCACTGTTTTCTGTTACAAACTTTCACATAGCATCTTTAGGTTATAAAAACAAAAAATTAAAATCCTTAACTTGATTTTCAAAGATTTATTATAAAAACGAATATTTTTTTTTTAAATGCTATAAATCTATTGAATCAACATATAAATGTGCATTCATCTTTGCCATGTTATATTTATTTAGTTGAACAGTGATATACACTGATTAAAAGGCATTAATGGCAATAACCAAAACACTTACTTTGTCATATTAATAATGCTGTCATTGCTGCGGTTATACTTGGGAGGTCGTCGCTTAACATTTTTCACAGCGACCAGCTGTAAAATGTTTTGGTCCTGCTCGATTTTCGTTGACTTTGAGTAAAATTATGGAAAGTTTTTCATAAGATCCCCTGGGGTCAATGTGTTAGCATGAGAGAAGCTTGATGCTGTCGGAAGACGAAGCACCCGTCTCCCGAGTGCCTCTCGCGTAAATTATTAGATGTTGATGGCTTACGTTTCTTTCCCGTCACAGAAAACAACCACAGGTTTATCAATGCCATTTTGTTTTTGTTTATTTGTTGATCACGAAGTACAAAGTAGATGAGGAAAACTAGGATTCCGTGTACTCAACGCGTCGCCATTGTTTGTTTACAATGCGTGGAATGGTGCGCTGTAATTTGTGGAGCAGATTTATTGCATTCTGCGAAAAAGGAGGAGTGGCGTTTATTGCGTTTTGGGATAATAGGGAAAAAAAGATGACAGAATAACACGCCGGATATTGTATTTTGCGTAAAATTAAGAATTTACTTTTAAATACTGACCTGATGTAATACTGATTTTGGCATTAACTCGTTTTTTTTTTTAATGGTGTGTATCGCGCTTTGGAACCAAACTCTTCACATATATATACAAAACAAAAATATACAAAAAAAGATAAATTGGAGGGGGTCCTCTGGTTTTTATTTAAATAAAAATGCTACATAAATTTAAAATTTTGCAATAAACTAATCCAAATGATTTCTTTTTGAAATAAATGTAAACTCTCAACTGTGCCTCACGCTGTTTTTGAAAGGAATTGACAAACGAGTCAATGTCTCTGCGTGTGGATAATTTTCACCTCGTAGACTGTAAGAATCTTTAGTTATTATCTTTAGTTATTTTTAGGGTTAGGGGCTTTTAAAAAAATATTTTTGGCCGAGATATGGGCAGTAGCTGTATTCCTTCTAGCCACAACCCTGCCTCAAGGGCAAATTGTTTT
Organism: Misgurnus anguillicaudatus; assembly: GCF_027580225.2. Classification (NCBI taxonomy): domain Eukaryota; kingdom Metazoa; phylum Chordata; class Actinopteri; order Cypriniformes; family Cobitidae; genus Misgurnus; species Misgurnus anguillicaudatus. The sequence continues at coordinate 12,311,089 of NC_073347.2, forward strand.
TGGTGCTAGATAATGTTAAACTTTTAATAGTTAATTTTTAAATATGTTTTCATAATTCCTTAGTGTCAGATTGTTATGAGGTCTTTATGTCTATTTGTTGTAAGATATTGAATTCCATTTAATATTTATTTATGTCCTGTCAGTTTTATAAAATTATTTTTTTTTGTTAAAAAAAAGATTACCATACTGTTTTTAATTCATTTAATTAATTTTAATTAATTTAATTAGTTATAGCATATATTTTTATGTGACGTGTAATGTGAACTTCAGTGAAATTTTGAAGACCAGCGTGCTGAATAATGATACATACAGCACACATATACAATACTTATGCGCCTATATGTATGAATGTTTGCTAGAAACTTCTCAGAGATTTTAAAAATACCCATAACCTTCATTAATAATCTCTAAATCCCTCAAGACTTACCGGTCCGCACCAGCGGGCTTGTTAACATTTAACCTCTCTTGCACATCTTGAGTGCAAAATTCATTTGCTTCACTTTAGCTCGGCGTGAGTGTGAAGTCTCACAGTTCGGCAGGGATGCATAAAACTCGAGTGTTTCCAGCCTCTGTAATTCTCCTCAGATTCAGACTTTCAGCACCATGGAGAGCTCAGTTTAAGCAGCAAAAATACAGAGAGCGCATGCTTTAATGCTGAAACACATCTGCTTTGCTGGAAGGTGTACAGTATATACTAAAGATGTTTGCTGAACATCTGAGCTGAGGTAATCAAGCAAATGAAAATGGTGGCGATTGTTTTATTGAAAGGCCACATCTGTTTGCTCTGAATGAAAGCAGCTGCGACCTCGTCATCTGTAGAAGTGCATCGTGTTGAAACACATTGGATATGAATGGGCAGCAAATGACTGTGCCGCAGTATGGATCGAAAAGACTAGTTTGGCTGCTGTGTTACACTTGTCCTGCTACAGTTCGCGATTTTTAGACATCTATAGACATGTGGCTGTTTTCGTATGATCACATGCGCAGCTGGTAATGTTTCGGTTGTTATCTATAGTGTGTGGACATCACTAATTGATTGCTTTTTTCTCATCGTGAATGAATTTGTTATCTTGAGAAATAAGCTCTTTAAGTTAATCTGGTACCTTTAGTGCTGTTTTTTCTTTATATTGCTAAACAATGAATGGGAATTTTGGAGCATTCCATGGGCTTAAAATATTTATCGAAAGCTAAACATAAAGACATTTTTCAGAATACATTTTGGATGAGAAAATAACTGAACTAGACAAAAATAGTGTGAATATATTTTTAATTACAGCTTGTTTGGTATGACCAGTGATGGCTTTGCTTTCTGTATGGGTTTTTCCTGGCTCAAAATAAGGTTAATTTTTTTATTTTTTTACTGAAAAGGGAGAAGAGAAAGAAGTGCAGTCAATATCTATGTCAAGTATATTTGGAAGAGATGGGTTTTTAATTGCTTTTTGAATGATGCAAGAGATGTGGCTGACCGGATTGCAATAGGAAGGTCATTCCACCAGCAGGGAGAAGTGAAGGAAAATGAGCGGGAACGTGATTTAGTGCCCCTTTGTGAAGGTAACCCAAGACGCCGCTCATTTGTTGAACGTAAGGTTCAACAATTATTAACCTTTTATTTGATAATTTTTTTTATTAATTAAATACATACAACATAGCAGCTAATGTGTTCATTTACGTTTAACAAACAGCAAAGTTGTTTATTGTGCTTTTTTGCACTGTTCTAAAGTCTTTTGTGATAGCTGATGTACACGTCATAGACATTATCTGTCCATTCTGCGATTCACTCACTGATCACCAATTGATTCACTGAGCTCAAATTGATTTGTTGAGCTCTGATTGATTTTCTTGGTGAATGAATTGTTTCAAACATTCATTAAAATAAATCGGTTTAAAAGAATAATTCGTTTTCGAGTCATTGGTCAGATTGTGTTAGAAAGCGAACGTGATTGCGATGCTAAACCACAAATAATTTTCATGCAGGAAACAATGTTGTAACAATTCGTTGTCTGCAGTAATTCACCTGCTCAACATCCACGAAGCTCCTAATAAAGCTCATATTCTGTATACACCAAACGCGAAGCATCACTTTCCTCGCTATAGATTACTTGCGAGATTTAACTTTGTCTCATGTGAATTTTTCGCTTAAGTTGATTATTTTCAACTCGCCGGAAGACATATTTAAGGCGAATAGCACATGTTTACGTGCAGTCGCGCCTATCTATTTGCATCATTCGCATTGCCCTGCACAAGTTTGTATCTATTCATGTCTTCGCATTGACTTTGTATGTAGTCTACTCAAACAAATTGTTGAATTCGCGTTTGGTGTGTACGCCCCATTAGGAAGGAATTCCTTAAATTTAGGGGTGCATCAATAAATGCCGATATACACTGATAATACAGGCCGATAACTATTCTGAATCGCACATTTACATAATCATTAAACATATTTTTTATTATCATGAAAATACTGGAAAAGGTTTGCAGAACAGCAATATAAATATATCCTTAAGCAATTTCCTTGAGCTGCATGTCATAGCTGCGTGTGTATGGTTCTTCGTCTGGAGCGCATATTGAGTTTCTGCACGAGAGCGCCCTCTGGCTTTTGGATGTAGCGGCATTTCACCGTAATTCATTGAGAAGCATAGCAAGCATCATCGGCCAATATATCGGTGCACCCCTACTTAAATTGCAGCTCTTCTTGTAAAGTTTAGTCAGCGGCTCACTGTGCTGATAACAAAACAGCGCCACTACAGTGGTGTAATGCCGCAACTACAGTTACAAATGACAATCCACAGAAAGCAACAATGGTTTTCGTGAAGACACATGACAAGGACACCTGAAACTTGATGGAGGTGGCTGCCTTTAAATTCTCTATTTTTGGGGAATATGATGTTTCCACCATATCCTATAGGGCGTCCCACACCGGACGAAAAGCACCGCGTTGCGCCATGAATCTAAAAACAGAACACATTATTTTCTATGAATGTTTGCACGCTGCCGGCGGCTGTCCACTATGATTCGGGGCACTGCTCAAATCCCTGTCACGCCTTGGAGCGCCACTCACACAGTTTAACATTAAATAACATGATATTTGTCACAAATCGTTAGCGATTAACATTGCCTGCTAACATATATTTTGCATTTTGAAGTAGACGCTATCTTACTAAGCTCGCGCTATTTAATGTGCACTTCTGGTGTACGATACCTCAGTGTTGTCCTAGACACGACGCAGTGTTGTGCTTCTCGTCCGGTGTTGGACCCCCTTAAGGGTTTACTATAAATTTAAAACGTAAAGACAGAAATTATGAAACCACAAATCATATCTATTTTTTACCCTTGAATGTCCTTGTATTGCTGGCAGGGCGTGATATGTATCTGAATGCACCCTTGATGATTTTGCATTATATATAATAAGCATGTAATTGGATTGGCTAATTCCGGTTTTCTTAGTGGGGTAGAGAAGCTAAAGCCACACAGCTGCTTTGCAGTGCATTGTCTTCGAGCAATACAACTGCAGAGAGATGAGAACTGGCGCACACTCAAAAAGCCCAGCTTGGTCTCCCTTTCTCTCACTCTCTCACTTTTACTCACTCACTCTTTCTTCTTTTCTCTTCAGCTTTAAGCAGCAGCCTTTTCCAACACGGCCCCTTTCAAACTTCAAAAGAAACCTAATTGCGTCTTTACTGCATTGATACCGACCACTGATTCCAGATATTCTACCACAGCATTTACCGTGTTACCTGTTTCCATTTAAGGAAACGAATGTCCTCTTTCCAGGAATAGAAAGCATTGACTAAGGCCTGAGTGGAGTACCACAGCCTTTGACCTCTTGGAATGGGGTCAGCGTTTCCCAGGTCACAGGAGAAATTAACTAACCATTCTCAAATTACAGAGCATTTATTTTACCCCATAACCCAAGATAGCATACTAGAAGCAGTTACACTCATTTAAAAGGCTGTCTGCTGGCATGTAACATGCTTTTAATTACCCGCCACACATTTTCAACATGCTTGCCATCCCTCAAGCTTACGCATCTATTCCTGATGAGCTGTCTGTCTGTTTGTTTAAAAATAACACAGAGGGTGAAACTGCAGATTGTGGTTGTCAACTTTCATTTTTTACTCATAAACTAAACGAATAGTGTCATGCTGTGTTAGTGACATGATTTAATTGCCGTGCACTCGCTGAATCATTAGGTTAATGCGACGCCATCGGGTGCTCTAGAACATCGATGGCAAAGTGCACAGTCAAGGTATCTTATATAAAATGAGCCTCTCTATATTTAGAAGAAGCTCTTATAGGAGGTTTATTGCGGTCTCAGGGTTTACCCTGCCCATCCTGTTTTGATTTGGCGCAGGTACCTGCAGCTCTAGGAGCTTGACATTTAGCCAAAGTAATACCACGGCAGAACGTACCCAACACTGTCAGCTTTTAACATGCTAGGTTAGACAGGTTGGCTGGCAGATGCACATCTCATTTTCACTCGCCTGAACACCATCAACGCGGGATGTATGACAACAGAACCGAATTTGCAAAAAAAGCACACGCCCCCAGGATGTGGTCTTATGCATCATGGGATAGCATCATCATGGGATTGTTCTGTTTCTTCCTGTGACTCTTTCTAGCAAGAATACACTTTTTATGTGATTTTACTGGAGCAGAAAATGATAGACTGAGGCATTGAGAGCTTGTATCCTGTCCTTGACCCCTCAGAGGTTATGCTTTCTCATTCCGGGTATCAGGAATCATTTACTGTGACGAGATGCGGACCACCTCCAGCAAAAATAATGCCGTTTGTAAGCCTCTTTGATTTCTATCAAGTTAAATGAGGCATTGCATAATACACTTTGAAATTTGTCCTTCTTTCTGCAAGGGAAACCAGAATTTGAAATGTGTTATTTGAAGCTTTGCTTGTCTTGGTAATTGATGCTAAGAGTTGTGTCTACACCACCACCGGCCTGACTTTGAAGAGATGTTTACGTTTTGGAGCAAACTTGGATTGTGTATTTGTCTTTGTGCAAATTTCATTCCGACTTTATCTTTTCCCCGTAAACGCACAAACAATAAACCCAAGTAATCCAGTAAATGACAAACTGTGCTCATCAACCAGAGAAATTGGTGGAAAATGAGGTGCCATTGTCCTGGTTTAATGCATTTCAGAGTTTAGCTATCCATTCATTTCCACTGTGTTGTTGCAGAATGAAAAATGTTTTGTCAGATAAGCTATAAAATACAATTGATGTGGTAATATTGAAATTAAATGGTGTTATTTATATTAAAATAATTTAATATCACATTGATTAAGTTTAAGAATGAAAGTATGGCAGGGATAGCTCTTAAAGGGATAGTTCACCCAAAAATTAAAATAATGTAATTAATGACACTCCTTCATGTCGCTCCAAACTCGTAAGACCTCTGTTCATCTTCGGAAACACAGTTTAAGATGTTTTATATTCAGTCCGAGAGCTTGTTGACCCTTCATTGAAAATCTATGCACGGCATACTGTCCATGTCCAGAAAGGTAATGAAAACATCATAAAAGTAGTCCATGTGACATCAGTGGGTCAGTTAGAATCTGTTGAAGCTTTGAAAATACATTTTGGTCCAAAAATATATTCATCAAATATAAATAATTATTCAGCATTGTGTTCTCTTCCCCGTCTGTTGTGAAGCGCATGCGCGAGACTAAAGTCATGTGACTGCAGTGACACGGATGACATACGACGTGGCTGACGTGTTATCTGGTGTCACCCAGCTGTTTTTTTGTGTGTGTCCGGGTTTCGTTTACAGTCTGAGGGGGACGCACGCTGTAAGTTTGGAAAAAAACAAACTTCGCAAACATGTCTGAGGATAACATGTCATTCGCGTCACTGCAGTCACATGACTTTAGTCTCGCGCATGCGCTTCACAGACAGAAAGAAAAGACAATGCTGAATAAAGTCGTAATTTTTGTTATTTTTGAAGCAAAATGTATTTTCAACACATTCTAACTGACCCACTGATGTCACATGGACTACTTTTGACTACTTCTGTGTTGTTCATCTATCTTAAATTGCCCATCTTATGACTGCATTTCCACAAGTTAAATAAGTGTATGAGTTCCATAAAGCATGTTTCAAAAGTTGTTTGCTTGAAATAGCTTGTAGGAAAAGATTGTTACCCATCTCTAGTAGCCTCTGTTTCAGGGCATTTCAGATTGTGCCGTTTTGAGCTAGTCATTACATATTTATGAGCTGCTGCTCCTTTGATCACGCCCCACTACTAACGTCATGTGCGTGTGCATAGTGATATCGTGAGCAGTACAGACCATACTGTGTTATTATTATTTTATATATTATTATTATTAACGGTTTATGTTGCCAACAGACAAATCAAGCAGAAAAGTATCACTAATAAGTACACTCCAGGAGAAGAAACTCATGACACACAATGATTCCAGAGTAAATTGTGATGTAGCAGTATCAACAATACACTCGTTTTCTCTGGACAATGCTAACATATTCCCGTTATAAAACATTTTCAAACGCATTATTTTCGCAAATTACAGAAATTAAGACCCGGCGGGGGATGTATACTGCTTGTGGACCACGTGCTAATTGCTAGAAGCTAGCGGGAGGTCCGGACCGTAAAGTTATAAGAGGCTCGGGGGTTAACCTCGTCAGAAAAGCCGGGTCGGTAAGGCCCGGTCTCGGTTAGTTTGGCAAAAAACTTTTAGTTTGGCAAAGCACTATTACTTAGTTCTTGTAGAATTGTAAAATAAAGCCGTTAAATATTTTTTTACATTTTGAAACCACGCTGTAAACTATCTAGCCTGCAAAAATATAAATATAGCCTACTGTTTACAACCAATTTTAACATCACTATACATTTAAAAGGTATAATTTACGCTATTAGCATCAATGTATGATCTCTGTTTTGAGATACAGATGCTCTAGCATCATAAATGTAGTATTTTGTGACAGATGATGACAACATGCAAAATATAACGTGACTTTGTGCTGATACAACGATCGCGAATCGAATCCAGTCTGTTTCAGTGTGAATGATCCATGAAACTCCAATAAAATACATCCAATGACCATTTTTGTCAACAAATGCGTATAATCCGTGAAATATAGATACATAGTCTGTTGTTTACATCAGATTTCGCATTAAGGTCTTATCGCCTACAATCTGATGACTATTTGCGTCGTAACACACTGTATATAAGATTACTCCGGGTTCCAATAACCACGCGTTAAAAATTTGTTTTTAAAAGTAGGCGGGAGTATAATCCATAATATCCAAATAGCGCTGTTATTTCAGTGAGACATGATAACAGCAGGGTATCAGCGAAGTGACTGACTGCTCTGTGCTCTCTCTAGCTCCCTGGTGGGTGGAGACCTGCGAGTGGGGTGGTGGGCGGTAAAATTCAAACTGAATGTGACGAAACGGCTAGTTACATAACAACGGAGCTGAGTTTGAACTTGCGCAATCTGAGACTCAAGGCAGAGGACATTCAGAAACCTGCATCTCACTCAAAACAGCATGGATGGATTTTTTTCCAAGTTTGTATGCGTGTGGGAGCATCAGAGACACAAATGAACACCCCAAAACCCAGAAAAAGTGAGTTTTTCATAGTATGGGCACTTTAAAGCTCACGTAACACACAGTGTTTCTGCATTTCTGATGTTAATCTGGAGTACCTATAGAGTAGTATGACATCCTTTATATCTCTGAGTCTTTAGTTTAATCAGATTTATAAAAGAAAGATTAGCTTTACCGAATCTTTCCGATAACGTACGAAAAAATGAAGAAGGAGAAGTTATACCGTTGGAGGAGCAAGTACGAGTCATGCAACACTATAGACCCCTTCACGGTTCACGTCACAGGCAGTTTCCACTGCGCATGTCAGGGTCAGAAAAGCCATTACAGCAGATAGAGTTGCGTATTATTCGGTATCGTCAAAAATGCCTACTTACTTCGTGGGTTGTGAAAATCGCACCAGGTCTTCCGTTAAGTTTTCGCGATTCATGCAGAATCTCAAAAACAAAAAAATACAACATCTGCAACAAATACAATAACGTGCAGACTGGAACAATGCAAATATCAAAGAGGCTTTTGTTTGTTGTGTTTAGTTCATTTGAGGTAAGTCATAATTTTTCAGGCCTGTTAGATTATATTATAAAGCCTGGATGGTATGAACAGTTTCACCCCATGCTGCGCGCGCACCCGATAGTGATCAATGTTTACAAACTTTGAAGGGGTCTATACAACACTGTTTTAACTTATGATTCACTACATGTTTGTGTAATTTATATAATATGCACGCAACTTTTTTCAACATAAGACAGAAGTCTTACTTACCGCCTGCAACTCGTAATGACCCGGTTGGGAAAATCCAGTGCATCAAACAGACACGCAAAACTCCCCTGCTACCCTGGATAATAAACTATAAAAACAAACTTCATCTTTTGTGTCGTTGTTGAGTTTTGAAATTAAACAAAGCTGAGTGGCGTGATAAGATGTTTGCAAGCTCCAGCGTCTCCCGCTGATTGACGGGTGGGCGGGGTTTTCCGGGGGAAGTGCCCATGTAAAAAGAAGTGATACCCCTGAAACGTCAGTTGGACCTGTACTCGAAAAAAACTTTCCGAAACTTGTACGAACCCTGGCGAAGTGCATTCGGCACAGAAATACTTTGTAACATGTCCAACTGCTGTTTTGACACTTTGCCTACGTTTAGCATGAGGAAACAACTCTTTAACTGTGCTAATAAGTCAGAATGCTTGAAATACCATTGAACCCCCCCTTTAAGCTCAACATGGATTTGTAGACTACACTTAGTGTTAGCTCATTGACAAAATGTTATGTGCTCTCCTATTTCACTTCGTATAAAATCACCTGAATAAAATGGTCCACTAAATGAATTCATGTAAATGTAATGTATGGTTATTTAGATTCATATTTAGTTGCCAAGTCTCAATTGCGTGTACATATTAGTATTAATTATGTTTGTTGAAGAGTGTAAGCCATCTGGACTAATAATAAACACATCTGTCACAGAAATCTCTTATTTCTGTTTAAATACAGCCATCATTAAGTTCACCTTACCTGTTAATTGAATATTATCTAGCTACTTTATTCAGCTAATATTAAGAGTATATTTCTCTAAGCCACTGGTCTCCAACATGGTGCCCATGGGCACCAGGTTGCCCGTACCAAGCCTGTGAGTTGCCCGTCAGAGCACATTCTTATAATAGCCTCGATTTTAATACTTATTACTTTTTTATATTAGCTTGGCTTCTTTTATGTATGTTAACATTTGAAACAACGATAAAACATATTAACAAGTAAAACAAAATAAAATCAACAAGTAAACAACAAAGGTTTAAGTAGACTATACCCCAAAGGTACCCTCCAGATTGTTTTATCCATTGCTCACAAAACGTTTGAAGTCCACTGCCTTGTATGCCTTGTATGATGCTGTTTTCCACGTTTAACCCCCAAAATCAGCATGGATATATGGTAAAAATATGGTCTGGACCTGATTGTAGCTACATTTTAAATGTTTAATACTAGAATTAGTACACTACATTCACATTTATTCCTTTGGCACACACTTTAATCTAAAGCGACTATAGTGACTTCAGACTATACATTTTATCAGTATTTGTGTTCCAGAGAAACGAACCTGCGACCTTCGTTGCTAACACAATTCTCTACCAATAGAGCTACAGGTTCACTACAGTACTGAAGCTTATTTCTCTAGCAGAATTATGATAGCGAAAAGCTTTTTCTTCTGTACATTGGTTGAATCAGCAGGAAGCAGGTGTATTCCTTCATGCTCATTACTGGAGTTCTCAGGAAAGCCCTCAGATGATGAATTACTGCATCTGGTTTTGTTTCTCCTCTTAGGATTGTACTTCAGGAAATAGCTCACTTCAATGGTGTATTAGAGACAGCAGTACAGGAGTAAGCAAGCTTGATATTTGAGTCCATAATGCCCCTTTAAATGTCATCATGTTAATATGGCAAAAATATAGGCATAATTTATAAACATTATTTGTGTATTTTGAGCATCTTGAGATTTTTATGTATGCCAATAGAACAACCACTAAATGTGACACTCTTTAATATTTTAAGACTTGCAAAAGTCATAAAATGTCATAAAATGTTACTGGCTGTCAATATTAATCTGTTCAACATTGGTGCTTTAGTAAGACAGAAACAAGTGCTACAGTATGAGTATTCTACAACTACAAAATTGTCATTCATAACATGCTGCTAGTGAATACGGGTTGTGTGACAGTTCATGTGTATTTCAGCCATATAATCTAATCTAAAATAAAAAACACGTCTTGCCACAGGTGAAATCCCATATGCATAATTCAGTAGTCTGTGTACAGGTTTGTTGTGTTGTGAACACCAATAGTTTGAGTGCATAATTTAGTGTGTTTTGTGGTTTGTATTGTGGATGTTTTTGACATTGGCTTTGCCTAATAAAGAGGGAAATCTCAAATTTAGCAAATTTACCATCACCTGCTTGCTATTAAATTGTCATGCTATTCTTTCTTTCCAGAAAGCTGACGTGTATATGCCCAGATATACTTAGTTTATTACACGTACATGAAAAGTCTTGCAAAGTATACTTCATTTGACCTGCTCAAGTACATGGTAACAAAAATCTGGCATAGCATGTACACTCTCTGTGCTATTAACAACATATTTTATGTTGTTTTTAACACACCTTGTGTTGTCTCTTTTATTTATTTGAACACAAAGTATTTTATATTTAAATTAACACAAAGTGAGACATAATGTGTTAAAATGACACATAATGGGCCCTATCTTGCACCCAGCGCAATTGACTTTGTCAGTGACGCATGTATCCTTTCGTATTTTGCACTGGCGCACAGCGGGTTTTTCCCTCCACAGACGCACGTCGGCAAACTAGGGAATGAACTTGCGCAGCGCAAAAAAGGAGGCGTGCTCCGGCGCAAACCATCTCTTATGCTATTTTGCAGTTTCAAAAAACAATTGCGCTACTAACAAAAAAAAAACTAGTCTAAAGTCAGTGGCGCGTTGCGCGTGGTTCATTATGCTATTTTAAGGGCGCATGCTTGACCATAATGTATAGCGTGCACAACGCGCATTGCTTATCTAATCTACACAGATGCAACAGTTATTTTTGCAAATCATAAATTGTTACAATAAAAAATATAAGATAAGGAAAATCATTAAATCATAAATTGTTACAATAAAAATATTAATACATGAGATAAGGGAAATCATTGTGGTGATAGTTTTTATTTATTTTGTGTGGCAGCGTTAAACAATTATTATGCAAATAACGATTAAAATATTTTCATACGTTTGTTGTGTGGCTGTATTACGTTTATTTTATCTAAATAATAATTAAGATGTTTTCATAAGACACCTTCATGTATGTGAACTTGATTTGTAAGTGTACTTTGGGGTTGAACCTTGCTTGCGTTTCTTGTGTCCGATTTCAAAGCCCCCAAACCCTTTCAGCGGTGAGGGTGGACGCAGCGATGTCCTCCTGTGTGCCCGGCGTGCCCTGATTTATGCTGGCAAGCTTGGGATCCCCCCGTCTCCTGACATCATTGTAGTGCTTGGCGCAGCTGATGAGACAATTGCGGCTATTTCCTCTCAAGCCTGTTTAACCGACGCTGATTTGGGTGGGTTTCTCCCATCCCCATACAAAACAACTTCTCTGTCTTTGACTGCTCTTACAAGAACGTCGGTCTCCTCGGCTGTGAACCGCTCCTGGCGAGCGCCTGGTAAATCTGTCATAATAATAGCAACCCGCCATGGAACTTGCGCCCTTGCGTTTAAAGGGAATGTTGGATAGCGTTCTGATTGGTTTATTTGACGTTACGCCCAAACCACACCTATGAATAATGAACCTACTTCAGACCAACCCCTTATTGATTTGCGCCCGGCGCTAGACTTATTTCTCCCGCCGGGAAAATAGCAACAGCGCCCAAGATCCGCCCACAAAGTCACTTGCGCTTTGCGCTTCGGACTTGCGTTTCAAATCGTTAAAATAGGGCCCAATGTGTTAATAGCATAAAAACGACACACCTTTTCTTTGAGTGTATGATACGTGCATACTATTCTGATGATGAAATGTTCGTCACATGTACTTAAAGCTTTCCAGAAAATGTTCTCCTTTAAATGTATAAACATACAAAACAACCTGTTTCGTTCTACCTTTATTTATTCTATTTTTATCACCTTTCAAATATGGGTAGGTTTCTTCAAAAATCCCAAATTTTGAGCAAAAAGCTGAAATAATTGCATTTTTGCGAAGGACTTTTGATAGAGATCATATTCAGAGCGATCCTCGGCAGTGGTTGAGTGGTTCATGTAGGTTGTCTACAAATCGAAAGGTTGGTGATTCAATCCCCGGCTCCACCTGACCAAGTGTCGAGGTGTCCTTGAGCAAGACACCTAACCCCAGCTGCTCCCGACGAGCTGGATGGCGCCTTGCATGGCTGACACCGCCGTCGGTGTATGAATGTGTGAGTGAATGGGTGAATGTGAGGCAAAATTGTAAAGCGCTTTGGATGGCCATTGGTCTATGAAAGCGCTATATAAATGCAGTCCATTTACCATTTACCATTCAAAACATACACGAAGTTTGAACTGTTTGCCCTGAGGGAATACCTTTAAGTTAAATAAATAAGTTTAATAAATCCACCTGGTGGATATAGCAGAAATATGGATTGCCGGAAAAACTCGTCATTGGCAGGAAAACGTTTACTCTTAATTGACGAGTTAACTCGTCAATGGTGTGGAATGAGTTAAAGCTTGCTACAGCTTGCTAAAGCTCCTTTGTTAGCAAAGGCAGACGTTCCAGAAATAGGATCAACTCTCCAGTGAGAAAAAAATCACAGCTTACTGTATTTGCTTAGGTTCAGCATAAGGAGATAAATCTCAGTGCCAATGCCCAAAACATGGGTTAATATTTTAATCAGTATTTTATTCAATACTGTTATATTATTATTACTACATTTCTGATATGGTTTTTATCTATACACTCATCATATGTACAATAAAATACAGTTTTATGTGTAATCCAGTGGTTCTCAAACTGGGGGGCATTAGATGGTGTCATTAAAATCCATTAATTCCCTCTGAAAAGTTTGAGAACCACTGGTGTAATCAGATGTTTGATTAATAAAAAACGATAAATAGCACTAAAAAGTGATTCACTGGCTCGTAATCCTATAAATGGTGCTATAGTCATGCAACACTTATGGTTTACATATGCTATAGGACTTAAAACATTTCCCCTATGATTGTGATCTATTAAACCACTTTTGATGATGTTTGGCAGGATTTTTTAGAGCGTAGAACTCAGTATCATCATAGTTTCTATTTCATATGCTAAACTAAAGATTGATCATTATGTAAATAATGACTGGTGTTAGGACTGACCTCATTAGTGCTATATTTTAGCAGTTAATGTATTTATAGTTGTGCCAGTTGTGCATGTGCAGTACATATTTTGTCTGAACTGAACTGAATTTGCAATTTAGCAGCTTAAAATGTCATGGCCTTCCATTCGTTCCTTTTGACATTTAGATCAGACAACTGTGTAATTTCATCAATGAAAATATAACTAGTTTGACCTATAACATAACATGCTTTGCAGAGAGCCGTTTTAGGGTTGTTTAGTGTTTCCTAGTATGTTTTCATAATGTTAGTTCATATGTTTATGTTTACTCAAGCATTTCTTTACTAATGCCAAACCAATCCCTGTCATGTTCCTTTTTGCAAACAAAATAATATGTCTGTAAAGTGTTGATTTAATGTCTTATTTTAATATCTGCCGGTACAATGCAGGAAATATATTGTTTACGTTTACATACACATTTAAAGACACCTTACAGTGAATTCAAGCTCTATATTTTATCAGTATGTTTGTTTACATTAGACCAAACCCATTACCAGGCCTGCACGGAAACTGAGGTTGCAGATATTTGCAGAAAACTTAGATTTTAGTGGCCATCATTGACATACCATGCATGTGTTTGTTAGCAGTATTAGGCTGTTCTGTTTGCTGTGATGGTTTCTGCTGATTACATAATGCGACATACAGCACATGATCATTTCAAATCCATTTGCAAGATGTTATCTTGTTAGGTTTAATTTAAAGTTATATATAAAGGGTGGTAAAAATGGTGAAATTATCTCAATACACACTAAATTCGTCATGAGAACGTATTACGCAACCTTTCAATTTTGCTGTAATATATAACACTATCCCCTGGTTTCACAGACAAGGCTTTAGCCTAGTCCTAGACTAAATCACATGTTTGAGTTGTCTGAAAATAACTTGCACCGACAGATCTTAAAATAAGCCAGTGCCACGTTATGACGGGGCGTCAGTGGCTCAGTGGGTCATGTAGGTTGTCTACAAACCGGAAGGCTGGTTCAATTCCCGGTTTCACCTGACAAAGTGTCGAGGTGTCCTTGAGCAAGACGCCTAACCCCAGCTGCTCCCAAAGAGCTGGATGGCACCTTGCATGGATGACACTACTTTCGGTGTATGAATGTGTGAGTGAATGGGTTAATGTGAGGCAAATTGGAACGCGATTTGGATGACCATTGGACTATGCAAGTGCTACTGTATATAAATGCAGTCCATTTGATTTGTCTCAAGAAACACTACACACCAGTGACGTCTTTTACTAAGGCATGTTTATAAAAAAATGCTTAAACATCTTAAAGGAACATTATGTAAGAAATTTATATCAATTAATCATAAAATGGCCCTGATATGTCACTAGGCATTAAGAAATCATTTTCATTTCAAATACTTATATCACTGACAACAGTGGTCCGGCCAGGATATTGTCATTTAAAAAGTGGAGTTGCAGCCCTCAACTGATGTTTATGTTGTCATGTTGTGTATTGGCCACCAGTTGTGTGATTGCAGTACCAGTTTTAGCCACAAGTTTTGTGATTGCAATACCAGTTTTGGCCACAATCCTTCATACTGTTCCTTTAATTTAACTAAGGCATAGTCTTTAGCTCAGACCTGTCTGTAAAACCTGGTCTTTATACAATAATCTATGCAATTTTATATTTAAAATATAATTCTATGGTCTTTAACATGCACATTATCTGACTAATTAAAATTGTATTGTAATCCTTTTAAAAGTGAATATTATAGATGTATTTTATAGTCCCAGACTGACCAGCCTTAATTTAAAAACACCTTGTTTGTGCAATTGTTTTGTCTCAAGATGCACACCAGTATTGTTTTTTTGTAAGATTTCTATGTAAAAACTACTTAAATGTTCTAATATAACCAAGGCCTAATCCTGGATTCATCTAGACCCAGTCTGAGAAACTGACCCATAATGTTTACATTAAACCCCCCCCCCCCCCGTGGGCGATGTTTTCAAATTAGCATAACTGCGCTCTGTCTCCGCGAAATGCAAATAAGTAGGCATGGCTACCTCTGCCCTCCCGCATGTTAGACTGAGTGTGACGGAGAAACATGTAAAATAATCCACCCATAACAAATGAACGAGTTATTTGTGTAATTTTTATAATAAGTGCCAGTGAATCCAGCGAGGCTCGCAGCGAGGCTCTGTCTCTCTCTGTCTCTCTCTCTCTCTGTGCTCATGCAGCAGCCGGTCTCTCGCGTGCAGGTCTCTCGAGGCGCGCTCAAGAAGCATCGCCAAATAAATAGTTTTTCTCACACATAATGTTAATAGTTGTGAAGTTTTCTGAACTTCAAGCAAGCTAAGACAAAACTTGCGTTTATATCATTGACACATGCGCTACTGGAGTGATGTATATCTAGAGCTCCATCTCTCATATACAAGTATTTATCCTGTGTGGAGGTTTTTGCATATATTTATACCTGTTCATTTTATATATTGCCTATTTTTAATGTAATGTATGGATAAATACAAAATATAATGAATGCATACTATTGCTTCAATAGTCTATAAAATTAATTAACTCAATTAAAAACAAGATTCTCTCTTATCAAGACTTAATCTGTTATTTTCTGGGCATTTTCACTTTTAACATTTTTAACTTCAAATTGCCCATATTTTAAAACTGCGGTGAACATTTAGTTGAAAGCTATAGTGAGTGGCACATTTTTATAATCCGAAAAAATTTAAACTGAAAAACATGTATACCGTGAAATATACCGTTACCTTGAAATAAAATTACTCATTCCGTGAAATAGATTTTTGGTCATTCCGCCCACCCCTACAGCCTCCCTGACTCTTAACTGTGTTCTCTTACCATCATATCATCTGCCTCTTAATGTGGATAGTTCGGTAAATGGGCAGCTGTACTTTTCTTTAGATTTTAATCTGCTTTTTGCAGAACAGGTAATTAAGTTTAAGCTCTCTTGTACTTCATATCATCAGATAACAAAGTATTATCTTAGCCAAGTAGTATCTGCAGACTAATGATGACCTTTTCTCAGAACTTACTTCCATTTTCTGAAACATTTTTGCAATTATTCACGTTAATATTGACTTATTCTACTAAACCATTTAATGTATACATTTTGTATTTATATTTAATTACTATGTTGTGTTTTTTTTGGCTTGTGGTTTTATAATACATACCACTTTATTTGATATTTTTCTATGTGATGCAGTTACATTCATACATTAGAGTTAAAATACAATCTCGGCAACAGGAGCCATGTCATATTTATGAAAGCATTAGATTACATCAGACCGTTGTCTACTTGTCTTTTTTTAATGCAGTGTTCTGTTTGGGACACGGGGGCTTTGTCTTCTGAGAAAGGTTGAGCTGTGAATGGAAGGACATTAAGGCTAAAGGTTTACTTGTGATCCGATATCTGTGACAGGATGCTGGAATACTTTCCATTTAGCCTGCCGCAGAGCCGAACCACCTGCCTGATGTCTTTGCAGACATATGGGAATCATGTTGTTGTGAAAACAGGGTTTGAGTTAGCAGGTGTGTTTGGATACTTCTTTCAACATAACAAACATTTATTCAAAAATTTATTCAAAGCTGCTATGCAAAATGCTTACATACACTGGAAAAAAAGCAGCATGAAGTTAAAACAACTACTTTTCTATTTAACCTAGTTTTTAAGTTCTGGCTTATGATAAGCTGACATAACTTATCTAGTTGAAATTGTTTAACCTAATTTGTTAAGTTAAAGTAACAAAAATATCTGATTAGATTTTTTACAGTGTTGTGGCAATCGGTCAGACGCTATCAGACACGTCCTTTTGCAGGGCTACGCGAATGACGCGATATGGGCGGCGTGTTTGCTGCGAAAACACGCGCTATTCACCTCAAATGCATCTTCGCACAAGTTGAAAATATTCAACTCAAGTGAAAAATTTGCATAAATCCCGCGAGTAATCTAGAGCGAGTAACGCAATGCCCTGCGTTTGGTGTGTGCGTAGAATTAGCCTCAGATGTCACTCCCAGACCTTTGGCTGAACGTCTGATGCGTATGAGACACTTTCCTGGAAACACTTCAGCAGATGTCAAAGTCGTCCTCTGATTGGTTGAATTATACAAGATTTCCGGGAGATGTGTTGCGATTTTTAACAGTCCGCCTGGAAACAACACAAAGCCATCCGAAAAACGCTTTCCTGTTTACATCGGTGGCTATTTGCGTAATCAAGATAATAACTAATAAACGCTGTATGTTTAAAAGTACGCAAGGTATTTTAACTCGTTGCCATTGTTATTATTATAAACTTTAGACAGGTTTGTGAATAATGGTTGCACACTGGACTGTGGCGACATCTCCAAGCCCCTAAACTTGACACGGTACAAAGTGAAACATGATTGGTTGCTTTACGTGTCAGTCATATGGCCTCTTTGGAGGTCCTTGGCCATTCAACGCGAGACTAACTTGATGCTAACACTCACCACCATCCATGAGAGAAAAAAATTACAGGCTTTTAATATGAATTTCTGCTTCTGAATTAGAAATACCACATTTTATATTGTGAATACCGCTGTAAAATTAATTTAAATCATAGCCCATTTTATCTGTACTTGGCAAATTAGATATGATATATTTGTTTTGTATCGAAATGTCTGAACTTGGATTTCCTATGTGAATATCTAGGATCAAGGTGTTGGGAAACCCACTGTGTATTATATTAAATACACTTTATCCAATAACATTATGATCATGGTTGGAAATGTTCTTTGTTTTTGAATGTGTGTGTGTAGAATCATTACTAACACAAGATGATTTTCTTACCGTAAGTTGTGTCAGGTTTGTTGTTGCCAGATGTCTACGCCTCACTGAAGTGTCTGAAAGTCCCAAAGGGCGGCTTATGTTTACCTCATTAAAAATGAAGGTCAGAGTAGCCGCTTGCTTTGTCCAGACCACTTTATCCACCTTATGTCTTCTGTCAGTCTTTTCACTCTGGCTTACTCAAACAGATCAATGGCCCCACATAGATAAAGATGAAGCTTATATATTATGCATTAATGCAAACTCATATATTAAAATGTTTATGCAAGCATAGTTAAACATGATTGCTTCATAATTAGTTGATGTTTTTGCTCTTTCTTTCCTCCATCCACTATTCTTTCGGTTTCTTTCTCTTTCCCCCGTGCTCTCTCTTGCTTTCACTGGCTTAACCCCTCCTCTCTCCCTTTCTCCTTATCTCTCTCCCACTTTCTCTCTCTCTCTCTCCCACACACTCTAGCACACACACCTACAGTCTACCATCCTGGTCTCTGTTGCTAAGCGACAAACCAAGTACGATGGACTGCTCTTATGATAGTGACATTTGTCCAATGTAATTTCATCCTCAGAAGTGACTGAATCTCACCATCAGAGCTGCTTCAGAGTGTTAAAAAATAATGTATTTTTCAAATTACAATGCTTACTGCCAAATATAACCTAATATCCGTCCATGCAATTTGTTTGCTAGAATGTGACGTTTTCAGCATTTTTTCCAGCATTTTATTGAGCAGCATTCAGTTGATAAATGCATTGCCGATAGGGCTAAAGACTACCGTTGAAGCCCTTGTTGTACTGTATGTTTTGTGTTGTTCCTGTGTCAGTATTCGACTCTAGTGGTTCACACCTTTGATTGGTCCCCAGAGCATCATCAGTGTTTATTTTGATAAATGAGAGTGATAAAGGACACTTACTCCAGTATTGATTCATGTTGGCTATTAACTAAGCCTGGAAGAAGATGTGTTTGTTCTGTGGTCACTCTGTCTGTGGTCCTTTTTTAACAACACACATAAATCTCAGTATCACTAATGTGGGTTTGCTCACGGTAATGTAAAAGGCAGCTGTCTCAAGTCCAGGGCTGCTTTGCGGCTTCTAGACTTCATCCTCCTCATCTTTGGTTTTGGGAATGCATGCGACTAACATACACTCACTGGCGACTTTATTAGGTACACCTTGCTAGTACACTTTTGCCTTCAGAACTCGTGGCATAGATTTAACAAGGTATTGGAAACATTCCTCAGAGATTTTGGTCCATATTGACATGGTAGCAGATTAGTCAGCTGCACATCCTGTTTTGCCACATGCTGCATTATCCTGCTGGAAGTAGCCATCAGAAGATGGGGTACACTGTGTTTGTAAAGGGATGGACATGGTCAGCAACAATGCTCAGGTAGGCTGTGGCGTTTACACGATGCTCAGTGTGCCAAGAAAACATCCCCCACACCATTACACCACCACCAGCCTGAACCGTTGATACAAAACAGGACGGATCCATGCTTTCATGTTGTTTATGTCAAATTCTGACCCTACCATCTGAATGTTGCAGCTGAAATCAAGACTCATCAGACCAAACAACTTTTTTCCAATCAAATTTTTTTCCAATTGTGGCAAGCCTGTGCGAATTGTAGCCTCAGGTTCCTGTTCCTAGCTGACAGGAGTGGCACCTGATGTGGTCTTCTGCTGCTATAAGCCCATCTGCTTGAAGGTTCGAAGTGCTGTGCGTTCAATGAAACCAGTCCCATTCCCGTTCTCCTCTGACCTCTGAGGTCAACAAGGCATGTTCGTCCAAACAACTGCAACTTACTGGATATTTTCTCTTTTTTCATTCTCTGTAAACCCTAGAAAAAATCCCATTCGCCCATCTGGCACCAACAACCATGCCACCTTCAAAGTCACCTAAATCCCATTTCTTCCCTATTCTAATGCTCGGTTTGAACTTCTTCACCACGTCTAGATGTCTACATGCATTACATTTGTAATGAGTGGAGTGGTGTTACCCCTTCAAGAACGGTGTGGCCCCTTTAAGAGCAATGTGCCTTTGCTATGTTGTTGTATGTACTATGTAGATGTGCGCATGCGCCAAAGTGAGGACGCTTCAGTTTTAACATCACATATGTGGAAGTTTGATGCTACGACCGTTTTGCCTTTTATTTTCATTTTCTCATTCCAATGAGTGTTTTTGTTTAGTAACATGTCTTTATGGAGGAATAAATGTTTTTTGAGTGAAGCGTTTGTGAGTTCTTCGTCATTTTTGTGGGCCTAACTTGAACAGCTGTCCTTAATTTCCATAAACGTATTACAAGTTGCTGCCATGTGATTGGATTGGAGCAATTTGTGTTAACAAGCAATTGAACAGGTGTACACAGAGCCCTTGGTGTACCCAATAAAGTAGCCTTTGAGTACATTACCAGGATGTCTTGTTGTATTGTGATACTATGTTGATCTAAATGATACTGTATGTATGGGAAATGTAAATCAGTCAGTGTGATGTAGGGTAGACGTTTGCATAACACATTACAGTTTTACAGAGACACATGCAGTTAGGTCAATCTGTTAGCAGTGATTAAACAGTACTTTGAATATTGGAATAAAGTGTGGCTTATTCTGGCCAAAAACCACCCACTTACACAAGTGACAGTTCTGATCCACATGCAAAGTGACCTTCCACAGCTTTGTTTTATGTGTTATTACAATAACAAACTAGTGAGAAAAACAATGGATTATGCATTATAAATAGACTTGAATGGAGCTAATCCATGTTTGTGCTGATGTACTGTATGCCTGTTTAAGCTCTGCAAATGGTAAAACCATAAAAGACTGTTTGTTTTTGTGTGTCATTTCTGCTCTGTTGGTTGTTTTATAGAGGAGCTGATTCAGATCATCTCATGTGAATGCTGTTGTCTCTTCTTATCATAATTTGCTCGAGCACAGCCTTTATTGAACTAGTTTTCACTGTGCCTTTCAGACAGCGGAGGGCAGGATGTGGCAGGGCAGCCCGGTTTTCTCAAGCCTGGCAAATGAGATGCTGTGCTGACTGTAAGGAGAATCGTTGTTCTCTTATCTCGAACCAGCAGTGGCAGGGATAGGCTCTCTAAGAAGAAAGAGAAATTTCCCACAATTCACTTTGGCAACTGCCTCAGGTCATGGGGCTTGGCAGATTTTCCATATTTTTCTATATGGTCCGTTTTCTGAAACTTAATGGAATAGTGCTAAACATTTTTTCTGCTTGTAATAATCATAAAACTGCCACAAGCACATCAGATAACCAATGACGGATCTTTTGATTCGAAAAAGACTGATAATACTAATAAGTGCTGGTAACCAAGACGGTTACCACTGTGTGAGTTGTTTGTGTGTACAGTATGTAGTAATATGAAGTCAGAGCTGAA
This sequence comes from Misgurnus anguillicaudatus, assembly GCF_027580225.2. Taxonomy (NCBI): domain Eukaryota; kingdom Metazoa; phylum Chordata; class Actinopteri; order Cypriniformes; family Cobitidae; genus Misgurnus; species Misgurnus anguillicaudatus. Next base: position 12,332,707 of record NC_073347.2, read on the forward strand.
AGTGGAATGCCTTGACGATCCCTTTGGCCCAGTTTACGCTCCACTGAGCACTACTCAATTCACCCCAAAGCACTAATGAACAGTCACACTTCCACTGTGCTCTGCTTTATAGATGTTAAAAGAGATATTAAAGACAAACTGGGCAATTAGAAAACAAACAGGATGATGGTCTACAGTTGTGGTTCAATGAAGAGCTGCTTTATTGTTTTGAGGGGGTTTTAAGCAGAAGTTTGAGCAGATGCTGGGCAAGGGGGCATTCCCAGCCTAAAACCAATTAATTATAAAAGCTATAAATTAAAAGACATCCTCCGACTCAGAGCCTTTTTATCTGAGCTGTGTATTATGCTTCCGGCTGGCCTTTAGCAGAATGAATCATTATTTGTGATGCGAGATGTCAGTTTAATTATATAAACAGCCTTTCATTCTCAGTCAATAATTTAAACACGGGAAGATATCTTCTGCAAGGAGGCATGGGAAAAAACTGCCGCTGAAGAAAAAATGGGCAGAGAAAATCACCAGTATTTAACAATAATTAAAACACATTGCTAAATAATTATAGATATAAAATAAACAATTAAAATTTTTACAACTAGCAGTAACGTGAGGCATGTCACGTCTGTGCAAGGAATCTTACTTACAACATTATCACTGGTGATTCGTAGCCACAGTCAAACCATGTATGCGTCATTAATGCGGCATGAAGGGCATGTCCCCAACAGTGATTTTGAAAGGCACTGTGGGAAGGGGATGCAACAGAAGAAATTGTGTACAATTTCTGTGTCGCCTGGACTGCCCCACGTGTGCCAGGTCTTGCTTTTCCAGTAAAAAAGTGTGTCTCTCTTAGTGTCTATACTCTGAGCTGAGTAGCATTCAGTTCAGACCATATGGAGCAAACGCGCGGATGAGCTTTGCACGTACAAAACAAAGTTGTAAAAAAACTTGGATAAAAAAACTTGGGTTTGCAAGCCAATTCAACCTACTACGTTTTGACTTGTGATTGACACGATTGTCATTTTCGCCAAAAATATGTACTTTTAAACCACAACTTCTTGTCTTGCACTGTTCGTGTGATGCGTCAGTGTGACCTTACGTATAACGTAATCACGTCGAAAGGTCACACATGACGTATGCACAACTACTACTTCAGTGTTTACAAGTGTGGAGATAGAGGACCACTCAGACGTAGTTGTATGTGGAATGATATTTTTTAATGTCTTTGTGTCAGTTCATAAAATGGTTCACAAGTGTGCATTTCCCATATGTAACGCGTGACCTTTCGACATGATTACGTAATACGCAAGGTCATGCTGGCCCCTCACATGGCTAGTGCAAGACGAGAAGTGGTTTAAAAGTACTTTTTTTGGCAAAAATTATGTTTGTTTCGCTAGATAAGACCCTTATGCCTTGTTTGGGATTGTTTAGAGCCCTTTGAAGTTACATTGAAGCTGTAAACTGTTGAGGTCCACCAAATGGACTACAACAAACACACGGATTGTAGGCAACGGTTTACTTCCTGGGCCTGTGGACACCGGATTATCATAATTCCTCCCGCTTTCGGACCCACAGCCTGTAAATTAACTTCTGTGACCGAATCTTTCAAACATGGTAAGGAGCGTCACATTTCCGTTGATGTCAGAAGTATTCAGGCCAATCACAACGTACAGATTAGCTGGCACAGCGTTTTTCAAATCCGTCCGTATCAGGAAGAGAGTGAAATCTGGAGCTACAAAAATGTACGGTATGTGGAAAATAATGTGTTTTTAACCATAAACCACGCAAACACATTGTATTATATCAAATACACAAAATAACATTTAGCCCTGTATTGTTCACTTAAGTCAGTTTTTATTGTAAATTTACTCAAGTAAGTGTTAATAAAATACTCGATAGTGACAGCCCTAAATATAAACATATCCAATTGCAATTTTCCTTGCTTGTTCACAGTGCAAGAATACATTTTGGATACACTATTCACCCAAATGCAGGGAGAGGGACTCTATCTTCTCATTTCAGTTGTGGCAGTAATATCTGTCTGGCTTTTCTGCTTGTCCCTCACATGACAGTGTTTTAGTCTGGTATGCACCCCTCATCCTCCATCTCCATACCTCTCCTGTAGCACATCCATCCATCATGAATGCGCAGCATCAGCACAGATAGCAGTAATGAAAGCTGCTTGGCTCTGTGCAGTAATCTGTGCTCTCTCTGTCACTCTGGCCCTGGCCTCTCCGGAGCACTGTTTTCATTTAGACTTTATTCCCTCTGCGTGATGTATGATGTGATTGGCAGGAAAACTATTTCAATAAATGAGGTTATGTGTGTAGACTACAGGCGACATATGGCTGCAGCGTGCTATTTATACCACTGTTCTGTTGCTCATCCTTAATGGGATTGTGTCTGCCACTCTCAGTGAAAATGAATTGTAACCTTGTAACATTTTAAAGACAGCTTTCTCGGGTATCCAAGAAGCACCACTAACGTGCATACGCACAGTAAAATAATATAACACACTGTTTTATGACCTTTGAATTGGATTTGTTCAACAGCACTTTATTCTGTGTGAATGGATTACCAAATTGAGCCCCTTTATGTTTTCATAGATGGACTGAAAAGTCTTAACACAATTGATGTGACATTAAGACGCGAGTTTGTCTGTAAAATCTGAATTAACCAACAACTGCTTTAAATGCTTTATTTATAACTGAGAGTGGAGTGCATCAGCGTTTGGTTCGTACCAAAACCATGAAAGGTTTGGGTGCAGCTCCCGCCATAGATAGCCATAGAAAAACCTTCAAGTCGCGCTGCTCATGTCTCAGTTCCTTTGACTTTTATGAAAGTCATTCAGATTACATTACTTTGTGACATTTGGATTAGGTTACTGTTAAGTTTTTTTTAAGCAGGTCAGGAATACATTTTTATATTCTTCAACCAATGGCCACAAACATATGCTATAATCCTATTCGCACAGGATTAGCATTACCTGGTGACCTCTAGTGATTTGTAATAATTGCGAAGGTTGTCTGTGATCTTAATCCCGTGCGAATTGGCCATGTCTGTAATTTGTAGAGTTAAAATTCCCCCGCAAATAACCTACCATATTTTGCCGAACACCGAGGTGCTGTGATAATTTGAGTCCCATGCGAATCAGCATCTCTGTAATTTAGCCAGGATTTGGCAGGTTTATATATCATTTTTCAAGGCTTTTGTTACCTGTGCGCCTTTTTTATTTTGTTTTTTTGTTTCTGCACCTCCAGCACTTCAGATAAGGAGCACACAGGCATACAGAAAGACGCCTTCCTTTGCTTGTTATGGCTTTCCTTGTGAAACTTGAGGGATTTGATTGATATTTCTGCTTTTAAATGACTAATCAGCCTCTCCTTGTCCATGTTTGATGATTAATATTCAGAATGTGCAGTACTGTCATTAAAGGAACAGTATGTAAGAAATTTATATCAATTAATCATAAAATGGCTCTGATATGTCACTAGACATTAAGAAATCATTTTCATTTCAAATACTTATATCACTGACAACAGTGGTCCGGCCAGGATATTGTCATTTAAAAAGTGGAGTTGCAGCCCTCAACTGATGTTTATGTTGTCATTTTGTGTATTGGCCACCAGTTGGGTGATTGCATTACCAGTTTTAGCCACAAGTTTTGTTATTGCAATACCAGTTTTGGCCACAATCCTACATACTGTTCCTTTAAATTAGATCTTTTGTATAGGTGGAGCTATCAGACGCGACATTGGAGAACCGTTTCTAAAATAGAATCCACTGACGCTCGACGTGGATTCGCGAGGTGGCTGATTAAGACATAAACTCTGATTAACACGTACCTTTTATTGTGTGTCGCAGGGTTGGGTGTATAGGGGTATTGGGGCTGTTTACACTTGGTATTAATATGTGTTTTCGTCGATCGGATCACAAGTGGACGAGAGAGACACATCACTGGTATTTAAATCCGTCTCTTTTGTCCACTTTTGACCGCTTCTGTCCTGATTACTGTGATGGGGTGGTCTGTCGAGTCTCTCTGCTGTCATTTAAATGCGAGCAGAAGTAATGATGAGTTTATATGGACGCAATATAAACCCCGCTGATTGTGTTGTAAGTAAACATGCTGCACAGTGTTTTGTACATGTATATGTTAGAGCTTTCTCTGAATTTTTAGCGCAATTGATGAAATAAGATCGTGCAACATTTACACTCTTGCAAAATGAAACTGCGGAGATCAGCCGCTTTAGTTTTATCAATGAAAGGCTAAAGATAGCGCTGTATGCCGTGTGTTCGCGCCAGAAGTCAGAAAAGATGTAAAACATTGTGTTCAGTACCTCAGATTAGGCAAGGCAAGGCAAGATTAGATAAATGGGCGGAGAGAAAGCGGTCTCGTCTCGTATGGCTGTTCAAACACATTCAACCACATGTGCATTTACACTACAAAAGCAATGCGATAGAAAGTGTTTTCGACTACCTCTGAATGTGGTTGAAAGTGGTCGAAATTGGACAAGCTCAATACGTTTTGAACACCATTTACACCTGGCATTAACGTCGTCCACTTGTGATCTGATCGATGAAGACGCATGGTAATGCCATGTGTAAACAGCTTTTAGGACACAGTGTCACGCTTACACCCATATCTGGGAGATAAGTCAGTAAATTTTCATAAAATCACAGGCTTTGCTTATCCTGTGTGAACGTGCCACACAAAACTCTGATTTAGGGGGGTAATTTGTAAATCACACAAGGTCTTCATATAATACTAATCCCGTATGAATAGTACTTATGTTGCTTATATTGCACTCTTTTGGTTGTTGTTGTTTTTTAATAGCCTGTGCGTTCAGATCTTGATAGTGTTTTTACATTCAGCATTTTGGTAGGTAATTAAGGTGCAGTAAACAGCCTGAAGTAGATTGGCGTTCTACTTTTTCTTGCCTAGAAACATTGTTTCGAATTGATTCAAGAAGTAATGAATTTACAAAGTCAGTACTGAATAGGTTACCAACAAATCGTGAGACTAATTGATTTGTTGTCGACCCAAAGATCAACATCCCTAATGGCTATGTAGGCTAAACACAATAAAATGGAGTTTTATTAGTACAGATGGGTTTTTGGCATTCTGAGGAGAGATTGTAGGCTATTCATTGTGCTGTAACAATAACTACTGTATCTCTGAAGACAGTTCTTCTTATAACAGCAAGTATAGTAAACCAGAGATGGGGACTCGAGTTTGAGACTCGGACTCGAGTGCGACTTAAGTCGCACACACAGTGACTTCAGACTCGACTTGAGACTCGACCCTCAAAGACTTCAGACTCGACTCGGACTCGAGCCACGCGACTCGTGAACAATGTTTATTTTTAGGAAACGTCTGATGAGCTCGCTGTCATAGCTCCCTCCGTTACCTACAACCTGCCCACGACGTAACACGTGACGTATCTGCTCCGCGCGCGCGGCCGCGAACATACATGAATGCACCGGCCGCTGCTGTGGCATTCATCCGAAGCTTTCGGTAGTGCTGTGACGGATCCGCGGTTCGGCTGGCATGCGATTTGCGGATTAATATGCAATTTAAATAGGGTAAGTTTATCACTGTTTCTAAGGTTAAACAATGGTAATGGTTAAACAATTTAACCGCAAAAAGGCGCTCAAGTGAGCAGATTTCTGTACGCACATGCGGTTAAGTGTGTCCGGTCCAGCTCCAGTCAGGTCCAGAGTTGCGCTACTTTGTGTTATACTGTAGTGTAGTCCATCAACATACATTTGCTGAATAGAGCAATGAAAAACACCGTAACGTTTTTATGTGAAGCGACTGCTGCATCTTCTTCCTGAAGCGCTCCACCTGTGTTTGAGCAAGCGTTTAGTGCCCTCATTAGTGTACATACAGAGAGAAGTGTTTCAAAAGTTAAGCCAACATAAAATCTTTCTTTTCTGGACAAGGCACATACATACACGCAAAATGATCTCACAGTATTCTTTTTCTAATAAAACATTTTTGTTTATGTCTTAAGAAACCAGTCAGAAACCAGGCTTATTTGTTCTTAATAAAGAGACAGCAACCTCAATTAACCTACTTAAGTCTGTGTCATTTATGTTAATCAAACAACCCAAGACAAACAGAAAATCACTTCAATTGCTCAACAATAATAATAATAATATTTAATTTGTACAATAAAGACAGTGTTATAATCCATTTAATTTAATTTCTGTACATAATGCTAATTTTAGACCTTACTTAATGTGCAACTATGTTCCTTTTTATAAATGTTTATAATTTCTTTATTTGTTATTAGAGTTTTATTTGTTACAACGAGACTTGAGACTTGACTTGGACTCGAGCCCAGAGACTTGAGACTTGACTTGGACTCAAGCTCAAAGACTTCAGACTTGACTTGGACTCGAGCTCAAAGACTTCAGACTTGACTCGGACTCGAGCTCAGAGACTTGTGAACATCTCTGTAGTAAACTAATAAAAGCATTTTTCAATTTGAAAATGCTAGTAAATACAGTCGTCTATGAATATTTACAGGTATTTAATCTGGCCTGAAATAGCTAATTGTTTGCGGCTATACTTAGACAAGCTTTAACACTTCAAATACCAACAGCAACCTTGATAAAAAATTCCTTTTCTTTTTCTTCACAGGATTGTATTGAAGGGATAGTTAACCCAAAGAGAAAATTCTGTCATCATTTACTCAGTCTCATGCTGAGATATTTTGATAAATAAGATAAAAAAATTATTTTGATAAATAATGGTAATCATATAGTTGTAAGCAAATTTTTTCCTGGAAGTCAGTGGGTGCTACAACTGTGTGGTTACCATCATTTTTTGTGTTTTTTTTATTTATTTTGTCTATTTATTTATTTATTATTTACTTGGATGTAGACTTTGCCATTTATTAAAAATTCAGTGGAAAGAATGCTTTTCATTTATCAACAAAGTATGTATAGTTAGATGGGCAGATGGGTGACTTGCCCTTTGCTTTTACTCTCTTTAGAGAAAGGTCAGCTTTGGCTGACTGATGGTTTGAGTTTTTTTGCTTGTTAGGGTTGTGGTTGACTGGACTGGCAGTTCGTTGTAGGTTCCGATGGTCGAGTAAGGGATTGTGCACACCAAAACTTTTACGCCCGGGGCCGGCGCATGTTTTCAATGGAAACTCAGCGTTTTTCAAATAAGCCAGCAGCTAGCGGTTTTCTTCCGCGCTGAAAACCGGCGCCCGGCCGAGAGTTGAAAAATTTTCAACTTTGTATGAAAAGCTCTGCTCGTCAATGTCAGTTCTCACGCGGCCGTCCAATCACAGTGGAGGAGGGGTGGGACAAGTATCACAGCAACCAACCGTCTCACAGCTGACGTATCAGAGCTACCAAAGCGCTTAGCTGAAGAAAGCTGGAACTCAGTTGAAACACAGCTGGCATTCGGCGTTCTCTAGGCGTTTTCAGCCGCATTTAAAAGTTTTGGTGTGCACAACCCCTTAGATTGCCTTAATACTGAGATGAGAGTAAGAACTCATTTAAAGAGCTTATGGCACTTTTCCATTGCATAGTACCCCACAGTTTGGTTTGGGTCAGCTTACTTTTGGGAGCTTTTCCACTGGGTGCAGTACGTAGTACATAATGTTTTTTTTCCAAGCGAGCCGAGCTGATACCAAAACGTGACCCGAAAACACTGCAGATCACTGATTGGTCTGAGAGAATTGTCACTACTAGCGTCATAGCCATAATGTAAAGATTAGCTTTACCTTCGTGCTAGCTTGCACTGTCTCGACCAAACATGTTGTCATCTGTGCTCTACTATAAGTTCCCAGACCCGACCAAACCATACTGTGGGGGTACTATGCAATGGAGAAGCGTCATATCTTTGATTGACAGCGCTGGAAAGTCAGTCACTTAGTATGTGAATTGGTAAAGAGGGCACTCAGTCACTGCCTCTATTGACAGCTGGAGCGTCTTTTGTTAAACTTGACTTAAATTGAGATGTATCTGGTCAGGCGTTTGGTAAAACAGGTTTACTAGGACATGAATAAAAGATCAGAACTTTGCTGATCTAATCAAGAGAAAGTATGTCTTGGTCACACTTGGCTCTAAAAACTGGCTTGAAACTATGTGTTTATGCTGGGCTTAAGAGATCCATTGCTGGCATTACTCACACATGAGACTTGCTGATGTAGCTGAAAGACTGAAACTGTTGTCTAGGGTCTTGTTTGTACAGTATTGTTTTTTTTTTTGTAGAATTGTAAATATGTTTGCATAGGTGACATATCATATTTGCTGAAATATCATAGCAGACACAATGCATTGCAAACACTGCCATGGTTGCAGTAAGTAGAGTAAATCCTTAACATGGTGACTTCTATTATAACAGTCTTATTACATTTTATTAAATCTAACTGTATTTTTTTTGTGTGAACATGACTATAGGGTTTGTGAGTAATCAGTTACAATACCTTAAAGGAATATTCCACTTTCTTAATAAAAAATCTGGATAATTCACTCACCCACATGTCATCCAAAATGTTGATGTCTTTCTTTGTTCAGTCCAGAAGAAATTAAGTTTATTTAGGAAAACTCAATAAACATTTTCAACCGTTATAAAGCTTGTAAGATCTAGGACATGTTCTAAAATAACTACTGCAAAGATTACCAGTCTGATCCCAGGGAATAGACATGCTGCACTGTTAAAAATGTATAGATTGAATGTACTATTACTCATTTTGAGTGATGATGTCTGCCAAATGTGTAAATAAAAATGAATATACATATATCATGTGTAGATTATAGTCATGTTGTACTGTAGTTGCTCAAACATCACAGCTGTGTTGATGCACATATGCGTGTGTGGTTTGGTCTGTGATGTCATTTGATATAGAGCCATGAGCTCAATGAACCCTAATAGAAGAGCTGGAAACCCAAAGCTTCATGGTGTGGAGATTTGCCCCCTTTCTGATATAAAGAAGAGCTAACCAGCCCTGACACAAATCTCACCCTGCAAGAGATGGGAACCAATTACTGTGTCGAGCGCACATGCACAAACTGAAGCCTTGCCCTTCACTGAAAATGTTTTCTCAAGCAGTAAGGAAAATGAAGTTGCCCCCAGGATGAATAGGGTTTTGGTACGAGAGAGACAAATCAGATAATAGTGCAGGACCACAGAAATATCAGAGGAGTGTGCTAGTAAATGTTAATAAATGTGAGGTTTGAACTCTTTTTCTAATAATAAATAAGAAATCTGATCAAAATCATTTATGTTGTTTTGGTATTGTTTCACTTTGGCAATCCATGCGTTGATTTGTTTATACTTATTAGAAAATTTAAGGTTATGTTTATATGTAACTATTTTTGTAATTTTAAAGGGGGCATGGCACAAGACTTTTTTAAGATGTCAAATAAATCTTTGGTGTCCCCAGAGCACATATGTGAAGTTTTAGCTCAAAATACCATATAACTAATTTATTATAGCATGTTAAAATTGCTACTTTGTAGGTTTGTGCAAAAATGTGCCGTATGGGTGTGTCCTTTAAAATGCAAATGAGCTGATGAAATTCAAACACTGATCACAATGATGGTGCTTTGTTGCAATTAAAACTCAATTGTGCTTTTCTCTGCACTAAATGGCAGTGCTGTGGTTGGATAGTGCAGATTAAAGGTTGGTATTATTATAACAAGAGCTCCATATGACATCATAAGGAGAGCCAAATTTCAACAACCTTTTTTTTCATGTGCTTGTAAAGAATGGTTTACCAAAACTAAGTTACTGGGTTGATCTTTTTCACATTTTCTAGGTTAATAGAAGCACTGGGGACCCAATCATAGCACTTAAACATGGAAAAAGTCAGAGTTTCATGCCATGGCCCCTTTAAATTTACCTTGAGATTCACAGAGAGAATGAGAATCTCCTTTTGTAGTGCCTTCATTTTGGCGTGCTTGAGAAAATACAATCTTAGAATGCTATAACTTGATTGTTGGTTTAAACCAGGAATAAATATTAAGGATTTTTATTGCTTCCTATTTCAAGATTTTCTTTTTTGACCCACAGTAGTTTAATTGAATGAATGTGATTCACAGAAATGTTAATGATTATGTTGGGATCTGTCTTACTGCAACATTCAGGCTCTCACTTAAGCTTTGCTCCTTGCGCCTGCTCGTATTCCAAGCTGTCATTGCTTCTGGCAGGTAACACACATTGGAAAACAGGGTCAGATCCCCCTTTTGCCCTCTGGTCTTAATTATTCCACTACATAGGCTCCAGCAGGGATCCTAACAACACAGACCAAGACAACAGACTTGTATGTGAGCTACTTCTGTATGATGCACAGAACATCATTGAAACTGGAGAAACAAAGTCCTGACCTTGGGAAGCTGCATTATTCTTCTGAGGATGTGTCTTTTATCCAAGAGCACCAGAGCTGATAATCATGTATGAATGGGATTGTGTTATGAATCATGTCGAGCAGTACATGCAGCCTTGCGGCTCTGTATAGTAGCACTACAGTAAGCACAGGCATCATGTCCTTGTGATTGGTGTTTTATGGAGGATGACGTCCGCTACATCCGGTACTCCCTGGTCCACGGTTTGTTTCCAGAGATTGCGAGCTGTAATGGAAACATATAGGCGCTCCTGAGCAATTGTTTTAAAAGCATTGCACACTATCTTTTAAACAAACAAACTGCCCTTCTTTACAAGGCCTCATAAAATCTACTTTGTGGATGTCACTTAGTTTGTTCGGTGCCCAGTCTATGTAATCTTATTTATTTAAGTGCGTTAAAAGCTAATGTTTTTGCAGGCATATGATATTGATTGCCACTTTTCTTTAAGTGTTTGAGTTTCCAAAACTTAAAAAAAATCCCTTTATCTCTTTTGGTTTGCCTCTGTGTCTACTTTAGCCGCAAAAGCTATTTTGGACAGGTGCTCTTTACTTTTGAATGAGGAATCCAGCGTGATCTTTAAAGATGGAAAGTTTCTACTGTGTTAGATATTTAACCTATATCCCAGCCCATAAAAAGCCCATCTAATGAAACTAAGCTTCACTTTTACACATCAATAATGCCTTTGGGTGATTGGGCATGCCAGCTCACAGTAATGTAATAGGAAAGACAAAGGATCCATAGCCACCTGTTATTCCTGAGTGTTACACAAACTCACTGGTGTCAAAAGTATTCCCATTCATTAGTCAGGTAGAAGTATAGATACTAGGGTTTAAAAAGACTTCTGTAGAAGTTGAAGAATCAACTCAATCTTTAGTAAAAGTGTAAAAGTACTGGTTTTAAAACTACTTAAAATATAAAATTAAAAGTAATGTAAGGTAAAAATGCCATTAAGGACAAAAGCTTAAGGGGGTCGCACACTTTTAATGTCAAATCTGCTTAATTCCCGACCTCAGGTCATTCATAAATACCGCTTTTTTACAAAAAAATAGCTAATTTACAAGAAGACATGTCAGAAACACTTTGAGGGTTTTGGATCTGAGCTCTTCAATTGTTTTAACCATTTTTCCGAATGTCACGAGGACAAATACAAACACAGTCCTGTGTCACATGTCAGTCATCTTAAGGTTAAGGAAGGATTTGTACTGTGCTGGGGATTCATGTTTCCACAATAGATGTGTTATTTTTCATGGTGTGAGTGTGAAATGAGATAAGATACTGCTGAATAATAACAACATAAATAGTCTGGCATTACAGTGAGGCATGTACAACCAGAGGAGTAGGTTATGTTGCCTCATACCTGTGTAATCCTCAAATCAAGCCCATGGCATCCCCCTTTAAGCGCCAAACCTTTAACAGACAGACAGAAGGGAGGGGAAGGTTCATGGAGTATTGACAGACAAAATACCAATTTATATTGTAGCTATTTAATTGTTTTCTTAAAGACCCCCTTGAATACAACATGTAACATGATTTACCCCAGCAGGGCATATTCCTAAATCATCAAATTTGTTGGTCCCACAACAGTATTCCTCTAAATCAGATCTAATATAATATCCGGATTCGCTGAATCCTGCGGGGATCAGCTGCAACCCCAATCAAACACACCTGAAGCAGCTAATCCATGTTTTCAGGCTTACTTGAAAATGACAGGCAAGTGTGTTTGATTAAGATTGCAGCGAATGTCTGCAGGACACCAGTGCTCCAAACCAATAGCATAAGCATCAGGCCTAAGGGTGCTTCAACAATTTCTCTCTGATTCTAGTTGTGTTATTGTTGGGGTTCGGGTAGGATTAGGTCTGGGGTTGTTTTATAGCATACCAACAAAGGGCTTTGATCCTGGACCACTCGGTTCACTTGTTTACCTACTTAAGCAGAAAAATATTAAAACATTCAGCAAGGAGAAATATTTTGCCTAGAGGCTTATGTAAAGAACAGATTTCTTCCTCACTATTGTGTATGTGATTTTGATTGACAGTTTGGATCTGACAGATCCTGAACTTTCAGGAGCCAAGACTTGAAATATTTAATGGTGCCAGTCAGTGTTGGTATTCTTGCCTGCATCTTAAATTGTGTTATTCACTGTTGAATGATCTCAGGGGGCTCTGAACCTTTAGTCTATCCTGATGTTAAAGACCCCTGTGTGTATTGATTTTCTGCTGAGTGCTCATTTGAGGGTTAAATCTGACAACCTAGAATTGGTTAAAGAATAAATGTGAAAATTAGTTAGAAGGAAGTAGTTTGTCCCTTTTTCATATCATTCCCAAAAATTCCTGCATATATTTTCAATGCACCACACAAAAATAGTGTGTGTTAGGAAAAAAACAAGTCCATAGTTTTTTTGTAAATGTTGCCATATTTCTTTCTCTGCAGTCTTTTGATTTTTATTTCAGCTGTTTTTATTTTGCAAGGTTTTCCTGGCAGTGTTGTAGTGTTACAGTGTCACCCTGATATTGGTTAACTGTACTGATATTAAAATAGCAATTGGGAAACGGCGTGTTTAGATTCACAGTTTTTTCAGCTCTCTGGGTGAAGCTTAAAATAGCGCTCACTATGGAGTACAGTTTTCCCCAGTGATGCAAATGGAAGTCTCAGGAACAGCTGCGCTAAAGCCAAGTCGTGTTAGATCAGCCTTAGTCACATGACCTCCTTTCTGCCATTCATTATTACTGGAGCTCTCAAATTATGGACATATAACCTTAAACCCTGTTTTAACTGCATATGCGCAACAATTTTATTTCATTCAGGGTTAATATATATTTATAATTAGTTAATTTAACTATTATATTCTTCATTGATCTGACCTGGTTCAGATAGAGATAGTTAGAAAAAACAATGTCGAAGTGAGGAAACAAGGTCACTGCTAATTCAGTATGTTGACTGCTAGCACATAGTCCACTTTAGGCCCTCTGTCTGTTTGCATTGTAAAAAGAGCCGGATGTGCCCTTTACTGCCCTGGCTTTGACATCACAGGTGAAAAAATAGCTGACGGAGTATGGCTCACGATTCCATAGCCCTTTTTTACCCTCTCACGTCGAGACGCTCAAATGAAGTAGAAATTGTTTCTTGTTTATGTTGTCACCTCGGCTCTGCCCAGCCATCAATTTTAGACCTGATGAATAATTCATGATTTTACCCACACGAAGAGTCTGCCCATGCTGACACACCTCTATCAGTTCATGCTCTCTTATGCTACAGCATTTACTCTTACATAGTGTGGTTAAGAAATGAGGAGCTCAGATGCAAAAGCCGCTAAACGCCACCTCTGTCAAAAAATGAGATAATGATATTGACCCAATCCTCATTGCACGTTTTCCAAATCTACTTAATCTTGTCCACAGGCATTCCAGAATACGCTAAACAGCATGTTGATTTTTTAGCAAAGTCCTCTAAGTGCATGAAAGATGAATTGGTTGAACTATGAAATGAGCGTGGATCACATTCAAACATTTGTCCCTCGTGAGTACTTGGACATGAATGCAACCCAAATGTGGCAGTCACATGGGTCACAGCGCCCCCTAAAGTTTGGTTCACTTTCTTTATTTTTTACATTCTGACTTTTATCATTGCAATGTTTTTAGTTGCATCTTTAGTGATTATGCAAAGAAATAAAATTGAGTTTTTTCACTTTGCAGTTCGGGCGGCCCGTCTAAGCTGGGAAATCCTGCCGCCTTATTAACTAGGTCGTCGAAAAAAAATAATTGTTTCTGCACAAAAGGCGGTCAAGTGCGTCTCGGCACGCACGCCACACAGATGAAATTAGAAAAAGACGTGGTCCGTCATGTCTGGAGGATAGCCAGTTGATAAAACACGTGTCCGTGAGAACTGTAACTGGACTTATGTTTTGGGTTTATTAAAGCCTGGTATTGTATTAGTCTATAGTTCTTGCAAGTTTAAAGTAAGTTAGCTGGTGATTTTGTTGTTTGAGCATCCTGCTAGCTAGGTTGCACGTGCCTGTTGATTCGATATAATTGTTGAGCGCTCTTGCTCACGTTATTTATGTGCATTATTTACATGCTACAGTAGTTACACTCCTGTAAGATAATGTAATTAATAGTGGGAAATAATCAGTTTTTACAATCTTCGTGCTATCTAATGCTATCATCATTCGGCAGACGTTCTACAACATCTGCTTCAGTTTATGTTTATTAACCCTTTCACTTCATCACGCAGCTATTCCCGTTAGAGGTATCTGTTAAAACATTTAATTCATTAATAATCTAGTATGTGTTCATTTTCTGTCATAGTTTTATTTGAGTGTTTTAAATAGAAATATTTTTTTTTCATCATGACATGTATGCCCCACCCCTTTAATTGCCACGCCCCCAGCCCCAAACCACTCGCGCAACCCTACCACCTTAACTAACACATTTTGTGCGGGAAACCCTGTAAAATAAGGCATTTCAATTACTGACTAATAACTGTTTTATTGCCATTAAACTGAAATTAATGAACCTAAATGTAAAAGCCTGATGAAAATAATGCTCATGTACAAGAAAACATGTCAGACTCACTTAGAGGGTTTTGCATCTAAACTTTGGTAATCATCTTTAAACATGACGAATATGCTTAATTCTTGACAATTAAATATTGATCAGTAATAATTTGTCGACTGTGTCCTAGAAAAGCTGGAGAACAAAATAATTAATAATTGAATAATAATTAATTTTTTTCATAATAATAAAAAAATATTAATTGTGAATTTTTCATTTTCAACATATTTGTTTTAGGAAGCTGCATATTTATGTAAATGTATAGTGTTTTTAATTGTATTTATGGTGCATTTTTATTTTTATTTTTAACTTTTTTTTATTCCATGATGCTAGACTAGGAGATAAACGGTTTCAATGTTTCTCATTTGAGCATTGCTTTGACACAGCAACACTGGCCCGTCATCGGATCATCATTTATGTTTTGTTTCTCTAAATAGGTCTCATTACCAAGATAGACTGAGATCTTGAATGGCTTTGCTGTTCAACACGCTCTACGATTTATTTTCCATAGCAGGATGAGCACATGGTGATATTTGATCAGAACGAAACCCGATCAGAGTGTACGCACTGTGGGCACAGCACACCAACTACAGTATTTACACCATATGACAGGTCCAAACATCTGTGCAATGTGAGAAGCTTGAGGAGATGGAGATATATTTTGGAGTCTGACAGGCAAAGAGCACACCTTCGTTGACCTTTTTTCCACAATGACTATGAATTAAGGGTTGGGTTGGGTTACAGTGCTCGGCATGATAGTCTGATCTACTAAAAGAGTAGCTCACGTTTTAGTACAAGTTTAGGTCTTAATGTTATTTAATAAATCTAATTATTAAAGCATCAAATTCACATTTACATTTATGCATTTGGCAGATGCTTTTATCCAAAGCGACTCTGCGAGTGCATAGCAAGGTATACATGTTATCATTAGTGTTCTCTTGGTTTAAATCCACGTATGTCATCTTTATTAGGGATGAAGCGGTTTCCATAAAACTAATCTTCAATTATACAATCAACCCCACAAATATAATCTATAAAGGATAATATTAAATATGTGTGTTTGCATATATAAGTAAGGATATTAAATAACAAATATGTGCCGTTCACCCCCAATCCAGAAGGGCATTATCCAATCCCGCAGTAACTCGACAATGAGTATATGATAACCGCCATTTAACAGGAAAATCAGCAAAAGCCTTGATAAGCACTTGAAAATAAAGCCCACTAGATAGTAGGCATGTGCGGATTCTAAACGTGTCTCTTAAAGATATAACCTGAAGGCTCATTTACTCATTTACTCAGCTTTGTGTTTACGTAGCCTTACTCTCTTTCTCTCTTATTCGGGACAAATCCAAATATTCCATAATTTTTCCATATTTGTGATGTTTCTGAATGCCATACTCTTTTTTTATTGTGTAAATTATAGGCTTTTTACTTCAGTCGTGTTCCCAAAATGACATAAAGGTGGTGGTCGTGCTGATGTTTGTTTAACTGTATTTTATTTTGATTACGTACATTCTTCTGTGTGAAGTTAGCAATGCTGGAAATGATATGTTTTGTGTGTTTAAAGGAATAGTTCACCACAAACTACAAATTTGGATTTCTCTCTCTGCCTTATGTGTATTTTCAATGAGGAAGCACTCCAGTCATGCAGTCTTCATATCCCCATCAAACAGCGTATACAACATACATCTATCGCTGACATTGCATCAACATTGCATGCCGAAAGTTTATTATTTGAATGCGTTTTTAAGTTTTGACAGTTTAAAACTTTCATATTACCTTACAGCTGCACTTATCCACGGCATGCACACCTGATGCGTGCACACACAGACACGCTCTCACGTCTTAAAGCTACAGTAACCTAATTTATTTGTCCATAATATTAAAGAGAAAATCATTCTTATGACTGAAGAAAGGTTTTACTTTATAAGAATACATCTATATTTAATTCATACACTGAAGACTGTACAGTTTTTCAATTTCATTACCATAAGCCTTTTATAGGCATGTTAAATAGCTTTTTGTAGAACGAATATTTGTTGTGCTTATTTATTTGATTCTTTTTAAAAAGAATTATATAATAACAGTTCCCTTTCAGTCGGTCACTACGACGCCACGTCGTGACCGACGAATTGGGAACCGCTTCGCGGGTGACCTATCTACTTCGAGAACTATCAAAAACGCCAATGAACTTGGCATGCAGGTATTTGCATAATGCCGGCGCCGCCCCGCCAGGTGCGTATATAAGGCACAGGTGCATAAT
The DNA here is from genome assembly GCF_027580225.2 of Misgurnus anguillicaudatus. Taxonomy (NCBI): domain Eukaryota; kingdom Metazoa; phylum Chordata; class Actinopteri; order Cypriniformes; family Cobitidae; genus Misgurnus; species Misgurnus anguillicaudatus. Next base: position 12,349,882 of record NC_073347.2, read on the forward strand.
ACCAAATCAGCTTTATTGCTTCGAAGCCGGCAGACATCTGCTCTCGAGAAGCTGTTACTGATCTTCGTAGATCCTGTGCTGTGTGGGAAAAGATATCTCAGCTTGCTGAAGTTGGTTGGGCAAAGACACCTCAGTGGAGGCTCGCAGTGTTTTTTCCACCCTTTCTCTCTCTCTCTCTGTCTCTTTAATTTAGGACTTGAGTTCGAGTGAGTGCGTTTGCCTCTCCCTGTGTGTTTCACCAGCTCGCACAAAAGAGTGATTTCCCTAAAAGAGCAGCACGATTGAGCTTTGTGTCTTTTTAAAGACAGCCACTCATTCGTGTCACGGTCGGGGTCGTCTTTTTAAAGATGGATTTCCGTCCGTGCTCCGTTTCTGGATGCGGTGTGTTTATCGCCCCCCAGGATGGCCACAAGCGTTGTCTCTCGTGTCTGGGGCTCCAGCACGCTGAGGCAGCGTTGCGTGATAGTTCATGCCCCGTCTGCGAGGGCATGACTATAGCGGATTTGCGGAGACGGGTGTCGTTCCTCCGGCAACGGCCCCCGCCTTCCCAGTCTGGTGCTGCTAAGGGCGCAGCTACCAGATTGGCGAAGGATGACCTCCGTATAACGGTGCTGGGTCGGTCTGCTGGTTCGTCCAGTAGCTCCCAGCGCCCTGATCCGTTGCCAGCGGAGGTCCCGATGGAGACGAGCGGCCCGTGTTCTACGGTGTCCTCGCGCTCTGTCGAGCCTCCACCTGACGCGATTTCCACCGTAACGTCGGAGGGGGGGTTGTCAGCCTCGGACGTCGATCCGGATCCGCTCCCGCCTTCGGGCCAGGTTGCGGCTTCTGCGTTCGACCCTGAGATGGCAGCCATGCTCGCTCGGGCGGCGGAGGCGGTCGGCTTGGAGTGGACTAAACCTCCCCCACCTGAACCGTCCCGCCTCGATGATTGGTTCTTCGGGGGTGCCAGGGCTTCTCAGTCCTCGCCCCCGGTGCCTTTCTTCCCCGAGGTGCATGAAGAGCTGACGCGGTCGTGGAAAACCCCGTTTTCCGCCCGGAACCGGCCGTATCAGCCTTCACCTCTCACCTCTCTCGAGGGTGGAGATGCCAAGGGGTACACTGGTATCCCGTCAGTGGAGCGCCCGGTCGCGATGCAGTTGTGTCCGGCCGGTGTCGCTTCCTCCTGGCGGGACCAGCCTACTCTCCCCTCACGGGCCTGGAAGCAGTCTTCGGCGCTGTCCGGTGCTGCTTACAAGGCTTGTGGGGAGGCAGCCTCTGCCCTGCATGCCATGGCATTGCTGCAGGTTCATCAGGCTAAGGCTCTGAGGGATCTGCACGCGGGAGGTCACGACTCGGCGGAGTTCTCTGAACTACGTGCGGCTACAGATCTGGCGCTTCGTGCGACCAAGGTCACCGCACGCGCCGTCGGGCGTGCGATGTCTACCCTGGTAGTCCAGGAACGCCATCTCTGGCTGTGTCTGGCGGACATGAAGGACGCCGATAAAACCCGGCTCCTGAATGCTCCGGTTTCCCAGACCGGCCTGTTCGGCGAGACGGTCGAGGAGTTTGCCCAGCAATTCTCCGCGGCCAAGAAGCAGACTGAGGCCATCGCTCAGATCATGCCACGTCGGAAGCGTCCTGCGCCTGCCCCATCCACGTCGGCGCCTCAGCCTGCTCCTCGCCGAGGGCGTCCTGCGGCGGCCGCCTCCGTTCCTCCCCGGGGCTCTTCTAAGAAGCGAGGAACCGGTCGTCAGCAGCCCGCCCCGCCCGCTCAGCCCGCTGCAAAGGGTGGTAAAAGAAGATCAAAGCGGCCCTGAGACGGGCGACCTAGAAATGGAGGGGATCGCTCTTCGGGAGATGGTGAAGGCACCACTCCCCCCACCGGAGGAGGGCCGGTTGGGGAATCTTTTGTTTCATTTTTCTGTTCCGCCGACTTTTCAGTCGGCACCCACAAATCCACAAAAAGAGCGAATTCCACTTCCATCTCTAGGTCTTCAGATGAGCTCCGGAGATACGAGAGGGCTCATAACCCCCCCTCGTTCTCCGACTCATCAGAGGAGAACGAGAGCGACGCACGGGCTCATAACCCCACCGCGCTCTCAGCCGGTAGGAGACAGCTACGGGCTCATAACCCATCGTCTCCCTCCTCCTTCGCCAGAGGGTGCATCGAGTGGTGTGAGGTGTCTTCAGCAGAGCCTCCCTTACTCAACCACCCAGCAACGGACTCAGGTGAGTGTTATCACACACAACACTGCTGTCGGTGCGGCCGTTACGCACACACCGGCGATCACCTCCGTTGCGCCCGCCGCGGGTACACCGATCGTGCCTTTAGTCCCTCTCGCACGGTATCTGGGGGCGTGGGAACAGCTTCCCAGCCCGTCGCGTTGGCTTTTACGCACGATTCGTCTCGGCTATGCGATCCAATTTGCCCGGCGTCCCCCCAAATTCTCCGGCGTTCGTTTCACTACGGTGAGAGCTGCCGATGCGCACGTCCTCCGTGCGGAGATCGCTGTCTTATTGGCGAAGACGCGATTCAGCCGGTCCCTCCAGCCGAGATGAGGTCGGGGTTTTACAGCCCTTACTTTATTGTACCCAAGAAAAGCGGCGGCTTGCGACCGATCCTGGACCTGCGTTCGCTGAACCGTGCACTTCACAGAATGCCGTTCAAAATGCTGACGCCCAAACGCATATTTCCATGCATTCGTCCAAACGATTGGTTCGCATCTATCGACCTGAAGGACGCGTACTTTCACGTATCGATTCTCCCCCGACACAGGCCGTTTCTCCGCTTTGCGTTCGAGGGGCGAGCATACCAGTACAAAGTCCTCCCATTCGGGCTCTCTCTGTCGCCCCGTGTATTCACCAAAGTAGTGGAGGGGGCTTTAAAACCCCTGAGAGAGAGAGGTGTGCGCATTCTCGCGTATCTGGACGATTGGCTAATAATAGCTCAAACACGTCAGACGCTGTGCGATCACAGAGATTTAACTTTAAAACACCTCGCTCGTTTGGGTCTTCGGGTCAACTGGGAAAAGAGCAAGCTTTGCCCCGTGCAGAGAATCTCTTTTCTCGGTATGGAACTGGACTCGATCGATTTGACAGCTCGTCTAACAGAAGCGCGTGTACAGTCGATTCTGACTTGCCTGAATACATTCAAGAGCAAGAGCGCGGTCCCGCTGAAACAATTTCAGAAGCTTTTGGGGCATATGGCAGCAGCCGCAGCTGTAACTCCGCTCGGACTGCTTCATATGCGACCGCTTCAGCGTTGGCTTCACGATCGAGTCCCGAGGAGAGCGTGGTTGCGCGGCATTCACCGTGTTATCATTACACCTGCGTGTCGTCGCACTTTCACTCCGTGGTCAGACCGTGCGTTTCTCCGAGCCGGTGTGCCTCTGAGACAGGTCTCCAGGCACGCGATAGTATGCACAGATGCGTCAGACACAGGGTGGGGGGCCACGTACGATGGGCTTGCGGCTTCGGGGGTCTGGACGACACCCCAGCTGCATTGGCACATAAACTGCCGGGAAATGTGGGCTGTATATCTTGCGCTCGTCCGTTTCAGCAACGAGTTACGGGGCAAAGATGTATTAGTTCGTACAGACAACACTGCGACCGTGGCGTACATCAATCGTCAAGGCGGTTTACGCTCGCGTCACCTGTCGCATCTCGCCCGTCACCTCCTCACTTGGAGTCAGAAGAATTTGAGGTCTCTTCGTGCCGTTTACATCCCGGGCACGCTCAATGTAGAGGCGGATGCGCTCTCCCGGGCTGCGCGTCCCGGCGAATGGCGACTCCACCCCATTGCGGTTCAGCAAATTTGGAGACGTTTCGGCAAAGCGCAGATAGATCTGTTTGCTTCCCAGAGACGACCCATTGTCGCCTGTTCTATTCACTAGCCGACGACTCGCTCGGCGTGGATGCATTGGCACACAGCTGGCCGCGAAACATGCACAAATACGCGTTCCCTCCGGTGAACCTCATTGCGCAAACCTTATGCAAAATCCGGGAGGACGAGGAGAGCGTGCTGTTGGTGGCACCGTATTGGACAACCAGGAGCTGGTTTCCAGAACTCTCTCTCCTCGCGACAGCCCCTCCGTGGAAGATTCCCCTGAGGAAGGACCTTCTTTCTCAACAAGAGGGCACATTATGGCACCCGCGCCCCGACCTGTGGAACCTCCATGTGTGGTCTCTGGACGGGGCACGGAGGATATGAGTGATTTACCGCAAGAGGTATCTAACACTATTGCTGCTGCGCGAGCGCCGTCTACGAGACAGGCTTACGCGCTTAAATGGAACCTGTTTGTCGACTGGTGTTCTTCCCGAAGTGAAAACCCCCGAGAATGCCCGATTAGTGTTGTGCTTTTATATCTCCAGCGTCGCTTGGAGAATAGGCTGTCACCATCCACTATTAAAGTCGATATCGCTGCGATATCAGCTCACCATTCACCCGTAAACGGTAGAACAGTGGGTCAGCACGACCTAGTCATTAGATTTCTCAGAGGCGCTCGAAGACTGAATCCTTCGCGTCCCCCCTCTATTCCTCCTTGGGACCTGTCCTTGGTGCTGAAATCACTCCAGGAAGCCCCATTCGAGCCTCTGCATAGTGTGAGTGTTAAGTTTCTTACAATGAAAACTTTAACTCTCCTTGCTTTGGCTTCTGTTAAGAGGATAGGGGATATTCATGCATTTTCGGTCGATGAATCGTGCCTTCAGTTCGGGCCGGCTGCATCCAGCGTAACACTGAGACCCCGGCCCGGCTTTGTGCCCAAAGTTCCCACCACTCCTTTTAGAGATCAAGTGGTGAATCTCCAAGCACTGCCTTTGGAGGAGGCAGAACCAGCCATGGCTTTGTTATGTCCTGTTCGTGCACTACGTGTGTATATAGACAGGACGCAAAGTTTTAGGACCTCAGATCAGCTCTTTGTTTGTTACGGTGGTCAGCAGAAAGGAAAAGCTGTCACCAAGCAGAGGATGTCCCATTGGATTGTGGATACTATAGCCCTTGCATATCAAAAGCAGAATGTGCCTTGTCCATTTAATTTACGTGCCCACTCTACACGCAGTGTGGCATCATCTTGGGCACTGGCTCGCGGTTCCTCGCTAACAGATATTTGTAGAGCTGCAGGCTGGGCGACACCTAATACGTTCACAAGATTCTATAGTGTTCGTGTCGAACCGGTTTCCACTCGGGTTCTTTCTACTAACTAGTTAAGAATGCCGAGGGTCGGCTCGTGTGTCGGCTTGGAGCCTCTATTTTGGTGCTGCACATTTGCACCATTATGGAAGGCCATCGGGGCAAAAACGTCTAAAAAACTGTTTTTGCCTCTCCTCCACCGCCCTGATAGCTGGTGTTGCGGAGCATCCGCTGTCAACCTATCACTGATGTATTCTCTGTAAACCTGTGTAGGCTAGGCGTCCACATTTGTCCCCTACGTGGGGTTCATTTGTGTGTATAGTCCGTGGGGTTCTAATCCTCCACGTTTTTCCTTAGCAGAGCCTGCTCTGCATCTCTCAACATACCATGTATTGTTCAGAGACTTTATTGAGCAACCTGTCGGTTGTTTCATATATTTTTATGTCATCCATTTAACCTTCTTAGGGGATGGCTTCCGCAGTGTTCTAGCTCCGCTCAGTTTAGACGCTTCTCCCAGTTCGCTGCTTCACTATCGTGGGTTAAGGAACAGGTAGTGACCGGCCTTCTGCATTTCGCCTTAGGTTCCGCCCCTTATGTGGAGGGCGGAGGGCTTTTGCAGGCACTGGAAGGGTTCAGCTGCAGTGGCGTTTTGGTAGGGATTCCCAATTCGTCGGTCACGACGTGACGTCGTAGTGACCGACTGAAAGGGAACGTCTCGGTTACGTATGTAACCCTCGTTCCCTGAAGGAAGGGAACGGAGACGTCACGTCCCGTCGCCACAGTTTGCTGTTCCATTGCTGTTCAGGCCGGGCACTGTTGCTCGGCTTCTCAGCAATAATATAGCTGATTTGGTATTATGCACCTGTGCCTTATATACGCACCTGGCGGGGCGGCGCCGGCATTATGCAAATACCTGCATGCCAAGTTCATTGGCGTTTTTGATAGTTCTCGAAGTAGATAGGTCACCCGCGAAGCGGTTCCCAATTCGTCGGTCACGACGTGACGTCTCCGTTCCCTTCCTTCAGGGAACGAGGGTTACATACGTAACCGAGACGTTACAGTCATTGAAGAGCTTACATATTAGCCTGAACAATCAGTAATAATAATAATAATAATAATAATAATTCATTACATTTATATAGCGCTTTTCTCAGTACTCAAAGTGCTTTACATATGAATGGAGGAATCTCCTCAACCACCACCAATGTGCAGCATCCACCTGGATGATGCGACGCAGCCATATTGCGCCAGAACGCCCACCACACACACCAGCTTATTAGTGGAGAGGAGACAGAGTGATATAGCCAATTAGTATGAGGGATGATTAGTAGGCCAATGGGCAAGTTTTGGTATCAGGCATTGGTTTTGGCCGATCATGACGACAAGAAATTGGTACTTGGTATCGGCTGCAAAAATCCTGATCGGAGCATCCCTAATAAGCGTTGTTGCAAGTTTCTTAAGGCAGAGTAATGAACAGTGTTGGGCAAGTTACTGAAAATTAGTAATTAGTTACAGTTACTATTTATTCTTTTAAAAGTAACTGAATTACTCTACCAGTTACTGTATATCAAAAGTAATTAGTTACTTAGAAAAGTATCTTTTAACTTTTCTGCTTTTTAAATGTAAATATGAACAGTACTGAACAGTAGTCAAACAGTAAAATGATATGGATGGGCTATTTTACACGTAAGACTCTAATATATCACATATTGTAGGAGCCTATTTTGCTTTAGATTCAACCTTTAAATATTTTTGTTAGAAATTATCTTAATATGTCAACTTAGTTTATTTATGTATATCATTTAGACTTTTAGACAAATATTCTGCATGTTTACAAAAATATATAATGTGTTAAAATTGTGTAGTGTCTCTTTAAAAATTTTGAGACAATTGTGTCAACATGTCATATTTTCTAAAATAAATTATCATTTTTCTGATATCATATTTATAAGTTAGAAACGTCTCCGCTGTGTCCTGCTGACAGGCGCGATGCGCGTGCAGCAGATGAGGCAAATTATGGGTCCTCAGAAGGTTAGACCGTCTCATTTCAGTTCTCTTCGCGAACTTCTGAGTGCTCACCTTTTATCGCATGCTTAGTAGGGTGCAGCCCTTGAATTGGAACACAGCTTGTGAAGCTTGCCGCAGGGACTGCGCTCTTTGGTCATAAATTGTTTGTTTTCTGTTGGATTTAAATGATACACAGGATTAAAGGAAGATATTTAATCAGAAAACGGAGTAGGCTACGTAGATTGTTTTGTCGGACGGAAACAGAGCGAGTTGATTGTTTGTTCGGATACGGAGAGACTGAAACTAAAACTAAAAGCGAGCTCACACATACTATGGAGTTTTAACACGGGTGTACAGCGCAGTGTGAATATTTTAGTGGAAACAACAATCGCGGATCGTTCTCTTCCATGAAGCCGATGTAAACATCTAAGAATATATGAACATTTCTTAGATTTATTACCTTTTTGGACTACAAATGCAAGTTGATGTCATACTGCGATTGCTTGGTGAAGATAATTTACAAACATGAGACCGGATGGATTATGACTTGCGCACAATTTTTAAACAAAGGTATGTTGTCCCGTTTAGATTTTTCATGTTCCTTCTATATGCACTGTCAGCTATGATGAAGTGTAATGAATCATTGTGCCACCAACTACGGTCCTGCGACGTCAGATATGTCTTGTCTATTTTTTACAAAATAGAGTAACGCGAGTAACGAACTCATTTAAATTTCAATAATTGTAATTGCGTTACTTGATTTAAAAAAATACTTCGTTACATGCTCGTTACTGCTAAAAGTAGTGGAGTTACAGTTACTTTGTAACGCGTTACTCCCATCACTGGTAATGAATAGTGTGTTTGCATTTTGTGCAGGAATAGAAGATCGGATTAATATATGTTTAGCCAAGGTACGTTTATGTAGCTGAATGTAGATGGAACATGACATGAAGTGACCAGTTGTAAAATGAACCTATAATAAGAGTTCATTGTAAAAAAATGAACTAATAAATATAGTAAAAAGCACATTCTAAAAAAATTCCTTATGCTATCGTAATAATATTGGCAAAATAAATGGGGGTAAACATGTACAGTTTCATTATGTGGTTTCCGCTTCAGCCAAGAATTTTCCCTTTTTTTCACACAATGATCTTTACATTATGTAAGTGTGTTTTATGTAGAAAACAGTAGTCACAAAAAATATTCTTCACAGACTGAGTCACGTAATGTCATATCTTGTTACTACACTGTCAGTTTTCTCTTTGATGAGTAACCTTTGCTCACTATGCCCGGGCCGGTGGTCATTTTCTAAAGCTGCCTGAAGCCAGATGGTGGTGTCTGGATCTCCTGTGGTGCTAGCCTCTTTAAAAACTCACAGTACATTCCTCTCTGATATATGGTCTACACAGTGCCTCGCTTAATGTTTCACCCTAAAAGTGTACAGAGTGCACACCTTAAAATTCTCTTGGTTAATGCTCATATTTGTATTTTATTAGGTAGTTTTTCTGCTTTTGGTTTCAATCCATCAATTAAATGCTGTGATAATCAGCTAATAGCACGTGACACAAGCTAACAAGGACTAAAGTGAGCAGGTAATTCATTTATTGCTCTCTGATTTTCTGATCTGTCTTGGAGTTTGATTTTATATCAATAAGTGTGTTTACATTCACAGTTTTACTCTGATTATGATTAATAAGCTGATAATGTGTAAAGTCATATAAACATCTAAAACAGTTTGCTTTAATCAGGAAAATATTATGAATGGCTTATAGCAAATTTGCAAGAAAGTTAAAGTAAACGAATGCATAAAAGCCTGATTTTTATTGTAAACGGTATACAAACCAGAATATGAACCTGGAAAACAGCCTAAATCTTTTGACAGATTTTCTGCTAGCGTTCTGAATGACTAGTTGGTATTTCACTGCCTGCGAGACACCTGACATGCCAAAATCCCATGTAAATACAGTTTTCTGCATAGCAGGTTTATTGATTTGCACGTAAACAAATAAGAACAGGTTTCTATAATAAACAGATTTTTGATGAATATCTATTCATTTTGTGCACTTAAATGCACTCACTGATGCATTTGTGCTTTCCTGTTCCCTCTTGTTGACAGAAGAGTCTCCTCTTGAGACCCTTATTACTTTTGTTCTCCTGAAGTATGCATCTTTCCATCACAACCTAGCAGCCTCTGTGGCACTGCTAGGGTACTGCACGTCCTCTAGAGAGGTGCTTGCATCTTTGTCTTACATCTTTGACCCCAGACGCCCCAGACACGGCCTTTGCAAATTGATTGTTGCAAACTTCACCAGACCCAGACTGAAATATTGAGCTGATGATTTGACTGCATTAGTACTGACTTAAAGCAAATATAATTGATGTGCGATAATTATCTCTCTACTGTTAACTAAGACATCAACAGCTTGCTTGAAAAATGAAACCTTAAATTAATAGTCTTGAATGAATGAATGAATGAATTTTATTATTTTCTTTTTTCTTCTTCAGAACATGATCATTAGTAACCAAACATATTATAACAGAAAATGAACAAATAAAAAGTCTCAGCATCTTCAAAAGAAATGAAAAAAAAACTTTGTTTTTATCATCTCAAGCGGAAATGGGTATAAGGAAGTGTGATGCAGATTTGTTTGACCTGACAGGAGAGCTTATAGCGGACCAATCACAGCCCTTGATCCTTTGCGGGACCATAAATTGTGCTTTATTCTTAATAGGGGTGACAATATATCGGCCTATAATCAGTATCAGCATTTAACGCAGTATAAAAGCATTTTTTACTAACTAACATTGGCTAGTTGTTTATAAACAGACGATGATCAAGGCAGATTATATTCTGACAATCAAACGGGGCAAAAAAAACAAAAACATTTCCCATTGTGGGATTATTTTGAATTGGGTAACAATGACAGCAGAATTGCAGTTTGCACTTCTAGGATTTCACGACATAGTACTTTGAAACAAGACTAAAAAGCAAAACTATTGGTTAGGGATGCATAACGATTAATTGCGATTAATTTATAGCAGAATAAAAGTTTTTGTTTACATCCTACATGTGTGTGAACTGTGTATAATAACTTTGTATAGATAAATACACACACATGCATGTATATATTTAAGAAATGTTTACGTGTGTATATACATTTGTATATTTATGTATCATTTATTTTATATATAAATATAAATACTTAAAGGAGCAGTGTAAAAATTTTAGCGGCATCTAGTGGTGAGGTTGCGAATTGCAACCAAAGGCTCAGTCCACTGCTTACCTCTTGCTTTTGAAACACATAGAGAAGCTACGTTAGCCGCCACCGGAAAAACATGTCATCGCCGGAGACAACTTAGTAAAAAGTTTGTCCGTTAAGGTCTTCTGTAAAATCACAAAATGGCGACTTCCATGTATGGGGACCCTCTGTGTATGTAGATGTAGATAAAAACGTCTCATTCTAAGGTAATAAAAACATAACGGTTCATTATGAAAGGTCTTTATACACCCTGATAATATAGTTGTGTATATTATTTTGCATTTCTGTCAAGCGATCCTTCTAAAAATTACACACCGCACCTTTAATATATAAATATATTTTTTTTCTTAAAATGATACATGCACGTTTGCATATTTATATATACATAATTATTACTCACAGTTCACACACACACACACACACACACACACACACACACACACATATATATATGATATAAATAAAAACTTTTATTCTGCTGTAGATTAATTGCGATTAATCGTTATGCATCCCTACTTATCTGTATTGGTAGATGTGATTCCAAGAAATTCAATATTGGTATCAGCACAGAAATATTGACAACTAGTGTGACAACTAGTAACGATACTTGTACCAATGAGATTTGAAGTTATCCATTAAAGCTGCTTGTTTACATTTCAATTTCGCTTAAACTATTCCTTTTAATATGTAGTTCACTCCCAAATTGTCACAATTTAGTCACCCTGTTTCTGTGGTATGTAAAAGGACTAGCTTTATTTTGTTATTTTTGGGTTGCTTTTCCATACAACAAAAGTTATATCTTATCGAGGCTGCCCAAATATTGTGCTTCAAGTCATATGTGACAGGTTTTACGAGCAGCGAGATTGTTGTGCTCTTGCAGAAATTAGAAGATAACCTGCTGTTAGTTATGCATCGTCGCACAAGTGCATTAGTTCCCTGCCAATCCCACGATCGAATGGGAATGATCCTCCAGTGTTGTTTCTAAAGAATCAGGCTGAATCGCTGAGCGCATAATGGCTGTATTTTCATCCACCCACCGGAGTGTGAAGTGCTGCCTAGACCTGCGGATGTAACCCCAGAATCCCACAGCGACTCCCTTGAGCTTGTGAATCATAGCTGTCCCTGCCTCGGCCTACACGCCGCCAGCCACGCTGTGTTCATCAGGCAGTCTGGGAGATGCTCTTTTTACCCAGACTCAAATTCGATGCTTCCTCGTGGGTCTCTAACAGATGTCAGATTTATGACAGCGTGTTTGATGCATAACGTGATGCAGCTTTAGACTGTCAAATTATTGTCAGAGATACAGGCAAACATAACATGTTATGATGCAGACTCCGACTTGGAGCTCTTGAATTCACAGTAAATTCATTTCTGCTTTACCTTTTCTAAGGTGTACATTTACCAAAACCTTACTCCACAATGAATCTATGCCCACAAAATATTTCTGTGGTTTAAATCTTTTGGCTAATTGGTGCTTTTAGTAGACAATAAATGTCTAGAATTATATGCTTTGGTGAACACATTTTACTTTGTGAAATTCAGGCAAAAGTGTCATAATCTCATTATGAGATTAGGAGCAAAGTAAGAAGTTGATTTTATTGATTTTAAACATGGCTTTTGTCAGTATGAAAGATATAAAAGTAATTCTTTACATTACATTCTGTTGGGTGTATCACAAATAAACTACTTTAGCTGTGTTTTCACACACTAGGTCACATATCTAAAATGATGCAGATTTTCTGTTTGTGCTTAAAATGTAAAATAGTGTGCAGATTTTGTCTGAAGTAAATGTACAATCATAACAAATAACACATTTACTGTAAGTGACGTTGTCAAACCATAATGAATATTAGATCAAATTTATACAGTATTGTGCAAAAGTCTTAGTCCACCATGCCACCATTACATTTGTTGTTTTTGCAATTGTATAGTGATAATATATAATAATTTCTCAGTGTCTTTATTAGGATGCAACTAGAAAATATAGAAAGTTGTATGTAGTATTAAAAACGGTATAAAATAGAATAAAAAAGTGTCAAGTAATTAGGGTAAACTCGCCTTCCACATGAGCAATAGCGGGTAACTGCAGGACATAATTATACACATAAAGTATTAATAATTATTAATAATTAAATTGAATCTATTATTATTATTATTATTATTAGGACCTCATGGACCTAAATGAAATTAAATCCTAATTTGTAATCCTAATCGGATGACTTCAGGACTTTAGTTTTCCCAAAAAGTTCAAGATGTGTTTAGTACCAAGAGAGGTCACATTAAATACTGACTGATGCCTAAAGAAGACGTTTAGTCCTAAAATTGTTTTGTTTTTCATTTTGTGTACATATTTCCTGTATTTTCTGTTTGTATCTTAATAAAAAGAGTGAAAAATAAATATGGATGGACATTAAAACTTTGCTAAAACAACAAAGCTGCTGGTAGTGGCCTAAGACTTTTGCACAGTACTGTATAATTTTTAAATTACTTACCACATTCTCTGTTCCCTATACTTACTTTGCGTTTTATGTGTGTTTTTTACAGGAGGCACAGAAGGTGAATAACCCGATAAACAGTCAGGCTGACGGACCACCGAAGAGATTGAATGAGAAAGATGAAGTCCCAGTCACTGAGGTGGGCTGGATGACCTCAGTGAAAGACTGGGCAGGGGTCATGATCTCAGCACAGACCCTTACCGGCCGAGTTCTGGTAAGACCACCACACATACTGCAAACTTTACCAGCTGCATACTAAGGGTGGTTTCATATTAGGTTCGATTGCCTGGTCCGAACCAGAGTTCGATTGCTTCCCCATCCCTCTTCCCTCGCTGGCCTCTGTTTACACTATAATATTTTGTTCTGAACCGTGGTACATTTGCCTCATCAAGCTGCAGCCGTTTACTGATGTTACTAGGCAGCGGCTATGAAAGAGAAAGCGCTAAAATAGACAGAGAAGTTTGTATCCTCATTGTTCTTTATTTGAACCTTTGGTTTCGTTATCAAATAATAAATACAGAAACCCACTGCAAAGGTACTTAAATTGTCCAAAAGAAATCATGTTTATAGCGCGTCACTCTCATGCCCAGATGTCCGCAAGTGCTTGTCATCAATGTTAATGAGCATAAACACACCCGCACGCATCATAGCGGTTTACTTCTGCGATTTTAGATTAGAGGTTTGGCATGCGATCTGTAATACATTAATTTTACACAGTAAAGTTAGCTAAGGCTGCGTTCATACGGTACCATAATACGGTTGTCAAAACCGTATTTGAGTCCTTAAGACGGTTCCGTTCACACGCAGTTCGGTTATTTACGGGTTTGACAACCGCATTCTATAACCGACTTCACACCCGTAACTTTTTGGGTTTCACAACCGTATTTACAGAGAAACTGTGCCGTGTGAACGGAATCGCACTGGACAACCAGTTGTCTGTCACGTCATTCGTTGCTCTTTGTGTTAAGATAACGTTACAGTGCATGAAAATGACTGCAAACTACGCACCAAAATTGTTCCATAAGGTTAATGTGATATTATATTACCTTCATAGACGCCACAGAACATATTACATTACGCATAAAATTGCGTGCAGCCAAGTAAGTGAGTAAATATGTTAGGGTAGGGTATATATAAAGTTTAAACTTTAAAAGTGGACGATTAATATAATGTTAACTGTATAATAAAAGGGATATAAAAATTAGCTGTTTATTTACTCACCTTTTATCTTCAGTAGAGCAATAAAGAAGATATTTTGCAAAAAAACCCATCTGTGATTCATATAATGCAAGGCAAAAGATGCGTCACTTTGAGAGGTCAAAAAGCAGATATATCCAATACAAAAGTAATCTCCATGACTCCTGGTGACATTTTTTGCTGCTTGTGAAGCAAATCGGTCGGTTTTTGCAGGATATTGGACGTTGTTTACAACATTATTAGCATCCATAAAGAACTGTGGCAACATATAAAGTGCGCTTTTTACACTCCCGCTCTTTAGGTGGCGCTAAGAGGCTGGTTTTGCCTGCGGTTGGTAAACCATACTCTCTGCGCCACCTACAGAGCGGGAGCGTAAGCGCACTTCCTATTTGGCTGCGTTAATGGTTTAAATAAAGTTTGATTTCTTGCAAAAACGGATCGATTTGCTTCATAAGTCGTTATGATTACTTTTATATTGTATATATCTGCTTTGGTAAAACGTGCAGTTGCTGAAACTGATTTTATGTTCATTCATTTTGGAAATTAAAACTTTAATAAGGAACCACCCCTGTTTATTTTTCTCTGCACAATGGTAAGCGTTACACCAGCCAGCTGTTTTTGTTAATTACATAAATAAAGTTTTCCCCATTGCATAAATAATACTTTTTTTATATTTACGTCCATCACTATGGTTACAGGCGCCGCGTGTAACTAGCATACGGGTTTGAGGTCGGTTGCTCGTTCATACAAGCAGTGTTCTTTTTGTGTCTTTAATTTGCTGTGTGAACAGGACACTTCCAGACTCACACCTGTAAGTAAATACGGTTGTCACTCCCGAAATTTTGTCGTGTGAACGCACCCTAAGTGTAGTTTTTGATATGCTTTAATTATGATTTGAACTAAGGTAATCTACTTGTTTATTTTGCTTGTTATCAGAAATAAACTACTCTAAAGGACTTTATTGTTATTGATTCTTTGCATAAGTTTATCGGAAGTTATGTTTGTTCCACGAAAGACGTTTATTTCTGTTGTTACTGCTGAAACCGTCTATAAATCAAACTATTCAATTCAATTCAATTTTATTTATATAGCGCTTTTCACAATTGTTAATTGTTTCAAAACAGCTTTACATTAATACATGTAGGAAAAGCATAGAAAAGTGAGCGTAGTAATAATGTCACGTATACAGTAAAGTAGTAAGTTAAGCCAAAGGTGGCAGACTCTCCAGGGGATGAAAAACCCCCCTAGGAGAAAATCCCTCCTGGCTAGTCCATAGGGGAAACTCCTAGAAGGAGAAAAACCCCTGAGAGAGATACATATATATTTATTTATATATATATATATATATATATATATATATATATATGTATATATGTATATATGTATATATGTATATATATATATATATATATATATATATATATATATATATATATATATATATGTATATATATATATATATATATATGTATATATATATACTTTTGGGGTATGTGAACGGGTAAGCGAATTAAACTGGTTCCGCCGGTGGTCACTGGTCAGGTATCAGCTGGGCATCTTGTTGAAGGACGGTCAGTAGATTAGTGGTGTGATGACCTTCACAGCTGCAGGAACTGGGTCTGTTTGTCTCATTGCCCTGAGGTTCGAGATTGTCCAAACAGAATCCTAGCGTAGTGGCCGTTTACATGTAATGCAAGTGTCATACAGTATTGTGGTTCCCCCCTAGAAATTTTACGTTCCCATAACGTTCTCAGAACGACCCCGGTGGTGTTAAGGACGTTGCCCAGTAAAGTTCCCAGAACGTTATGAGACGGACGTGTTGTGGAGTTCCCTAAAGGGTTGGAGGACGTTATTTGGCAGACCTCCACGGAACATTCAGGACGTTCTGGAAATGTTGAGGGGACCATATTTTATGTACACTTTACGTTCCCATAATGTTCTTAGAACGACCCCGCTGGTGTTAAGGACGTTGCCCAGTAAAGTTCCCAGAACGTTATGAGACGGACGTGTTGTGGAGTTCCCTAAAGGGTTGGAGGACGTTATTTGGCAGACCTCCACGGAACATTCAGGACGTTCTGGAAATGTTGAGGGGACCATATTTTATGTACACTTTACGTTCCCATAATGTTCTTAGAACGACCCCGCTGGTGTTAAGGACGTTGCCCAGTAAAGTTCCCAGAACGTTATGAGACGGACGTGTTGTGGAGTTCCCTAAAGGGTTGGAGGACGTTATTTGGCAGACCTTCACAGAAAATTCTGGACGTTCTGGAAATGTTAAGGTGACCATATTTTATGTAGACTTTACGTTCCCAGAAGGTTCTCAGAACGACCCTGCTGGTGTTAAGGACATTGCCTAGTAAAGTTCCCAGAACATTTGAGAGTCACCCACAAGTTATCCAAAAGCCCCAGAAAATAGCCATAACTCAACAAATATATAATTATACTGTGAAATTGATACGGTTGGTGTGGTGGAGGATAAAGGATGAGATGGAGATCATGATGAATCCAAAATTATAATCTTTAATTAATATAAAACAAGGAACATGGAAACTGGTAAACAGCAAAACACACAACACATGACTATAAACAAGAACTGACCTAGACAAAGGGAAAAGCAGGGTATTTAGACAATGGAGTGATGAGGGGGATGACTGTCAGGTGAGGATAATAACAAACACAGTTCAGGTGAGAGAGTGAAAAGGATTATGGGAAATTAAGTCCAAATGGATGATGAACGGTTCCCGTTCATCATCCATTTGGACTTCATTTCCCATAATCCTTTTCACTCTCTCACCTGAACTGTGTTTGTTATTATCCTCACCTGACAGTGGAGAAACAAGCAGGAACAAACTGGGACTGTGAAAAAAATGTATAATTGAAAAAAAAACAGAAAATAATCGAAGTGAGATTACAGGAATAATAGAATGTCAAAATCTGGCAAATTAAAAGAAATATAATAAAAAAGCAACAAATAAATAGCAAAAAATACAAGAATAACATAAAACATAACAAAAGCCCACATTAATTAAATTGTTTTAAACAATAAAGATGCAATTAAAACAAAACATTTACATTTGGAGTGCATAAAATGTAACATATTTCAATATACAACAACTGGTTAAATAAAATAAAAAATAGCCCACAAAATATTAAATTTATGTTTACAGATGTGCAAATGTGTATTAGATATATAAATGTAAAAAAATAACGCCATGTGATAAGGTCACAAGCTTGATAAACATCAACCTTTAGGAACTTCAATCTCCAGGTCTGGAGCCTGCAGAATAAGAGCATACAAATACAAATCCAGTTAAAAATATATTTACATAAAATGCATAAGTAAGGGCAAAAACACATATTACAAAACATCACAAATCCAAGAACTAAGATTTTTAACATTCAAATCGAGATGTGAAAAAAATATGTAGGAAGATTTCAGACTTCCGGAAAGATTTTCAAATTACCAACTTAAAGAAAAAAGCAATTACAAACTACAAAAATGTTAAGCTCCAAAACTTTTTGGTCAAGTATTTTTTATTGCCTGCTTCATTATTTGCCATTATTCTTTACTACTTCAAACAATCCAAGCCCCAGTACCTGAAACATTTTTAAAACATGCTGTCACTTTTAAGCCAAAACACTTGTGCTTTTGTATCTAATACTAATATTAGGCAAATTAACCCATACAAGAAATTACCTCATACAAAATTTAACAAATTCAATACATTCAATATTGTAATTTAAATCAAATTACACAAAGATAAATAATGAACATGACTCTTATGTTTTTAAATAATGTGTATTAAAGTTACACCTTCTTTACCCAGATTGCAGGAAGATACACTTCTTCAGGTTTGACAATGTGTGGTACATGACTTCTGCAAACAAAGCACAATAATGTTTAATTTTTTTTTGAAAGACAAACGCTAATTTATGATTCTTAGGTATTAAATTCCTTTACAACAGTATTTCCAAAAAGTGTCGATTTTTTTGTTTTGTACACAAAACATTTGATCTTCGGTTGGCATCTTTGTGGGCTGAGCATTAATTTATTTTGTAAAGATCGAACATCTTAAAGATTTTTTTAACATCCTCTTTATGAACATTGTTTAGCTCACTGTAAGCCTGCATGTTTATCGTTATACTTTAAATGGCAAATAAGAATATATAGCCTAACATAGAAATAAAAAACATCACAGAAAAGAATAGCAAATAAACAGATAAAACATTCATGTAACTCGCTGTAGAACAACGAGTGAAATCTATGTAGGTTTAAAAAGAAAAGTATCTTAACTTACCTTACAGTATTATATAAAGACAAAACAAAGATCACGCGTCGTCAAGTGTGGCAGTTTGAATTTCATGCGACTTCCGGGTCCTCTTGTAAGCTGTAGCATTATGGGAAAGGTAGTACTTTTCATAAAGCGTATTGAACGCTGTTGCTGTTAACTGACTACTGTTTTCAAGATGCATTGCAATCTACATCATCATATTCAGAGAGTACAACATAATACATATTAGTATAATATTATTTACTAGTATGTTTGTGCTTGTTAACACAATTTAATGTAAAGTCTTATTTAATTATTTAATTTGTCTTTGTCTGATGTACGATAGTGCAGACTGAATCACTCTTTTATTTTTCTTCATTCTGAAATCATTTATTTATTACTTTGTTTGTATGGTCCACTGCACATTGACACATCCTTTGTATTAACTGCCTATAAAAATAAAATGCTCTAACTGTAATTTAATATTTTGTCTTCCTAGTGATATCAGGAACATTATTAAACGACCAACAGAGGACCATGTGAGAACATTCTATTAATGTTCCAAATGTCCTCTTTGTAACGTTGCCATGTGACCACAGAATAACCAATATGGGACGTCCCCCTAAAGTCATATCAGGAACATTATTATATGACCAACAGAGGACCATGTAGGATGGTTCTGTAAATGTTCCAAAAGTCCTTTCTGTAACGTTCTTTTGTGACCACAGGATAACCAATATGGAACGTCTTCCTACAGTCATATCAGGAACGTTATGATATGACCAAAATAGTACCATGTGGGAATGTTCTGTTAATGTTCCAAATGTCCTTTCTGTAACGTTCTTATGTGACCACAGCATAACCAATATGGAACGTCTTCCTACAGTCATATCAGGAACGTTATGATATGACCAAAATAATACCATGTGGGAATGTTCTGTTAATGTTCCAAATGTCCTTTCTGTAACGTTCTTTTGTGACCACAGGATAACCAATATGGAATGTCATCCTTCAGTCATATCAGGAACGTTATGATATAACCAAAATAGTACCATGTGGGAATGTTCTGTAAATGTTTCAGGTGTCCTCTCTGTAACGTTCTTATGTGACCACAGGATAACCAATATGGAACGTCTTCCTACAGTCATTTCGAGAACGTTTTTATCTGACCGAAATAGTACCATGTGGGAATGTTCTGTTAATGTTCCAAATGTCCTCTCTGTAACGTTCTTATGTGACCACAGGATAACCAATATGGAACGTCTTCCTACAGTCATTTCGAGAACGTTTTTATCTGACCGAAATAGTACCATGTGGGAATGTTCTGTAAATGTTCCAAATGTCCTCTCTGTAACGTGCTTATGTGACCACAGGATAACCAATATGGAACGTCTTCCTACAGTCATTTCGAGAACGTTTTTATCTGACCGAAATAGTACCATGTGGGAATGTTCTGTTAATGTTCCAAATGTCCTCTCTGTAACGTTCTTATGTGACCACAGGATAACCAATATGGAACGTCTTCCTACAGTCATTTCGGGAACGTTTTTATCTGACCGAAATAGTACCATGTGGGAATGTTCTGTTAATGTTCCAAATGTCCTCTCTGTAACGTTCTTATGTGACCACAGGATAACCAATATGGAACGTCTTCCTACAGTCATATCGGGAATGTTTTTATTTGACCAAAATAGTACCATGTGGGAATGTTCTGTTAATGTTCCAAATGTCCTCTCTGTAACGTTCTTATGTGACCACAGGATAACCAATATGGAACGTCTTCCTACAGTCATATCAGGGAACGTTTTTATCTGACCAAAATATTACCATGTGGGAATGTTCTGTAAATGTCTAAGGCGTCCCCCTAAAGTCACACGAGGAACCTTGAACTGCAAGACTTTTATAACTAACAAAGGACGTTTTAGGAATGTACCTAATGTTCTCTAAAGGTTCAGGTCTTTTCATCCTCTTTAGAGAACTTTTAGGGAACGTTGCGAAAGGTCACGAGAACGTCACCTTCTACGTGGGTTTAAGTCAGCTCGGTTCCAGACAGGCTAACTACTGCGGCATAAGTCTAATACCCAGATGAGTTATGTGAGTGCTTTGTTCTAGACAAACTAACTATTGCGGGATAAGTACATTTATTGGACATTTTATGTGAATGCTTTGTTAAAGAAGAATGTCTTAAGTTTAGACACAAATGATGCACATACTTACACATTTTCATAAATTAAAATGTATTGTTTGTGCTGTTTTAAATATTAATATGTATCTCACTGATATTGTCATAAAATATTTATCATGCTGCTAGGTCTCTGTTAGCACATTGCTGGTTCCCAGGCTTTTATGAATGTGTTTGTCACAATTATTCCCATATGATTTATGGATATTTTTTTTAAAACCATCTCATCTGTATTCCTCACGTAGTGTGTGGTTCTGGACATTTGGGACAGCAGTAATACCGAATGCTAGTCGTGTGGGTGGCATTTGTGATAACAGCTGTTAGTACCCGCACAGCTCTAGACAGGGACAGGGACAGGTCAATTAACTATGAACAATTGAGTCTGTTGAACACATAATGAAGATCATTTACTTTTGGAACGTTATGCAGATGAGAGCAGGGCTAATTTTATGAACCAAATCTGGTTTGCTTTGTGGTTTTCCACCAAGCTTAACATAAATTTGATTTACTCAATAACGCTCTGACCTTAATTTATTTTGTCTTGAATATTTATATCCCAGTCCTGTATCTCATCTTTCAGGGAGAGTGACCCATGCACATGACCAGAGTGGCAAACAGGGACCTCAGTCTAGTGTTTCTGATGCAGTGCATGGCTGATCGCTAACAATGTTGTCAGTACAACTAAAGCATGAGTGAGGTCTAAATACTCGTGTTTGGACATGTGATTGATTACTTCACTATGTGAAAGTTATGTTGATGTAGCTTGTGCAGGTCCTGTTTGATGGTATTGGTTCGGTTTTTATCTTTTAGTTCTAGCGAGTACATGTGTGCTCAATCAGACATGTTTATCTAAATAACTTGTAATGGGGTAAAATGGTTATTTTTGCAATATTTCAGTGCCAAGTTAACCTCTAGACTGATCTACAAAAATCTAAAGCAATGCACATGTTGTCATATAATGTGATACCTCTGATGCTACACTGAATGTGATTTCTTATTACCTTGATCTTTATTTATATTAAAGGTCACGTTCTTCCTGATCCCATTTTTTAAACCCTAGTTAGTGTGTAATGTTGCTATAATAGCATAAATAATAGCTGTAAAATGATAAAGATCAAAGTTCACTGCCAGGCGATACATTTTCTTTAGTATAATTCCTCTTTCAAAGCATACAGCAAACGGCCGGTTTGGACTACAGTCCTCTATTTCCTGCTTTAATGACGTCAGTAAAACAGTTCGTTGGTTAAACTCCGCCCACATGAATACGTCAGTCACCAACTTTGGCTCAAACGGCTCTGCTAAGCTAAGCTGCCATCGAATCACAACACACTAAACAAACTACACAATCAGAGCTCGTTACGTATTTCTGAAGGAGGGACTTCACATAACAAGGAAGACATCAAACCGTTTTGAGGCCATTGAAAACATTGCTACACAGATAAGTAAATTGTGTGAAAAATACCTCGTTTTTTTACACGTGAAACATGAACACACGTTATATTGCCCACTATAAACACAATCAAAGCTTCAAAAACACAGAAAGAACGAGAGCTTTAATGGAAATGTGAGGCATTTATTTAATGCTACAGTAACATATTCAGAGTTTAATTTGCAGATTACAGTAAGACAGTTATACATTGGCTTTCTAAGGATTGTAAACGCAGTGGCTCTGTCAAAACATTGCTGTGTTTGGATGAGAAATTGTCAGGGTTAACTTCTTATTCAAACAAGTGATTTGATTATGCTTAACTTGACTTGATGTTGTTATTAACATTGCTGAGATGTCCGCAAAGTGTTGGGACTATGGTGTCATTGAGCAAGGCACCTTAACCCCGTTGCTCCCCGGGCGCTGCAGTGATAGCTGCCCACTGCTCCGGGTGTTGTGTGTTCATGACTTGCAGTGCGTGTGTTCACTACTCACTCGGTGGGTTAAATGCAGGATCACATTCCAAGTTTGGGTTACCATAAATTGCCAAATACATCACTTTCACTTTTTCATTTTTCATGGAATGTTTGTGCACACTTGCATGTATATTCACCTATATCTCTTCTCTCTTCATGTGGCCTTCTCATGACCCTTTCCTTAAGAAAGTGCCATTTTATTTAAGGTCTGACCCATCTGTCAGGCTAAAGCCAGAGCATAATGCAACAGTATGAATGGGAGTATTGGGCCTGGCTGTGACTGAGACATAAGCATTATATCCACAACCTTTCTTTATTTTTTTCTTCGTTCTTTCTTTATTTTTTTCTTTCATTTTGTTTTCTTTCTGCATAAGTGATAATGCATAAGGGATGTATGAAAATGATTACTATATTGCACAGCTCTACATTTAATGTACAGTTTTTATTTAAATTATTTTCAAATGTCTGCGTATTATATTTTATTTTTGTGTACAGCACTTTGATAACCCATGGTGTTTTTAAAAAAGTTCTTTATAAAAAACTTTGACTTTGCATATACAAACAACAACTTTTTAATTGTAAACAATACATTTTTATTTTTAAGCAACATACAACATATATGGCATGTTAAAAATAAAGTCTTTAAATTATAATATTCTTTTAAAAGATATATTTTGTAATATATATTATTAAATGTAAACATCAAAATGTATTTAATAATAATAATTAATTATTTATATTTTTATTCATTTAAGTCATTTAATTGATTTGATGTTTACATTTAATAATATATATTACAAAAATATATTTTTTGAAAGAATATTATAATTGAAAGGCTTTATTTTTACCTTGTAAAAATTGTATGTTGTATGTTGCTTAAAAATGAGATGTATTGTGTACAGTTGAAAAGTTGTTGTTTGTAACGGTAGCACAGAACATTTTAGTGGTTTTGTAACCTTGACTCTTTAAAACCTCTGTAAACCTTGAAACTCTTAACTGGCCCATAATGCCTAATGAGAAAGAACTGAGCACTGTGAAACAAGCAATTTTACGAATACATAATGTCCTTATGTTGTGTTGTCATCATTGGTTGCACACAAGCATACTGTAAAAAGATCTGAATTGTGTACAGACAAATTTTCTCTTATTATTGAATCAGTCAAAAGACATAATAAGGCTCAAACTTTTGAAATGTTTTACTCAAGGTTTGTGACTGACTGACTGATAGCACATTGTTATAATAAAAAATAATAAGCATTATTTTTGTTTAGCATGTCAGAAGGAGGTCTTCCATGATTAATAAATATATATGGTAAGGTTTTTTTTTTACTTAAAATTAATAAAATTTTGCGTTCCTGTTTTTTCATTTCTCAATTCACATCCTATTCATCATGGATGTGGACTCGAATCACATGACTTGCGACTTAAATCGGATTCGAGTCCCGAATTTGATGACTCGCGAGTTGAAGACGAAAAGACTTCATAATCAGATCAGAGTCCTTATCACTCGACTGTTTATATAAATCAATGTAATTTATAAATAATTAATATAAATTTGATATGATTATTAATACTGATACACTAACTTTGGGCAAAGAGCACTAATGACTTGTTTTAAGGGGGTCGCACACTGGACACGCAGCTCAGCGCTGCGTCACGTCTAGGACAACTCGGAGGTATCGTACACCAGAAGTGCACATTAAATAGCGTGAGCTTAGTCAAATAGGGTCTACTTCAAAATGCAAAATATATGTTAGCAGCCAATGTTAATCGCTAACGATTTAAGACAAATATGATGTTATTTAATGTTAAACTATGTGGCACGACAGGGATTGGAGCAATTTCCTGAGTCGTAGCTGGGCGCCGGTGTGTGTATACTCATAGAAAATAATGTGTTTGATTTTTTTTTAGAACGACACGGCGCTGAGCTGCGGGGCCAGTGTGTGACCCCTTTAAGACTTGAAGCTTAAAGTTGATGACTTGCAACTCGACTTGGACTTGCCTGTCTTGACTCAGGACTTGACTTGGTTGGGACTTGAATGCAAAGACTCGAGACTTACTTACTTAAAACAATGACTTGGTCCCACCTCTGCTATTCATTAGGTACAAATACAGATACACTTGTTCTGTTCCAACAATCTGTAATGTCATGCTTAGTCTCTTGAAACAACTGTTTTATATACACATGCGAAAATGAGTTTCACAGAGCTTCTTTTTGATGTGGTGGATATTTAGCAGGAGACAGAGCCTTCATTACACCAGAGCTGCACAAATCCCAGGAGAATTTCATCAATTTCTGAAAATGAGCAATGCTTTCATCAGCCTCTCTTTCTTAGTAGTGAGATGAAAAGGTGTTGTGCTCTTATCATGGTACAATGATAGAAACATATATTAATATTATGGTACTTTGATACTGAATGATTACCATTTTTATATATACCATAGTAATACAATGTGCAAAAATATGGTATTATCATAGTACCAACATATTAATACAGTGGTACAGCAGTATTCCTGCTCAGAATGAATATAATACACCAAAAGACGCACTACTTGACAAACCTAACATTTACATTACATTCATCCATTTGGCCAAAGTGACTTAGACTGCATCATTTTTTTTTATCAGGGTTCAAACCCATGATCTCTTGCGCTGCTAACGCAGTGCTTTACCACTGAGCTATACAGGAACAAACGTAACCAATTGGATACGTAAAATGCATACAGTATGTTGCATTGTCTTACTAGTAGAGTGAGTGAATATATGTGTAGGTGTCCGTGTATATACGCAGCTGTGCCGCAGAGCTAATACGTACGTATTTGAATGCGTGTGTGGCTATGTAGGCGGATGTATGGTCTAATGCACTCTATTGGGGTGCTTTTTGCAGCTTAAAATCGTAATGAGCATCTGTGGATGCTGAGCCTGGCCCGTAACCATGGCAACAGTGGTTTACCTCAGCTCTGTCATTCTGATGTGCAGAACTGGCAGGCTGTTTAGATCCTATGAGACAATAAGAGAATTGTCTTTTTCCGCTCTGCTTCCTCGAGCGCCCTGGCCACGGGGTAAACAACAAGACAGATGAAGGTGACCAGCACCTGTCTGTGCAGGTAGACGTATTATGCGGGTGTGAAGGGTAACATTGTGGAAATGAAAGCTGAAGCACATGTCCTCATATTCTGTAGTTCATTAGGATTGCTTGATGACTTTGAGGGTGTTAAGATGTTAGGTATGTCCCGAAGGGAGACATTTAATTACAAGATCTATTCAAGTTCACCTATCGTAGTGTTTTTATAGCCTGTCTCCTCAGACGATGTCTAAATTAGCATTATTTTTCCACTTGCAATGTCATGCAAATGATGGACCTCAAGCCTTTGTTGCGTTATAGTCTATACAACATTTCACCTTTATATTGGCAGCACATGTCATGCATCATTGGTTGTTATATGGACATCATGACTTTCCTATCGATCATTCACACGTAGTAATAACCTTTCTGCTGCTGGCAGGATAAATACTATATTCATGATTAATGTCCTCATAGGCTAAGAAGGCACTCGGTCTTTTGTATTTGTCTATTGATACACCACGAATGCGGAACTCTCAGATGGCTGATGCTGCATGTTACTGTATATATGCTTCATCCCATTCATTGTGCAGAAAAGCCCCTAAACAAGACTTTGGTTTTGTCATAAAGAATTGCTTAGCGCCAGGCTTGGTCTGTAAATGTGATTTAGCTTTTCGTGGGGCATCAGGAACCCTAATAACAAAGACTTGCCTTTTACCTCAAGCTGCTCATCGGTCTTTTAATGGTGGAAGATGGGATTTCGTTAATTGAAGCTTAGCAACAGCTCCCAAATGAGTCTTTTCATACCTTTACTTATTGGTTTAGGTATGTTAGTCTTCACACTTCAGACAGCTTTATTAGCTGTCTTGGGACGCAGGGATTACACCGGGTTCCTGCTCTTTCTGACACAAGAGGGCTCAGGAAGAGATGAGAAGGTTCGTCTCAGAAGATAAACAAAAGTCTCCACCCACTGAAAAAGCTACAACAATTTTAGAGGGTAGACACATTTACTGGTAGTGATGATATTAGTCTCTCTATAGTACCCAGCATTTCTTAAAGTGTATCTTACCACTTTCTATTAATGTATATTTTTTTATAATAAATATTTAATGTTACATATTCATGCATAATGTTAAAAACAAATATGTAACTGCCAAATACCCACAATTACCAAAACTCATTAACCCCGATTGAAGTATTCAAACCGACCAAAATGCTCATCCCAACTAAACAGGCAACTCTCGTTGGGCTTATCATCTGTCAGGGCATTCAAGTGGATTTCACAGGTGCAGACAGGCCATGTGCCCATAGTTATGTTCCTTCCTTCAGCCCCCACCACCGGGAACTCTTGGAACAGGTCTGGGTACAGTATGTAAGGCACCTGTGCAAAAGTGGCAGTAAACATTCAGGGCCTCAGACTTTCACCCCTGTGTGGCGTGGGAGAAGGAGATATAGAGGAATATAGCGGCCCACTCATGACCTTATGGCATCTATGTGATCCCTGAACATATATATCCACCAGACTTGCCAAACATGGCTTTGACCACTGCCTCCCAGCCCTGTCACTTGATTTTGAGCACCTATTCAGATTGAGCCTGCACGTCCGTATGGCTCCACGGCGGGAGAAGGGCAGAGATGGAATGTGTCTGGATTGATGATTATGAGTTCCTGTGGAGGGCATTTCTAATTTGTAGTTAATCTTTTGCTGCCTGTATACTTATCATTGAAGGCAACAACTGTCATTGCAGGAAAAAATCCATCAAAACAATACATTAAACAAAATTAATGACAAAGCAGTCAATTCTTTGTGAAGCGTGACATTGAGAATTTGCCCTGTAATTATCTGCCACATAAAGCACATTTTTACCCATCTTAAGATGGGTTACATATCTCATACTGAAGGCAAATACGGCATTATTTTTTATGTAACAGCCCATAGTTTTAAAGTAGCATTGTATATACACATTCCTTTAACATTATGATTAATGTTAAAATTAAAAATGAGGCCATCTTTTATAGCCTAGCTCCGCCCTCCTACGTTCTTCCGCTTAATTTTCATTTAGCTTCAGAACAACGTTTGGGACTGCTGTGTAGAGTTTCGTTTTCTCCGGCAAAAATCTGCAGGTCCAATCAGCGAACAGTGAGGAGTGGCTAAGAACGCAGACGTTGAGGTCGTGCGCCAGACTGAGTGACATACGTCACGACCAAACGTTAGCGATTGGTTATGGCAGATTCAGGGTGACTCTGGGCAGATCCAATAGTTTTAAACTTCAACAGAGGACCCGATTTGCAATGGAGCGTGGCCAGACTCTCTGTACAAATGAAATGAATGTACGAGAGTCTGGTTGCACCAGGCTACATCTTTTACTCATCCTCAAGCCATCAGGGGCTGGTTGCACCAGCAACGTTAGGTGTAAGCCCTACGTCGGGCTTAGCTACGTCCGAAGTTGTAAAAAATATTTACGCCTGTTGGACCATCTGAAAATATGACCAGTTGCAGCTACACTCAGCGTAGACGATGCGTGTCCTCGCGTATGCTTTTAACCGCAACAATATTAAGACGCCATTCGCGTTTGCTATGGTTAAAAACGTACACTTACTGCTGCCAGCTAAAAGATGACAAATGAGAGCAAATGTATAACAAATGTAATAATTCTAACAGCTTTGGATTAAAATGAAATTAAACGAAAGCTTTTAATAAGTTCTCTACTGTGTCTTTGTAAATATTTATCTATTTCATGATATAATTTATTGGTGCGGTCTCTTTGCCATTCATTAAAACACACCGCTCGCGTATCCTGTGCATTAGACGTGCTAATGTCTCGTCACTTTTAATTATTTCTATTTTTGCCATAGAAACAAGTCAAGACTTTATACTTTATTTACCCTTGACTAGACGTAAGATTTAGTCTCAGACGGGCACTACGCCTAGATGGTGCAAGAGTTGTAAATTCTATGTCGGACGTAAAGCACATTTTACGTCCAGACTAGTCTTATGACTGGGTCACGCCCAGCTTGTGCAACCAGGCCCAGGTGTTAATGTCGTTCTTCTTTCAGGAGACACATTTAGAGTTAGATCATATAATATTTTGGCTCTTCCAGCTTTGCAATGGCTCTGAATACTGGCCGCTAGGGTTGGGTATTGTTTTTGTTTTAGTGATTCCGATGCTAATTCCGTATATCAATTCCGGTTCTTATCGACTCCTAGTTCCGATTCCAATATTGTAGTGAGAGAGAAAAAAATAGCATTTTTTTATTCTTGCCACATATAGTCTAGAACCTGTTGGTTGTAACTGTGACAATTCGTCTAAAAATTAAATTTAAAAAGTGCCAGATTTAATTATACAAATTGCAGGGCTCTCAAGTTTTATCATCAGTTTGGAGTGAGATTAGGGCAGGGCCAATAAGTTATTTGCAGCAGTGGCCCCTCGGGCCCACCCAATTTTTTCAAGCTAGCAATTCAATTTTACCTATTGTTCATAACTGACCATCACAAATAGAAATTCTAACAATTGGTAAGACTGATAAAAGACAGACAAATTCATCCTATTTAAAAAAAATTATATAAAATTAAAATGAAATCTGTCCCCAAACAAGACAACTGAACAGCGATGTTCAATGTACATACTGTACCGATAGAAGCAGAACTTCCCGTGTGTGTGACATCAGAGTAACGCGAGAGTGATTTGAAATCAGACTCTTCCGTATGATTTCTCAAATAGTTCTCGCTGTACTTTGATGTCATGTGTGTCTCGGTTCTTGCAGCGCTGCATAAAGTTGAGCACATCTAAAAACTCGAGACAGCTATGAACTCCTGGTAGAGAACTTCCCGCATAAGCCTGCGCCTTATCCATTATTTGTATATAGGTGTAAAAGTTATTTCTTACTCCTTAGTGTGAGAAATACAAGGTGTGGCGTGTGAGCGTGTGAACTGGCTAAAATGCGTGTGTCTCACAGTGAATGCGTGACACTTGAAAACCTTGCAGTATGATATAATTTTAAATAAACAATGTTGTCCTGTAGCTGCCCAATTTTGTCTTACAAAAGAGATATCAGTTTATCCAGAAGTATGCGGCTTTAATTCAAAGGTGAATCTGTTTTGTACCTGCGTGTGAGATGCTGCTAATATTGGCTGTATCTGGTGCGCTGTATGAGGACTCACGGCTGAAAGATTTAAACACTGTACATTCCTTCAAATTAATGCCGTATTGAAGCAAATGTTTTATCATATTAGAGGTATTGCCTCCCTTACATAAAATATCCTTGCCACATATTTTGCATTTGGCAATACCACAGTACTTTTTTTATGCCTTTATTTTGGATAGTGTAGTAGAGAGTTGACAGAAAAGTGTTGGGTGGGGATAGGGGAGCAGGACCGGCAAAGGACCACAGAGTCGAGTCACCGTGAGCGCACTGGTGCTATATGTCAGTGCACTAACCAAACCAACTTTTGAATGTTTGCTGCGGTCATAGTCCCTATAATGTACTGCGAATGTGCATAATAAGAGAAGGTTCATTGCAGGTCCTGGCAGATACAAATGTAAAACGCTCACTGCTGTTCTCCGTGCTTAACATAATTACGCATCTTTTTATTTTTGAAATTTAGGATGGGAGTTAAATCTCAAAATCTAAGAATCTATTTAGCCAGTTGTGGTGGGCATTAGATAATGTCACATCTGTTTCTGATCAGAGAAACCCCACCAAAATCAGCATGTGCAGACTGTCATGACACTGGAAAAGATCAACTAAACCTTTAGACTGAGCTGACTAACACATTCAACTTTATTCTTCTGCTGCCTAGCAAACACTGTTTTGGTTTCATTAGCAAATTCAAATGTAGCTCTTTTATGCAAGATGATAATAAATGTCAGTTAAGTTACTAAAATAGTGTGGTGTAAAAAAAATTAAAACGAAGTTATAGCCAGAGCCAAGAAAGAGAAATATGTCTCTGTTTCCAAAGACAGCGTTCAGACAGTATCAGGTTAGCAGAATTCAATACTCGTTTGTTTCTCCTGCAAAACTAATTTAGAGGCTGAAGGAAAAATCTTGTTTGAGAGCAAGGTTGAAGGAATAATGCTCCTGACACCCACCACAGAAATAACACCCCTCCAGAGAGCCCAGTCATGGCATATGCATAACACCACTCAACAGTCAGCAAACAAAGCTTTCTGCTTCCCTTATAAATGGATTTAGTTTTACTAAACCTTTCTTCTGTTCCCAATGCTCGCTATAAGTAATTGACTCGACAAATGTGTTTAGAGTGACATGGGATGAAAACAATCTGTTCTTGTTGTGCTCTGTGAATGATAGCCGGACAAACTGATACTTTAAAATTGTTTGTTTTCCCCACGACATGAGAAACTCTTCATATTCATTTGTATGGCTATTATTTGTAAGCAATTCAATCCAGCATTGATCCCAGACCTGGACTTTGTGATGAATCACTGTTTGTGTCTGTGGCAACAGAGGAGACGGGGTGTGGCCAGCGACGGCCCTTTGCCGCAGTCGCTCTGGGGTTAGAGTCAGAAAATTCACCATCTTTATTGGACACGGATGAAACCCTTTAAAGGGTCATGATCTGAGTCTAGAAATAAAACTGGCAATGTCACAGGATTTTAAATCTATATTTTACTCTATTTTGACCTTAAAAAATTCAAAGCACTGTGGCAAAATATGTGTTATACTAAAAACAGTACAAGCCACACTTCAATCACAGGAAAAGAGTTTTGTGTATGCCCTTAAAAGTAAAAATCATGCCATGTAATATATCTGTGGACAGCAGAGCAGAAACTTGTCTGCTGTGCATTACTGCTGTATAAAACCTCACGGGAAAGGATTTAAACGGTTCAAGACTCTGGAGATGTGTCAGTTTAAAGTAGTTCAAATGAGAGGAAGGCAGTCAGACCTTTAAAACAACTTCATTTGCATTTGACTGTTTCATATAGAAAGTTTAATCCTTCAAAATCCTCTGAATCCAGATAAAAAAATGGCTAGGTATATCATCCTGTCAATAAGGAAAGAGAAAGACGACTATATAACTTCTGTGTCGCTTGCTTTTGAGGTGCTAGTCGTCTTGCAGTTCGCTTACCTTTTGTCTTAATTTGTACAAATTAATGATTTCCATACCAGTCTTATTATTATGAGCAGGCGCAATTAAGAAGCTGTGACTCATGCTGCACCATTTATCCCTCCATTCATTAGACGCCCCGTCTCTACCGAACAGAGAATAAGCCTGTTGCAGCCTTACTGGTATAGATTACCCTTTTTCCCATTTGATCCTCTGAAAGGTCAAAAGATAAGACACACATCAACTCAGAGCAACCCATCTGCAGCCACATCACACACACCCACATACACACTGATGTCAAATCAGAGGCAACAATCTGGTCTAGCTGACATTTAAACTTTTTTTGTAATGTTTTAAAACTTTTTCAAAATCAATAGTGTGATCATTTTTTGTGTGTGGAGTGTGGGGTAAGATGTATCGCCTCTAATCTTTGATGCTCTAGGATCACTCCTTGATAATTTTGGTCATATTAACTTGCATTTAGATTATATTCAGCTACCTCTGATTGAGAAATCCAAGTAATAAAAGTGTTGAGCATTTTATATTGATTTATAAAAAGTGAATTTGTGCTCCAGCCACTTTCTTGACCGCCATTTTATTTTTTCGAACTGAACCAGGCTCGACCTATCACATTCCCCATTCTAGGTTGATGAAGGTATTTCAGGAGACAAAACAAAAAAGTAAACAAAACATTGGATTCAGACGTGCCTTTATGGCTTCGAAAGGTAACTTTTTAAAGATGCAGCCAATTATTTTTAATGGAAAGTAGTGTTTTTTTTTGTAATTTATGTGTGGACTTTATTATTTTTTTAAATGTATTTGCCCTCATGATCTTCAATTAAAAACGTTAACCTCCAACCCACCTTTCAAAATTACTTCTCTTCTATTCCTGTCTTAAGCTACTATTGGGGACTCACTAAAGTTTTTGTTAGCAACTTCCAACAATCAAGTAATTTCCTGATGGACTAAATCAAGTCCTGCCTTTAATTTCTTTCCTCATTTCAGAAGTTTCACTTGGTTATTTGTTATAATAGACCGGGTGTGCCTCATAAGTCTTGAAAAGTGAAGCCTCTGCCTCTTTGATTGCTCCCTGGTGGCTGGCTGCAGTACAAGTCATAAACCCCGCCCTCCCCATTCAAATGAATGGGACTCTGCTCTAAATAAAAAAATTATTTACACTTCCAATAAAAGTTTCCGAAAGATAGTTTTGGTCCTTTCAGGTAGTTATTATCACGCTGATATATGTTCAAGTGTTCATTTTTGTGATACGTTTCATTTAAGCTAGTAATTGAATGTGTTGTGTTGTTATGATTGGCGTGGTAGAATTGGGTGCGTGAGCGTTTGGGGCGTTTGATACCGCGAGCGGTTGATACCGCGGCTCCGCCTCTGGCTCTATGGACGATTCCTTCTGTGCATGCCTTGGCTCCAAACGAACGTTTTTACGTAACATGGCGGCGACCATGGTCGAACATTTTTGGCTTCAATTTATTACAGTGGAGGGAGGCGACGCATTTTCAAAGCTTTAATTGCGTTTACGGTGCACAATATAATGTTTGGTGTGTAAAAAAACGCTGTATTTTTCACACAGTTTATTATCTCTATACTGCTGCTTTTGCTATCTTAGGCTGATGTCTTCCTTGTTCTATGAAGTCCCTCCTTCAGAAATAGGTAATGAGTTCTGATTGTGTAGCTTGTTTAGTGTGTTGTGATTCGACAGCAACTTAGCTTAGCTGGTGGCTGGCGTATTCCTGTGGGCGAATGTTAGTCAGAAACTCTTAGATTGACAAAGTGTGTCCATTTAGGGCTACTGCAGAAACATGGCGGCATAAAATGGCAACTTCCATGGTTTCTGTCGAGATCATTTTGTCTGATAATATAGTTTATTATATTGTATTTCTGTCAAGATATCCACCTAAAAGTTAACATTTACATTTCATAAATTTAAGTCTTTTTAAAGTCTTTTTACCAAAGTTCAGATTAATGTTAAAAATGTCTGTTATCTGAAGACAGAGGCTAAAAGGCAGAGCTTTAATTTGATGCATATAACCCCTAAGCTAATTACAATGTTCCAGGTTATTTGTGTCTAAAGAAACCATAGCTATTAGATAATTGAAATAACTGGCCTCAGACTTTCCTCTATACACCAAAATAATGAGATTTCATTTCCAACTATTAGTTTTTCTTGGCTAAGATATCCAGGGCCATGAGCTGCATTGCAGTTTGGACTGTCTATTAAAATGAGCCTTTAAACTCTATAGATTTATTGCCATTGATCCATGAATATATTGTGACTATGCAAGCATCCTTCAGGCATTGTACTGAAGCAAACATGATTTGATGGTTAAAAAGCTTTATTAATTAATATCAATTCAGATTTATGCAACCCTCAAGTAATGGCCTTTTTTTCTGGGCTTTAAGCCTAAAGTTGAAATTAAAGCATGGTAGTATTTCAGTGCGGTAATACACTGTAAATGTTGGGCTATTTTCCAACCTAGCCTTCAAAAAGGGACGAACCCAAACCTTTGGGTTTAAATTTAACTTAACAATATCAAATTCTGGGTCAATAGGCTTTATGCCCAGCTGCACTACTTCCTTAACTTCAGCCAGCTCCTTGTTTCCTGTCTGCCATTATTGGACAAACTGATTAATCCAGTTGTGTCTGATTATTGTTGTTGTTGTGACTACTGAGGTCAGGCACACCTGGATTAATCAGTTTGTCCAATAATGGCAGACAGGAAACAAGGAGCTGGCTGAAGTTCAGGACGTAGTGCAGCTGGGCATAAAGCCTATTTAACCTAACAGCTGGGTTTGAAAATAACCCAACATTTTAGAGTGTAATTTACTAAAATATCTATTTAGTTTTTTTCTTTAAAATATATCATTTTGTGTTATACAGAAAAAATACAGAAAGTTTGTTACACCTTTCATCATCTCAAGTATTTTTAATACTGCTCAGTGATGTAATTTTACCTCTTATCAATATGCAAAATGGGCAGCCTATATGTTGGTGTGTGATTGTGTTTTCTGTTGTGTACGTGTATTAAGCGCATGGGAGGATAAATGGGGATGACTCACAGACTGGTTACTGACGCAAAAGAATCTGAGATTACCACATCGATCTATAGAGATAGAAAGACGTGAGAAAACAGACAGGCATCCAGCTCTGGAGTTTTACCTTCTTTCTCTAAAATTATTCTGTTGTTTGTCCTTAATGAATTAGATTTTACATCACATTTCATTAAACAGTCCAAGTGATGTCTCAAGCATTACTCTTTCATCTTTCAAGATGAAACATATGAGCTACCATTACATTTGCTTCATTTCCTTAATACTTCCTAGAATATGTCTTTTGATACATATTCTCTAGTGTTACAATTCCGCATCTTCTTGGTTTTGGCTGTTGGAGTCATAGCTTATGTTCTTTTTAAGAAAGTATACAAGGAAAACCTAATTCATCCGAGTTATATGAAGGGATTATGTATGAGCCGTCAGTGTAAATGTACCACACACACATCGCTGCCTCTTTACACTGGCAGGCTTTAGTAGATTGAGGTAGGTTGAGTCAGAGGTAGTGGGTGGGAGTTCTCGAATCTTTTCAGACTTTCAAAAGTAAGGCCCAAGTTCCTGCATTGAATATTTAAAGAAATCTAGTTTGTGACGCATTTACTGGCAGACTTTTCATTGAAGTTTTTGTGCTGTCTTTATAAGATGCATTTGAAACTTATTTATACCAAGTTTAATACTAATTTTAGTAAAACATTTACACAACGTTTTCAACCGAAAATGGGAAACTTTTTAAGAGTTTTGGCTGTTCTTCGTTTACACGAGAGGCGTGTTTTGGGGTACTGAAAATCGACAACTGTTCTGCTGTTGAAATCTTTGCTCTGCTGTTTGTAAGAGAATCTCAGTAGTGTAACCTTTGAACCCCGGCGCATGTTATGCTGGATATATGCTGTTGGCATCTGTGTCACATTTACACAGCCATTTGATTATCTGTGAAGTCAGCAGCATTTGGGACGTGCTAGCTTTGCTCAAGATCCGCTTACTTGCACTAAGATTCTGTTTCTAGCTGGGATTGCACAGGGCTGATTGTCACCATCCACCCCACCAAATTTTCCATTACATCATCAGGTGGGAACAAACCAAAAATACAGAGGAGTACAATTCAAAGTTTAAAGATGGGATTTTTATGATTGATTTTAATATGAAACAGCATGAAATAAGATGATTCCTCAGTTTTTTTGCCTGAACGTCCTGAAGTTACTCTGATTTACTGCCTTGTAAACTTTGTTCACACTAATAACAGTATCCAGTACAGATTAAACGTTGGTCTGTAAGCTGTCCACGTCAATTTTTTTTGCTTTACCACACATTGTTTATTATAAGCATCTAAACAATATAGTTTGAACTGTGACCTCATGGATAGGGATAGAAAATGTTACATAATACTACAACTGCTGTTTTTTTAGAAGCTATGTACTGTTCCCCTGTTAAATCAAACTGTTTCTAGGAAACTAAATCGTAATTGCTGCAAAGTAAGGGACACAAATTCATGGATGAATCCAAAACTTATATATTCTTGGATCAAAAGATGTGCAAAAACAAAACGTGTTAAATGGTCTGTTTCTAGCTGGTGTTTTGCTTTGGGCTGTTGAAGTGGGCTGGTTTGCTGGGGTGGTTGTGGAAGACAGAATACCTACTATATGATGCGCCTTAAGCAAAAAATTGAAATCTCTTTTTCTCTGCTCTGTTATACACAATGTATTACACGGCACTTTGAAATGCTTGATTCTGATTGGCCAGTCGTGACATTCCAAGGTATGTTATTCCGAGATTACATCCAGCTGAAACTAATAACACACAGCTGCAAATAATTTTGATAGGTACAGTTTGCAATCATTTACATATGATTGAACCAAATACGGTATTCGTGACATTTGAATGTCTTGTCTTTTCTTTAAACCAAAAGTAAACAAGTAAGGTCTGCATTCATAAAAAATGTGCAAATAAATATTTCAAATCAATATTTAATGTTCCTTACATTACTTGTGAAGTAAATAGCTATGTGAGATAATGTACAGGCAGCAGGTTGTTATGTAAGGGATAATGTAGAGGCAGCCGGTAGTTATCGGGAAATAACCCCCGACAGTGTGATCAGGACCCGATGCGAAGCTTATTTCCCGATAACTACCGGCTGCCTCTACATTATCCCGCTTATTACACGGCTACTTGTCACATAAGAAAAAAACGGACATGAATATGAATTTGAAACATTTTATTGGCATATTTGTTTTAAATTAACATTTTTATCCTTCCGCGAAACTTTGCACAGATGCATAAAATGATCGTAATACCTTATTAAGATCTTCTGCTTCATACTTATCTATCTCCATTTTTTCTCTTTTAGCCAGAAGTTTTAATGCCCATTCTGTAGTTTTTTGTGTGTTGGCTTCGTAGCTGTTATGCTCTATTTTGTCAAGTTCAGTCTCAGTAAGCTGTCTGTGTCTTGTCGTGGTTGTCGAGTGTTTGTCACAAGATGGCGCCAAACAGTAATCTTTATTGATCTTTATTGGGGCGGAGCGATTTTACTCGTACAAGTAGTACCGGCTATGCGTTATTACTTTGGAGCGGTTATTATTTGAAAAGAACGAACCTGCAAATGTCTCAACTAGGGAGGTCAAAATATGCAATTTCCCATATTCGATGATCATTTAAATTAACGATCAATCAATCGAATAATCGTTAACAGTATTAGTGCAATAAGCCATTACAGCAGTGACATATAGCCAATGACATAAAAGTGTGCGTAAAAATGCCAGCTTCCTCACGCGAATTAAAAGTTTTTATTTTGTCTAAATAACATGCTAGTGGGATTGTAAAATGAGTCAATGTAGTTGGTGTTTTGATAAAAATCATCAATTGAATCTCGTAATGAAATATAATGACTAATAGACACAGTAAACTCCGCCTCATAACGGGCACTCCGCACAGTCGGATGAAAGTCTGTGCGTCCATGACAAAATAAGTTTTCATTATCATCAAGTGTTATTTTTCTAGTTGTTCACCTTGCTTTCTGAGTCGTTGATACATCACTTGTTGTAATTATATACAAAAAGCACACAAAGGGCACTTTTCCCGTCTTCACTCGTCACCTCAGCTTTAGACCTGTGGCGTACTTTCAGCAAAGATGCTTATATTATAAGACTTCAACCTTCCATTAGAAAATCCGTTTAGCGTGTAGCGCCTCAGCCAGTAATGATGATGATCAATGATATATGTTGTGGGCGTTTAGAGTGTAACGACAGTCAGTTACAGTTTACATTTAACAGTTTCTTGCCAGAATGTAAGTTTTACATTTTAATCTGTTTATTAAAAATGGCTTCTGGTCTCCTTCCCTGTGTAAAGCAGCGTTAGCAGCGTTGCTATGCTAATCTTGAAGGCTTCCCTGAAGAGGGTCTTTGCTTTCAGTATCCTACTTGTGTTTAGATTTTCGGCATCGGAACCTCTCAGATCCACTGCGGATGCCATTTCGTTGCGTTAGCAGCCAGCCTCGTCTCGAATGAGGTTATAAAGCCCAAGTGAGTGTTTGGCATCAAGCATCGTTGTGATCATGACTAGTTTAACTTCTTCGCGCTTGTTTAATTTTTTCACCACCAGCTGTGTATGTGCTTTGCGCAGGCGCCGGACACACGTGCTTGCTTTGTCGACAATCGTTAATTTTTATCGATTTAATTCTTATCGACAATTAATCGAAGATCGATTAATTGTTAACATCCCTAGTCTCAACTGACCAATCAGAATCAAGCATTCCGGAGAGCCGTGTAATAAAGTGAAATAAGCCCCTTTATTGTGATACAAGGTGACACTGTCGGGGCTTATTTCTGTGATAACAACACGCTGCCTATACATTATCTCTTGCATATTAGTCTGAGAATTCCATCATTCAAAGAAAAGTTAAAAAGAAAGACCTGTCATGATGACAGTATTTTGAATATGTTGGATTAGTAGGAAATAATAACCCTACGTTTGTTTTTAATGATTTTGTGCATATGGGTGGGTGTATGTGTGATGAATCTGGAAGATGCATCTGTTCTTTTGACTGAGGCTTTGGCTGCTTGTTTATGAAAAGAAAGACGTAGGTAGACTAATGCTTTATCAAATGTCAGCACTACTTTAACTCTGTTAATAGGCTGACAGTTTGGTTTTGCCTTGAGAGTTGATTGCATACTAAAGCATTTCTTCATTCAAACATCTGATTATTTTAGACTAGGTTTCAGGATAGAATATTCATTATGTGTTTGTTTTTATTGTTATTTTTTATGTTTAAAACCTATGCACCAGAAAACATTTAAAGGCAGGGTATTTTATTTTGAAATGCTAACTTTAGCCACTGAATCACGATCCCACCCTCCATTCAATTTGCCGTCCAAATTCGCCTCCTTCAAAACAGACGCACAGACCAGTAGCCTATTCATGTCTCATTCACCAGTGAGAAAACTTTGCAGTACAAAGTAAAGAACATTACCAAAATAACAAACATAAACAACTGTTTTAAATTGGATTAGATACAGCACGTTTTCGATTGTGTAGACGTACTAGTTTGCTTGTAATTAAAAAAAAACATAAACATCATTATGCTAATTCGTAAAGGTAAACAAACTACATAAGCAAGACAATGTTTCATCAAAATATAATATTTGAATCCATCTAAATGAATCATCCCACGTTCCAACCTTTCCAAAAGAAACACTGCAACGACCCTTTGCCTTCCACAGCTGTTTCCATCTCCATATCATGGAAAAGCAGTATCGATGTTAATTCCAGTTTTTGTTTTTGTGGCTCCTGTGCAGGTTGTCAATTCAGCAGAAAAGTTTGTTTGGCTCTGTTTACAGAGCGCACGTGAACGCGCTGATGACGTATGATGTCTGCGTGAACAGGGTGCGCAGTGGCATGCAAATTGCTTGTCCAATTATTGCATTCGGTCCAAGTTCAATTATTTGTTGAACATTCTTTGGTCCTACACCTTTCACAGATGACATATATTTATACAAATACATTAAGACAGTATGTGAGGAGACTTTCAACCAGCAACTAAAAATGTTTCTGGATCAAATCAGATACCCTGCCTTTAAAATGCGTTAATCTGTCTTCAATTATAATACTGGATTTTTTACACTTATAACTGTGGAATGATTATTCAGATATTGTGTATAATGTCTGACTAATCTTGACTATTAATTCACAAATGAGATTTAATTTACAATTGTGGTTGAAATTCGCCACACTGGAAATGGAAGATCATGCGCAAAGCATTGTTGGATGCAGTACCTAATGCATTTGCTCTGTTGTATACTTGTTGTATAAAGTACAAGTATGTGATTCCATACTGTAGCCAGCATGAGAAAATGGTGCTTTTACTTAGGATGTAAACCTTCAGGGGCACTGAATCACAAAGGTTTCATAATGTAGTACTTATATAATCTGCATGCACTAGATCTACATTTACATGTATGCATTCGGCAGAAACTTTATCCAAACAACTGACAGCGCATTGCAAGGTATACATTTTTATCACTATCTGTGTTTGTTGGGTTAGAACCCATGACCTTTTGCGCTGGTAACACAATGCTGTACCACTGAGCTATACGGGACCATTTCTGTTTGACATTTGCATATGAATGACTTTTGTCACTCTGCACTGATCTGTGTTTGTAGCAGATGTATTCTCAGATATAGTGCCATGCTCATGAGGGGAGAGGATTACAGTTGTAACTTTACAACCTTTGTTCCCATCGCATCTCAGAGTAAACAGAGTCTGGAGACAGATCTAAGATGGCTTCTGTCAGATTGATACTTTAGATTGCAAGCTGGTCTCTGTTTGAATTGTCAATCTCGGTTAGGCATCCCATAGGAAGTAACTGTAGATGCAAGGCCTTGCGATATGATTGTATAGGAATGCTTTTATGCCTCTTGCTTGTTTCCCTCGGAGGCCATAGCAGATTGGAGAAGTCTTTTCTGTTATATTAGAATCGTAAAAACCCATTGTCACCTGGGATTTTAGCTTACTGCTGCCAGACTATGCTTTGAAGATTTACTGTACCTCAGGCGTGGATGAAGCTAGTCAGGATTTTCTGTTTGATTGTGTGGTATTTCCGCACAAGAACAAGTTTTCTTAAATCCACAAGGTCAAACCTGTCAGACTTATTCCTCAATGCTTGCTGTCTTTAAAGATTCATAAGACACATGAAGTTAATTTTGATTAGTTGTTTGTTACCCCTACTGGTATTTAATGATGTTAATTAAAAATGCCTTTCATTGTTGATGAATATGAATAGAGATACTGTAATTGACATGGGTGGATTTAAAAAATAAATTATAGAGCTGCATAAACAACTAATTGTATATATAAATATGAATACTTATTGTATACACATATTTTCTTCTTAAAATTTTACATGCACGTGTGTATTTATATATACATAATTATTATACACAGTATACATATATGATGTAAACAAAACCTTTTTTATTCTGCAAACGATTAGTTGCGATTAGTTCTTATGCAGTTTTAATAGTATGATCATAATTAAACTTGATAAAAAGAAAATCAGCTGGTTTGCTGCAACATTAATTCCTCAGTGAATTGTATAAAAAAAGTAATTTTTCTGCTGTAATTGAATTAAAAAGTGCAACATAGCAGCTATGGACAAGGCCAAATGGCAACTATAATCATTGGTTTTAATGGCTGCCTGCCATAGCTCTCCTGTAAGGAGCAATGGGTGTTAGGAAATGATTTAGCCACGTTTTCACAGCTAGGCTGCTGACACACACAATGCATGAGCTGTAAACTGTATTTATCCACTGCACTCTGTGCTGTGTGCAAATATTACTTAGTCACAGCTGTGTAGGGGTCTTTACATATGATGCAAACCTGTCATTAACCAGGAAGAATACAGGAAACCTGGAGTTAATGATCTGAAGAACTGTGTCACCAGTCTTTCACCCTGGACACTTCAACATTTCGGTCTGGTTATTCATAAGAACAACCTGATCTCATGAATTTCCATGTTGTAGTCACAGAATATTTTGCTCATTTATCCGTGTCATTGTCACTTTTCCGTGTCCGTACCACAGAGTTTCTTTTCTGTGTCAGTTTCGCGTATTGGTTACGCCATTGTTTTTCCTATTTTCTTACCATTGTTGCTTGGGTTTGGGGTTAGAACGACTTTCTGTTACATAAAATTACTTCCTTACCCAAACCCAACTCTAACTCTAACGTCAGGCGACAATTGTTTAAAAATCTGGAAAAAAATAGTATAAACCAGGGTTCACACGGGTCCTTGAAATCCTTGAAAGGTTGTGAATCTGAGGGAAAAAATACAAGGCCCTGTGAAGTTTTTGAAAATATACACACATAGATACAGGTCATTGAAAATGCTTGAATCCATATTTTAGTGAATCCATGTTTAGTGTAGGATAATATCATAAAAATTCTAGACTTTTTAAGCACACATGCTAAACCGTTCGCTTTAAATGCTTATATAGTCTGTATGCGAATGTTGATTCATACAAAAATGCTTTTTTGCATAGTTGTGTTTGACACATGAAAACGTCTCTGGTTACGTATGTAACTGTTGTTCCCTGAGAAGGGAACGAGACGCTTCGTCTCCCTTGCCATACTTCCTGTGTCCCTGTAACGCCATCTTTGGCACTATTTCAGATAGCGATATACTTCCTGGCTCCCGCGTCACCCTGTCTTTGCCGTTAAGCCTCACCGTTGGTTGAATTTGATATACACATTGAGACCCCAGGAGGCGTCCCTAAAGTGTCACCGCAGTGACGCAGCGCGAGTTCCCTCGAAAGGGAACTGTTACAATGTATCTTAAAAGGTAACACAATGTAACCTTGCTCTCAATTGAAATGTGTCCCCACATTTAATCCTTGAATTTGAGGGTATTGGACCTGGAAAGTCCTTGAAAGGTCCTTAAATTTGAAGTTAACTAAGGTGTGGGAACCCTGATAAACCAATAGTTAAAGTGACATCCTAACCCAAACCCCAAATCTAACCCCAAACCCAAGCGACAATGATTGAAAAATAGGAAAAACAATTGAGTAACCAATATGTGAAACTGACACGGAAAAGAAAGTCTATGGTACGACATGGAAAAATGCGGATATCCGTGACAATGACACGGATAAATGAGCAAAATATTCTGTGACTATAACATGGAACTTTGTGAGATCATGTTGCATAAGAACCACCTACTTCTAAAAGGCTTCACTGAAGAAATTATAATTTCCAGTAGTTAAGGTGTCACAGTGGCTCGGTGGGTAGCACTGTTGCCTCACTGCAAGAAGGGCCACGTTTCGAACCAAGTTTGCATGTTCGTCAGTATGGATTAGTTCCATGTACTTTCTAGGACTGTTAAAATTAACGCGTTAATAACGTGTTATAGCAAATTCATTTTAACCACTAATTTTATTAACAGTGATTAACGCAACGCCCTTGGTCCAGCCTCTAGTTGGATATATTAGGACGCAGCCTTACTTTGACGCGTGCTGTCTAAATGAGTCAGAGGTTTTCATAAAAATAAGAACATTAAGCTCTCGTCTAGCAAATCCAATGCTCTAAAGTCTAAATAGTCATTAAAGATCTAAAATGATTTATTTGTACGTTTTCTGAGAGGTGAACCGTCATAAATGATTTAATGCAAAGACGGGTCTTCATCCGCGTATTTTGGTTTCGCTTTTAAAGCATGCAGAAATGTAAAAATAAATTGCAGGACTTGCTTGATATTAAAAGGGTTATTAAGAGAGATAAAGTTCGGGACCTGATTAAAGAGTTATTACGAGCGACAAGACTCAAAAGCGATCTTCCTCGCGTGCACACAGAAGCGCAAGTGCGCGGCTCCGATATGTAGACATCCACCCACACAAAATTACAGTTTTAAAAATATCTGTTTTGACCAGAATTCATGCAGGTAGGGCATATAATCTGTAATATGTGAAGTGAATGTTTGGTTTACTGTGGAAAAATATCTGATGTGTTAACATTAAAGATCCTTGCATTATAGTAGATCTTAAAGTTGTCTGTCTCAATGTCAATCAAAAGTTTAACATATATTGATATTGTTTTTGACTTTGTGTGTGCTAAATCTATTTATTAAATTTATTATTTTAAGGTATGGATGTGGTAATTTTGTGGTAATTTGGGATTTTTCTCAAAATTACCTTTGCTGTCTCTGTCAACTTCAAACAGGTTGAAGATTCAAACAAGTTTTGTAATAGAGAATGTCAAAATATAAAACACTCATTTTATAAAATTTGCTTATTCTGACATAATTTGTCAGCACAGCTCACAAATGATGCAGCAGCAAACATCTATATTTGTCCACACCCATGTTGATTAGAGTATTAAAAAACTGAAAATTGTTAAATGAGGGTAAATTTAAGACAGATAAAAATGTGAGATTAATTTGTGATTAATCGCGAGTAAACTCATGAAATCATTAGATTAATCTAGATTAAATATTTTAATCTATTGACAGCCCTAGTACTTTCGTTTTCTCGCACAGTCCAAATACATGCAGGATCTGTGAATTGAAGATGCCAAATTGTCCTTCCCAACTTGTGTAAATTAACTTGTGTGTAGATTAACCGGTTCTTGCCATGAATAATGCCGTTGATGCCGGAATGTTTAAAAATATATAAAGTGCACAAGTGATTGACTTTGCTTGACATTTGCTATTTGGGATCTGGATTAGTTTTTGGGCTAGCTGTTGTTTCAAAAAGCTACTGTGCACAAACAGGATGAGCCCTCTTTGCACAACTCAGTGTTTTCAAGCCAGTATTTGTCATTTATATCAGATGGTCACTGAAATGGACCGTGGGCTGAGGCAGCTTTTGGCTAAATAAACTGTAATGTTATTTTGACTAGTTGGATGAGGTTGAGTCCGTATTCACAGTAGGAAATAAACAGTTATTGCTCCGCGTGCATCTAAATAGGGGGTGTATTGCTGCAGTTTTGACAGGTTTGATTTATGCTATGATTATGCTTGCATAATGAGATGGCATGTCAGTAATAAGGCCCATGACAACAGCATCACTGGCACACAATATCTGTGACCAACAGAAGATCCTTCTGTACCTCACTCAGACAACAAAAGGTGTTATCAGTAAAAAAGCTCTATTAACAGTCTTCATTAACCCTAAGATAACATTTTATATTATTATTAAATGAAATAAGTGAATGTCTTAACTCTGTCATATGATACTTGGTTTAAAATATCCAGGGATGTGCTGAATCTCATGATGTGTGGCTTTGGGTATGTGTGCTTTGTTTTAATGAGCAGAAGTAATGCTGCAGATGGAGCTCATGCGCACACATAAACACATTGGAGACAGAAATGCTTCTCATCAGATGTGG
Source organism: Misgurnus anguillicaudatus (assembly GCF_027580225.2). NCBI lineage: Eukaryota > Metazoa > Chordata > Actinopteri > Cypriniformes > Cobitidae > Misgurnus > Misgurnus anguillicaudatus. Next base: position 12,394,864 of record NC_073347.2, read on the forward strand.
AGTAAGTGAGCAGTGATCTGGCTGTGTTAGTGTGGCAGCAGTGTGCTGGTCAAGGCATGATTCAGACAGCAGTAATCACTAATGACAGTTCACACTGTGACTCAGTCCCACAACAGCACTCTCAGCTTACACACAAACACACAACAGCACAATTATTCTCTCATATCAAACACACACACACACACACACACACACACACACACACACACACACACACACACACACACACACACACACACACACACACACACACACACACACACTTAGGTTATCAAATGAACAGATATTTGCTTTTTACCATGCTCACAACCCAGGGATCCGCTCGCATGCGATTTGCGGGTTAATATGCAAACGTAAATAGGGAAAGTTAATCATTTGGACGTGTTTCAAAGGCTTGCAAAAAAAGTGATTTTAAACAATTTTACCACAAAAAAAAACTGTTTTCTGTACGCACAGAAAGTTGTTGAATGTGTCTGGTCCAACTCCAATCAGACGTGATCATCCCTTTGCCCTTCAGAGATAAGTAAACTTTAGAGAGACTTGGCCAATAGAACACTGAAAAGCAACATACTTACAATGTAGAAAAGAATACTGTGGTATTTCGAGATCATTTTGTTTCCTGTGAAGAACAGAAAATGTGTATGCACTTTTGAGTGCACGTAGACACACGCACATACTGACGGAGGCAGAATTCCAAACGCCGCTTCGGGAAGGAGATGCAGCATAAACAGTCACTCCACGTAAAGTGAAAATGTAGATAAACACGGCTCATTGTAAGATAACACTAACAAAATACAGTTCATTTTGTAAGGTCTTTATACAAGACTGATAATATAGCTATGTATATTATATTGCATTCTTGTCATCCTTCTAAAAGATATGCAATGCACCTTTAAATACAATATGAGTCTAATTAGGGTTTTTGCATAGTAATAATACCAATTTCCTAGTATAATTTTAACTGTTAAATAAATAAAGGGGACAATAGAAAAATGTCGGATTGGCGTCTCATGTCCTTCTGTGCAGGGTGTTTGTATTAAATTTCATTATGTGGAACGCTCTGTGTCATTGACAGGATCCCAAATATGAGAAGGGCATTTTACAGAGGAAGTGACAGTTAATGAGATGATATACTCAGTTGCACTGCATAGGCCGGACAGTTGTGTGTGTTTGTGTTTAGTTGTGTATGTGTGTTTATGGTATCACACCCTGGGCTGCAGCAGAAATAGCTTTGACACTGTGACAGAAGGCCAGAGAAACATGGCCACTGCCTCTCGCTAATCTCAGCAGGGAGATGTCACACGTTTCCTCCCTTCTTCCAACACACATGAACGCACAAATACATACTCAGCCCAGTGAAATGACAAGTGAAATAGCCTTCTCCTGTTTTGGGAACAGCAGCATTCACAAATATTTGAAGAGTTCAGATGCAAACGCCACCTCCGTCAAAAATGAGAATGATATTGACTGAATGCTCTCGGCATGTAGTATACGTTCATCAAATACTTTTGCTTTAAATCAGCTTAATCCCAGAATCAGGTCATTTAGAAATACCAGTTTGTTGGCAGAATCCACTAAATGCCATGCCGATTATCAGAGCTGATCCTGGCCTTCTGGGGACCCTAAGCAACTTTGTGAGGAGGCCCTGCCATCACATTCATAAAAAACATTCACTGTGTCTGCTTAAATGTAGCTATAAACAAAATGTTAACTAAAAAAGGTATTATCTTATAGCTGTACATTTTTGCCAAATGGACAATTCTGTTGACACTCATCAGAATACTTCCTAATTATAACATTGACACATGTTTTCTGAAAAGCCCTTAATCTGTTACATTAGTACTTACAAAACAAGGTCTACGGCTAAATATATTATTCTTTTAAGAGATGTAGAACATCATGGAAATAAATTTAAAATTATGAGTAAAATAAAAACAAAAATAGCTGTCAGAACAACCAACTCAACAGATTTTCCACAGATAAACATACCAAAACACATAAATAATTCTCTAAATATGCAAACATTAGACCTAATGTGTTTTTTTTTTTAATGCAAACAGGAGTCACACAACATCTTGCATGAATAAATGTGTTTATTTTTTTAACATGTATGAAAGATTTTGATTATTAATGTGTACAAGCATTTCTAACAAAACACACTGGACTAAAACTAAATCTAGGGATTTGGACTGCAGTCTTTGTTATAAATCCATTGCATGGTTAGTCAAGACTAAACAGGATTAAAAAAAAATGAATGTGTTTTTAATCTTTTTAACTTCAACCTTCAAAGCGCTTGTCTTTCCTGCTCCGTGCGGATAACTTTAAACCATATCCAAATGAAGACGCATGTCGATAGGCGCGTCAACCGGATGCAGAGCTACATAGATGGACTGACAACTGAAATTAAAGTATTGTGAGCTCAGACTGCTTGTTATATTTTCTAATGGCTCTCACAGCACTGTGATGTCACTCGCTAGCTGGTCTGTGCAGCACTGTATGAAGTTAACAACAAGGGGGCCCCCTAGTGGTGTGGGGCCCCAGCTCACGTAGCCTGCATATAGGGAGGATCGGCTCTGCCGATTATATGCAAAGTTCTTGGAAGTGCATGGATGAGGAATTTAATGAACGACAGCACGCAAATGAGTTACATTTCAATTGTCGAGCCTTTTACCTTTATCTTGAAAGGACAGGAAAAAGTGATTAGAGCGATATGGTGGGATTGGAAAAACAACCAGCCACATGCATCACAGCTCCCCCCAATGTGCAGTTCGGTTTCTTTATTTTCACTTTTTGATTTCGGACTTTTTTATCATTTGCAATGTTTTTAGTTGGATGTTTAGTGAATTTTGCATCTGGGGCCGGATTCACAAAACATTATATTATATTATTTTTTCATTAAAAAAAAATTCTTCTTAACTGCCATTTTTGTCTTAAATTCAAGCTTAAGAAAAAAGTTAAGAATATTTTGTATTCTCAAAAAAACTTCTTAAGAAAGTTCTTATTTTTTCCTTAAGTATGTTCTTAAAAAAAAACTTAAGAAGAATTCCAATTCTTGAAAAATAAACTTAAATAACATCTTAAAGTTAGGATAACCTTACAGTAGTCTTAAATCTCAAAATGTAGATTTAGTTTAGGTTAGTTTAGTTTAGTTTAGTTTAGCTCAAAATTATACTGTGTGCATTCTGGTTGCACTTTGAGTAAAAATACTTTGAGTACAAGTGTCTACCAAATGCATACATGTAAATGTTAAACATCACAATACAGTTATATTCTGTGCAGTTTGACCTGGTGGGGGATGAGGTCTTTAATAGTGGGCAGACAATAATGTGCTGTACAGGTATGTGCTGCATCTGCTACTGGTTCAGAGAATGATTTGTTCATATGTTGATTTCTCATTGCCTTCCAGAAACATAGACACAAACAATCTCATGTCCTTGCAAGGCATCTAGTGAACTGCTCGGCTACTCCACAGGGAGCCCAGTCTAAATTCCGGTCACATACTTGCATCCCTCCATCTCTGAGCTAGACCAATCACAGAGCTCGTCCTTTCTCACATATGACAGGGGCCTGTGAAGCACCTCTTTAATATTCCATGGCCTGCAGTCAGTCAAGGTCACAAAACATCCCTGTGCTTTAGCTTGGTGACAAAGTGCCTCATCCTATCAGCTGCAGATCCACGATGTCCTCTTTTAAAAATCTTCACAGTTTGACACATCATTTTCCTGCATGTCAACCTGTCTGTGCTCTCTGTAATATCTGCTGTCAGCCCACGTTTCAAATAAGCTAAAATATTGGTACATCCAACACCTGCCCGTTTCTGTCCGGTCTGTATTGGGCACATAATTTAAACAGTTATAAGAGAAAAATTGAGGGTTGAATGTCTAACCTCGTATTTTGCAGCAAATTGGGCATGTCAGAGATCCAAGATTGTTTTTGGTCCTGAGGCTTATGCAGAATTCCTCCCTGGAGATTAGATAACTCTTATCAGCAGTTTTATAGGCATGTCACAAAACAGCTATGTGTCTGATGATGATTACTGGTCTGTAATAAACAACGGCTCGCATCGGATGCCACATGGCAAATGTCATGCGGCTTATTTGGACACGTTTCTGTTTTCATGCATAAAGTGCCATTAATCCTGAGGGTTGGCAGCTTGTAGATATCATAATAAGGATTTGGTGAGAGCCTCAAATGCTGGAAATTTCTCGGCACTAGAGACATGGACTACTATCGGAAGCCCAGATGTTCCCTTTGAACTGCTATCAGTTCATCACATAAATCACTTGTCTTTGAGATGGAGGTTGTCTGTCCCAGCCGACCTGCTCCTATCAGGCAGGTAGCGTTAAATGGTCAGGGGCCATTCGGGCCTCTTGTTTCAGGACACAGCTTTATTGCATCTGTCAGGCCAAAGCTGTCAGGGGACGAATGCTTTATTTACAGCGACTTTTTTGTTGTTTATCAGAAGTTTAGCTGCCAGCAATGCATTATTGACCGAGTTGTTGGCTTTGAATGTGGCTTTGAGTGTTCCTTGCAGGAAGCAATGTAAGTGACTTGAATTACTGTTTGAAATAGGCTATTTTTTACTGACAAAATAAAATGAAACTGAGAAATGGAATCAATACCAAAAAAAAGCCCAAAGGCTCCATGTGATGCGCTATTTGTTATACCTGAACGATTGTTTACTCAAGGTAGAGCAAGGCACCAGCAACACCAGGGTCATAGATGTGATTTTCAGAGAACACACAATGCTTAGTAAAAGTTGCTTTGATTGAAGACATCCACCAAATGCCAACTAATATAATTCGCCACAAATACAGTTTGGCATTGCAAATTATGTAAATAATAAAATAGTGCTGCACAATTAATCGCATCGCAATCGCGATGTCAGCCTGTGCGATTATATGACAGCAAATTTTGCAATTATATTAAATAAATAAATGTGTGGACTTGTTAACACAAACTTTCTGATAACAGTTTGATGATTTTCCTTGCTGTTTAAAAAAAGAAAGAAAAACTAACAAAAAAGGCAGTGCACGTGTGGCATGCACGTGTGTGGTGTGCGTCGTCACTTATACCAGAGCGAAGATGGATGCAGAGGAGGTTGACAGTGATCTGGTAGCTAAAAAAACCTCTATGTCTGTTGTATGGCAGTATTTTGGATTTAGGATTACTGACACTGAGCAGTTGCTACATCACGTGGCAATACGAAAACATTTCTAGTTTTACAAATACACATTTTAGCTAAACTGTGTGTGGATTTTCCTTCAAAGCCATCAAGTTGACTCATGATACCATTTAGTATAATCGCAATTGCACATCGCAATATTAGCATCAATAACCGCAATGGGAAAAATTACCCAAATCGTGCAGCCCTATAATAAAATAATAATCACGTAGTGTTATATGTCAGTCCTTTCAGAAAAATTTAGTTTTTTTGTGATTGTTGCGGGCAAAAATCCTTTATCTTGACGCATGTTTTCCAAAAAAATGCGATGGAATATGTGCGATATTTATGCAATTTTATGCGATGAAATTGCGGTAACATGCAAAAAGTGCGGGAACTTGCAAAAACTGAGGTTGGGGTTTGCAGCTTTTCAATGAAGTTTATGTCGTATAATTATGTCACTTCATAACCGGGACATGGTTGCACTTCGGTGAAGTAAATGCAACATTTTTCAACTTTCTGCTAAGATATACACTCACCTAAAGAATTATTAGGAACACCATACTAATACTGTGTTTGACCCCCTTTTGCCTGCATAACTGCCTTAATTCTACTTGGCATTGATTCAAAAAGGTGCTGAAAGCATTCTTTAGAAATGTTGGCCCATATTGATAGGATAGCATCTTGCAGTTGATGGAGATTTGTGGGATGTTGGATAGCGTTCTGATTGGTTTATTTGATGTTACGCCCAAGCCACACCTATGAATAATGAACCTTCAGACCAACCCCTTATTGATTTGCGCCTGGCGCAAGAGTCATTTCTCCCGCCGGGAAAATAGCAACAGCGCCCAAGATCCGCCCACAAAGTCACTTGCGCTTTGCGCTTCGCACTTGCGTTTCAGATCGTTAAAATAGGGCCCATAGTGTTATATGTCAGTCCTTTCAGAAAAATTTAGTTTTTTTGTGATTGTTGCGGGCAAAAATCCTTTATCTTGACGCATGTTTTCCAAAAAAATGCGATGGAATATGTGCGATATTTATGCAATTTTATGCGATGAAATTGCGGTAACATGCAAAAAGTGCGGGAACTTGCAAAAACTGAGGTTGGGGTTTGCAGCTTTTCAATGAAGTTTATGTCGTATAATTATGTCACTTCATAACCGGGACATGGTTGCACTTCGGTGAAGTAAATGCAACATTTTTCAACTTTCTGCTAAGATATACACTCACCTAAAGAATTATTAGGAACACCATACTAATACTGTGTTTGACCCCCTTTTGCCTGCATAACTGCCTTAATTCTACTTGGCATTGATTCAAAAAGGTGCTGAAAGCATTCTTTAGAAATGTTGGCCCATATTGATAGGATAGCATCTTGCAGTTGATGGAGATTTGTGGGATGTTGGATAGCGTTCTGATTGGTTTATTTGATGTTACGCCCAAGCCACACCTATGAATAATGAACCTTCAGACCAACCCCTTATTGATTTGCGCCTCGCGCAAGAGTCATTTCTCCCGCCGGGAAAATAGCAACAGCGCCCAAGATCCGCCCACAAAGTCACTTGCGCTTTGCGCTTCGCACTTGCGTTTCAGATCGTTAAAATAGGGCCCATAGTGTTATATGTCAGTCCTTTCAGAAAAATTTAGTTTTTTTGTGATTGTTGCGGGCAAAAATCCTTTATCTTGACGCATGTTTTCCAAAAAAATGCGATGGAATATGTGCGATATTTATGCAATTTTATGCGATGAAATTGCGGTAACATGCAAAAAGTGCGGGAACTTGCAAAAACTGAGGTTGGGGTTTGCAGCTTTTCAATGAAGTTTATGTCGTATAATTATGTCACTTCATAACCGGGACATGGTTGCACTTCGGTGAAGTAAATGCAACATTTTTCAACTTTCTGCTAAGATATACACTCACCTAAAGAATTATTAGGAACACCATACTAATACTGTGTTTGACCCCCTTTTGCCTGCAGAACTGCCTTAATTCTACTTGGCATTGATTCAAAAAGGTGCTGAAAGCATTCTTTAGAAATGTTGGCACATATTGATTGGATAGCATCTTGCAGTTGATGGAGATTTGTGAGATGCACATCCAGGGCACGAAGCTCCCGTTCCACCACATCCCAAAGATGCTCTATTGGGTTGAGATCTGGTGACTGTGGGGGCCATTTTAGTACAGTAAACTCATTGTCATGTTCAAAAAACCAATTTGAAATGATTCGAGTTTTGTGACATGGTGCATTATCCTGGTGGAAGTAGCCATCAAAGAATGGGTGCAAGGTGGTCATAAAGGGATGGACATGGTCAGAAACAATGCTCAGGTAGGCCGTGGCATTTAAATGATGCCTAATTGGCACTAAGGGGCCTAAAGTGTGCCAAGAAAACATCCCCCACACCATTTCACCACCACCACCAGCCTGCACAGTGGTAACAAGGCATGATGGATCCATGTTCTCCGTTTACACCAAATTCTGACTCTATCATCTGAATGTCTCAACAGAAATCGAGACTCATCAGACCAGGCAACATTTTTCCAGTCTTCAACTGTCCAAGTTTGGTGAGCTTGTACAAATTGTAGCCTCTTTTTTTTCCTATTTGTAGTGGAGATGAGTGGTACTCGATGGGGTCTTCTACTGTTGTAGCCCATCCAGCTCAAGGTTGTGCGTGTTGTGGCTTCACAAATGCTTTGCTGCATACATCGGTTGTAACGAGTGGTTATTTCAGTCAAAGTTGCTCTTCTATCAGCTTGAATCAGTCGGCTCATTCTCCTCTGACCTCTAGCATCAACAAGGCATTTTTCGCCCACAGGACTGCCACATACTGGATGTTTTTCCCTTTTCACACCATTCTTTGTAAACCCTAGAAATGGTTGTGCATGAAAATCTCAGTAACTGAGCAGATTGTGAAATACTCAGACTGGCACCAACAACCATGCCATGCTCAAAATTGCTTAAATCACCTTTCTTTCCCATTCTGACATTCAGTTTGGAGTTCAGGTGATTGTCTTGACCAGGACCACACCCCTAAATGCACTGAAGCAACTGCCATGTGATTGGTTGATTAGATAATTGCATAAATGAGAAATTGAACAGGTGTTCCTAATAATCCTTTAGGTGAGTGTATGTGACTTTTTTGCGGTTTATAGTTATTTTGATATTTAATTTTGAAATATTTAGTTTACTATTGTGTACTTGTATGCATTTTTGTTACTGGTTGCATTGTCCTGCTGTAGACTAGTAATAAAGTACGATAGTAGTATGTTGTGATATTACTAACGATTAGGATTTCATCAGGGGGTCAAGTGTTCACAGGCTCTGAAATTGGACCACTTTATTGCAGTGGTGAATGTGGAAACATAATAAGAGGAATGCATGGAGATGGAACAGAATGATGAAGCTGTCTGCTGGAATGAAATGTGGGATCTGATGCGTAGGTGGTCCTCTTAGAAAGCTGTAATCCGGACAACAAGGGGTATGACACCAACAGGCCTTTCTCATCAGTGCCCTGCCCACACCAGTTCCATTCAATTTAATTTCTAAAGCTTTCCACCAGAAAGATAACGAAAGGCAGCCCCTCTGCTAAACTTTAGGAGGTCATGAAGCAATTTGGCTGCTGTGCTGAGGATTCTTTGGCGCTTATGTTTCATTTTTATGAGGTCATTTTTTGTGCTTGCTCTTATGAAACTGAGCTTAATTAACCCAAAAAAAGATAAACCAACTAAGGTGATCAGATAAAATGTTTAGCAAATTGGACAGGGTTCTGGTGTAGGTTATATGCTTAGGTCATTTTTGTAAACTAGACTAAAGCATGATTTATGAATGATGCTCTGGACAGCTATTTTAGAAAATGAAAACGTTTGACTGCATCATATTGGGGCTGTGGTTTATTGCTTGCATGCGTCATCAAAATGAGCACTGGTGCTCATATAGGCATTGCAAGTGCCTATAATCTTATGCTGTGTTTACACCCACCGTGGTAGAGTTGTGAAGCGCGTGTGATTTCAATGTTAAGGCAATGTGAAGACACGTTGACGCGCGTCTGGAGGTCTCGCGTTTGGCGCGGCGTGGAAGACGCATTTCCACCTCATTTGCGCATCTAGTTCGCGCAAATAGCGCGAATTGAGCGCCTGCCGCGGTACTTTTTGTGCATTTCGTGTTTGACGTGAATAGCCGGCTGACGCCCGAGTTGAAAAATTTGAACTGTGGTGGAATTTTGCGCTGCGTTAACCAATCAGGAGCCTGCTTGCTGCTATGGAGGCAGCCCCGGCCGGAGTCACTCATTCAACATGAAGGAACGCTTGATATTTTCTGTGAGCAGTCACGCGGAGCTATATGACACAAGTTCTTATTTCTATAGAGACAGGAATAAAAAGGACCTCGCTTGGAAGAGTGTCAGTGAGGACATTGGGCAACCTGGTAAGTTGTAATACACATTTCACTTTTGAGTCCCGTGACGTTTATCGACCCATGCCAATTATTTCCCCCCTATAGTAAGTTTACAAAATACAAACCGGTAACTCTCTCGATAAATGCACAATCAACATCAGTCATCTTGCAAACAGACAACCGCATAGCACATGCCCCTCCCACACGAAGCGGATTTTGCCTCTGACGCGTGTCAAATGCTTGCTTTTTCCGCGCGTCTACTCCGCTCTACACGGATTCAAACTGTTCAAGTGGCAAACTCGGAGCGGTAGACGCGATTTTGATGCCTGAAACGCGGTTGGTGTAAACGCACCGTTATATCCCCATTTCCCTAATCTTTTTGTGTCTTTATATACAACATAGATTTTTACAATTATGACATTGCCTGTGCTAAACTCAGTGTTGCTTTGCAGTTTTTTTTTTTACTTTTGTGACAGTATGGGGATGCTGAGGTGTTTCCTAGGTGTTTGTTTTCGTTGCTTGATGGTACAAGACTTGATTCTCTTCTTCAATGTAAATCTAGAAGATTTTCTTTCTACATTTTGTCTCACCATGTATTACCGAAGATTTGTAGACAATTGGAGACAATGCATCGCTCTAAATGATGACGGAAGTCCCACCTTCCAGTCAACAGAACCAATCATAAATCGATAAAGACTGCAATTCTCTGGGGGAGGGGCTCTGTACAGAGTGGCATGACTTCCCTTAAGGGATTTTGGTATAACATGGATCCATAGCATAAACAACATGGAATGTGATAAATGCCAAATTGTATTATTTAGGGATGACGTTTTTCCACTATTTATTTTTTATATGAGCCGAATAAATCCTATGGAAGGTTCCACACTAGCAGCTCAGATACGTTTATGTTGTTTATATGTCGACTAACTGCTCTAAAGCACAGCATCTTCACAGATCAATGCTGTGATTCCTACTGAGAGGGTAATTGGAAAACAGTGTCCAGTAGGTGCCATTTCCCATGGAGTCAGGTGGTGAATTATTTACCAGTCCACACAGTAAACACAGCTTTCACTCAAGGTATTGCCTGTGAATACATGCTTGTGTGTCTGTGCATTCCAATGAGTGATGGGTCACAACAAAGACATTTTTATCCCTTGAGCCACACAGTACCTTAGCTCTGAATGATTTTCAGTGTAATGAAAGCATTGGCATTGACAGGGATGCCTTTTTTAAAAATTAGCTACCTTGTTGAATGCTAATGTTTGTGTTGGGATTCTCGCCGCGTGCTTATGAATATTCAAATATGTCAGGTATGCAGAACTACATTTTGTTTGGTTCTTGTGGTTCATGTTTTTTTGTACATTTGTACAAGCTGTTTATTTGGAATAATAGCCATCTCATAGATTGCTTATATATGCGCTGATATTGATTTAAGCTGTGATTGGTTGCAGATGAACACCAGTATGGTAAATCTCAGTGGTATTTGATTTGAGTTTGTGTTGTCTAGCTCCTTCTTGGTTATACTGATTGACGTCAATAGGCCTCAGCAGGTTCCTGCAGGGTTCCTCCCATGTTGTTCAGGGGAAGTGAGCTGTGTTCAGTTTGTGTCCTATGGGAACTTGCAGTTAAACACAGTCATATTGTTGCGTTAGCACTTTTCTGAACGCACTGAACTGAACAAATGTTTTGGCTCATTACGTTTTAGATCTTTGTTTGCTTAGTGGATAGAGTTATATACATGATTATGAAATATTAACAAATCCCGTGTCTTTGTGAAAGTGAGTTTAAAGGTGCTGTGTGTAGATTTTAGCGGCACCTAGTGATGAGATTGTTTATTGCAACCAACGGTCCCCCACTCACCCCTCTCTTTTGAAATACATAGAGAAGCTACGGTAGCCGCCACAGGACAAACATGTCGTCATCTGAGACAACATAGTTACGAAACGTGCTCTGTAGAGCAGTTTGTGCTATTTGGCCTACTGTTGAAACATGACAGCCCAAATTTCTACTTCTATGTTAGGGGACCAGTGGTGTTTGTAGGTCGAAATGGCTCGTTCTAAGGTAATAAAAACAATAGGTCTTTATTTATACAATACATAGTTGTATATTATATTGCATTTCTGTTAATATTTACCCAATGCACCTTTAATACATTAACTTAGATTTTCTAGGTATATTGCACCATTATTAATATAGTGCACATGATATTCACTTCAGCCTAATATACTGTACATAGTTTTTCACTTTTTTAAAAAGCACCTATTTCATTGCTAAAAATCAACACTACTTTGTGTATTTGGTATAATACAATGTGTTCAAAAAACACATTATTTTCCACATACCGTACATTTTTGTAACACCAGATTTCGCTCTCTTCCTGAAATGCACGGATTTGAAAAGCTCTGTGTCCCTGATTGGCCATCTAATCTGTACGTTGTGATTAGCCTGAATATCTCTGACGTCAGCTGGAAATGTGACACTCCGTACCATGTTTGAAAAATTCGCTCACAATGCAATGCTAACAGGAGTTAACTTACAGGCTGTGAGTCTAAGCCGGGAGGAGTTATGATAATGTTGGTCTTGTCTACATCACCAATCCCAGGAAGTAAACTGTGTTTGTTGTAGTCCAAGAAAGGAGATTTAGGTTGGAGATGATAACTCGCGTCATCGTTTACTTTGGTGTTTGTACCTTTTGCATATCGTTAACATGTACTAATACACACCTATACACCAAAAGAAATGTAAAAACATGAATCGGACCATAGGTGCTCTTTGAAGAAAATTTGGGCAGTACTAAACTCGGTGCTCTGATGCTAGGTTGTTCTTAGTGGTTGTCAAGGCATTACTATTTGGTTTAGTTGGTTTGGCTACAGACACCGTCCTATGTCTCTATCCTGTCCAGATTCCTTGTTTATTGCTCATCAATATGATTTGACTGTTTCATCGTCTGTCAGAAAAAACTTTCAGTTTGATAAAATGTCTGATTTGAGGTATGACAGGATAGATTTTTTTTATTTTACATATTTTGTCAAAACACAATACAAGCTCTTAAATATGCAGCGCTGTATCACTGTTACATAATACCTATATGACTTTCCTCAGGGGGATGTCCATTTTACTTTAAGGAGTCCCAAGAGCTTTGTATCATTGCTTTAAACTGGCTTTACAAGGACATGTTATCACATAATCATGATGAGATACAGCAATGAGGAAAGCTAATGCACAGATTTGGTGGCAGTTAAGAGATTTGCGCTTTAAGGCCAGTTCACACTGGTCAGACAACTACCAACTCCAACAGACACCAACAGACCCAACAGACACCAACAGACAACCACATTCTAAAGTCTCATTGACTTTGATCCAACAACTGCCAACAGGGGTTTCACACTGGTCAGACAGAGTCCAACAGACGCGTCTGTTGGAGTCTGTTGGAGTCTGTCTGACCAGTGTGTAGTGGCCTTTAAAGCTCTCAAAGTGGGAAAGGCATACATATGTCCTTAGGTCACTAGTGTCGAGGGAACAGAGCTTTCCTGTGCCTCATTTGCATGCCATTTAATCTAAACTACACGACTTGCTGTTCTATTTTTTTTCGCTCTCAATATCTGCCACTAATTTGAAGAATCTAATTTGTAAGCCAGCTACATCACCTGTCAGTTAAATTATTCATGGGATCTGTTAAAGTACATTTTTTAAGGGGCTCGTCGAGAGGCAGAGAGAAGTCAAAACGAGCTCATTAGAATTCAGTTGTGCTAACACAAAGGACTGAACAATGTTCAAAAGAAAATGTAAAGGAAGTTTGACTTTTTTGCTTTTATGCATTTGGTGGGCACTTTTATCCAAAGTGACTTTCTGTGCATTCATGCTGCTGAACAATTTTATCAGAATGTGCATGCCCTGGGAATCTAACCCTTGACCATATGTGTTGATTCTGCCATGTTTTACCAATTGAAATACAGGAAAGCTGTAGTTGGGAAATGTATCACATTGAGAGTCAAGAAGAATGATCAGGAAGTTTTATGATATGAAAAGTGTATCATCTTATGTCGACTGTAAACTCTTAGAGATGGCAAAGGCGAGGCCACATAAGGGTCTCCATATTATCAAATACTCCATATTACCAAGATACTCCAATCTGTCTCGGTCGTGTCTTTTGTATGTGTGATTTCTCTACTTCTCTAGTACTGTAATTGCAGTAATGGGTTTACAGCGAGCTTGTGGGAGTGACGGCGATGCTTTGCGAGGGCAGTACTGACACCGATGTTTCCAGATGAATAACTGGGTCAGTTTGAAGACGATGCCTCTTATCGTCTCAGTTTATCAGGAGTGCTCGGCTTTTCAGCAACCGGTCATGGAGAAAACTTCCACAATTCAGCTGCAAAGAAATATTGCTGTGATATAATGGGTCACTCATGTGGTAATCAGATTTATCTAGCTTTGAAATCAAAGGTGCATCGATACAGATAGCACTCAAAAACAAGTCATTCGGGTGCCTATTGCTCGGGCAAAATGTTTTTTAGTGTCTTCATTTAACCAGCCTGCTGTTAGAAATCAACACAACCCGTAAGGCTCATGCTTTGGCCCTCCTAACACACACAGACCAAATCACAAGGCTAACTATGCCCTCTTGTGGACCAAGACACATATAAAGTCAAATGAAAGACAGTCAACACAGCAGAAATGTGCTCCACCAGCATCTTTGCTCAAAAATAGCTCTTCTGAATGATGGTATAGCTTTACAGTTAAGCATCTCCTCCAGTGGAGAAAGACTAAGTGTCTGCTTATTCTGCCTACTTATTCTTCTTATCTTGAGCCTACAGCTCCTTTTCCTCTAGCTGCTACTCGTTGGAAGTAACCATCAGCCAGACAAAGAGACCCAATTAAAAATTCATCAAGGTGTTTTCTCAGTAGACAATGTGGGATATCAATCCAAATACAGGCCCCATGAAAATAATCAGCCTCTGGGTATCAATAATAGATGCTGTGATCGGGCTTCTTTGAAAGGCATTGTGTAATGCAAAGTTAAGCCAACTGCATGATCTTGCATGATCTTGTCCTAAGTAATACGAATGTTGTTGTGGATTAGGAACTGGTTCACTAGTTTTGTTGTGCCGTAGTGTAAAACAGATAAGGACTACATGTGGATGCCGATTGACCAGTGTAGTGTGCTTAAATTCATAATACACTCAAAATATAATCCTTGGTTGTTTCAAACCATAGTTGGATCAAATATGGACATTGTTGGACTGTTGGATTATAAATAACTTTATGCTGAAATTAACCAAATTGTTGGGTTTGTCCATGTTTGACCAAACTATGAGTTAAAACAACCCAACGTTTTTTTTTGGAGCGATTATCTATAGAAGTTATAGCAGAGGATGGCACTGCCAGCTGGCACAATGTTTCGTGAAGTTGCTTATAGGTTTTTTTTCATCAAAATTGGTCTAAATATGTGGAGGGCTTATAGTTTCTGACTTACACTCTTGAGTGCTTTATTGAATATTAAAGTATAGTATAGTATAGTGCCATGCCATTATATTAAATCCACCAAAACAAATAAAAAGTCATACACTTAAAAGTAAACCCATGGTTGGTTCAAATATGGGCATACCCAACTTTTGGGTTATAAATAACTCTATGCTGAAATTGACCAAATTGTTGGGTTTGTCCATATTTGACCCAACTATGAGTTAAAACAACCCAACATTTTTTAAAGCGAGCATCTATACTGTAGAAGCTGTAGCAGAGGATGGCACTGCCAGCTGGCACAATATTACATGCTTTATTGAACATTAAAGTAAAGGGCCCTGACATTATATTAAATCCACCAAAACAAATCCCATTTTGTGTTGTGAAGAAATATAAAAGTCATACACTTAAAAGTAAAACAACAATGATTGGTTCAAATATGGACAAACCCAACAGTTGGGTTATAAATAACTCTATGCTGGGTGGTTGTTACCCAACCATGGGTTAAAACAACCCAGTATTTGGGTTAAAATAGTTGGTTTATAACCCAACTGTTGGGTTTGTCCACATTTGACCCAACAATGGCTTAAAGCAATCCAACATTTTGGGTTTATGGATTTATGGATGGATTTGGACTGGATGGATTTAGAAAGGTAAAAGAGTTTTAATGTTTTAATGAAAACTTGTATCTTATGTATTTGTTGCATAGTATTTTAAATATAATGTAAGCTATATTGAGAATAAAGTCATGCCTGATGTATTTGCAGGACATAACAATGGCCTTTAGTCATGCCAAAGTTTTAACGCTTAATTTTCTTTGATGTGGATAAAAAGATAATTAATTAATTAAGTAATGTGAACCTGATCCATCTTCAATCTGTTTAGTTTAAGCACGCTAATACGAATGAAAGCTCATCATATATAGGGAACAATGTCCTTGTGTAGAGTTACTTCTTAAATAGACCCGTGCCTCTGACCTAATGCAGTGAGCCAGTACAGTTCTCCACTGTTGGATACACAAACACAGTGGCTGGCAGGAGCAATTTCCAGTCTTAAATGTTTGAGATGTCCACTCACCGTCCAAGAGCCCTTTTGAGCTTAAGGGTCAAGAAGGGCCATTCACCTTACACCACACTGAAACCGACTTTTCCATTCCCTCGAAACTTAACCTAGGCCAGTTACAGAATGTCCCATTTCCAGTTTTAGATGAGACTAGTTATGGTAATTCCCTTTAGATTCTTCAGTGGGATGCTTTTCAGGACAAAGCGTTAGTGCTGTGTTCAAAATATCGATACGACGATACATCGTCATGGACGGCTGACAATGCGCGCATCGATACAGCATCTTCCGTATCGATTCGGATGCACTTTTTAAAGTAACGTGACCAATCGCTGCTGATGCGTGATCTATATGGAAATAACGCATGTGTCCCGCGGAGTACGTAGAGTTAAAGGTAGCGACGTATACTTTCACTTTACGTGTCTGTCTCGCTGGCGCACGTGCCTGCATAGTGAGCCGTGTACTCGCTCTCTCTCTCTCTCTCTCTCGTATTTAAAATCAATGAGTTCAGTATGAAAGCGAAGATATCTTAGCCTATACTTATTAGTCGCTCTCTTATTAAACAGTACTAACGCATTAGAGAAGAAACACGACAAAGATTTGCATGTGAAAAGTGTACATCTAGAGAAGAGATACAGAGCAACTTCAAACTATAGCTGTCATATTAATAATCTGATATCTATTAAATAGTATTAAGTCTGACTGCATGTTTACACATATATAAATAGATATAGGATAATAAAATGAGAGACAAATATAATGCCTAGAGTAAGACACTTTTTCTTTGTAAAACTGTTTAAAAAAAACATAAGTTAAGTATTAACTCTGAGATTTTAAGAATTTCTATGAGTTACACCAAAAGCTAATAAATGAATGGTAAAAAGACAACCGTTACAACATTGCTTATTCAATGTACATTAAACAATAACAGTAATAATGTTACCTAATTCTGAACAAAAATGTCTTGTATCATGATGCGCATCGTATCGGGGCCCTTGTATCGGGATACGTATCGAATCGGGAAACTGTTGGCGATACACAGCCCTACAAAGCGTTTCGAGATGCTTTTTGATCATGTGTGTTGTACTGTAGACGCAAGACTCTCCCTTAACAGCCTAAACTCTGATTACACATAAGATTTTGTGAGTATCTGGCAAACGCGAGTGTCTCTTTTATCATAAACCCTTTAAACGCATATGCAGCAGGCACTTATTTTGACAAGACACATGATGCACACAGGATCTCTTGACGAGCAGAACACATATTTTGAAAAATGGAACCACACACATGACGGGCTACATACATTTTGTGATGAACTTCGCATCGAGCCCCCTCGAAAAAAGTCACCGGCCGCCACTGGTATTGAGAGTCCTATTGTACCATATGGTTACTGTACACTGTAGGAAAAAATGGTCATTATTTCTCTTTAGTGTTTTTGAATGCTGATCGCTTTGGAAAGTACATAATGCCTATTGATTTTTCCCAACATGCTTCATGTATAATTTTAGTATAGATCTACTGTGTCTTGAAGAGACAGTTTAAAGGGGCCATGGCACAAGACTTTTTTAAAATTTCAAATAAATCTTTGGTGTCCCCAGAGCACATATGTGAAGTTTTAGCTCAAAATACCATATAAATAATGTATTATAGCATGTTAAAATTTGTAGGTGTGTGCAAAAATGTGCCGTTTTGGGTGTGTCCTTTAAAACGCAAATGAGCTGATGAAATTCAAACACTGATCACAATAATGGTGGTTTGTTGCATGCAATTAAAACTCAATTGTGCTTTTCTCTGCACTAAATGGCAGTGCTGTGGTTGGATAGTGCCGATTAAGGGGTGGTATTATTATAATAAGAGCTCCTTATTGCATCATAAGGAGAGCCAAATTTCAACGACCTATTTTTTCATGTGCTTGTAGAGAATGGTTTACCAAGTTACTGGGTTGATCTTTTTCACATTTTCTAGGTTGATAGAAGCACTGGGGACCCAATCATAGCATGCAACCTTTTAAGCGTCACCCCACCCTATTGAGTTAAATCTACACTCTTGAAGCTTTCAAATAATATACAGTTTGTCATGATTAGATTAGAATTCGCATGCAAACATTGAAGTAAATGTAGGCATCCTGCTGGTGGGACAGTGACATTTAGCAGAAAATAAATGTTTTGAGGCTCTCTTCATAAATGAATTTATTTTATAAAACACTGCTGAAATGTCTATTCTGGAGGCTTAGACCTTTCCAACTATATATAGTTTGTAGTGATAGATAAAAATTTACATCAACAATATTGATGCAAACTTAAGTGTCCCGTATTCGGGACGGCAACGCTCAACAGTTTAAACATGGAAAAAGTCAGATTTTTATGCCATGGCCCCTTTAAGCTAACAGGAAGTTACTATATGTGTGTATGGATGTTAATTGCTCTGCAACGCACCATAACAAAAAGCCATTTGAAAGCAGCTGTCTCGGTTTCACTTGATATGGAGATGGTGTGTACCTCACATGTAGCAGACCCAAGAAAGATCAAATGATTTGACCCCTGAAACCCCTTTCTCGTGATCTATTTATATGTGTGCGCATGCATGACGTCTGTGTTGTGTGTGTGTGTGTGTGTGTGCGCAAGCTTCCATAAATGTGTTGTGTGGTCATGATGCAAAAGGTTTTCTGACAGGGATATGGGTTGTCATTAGTAATTACAATTAGCTGTATATAAAAACAAAGACATTTATTGTATGACATGAATAAATTGATATTCACTATATATTGTATGCAGTCTAGTTTGAAAACTGCCAAACTGTGATTCAGGAGTTTATTAGAAAAAGTGGTCGAGGGCAATAATGAACAGCAGCACTGACATGGCAATCATTTATTCAACGTGTCTTCCAACAGTGCTCTGATCTTTTTCCTCAACAGTATTAACACTTGCTGAATATCAATGATTTATTCAAACTTTTAAAAAATGTCTCTTTTTTACTTGATTAAACAGTCCTTTTTATCAGACTTTATTTTTAATTGCAATTGGGTAGACATGAAATACAGGCTTAGAAACTTGTGAACTTTCTACATAGACTGCAATTTTAGACATTTCAGACAAGTTTAAATGCCAATGAGACTCTGAAATGCTGTTTAGATTAGTCAGTGCACTTGGCTTTGATACACAGTCTAATTTGGTGAGATCACTTACAGTTTTATGAAATGTCCTTTGCTATGGGCGTAAATGAGTTGTGCTGATTGTTAAAGAGCTCCAGGATTAAATTGTTCTCTATAAGTGGTAGTTTTCCCAGTGGACCATCACTAATGATTTCTTTTCCTTTTCTCTCTCTTTTTCTTGTATCTTCCTCCAGGTGGTTTTGGTCTTTGCACTGAGCATCGGCGCTCTGGGAATATACTTCATAGACTCGTCAGAGTGAGTAGTAGTCTGATTATTTTTAATATGAACTCTTCCCTGAGTGATTTGTGTTTAAATGAGCCAAAGGTATTAAAAGGCACCTGGTACAAATTTCATTTTTGTTATTTTACCTCTTTATTTTTGTCTTTTATTTTTTTTTAAGTTTTGTCTAATTTCAATATTTTAACATAAAATAAACAACAATCAAATACATTTAATTGTAAATAAAGTGTAAAAACAATAGTAATGGATGCAGGTTCTGTTTAATGTAATACTGGTGTTAATTTACACACCAATGATGTAGGTAGAACAGTAAAGATGATTTTTAGAGTAAGAAAAAATAGATACAGGCAGCAAAAAATAAATCCCTGCTGGTCCAGACAATATATCGAGGTGTTATGAAACGAAAAGATCGATCTGTGCAAGAAACTTAAGATTTATAACATTATTACCAGTAATCCATAGCATCACACAAACATCCTTAGTGTGTCTAAAACTTTGGGCAAACTCCAATTGCAATTCTACCCTGTATGTCCTACAAACTTCAAAGTGCAGAGCCCCTGAAGTGGGAACTCAATAAAAAAAACAATACAAACCATAAAAACGTTGGGTGCATCCCAATTCTGGATCCTTTTAAGGCAGCGGACTTTGAAGGCAAGGCTCGATATTTGAATGCGGCAGCCTCTAAAGGCCACGAAGAGAACTGAAATGAGATGGTCTAGCCTACGGGGAGCGTTTCGCCACTTGCTGTTCCTGCCCGCTACGCTTGTCAGACTTTTAAAAGTCTGAGACCTATCAGACTTTTAAAAATAAAAATTTAGGCTTTTTTATTTTAGATATAACACATTGATGCAGAGAAAACTATCCAACCATATGTAAAATTCACCAACCTTAGAAATATGCAAAACGGCACACGCACAATATTGCAGCAATAATAATGATTCACATCACTAAAACATCATTAATAATAGTAAAACTGTCACAAGGACCTTTAATATGCAAAATATACACTTACTTAACTACAGTTTTGAATGTTTATTTTCAAAATACCCAGATGTCATGGGCACACATTGAATTTTGGGATAGCCAAGGCTGTGAAGAATACATCTATGGTTCCTTGGGAAAAAGGCCACATTTGGAGGCTTTTATGTGAAGGAGCCTTTGAATCGGGACAGCCTTGTCGTGGCCCGATGACGTAATTTGCGTTCAAATACAGCCTTAGAAGGCCGCAGCCCCTGAATTGGTTTTAGGTATACATTTGGAGACAGGATTTAATGCACTCAGTGATATAATTTGTCAAATAAAAACAGACTATATTAACATCACACTTTGGAATTTAAAACTTCTGCCAAATGAAGAACCCCCTATAGTTTATCATCAGGAAGACAAGGCACAGATGGAAACAAGGCACTATACAATGTAAAGGTACTATTTTCCAATATAGAAAATACTGTAATAGCATGTTAATGAATTGCATTCATTAGTATTGCTAAGGGTACCATTAAATAATTCAGGGTTTTCGTTCTTTAATGTTGGACTTTAAAGTCAGCCTCGGTGTTGAGGGATTATTTTCTCAATGAAAGCAACCAGGTTAGTTTCCATGGTTACATTCGACAGAGTAGCTCTGCCTCCCATCCCTTTCCCCATCCCTAGAGAAAGGTGTGCTGTTGCTCAGACAACCAGGTGCCATTGTTTGCCTGATAAACTTTGCTCAAGTTATTTCCATAGTACTGGCCAACTGGTGCTTTTGCACCATTGAGTACAGTATATAAAAAGATAAACTAGTTTAATAAAAATCCAGTAGTGATTCTAAACAAAAAATATATTGCTGGGTTGGCATAATATGGGCATAACACAAGGCAGAATTCACTTAATGCTAAAAGTCAAATGCATTTCCTACACCATGGGTTTCCAAATTTTTTGCAGCCTAACACGCTTGGCTTAAATTATTTACTTGAAGTACCCCTGAGATTTTAAGGAAATATTTCAATAATTTAATAGCACATTTGCATGTTGAACTTCATCACGCATTTGCATAAAACCACCTGCAATTCCCCCGCAAACCACCAGGGGTTCACAAACCCCAGTTGGGGAAATCCTGTCCTACAGCATTAACATGATTCACAGCATGTGTACAGTCTTACAGTATGAAGTCATCCATACAGCATGTGTGTGCCTACGCTGACTGTCACATCATGTTAGAGGAAAGCTGGGCGCAAGGGCATGATGGGATTTTTAATCCCCGTAATGCTTGAATCACGATGTAGAAAGAATCAAAGGGAGGGATGGGGAACTGTGCTTATGAATCATTCAGAAAAAAGGTAGCCTGGCTTGTCATTTAAAAACGTTTTGATTTTACAGCTTATAGTTAGCAGCTTTCTCTTCTGAGTGCATATGTGAGACAGATTATAAACACAACATGTGAATTCAGTGCTTATCACACAAAGCAATATTAAATAGTATGCAATGAATGCATATTTATATATTTTTTTATTTTAATTAATTTTTTTTTATGATTATTATTATTTGTATTGTGCTCTTTGTTTTTTTTTTATTATTTTTTCATTAGTACTTTTTAGAGTTTAGTTATAGGACACAACAGCCGTGTAAAGATTCATAAAAATAAAATTAATATTTGCGCTCCATGGCAGAAATAACAGCATACAAGTTTAGTTGGATATAAAAGTGAGCAAATGACAGAATTCTTATTTTTTGCTGAACTTTTCTATTAAAATTCTAAATGAAAACTGACAACCCAGTGCAAGGCGATTTGTCAAATCTTTTGCCTGTGGTCTCACTGAGGGAAATTTTTTGCAGACAAGTGATGTCTTGAATTCACCATCAATGTGTTGTGGGTGGAACGAAGATAAAAGAGGCACCATACACGCTTTAGATTTTCGCAAGTAACAACCATATTTAAATCCGGAAGCGAATCCCCTCAATGATCATTCCATGTCTGTATGGACTAAGAATCACTCCCGAAAATGCGTTGATTGACACAGAGGTAACAATAACAACGTTCTGCTGTTTTGCATGTTTACCATTCACTGCATTTAACAAATTATATTACGCCATTATGTTCTGCAATTTAAATAAACCACTTTCTTGGCATTGTGTGTTGTACGCGTTTGTGACCACTCTCTTGCAGTAGGGGTGTGACGAGATCTCTCGCGAGATTAAATGTGTTTCGCGAGATTACATGTGTCTCGCAAGATTTCTTGTGGAGGTGCTGGCCATTTCTCAAATTAAAGACTGCATCTTTCAGAGGTTGCATTTTTAAACTGCATTTACTTCATCACTGTCTTATTAGAGACTATTAACAATTATAAAGTTTACTAATTATTTAGTTAATCGCAAATTGTTGTAATATGCTCATGACTTGCGAATGTAATGCTCAGTTAATGATCTGAAATAAACCTTGATGACGTATGCAGCCTGCATATGCGACCTCCGGAGGATGCAGCTTTCTGTTTGAACCTTTTACAGTGCATGCATTATATTTGTCTTTTACTGCGTTTGCTTTTTTGTTAAGGTTTCCAATAATGTTCGTTTGGGAGCTTGTGTGAAGTCTGAGACGCGTTGTGTTTGTCTGTTGATCAGTGTCAGATGTGAAGTCTCAGCAGATTAAACCCTCACACATCAGTTTACATGATTTAATGTCTGCATTCTTGCTTAAAAACTGACAGTGGCTGTATCATTTCTAGTGTAAAGAAATGGACATATATTAAATATTAATATGGATTTAACCATTGTTTGACTAAAAATAAGCGTTTCTCTCCGTCTAAAGTGAAAGTGAAAGTGAAGACAGCGTCCGCGAGACAAGTCCTCTATCGCCCCCTGCAGGCATTTGTTATAATACATACATAATGCTTTTTATTTATAGGCCACAAAATGTTGTTAATGTAACTTGATTTTAATACTTTATTTAAACCAATTATTATTGCAAAATTAAAATAATTTTAAATGCTACTGCTCACTTGGGTCTATTTTTATTACCCCAAAATAACAAATTACTTCATTATCAGTTAGCAAAATAATTGTTAGGGTTGATTAGTTAAAACATTTAAAAATAATGTGATTTCAGTTTCTTATTCATATATTTTATCATTGAGGGTTTCTTAAAAAGTGTAAAAATATTGTCTTGTCTCGTTCTCGTGAACCCAATCTCGTGTTTCATCTCGTCTCGTGGATTAGTGTCTCGTCACACCCCTATCTTGCAGTGTTGCCATGTCTATTTCATTTTTGGGCTTATTTACCACAGGGTTCCCACGGGTCCTTGAAATCCTTGAAAGTTTGTGAATACAGGGGGAAAAAATTCAAGGCCCTGGGAAGTTTTTGAAAATATACATACAAAGATACAGGGCATTAAAAGTGCATGCAAGTTTTCTGAAAAAAAATCCATATTATTCCCTGTATAGTGTAGGATAATATCATACAAATTCTAGACTTTTTAAGCACACGTGCTAACCTGTTCACTGTAATACTTATATCTTCTGTATGCGAATGTTGATTCATACCAAAATGCTTTTTTGCATAGTTGTGTTTGACACATGAAAATGTCTCGGGTTACGTATGTAACGGTTGTTTCCTGAGAAGGGAACGAGATGCTGCGTCTCCCTTGCCATACTTCCTGCATCCCTGTAACGCCATCTTTGGCAATATTTCAGATAGCGATATAATTCCTGGCACCCTGTTTTTGTCTTAAAGGCGGAGTGCACAATGTTTGAAAAACGCTTTGGTAAAGGAGACGGGCCGACTACCAAAACACACTTATAGCCAATCAGCAGTAAGGAGCGTGTCTACTAACCGACATCCTTGCCGGGTTGCCTATGCGTGGGGCGGGTCTTTTAAAAGAAGGTCCAGATTCTATTGGGGTAGGGACGTGTTTGTTTAGGTGATTTCAAATATCAACATTGGCTTTCAAACATTGTGCACTCCGCCTTTAAGCCTCATCATTGGTTGAATTTGATATACACATATACCTCTTTTCCAATACAGACATTAGACAGCTAAAATGACTAATGATCAGCTAAAATGCTTATGACATTAATTTTTATGCAAACAAACACACATGTAAACACTATGGCAAAACATCACCTCTCAAAAACAATACAAAAAACCAACTACCGTAGTCATGTCCACTTATCGTGCGTTAAAGCAATATAGTCGTTATCCCGACAGGCCTGCTCTGATCTAACAATTTCTTACAGAGTTAAACAAGACAGGGCTGTGATTTAACAGTGGCAGCTTAAAAAGATTACATACAACATTGGTTACCTGCACATATGTCAGGTGACTGCAGTATAGAAAATGGGAACTTTTCTGTACAATTATGTCAATGTGTATATGTCTTATGAATCTTGGATATACCTCTTCTCTCCCATGATCTGGTTCATTTCTAAATCCGGTTATGACAGCAGTGCTGGGTGCTATGATGAGCTTCTAATATTCTACATAGACTTTGACTCTAGAGTTACAGCCTGGAGTCTTGGCAGCTAAAACTTTCACCGCTGCTGTCCTCACCGTCGAGAAACGCGTGCAAATGACACACGGGTTCTCACCCTCCGAGCTGGCTGCCGTGGTGCTTCTCATCTGACCTCTTGTACCATGTGACTCTAAGCGCTAATGGATCATCTGCCGATGACTCTTACAACTCATTTAAGCTGCTAATGATCACAACTGGTTCAGAATGTATGGAATGAACCAATGTTTTTATAGGTAGGTTTTGCCTTTCCTTCGCAACACGTGTGAACCTAGCAGCACATTTTTCCAACATTTGTGCGTGTGGACGATGTAATCATCCGTTAAAAATCTATCTAAAGACAAGTGGGGCATTTTTGAGTGATTCCGAACTGATGGGTACTCCCTAAGGTAACTCAAAATTTGATGAAGGGTGAAAGCAGCAATTGCAGGCGGAGGGAGTGGGAGGTTGCTTTTCATCGCTTCAGTACACACACCGGGCTTTTAGGGGGCCACTTCACTCAACGCTCTGGGTGCACAGCTCTCTCTAGTGGCCAAGCACCACCCTCCCCTGAGTTTCTGCTGATAATCCTCCTCTTGTGACAGGAGTCACTTTTCAGGGCACTGTTACTTTTAGCTGAACTGATCTGCGATTCAGGAGTAGATCTGAAAGGACTTTCCAGTGAAGACGGAGTGTTTTGTTGCACGGCCGTGTTGAGAGAAGCCATTTATAATGAAGTTACCACATAGCACCTGTCTGCACCTGTTGCACTGAAATTAAAGGGATATTTCAAAAAAAAAAAAAAAAATACAATTCTGTCATCATTTATTTACCCTCATGTTGTTTTAAACCTGTTTGGTTTTTTTTATTCTGTTAAACACACAAGAAAATATTTTGGTAATGGTAAGCAGACAGTACCATTGAATTACACAGTAGGAAAAACAAATATGGAAGTCAATGGGTTCCATCAACTGGGTGTGCTCACCATCATTTATTAAAATATCTTCTTTTGTATTCAAGAGAAGAAAGACATTTTCACTGGTTTAGAACAACATGAGGGTGAGGAAATGATGACAGAATTTGATTATTGGGTGAACTATCCCTTTAAGCATCATTATTAAAGGGCACCTAGTTCATTGCTAAAAACAATGTTATTTTGTCTATTTGGTAAAATACAATCTGTTTGTGTGGTTTATATTTAAAAAACACATTATTTCCCACATACCCTACATTTTTGAAGCTCCAGATTTCACAAACGCACGGATTTGAAAAGCTCTGTGTCCCTGATTGGCCAGCTAATCTGTACGTTGTGATTGGCCTGAATACCTCTGACATCAGCCGGAATTGTGGCGCTCCTTACCATGTTTGACAGATTCGCTCACAATGCAATGCTAACAGGAGTTAATTTACAGGCTGTGAGTCCAAGCGGGAGGAATTATGATGATGTTGTTCTTGTCTACATCACCAATCCCAGGAAGTAAACTGTTGCCTACAATCCATGTGTTTGTTGTAGTCCAAGAAAAGAGATTTACATTGAAGACGATAACTTGCATCATCGTTTACTTTGGTGTTTGTACCTTTTGCATATGATATCCCTAACAAGTACTAATGTAAAAACGTGAATCGGACGATAGGTGCTCTTTAAAGTATTGCATTTTGGCAAGTAACTCATCCTAGAGCATTTGTGTCACAAACACTAATTTTTTCTCATACTGTGTGCCCTAGTGTCCACCTACAACACAACATTGTGGCAAGTTTTGCACAAGACCAGACCACTGACGTTTTCTTTTGGAAATGTTAAAATCTAGTGCATTTATGTGAATAACAGGCAGGTGCAACATTATATATTAGTACTGGGTTGTAGTTTTCCAAACATTGTCATTTCATTGTTATATTCTTAATGGGAGCAGTCTGTACTTTTTCCCTTAGATCACAACATCTTTTTTTAGAACCTGAACAACAAAGCAAGAAAATGTAGGCCAACACCAGGGAAGCTCTCCTTTAAGGGATGCCTCTATTTTGTGTCCCACTTATGACATTTTGGGTGATCGGCATACATTCACAGACATGCCATAGCCTTATAGTAAGGAGTCCTGAAATGTACATGTAGTAGCATTGATAATAGGGAAACGAGATATGGCTTAATGAATTGTTCATTTAGTAAGATCAGGAAATGGTTTACTTTAGGAGCTGGTCAGAATGAATGGTAGGTTTTCTATATAAGGCTCTTAGGCTGAGCTGTATCAACCTGGAAAAGCCTTATGACACTATTTTGTGAAAGGGCAGAGAAATACACGGCCAGTTTGCTAAGAAGCCACAGAAATAAACATCCTGGCACTGCAATGCAGGGATAAATAATCCACCCGTTTCATTCTAGTGCAGCGTCCCTACGCTTTGAAATCTCCCACACATCAGCAGCCTGTTCTGGAGAGAGAGAGAGAGAGAGAGAGAGAGAGAGAGAGAGAGACTGACTGACTGGTCATGTTTGTCAAGTATTGTGACACATGCCTGCGTCTGATATGTCAAACTTTAATATTATATCACTAATAATGCATTACAGCTGATGCATAATACAGAAGCTATACAGCTAAAATATGACCTATTACGAATATTAGACTAACTATTATGTCTGATATCTTGATAATGTGTTATCACTGTCACATGCAACATCTCTCTCCAGCAAGTAAGACTGTGCAATATATTGAATGCTGCATATATTGATATTTTTGTGTTTGCTGTGGATTTTGGCTTTGCAATACTTGACTCAATGTCAGAAATTTCAGTGTGTCTCGGAGTAAATGTTTAAAGTAACATTAGAGCTTCCTTAAATCACTCAATGCCCTTTTAAGGCAAATACAGTATAAAAGTATCTAGATTGTATTTGTCATGTAGACTTTTTAAATTAATCTTTATTAATAGATTTCTACATTTACAATAATAGTTAACTCTTCCAAACTACAAAATAACACAAATGTAACTATGGGTATTGTGTTGTAAATTCTAAAATCCAGAATTAATCTAATATACATTCAACGGTATTTCATGAATTCTGACTTATTAACACAGTTTAAGAGTTGTTTTTCTCATGCTAAGTGTTAAAAAAAGCAGTTGGACGTGTTACAGAGTATTTCTGTGTCGAATGCATTTCGCCAGGGTTCGTACAAGTTTCGAAAGATTTTTTTTGATTATGGGTCCAGCTGACATTTCAGGGGTACGCTATTCGTATCACTTCTTTTTATGGGCACTTCCCCCCGGAAACCACGCCCACACGTCAATCAGTGGGAGAGCTGAGGAACCGAGGATGGCAAGTTACAGTCAGCTCGTTTACATGCACACCAATACTGCGATTATTTCCAATAATGCGAGTAAGGACTTAATCGCAGTAAGATGTTTACATGACTGGAGCTAGCTCTTCACTCCGGTTTACATGCAGTTTTTATTTTTGGATTATTCACACATAGCCCAATGCAGAGCACACATGATGAACTCACAAACATGGTCCACTGTTTTACTTACGTTAAATGACAAACACGTTGTTATGGATGCATTTCATTATCCGGTGCCGTGATGAAGATATAAATATGACAGGGCCTTTAACTCTTTCACCGCCTGCGTTTTTTAAAAAAGTTGCCAGCCAGCGCCAGCGTTCTTCATGATTTTCACAAAAGTTTAATCCCTTCCAGAAAATGTTCTTCTTCAAATATATAAACATACAATATACCAAATGAAAGAACAGACCCTCTGCTTTCAAACAAAAAAAAAAACGTTTCATCCTACCTTGAGTAGTTCTTTTGTAATCAGCTTTTGAATATGGGTAGGTTTCTGCAAAAACACCACATTTTGAGCAAAAAGCAGAGATAATTCCATTTTTGTGACGGATTTTTACATAGAGATCCCATTCAGAGCGATCTTTAAAACAGACACGGACATGCAGCAGCTTGTCATAGGGCAATACTTCCGGTTTTAAAAAGTTGCGGAAGGGCGCCACCTGGTGGATAATAGCGGTATTGCGGAAAGACGGAAAATCTCGTCATTGGCGGGGAAGCGTTTTCTCTTAATTGACGAGATATCTTGTAAATGGCGGGGAAAGAGTTAAAGGGCGTTCACATTAAAACGATATAAAAGTATAATTTAAAAAATCTTTTATATTAAAGATAATAGCAGAGTTCACACAACAACTATAACGATAGCGATTTTGGCACATGATGAACGATAAACCATTAACAGCCAATCAAATCTATTTTAACTTGAAGTGCACGCGCACTTAAATGCAGTAAAGCTCATTCATTCCTGAGGTCTATAACACAAAATTACCTCAGGTATACAGTGCTGATGCAGTTTCTGTGAAATTCACTACTTAATGCTTTTTCTACCACACTACGCCAAAAGGTAAGATATTATTACACACTAGTACATTCATTGTTTAGTTACGCCAAACGCAGCGAGTTGAGGACATCTGCTGGTTTCCCGCTGTGTAAATGCAACAAGAACAGCATACATTCAGTGACATGTAAACAATTGCAAAAAAGTTTTTATTTCAAGAAATATCCAATATTAGGTAATGCCGCGCTCGTTGAGCGAATTAGCATGAAGTTATCATTATGATGTGGTCACTAATAGATTTATCGTTATAATGTCCTTAATGGTTTAATACACTGATGTCGTGTTATTTGAGCTATTTCTGAATGAAGACAGACTGCTGACAGCGAGTCGTGTTGGCAGAATTCATGTAAAACTTCCTAATGTCAAGTTTAAAACGAATTTGTGCTTAAGGTGCGTGACTAAAACACACGTGCACTTCAGTTAGTGCGGTATAAATGCGATTAAAGCGTTTACATGGACGCATGCTGTGATTAAAAACGACGTACGCCACCTCTTTTAATGCGATTATACTTACTGCGATTATGAGCTTAATCGCATAATTTTTATCGAATTATTACGTTTACATGAGGTAAAGTATAATCGCAGTATTGACAAAATCCCATTATAATCGCATTATTGGTGTGCATGTAAACGAGCTCAGTGTTTGTTTGTTCAACGCTGAATTTCATTGAAAACTCCCAGCCGGGTCATGAGTTGCATGCAGTAAATAAGACATCTGTGTTATGTTGGAAATAGGCACGTAAGTGCATATTAAATAAACAACACGAACATGAATCATCCAGTCAGTGTTGTATAAAGTGTTGACTTGGACTCGCTCCTCCTGCAGCTAATAACACCTCCTTTTAATTTTTATTGTACATAATCGGAAAGAATCTGTAAAGCTAATCTGTCTTTTATAAATCTGATAAAATGAAAGAATCTTCGGAAATATGAAAGGACGTAATACTACTCTATAGGTACTTCAGATTAACATCAGATACGCAGAAACAGCGTGTGGTGTATTTTAGTATCATTAATTTATTTAGCCATTGCCTAGAATTTGTAAAAATGTACTATGTAGCATTTTATCAACCAGCTTTTTGAGGTATCAGCTTGAGATGCTATGTAAACAGTATCGAAATAGTTAACTGTAATACCCGCTACCCATTCATCCAACACCCAGAGGGCGCCATCGCCTGATTACTGACTTTGCTCTTCCTCTCTCTCCACTTCCTGTTGATATCTGTTAAAAGCCCAAGGTTAATGCCAAAATGTCGCGAAGTATTGCCAGCTTATCCCTGTCTCTACCAAGCGTTTTCTATAGCCATTGTTTGTTTGCCACGTGTATGATTCATTGCCTGTTTTTGACCTTGTATTTTGGATTACGTTTCGGAACTGTTTGCTATTTGGATTTCCTGCCTGTTATTGAACCTCTGCCTGTATATTGGATTACGATTCTCTGCTCTGCCCTTATCTGTACCTCTGCTACTAATAAATCTCTGCATATGGATTCAACTACTCCACCGAGTCAGTCTACATTACAGAATACTTCGCCTGATCAGAATCCAGCGGAGATGTCGCAACTACAGGCCGCATTCGCTTACCAGAATGAGATGATCACGGAGTTTCAAACCCAGCTCACGTCACTCCGAGCCGCAAACGACCATCTTACCCGGTATATCCAATCTCTTCCCTCCACTCGACATGAGGCGGTAAGATTTTCTTTACCGGATAAATTTGATGGTACTGCAGAGAAATGTAAGGGGTTTATTCGCCAATGCTCCATATATTTTGATAATCAGCCCGAAGCCTTTGTACGTGATACTACCAAGTGTTCATTTGTGATGTCTCTGTTTACGGGGAAGGCGTTAGAATGGGCCTCTGCGGTTTGGGATCAGGACGAGATGCTACGCACATCATTTGCGTATTTCTGCAAACAAATCCGCGAAGTTTTTGAATATCCGGCTGGGGGACGTGATGTGTCTATGCAGTTGGTAGAGTTATGTCAAAACAATCGCACTGTTGCAGAGTATGCTGTCGATTTCCGCACGATTGCAGCGCAAAGCGGATGGAACGAGACAGCGTTAAAACCAATGTTTAAGCGTGGGTTGCACCCGAAGATTCAGGCAGAGATTGCATGCAAAGATATGGACATGGATTTACATGAACTCATCTCTATGGCCATCCGCATTGATAATCTGCTTCGTAATACCCCATTGAGCCCGTTTGCTACCTCAACCTCAGCTATGAATTCGTCTGAAAACATGGAACCCATGCAGATAGGATTCACCAAACCGTCAATGGAGGAACGAGAAAGACGACGAGTGTACAAACTTTGTTTTTATTGTGGTCAGGCTGGACACCAATGTCGTTTCTGCCCCAATAAACCTACATCAAGTAAAGTGAGTATTCATTGCACTAATTTGCTTAACAAATGCTTTACTCTCATGCTGACTCTCACTTACTTCAAGTATGCCCAATGTGTTTCAGCGTTAATCGATTCTGGATCAGCTTTAAATCTGCTTCACCATGAATTAGTGCATAAGCTCCACATACCCGTCATTCCCTGTATACCACCTATAAACATCACTGCCATCAACAGTCAACCCATTGGAAAGGGCATTACACATCAAACAGTTCCCATTTCAGTCAAAATTGGTCTGTTCCATACCGAAAATATATCCTTTTATGTAACTAATACACCTCAACACCCAGTGGTTCTAGGAAATCCTTGGCTTGCAACCCATGATCCTCAAATCTCTTGGAACTCCAGGGAACTTACGAAATGGTCACCATACTGCCAAACTCATTGTTTACAAGGTCAACTACATTATCCATGTTTAACTACTAGTATTGAAAGCCCTCTAACCAATGAATCAGTGAATATTCCCACAGAGTACCTGGAACTAAAGGAAGTCTTCAGCAAATCCAAGGCCACCAAGTTACCACCACATCGCCCCTGGGATTGCGCTATAGATCTCTTACCCAACTCTTCACCACCTAAAAGTAAGGTCTACCCTTTAACTATACCAGAAACACAGGCAATGGAACAGTACATTGAGGAGGCTCTCGAATCTGGTTTCATTCAACCATCTAAATCACCAGCAGCATCTGGATTTTTTTTTGTAGAAAAGAAAGATGGAGGCCTTCGTCCTTGCATTGATTATCGTGGTCTGAACTCTGTGACGATCAAGAACAGGTACCCGCTTCCATTAGTTCCATCAGCATTGGAACAATTACGAGAAGCTACCATTTTCACTAAACTTGACCTACGCAGTGCATACAATTTGATCAGGATCAGAGAAGGTGATGAGTGGAAGACTGCTTTTGTGACCACTAGAGGGCACTATGAATACTCTGTGATGCCGTATGGCCTTTCTAATGCACCTTCGGTATTCCAGTCATTTATTAATGAAATTTTCAGAGACATTCTCAACCACTATGTTATAGCTTACATTGATGACATTCTAATTTTTTCAAAGACACGTGAGCTGCACATTCAACATGTGAAGGAGGTTTTATCACGTTTACTGGCAAATCAGTTATATGTCAAGGCTGAAAAGTGTGAATTTCATGTGGCCAGCACTAATTTTCTAGGCTACAAGATCAGTCACCAGGGAGTGGAGATGGATATCAAGAAGGTTGAGGCGGTTACAGAGTGGCCACATCCAGTTACAGTCAAGGAGCTACAGAGATTTCTGGGATTCGCCAACTTTTATAGAAGATTCATCAGGAATTACAGTTCCATTGCAGCCCCACTCACTTCCTTACTTAAGGGTAACCCTAAAAGGATACTGTGGACACCACAAGCTCAGTCTGCCTTTGACACTTTAAAGACCAGTTTCACTACGGCTCCCATTCTGAAACACCCAGACCCTGAACAACCATTCATTGTGGAGGTAGACGCTTCGGACGTGGGCATTGGAGCAGTATTGTCCCAGAGACATGGTAATCCAGGTAAAATGTACCCATGTGCTTTCTTCTCTAGAAAACTAACAACGGCAGAGAGGAACTATGATGTGGGAAACAAGGAACTGCTATCGATTAAGGAAGCGTTATCTGAATGGAGACATTGGTTGGAAGGAGCCCGCCATACATTTCAGGTGATCACAGACCACAAGAACTTGGAATACATTAAGAGTGCTAAACGTTTAAATCAGAGACAGGCTAGATGGTCACTTTTTTTTTCAAGATTTCAGTTTACAGTCACGTATCGTCCTGGAACCAAGAATGGGAAAGCGGATGCACTGTCAAGAAGATATGAGTCAGAAGAAAATTTCAGCTGTCAAGGGCCAATTATACCATCATCAGTGATCGTGGCACCAATTCGTTGGGATATCATGGAAGAAATTCATAGAGAACTACTAACTGACCCATCACCACCAGAATGCCCCACAACACGCCAATACGTTCCTGAAAATCTTCGTCAACGCATCTTGCAGTGGACACACACATCCCTGAGCTCTGGACACCCTGGTATTCAGCGAACAGAGGAACTGGTGCGTAACAAATTTTGGTGGCCAAGTTTGTCTAATGATGTGTCTATGTATGTAAAGTCTTGCAGTGTATGTGCCCGATCCAAAACGCCACGAAAACTTCCAGCTGGCCTCCTGGAACCTCTACCTATTCCACAACGACCCTGGTCGCATCTGTCAATAGATTTTGTCACTGATCTTCCCAGATCTGAAGGAAATACCACGATTCTGGTAATTTGTGACCGATTTTCTAAATCATGTCGTCTGGTTCCATTAAAGGGATTACCAACGGCTATGGAGACTGCCCAAGCATTATTTCACCACGTGTTTCGTGTGTACGGGATACCGGAAGATATAGTGTCTGATAGGGGCTCACAATTTACATCTCGTGTATGGAAAGCTTTTTGCAAACAGCTAGATATCAATGTAAGCCTAACATCAGGTTATCATCCTCAAGCAAACGGTCAAGTGGAGAGACTGAACCAAGAATTAGGACGCTACCTCAGATCATACTGTAGCCAGGAACAAGAACGTTGGGCTGAATTTCTCCCTTGGGCTGAGTATGCTAGAAATTCATTAACTCACTCATCTACAGGTCTCACCCCCTTCCAGTGTGTTCTAGGATACCAACCTCCCATGTTCCCTTGGTCTGGTGAGCCCTCTGAAGTTCCTGCGGTGGACGATTGGGTCAGAAGAAGCGAAAGGGTGTGGGACAGCGCTCATGTGAGACTACAGAGGGCGATCAGAGCCCAGAAGATTCAGGCAGATCGCAGGAGGCGTCCCCACCCCAACTACCAACCTGGTCAAAGAGTTTGGCTATCTACTAAAGATCTACGGTTGCGGCTACCCAGCAGAAAACTTAGTCCACGGTATGTAGGCCCATTTCGTATTCTAAGACAAATAAATCCAGTGACATATAGGTTGGAGCTTCCTGCTCATTATCGTATCTCTCCTTCCTTCCATGTATCACTACTGAAACCTGCTCAACCTGCTCCTGGTACTACCTCTGAGGAGAGGGAACCCCCCCCGCCACTGGATGTTGATGGAGCTCCGGCTTACCTGGTTAAGGATATCATGGATTCCAGACGGCGGGGGGGCCGGCTACAATACCTAGTGGACTGGGAGGGCTACGGTCCTGAAGAAAGATCCTGGGTAGCTGCCAAGGACATTCTGGATCCGTCTTTGACCCGAGACTTCCACCATGCACATCCCGATCGTCCAGCACCACGACCAAGGGGGCGTCCACGAAGAACACCAGGAGGTGTTCTTAAGGGGGGGGATTCTGTAATACCCGCTACCCATTCATCCAACACCCAGAGGGCGCCATCGCCTGATTACTGACTTTGCTCTTCCTCTCTCTCCACTTCCTGTTGATATCTGTTAAAAGCCCAAGGTTAATGCCAAAATGTCGCGAAGTATTGCCAGCTTATCCCTGTCTCTACCAAGCGTTTTCTATAGCCATTGTTTGTTTGCCACGTGTATGATTCATTGCCTGTTTTTGACCCTGTATTTTGGATTACGTTTTGGAACTGTTTGCTATTTGGATTTCCTGCCTGTTATTGAACCTCTGCCTGTATATTGGATTACGATTCTCTGCTCTGCCCTTATCTGTACCTCTGCTACTAATAAATCTCTGCATATGGATTCAACTACTCCACCGAGTCAGTCTACATTACATTAACATCTATTCGGGTTGCTTTTTCTTCATTTTTAAATTACCATATTTTTCGGACTAAGTCACTCCGGAGGATAAGTCGCATCAATCAAAAATGTGTCATGAAGACGAAAAAACATATATAAGTCGCAATGGACTACATGTTTCATTTATTAATTATTTTTTTTCACAAAATCCAAGTCGAAGAACAGATATTTAATCTGGAAAGGCAAGTTATTCAACCAAACAATAGCACACAGAACAGCAGGCTGAATAGATGTCCGTACATTAATGTAACATTATCAGTTATTTATACGATACACAATAGCATACAGAATATACCTGGAAGGCTGAAAATGCTAAATAAACAGAACAAGCCAACACACATCAAGTTCGCAAACTTGTCATTTCACATCACTGAATTAATTGAATTACATAAATACAGGAGCAGCATATAGCGGACTCTCGCGGCTGTAGACGGTAATGATGTATCTTGGTTCATATATGTCAAAATGTATTCATACTTACAAGTCGTGCCTGACTATAAGTCGCAGGACCAGTCAAACTATGAAAAAAAGTCTTACTAATAGTCCAGAAAATATGGTAATATGTTGGCACAATAATTTATATATATATATATATATATATATATATATATATATATATATATATAAATTATTGTGGTAGGGTTGGGCATACATATAATTCATATATATATATATATATATATATATATATATATATATATATATATATATATATATATATATATATATATATATATATATATATATATATATATATATATATATACAGTATATATATATATACAGTATATATATATACAGTATATATATATACAGTATATATATATACAGTATATATATATACAGTATATATATATATATATATATATATATATATATATATATATATATATATATATATATATATATATATATATATATATATATATATATATATATATATATGAATTATATGTATGCCCAACCCTACCACAAATTAGAGCAATGAAAGGCCCTTGAAGCTCTGCTGTATGTCTCTGCTAAGGAGGCCACATTGTCAATGTCATTTATTCACAAAGGGATGAAGGTTTTAGACTGTGCCAGTCTGACTCTGCAGCTTTTCACAGTAATGGGGTCTTATCACTAAAAGAAAAATCTTGATGGCTTCCATAGCTATTTGCATACAGCACGGTTTTTATTGTGGGGCTTAATCAATAAATAGATAAGAAATGCCATTTGCCAGCCTTGCAATTTTTATGTTCTGCTGTGTATGTGGGAGACTCCCGTTGCAAGTGCATTTGTTCATATGCCATTATAATTTGGTAGAACCGAATGGAAAATTCAACATGGTTCTTTGAAGATTAGCTCATTCCAGGGGCGTTGCTAGACATAAAGCTCTACTGGGGCACAGGCCCCCTATTTTTTTCAGACTTTTTTGAAAGCCAGCTGTGTGCAACACTTGCAATTTTCTTGGCTTAACCCACTATTCCTACATTGCAAAAAGTTCTGGGAAAGATAAACATGTAGCCTATTTAAAAATATTTTAGTATCATCTTCTTATACTTAACATTATTAACATGTTTGGTAGCATAAATGTTTGGAAATAATGGCAGCAGAGAAAATATTTTATTTTCAAATTTGCATTTAACATTATACAATGATTACAATGATTAATAACTTTTTACAAGAACATTTTTACAATAACACTATTTCAAGAAACAAGTCATTTTATGACGGCTACTAAAATAATATCTCAGTCATAGTACTGCTAACTGTTTATAAATATTGTAAATATTAATTTCATATCTAAAAATACAGAACAATACATATGTTGATTTTCTCAGCAACAATGCATTTTAATAGACTTGATAGAGGGTTTCCTGAGATTTTTCCTCTTATGTTTAGACCAGACTGGGTAAGGATGTAGTCCTCCCTTAAACTCATCATCTCTCCTTTCTGCTTCGTTTCCTTTTCCCTGCTTTGGACAAAACATTCATGTCTATATAGGCTACACGCGGCAATAGTGATTGAGTCAAAATAAGATTATTATTATTATTATATAGAAAAATACTTTAGTTATGTCGTGTTTTTATAAGCGATTTCAATCGCGTGGCGCCACCTGGACTTTGTATGCGTCTGTGCGCCGCTTTTACAAGCGTGACTAACATAACTGCATAATATAACACACTGCATTGTAACAAACATAACTACATTGCATATAGATCCATTTTTGCCGTGATTATCTTTGTAAATGAATACACTAGATAACTGATCAAATTTAAACTTGAGATTTACACTGGGGCACAAAAGATTTACACTGGGGCACGTGCCCCAGTAAAAGGGGTGTAGCGACGCCCCTGGCTCATTCCTTTTGTTTGCTACGACTATTGTTGCAAACATCGACTGCAGCTTCCCTGCTTAGAGATTTTAGTTCCACATTTTCATTAAGAGGATAAAAACACAGGGGCATTGCTTTGTGTGTTTTCCTCTTTTAGAAGAGCACACAGAGAGCACCTCAGGGAGGAATTAAAGCAGAAAGGTTATTTTTAGAGTCCTGACTGAAGTTTTAGCTGTCGAATGCCCTTGCAAGTGCTAAATCACTCTTATTTTAGCAACGGTGCCTTGGCCTAAATCAGTCGCTGTTGTATTAACCTAGACCTGCTGTGTGCCGTCCCATCGCCCTCCAGGCTCCAGCAGTGGTTCCTTACCCAGAGTTCCTCACTGAGAATACAACCTGCTCACCCGTGCAAGCTATCACCCT
The DNA here is from genome assembly GCF_027580225.2 of Misgurnus anguillicaudatus. Lineage (NCBI taxonomy): Eukaryota > Metazoa > Chordata > Actinopteri > Cypriniformes > Cobitidae > Misgurnus > Misgurnus anguillicaudatus. Next base: position 12,433,072 of record NC_073347.2, read on the forward strand.
CTTTTATATTCCTTAGTTCACCTTAGTTGTTATACACTGTATAATGTGCAGTGATATTTAGAAACAATGGGGTTAACAGGATTTGTAATGGGATGTTTGACCCTATTAGCACGTGGGGCAATAATGGCAGGGGATTTTTTGAGCATAAGCATTCATTTCTTTAAAAAAATGGTGGAAATGGGAAAAAACACTCCGGTGGACATGGGGGCTTACTGTGAGCTGACCTGAGAGCAGCCCAGATGTATTTAAGGGTCTGAAAGGTCTTCTTGTGACATGCTGGAGGACAACATTCAGGCCCTAAGATGGTCTATAGCAGTGGTTCTCAAACTTTTTCAGCGTGCGGCCCCCTTTGTGTAAGGTGCATTCCTTCGCGCCCCCCCCCCCCAAAGAAAATTTATGACAAAAAACTGTTCTAAAACTTCACATTTTAATTAAACAAAACCTTAAATTATACAAAGTAGTGCTGCCTTATTATTTTTTTTAGGTTTAATTTCACAGAATTCATGATAAATTAATGTATTTTATAAAAATGTTAAAAAACTGGGGCCCCCCTTGCACCATCTCGCGGCCCCCCTGGGGGCCCCGGACCCCAGTTTGAGAACCACTGGTCTATAGAGAAGAGTGTTACCGATTTCAGAGCATGAATATTTTTTCTCTGGTTGCCACGTGTCAGGAGATCTCATGTAATTGCACAGTGTAAAGTGACATTGAGTCCAAGGATCAGGTGTTTGTGTGTTTCACACAGTATTCACGTGTTGATGACAGGTTTTTTGTGACGCAGCTAATTGTAACATAATACAAACCTGTTATTGACCATTATGGGATAAAATAAGTATATCATTAAAAATGTTCTGGTTAAATAAAATGATTTTGTATTTCCATTTAAATACTGGTTGCTAAATAACTTCCTACATGAGATCAATGATAATGTCATTAAAGATGCAGCACCACATTAACCTCAGCTCAAACTCTTATGGCTTGAAATGAAATGAAACCTTTTAACTTAATTGAATCATTTAGTGGTTGTTTTAACCATCTCAGTTCTATTGAATGGACCAGCACTAGCTATATATATATATATATATATATATATATATTAGGGCTGTCAATAGATTAAAAAAATTAATCTAGATTAATCGCATGATTTCATGAGTTAACTGCGATTAATCGCAAATTAATCGCACATTTTTATCCATTCTAAATTTACCCTAATTTAACACTTTTCAGGTTTTTAATATTCTAATCATATATACATATATAGATGCAAATGTATGTTAACAACAGCCTGTTTACATTTTAACAGAATCACCAGCCATTGTTTTGTATATGAATTTTCCTTTCAGAAGATTTTTCTTTCTCCATTTTTGTTTGCTGCTGCATCATTTGTGACATGTGCTGGCAAGTTGAGTCGGAATTAGCAAATTTTAAAAAAATAGTTGTTCATATTTTGACATTCTCTATTAAAACATAGAACAATGCATGATTTGTTGAAATATAACAAAATATGACAGAACTACACGTGTTTGAAGTTGAAAGAGTCAAATTACCACAAACATTTCCACATCCATACATTATATTACCACATCAATACCTTAAAATCACTGGTAAAACTAATAGATTTAGCACACACAAAGCAAAAACATCATCAATGTATGTTCAACTTTTTTTCCTTTTGTTTGATTGACATTGAGACAGACTGCTTAAAATCTAAGTGATCTAATATAATGTTACACATCAGATAGTTTTACCCAACAGTTAACCAAACATTTACTTAAAACATAACAGATTATAGAGCTTACCTGCGTGAATTCTTATCAAAACAGATATTTGTAAAACTGTAATTTTGTGTTGATGTCTATATATCCGGGTCGCGCACTCGCGCGTCTGTGTGCACGCGCTTCAGATATCAGTCAGTCAGCGTGAGGGGATCGCTTTTGAGTCTTGTCGCTCTTAATAACTCTTTAACATTAATCAGGTACCGAACTTTATCTCTCTTAATGACTATTTTAACATCAAGCAAGTCCCGCAGTCTATTTTCTAAGTCATGCATAAAAGCGAAACCAAAATGAATTGAGACGCATCTTTGTATTAGATTAAGCATTAGCCGGAGGACGGTAACGTTACACCTCTCAGACGTATAAATAAAGATCGTATCAGATGTCCAACGAGCATTTAGAGCATTGGATTTGGTAGACAATTTGCTTAATGTTCTTATTTCTATGAAAACCTTTTACTCATTTAGAGAGAGTCACATTTGTCTGCGTCTCTGTTCATTCAACTATGGGCTGGACCAGGGTCAAACAGAAATTGCGCGTTGCGTTAATCTCCGTTAATAAAATTAGTGGCGTTAAAATGAATTTGCGTTAACGCGTTATTAACGCGTTAATTTTGACAGCCCTAATATATATATATATATATATTTTAATTCAACAATTGAAGGTGGCTTGTGCTCAGAGCCGATCCTAGACTTCTGGGGGCCCTAAGCAACTTTGTGAGGGGGCCCTGTCAGCGCGTTCATAACAACCTGCTCACTGTTTCTACTTAAATGTAGCTATAAACAAAATCTTAACCAAAACATGTTATATTATCTTAGCTGTATGTATGGACATTACTGTGACACTCATCAGAATATTTCCTAATTATAACATTGACATGTGTTTTTGGTGTAAATCCAAAATAGCGGTCAGAAAAACTATAACAAACAACTCAACAGATTTTCCAATTTGCTTAAAAACTAAGGCATGATCGATATATAGTTTACTTTAGAGGTAGCCATACAAAAATACAACACTTATTCTCCAAATATGCAAACTTTGAACATAATGTGCATTGTTTTAACCCCCTGGGTTCATTTACTTAAAAATACAAACATGTACATACATTTATCTTACATATTATTATAGCACAGTTTGTGAATACAGTGTTATGTGATATTAGCCATAAATGTGTTTTAAAGCAACTGAAAAAAGACCAAACGTGAGAGCATGTCAGAACCTCTGACAGTGTCCCAAAAGGGTCGGACCCCAGAGGGTTAAAATGCCAGCAGGAGTCACAGAACTGCTTGCTTGCTTGCTTGCATAAATAAATGTGTTTATATCTTTATTTCTGCAAGATTTTGATTATTGATGCATACAAGCATTTCTAACAAAACACACTGGACTAATATTGAATCTGGAGATTTGGTCTGAGTGTAATAAATCCATTGCATGGTTCCTCAAGACTAAATAAGAATTTAAAACATTGAAATATTCTAAATCTTTTTACTTCACCTTCATGTATTTTTGCTCCAGACCAATAGCTTAAAACCATACCCATATATCAAGATGCATGTCGATAACTGACAACTGGAATTAAAGTATTGTGAGATCAGACAGCTTGTTAAGTTTTCGAATGGCTCTTGCAGCACAATGATGTCACTCGCCAATTGGTCTGTGCAAGTTAAGTTAAAAGGATAGTTCACTTTGAAATTAAATTCTGATATGTTTTAGCTTACATCAGGGGCATCCAAGATGTAGGTGTCTTGGTTTCCACGGTAGTTTCACTTTTGATGTTTTTAGGTCAAACCGTTGTTGTCCGTCAGTCATACAATGCAGGTCTATGGTCACTTACTAAACGTTACCTCAAAGAGCATGCACAGAGAAGTCCAAATTAAACAACCGTCCATCGTAAGTACACATTGATGGCCTAAGACACGAAACGAGCGGTTTGTGTGAGAAAACGAACACTATTTATATTGTTTTTGCCTCTTGTACACAACCATGTTTGTGCTTAGTCTGCGCATGCGCCGGAAGTGATCTCTCGCGCCTGTACGTCACTCATTGTTTACACAGAACAGAGAGTGTATGTAAGACAGCTAATAGACATTGTACTAATTTGCGCTCATCCGGGATGTTTAAACCGACGTAAAAGAAAACAATTACATATGCTTGCGCGAACTCATCCAGGAGATCACTTCCGGCGCAAGCGCAGACTAAGCACAGACGTGGTTGTGTACAAGAGGCAAAAACAATATAAATAGTGTTCGTTTTCTCACACAAACCGCTCGTTTCGTGTCTTAGGCCATCAATGTGTACTTACGATGGACAGTTGTTCAATTTGGACTTCTCTGACCATAGACCTGCATTATATGACTGACAGACAACAACGGTTTGACCTAAAAACATCAAAGTGAAACTAAGGCGGAAACCAAGACACCTACATCTTGGATGCCCTTGAGGTAAGCTAAAACATATCAGAATTTAATTTCAAAGTGAAATATTGCTTTAAGAGCAAGTTAAGTAAAGAGCAAGGAGCCCCCCTAGCGGTTCAGGGCCCTACACAGCTTGCGTTCCCTGCGTATAGGGAGGATCGGCTCCTGAATTATATAAAGTCTGTTGTCCTGATGTGGTGGTTTTCTCCTACTGAAAATGAAGAGTTTCGTAGCAAAACTAGATAAATCCATTTTTTAACATTGTCAAAACATGTTTATTATTATGTTATGATGTTATTATTTTGTTTTATGGTGCTACTTAGCTGTATTTTTTAAGTTATGAAGGTTTAAATCAAAACAAACCAGCTGCAGTTGCATTGATATTAATTGGAATGCACAACCTAAAAACGAGATTTCTGAACAATTAAAAAAAACAGTGGTTATCTCGTTTTGCAACGAAACTCTTCAAATATATAAATGTTTCTCAGTATGAAGCCTTTATGTAGAGTCACTGTAAAACGTGTTGGATCAAATTACTTCCATTGGTACATTAATTTACAAGAAAACATGCAATCTAAATTCTGCTGGGTTATTTTTAACCCAATGCTGGGTAAATATTGGACAGAATAAATCAACATATATACATAAACACATCAGTTATATTCCTTTCACTTGCTTACCTGTTATTTACATGGTGCTCCTATTTTTAGTGATTAACATAAATTAACTTTTATTTTCTTTCCCATAGTCCTATAGAGTCATGTCAGAATTTCTACAAAGACTTCACTTTACAGATTGACATGGCATTCAACGTGTTCTTCTTACTCTACTTTGGACTACGGGTACGTGCATATTTAACTTTCACATTTCACTTTTTAATTGTTTACTGTAACAAATGCTTCCTTGATTTGTAATAACAACAACCATTATCCATTTTTCTTTCTTCTCTCAGTTCATAGCAGCCAACGACAAGCTGTGGTTCTGGTTGGAGGTGAACTCAGTGGTGGACTTCTTCACCGTACCGCCCGTCTTTGTGTCGGTGTATCTGAACAGGAGCTGGCTAGGTAAGCCTCCTCACCTGATCTCCTTTCAATCTCTTCACTCCAGGGATGCAGTTAACACTGGTGTTCATTCACAAGAACAGCTGCAGTCTGAAGGTAGATGAGATAAAGGCCAAACCGAGGATGAGACAAGGGCAAATGTTTGAACAGGAGATTTCATGATTATTGCGCCAAGCCGGTACAGTCGGTTGTCAGTTGCTGTTTCAGGGAATCCCAAGAATAGCTATGAAATGTCACTGCTGGAAATCTCGACAAATGGCATATGTGACAGTAGGGCTTAAGTGAAGAAGAGCTGGAGGGAGCGTTGGTTAGAGCTGATTCTGGATCTGTTCTGTTGGCATGGGGCTTTAATTGTAGAGGAATAGAAGTGCTGTCATTAGTAGAACTGAACAGTGTTCAGTGGCATAATGGTGTGCTGGTGTTTATAACAGGCTTTTATGGATGGATGCAGTGACCAATGTCACAGTATTAATAAATAATACAATATAGTTCAGAATTCAACCCAAAAATATGGACCATTTTAAAACTTGATGGACAGAAATTAAAGTTATTTAAAAAAAAGGATAATCATACAACCATGAGGGTTACAGCACATCTATTAAATTCTACATTAATATGGCAAATTGCAACATTGTAAACATCCTACATTAACACCGTGACTGTGATTTTGACATAAAAACATAGGGTACATGTTTAAGCCTAATCATAATGATTTTCCATTACTTTGTGTTTGTGTCAAAGCTGGGGTGACAAACATGGTGTTTGTTCTTGTTCTTTTGTAAATCTGCTGTTTGCATATCCTGCTGGTAAACAAGAGGTAGGATAGCCAGCTCTCGTTCAAAGAAACTGCAGTCTACACACACACACACACACACACACACACACACACACACACACACACACACACACACACACACACACACACTCCAGGTATTGTTACAGTACACCATCTGTGTCATTAATGCTTTCAGAAAAACCTGTGAAAGTAATGTTGTCCTTCTATAAACAAACAAAATGACTTTGGTTAATAATTAAGCACTTTGGTAGCCAGCTTTGGAGAACGTCTGCTGTGATGCTGCTTAAATAATGCATTATAAAAGCACACATTCATCAAAAAAATAGTTTAATCGTATCCCCCTAAATTTGTAAATCAAGTGAAAAATGAATTGTCAGCCTAATAACAGCTGTTCCCTTTCAGTCGGTCACTACGACGTCACGTCGTGACCGACGAATTGGGAACCGCTTCGCGGGTGACCTATCTGCTTCGAGAAACCTCCAAAACGCCAATGAACCCGGCATGCAGACAACTGCATCCGCCGGCGCCGCACAGCTATTTAATGAGCGGCAGGTGCAGCCATCAAATCAGCCTTTTAGCTTCGAAAGCTGGCAGACTGACTGCTCACGAGAAGCTACTCTCTACTCTTTGGAGAACTCTGCGTGTTCGATTTGGTTGGGCAAAGGCATTTCAGGGGAGGCTCGCGGGTGTTCCACCTCTCTTTTTAATTTTTTGACTTTTTTCTCATTCTTAGTTGAGTGTGTGCATAGCCGTTCCCCTGTGTGCTTCATCAGCATCAGCACATTAAAAGAGTATTTCCTCTAAAAGAGTATTGCGGTGTTCTGCGTCTTTTTAAAGACAGCATTTCACTTGCACTGAGACGGGAGCGTCTTTTTAAAGATGTCTTTCTGTCCGTGTTTCTGGATGCGGCAAATGTATGGGTCCCCGGGTGGCCACGATCGTTTTCTCTCGTGCGCAAGAGTGCATGCTGAGGCTGCGATCGTGGAGGGTTCATACTCCTAAGAGAGCATGAACCTCTTGGATGGCGGAGACGGGTTTCGTACCTCCGGGAACGTTACCCCCGTTTTTCCGTTGCGGAGCCCCGTTAAAGGTGCGGTGGCAAAACTCCGGAAATCTTATCTCCGTATAAACGGTGCTGAATCGGTTAGCTGGTTCGTCCAGTGACTCTCAGCACCCCCATCCACAGCCAGAGGTGCCGTAAGAGACGGGTGGCGCGTGTTCTACGCGCTCTCGTCCTCTTTCAGTCCTCACGAGGATTCTATGTCTGTCACAGCATCGGAGAGGGGGTCGTCTATTCGGTCGCCGACTCGGACCCACTCCCACCTTCGGGTTGGGTAGGGGCTTCCGTGCTCGACCCCGAGTGGCGGCCATGTACGCTCGGGAGCGCGGAGACGGTCTGCGTGGAGCGGAGAGCTCCTCCCCCACCGCACCGTCCCGCCTAGATGATTGGCACTTCAGGACTGCAAGAACAGCCCCGACCTTCTGTGCCTTTCTTCCCGGGGTGCATGTTGGTTGACACGGTCGTGGAAAACTCGTTTTCCTCCCGGAACCGATCGTTCAGCCATCACCTCTCACCTCTCCTGACGGCGGGGCCGCTAAGGTTGCTGCTCCAAGAGACCAGCCTCCCTCCCCTCACAGACCCACGGGCTTGTGAGAGGCGGCCTCTGCCGTGCGCGCCATGGCGTGATGCAGGTCCGCCAGGCTAAGGCACTGAAGGATCTGCAGAGGTGAGGGTCCGGCAACTAAAGAATCCTGTGTGGCTCTGACCTGGCGCTACGTGCGACTGGGTTCACCCCACAGGCCGCCGGACGTGCTATGCCCACCCCCGGTGGTCCAGGAACGCCATCTCTGGTTGCGTCTTGCGGGCATTAAGTAGGTCGTTAATAATCGTCCTAAATGGTCCATTTTAGACCAGCCATTTTGGCGACGTGGCTGAGAGTGTCCAACAATGATCGGCCGCTTTAGAGCAGACTGAGGCATCATGCCACGTCGGAGCCTATAGCTGCCCCCTCCGTTACGTCAGTATATTGGTCTGCTTTTCGCCGAGGGCGTCCTGCTACGGCTTTTTTGTTCCTTCATCCCGGCAGCTCTGAGGAACCTGTCGTAAGCAGTACACCCGCCCACTCAGCCCGCTACAGAGGTGGAAAATGAAACTTAGCGGCTCTGAGTCGGGCGATCTGAAGATTGGGAGGATCGCTCTTCAGGAGATGGTGAAAGCATCATTCTCCCCCCCACCCCGGAGGAGGGCCGGGTGGGGAATCCTTGGTTTCGTTTTGTGTTCCGCCGACTTCAATCGGCACCCACTAACCTTAAAGAGCGAATTCCTCTTCTTTCTCCAGATTACCGGAGGCATATAGGAGTTTCGGACGGGCTCAAAACCCTAAGTTCTCCTCTTCCTCTTTCGCCAGCGGATGTATCGAGCGGGACATCTACAAAGGAGCCTTTGCTCAGCATCCATCAGCGGTTTCGGGTGAGTGTTTCATTACACACAACATCTCACAATGCGGCCAAAGAGCACGCGTCGTTGAGTTCCCCGTCTCCGCTCGCCACGGGTACACACATCGTGCAGTTAATTTCCTCTCCCTTGGTATCTGGGGGCCTGGGAAGAGCTTCCCAGCCCGTCGCGTTGGCTTTTATGCACGATCCGTCTCGGTTACGCATTCAATTTGCCCGGCTACCTTACAAATATTCAGGCATTCGCTTCACCACGGTGAAGGCTGTCGATGCGCACGTACTGCGTGCGGAGATTGCTGTCCTATTGGCGAAAGGACGCGATCCAGCCGGTCCCTCCAGCCGAGATAAATTCGGGGCTTTACAGCCCTTCATTGTACCCAAGAAGAGTGGCGGGTTGCGTCCGATCCTAGATCTGCGCGTACTGAATCGAGAATTCGCAGAATTCACATTCACAGAATGCTGTTCAAAATGTTTACGCAGAGGAGCATATTTTAATGCATCCGCCCATAGGATTGGTTCGCAGCCTTCAACCTGAAGGACTCGTACTTTCATGTCTCCATACTCCCCCAACACAGGCCGTTTCTCCGCTTTGTGTTCGAGGGGAGGGCATATCAGTACAAAGTCTCACAGTTCGGGCTTTCTCTCTCTCTCTCTCTCTCTCTCTCCCTGTGTCTTCATGAAAGTTGCGGATGGCGCACTGCAGCACCTGAGAGAGAGAGTGGTGTTTGCGTTTTGGCGTATTGGCTCATAATAGCTCAGTTTCGTCAGATGCTGTGCACACACATAGATCGTGTACTTAAACACCTCGCTCGTCTCGGTCTTCAGGCCAACTGGGGAAAGAGTAAACTTTGCCCCGTGCAGAGAATCTCTTTTCTCGGAAAGTAACGGGATTTGGTCGATTTAACAACACGTCTCATATAAGCGCGTGTTCAGTCAATTCTGGCTTGCCTCAAAATTTAAAGGCAGGGTTGCGGTTCCACTGAAATAATTTTAGAAACTTCTGGGGCATATGACAGCAGCCGCGGCCGTGACACCGCTCGGGCTGCTCCATATGAGACCGCTTCAGTGTTGGCTTTATGACCGAGTCCCGAGGAGAGCGTGGCTCACCGGCTTTCCCAGTATTATAATTACATCGAGATGCCGTCACACTTTCACCCCGTGGTCAGACCCAGCGTTTCTCAGGGTGCGGGTGCCACTGAGAGGTCTCCAGGCATGCTATTGTTGGCAAAGATGCCTCTACCACGGGGTGGGCAGCCACGTACGGCGGGCTCGTCGCTTCGGGGGTCTGTTCGACATTCCAGCGACATTAGCATAAATTGCCTCGAGCTGTGCACTGTATATCTTGCGCTCGTCCGTTTCGTCAACGTGATTTGATGCTTAAGATGTAGTGCGCACCGACAACACTGCGGCTGTATAGCGTATATCTATCGCCAAGGCGGTCTGCGCTCTCGTCACCTGTCGCATCTCGCCCGTCTCTCCTCCTCTGGAGTCAGAAGTATCTGAGGTCTCTTCGTGCCATTCACATGTCGGGGTCGCTGAACACAGCGGCAGTCGCGCTCTCACGAGCAGCGCTCTCCGGCGAGTGGCGACTCCACCCCCGGTCGGTTCAGCTGATTTGGAAATGTTTCGGCAGAGCGCAGTTAGATCTGTTTGCTTCTTCAGAAACAACCCATTTTCGCCTATTTTATTCATTATCCGAAGGAACACTCGGCGTGGATGCACTGGCACACAGCTGGCCGCGGGGTTTTCCCCAGTAAGCTTTATTGCGCAGACACTGTGCAAAGTCAGGGAGGACGAGGAGCGCATTCTATTAGTTGCGCCGTACCGGACAACTAGGAATTGGTTTTACAGAGTTCACTCTCCTCGCGACAGTCCCTCCCTGGCTGACTCCTTGGCACATTATGGCACCCTCGCCCCGATCTGTGGAACCCCCATGTGTGGTCTTTGGACGGGGCGCGGAGGTTTTAGGTGGTTTACCCCAGGCGGTATCTAACACCATCGCTGCAGCGCGAGCACCGTCTATGAGACAGGCATATACGCTGAAATGGAACCTGTTTGTTGTTTGGTGTACCTCTCAGCGAGAGGACCCCCGAGAATGCTCGATCAGTATTGTGCTTTCATATCTCCAGCACCGCCTGGAGAAGAGGCTGTCACCATCTACTATTAAAGTAGATATCGCGGCAATATCCGCGCATCACGCACCTATAGGTAGATCTGTGGGTCAGCACGATCTGGTCATTAGGTTTTTAACAGGGGCACGGAGGCTGAATCCTTCGCGCCTCCCTCTATTCCTCCTTGGGACTTGTCCATGGGGCTGAAAGTTCAGCACTGCCCTTTCGAGCCTCTGCTGACGGTGAGCGTCAAGTTTCTCACTATGAAAACTTTGACGCTCCTCGCATTGGCTTCTATTAAAAGGATAGGGGATTTTCATGCATTTTCGGTCAACGATTCGTGCCTTCAGTTCGGGCCGGCTGAATCCAGCGTTAAACTGAGACCCCGGCCGGGCTACGTGCCTAAAGTTCCCACCACTCCCTTTAGAGATTGGGTGGTGGACTTTTCAAGCGCTGCCTTCGGAGGCAGACCCAGCTATGGCTTTGTTATGTTCTGTACGTGCACTACGTGTGTATGTGGATCGCACTCAAAGCTTTCGGACCTCAGAACAGCTCTTTGTCTGATACGGTGGTCAGCAGAAAGGGAAAGCTGTCACTAAACAGAGGATGTCTCATTGGATTGTAGACACAATCGCCCTGAAATATGAGAAACAGGGCATTCCTTGCCCTTTTTGTTTGAGAGCCCATTCAACCAGAAGCGTGGCTTCATCTTGGGCTTTGGCTCGTGGTTCCTCGCTTTCAGATATTTGTAGAGCTGCTGGCTGGGTGACACCTAATACGTTCACTAGATTCTACAGTGTTCGTGTTGAGCCGGTATCCTCTCGAGTTCTCTCGTCAGATCAGTGAGAACATCGAGGAACGGCTCCTGTGTCGGCTTGGAGCCTTTCTTTTTGGCTGCGCAGAAACCGCACCATTATGGAAGGCCATTAAGGCAAAAACGTTACAAAAAAATGTTTTTGTCTTTTCCACCGCTTGGTGACCGATGTTGCGGAGCATCGGCTGCCAGCCTCTCACTAGATGTATTCTTGACTATCTGGGTGAGGCTAGCGCCCACATTGCGCCCCCTAGTGGTTTCTTTGTGAGTATTTCCGTGGAAAGTTTATGATTTACCACGTTTCCCTTAGCGGAGTTCGTTCCGCGCCTCTCTAGTGTTGCTAAGAGAGTGTATTTTTATAGACCTCGTGTCTTTTTATCCATCACCTTAGTGGTAGACCCCTAGAGGGTTTTACTTCCGCAGCGATCTTAGTCCCGCCTGACGAGTTCGCTTCCCAGTTCGCCTAGTCACTATCGTGGGTTAATGAACAAGTAGTGACCGGCCTCTGCTTCAACCCCATTTCCGTTCCCTTAAAGAGGAGAGTCGGAGGGTTTATGCAGGCACTGGAAGGGTCAGCTTCAGTGGCGCTTTGGTAGGGATTCCCAATTCGTCGGTCACGACGTGACGTCGTAGTGACCGACTGAAAGGGAACGTCTCGGTTACATATGTAACCCTCGTTCCCTGAAGGAAGGGAACGGAGACGTCACGTCCCGTCGCCACAGTTTGCTGTTCCACTGCTGATATCGGCCGGACCCTTTCCTTCTGTCCAGCTTTCTCAGCAAAAAATAGCTGATTTGATAACTGCACCTGCCGCTCATTAAATAGCTGTGCGGCGGGGCGGCGCCGGCAGATGCAATTATCTGCATGCCAAGTTCATTGGCGTTTTAAAGGTTTCTCGAAGCAGATAGGTCACCCGCGAAGCGGTTCCCAATTCGTCGGTCACGACGTGACGTCTCCGTTCCCTTCCTTCAGGGAACGAGGGTTACATATGTAACCGAGACGTTTTATGGACGAAGGTGACAGAATGAAACTATTAGAAAGACTTAAGAGAAATGTTAGTGTAGTTTCCATTAGATAAGCAAACTTGTGCTGAGCCCCAATTCGCCTACTTATACTACGACCTAAAAGTATGTACTGTTTTTGTGAGGAAAATGTACATACTTTTGAGTGTGTAGCAAAACAGTATGCACGTTCTGGGACATACTTCGATGACGTCATGCAGCGTGAACGAAAACGTGGTTGCCTAGTTACGCACACCACGACTGTTAACAATATTTAATTAATTCTTATGTCCAATATAATTTTATTTACTATTCCCATCTTTTTTCTCATAGTTTTTTTTTTTTTCACAATACATTTTACGATGTGTTCTACCAAGTTGAGGAGTGAAGCAGAGCGTCATTAGAACCAAACGCAGGTCGTTTGTGAGGCGGCTGGTTCTGACGTTCATGTGCAATGTGTGTAACGAAAGCTACTTATTTGAAAGTCAAAATATTTAAAGTTTATAGTATAACTATTGTTTTACGTATTTTATACTTATGTCTATAACTCAAAAATACCCAGATGAAAATTAACCATGCTTTTACTATAGTAAAAGTGTAGTAACAGTCACAGTATTACTACAAATAAGCCAGAGGGTCAGTGTGGTTAAACTCCTCCCTCCCGCATGCAATGGGTTGTGGGCAATATTAGCCGTTAGAGTGTGCATTGATCTGCACTTCGAATTCTAACCGGAAATAGTAGAGTAGACCATCCGGGTATCTTTGGGATACTCATTTCAACATACTACGATTTGGGATGTACTAATTCTAGTTTCGAATACTATTTAGGACGGATACTATGCGAATTGGGACTCAACATTGGTTTATACTGTATGTCCTGATAGCTTGATCACATTGTCAGGGCTTATTTCTGAGATAACAACCTGCTGCCTGTACATTAATCTGCTTATTACACTGCTATTTACCTCACAAGTAGGGTAAGGAACATAAAATATTGATTTAAAATATTTTTGTTGCTTATTTTTAACGAATGCAAACCTTCTGCGTGGAAAACCTGATTACTTTCGGTTTTAATATAAGACAATTCTTTCAAATGTAATAAACACTATGTGGCTTAATAATATGTAAATATAATTATATGTAAATATAAGAGTGAACCTGTGTGCATCACTTGTCTTTTCAAAGTAAGTGCCTGCTGCAGACGTGTCTAAAGTGTTTATGATAAAAGAGATGCTTGTGTTTGCCAGATACTCGCATTATCTCATGTGTAATCAGAGTTTACTGTTAAAGGAGTGTCTTGCTTGTGTTTTGTGAATGTGAGCGTCTCTTTCATCATAAGCGGGTTTTGACGTGTGTGCAGCAGGCACTTATTTTGACAAAACACATGATGCACAACCCATTCTCACTTCCCAAGGCGTCAAAATCTGAAGCATGTTCAAACGCCTTCAGCGTCAGTATGAAAAAGCGAAGGGTGCCCCTATGCGTCTCTGTGTCGACGAAATGGGAACTCTGTTGCTTTCGTGCTGGTCCCTCAGCGTCGGATATAGACAAAAGGGAATGCCGTCACGTTATGCGACGATTGGCAGGATCATGCCGCTTCTGGACGGTAACTACTCAATTTTGTTCCAAATTTTTTACCATTGTCGCTTGGGGTTGGGGTTAGAACGACTTTCTGTTACATAAAATTACATCCTAACCCAAACCCAACTCTAACCCTAACCCCAAGCAACAATGGTTTAAAAATCAGAAGACAAAAAGTATAAACCAATACAGACATCCTAACCCAAACCCGAACTCTAACCCCAAGCAACAGTGGCTTAAAAATCTGAAGACAAAAAGTATAAACCAACTGACATCCAAACCCCAAGTCTAACCCCAACCCCAAGCGACAATGGTTTAAAAAATTTTAAAAGGTTGAGTGGGTGCCGTCCGGAGGCGGCGTGATCCTGCCGATCGTCGCGTGGTGTGGCGGCATCGCCTTCGGGGATTCCCTTTCGTCTGTGTCCGGCGCTGGGGGATTGGCGTGGGGGCAACGGAGTTCCCATTTCGTCGATGTGGTGACGCGTGGGGGCGCCCTTCGCGTCTTAATACTGACGCTGAAGGCGTTTGAGCATGCTTCGGGTTTTGACACCTTGGGAAGTGAGAATGTGTTGCAACGCACATGGTTCACATGACCCTACAAACACATATTTTGAATTTGCGTCGCCTTTAGAAAAGAAGTCACGAGCCGTCACTGTTTATATTATGTTTATGTCTAATATTAAACTGTACCTGTCAAAATGATTTGCAGCTGTGTGTTTCAGGTGGTTATCTTGGAATAACCAGTGCTTTAAGTGGGCCGGTGCGCACCGGTACTCAGTACCGCCACTTCCAAATATAGCTCTTGAGCGTACCACCACCTCTCCGTGCGCCTAATACATGCTTTTAGCGTCCTGGAACACTCATTTGCACATCTGTTTAAAAATCAGAGGTTTAATTTAATCGTTTGGCTGCGCTGCCGCTTTTCAGAGCGCCCTTCACAATGTACGCTTCCTAATTCGTCCCACCGAGAGCAGAGACTACATTACCCATACACCCTTGCGTTTACAAGTTAAACGCGCATGCGTCGCTTTTGGTGCTGTTAGTCAGTGTCAACGTGGTCTGGAGAGGTGTGTGTTTGTGTGTGAAACGCGCAACCAAAGCTGCTCGGGTAAAATGAAAATACAATGAACAATTAATATGCCCTCCTTGTTTTAGACTCTGAGTAGTAAAAGAACAAGGTCAGAATCAGAGGACTCGCTGGCTGACATCCCACCAAGCCAGAATGATAGCTGCAGGTTAGACGCAAGTTTTATCCAATACCTTTTTGTAGGTTCGTGACAATCTCCGCTGTCGCGGCTGTCAGTTTGGTTCTCGTCGACGTAACTTCGGATTTCCTCAGGCGATGTGCGGAGGAAAAACATTATTGAAATTGTAATAGACATTTAGTGTAATTGCTAAACTACAAGTGAACGAAATTTCAATGAATTTGAACGACGCACACAGTAGTTTTACCACCCGCAAAATAGAAAACAATGGGACAAAATAAAGTGATGACTTAAATGGCCAGTATTTTGTTATTCTTGAACCCATAGACATGGTGTCATTTTAAAGTTTTTTTTCAAGCTCTTTCTATCTGAACAACTAGTTTTAGCATTTAACCATGCTGAACATTTTAATCACATATCTACCTTTTGCACATTTTATTTATGTTCAATAGCTATTTCTAGCTCAAGCAAATCCACAAACTTATAAAAGGATTTATTATTTTTTACAAGGTCATCTGTTGACTGCTGAATATGAAACCCCTTCAATATAGGAGTAGAGTCAGAAAAAAAATAGAGTAGCGGCACCTCTTTTGGGCCACTTAAAGCACTGGGAATAACATATCGAAAACCAAGTCCAATCAGAAACAAGCATAAATTCTATTAAAGATATACAGGACCAGTCATGGTTGAAACTAAAACTCCTTTCTTGTTAAAGGTGTTAAAGTTAATATAATCCAGTAATTTTCTGCATATAATGTGCTCACTGGCATTAGTTCAGCTGATGAAACCTTTTGGATGAGTGGTGAAACATCAGATGAATAAAGTGTTCATTCAATTTATGCATATATCTAAAAATCAGATTTAAAAGTCTGTTTTATAATGTAGTTTGTTAAAAGTAGTCACCCTGTATCTCTTTGTATCTACTGTATGTCTGCAGACTGTGGGCATTCTTTTAAGCAACTGAAATAAAATATAATCAAGCAAATCATATCATGTAATCATGCAAATCATTTCATCAAGCAAATTGCTGTTTAAGTGAAAAATGCTTTTTTTGATGCAAGCAGATTTTCTAATTTCAATAAAAATGCATTTCCCTTGATTGCACATAATGCAATTCTGCACAAACTTTAAATTGTTGCTTACAACATGACTAAAGCTTCAATTAAATCAAGCTATTGCCCTCTAGTGGCACACCACACTTATCATTGTTTCTATACCATGTGTTTATCATGTACACATGCTCATAATATTGCAGTATTGAGCTTTAATCAGTTTAGTAGTAATTATGACTATATACACTTCAATAAAATACATTATAATATTAATAGACCTCACGAATGATTAAAATATCAGACATCCACAACATCAGTGAGCTGTCAGCACTTCTCAGACACACACTCGCGCACGCACGCACACACACACACACACTACAGATTAATACGGTAGAAAAAATGCTATTAATTTGAAAGGCCATGCAGAGATCCATTTATATGAAATAAAAATTCATCTCCCTGATGCAGTGTAGGCACAAAGGGTTGAACGTGGATTAGCACTAGGCTGTTTACACCACAAAAAACAATCAATAACCAACAGTTTCTGACTCCAAAACATGGAGTTTGTTCTCTTCAAAATGTCCTTTGTTTGCAAAAGAATCTCATAGTACCAGTGGCTTATAGACGGTTTCAGCAGTAACAACATAAACAAGTGGCTGTCGTGGTCCGCACATAACTTTCGGTAAACTCTGTTAAAGGAATATTCCATTTTCTTAAAAGAAAAATCCAGATAATTTACTCACCACCATGTCATCCAAAATGTTGATGTCTTTCTTGGTTCAGTCGAGAAGAAATTATGTTTTTTGAGGAAAACATTGCAGGATTTTTCTCATTTGAATGGACTTTAATAGACACCAACAATTAAAACTTAACTCAACACGTAACAGTTTTTTTCAACGGAGTTTCAAAGGACTATAAACAATTCCAAACGAGGCATAAGGGTCTTATCTAGCAAAACGATTGTCATTTTTGACAAGAAAAATAACAAATATACACTTTTAAAGCACAACTTCTCGTCTAAATCTGGTCGTCATGCGCTAGCGTGACCCGACGCAATACGTCTTCACGTCAAGAGGTCACAGAGGACGAACGCGAAACTCCGCCCCAGTGTTTACAAGTGTGTTGAAAGAGGACCGTTCCTACGTTGTTGTGAACTGATACTAATTAATGTCTTTGTGTCAGTTTATTGCTTACAATGGTCCGCAAATGTGCGTTTTATATATGTGACACATGACCTCCCTACGTCACTACGCATTTACGTTAGGTCGCGCTGGACCTGACCTAAACGAAAAGTTGTGCTTTAAAAGTGTATATTTGTTATTTTTATTGTCAAAAATGACAATCGTTTTGCTAGATAAGACCCTTATGCCTCGTTTGGGATTGTTTATAGTCCTTTGAAACTCCGTTGAAAAAAACTGTTAAGTGTTGAGTTAAGTATTAATTGTTGGTGTCAATTAAAGTCCATTAAAATAAGAAAAAACCTGCAATGTTTTCCTCAAAAAACATAATTTCTTCTCGACAGAACAAAGATAGACATCAACATTTTGGATGACATTGTGGTGAGTAAATTATCTGGATTTTTCTTTTAAGAAAATTGAATATTCCTTTAAGAATAAATAACAACAAAGTTCTTTAAACGTAGTTAATTTAAATAACAAGCAAAAAACAACACATAGATTACCTAGGAAACAAAAACATGTTATTATGTTGTTATTTTCGACGAGGCATTTGTTCAAGGATCAGTTTAGCAACTAGTCAGACCATAAAAAAACGAAACCGAAAGTAAAGTTCGGATCCAGACGTGTATCGCGTCAGCGCACATGTGCCCGATGAAATGGTCTATATAAGGAGATCTTTTAAATAATAATGGAGGGTGAGGGCTTATATTGGGTAGAAATGTATAAACAGTATGCAGTGTAGTGCAATTGGAAACCATTTCAAATCAGCAAGAAATAATTTAATATAATTTTGGATCATATATACATTTTTCTGGCATCTGGACTTTTTCAGTGCACTGGTAAACTTGTAAGCCAGTTTTCAAAGTCAAACTTATATACAAAGTTAAGTTATTATTATTATTATAATTTATAATTATTATAATTACAGTTATAATTATTATTACACAAGTAGTTGACAAGTATTGTCTCCCAATCATGAGTATGTTATTTCAGTTGGCTTTGATACATAAAGAGCGTACCAACACTTCCAGTTCATTCCTGAGTGTGGAAATTAAGTACCACTGCCATCTGGTGGTCTGATACAGTCTTTTACAGTGTGTCTGTATGGCTTTGCTGTACAGGAAACCTCCCAAATGAGTATAAGGCGGAGGACTTGAGCGGAAAAAATCATTTAAGGAATCTAATATGTGCTTTAAGCCTCTTTCACATGTAGATCCCTGTCTCACGTGGCTGGCTTCAATAGATGCCTGCCTAGTGCATTCTGGGACATTCCAAGCCCGGAGTAATCCAGGCAGAACTTTATCCCTGTTTATACATGATCAGTATTCCCTGATTGAGAAAAGAACCAGTGGTTTGTGCCTTGGACACACGTGGCATGCCGTTTCTCCATGAGCTTAGAGATGTGAATGAAGTAGTGCGAGTGGCAGCAATCTCTGAATGAGCATCTGTCCATTCTACACATGTGCTTGTTAAGCCTGCTTCAGTGCACAACACTGGCCTAGTTGCCCTGATCCTACTGCTGAGACAGAGACACAACATCATATTTACTGCAGGTTTATGGGAAACTTCCAAAGCACAGAGGACAGACACTAAGACAAATGACAAAGAATAAAAAAATGATAAGGGAATTAGAATAGTAATACAAATAAGAATAAAACTAAATTGTTAATAAAAACATATTTACACAGACAAGATATATCTATACAAGCACAGATAAAAATGTGTTTAACAGTTTTGAACAGGACTTAATAAAGAAATAATAAAGAAATATAAATATGTATGCTAAACATAATGGGGCGGTTTCCCGGACAGGGATTAGACTAGTCCTAGACTTAAACACTTTTAAGAGCTCTCCAAACTGAAAACAACTTGCACTTACATATCTTAAAATACATCAGTGCCCTTTGTTTTACCTCAAAATGCACACATGTAATGTTTTTAGTAAGGCATGTTTGTTAAAACTAGTTATATTTCCTAATTAAACTAAGGCCTAGTCCTGGATTAAGCTAATCCTGGTCCGGGAAACCGCCCCATTATGTAGATGTCACAACCCCATTCTCCCGTTCCAGTCTTAGGGTGTTTTCACATATACACTGTTTAGGTCGGCCCAAATGATGAGTCGCTCCGAGTACGGTGCGTTTGGGTCAGTGTGAACACAACAGCCGCACTCGGTGCGCATTAAATGGCCGCTCCGAGACCGCTCTAAACAGGGGGTCTCGGAGCGGCTGTTGCCGAACTCTGGGGCGACCCACCTGTGGTGTGAACACTGCTGGACCTCGGGCCGAACCAAATACAGGAAGTTCTCCACATGTTTGAGCCACTGGGCTTCCGTTGTGACATGAGCCGGGTGTGTGGGTTAACAACAAACAAGCCAATCCTGGTCCATTGCATAGAGATTCTCTGTCTCCTTTACGTTTGAGCTGATGATTTTATAAATGCATAGCTGTCCTCCACACACAAATAGTGACATTACGGGCTTTTTAGCAAACGGCTCTGTGAGAAAGGCTTTAATAGAACAGCTACGCAATTTCGCGTTAAAGCAAAGAAACTTCGCAAAGACGTGCATCATTTATCTCCACATCTTGATAGCTGCGCTCTCCCTGTCAGGCTGGTTGTCGTGGAAACGTGGGGGTAGTCATGAGACGGTAAGAGCTGTCAGAGACCAATGACAGCGCTGACTGTTGTCACATGGTGTATGGTGCCGCATTTCGAGTAAAGTAACAAATATATATATTTGAACACGGACCGCACTAACTGAAAAATGATACAATGTATTTTGGTGCGCTCCGAGGCCGCACCACGGTGCGCACCAACATATGTGAAAACAACCTAAGTTAAATAAATAAAAGTATCATTTCATTTATCACCTCAGTCTTCATCTTGCCTTCATCCTCCACCACACCCTGACAGTAGAGTATATTGCACATGATTTATTATACAATGTAGAGCTTATTGGAAGTAGGCGTTTCATAATATGGAAGAAGACACTTTTTATGCTAGTTTTTCTGATGCTGAGTGGTCCTCTGTAGTTCGGAGTTGGCAACAGTTCAACGAGGGGGTACACTGAAAAAAATAATTGTTGGATTTACATAATTTAATTGTAGACACTGGTTCCACATGATTGAAATAAGTTATCTTCAAATGAACTTAATATGTTACCTCTGCACTTACATGCTAATTTAATTTTAAGATAACTTATTTCAATCATGTGGAACCAGTGTCTATAATTGAATACGTAAATCCAACAATTATTTTTATTCAGTGTAACTTGAATGTGTGGGGTCCTGTGTGATTTTATAAGCCATTTTTTTTATTCTACACTCTGAAAGGATATGTTAATTTATTTAATCTTTTTTGTGTTATGCTATTTAACACATTGTGAAACAAAATTTGTGTTAAAAGTAACAGTAAATGCGGTGTTTCAATAATTACACAGAGATGTGTGTATTCTAAGACAACGCATTTAGTTGACACAAAAGTTAACAAAACATTTTTGAGTTAACAGATATTTTTAAGTTGATCCAACAAATTGTTTTTTTACAGTGCACTCTACAAATTATTAGTTGACTTCACTCAAACAATTAAGGAAACCCGTTGCGTAAAAAAATAAAGCAAGCAATTTACGAATTCTACGTATAAGCTACGTATTCTCTGGTACACAGATGTAACAACATACATCAAAACAATCTTATACGTATAAAGAGTATGGAATTGCTTTTTAAATGATTTTTTAACGCATGGTTTCCTACATTTTTTTAAAGTAAGTCAACTAATATTTTTTAGAGTGTATTACTAAACATTTAAATTGTCAAAGTGTGGGGAAAAAGGAGGATCATTGGTGATCCCCTACCACCCTTGCAGAACTGTACTCTTCTATGCAATACACTGTAAAAAACACAGCATGAAGTTAAAACCACTTGGTTTTGCAAGTCAATTCAACCTACAATATTAAGTTTTGGCTTGTAATAAGTTGACATAACTTATAAAATCCTGTTAAAATTGCTTAGCTTAATTTTTTTTAGTTAAAGTACCATAAAAATATATGTTGATTTGACAAAAATGCTGCATCTACTCAAATTTTTTATTACAAGAGCTAAACTAAACTTATTAAAATAAAGTGTATATAGTAATTAAGTTAAAATAGTTATAAGATGTTTCTGTCATACAGTATTTCATGAACACAAGATATTAAAGCATTTTATTTATGGACTGTAAAAAGGAAAAAGTTGGATTAACTCTAAAAATTACTTAAATTGGTAACACCCCAAAATGTTTTTATTTTATTCAACTTAATATTTCACTTTAGTTGAAAAATTTAGCTTGGTAAAAGTTTGATCCAACTTTTCACTTTTTACAGTGTATACACAGGGGAGCAGTCACGGGTGATATTGCTTTGTGGTGTTAAAATTTACATTTAAGCATTTGACAAAAATGCCAATTACTATGCATTTTAATGTAAACATTTACACTCACCTAAAGGATTATTAGGAACACCATACTAATACTGTGTTTGACCCCCTTTCGCCTTCAGATCTGCCTTAATTCTAAGTGGCTTTGATTCAACAAGGTGCAGAAAGCATTCTTTAGCAATGTTGGCCCATATTGATAGGATAGCATCTTGCAGTCGAGTGAGATTTGTGGGATGCACATCCATGGCACGAAGCTCCCGTTCCACCACATCCCAAAGATGCTCTATTGGGTTGAGATCTGGTGACTGTGGGGGCCATTTTAGTACAGTGAACTCATTGTCATGTTCAAGAAACCAATTTGAAATGATTCTAGCTTTGTGACATGGTACATTATCCTGCTGGAAGTAGGCATCAGAGGATGAGTACATGGTGGTCATAAAGGGATAGACATGGTTAGAAACAATGCTCAGGTAGGCAGTGGCATTTAAACGATGCCTATTTGGCAACAAGGGGCCTAAAGTGTGCCAAGAAAACATCCCCCACACCATTACACCATTGCATTAATGAGAAATTGGACAGGTGTTCCTAATAATTCTTTAGGTGGGTGTATATATCTGTTTATTAAATAATATCAGACTGCTGCTTGGTGCAATTGATACAGGTAGCTGTGTAATAACAGCAATGCTTGCTTTTAGCAAAAATTTGATATTTTAAATGCAGCCTTATGTTAAAGCAGCATTTGCATTCAGGTCTTAAAATGCTGTCTAGAAAGTCAGCCCAGTACTTCTGAAGCAGTTTGAGTTTGATGTTTCTCTCCGAGAAAAGGCCTGGATATATTTACAGTTCAGATGAATCACTAAGACCAGGAACAAAATCCAGGATGAAAGAGCTTTTGAAATATACTGAATCTCAACAGCAGCATACTAGATGAGCTTACCAGCAGGATTACTGTGTAGAATGCAAATCTTGCTATGAAATGTCAGTATTTCATATTACAGTCCAACTTTATGGCGTTACAGCTACCAATTTATATAACAGCTGCAAGAATACTCTCACTGGCTGAATTTATTTCCTTTGTTTTTAATTTAGATTAAAATTCCTAGAAGCGTTCAGCGCATACAAATCTTGTCACCTAAATAAACCAGATAGGTGGTTAAACGGAAGAGGTTTGTGTGGGAGTTTAATATTAAAAAATGAGACCGAATACGTCAGAGATTCTAATCCGATGACAGGTGTCACTGTCTAGGCTTTTAGAGTTTAGTATTGTAAAACCGTCTCTGTGACAGATTCTGTGGCATTACTCAAAAGTGTGCCATACGAGAAGCTTGTCTCATTCTCTCTACATTTTTTTTAATGTCAGTTATACATTTTTTTTTACACCTGAGGTTACGTGGCTTCTGGGGAAACATCAAATTCAACATTGCCACAGGACAACATCTGGGAATCTTATTATCATGATCTCTACTAAGTTTCTAGTGTTTCGGGGGCCTCGGGCTGCCCCGGACACCGAACTCGTGGAGGTGCACCAGAGCCGAAGGCGCAAAAAGTCATGTGGTGACCTGTTTCAAAATGGTTATCGTGTGAGGTTGAGCACAAGTCAGATAGGAGATGGCAAACAGAGGAACAACCAGAATTCCCTCTTTTCCTGGCTTCATGTGCTGTTTAATTGGTGTAAGCGATTTTTCTGGGGAATTTTTTTTTTATAATCCAGGAACTATTTTTACTTGTTGTCTGTGTGTGCAAGAGGACTTCAAAAAGGATTTTAAGTGCTTCTGTTTTCTGTTGCTGAAAATAACCATCACACTTATCTTAATGTGAAAGGATTTTCTGTAAAGAGAAAGTGTAAATCTTCCAGGACTACTGTATAAGAATATCTTTGAATCATTTGTGTGAGAAAGATGCAGCGTGAGCAAAGCTGAGAAGTTGAGATGTGTGTGCGTTTGAGTAGATTTTGTTTCGAGGCTGAAAAAAACAGAAATTGGTGTTTATATAAGAAGGCTGCTGAAGCAGGTGATATTGTCTCTAATCTGCTTCCTGATGCGCTCATTTCAGCACCTGTTTCTCACACACAAATGTGAGAGATCCATGTTCCTATTCGTCAAACACACTTTACTTTTAATAATGCAACATTGTTTTTAAGATTGTGACAATATTTTTATGACAATCACATTTAAGTTAGCAAATAATAACATGCGCATATTTCTAGATCTCCAGTGCTTTGAATGATCAATACAGTTTTTGACAGTATAAAAGCTTTTTCAATATCCTTTTGAGAGATGTCGGATTAGATTTTTATTTTGTCTTGTTTTGTGGCTCAATTTTTTTCAATCATAAAATATTCTTCCCATTATGCTAACTCAGTATTCTTACTATTAATGGAGTATGTTAACTTTAAATGATGCACTCAAAAATGCTGTTATTTTCAACCCAGCTTTGGGTTGGTGTTTTTAAGTATATTTTTTAGTATAATCAACTAAAAAGTCATTTTAACTTTCATTTTTATCTTGACTAGTGATGAGTTGCTGTAACTTATAGACGGTTTCAGCAGTAACAACATAAACAAGCGGCTTTCGTGGTCAACACGTAACTTCCGGTAAACTCCGCTAAGAATAAATAACAACAAAGTCCTTTAAACGTATTTATGTATATAACAACCAAAATAAACAACACGTACATTACCTAGGAAACCAAAACATTTGTTATTTTTGACGAGGTATTTGTTCGAGAGTTTAATCTAGCAACTAGTCAGACCATTAAAAAAACTGAAACCGGAAGTAAAGTTCGGACCAGACGCGTATCGCATCATCGCACGTGCGTACGATGAAACGGTCTAAGAAATAAAGTTGAATTAGCTTTTGAATTCAACTTTATTTGAGAAGTTACAACAATTCATCACTATTCAAGATAAATAAATCCCGAAGTTAAAATGACTTGAAAATCCAAGTTGATTATTCTTAACAATTTAAGTGCAAATGAACCCCTTGAGTTGTAATTTAAACTATGCTGGGTTGTTCAAACCCAAAATGCTAAGTTTTTTTAACCAATTGTTTGGTGAAATATAAAAAAATTCTGGGTTCATTTAACCCAACAGTTTGGTTTGTCCCTTTTTATCCCAACACTGTTGAAATTACCCAGCTTTTTGTGCATGCAGATTTGTTATGCGTGGGAAACAGTGGCGGCTCGTGACTGCTCTTCTGAGGGCCGCAAATTCAAAATATGTGTTCGGAGCAGCCTGATCTCACAAAATACATGAAATAGTCACACATTATTTTGTTCAGTTTTGCGTGACATTGTCGCGTGTTTCCGCCGTTTTGCGTGCCCCTGCCGCGACTTTCTTTTCCGTGGCGGTTTCACGTGTTGGTTGCTCAATCGTTTTTTCCTATTTTCTTACAATTGTCGCTTCGGTTTGGGGTTAGAACAACTTTCTGTTACATAAAATGACATCCTTACCCAAACCCAACTCTAACCCTTACGTCAGGCGACTATGGTTTAAAAAGCATACGAAAAATAGTATAAACCAATACTTTAAGTGACATCCTAACGCAAACAGCAAATCTAACCCGAAACCAAAGCACAATTGTTTAAAAATAGGAAAAACAGTTGAGTAACCAATACGTGAAACTGTCACGGAAAAGGAAGTTGTGGCAGGGGCACGTAAAATGGTGGAAATTCGTGACAATGTCCTGCGAAACAATGCGTGACTATTTCACGAAAATTTGTTAGATCAGGTTGGTTCGGAGTGTTGTGTGTTGCTGGTTTTCAAAATATGTGTTTGTTGCGTCATGTGAACCATGTGCATCACGTATTTTGTCAAAATAAGTGCCTTCTGCACATGGGTCAAACACGTTTATGATAAAAGAGACGCTCACGTTCACAAAATACACGCAAGACACTCCCTTAACAGTAAACTCTGATTACACATGAGATTATGTAAGTATCTGACAAATAGTCTCTTTTATCATAAACCCTTTAGACGCATCTGCACGTGATGCACATAGTATCTCTCGACGCGCAGAACATATTTCAAAAATACGAACCACACACATGGGCTACATAGATGTTGTGACGAACTTCACATCGTGCGCCCTCGAAAAAAGAAGTCATTGGCCGCCACTGGTGGGAAATATCTGAATGATCAACTATATATTGTCAAAATGTGCAGTACAGAGTCCAGATGAATACCTCATAAAGCTTTTAGTCTTATTTGTTTGCTTTGAAGGCAACTATATGCTACACCTAAGCAGATATAGGCCTTAAGTCTTTCTTTGCTGGGATACTAGACTAAAATATTGATTTGCTCACAGGGTTGTATATTTATTGGACACCCTTTTGAAATAATAAAATGTTATCCCGAATAACATCCCCTCCTCTGCCAGCTACTGTATATTCCACCTGCCATTGACTACCAATAGGAAATGTATTGGCAGTGATATAAAAAGTCCTATTAGCTATATAAAGGGAGAAGCCTTTAAGTATGTCTGTTTCATCAGGAAGTGCATCATCAACACAAATAAAACTGTAGAGCCAATTAGAATTCAGTGTATGCACAAATGATGTAGACCAGTAGTTCTCAAACTGGTGGCCGTTTTGTGCCCCAGTTTTATGACATTTTTATTTATTATAATTAAACCTCAGAAACATAAGGCTACTAACCAACAGCACTACATTGTTTGTTTAATTAAATTTGTAATTTTTAGAATGTTTTATGTCAA
The DNA here is from genome assembly GCF_027580225.2 of Misgurnus anguillicaudatus. Classification (NCBI taxonomy): domain Eukaryota; kingdom Metazoa; phylum Chordata; class Actinopteri; order Cypriniformes; family Cobitidae; genus Misgurnus; species Misgurnus anguillicaudatus. Next base: position 12,459,635 of record NC_073347.2, read on the forward strand.
AAAATATTTTTGGGGGACACTAAGTGATGCGCCACACGCCAAAAATAGTTTGATAACCACTGATTTAGCTTGTTTTCCATTCTGAACCTACAAATTGCATTACTGTAACTCAATTACTTGTTTTTTATTATTGCTTTCTCGCTTTTCTCTTACAGGTCTTAGGTTCCTAAGAGCCTTGAGATTGATACAGTTCTCAGAAATTTTACAGTTTTTGAATATCTTAAAAACAAGGTAAGGCCGACAACATATTACGCACCTCTCTCACCCTTCAAAAACTCCACTATGACACACACACACATTCTCTACAGCTCCTTTTAGGCGTTTCTGCTCTCCCTTCCATCCGTTCTCATCACCGATAGCTATAAACCCTACAGACCCAGATGTCTGCAGGGTTTATAGCTAAGCAGAATGTTTTCTGTTAATCCCCTACTACATGTATGTGTTTATTTAGTCTGCTGTAGGTAAGAGAACAGGGCCGCTGTCCAGCCTGATGAATGCAAACGTGTGATGCACACAGGCTCTTGACTGATTCCTCTTCCGGCAGCCATTCACACATATGACACATCAGCGTCTCTTGACACCTCAGTGGTATTTTATAAATCTGTCATTGGATGAGAAACAAAGGAGAAAGCAGTCAGAACCCAGTGGTTGTAAGCATGCTGGAATCAATTATTTTAGCAGCCATCCAGTCATATTTCATTTGGGGGAAATTGCTCAGATTTATCACACTGAAATGACAGAACGTTACATTTCCACCGCCCGTATTTCACTCACGTTGTCCGCTAAAGAATTATTATGGGGTGTGTTCACACAGACAGCAATTCGGCAATAACGGTGCGACTGGATGTCATTTATTTTATTTTTTCATTGACAGTCAGCCTTTGGAGGCGCCGGTAGCAACAGCGACTTTTGCCAATGCAATGGGCAATTTTATGCAAAAATACAACACAATAGCTGTGTCCCAATTCAAGGGCTGTGACCTTAAAAGGTGAGCACTCGGTCTTTCAAGGTGGCAGCCTCAAAAGAACTGAAATGAGACGGTCTAACCTTCGGAGGACCCATCATTTGCGTCACCTGCTGCACGCGCACACACCGCGCCTGTCAAAAGAGAACAGCAGAGACATTTCTGACTTATTAAAATAAATATGGAATCAGAAAAATAATTAATTTATTTTAGAAAATATGACACGTTGATGTAAATTAAACTTTTCAACAGTATATTAAATTAATCAACCTTAGAAATATACGCAACATAAAAAGAATAATATTAACACAAAACATACCAAAAAATGTTTTCTGATAAATACACACTTTTATTTAATAAAGGTTTTAATTGTTTATTTTAGAATATCCAGCTGTTATATTCAGCCGTTACAGGTGTACAATGAATCTTGGGATTGCCTCGGCTGTTAAGGATACATTCGTTCTGTCTTTGAATTGGGACGCCTTACTAGCTTCAAGTCGCGCTGTTGTGACGCAATCGGCCTTAAAATACATCCTTACAAGGTCGCAGCCTTTGAATTGGGACACAGCTAGTGTGCCGGCCACCAATAAACATGCAGCCATTTTAAGCCTAATAAATGGATAGCTTTTAGTCCTCGATACGGATTGGTCAATAGCTATGGTTTATTCACGATAAAGCGCGACATCTATTTGTATCACTACACAGCACTACCAGCTGAGCGTTATTTTTGTGAATAGCAACATTGTTATTGTATGCATGTCAGGGATAATATCTTCTAAAACAAGGATGGCGTTTCATGCATTTTACGCTTTTTTATAATATTTTTAATATGTGGTAACTAATTTAAATTTTTTAAACACAAGACTCAAGACTGTGTCTTATTGTGAATATTCATATAATTTAGCACAGACGCACATACTGTACCTGGTTGCTTACAATCAACAGCTTACTAAATACTATAGTTGGGTAGGAGTGGCTACTAGAAACCAACAGTATGACCAGCCTGATCTCACGAGAAAACATACATAATGTAAAACATACACAGGGCTTTGAACCAGATTTTCCCAATTGGTTCGTTCCGAACAGAAACAGTATTTTAACGTTTCCAGTTTTCGTTTCAACCCTAAAATTGACGTTCCTGAACCGGTTAGAACAAAAAAAAGTTCCCGAATAGGTTAATAACGTTCCATGTCAGCTGTGGAACATACAAATAAGTAGATTGATGATTAGGACATTAAACTTAAATTATTAGTCTACATAATTTTCCTTAAGTCTCTATCTTGTCATCGAACATTAAAAATGGCTACATTATGTAAGCGGCATAACTGTAATTCTGACATGCCTACATTTGTTGAGTGCACTTAAACACGCACACACAAAGACGGAGGACAAATTCGTCACTTCGGGAAGAAGATGCAGCATAAACAGTCGCTCCACATAAAGTGAAAATTACGTTGTTTTTCAGTGCTTTATTCACCAAATGTATTTTAATGGACGACAGTTTGGGACAGTAGCGCATCTCTCTCTCAAGTTTATACATCAAGAGTTCTGATCTTTGAAGGGCAGAGTTTAACCGGACATATTGAACTGCATGTGCGTACAGAAAATTGCTCACTTTAGCATCTTTTAGCGGTTAAATTGTTTAAAATCAAGGTGCAGTGTGTAATTTTTAAAAGGATCTCTTGACAGAAATGCAAAATAATACACAAAACTATATTATCAGGGGTGTATAAAGAGCTTTTTATAATGAACCGTTATGTTTTTATTATCGTAGAATGAGACGTCTACATACACCGAGGGTCCCCTTACATGGAGTCCCATTTTGTGCCACCATGTTTCTACAGAGCCCTTAATGGACAAACTTATTTTATTAAGTTGTCTCGCTCGATGACATGTTTTTCTGGTGGCGGCTACTGTAATTTCTTTGTGTTTCAAAAGCGAAGGGTGAGCAGTGGACTGAGCCGTTTGTTGCAATTTGCAACCTCACCACTAGATGCTGCTAAAATTTACACACTGCACCTTTCAGTGTTAACATTTGTACGCCTTTGAAACACGTGCAAATGATCAACTTTCACCATATTTAAATTTGCGTATTAATCCACAAATCGCATGCGAGCCGTACCGTGGATCGTGATCTATACGGATCAACTGTGATCCGTTACACCACTAATAAGTAAAAAACAAACATCTTGAGATACTTGGTAGCCTATAATATTTACCTCTTATGATTGAGCATTAGAGTCTTCGGCTTGAGCTACTTGCTGGTGGCAAGCTTCTCATTTCACAGATGAGTCAATGACGACCGAAAGTGAACTTCACAGAGTATTGCACAGAAATCTTGTCAAGGAACTAAAAAAATAACGGTATTAACCGGTTACCATTATTTTAAATAAACATTTCTGTTCCAGAACATATATTTTTTTTAAAGTTTCTGGTTTCGTTTCTGTTCAAAACATCAAAAGTTTCTGGTTTTTGTTTTTGGTTTGTGAACCGGTTCAAAGCCTTGAACATACATAGCTAATTCGTATCAATTAATACAAAGTTAATCGTGCAAAATCGTATGATTCTAATGAAAAAACAACAACGAAACTGAACCCTTAACCCGCACCTAACCTCATCGTCACAGGGGTCAAGACAAATCGTACCACTACTTACAAATGTGGTCGTATGAATTAATAAGAATTAGCCAAAATGGCAAAACGAAAGGTAATTTATTCCACTTTGTAGAATATAAAGGAATATTTATCGTATATCAGAATGTATAAAAACATGACAGAGATACAGTATGAATTTTGGTCAATATCGGCCCTAATTCCAAAAAAAATTTTTTTTGCAGTCAGTGTGAACGCTCCTTTAAGGGTTTTAATATGCAGTGCAGTGGTCATTACCGGGGTCCCACTGTCGTTTCCTTTTTGTTTTCTAACTTATGTATTCACTCCCAGCATCGTGGCCAGGTGCGGCTGGAACCCTCCGGTCATGTCTGTGTGTGTGTGTGTTGGGGTCAGTATATGATTGATCTGTAAGTCAGTGTTATGCGTTTCACTTTGAGAGGTGTGATGTAACTCTCGTCTCTCACAGTAATTCCATCAAGCTGGTGAACCTGTGTTCCATCTTCATAAGCACATGGCTCACTGCTGCAGGATTCATTCATCTGGTGAGTGAAAAAACACACACACGCCCCCCTTCCTCCCATGCCCCTGGAGAAACTGACTAAGAAAGGAGAGCACATGCAGATCTGTGGGAGAAAAATGCTCTCAAGTGGCTCAAGTGACGTCTGTCCCTGTGTCCAGTATGTAGTTTGTGTTGTAGTTCATCTAAAGATTCTGTGTTTTTGTTTTTCTTTTTCGTGTTTTTATCAGGATGTGCCACTAGATGGACATCTGTGCCACTAGATGGCAGCAGAGACTCTGATCACCGATAAATCCTCAGTTCGGTTCTCACAAATTCATCCTTGTGATATGGTGTATGGACGGTAGATGGCTGTAAGAGACCTTGTTTAGATTCAGCATTAATTCCTTTAACGTTTTTCCCTCCTACAGGTGGAAAACTCAGGGGATCCATGGGAAAACTTTCAAAATTCTCAACCGCTCTCATATTGGGAATGTGTGTACTTATTAATGGTGACTATGTCTACGGTGGGATATGGAGACGTCTATGCAAGAACTACTCTCGGACGCCTTTTCATGGTCTTCTTCATTCTCGGTGGTCTGGTAAAATCACTTTTCTTGCTGGCCCCCCATCATACAGTCATATAATTCCTACCACCATATAAATCTATACTGATCCTTTGATGTCTCTCATTACTAATATAGGCTAATTTAAGTGTTTTTCCATACTGTATATGTCGATTGTCTTTGCAATGTTTTGCATCCCACTATAAAGATCCTTTATCCTGCATAATCATTACGGTTCAAATGTGTGTAAAAGCTAGATGCCAGATGACACGTCCTTATTCACTACCCATCATTAGACTACATGTTACATTTAAATGAATATGTAACTACAATGTATTTTGACGATAATGTTGTTGCTATTCTCTTAAAACAGTTTTGCGGTTTCAGGAGATCCCATCCTTCTGTTTCCCTACCCACATTCCAACAAACACAGTGGCAGGCTGATGGCCCATAGTCCTGCCTGAGCGTTACCACGGCAACAGCAGCCGGAAACGCTCCGATACTGTACAAATATAAACTTTCTTATCTTAAGAAAGTTTATCTTAAGTTGCAGTGTTCCTGTAGCTCAATAATATAATAGACCAATGTATTAACACTGAGAAAGTTTGTGGGTTCGACTCCCAGTAAAACATGCTTATTTTAAAAGTGCACACTGAATCCACTGTAAAGTCTGCTACAAACTGCGATTTCTTCCATCTTATGAGATCATTACAGATGGATCTAATGAACTTGTGTAGGACATGTACAGGTATTTAGACTGTACGATGATGACACCTACTGTTTGTAAGCTAGAAGTACAGTCTTGTTTTTAAACTTACAGTACACAAGGGCCCACGTACAGTGCATGTGAAGCAAATTTCATCATCAGAATAGTACGCGCACAGCTGGGTTTTTGTAACCATGCGTACTGTGTACATGTAGATCGCGCATGCGCGTACAGGAGAATGAAGTATGTAGCCTAGGAGATGCATCGCATTTTGTCACAATTCGCATGCGTCAAACGTCTTTGTTCACATACATTACAAATACATGTACACTTTGCAAGGCTGTGCGTTCGACCGTGCACATATGTTCACTTAAAAAGACATACTGGGCTTTAGACCATAACGCAAGTTAGTAAGCGTCATCAGGATGCACTAGTTGTAAACAAACACAGCAAGATGAATTACAAATGTCACTTTTGCACAAGGAGCTTGCATGTAGTTTACATAAGCATAAGCCTTGTCTATATGTACAGTAATACTGAATATTCATGATGACTGTGGAAATGTTAAGCTTAGCAGTGTTTTTACATAAAACAGATTTAACTTTTAGCAACATGACGCAGTAATCAATACGTCATTTCATGTTGCATTTTTATTGGCTACTCAGTCAGTACAGGTTGTAGGTCGCTCCTAAACGGTGGTTTTTCGTCGTACTGTGAGACCGATTCAAAGACAGCTGTCTCACATTTACATTTATGCATTTGGCAGACGCATTTATCCAAAGCAACTTACAGCGCATACATTTTCATCATACATTGCATTAGCAGAGAAACAACAGCAGGAACCCAAGTTTGTCATCAATGCTGACAGAACGCTAATATTAGTAGTATCTCAAACAAAAAATACACACAGACAAATCCAACCCAAATGTTTAATGTCATGATTATTACTATCGATTTGCATTAGTTTATATCCAGCTTGTTACTATGATTTATCCCTATTTTAAGTTAATAACGAGAGAAAGCGAACTATATTAAGCTGTCGGCTACGTTAACATATCCAAAAAATCAAAATCTCATTTCAGTTCTTTTATATCATCACTGTAGTACATATTTTGTTATTTTGATTAGAGAATCATTAAGTGTTAAAACAGAATCAAATAAAGTACAACGCTATGTTATACATTAATGTGATTTCAGTTTTACCAGTGTGAGTATTTCACAAAAGTATTAACTTCAACACTTATTAATATAATTTATATATTTTTATTTATATATTCATTTCATTAAGCACATTTTCACTTTGAATGTTATTTTAGTTTTTTGTCCAGTAAAAAAACTATTGGTCGATTAATCAGTTATCAGCAAGTAGGGACCATCGGTATTGGTAAAATCCACTATCGGTCGACCTCTATGCTCAAACAATGAGCACAAAGATTGCGATCAAAGATAGTCTGTGATTATTTTCAGGAAGTGTCCGAAATTTAGCATAATCCTACATTGTACAAATTCCTTAAATTTTTAAGTTTAATCAGCTTGAATTTACAATTCACTTCAACTTTCATGAGGAGGAGTTGCTATTAATTATAAAAATAAAGTTGAATTAGTTACTTTATTTTTTTATCATTTATACCAACTTCTCACTAGTCAAAATTTATGCTCAAACAATGAGCACAAAGATTGCGATCGAAGATAGTCTGTGATTATTTTCTGGAAGTCATTTATACCAACTTCTCACTCAAAATGTATGCTCAAACAATGAGCACAAAGATTGCGATCAAAGATAGTCTGTGATTATTTTCAGGAAGTGTCCGAAATTTAGCATAATCCTACACTGTACAAATTCCTTAAATTTTTAAGTTTAATCAGCTTGAATTTACAATTCACTTCAACTTTCATGATGAGGAGTTGCTATAAATTATAAAAATAAAGTTGAATTAGTTACTTAATTTTTTTATCATTTATACCAACTTCTCACTAGTCAAAATTCTTTTTAATTTTAAATTAATTATACGTCAAATTTAAGTGCAACAAGAAATGTCTAAAATGTGCTGTAAAAACATTTGCACTTACATTTTTAAGTATAATTAACTTGGATTTACAAGTCATTTCAACTTTATTTTTTTTTTACCTTGACTAGAATGAAATTTTAACATAAAATTAAAATTGAACTTTACGTTTTAATTTATTTTTGTCACTATTATTGCGTGTGCATTAATAAAAAGCCTTTTTAAAAGTATGGGTTCTTTTGCCTTTTAAATTTAACATTGCACTTTTTTTTAATTTTGCAGGAATAATGCTTCATCACATTGAAAATGAAAATGAAATAATTTAAATGAATGTTATAATTTTTATTTTAGCATTTAATTTTCAAATTTGGGACTTTTTAATTTAATAATTTAATTAATTCATTTAAAATTCATCCAAAAATACCTTACTAGTGATGAGTTGCTGTAACTTATAAAATAAAGTTTAATTAGCTTAACTTATTTCAACTTTATTTTACAAGTTACAACAACTCATCACTATAGTCAAGTTAAATAGATAAACATTGAAATGACTTGACTCTACTTAAAAATTAAAGTGCAAATCTTAGAAATCGTCACGATTATTTCACGATGGCCATCTTTCATCTGTGACAGCCGGAAATCGTGCGATGTGAACCTGGCTTAAATGTGTCTGCCAAATGAATAAATGTAAAAGTACAATGTACTTATAGTGATTTTAGTCTTTGAATTATAAATATTTAGGAATTGATGGAATTTTAGATCCAAATATAAAGTAATTCACATAGTAGTATCAATAAGTGTAACAGATCAAGAAAGATCAAGAAAATGTCTAAATTTTTATTAACACAAACAATTTTTTTTCGAAACAATTGAATTCATATTCATTAAAAAAGGAAAACTGATTTTGAAAATGAAAACCAAATTTCGTAACTATAAATATTACCAAGTGCAATGATGTACTGTAGTTAATACACAGTCTAAAGAGAAAAGTATAAATCATCTACAGACAGAGATGATGTCTTATAAAGTTCAGTACACATGCATTACATCTCTAGCACAGAATAAAAAGAGCTCCAGCTGTCCAGGAGTTACTATAGCAGTGTGTTATTTCTTTGTTTTGGTGAGGACTGGAAGTAATCACAGCTCGGCGGTCTGTTTTATATCAGGTGTTCAATTAATGACTTCAGTACGGAAATGTTATAAAGCATCAAGCCTGATCATTCAGATGTCATAATTCATCAAGGCCCCTGAGAACAACAGCTTAGAAGTCCCTTCGGAAATGTCAGATGAACAACCTGGAGATGAACAGTCGGGCTAATGCAGCCCTGAGATTAAACAGAACATCGCGGAGGCTGCAATCATGCAAAACACATCCAGCTCATTGAAACCACAGTAATGAGTCTTAATGTGCTTTGCAGCTGTGGGCGATCAGGCTGGACTATTCAAATCAACCTGCCACTACATTAGTGTTTGTTGGACAAAACATGGCATGTAGGTCTCTTTTTTCTCTTCCTGTTTACAAGACCTTTTTTATTGACAGATCAATTAGACAGCACCGCAAATGTTTAGATTTTTTGGAGTTGGCATTATTATCTTTCCCCTTGATTAGAATCACAATGTAAGGTGGGGAAGGTTTTTTCTTTTTAGAAAATGAGAAATTCAGATGTGTAACCAAGTTACACATTTTCTATTTAACACATGTCCCTCTCAACACTATTTGCTCGCACATGTTAGGGGGAAAATCAGGTGGATAAGCACGTGCCCCCTTTAACGGGTCTCTCGTTTTTAGTCTCTGCTTCTGTCTTCTATCTTCTCCTTAGGCCATGTTTGCCAGCTACGTCCCTGAAATCATAGAGTTAATAGGAAACCGCAAGAAATATGGTGGTTCCTATAGTGCAGTAAATGGCAGAAAGTAAGTATTCCTGGTGCCTCTGTGGCTTCGGTCACAGCAGAAGCCATCTTTGCATGCACTTTTCTTTTTCTGTTCTATGCATGTAGGCCATGTTTGCTCGCTACGTGCCAGAAATTGCTGCTCTCATCCTTAATCGGAAGAAATACGGAGGGAGTTATAACTCGACGCGAGGCAGAAAGTAAGTCAAAATCCAGAACCAGGTGTGGTTGTGTGACTCAGATTCTTCCCAGATAGAGATGGGATTAGTTCAGACCGAGGATGAATGAATGTCACACTGTGACTGGAGACCTTGGCCATTGAAGCCACATGTCCATGCCTTGAGCTCTGTGTCCGTGGCTTCTTTCCTGTAACACATGTGCTGCATTTAATTTTGTTATGGTGTCTTCATGACAACAGTTTATTTCCATCTGTTATGTGCTAATGTAGATTCAGGGTCTCATTCACTAATAATTATGTGCAAGTGTTCTTATGTTTCTTGTAAGGCTTTCATGGTAAATTTAAGTTTCTGTCAACTACCGGTCATGGGTTCAATTCCTAAGGTACACACAAATCTATTTATGTGCATTTAAATCATTCTCTGGCAGCCTTTTTTTTTAAAGTTGCCCGGACGCATTTTTTTATGATTTTCACAAAAGTTTCACAAAATGCCTTCCAGGAAATTTTTCTTCTAAAAATATATAAACATACAAATGAAAGAACAAAACAAACAATAAACAAACAAACAAAATGGGGAAAAACGTTTCATTCTCTGCTTACTCTTAAATATGGGTATTTTTCTTAAAAATATATTTTTTAGCAAAAAGCTGAAATAATTGCATTTTTGTGAAGGAATTTTGTTAGATATCAGATTCAGAACGATTATCAAAACATACACAGCGTTTAAAATTACTAAATCATTTTTTGCTTCAGTTTTTTTATAAATTGGGTAAGTGCGCCATCTAGGATAATCACGGTATTACAGATTAACATAAAACCTCATCAGGGACATGTATTTTCATGCAAATGTTTTCTCTTCATTTGACGAGATAACTCGTCAATTGCGTTAAAAGAGTTAAAGTAGCTTTGGGTAAATATAAAGTTTATAAATACCGTTAGAGCCTCTCCCATACAGCTATTTGTGGTTCTTTACAGTATTCTTCCACTTTCTAGCCTAAGGGCAAAAAAATGTGTAATTCTTTAAGAATAAATAAACACCTTTTTATGATCCTAGAATACTTAGAATATCAAACCTGGAATATCGAGCTGAAACACACAGGTTTTCTCATGCAGGTTAGGTGAATCGGAGATGCCAAATTGCCCCTCTCCAAACGTGTGTATGGATTAACTTTTGTAGATTAACTTGTTTTTGGATTAACCAGTTCTCACCATGAATATAGACCAGGGCCGGAGTGGGGCTCATTTTCAGTCCTGGAGTTTCATCCGTTAGACCGGCCCACTTTAGTTCATGACTGACTATATTAAAATAATATCGTTAAATCTTCAGTAGCCTACACAAGTCTGCAATAGTGCACTATTCTCTGCAGCCTTGCAATTCATCGTTATATATATATATATATATATATATATATATATATATATATATATACTTGAGAAAACATTATATTCATATGGAAGTTTTCAATAAACTGATGAGTTTGGCGTCAGATAGATTTTTGTTATCAATAGACGATGAATAATAATGACTATTCGTAGACCATTCATTATTGCATCTATGACCTAGATTAAAAAAAAATACGATTTGTATCCTCTTCCTTTTAGTGGCCATTTGTATGAGGTCGCACATCTAGACACGCGGCAAGCACACTCAAATATAGACGCGTCTGAAACCAAACTCGTGTTCACAGGCGAGCGCTTTGAAAAGCAGAAGAAAACCGCGCGTCCTGCATTAACATCTTTAAAGCCGGCAAATTACGTGAGTGGGGCTGGATAAGTGGCAGCCTAGGGACAGCAACCTTCAACCCGGTGGCATGACAACTCCGGCCCTTGTGGCCAAAAAAAAAAACAGCCCGGCCCACCGGGAATTCTCCTATGTCCTCCTTATGGCCAATCTGGGCCTGATATAGAAATAGATTTTTTTTCAAAATATATTTGGCCTAAGAAGATTTTTTTTCAAAATATATTTGGCCTAAGAAAGGGCCACCAGAAGTTAAATTTGTTACATTTTGTAATGTTTAGGATAAAACAGTGACATAATGGGGTGGTTTTCCCGGACAGAGATTAGCTTAAGCCAGGACTAGGCCTAAATTTAATTAGGAAATATAACAAGTTTTAACAAACATGCCTTACTAAAAACATTACTGGCGTGCATTTTGAGGCATTGCATTTTTGAGGCACTGACAAAGGGCACTGATGTATTTTACGATATGTCAGTGTAAGTTGTTTTCAGTTTGGACAGCTCCTAAATTTATTTTAGTCTAGGACTATATCCCTGTCCGGGAAACCACCCCAATAAGTGAACTAATAAAAAAGAAAGTTTTAAATTTACCTCTTTCCCTCCCAGCGTTTAAAAAAAAAGTTGCCAGCCAGAGCCAGCATTTTCATGATTTTCACAAAAGTTTAATGCCTTCCAGAAAATGTTTTTCTTTAAATATATAAACAAACAATATATCAAATGAAAGAACAGACCCTCTGTTTTCAAACAAAAAAAGTTTCATCTTACCTTCATTTGTTCTATTTTTCTCATCTCTCAATTATAGGTAGGTCTCTTCAAAAATACCAAATTTTGAGCAAAAAGCTGAGATCATTCCATTTTTGTGAAGGACTTTTGATAGAGATCAGATTCAGAGCGATCTTTAAAACATACACGGAGTTCTTTCTCTTTCACGTGAGGCGCTACTTCCGGGTTGTATAAGTTGCGGAAGTGCGCCACCTGGTGGATAATAGACGAGTTATCTCGTCAATGGTGGTGTAAGAGTTAATGTTACGGTAACACTTTAGTGTTAACTATGAAACTCAATATACTCCTAATTTACTGCTTATTAATACTTAGTTAGGTAGTTGTTGTAGAGTTTGTGTATGTATGGGGTATGATTAAGGGATGTAGAATATTGCCATGCAGAATAAGACATAAATATGTGCTTTATGGGGCGGTTTCCTGGACGGGGCTTATCCTAGTCCCAGACTAAAATGCATGTTTGAGCTGCCTTAATTTAAAAACACCTTGTACTGACATGTCTTAACATATATCAGTACCATTGTTTTGTCTCAAGAGGCACACCAGTATTTTTTTTTTTTTTTTGTAAGGTTTGTTTGTAAAATTTTCCTAAATGTCCTAAGGCCTAGTCCTGAATTAATCTAAACCCTGTCTGGGAAACTGTCTCTATAAGTACTAATAAAAAGTCAATATTGTAATAATATCTAAGCTAATAGGAGTCAAAACAGAGAAGTGTTACAAAGTGTTTTGACATGACACACATCTTTATGCATAAATTAGTGAATGAGACCCAAAGGGTTTACTATAATAAAATACAAATAACCACAATGAAATACAATATAATTGTAATAAAATAGTCATGCTTATATTACTACTTTAGGTGTCTGTGGTGCTCCAATATAGAAAACCACTACAGTATCTCAACAGCTTCAGTACTGTTCAGTCTCATCATTGTGATGTGTGTGTTTCTTTTCTTTTCTTTGTTTGAGTTCATGCCTGATCCATCATCTCTTGCATGTGACTGAATGTCTGTTGGCTCTTTTATGGGTTATGCATGCTGCAGTGAGAAAAGCCTCTCTGGCTGTGTGTCACTGCTGGCTTATCACCTCATCATCTCAATGTGACATGACTCTGGCCCTGATCTTCAGTCAGCATACACACCCTAAATGCCTGGATGCATCAGCTCTCGCACTAGAGCTGCTCTATTGCAATTGGCTTGCTTTTGTGCCCCGCTTGGTACTTTGACTATACCCCCTATTCTGTTCTTTGTTGTTTTTCCAGAAGGTATGATCTATGAATATGAATTTAATTTTATTTTAATTTTTTTGAAGCCCCCAACTCATTTCTGGCTCAAACACGGCCTTGTCCTGAATGCAGCGATTATCCCGACCCCAGCCTCTTCCTCTCTCTCTCTTTCCCCAAATATTTCGCAGCCTGAAACAGACGTACGGTCACGTCCAGCTTTCATCATCTGTGTTTGAGGGCAAATACTAAGCCGAGAGAAAGCCATTAGGAGCTCCTTTGTTTGATGCTGTTTTCCTGTCAGTGAAACAAGATTGATGAAATGTTATGTTTGGCCTCGGCCCCACATTTGGATTCGCAGTCTGGTGTTGAGAGAAGGCCTTGTCAAAAGAGCTGAGCCTCTTTCATTCTCTCGCTTGCTTTTTCTGTAGCTGTACATGCATCTGGATGCAATTACAGTAGACTTCAGCTCTCTGGCTGAGCAGAAAGACATGCACCAGGCTTTGCATTATTGCTTAAATATGCAAGAAAATGTGCGCATACGAATGGACCTATCATGACACATAGAAAGAAACGTGTCAGTGTATTTATATCCACTGTCAGCACGTTTTCGACAACCTCAGGCTGGTGCAAAACTCATGAATGTTTATGAATAATTATATATAAGGTCTTGTTTTAGACCTTTTTTTCATATAAATATTTTTGGTTTTTCATTAACAATTTTTATTAAAGGAAAACCAAAATATTTGTGTGTTGGTCCCTACTGCTACCATACACAAAGGTTGAATGAGTTCGGCCTTGCTGCAGGGCCTAGCAGTAGTTTGAAGCGTAATCTCTGCTATTGAAACTACGCTGCCGCCAAGATTGTGACGGCTGTTGATGCGAGCGTGTGTGCAGCGTAGCATTTAACTATCGGAATGAGAAAGCAGATCAAGCTGGATCTATGACTTTAATATAGAGTAGCGTCCTGTTGGAACGGGCCGATGTCTCTGTGGTTTCCATTAGCTCTGCTGAAACTGAAGGAGTGCGATGAGAAACTGACATAAACCCGGATTGAACTCTGAGCGCATGCACCTCCTCTGAGCTCCTCTCCAAAATCTGCGCCACACCAAGAACGTGGGGCCGGCACCGCCTGTGCCCACACACTGGGCCTCTCTTGGCATGTGCGTGCATGGCCTTAGAGTTGAAAAGAAGGTGAAATGGCATATAGAAATGGTGTTACTGAAATAGCTCTCATAACACATTAAAACAATTGCGATCAATAGAGGTGGAGGCATCTGGTTCCTTGATTCTGGTTAGGTGTGTAGGGGGAACGAGCCGTGCCTAGCTGACAGTCTGATATATGGGCTGTGATGTTGGACAGCCTATTGCAGTAAACACTGACCTGCTGGTTGATGCTGAAATATAACAGGACAGGATCTAGGTTTTTTTGTGTATAATTTAATTGATATGAAATGCATGTGTAGGGATATCATGTTGATTGACCGTGTATATATGCTGCTGCTTAAACCTATTTTTGTTCCAAGACTACTAGTAAAGAGAGTATAAAAAAAACGTGATGTTAATCTACATACATAAGCTACATAAGGTAAACAAATGGCAGTGGTACGCTGTCAGAAAAAAAGGTTTAAAACTGTACCTTTTCTGTCGCTGGGGTGGTGACCTAGGGTTCCGTTTTGTACATTTACAGGTATATAAAACATGATACAATGTTGTACTGTACCTATTGTATACCTTTATATTTTGTATCTATAACATTTATCTGGTACAAAATTGGTCCTTAAAGGTACACAATAGGCCCTTATGGTATAATATTATACCCCAAAAGGTACAACATTTCAATGTATATCCATAAAGGTACAAAAATGACCTTTTGAGTGGACTACCCCAGTGACAGAAAATGTACAGTTTTGAACCTTTTTTTCTGACAGTGTATATTGTAGTATAATCATGACTGAGGTGCATCCGCAATTATGAAACTTTGCCATGCAGCAGACACAAAGATCAGCTATTAACACTTTTCCACCGGGGCTAGTTCACATGCCCAAATCACGGCTCCGAAACCATGCTGGTCTCCAACAAGGGGGACTTGTGAGAAGGGAACCATAAGTAGGTTTCCACTACAGGCCGCCATTTTTTACAAATGTACTCAATGTTTTAAAGCGTTTGAAGAGTTTATTTTGTCACAAACCCTCAAATGTTTACATAAATACCATGATAAAAATGTACACACTGCAAAAGAATGACTTTCTTATTATTTTTCGTCTGGTTTCCAGTACAAATATCTAAAAATTCTTAAATCAAGATGTATTTTCTTGATGATCAAAATGACCTTAAAAAGAAGTCAATTTTTAAATATATAATTTAACTCTTTCCCCGCCATTGACGAGATAACTCGTCAATTAAGAGAAAACGCTTCCCAGCCATGGCTAAAATTTCCGGCTTTTTGCAATATCGCTATTATTATTATTATTATTATTCTGCAAACTTCCGCAAATTATACAACCCGGAACTTCCGGAAGTAAAGCCTCACATGAAAGAGAAAGAACTCTGTGTATGTTTTAAAGATCGCTCTGAATCTGATCTCTATCAAAAGTCCTTCACAAAAATGGAATTATCTCAGCTTTTTGCTAAAAATTGGGTGTTTTTGAAGAAACCTACCCATATTTGAGAGGTGATTAAAAGAGAACTAATGAAGGTAGGATGAAACTTTTTTTTTTAGAAAGCAGAGGGACTGTTCTTTTATTTGATATATTGTTTGTTTATATATTTAAAGAAGAACATTTTTTGGAAGGCATTAAGGCTGGCTGGCAATTAAAAAAAAAAAAAAACGCTGGCGGGGAAAGGGTTAAGTGAATTTGTGCTTTTTTGCTAATTGACTTTAAATGTAGGTTTTTTTTTTTTAAGAAAATGCATCATAATTTAAGACTATTTTGATACTTGTACTGAAAACAAGACAAAAATATTAAGTAAAAATTTCATTTTTTGCATGAAGTACGACGATCTGATGTGTGGTACTGTATGGTAAAACTATTAAAACCTTTTATGCAGTGGCGGCTCGTAACCACTCATCCGAGGGGCACAAATTTAAAATAATTCATACATGTTGTGATGAACTTTACATCAAGCGCCCACGAAAAAAGAAGTCACAGACTACTTTTATGTACTGTAAAAATTCCTTGTTGTTAATTTCAGTTAATTTCAACTTTCTTGACTAGTGAGGAGTTGCTATAAATTATGAAAATAAAGTTCAAATAACTTTGTATTAATCCAACTTTATTTTTATCATTTATAGCAAATCCATGCTAGTCAAGAACGTCGAAATGAATTGTAAATTCAAGTTCTTGAATTAAAAGATATAAGCGCAACAAGGATTTTTTTTACTGTAACTTAACAATAAATAAACTAAATGCGTAAGCTAAGATGTGTTAAAACCAGTTGTAAACAAAATACAACAAAAGTGTTTTATTTTTTTGTATTTTGTGAATATTATTATGGTAAAATATATTTTTTTAAAACAACTAAACAGACAGTCACTGACATTACCTGATTGTTTGTTAATGTTTATATTAGGGATCGACTGATATGGATTTTTCAGTGCCGATGCCGATTTTTGTTTCATCAGCCTTAGCCGATGAACAATACAGGCTGCTGATTTATCGGTCTATCACTAGTTTATATTAGTTATTCAAAGTTATGAGTTTCAAAGTTTTGAACAAAAAAACCCCAAATGATGGACTCCCATTTTAAGCAGCGAAGCAATAAAACACATACAAATTAAAATTATTAGGGATGCACTGATAGGATTTTTTGGGCCGATACCAACTTAAACAGACAACTTCTGGCCGATACCGATGCCGATACCGATATTAAACACTTGTGTACAATACTATACAGTTGGTCTATTAGCTAGTTTATCTCTGCATCAAATTATTTTTACTGACCATGGATTGGATCTAATTAACATTAAACTGATCATATAAATATTGCTACTTCAAAAAAAGTTGGACTTCATTTCCCCCACTAAAGTGCAGTTTGTTTCTTTTATTGTCCAAGACATTTGAGCCAGCTCAACAAAGGTATTCTGTCGGTGCTTAGTACAGTGCACACCAGAACATTAAATCATTTTAATTGAACAACAGACATGCAACTCATTGCCTTTATGCGGTTAATAATAAACAATCGGTATCGGCCTTTCTTGTGCTATTGCCGATATGCCGATGGTTTCAAATTCATTAAAAATCGGCCAAAAATATCGGCGGCCGATACATCGGTGCATCACTAATAATAATATAACAAGTGATTCTAGTAACACTTTTGGCTCCATTTATGAATCACAATCACAATCAATTTATGACAATCACCATCAAGAACCAGAACTACCTGATATATATTTTATGCATATAAAACAGTGCCTGACACTGTCACTTTTCTTTCACAGCATTGACAATTTGTAATCTTGTATCAGTTTTTTTTTATTTGTTTACAGTATGTACTGTTATATGATAGCTTTGTTTCAAATACTCAAAGATACTTTTATGAAGCTCCGTACTGGACAAAAATCAAACTTTTTATTGTCAAAATATATTCAATTGTGACCCATTAATGGTCAGTCAATATGAATTTTCAGTACTGAATATGTGGTTACTGAGTGATATCCAGCCTGACTGCATTTGTTGAGTAATTACAGTCAGATATGACATAATAGAGAGAGAGTTTGAATAATCACAGTGTTTTTGAAGTGTTACAAACTAAAGAGTTGCCAGATTACCTTCATCGTTGTCCCACTGCATCAAATGGTTAATTCTAATGTTGATGGAGCCCGGCACATGTGGACTACATATGTGGTTCATCTAATGCTGTTTTCTGCTTTGTCTAAAAGCACGCACCCTTTTCATCAGGTAGAGTTTGCCTTACTGCTATTGTTTAGACAGCTTTCTTTAAACCCTGTTGATTGTAAAAGTCTGGGGGGACGGTGGAAACAGACCGGGGGACTCTGCTCGTGATTGAAACGATTGATCAGTTTAAGGATTAGAGCAGTATCAATGGTTTCGCTGCTGAGGCTGGTGTTCGAGCTTGTTATTGGTGATTTCTTTAAAATTTCGGATGTGATTTTTGGGTGTTTTTAATTTGGCATGTTTCTCCGTGCATGTTGAATATCTGCATTTGCTTGCATTATTTTTATTCACATTAATGTGCATAAAAACAAGTGTTCTCCACTGTGTGTTGTTCAAAGTGTAGTGGTGTTAGTTTAAGTTTGTACTGTAGATGTTAATTTAATTTAATATTTTTTTGTCAAAATGTGTTTATTCACATTATTATTATTATTTATAGCAATTGAGTGGCATAGTAATTACATGCCTTTATCAGAAGCAATGAATGAGCTAACCAGCCATTTTGAAGATGTGGACAAATGAAGCATGCAAGAAGATGCTCCTTTTCCCTCTTAACTCAAGCACAAAACAAGTGGTGAAAGTTTTGGCAGCCTATAATGACATCACTCTTATCCAATACTCTTTCAAATGGTTTTCTTTCAAGTATTGCTTTCATTGGCAGTACCCTAAACCTCCTTGCAGTGATGAAACACAATCGGTAGCACGATTACGCACCACTGATAGCGCATCCAAATGTAGAGACGAGATGTCTGACGTGAGCCGAGTCACAGAGCGTTTGTGTCTGTGCCAGAGACTCTAGTAAAATGAGTGAGAGCATTGTCACACAAACCCCTCAGATTTAGCTAAAGCTCTTAAGTGGGCATTTTTGGAAAAGGAAAACATGAATAATGTGTCTCTCATCAAGCCGCCCCTTTGCCAAACGCTGCTGGCGTCACACCAAGCCATCAACTCGACAGAATCTTCTCATCCCGGGACAGTCAAGCGTGCAATTACTAACACTCGTTAAATACAAGAGGCAAGATCTGTAAAGATCATTACGTCTGATAGCATCCAGACTTTGGAGCAATAAAGCTTCCGGCAAAGAGGGATCTGCCTGATGTTTGTTCAGTCTCTCGCCCCTTCAACACCTGAGCATGCACGTAGCCCCAGTTACAATTACGATCACGAGCCTGTGTTCTTTGTCCAATCGTGAGCACATAGCGTCTGCTAAGGAAGGAGAGGTTGTTTGGACAGATTTAGATTGATTACTGCGGATGGTTAAAGCTCGTGAGACGTTGACCACAGCAGTATTGGACTAATCCAACATGGGAAGTGAAGCAATCCACAAACCCCATGGCTACAGATCAACTCTTTAACCTCCTGTTGCATGAAATTCTGCTTGCCAAAAAAACCCTTGTTATTGTTCTGCTACAGTTTAAGAGGTAGCTATTAAGCTGTTAGAATTGTAATGCGCTGTAATTTTTTATACAAGTCAGACTCGGATCATTGCAGACATGTAAAACTCTTGAAACAACTTTGATGTTTAATTTGAAGTGTAATGTGGTTTATAGTTTAAAGGCCTAAAATCAAAGAAGCAGCAAGCTTTAAGTTTTGACTGGTTACTAATACGTTCTCTCACTACTTATATACTGTATTAGTTGATCTAATAATTTAGCAGCAGTATGAATGAATAGGCTTAAATGAGCCCTGTCCAAACAGGTTTCGAGTCCAGAAACAACACTCTAAAAATGTTGGGTTGTTTGCTGGGTTTGTCCCTTTTAGACCCAACGCAGGGTTGAAAATAACCAAGCATTTTTTTTTTTTGAGTGTATCTACTGTATACAGAATTCGTAATAAATTAAATAGCTAAAGTAAATCGTAAGTGAAAGTGCATCTGTCAATCATTGAATGTTCAAAATATTATGAATCTTTATTTTAAAAAAAAAAATACACATTGGTTGGCCTATTCATGAGCACACATCATGTTTAGGGGAATAGGGCATTATTAATATGCCATGTAAACTGCAAAAAAAGGATTTTCAAGAAAAAAATGTCTTTGTATTTTTGTCTTGTTTTCAGTAAAAAAATATCTAAAAATTCTTAAATTAAGATGTTTTTTCTCAAAGAGCAAAACGACCCTAGAAAATAAGTCTAGTTTTTAGACCAAAAATATCAAATTTTTCAAAATCAAAGTGATTTTGTGCATAAAACAAGGAAAAAATCTTAAAATAAGTGTTTTAGAAAAATGTTAAAGATTTTTTTGCTTACCCCATTGGCAGATTTTTTTGTTTTGTGCACAAAATCACTTAAATTAGATTTTTTTTTGGTCTAAAAACTAGACTTATTTTCTTGGGTCGTTTTGCTCATCAAGAAAAAGCATCTTCATTTAATAATTTTTAGATATTTTTACTGAAAAAAAGACAAAAATACAAGATTTTTTTTCTAGAAAATAAGTTTTTTGGCAGTGTAAGGTGGTATGTGCTAGAAATAGGTAAACCACTATCAATAAGTCGGCCCGTGGGTCGGGTGCACCGCCGGGCCAGGGAGTGTCCCCCATTGTCCCTCAGAAACACACCCCTTGTCCCCCCTTGGGCTTATCAGCAGGTGGTCACCCTAGTTGCCAGTAAATAACATAAATGTAAAATCTACAGGAAGTTACTGGCAGCTAGTTGCCAGTAATACCCAGTAATACTGTAATTTCTACAGAAACGTTTTACAGTGTAGATAGCAAGAGAGAGCATTACTGTAGGTTTTGGAACAGAGGTCTCAAGTATGAAGCTATATCTTAGTATTAAGACGGGATACATGAGCCCCAGAAGGCCGTAACCTTTGGCACAACCCAGTTGAGCCTTGAAACTCGATGTCTGTATCCCAAGTTTTTACTTCGTTGCCTGCCAGGACGAAAGAAAGTCAAGGTTAGAGTTCACAGCAGCCGCAGATCTAAAAACAATTGAAAAGCTTTTGACAGATGTCCTGAAATATGTCAATTAGAACGGAGGAATATGTCAACATGCGTCTTTGCTTAAGGGTGGTTTGGCTATGGAGACATGGTGTATTAAGAATTGACAATCCAACATTTAAATGTAAGATTCAATTTTGTTTGTCCTGAAATGTTCAAAGCATTTCCTTTAGTGTTTAAGGCTGTTTTACAATATGTTTATAAGTATATGGTAAAAAACTGAAAAGGGCAGAAACGGTTTGAAGCCACAGCATTTAATGTCTTCAAGACATTTTCTGTTATTATGACTTGATGCTCTTTTTTAGAGTATGCCAGGCTTTAGTTTTATTTTATGTTGCACTCTTCAGCTGAATTTTCCCCCTTACAGGCACATTGTGGTTTGTGGTCACATCACGCTCGAAAGTGTTTCCAACTTCCTTAAAGACTTCCTACACAAGGACAGGGATGATGTCAATGTAGAAATTGTTTTTCTTCATAAGTAAGTACAATTCCCTTTGGAACCAGTTTTAAGAACTTGATGGAGCCCAGTATAATGGCTGTGGGCTATTAGGGAAAACTAATAAATCAAATATAGTTGCCTGCTTCAGAGTATTGGCAATAAGCCGTTTTTGATGTTTGTTTGTTAATAGAAATGTGTGTTAAAGGTGAAGTGTGCATTTCTGCATCACTACTGGCACAAATGGGTTTGCAAAGTTTGTTTTGGCACCCTTCATGTACAGTAGTAACACCGGCTCTGGATTTGGCAAGATTTTTTGTTTTATAAAGAATGGCAGACAGGGAAATAAAGTTATTGCACTTGATTGGTGCAGCTACTGGTGCAGAAATCAAATACTGTCACTCTGAATTTTTACTTCAGTTCCTCAATGTGTAATTCACTTTTATGTCTTGTTTAACCTTTATACTCTAGTATTTCCCCTAATCTTGAGCTGGAAGCCTTGTTCAAACGTCACTTCACTCAGGTGGAATTCTATCAAGGATCGGTCCTAAACCCGCATGATCTGGCAAGAGTAAAGGTAACCAGTTTATGAAAAAACATCATTATGCAGAATATCACAAATGTAATAGACAAACTAAACAGATTCATTTGACTATTGCGGCATTAAGACAGAATTGTGGAATTAATATAGGCCATGGGTCTCCAACCCTGATCCTGAAGGGCACCTGTAGGGCACCTATCCAATCTAACACACCTTAACCTGCTAATCAAGTTGGTCAGGGCCATAGACATTATATACCCTACGTAGACACCTCATGACGTGCTGGAGCATAATTCAGCGTCGCCCCCATATTGGTTGGGTCTCCTCACTCTACGCTAGCATCAGAGTCAACGGAGAGCGAGCAGTTATGCCCGTATTTTGTGCGGTATTGATACCAGATCGCAAGGGATTACCCTTCACAAGTAAGATTGAACATTAATTTTGGTTATTTTATCATTTAAAACATTATGTCATCGTAACTACATTACTTACGTGTAACCAAACTGTGTGAAAATCCGGTAAAAATTCGGGGAGATATGGTTATTGTAGTTGGGGATACACCTTTCTCAGTAGAAATAAATGCAAAATGGTGGCCGTGCTGATACATCAGCTCCTATAGGCAGCGTCAGTCTATGACGCCTCTAAGTACAGTGGGTAAAATAAGTATTTGACACATTAGCATTTTTATCAGTAAGAGAATTTCTAAGTGGGCTATTGACACAAAATTTCCATCAGATGTAGCCATCAACGCAAATATTGAATTCATACAAAGAAATCAGAACATTTAAGTATACAAGTTGAGTCATAATAAATAAAGTGAAATGACACAGGGAATATGTATTGAACACACTTTATTTAATACTTTGTAGAAAAGCCTTTGTTGGTGATTGCAGCTTCTAGACGCCTCTTGTATGGAGAGACCAGTCGTTACTCCCTGCATGTAGTGTCTATGGTCAGGGCTACCTAAAAATTAGAGGCAGGTGTGTTGAAGTAGGGTTGGAACTAAAATATGCAAGACAGGTGCCCTCCAGGAACAATGTTGAAGACCCACAAAACTTTAGGCTTCTTTTTTTTAGTTTTTTTTTCTACGCCCTGACAGATTGAGTCAGCGGATGCCTGCTTGATTCTTGCAAACAAATACTGTGGAGACCCCGATGCTGAAGATGCCTCCAATATCATGAGGTCAGTTCTGTGAAGGACCACTTTTGTACATGCAAGAAGAAAAACACAATTGCATTTTAGTTTCAGATGATATGCTCACTAGAACAGGTCCTCCAGTAAAACAGATGTTTGGGAAGCTGATGTTTCATTCTCCTGTGCTGTGAAGGAAAGGTGTGAATGAGATAATCAACATCTCAGGTCAACTCAATACTCGGATTCACACGTGTTATACCTGGACACAGATGAAAAGACCTCAGAGGAATTTCCTCTGGGAGGACTTCAGCTCACACTGCCTTAAAAGAATGTGTGAAATAAGAGCAAACATACTTCCTTCATTCATGCTGAGGTTTTTGAGTTATGTGTAGTGCAGAGGATAACACCCAGTCTGTCTGGACAATGAAATATTGCTTTTTTGCACCTTTATTTTAACCACTAATGTGTGTTAAAGTAGCTTAATATGGAAATAAAAACTCTCTTAATGTGCGTAATTTATCATTGCATGTTGTTGCAAAATAAATAAATATTTTATATATTTTAAACGTAATAACCATAGACTGTAAAAAATTTTCACGTAGTGTCCTTGATACCACAGTTAGTGAAGAGCTTTTTTGAAGCCCAAAGTAGGCGGGGCCTGCCATTGCTATCTTGCCAGCGCGACACTCGCGGATAACTGAAAAAGGTTTTCGGATAACAGATAACCCACGCCCTTAATAGTGCAGAACTTTAAGGCTTAATATAATTTAAACGGATGAGTTACAAAAAAATCATCATCCTCACAGTTGTCATAAAGGGCGAAATTAGCTATACAGACCAAAAACACTTTCTGTACCAGGCTGTAAACACATTTATTTTTGCTGTAAAGTTGAACATTTTAAAGGGACACTCAACTTTATTTGAAAATAAGGTCATTTTCCAGCTCCTCAAGAGTTAAACATTTGATTTTTACCATTTTGGAATCCATTCAGCCGATCTCCCGGTCTAGCGGTAGCACTTGTAGCTTAGCTTAGCATAATCCATTGAATCTGATTAGAACATTAGCATTGTGCTAAAAATAACCAAAGAGTTTCGATATTTTTCATATTTAAAACTTGACTCTTCTGTGGTTACATTGTGTACTAAGACCGACAGAAAATTAAAAGTTGCAATTTTCTAGGCAGATATGGCTAGGAACTATACTCTCATTCTGGCGTAATAATCAAGGACTTTGCTACCGTACTATTTTCGGGCAGTGGATAATATCACTATGGCTGCTGCAGCCATGTTACAGCAACAGAGTCCTTCATTATTACGGGGAGGGGGGTCTTTGGCAATGATTCCCTTTTGAAGTTTAAGTCACTTTCGTGTTCGCTTCACGACAAAGACTGGAAGGTTGCTTTTTGGTAATAACCTCAAAGTGTATGTTCTATTGGACATGACCTAGAACACATTATACACATTATACCATAGTAAAATAGCTGTGTAGCCTTTCTAAAATGCTGCCAATGGAAACACAGTTATGCAGTGCCAGTTAGCATTGTTTTAAAAAGGCTTGAAGCAATAACAACAGATTTAAAAATGGCTTGCGAGGGCTGTTTCAATATTGAATTCATTTAAATTAAATAAGCGTCTTTGTTTATGTGTTTCTGTTAATAACAGAGTTATATCTATCAAGAACTACCATCCGAAAATCAGAATTATCACTCAGATGCTGCAGTACCACAACAAGGTAAGAGAAGTCAAATCAAACCAAACAGAATGAATTAAACCTGAAAGAATGGATATACTGTACTAAAAGACTTGTAAATTAGACATCACACAGAAACCAACCCTCTCATTCTCCATGACAATTTTAATAATAATAAAAAAGAGAAAACTTCTCAAAAATTAAAAACTCATTACAACAATGTGATTTTTTTCTTCAACATTTATCTTCAATTACAGTAACATGCTTACTGAGAGCTGGAAGCGGGAATTGATGGATGGGTTTTGTTCATGGGACGGTTCACTTAAAAGCAACTTAATGTCGACTGCTGACAAATGTTTGAGCAAATTGTCTCACTAAAAACATAAATTCTATGCTAGCAATGAGATGATAAATAGCGACATGGTGCTGTTATATGATTTTCATGATGTGTTTGGCAGATTTACCGTATGTAATCCAACTAGATATATTTCCAAAAAATATATAACAATTTATGTAATCATGAAACCTTTTGAAATGTTACTAAATGAAATTATTTCATTGTTAATGCTCTTGTTAGACGTCACAGCGGGGGAGAATTTTAACTTCCCTCGTGTTGTCCGCAGGCCCATCTGCTAAACATTCCCAGCTGGAACTGGAAGGAGGGTGATGATGCGATTTGCCTGGCCGAGCTAAAGGCGGGCTTTATTGCCCAGAGCTGCCTGGCACAGGGCCTGTCTACTATGCTCGCCAACCTCTTCTCCATGAGGTCATACATCAAGGTACCGTCATCCCCCGTCCTGCGGCTTTGATAAAACCCTGCCGAGTGTATTCCGACTTTAGCTCAATCACCAGGGCCATTATGTTATTGAGTAAATCATCTTATAAGATTGCTGGTCTCATTTGGGACTTGCTCAGGAAAGCGGGACGACAGTGCAGTTGCCATTATGAGGTAATTTATCGATGACATGGGGGAAGTGAAGATGTAAATTTGTGTTTTTTCCACTCACTAAATTTACTGGTCTCCTGCGGTGCTGATGGAGCTGGGAAATGTGAACAATGTGTCTATTTTATAGTCAGTGAATGGCATCCCAAAGCCATCTTTATTTATCGTCCAAATAAACCAGACTGCTTAGAGTCATATATGAGAAAACACTAAACATCTGAGGTCTTCAAGGCAGTCGTGGCTACAGTAAGGTTGTGGGGTTATGATCAGGTGGTTCAGATTTGGATGGAGTTCTTTTGGGAGAAAGATCAAGAGAGAAAAATCAGACTGAAATATTTCACTGAGATTGTAAAAGTTATTGTCTAATCCACAAGGAGCTGTATTGCTTTCTTTGATTTTTTTTTAAAAGACAGGCTTTTGACATTGAGAGCAACATTCTTATGTCATAAGGAAATGAGGAATGACTTTATAATAACTGTTTAAATGTGGCATGTGTGGAAACTTCTGCAGGGCACATCATTCGTCTTATAAAAACGCTGAAGAAAGCCAGGACCACCCATGCCACAGTGTGCCATACTGTAAATACTATATTTTCCAACCTGACAGACCCATGTCCACGCTCATACAGGACACAAAAACCCTTCTGTGAGACTGAAAAACTGAATATCAGTCATGATCAAGATGATATTGTTAAGGGGGACATTTCACAAGACTTTTTTAAAATGTCAAATAAGTCTTTGGTGTCCCCAAAGTGCATATGTAAAGTTTTAGCTCAAATATAGATAATTTGATAGACAGGACAGGAAAGTACAAGGGGTATTTGAACTCGGGTCACCGAAAGTGCATCTGCACAATATGTCGGAGCACTGCCCACTACACCATGTACACTCACCTAGAGGATTATTAGGCACACCTGTTCAATTTCTCATTAATGCAATTATCTAATCAACCAAACACATGGCATTTGCTTCAATGCATTTAGGGGTGTGGTCCTGGTCAAGACAATCTCCTGAATTCCAATCCGAATGTCAGAATGGGAAAGAAAGGTGATTTAAGCAATTTTGAGGGTGGCATGGTTGTTGGTGCCAGACAGGCCGGTCTGAGTATTTCACAATCTGCTCAGTTACTGGGATTTTCACGCACAACCATTTCTAGGGTTTACAAAGAATGGTGTGAAGAGGGAAAAACATCCAGTATGCGGCAGTCCTGTGGGTGAAAATGCCTTGTTGATGCTAAAGGTCAGAGGAGAATGGACCGAATGATTCAAGCTGATAGAAGAGCAACTTTGACTGAAATAACCACTCGTTACAACCGAGGTATGCAGCAAAGCATTTGTGAAGCCACAACGCGCACAACCTTGATGGGCTACAACAGCAGAAGTACCACTCATCTCCACTACAAATAGGAAAAAGAGGCTACAATTTGCATGAGCTCTCCAAATTTGGACAGTTGAAGACTGGAAAAATGTTGCCTGGTTTGACGAGTCTCGATTTCTGTTGAGACATTCAGATGGTAGAGTCAGAATTTGGCGTAAACAGAATGAAAACATGAATCCAGCAGTTACCACTGTGCAGGCTGGTGGTGGTGGTGTAATGGTGTGGGGGATGTTTTCTTGGAACACTTTAGGACCCTTGGTGCCAATTGGGCATTGTTTAAATGCCACAACCTACCTGAGCATTGTTTCTGACCATGTCCATTCCTTTATGACCACCATGTACCCATCCTCTGATGGCTACTTCCAGCAGGATATTGCACCATGTCACAAAGCTCGAATCATTCAAATTGGCTTCTTGAACATGACATTGAGTTCACTGTACTAAAATGGCCCCCACAGTCACCAGATCTCAACCCAATAGAGCATCTTTGGGATGTGGTGGAACGGGAGCTTCGTGTCCTGGATGTGCATACCACAAATCTCCATCAACTGCAAGATGCTATCGTATCAATATGGGCCAACATTTCTAAAGAATGCTTTCAGCACCTTGTTGAATCAATGCCACATAGAATTAAGGCGAAAGGGGGTCAAGCACAGTATTGGTATGGTTTTCCTAATAATCCTTTAGGTGAGTGTATGTACACAATGCGCCATTCTCATCTCAAATTAGATCATATGTCCCTTGTAATTGTAACAATCCACGTTTTCTGAGGTTCTGAAATTTGTAAATGATGTATTTTTGAATGACCAGCATCCCGATACAAAACAATACGTTTAAAGTGCACGCTCTGGCATCCATCCCTCACATCCTTAGTTTGGAATCAACATGGTGGCAGACTGAATAAAGTGTATTAGCCATGTGTAACTGATTTGAAGTGTCTTTGCACTATAGATCGAGGAGGACACGTGGCAAAAGTATTATCTGGAGGGAGTGGCTAATGAAATGTACACTGAGTACCTGTCCAGTGCCTTTGTGGGACTTTCATTTCCTACAGTTTGTGAGTAAGTATACTTCTGCTTCAAAGCAGCAATTTCTTACATTGATCTATATGCAAACACTTTACAAATCACCTTAAGTTTAATTTACATCGAAATAACGAGACAACCAGATTTTGTGGTGGAAGCGGCATTGGGCAAAAATGGCTGGAACAAAAGATTTTGATTTGCGTTGAAGAAAACGCTTTAAATGAATAAAGATTTGACATTGGCTGGAGCAGAGGTTTAAAATCATTACATTATGTTAAGAGTCCATTATAAGTGTAGTACTAAGCTGGGCAAATTCTGAACACTAAATTTCTGTTGTCTCATTGCAGGCTGTGCTATGTGAAGCTGAAGTTGTTGTTGATCGCTATTGAATACAAGTCAGAGCAGAGGGAAAGCAGGTTTGTCCCCCGTTGGTCTCCATCGGTCACAGCACACCCATTCGACCAAAGAGGGGGCAATACAGTTGTGTCCCTCATTGGTCCTACAGACACGCTACAGTACTGTTCTCCTTATAAACTTGAGAAATGTTTGTAAGAAAAGGCTGACAGGTTTATCATCCTCAAATCTCCCACAAGTAACTAAATAGATCCAAATCTGTTTTCTCATTTAAATCATTGAGACAGCAGCGTGTTGTGCACCGCAGTGATGACGTCTCACTGTAGGTGGTTCAGCTCGACTCTCACAGCATCCCAGATGACAATCACTGTCTTTAAGAGTCACATGACATCTGCTCAGACTCACTGTGCTTCATTGATGAGGGCTTTGCTCTTGGAGTAAAGAGCCTTTCATCAATAGCACTCCTGTGGCATTCTGTTATGTGACCCATTAGAAATAATAACATGAAGTACTCTGTCTCAGTAACTTCGACTTTTGCCAAATCCCACCACCCCTTCCCACATTCACAACCTGTGTTCCAATGTTTCTGTATACTGTATGCATTTAGGTACACAATAGGATAAAACATACACATCAACCAGATGATTTGGTTCTGTTGTTCTCCTTATAATCATGATGCATTTTTATCAAATCCTTTTTCCTACAGTGAATTATACTGCAGATGTACAATATTTACTGTGGTAGAATACTGTATGTGAGGAGAATCCATTGCACATAGAGAGCAGAGGATAACATAGCAGAATGCAAAAATAGAGAGTGCAATATGTGCCAAAGAAGTCAAGATGAAGATAATTTTTTGTATGTTTTATAGTTACATTTTTATAGTTTGCCATTTTTGTCACATTGTCTTTGAAAGTGACTATCAAGGGGTGGTTTCACAGACAGGGCTTATTCTAGTCTCAGACTAAAATGCATGTTTGAGCTGCCTTAATTTAATAACATTTTGCATTGACAAATCTCAACATATCAGTGCCATTGTTTTGCCTTTAGATGCACACCAATATTATTTTTGTAAGATATGTTTGTAAAAACGACTTAAATGTTCTAATATAACTAAAGCGAAGTTCTGAATTAATCTAAACCCTGTCCAGGAAACTGTCCCTTAGGGTTTAGGGTTAGTCAGAATTTAGGGTCTAAAATATTGGGTTTATGATATTAGATTTACTTTTTAGTTTCTTTTTAAATAATACGGCATAAACAGTTTTTGGATTGATGGTAGACTTAACATTCATTTGATCTTAAAAAGCAAACATTTTGGATTGTGTTTATTCATTTCTACATTAAAAGATATTCCCAGGCTGTTTACACGACAACGATGTAGTGACAAAATTTTCAAGTACACACGACAATGTTGTCAAAAACATCTGCACTTACACGGATCCACAAAGATGACTAAAACCGTTGTATTAGGTATGCCAAGTCAGAAGATGGCGATGTTACTTTGTAAATAAACAATAACTGTGCACATACGCATTCTCTGCAGTGTGATAAATACAAACAGTAAAGACGCATTGAGCAGTTTCATTAAGATGGATGATGAGGTAGATTTAGTGAACCTGGACTATAAAACGCAAAACAAGTGTTAAGTATTGTTGTTGAAGCATTAATAAACTTATTATCCTGAGCAGCACAAACACTGTCCTGTAGACCGCCATTGTTGTTTTGGTTAAACTCACACATGCCAATAGATGGTTGCCATGATAACAGCCTGGTCCGAAGATAACTTCCGGTCTGTGCTTGTTTATCGGTCTAGAAAGACACTATTATTATTGATTCTATGCGAAATCTACCAGAAGTTAAGTTTGGTCCACAAAAGCTGTTTGTTTATGTTGCCGCTAAAACTGTCTATATACTGAATAACACTTGCACATGGCCTCACCGTTATCACAGATTCACGATTACGTTGTTTACATGGAGACGAAAATATCTTTTTTTTTTAAATTGCAAAAACGACCCTTCAGTTAAAAAATTTGCTTTGCGTCTCTTTACGAACAACCAAAATGCATAAAAACTTTACCGTTTAGAGTTCTTTGTCGTGTAAACGGCCCCTCAGTTAAATGTTCTAAACTAAATTTTTAAATCAGCAATTAACACATAGGGACCGTTTCCCGGAGGGTGCTTAAAGCAATAGTTGTAAAAATAATGTCATTAATGACTCACCCTAATGCCAGACACGTGGGACCTCCGTTCGTCTTCAGAAACACAGTTTAAGATGTTTTAGATTTAGTCCGAGAGCTTTCTGACCCTTCATTGAAAATCTATGTACGGTATACTGTCCATGTCCAGAAAGGTAATAAAAACATCATTAAAGTAGTCCATGTGACATCATTGGGTCAGTTAGAATTTGTTGAAGCATCGAAAATACATTTTGGTCCAAAAATACAAAAAATTACTACTTTGTTTAGCGTTGTCTTCTCTTCCGGGTATTTTGTGAACCACTTCCACGAGACTGCAGTGACGCTGCTGACGTACGACGTTGCTGACGCAGAGTCACTGTGCACGCGCATTCGCAACAGATGCGGAGGAGGGGACAATGCTGAATTGAGTCGTGGTTTTTGTTCTTTTTGGACCAAGTTGTGTTTTTGATGCTTTAACACATTGTAGTCGACCCACTGATGTCGCATGGACTACTTTGATGATGTTTTTGTTGCCTTTCTGGACATAGACAGTAAACCATACATAGATTTTCAATGGAGGGTCAGAAAGCTCTCGGTCTAAATATAAAACATCTAAACTATGTTTCCAAAGATGAACGGAGGTCTTACGAGTTTGGAACGACATGAGGGTGAGTCATTAATGACATTATTTTCATTTTTGGGTGAACTAACCCTTAAAGTCAAGTCCATAACTAAACTGCTTGTTTGAGATGTCCTTACTGAAAACAGCTTTGACATATCTTAAAATATATCAGTGCCATTGTTTTCCTCAATATGCACACCAATAAGTAATAGAGAACCCAATTATTGCCCAATATCATATAAAACTTCCACTCATGTCCCCTCTTTTCAGTGCCAACAAACGCATGGACACACACAAAGGTTATTTTTTACTCTGTGAGTCGATATGATACAGTTCATAAAATTTTATTACTTTCTAATGGATGGCTTTCAAAAAATGTTTAATAACTTTGCCATACCATACATTATGACAAAAAACTTTAGAGGGCACAACATTATCCTTTAGCCTCTCAATTCGGTGTCCTGGGATGAAGCTATTTTTTCAAATTCATAATCTAAACTGGGAATCACACTTTGTGATTTATATCATAAATAAGACAGATGCAAAGAGTACCATTACGAGGAAAAAATGACTGTTTTGCCCTCTACTTTCGTTATTCACAGAGACTGACGTTTTCCAAAATTTCTTAATATGCAGATACAGAAATGAGTGACGCTTCGCCTCCTTTTCAGACTGTTTTCATTTCTAATGTTTTCTTGTTGTTTGCAGAAGCAGAAAGCGGTACGCCCTCTTCATTATCTCACCCCGCTACACTTTAG
Organism: Misgurnus anguillicaudatus; assembly: GCF_027580225.2. Taxonomy (NCBI): domain Eukaryota; kingdom Metazoa; phylum Chordata; class Actinopteri; order Cypriniformes; family Cobitidae; genus Misgurnus; species Misgurnus anguillicaudatus. The sequence continues at coordinate 12,491,681 of NC_073347.2, forward strand.
ATCATCAGTGGGCGAAAACCACCCCCCTCAAACATGGCCAAAATCTCTCGCTTATCTTTCGTATTGTGATCGTTGTGCTAAATGCACTAACTTCTTTGCAGGCAGAGAGAGTAGTTGATATTCAGTCGTTACTTTGTCTTTACTGTTGGCATTATCAACACAGCATTTATCCACTCCATCTGCATCACTGGGTTTATCGTGTTTTTATTTCTCCATTTTCTGTTGCGTTTTCCCCGTCTGTTTATTTTTCAGTATTCATCAGCTGTGAATCATTTCTGCTCGTGTTTCTGCTCAGCTGTCCGTGCAAACAGTACTTCATGTTTTTCTCACTTTTTGCTCATTGCCAAGAGCATGTTGGGAAGTGCCCTGATAGGAATCTACTATTCATTATGTATCATGTAAATATAAGCGTTGGTCCATTCAGGACTATTGTGTCTCAATATAGCGATATTGACTCTAGAGTCTTAAATGCTTAACTTGAATGATTGGTTAATCAAGGCCACACTATTCATGGCAACCATCTGTGCCTTTTCTGTCATTACCACTCTAACAATGTGTCACTTTTGTGTGTCTTTGTGTACGTCTGTCACTGTGTATGTGTGTGTAGGATCAAGTGTCATTTGTATTTGTATTTAAATGTGAGACATTGATTCTGTCAAGTGCGGGTATGAATGGTACAAGGTGTGTCTGTCGATGTTTGTCTGGAGCTAACGTTCATCATGTCCTTAAATGCCTGTGTGTCTCTGAGTAGATGTTTATGAAGTGAGGTCACTTCCTGTCAGTTTGGTGTTCTATACAACAATCCAACTGCACAGAAGTTACTGCAACAGTTTGCATCTACGTGCCGCTCTCTTTTAGATGTGCCCTTGATAACTGCATGCACTCTTGTCGCGTGACGTGTGTTGCTTGCTTTGTTTCCCATAATGTGAGGTTTGATCTGAGTTGACGCTATGCAATCAGCCCGTTGCATAAGGCCTCTTTCAGAGGTGTGAAAATCTCAAATTTGGGGAGCACTGTGTGTGAATTAGTCAGTTAACAAGTGTTCATCTTCTAAACAGCATGCCAAATGTGCTGCTTCTTACTAAGGGGGGTATTTAATCGAATGTAAAGCTTAGCCATAATGAACCTCTGCACAATTCAAGCAAGCCGAACCGCTTTTGGCATTTTTATTAACTGACCAGCCAACCTTCGCTTTATGATGGATTAAATCCCCCTTTTTTGTCTTCATTTCTGATAAAATGGTTATTTGTTGAGCCCAGAGGAAAGGGTTTTCATAGACTACATATATCAAACTATATAAAAAAAATAATAGATTTTTGAGATCCAATAATGTTGGCTTTCTCTATAAATATTTGGAACAATGGGTTGTTTTTGATGTGACTTTATTATGAGCTGTGTTTTTACTAGTTTTCTCTTTCATCTGGGCTCTCTGGCCTTGGTGCTTCAGCCAAGCTGGATATTTGTCAAGCGTTACAGTTGCCACTCAATTCATTGATGATTCCTAACAACAGGCAACCATGCATTAATGGCTATGTTGTGTTGTCCCGTCTGTGTCTAATTAATGGGGAATGATACAGCGGTTCAGTGCTCCTAAATCCCTACACTTTCAAACCAACAAACACTCCAAAAAACATTCAGCAGAACTTAATATTGAAATCATGAACATCCACTGCCCACCAAGGGAAGTCTCAATGAGATACCAGTTGTTAGCTTAGTTCTGACGTAGCAGCCAAACCTCAAAGGAGTGTACACATTTATTCTGTAAATGACTTTAAAAAAAGACTATTTTTATTTGAATGTAAATTAATATAATCAATATTTTGGTAGCGGCCAGGCCTACAGTCCATTTTTGCAATCCATCTGTGCAAGGTACACTAGACTTAGGACAATTGCAGAGAATGTGCTGTTGTATCCCATTTGTGATCATTTTAACTTTTTCCCATGCAGAAAAAGTAAGACTGTCTCTGTATTTTAGCATCTCATTTTATGACATATGTATCTTTTGTAACTGGCTGCTTACTATACATGTTGCATGCTTTTAGTGCAGTAGGTGTGCATTGTCTGTGAAAGCAGTTAGGCATGCACTGAATGTACAAGGACAGTACTTGTATTGCTCCAATATTCTTATTTCCATATTTATATATGACAAATTAGTCATGATTAATTGCATTTTTTTTTTAAATGATGTAAATGAAAAATCGACAACTTAACTTATGCATTAGTAAATTTATGTTTTTGAGATGCACTCCCTTTAGAATTTGGCTGCCCAGTCTCAGCTAAAACTGACCTTAATACTGACTTAAATGGGTTGCGACTAACAGCCAATTTTACAGCATTGCATATTTGTGACCCTGTCTGTGAAATCCAAGTTTCATAATTTAATTATGAGATTGGGAGCATCAAAGTTTGATTTCAATCATTGATTTAGATTTTTGACATGGCCTTAGATATCAAGCTTTTTATTATTTATACCACAGGCCTGTTGAATGCTTTATTCTGATTGGTTGAAAAATGTTCCATGGGTGTTGATTTTTTTTCTGTAAAAGACACACCTAACCTGTCAAATGTCTTTAAAAAAACATTTATGTGGTAACCGTGGTCGTGCCGCATTACCACCTTGGGTGTGCATTATTTTCGAATAATTCAATGGCCCGTCGTCAATTCTTCCTTATTTATTTATGACCTTTAAAAATGTGGTTAGCTGGGTTTTCACTAGTCTCGCGTAGCCAGACCTTCAATACGGTCTGCTGTTTTTCGCTGCTTTTTCTGGACAAAGCCCGCCCACGAGCTGTTTGACCGACATGTCAAAATCACAGTTTGTTTCGTCTAGCGTTACATTTCAGACTCCCCAAAATAAAGAGCCGGCTAGCAACAAGTCAGTTATTGAAATAACCAGCCAACCAAATAGCATTTAATAAACAATATTACTCACCATAGAACAACGTTGTGCACTTCATCAACAGCCACACCAATGAGACGCTCCCGGTAAACATCTGTTTGAAGCATATCTCTCCACTTTTTACACCTACAAGCAATTCAGGATAACTGAACTTTTTGACTCCATATACCTCAAGCAAAACTCTTGCACGTTGCATGTTTTTGAGAATCCAATGTTTAGCTGATAATGATAACTGCTCATTATTATCCACGTGAACATCAATGGAACATCAGAGCTTTGTTTTACCGAAACTAATCGCGACACTCGCGTCTCCTGGAAATCCGGTTAATTTCAACCAATCAAAGACGACTTTGACATTCTCACAGGGTTTCCAGAAAAGTGTACGAAAAACATCTGTGGGCGTGACGTCTGAGGCTGAGACTAGGCTTTCACAGACTAGGTGACATATTGGCTCAGTAATGCAGCTTGTGGCTGCATCCTGAATTCTTGGTGGGCTGGTCATTCCCTTGCATTTTACTGCACTAAAGCAGGAGATACAGTAAAAGTCACCTCTTGTGTAGAGATAGACCTCACATCATCTGTTTCACAAGGCCTGTTGACCATGATTCTGCAACTGTTACCACTCCAATTTCAATTCTCACCAAACAGATCATAAGAAAAAGAATTAAAATTGGCATGTTGTATTTTTTTGTGTGAAACCAAATGGTATTGCAGAAGCTTCCCTTTGCTAACATTGTCACTACCGCTTCAGTTTCAGTGGCGAAAATCACAAAGCAGTATTTACATGTTTGCTCATCAGTCTTCTCAACAAGGTCAAAAAACATGTGTACCATTCCTCTTGATTAGAGTGTTTGAATGTGCAAGATTGATTTTCTTCATGTTAATGAGAATGACCCTCTTTCTCACCAAACAGTATTCTGATCAACCCGGGAAATCACGTCAAGATGCAGGAGGGGACGCTGGGATTCTTTATCGCCAGCGATGCCAAAGAAGTGAAAAGGTAATTGTGTCCTCAATCCATCAGAATTACTTTTTGTCCTCTTGAGTTTGTCTGCGCGCTTCTTTTTGTTTACTTTTCACCCTTAAATACAAATGAAAGCTGTGAAATGTGAAGGACGCGCTTGAAGGGGAATTTTAAATTCTTGTACTGTCTCTCTTCAGAGCTTTTTTCTACTGCAAGGCTTGTCACGATGACATCACAGATCCAAAAAGGATAAAAAAGTGTGGCTGCAAGAGAAGTAAGTAAACCCGTTCACTGCCATGAGCCTAGCTTGAATAGAAACTGTCTGCCTACTTTTTTCATTTTGCGGGAAATTGTTGTTACCTTTCATAGCTTGTCAAATATAGTTTTTTCCTTTGCTTTTTGTAGCGATCTGAACATTTTTTGCATTTTATTTCATCTAATGAGACAGTATGATGAAAGCAGATGTAAGTTTAAACGTTTTGGTTCCATTTTATAAAGAAAATGAATGCTGATGTTTCTCTCCCTTAACAAAGAACAAACACATTGCATTTACAAAATGAAATACCAGTGCTTGCATATCAATAAGGGAAGTGTTTAACACTAAGCTTAGCTTTTAGGCTTTGTTGCTCTTTAAATTAAATGCTATATCAATCACTTTGCGTATATATCAGCGCCTCGTGAATTGTAGTGACAGCCCTGCATAAATGACTAGTATTTAGTGTAAAGATGGTAATTTGGTAAATACTGTATGTGCAAACTGGTAACAGTTTATCACATTTATACAGATGGGTTAAGCGAGAAGACCAACTAAAATGAATACACTCTGTGTCGCGTACATATAAACTAGCTTTATCATTAAAACAGTACGTTCTATATAGTATGTGTATAAGTCTATAGTATATACTGTAGTATAGGTCAAAGGACATGCCTTGTCAATGAAAACATGGTAGATGCAGTGTATACGAAATTTATTCATACTGCACCCACGTTTTAATTGTCATGTGACACATATGTCCTTTGACCTATGACGTAATCAGAACAACAGTTGTTTAACAAGTACAAATAAATTTGACCCTGGACCACGAAACCAATCATAAGTTGCACGGGTATATTTGTAGCAATAGCCAACAATACATCGTATGTGTCAAAATGATCTATTTTTTATGCCAAAAATCATTAAGAATAGGGCTGTCACGATTATGAAATTTGGCTAAGGGTTTATTGACTAATAAATTGTGACGGTTATGACAATTAATTGCCTGTTTAGGGCTTTGCTGACTATGATGATTAATTGTCTGTTTTATTGTTATTTAATTCTCATAAATATTTTTGCTCATAAAATAATTTTCACAGATTATTGTGATTATTTAAATGAAATCTTCTGGCAGTAAATATTAAAACAAATAACACATATTTTAAAGTAATTAAAAAGTAATTTATTGAATATATCTTTCAAAAACTTGAAAATTTGCATTACACTGTTAGTTAAGGAGCACCATCTGATACGGTCTCACATATACATGCGGTGCAGCTCCCCCTTGTGTTTTTTAAAGAGATGTGCAATCATTGCGGTGATCTGAAATCATTCCAATGAGGTCAAACAATCGCAATGAGATGATTGTTTAACCATTGTGACAGCCCTAATTAATATATTAATTATTCATGTTCCATGAAGATATTTTGTAAATTTCATACTGTAAATATATAAAAAACATATTTTTCATTAGTAATATGTGTTGAAAAGGACTTCATTTGGATAACTTTGAAGGCGATTTTTTCAAAAATTTTATTTTTTGCACCTTTAGATTTTAGATTTTAAAATAGTTGTATCTCGGCCAAATATTAGCCTATACTAACAAACCAGACATCAAAGCTTATTATTCAGCTTTCAGGTGATATATAAATCTCAATAAATCTCAAACAAAAAATCTTGTGACTGGTTTTGTGGTCCAGGGTCAAAAGTTAGGAATACATTTCATTGTATCATTTTAAGAGCCACCCGGTTAATAGATTACCGCAATTTTTATTATAACATTAACATAATTTAACATTTTGGAATTTGGTCCCTGTTTAGGATAAAGTATCCATTGGATGCACACTTAAAAATCTAGCTGGAAGTAGTAGGTCATCCGGGTACTTTTCGAACACTATAAATTCGGAAATACAACTCGTCCTGCCTACTGTTTTTCACCTACTGTATAGTATGGAAGTAGGCAATTTCAGATGCAGTGACAGAATATGCAAATGTTATAGTGCCATAGCTGTTCATTCTATTAGTGAGATTATCAATCTATAATATTTCATATCTTTGGGAATAAAGTTAGTAAAGTAAATATCAAAGATTCAATACTTATGGTCAAACTATAAAAACAAAGTTTGTATCTATACGTTTAGAGGTTTGGCCTGAATTAATTGCCGAAGTGTAATACCAAAGGTTAGGGCTTTTGAAAAAAATATAAGCTCAATGTTAGAAGAATATCAATACATCATTGTAAAAAGACAAACAAAAATGTTCTGTTTTAGTAGTATGTAATAAACCGCAGAACCTGCTTCCTTTAAACCAGACTAGCTTCAAAATGGAGGCCCAGGAGAGGAAAATGACAAGGTGAAAAGAGGATGACTCTAGAGGAAAGGCAGTCATCGGCTAATGGTGGAGAGAGATAGAGATGTAAAGAGAGAATGACGTGATTAGCAGGGCTGAAGAGAGAGACTGTCAGCTCGAGCCGGCGTCAGTGTGAGACGGGCGATACTAATAACATCAGTCAGGTGGAAAAACAAAAGACATGAGCAGCCTGGCCTGCCCTTTCCAGACGTACCGCAAACACTCCTGGCCCAGGATCATTTTACCAATCATATCCACCCTGTTTACCCAGCGCTAGTGCTGTTCGGACGCACCGCTGTCATGTTCGGCTGCCTCGGCCCGCCACAAACCTCTTATGACAGGAAGTCACTGAAGTAGAAGAGAGATTAATAGCTAAGAGTGTCTGAGCTATCAGAGCAGCTCCAGTATAAACCACAATTGGGAGATTAAGATTTTGATAAAAATGTATTTCTGATAAATTTAGTATAAATGCGACAACACATCAAATTTAACTTTAAAACATCGATTGCTAATGTTGGCTGAGTAGAACGAAGCGATATTTATGTAAAGTTTTAAGCACATTAACATTAATGTTAGAATGATGCATTGTTATTGCATGACCTATATAAGCATTTGTCCAAACCAGTTAGCCACATGATGAATAATTCAGCCTTATTCCCAATGACCTTTCACTGCACTTTTAACTAAAGGCCCTTTTTCACAATCAGTTTATGAATAATTGTTTAATTATTTAATGAAATAAGTTAGCCAGTTTGATAAAAGCTAAAGTCACCATGTAGTCGATAATTGTACCACTTTAAAGGGACATTCCACTTTTTTGGAAAATATGCTCATTTTCCAGCTCTCCTAGAGTTAAACATTTGATTCTTACCGTTTTGGAATCCATTCAGCCGATCTCCGGGTCTGGCGCTACCACTTTTAGCATAGCTTAGCATAATCCATTGAATCTGATTAGACCATTAGCATCACGCTAAAAGAGTTTCAATATTTTTCCTATTTTAAACTTGACTCTTCTGTAGTTACATCTTGTACTAAGGAAAAATAAAAGTTAGATTTTCTAGGCAGATACAGCTAGGAACTATACTCTCATTCTGGCGTAATAATCAAGAACTTTGCTGCTGTACCATGGCTCAAGGAGGCGCAATGATATTACGTAGTGCCCAAAAATAGTCCACTTCTATTGAAAGATACCAAGGGGACTAATTCCATCTGCTTCGTAATATCATTGCACCTCCTTTAATATTAGCGAATCTATCAATATGCAAATTAGTCCCCGCCTCCACTCAATCGCACAGCTCGGACTGTAGATATATATTTAATAGATGCTACATTCGCCGGCTTCAAACACATCAGACACTGCTATGTCCGGTTTCACACTATGCATACGTGAACTTCAACTAATATTTTAGTGCTGATGTTAACAGGTTAGAGCATTCACTCTGCAGAAGTAGTCTATGCATCCATGCATAATATCTATGGCTTTGAACTACTGATCCACTCGTTCAACTGTGATGATGTGATTGGTTACATGTTTGTGTCATAGGAAACCGAGGTGATTTCAAATCAAACTTTTATGGAGAAAATACTCAGCAATGGTGTTGAATAATGAATTTGCATATTTGCAAAGCATATTAAAACCACCAAAGTCAACAATAAACAACAACTTAATTTTCACCACAGGGGGACTTGATACTTCCGTCGTCCCCCGTCGTACCTTTTTTTATGATATTTTTGATGATGCAAAACTGTTTTTCAGCTTAAAAGAGGTTGATAGCCTTACAGTAAGGAATATAAGGTTTGCTTTGATGTTATGGTAGATTGTGTTTCTTTTTTACTCCCTTTATGATCATTGACATACTTTTCGATGTATTTCCTTCCTTGCTGCCTTGGAATACCACCTCTTTATTTAAACCACTCACTGGTAGTGACATATTGTGAGTAAAAACGGGTTTCATGTGGCCCAGAGTACAGTTTGACTGTCTCACTCTTCCAATAGTTATATCTATATCTATATATCTATGTTGCATGTATCAGTCTAGCTGCTGCATCCTTTCATCTCCACTGTCCACAGCCCAAAACAATAATACAGCATAATAAAGCTTCCTTCCAAACCAAAGGGGTCACTTGATCGGTAACCGAAAAGAAAAATAAGATTTTCGACCACTAGTGCAGTATTTATTGACAGCCAAGATTCTTAAAATTTCAAACGTTTTGTGACCCTCCTGAAACTAAAGGAACTAAATCATAATGACTGTCAAGACAATCACAAATGTCAAACAAGCGAATTGATATTGCTACTTAGTCATGGATTTGGTAAGTCCCAAGCGGGGGAAGGTTGAATCTGCTCGAATCGGACCTCTTAACGTCATGGCAATTTCGCATGCTGCTGTATTTTCACAGAGCGTAACGAGTGTTGTGGGAAGTTCTTCAAAATCAAAGACTTAAACGAGCATTGTCTCCAAAACACAATCAAAACAATCTGAGCCCCTTCTTGCCTACAGCCTTCCCTTTGTCTGCACCGCCGCTCAGATTCCGCCCAGCTTCTCTACACAACACTAAAACCATCCACAGAATTGAAATGGTCCACTTCTGCATTTCAATTCTCTTCTGTAGTTGGGCCCTTTTTTACTCACTGCCCTCACTGATAGGTGCATCTCTTAACATCATGGTGGTATTGATCTAGATGCTTTACAGAATGTGACCACTAGATGCCACGGTAGCTCTAGAAATGAGAACGGAACAGAATGGGAACACTGAGGTCCTCATAAACCTATTTAGCAAGATTGCTGTCAGTGAGGAGTCTTCTCAGTTGTCACATAGTTTTCTTATGTAGGTATTACAATGAGTGTGTTTTCTTTATATTGGGTTACTGTATGGATGTGTATGGCTGTTATTTTATCCTAGGTGTTTAAGCAATTTGGTTTTATGTGTGGTTTATATGTTTTATTTATTTATTTTTTTTGCCTATAGGTTTTAATGTATACTTAAGCACCCTAGTATCTGAAAAGTTGGTTATCTCTAAACACACGAGTTACTTTTAAACCCTGTCTAAAACCAGTTTCCTTACCAGTGCACTATAAGTTTGTTGCCTTAAGTGTTTAAGTTGTATCAAATTGACTTTACAAGTTATTTCAATCAACTGTTATATTTGTAATCACGCAGGGGTACTATTGACTTCCATAGTAGGAAAATAATGCGGAACTATCCATTAAAGGTGCAGTGTGTAACTTTTAGAAGGATATTTTGACAGAAATGCAGTATAATATACAAAAATATATTATCAGTGGTGTATAAAAACCTTTCAAAATGAACGGTATTGTTTATATTAAAGGTTAGTTCAATCCTTGATTCTAATTGGTCAATAGCTGTGCTTTATTCACAATAAAACATGGCTATGACCACTTCACCCAAAGGTTCTATATATCTTCCGCGGCTGGTGTGAATGCTACTAAGCAATAATTGCTAAGTAGCATTCACAACAGCCGCGGAAGAGGCGGCAAGCGCGAGTGATTTACATGTTAAGTCAAGGCAAAAACGTGAATATGCATCCTGCAGCGCGTTAAGCGCGAGTGGTGTGACGCGGATGACGAGCAACGTCCGGTGCGAATTCACGCGTTGCTGCGTGAACCGCGCGAGTTGAATAATATTAACTTTGGCCGATATTCGCGCCGTGTTAACCAATCAGGAGCTTGCTTTAGTAGTGACGTGATAACAGGAAGCGAGAAGAAGCCCCTCCCATGACGCGAATTTGTGAATGTCTTGAATGACTTGAATTTCACGAGCGAATGAAGCCTGTAAACTCAAAAAATGTTCAAGCGTCCAACCATGCGCGTATAGCACGTTTTTGCCGCCTCTTCCGCGTCTGGTGTGAAAGCACAGTTAGGGCCAATTCACACCGGAAGCGTGGCGTGTCTGTTGCGTGTCTTTCGGATGGCAGCTGCGTGGTGTTTTCTATGCTCCTTGCTTACCAGAAGCATTTCTGACGCGGCGCTGCTGCTGCTAGCCTATTCTGTATACATGTATGTTTCCTATTGATAAACTTACCTGACACTTCTGCGCCTGAGACGTGCGTGTCATGCAGGCGGCGCGCACCGCCAAACCTGCCAACACAGGAGCCCAAATAAAAACGGACACACCACACAGCCGAGACGCCCACGCCACGCAGCCGGTGCGAATCGGCCTTTGGAATGATTGGTTTTTGTCTGCATGCATCGTGGGTCCCCTTGCATGGGGGTCGCCATTTCGCGCAGCCGTGCTTCTGCAGTGGCCCTAAACAGACAAACTGCTTATATACGTTGTCTCAGACAACAACATGTTTGTCCTGTGGCGGCTACCTTAGTCTGGTGTGAACGCACAGTTAGGGCCAATTCACACCGGATGCGTGGCGTGTATGTTGCGTGTCTTTCGGGTGGCAGCTGCGTGGCGTTTTCTATGCCCTTGCTTACCAGAAGCGTTTCTGACGCGGCGCTGCTGATGCTAGCCTATTCTGTATACATGTATGTTTCCTATTGATAAACTGATCTGACACTTCCAAGACGCTTGCGTGTGGGGTGAAAAATAGGCGTCGGTCCTATTCCTAACATGCACACGTTTTCGGCGCGGCTCGGTCAAACCTGCTAACATGGGAGCCTAAATAAAAACGCACACGCCACGCAGCTAAGACGCTCACGCCACGCAGCAGGTGTGAAATCGGCCCTTAGAATGATTCGTTTTTATCTATAGACCGTTTCAGCAGTAACAACATATACAAGCGGCTGTCGTGGTCCGCATGAACTTCCGGTAAACTCCGCTAAGAATAAATAACAACAAAGTTCTTTAAAGGTAGTTTATTTATATAACAAGCAAAAAAACAACACATAGATTACCTAGGAAACCAAAACATTTGTTATTTTCGACGAGGCATTTGTTCAGTTTAGCAACTAGTCAGACCATTAAAAAAACGAAACCGGAAGTAAGGTTCGGATCCAGACGTGTATCACGTGCGTCCGATGAAACCGTCTATATACATCATGGGTCCCCTTACATGGAAGTCGCCATTTCGCACCGCCATGCTTCTACAATAGCCCTAAACAGACAAACTGCTCTATATGCTCTATATATGTCTCAGACGACAACATGTTTGTCCTTCTCTATGCGTTTCGAACGGGATGAGTGAGCTATGGACTGAGCCGTTGGTTGCAATTCACAATCCCACCCCTAGATGTCACAAAAAATCTACACTGTGGACCTTTTAAGCAATTTCAACCTGTTTTTATAAGTTATAGCAACTCATTACAAGTCGAAATTTAAACTACTAAGTTAAAATAACTTGTAAAGCCAATTTGTTTAAAATGAATGCAGTGTTATTGTACAGTAAGATGAGAAAAGACCCTGAGAGCATTCTTGCTAAATCCGGTTGTTCTGTTAAAGAGGCTTCAGTAATTAGGCTCTCTGTTTAGTCGTGTTCAGCCACATCATCATGTTGTCTTGTGTCTACACCGCCCTCCATGTCTCACAGACTAACATAACCACATACTATGTGCTCAAATGAATGTCAGTCCTTAAACTCTGAAGCGACAGATTTCAGCATGAAATTAAGTCTAAGCCCCGCCGCTGCATGTTTTTGCATCGCCTTAATCTGTTTCAGCCCTGTAAACAGTTGACCAGGCTCCCATTAAATAGATACGACCACGGTTGCCTCTCTCTGCATGCCTGCTCTCCTTAATTTCAGCTATTATGCATGGTTCTATAAGAATAACAGTCCCTGAGGTTATGGCTCTAAAGGCCAAGTCATTTAGCATATAATCTCTCCAGCATACAACCGAAATCGGCCTCTTAATTCAGGCTCATAACCTCAGTTGGAAGTCAAAAGCAGGCTTTTCCCTGTGGATTGTTTGCACTTTTAAGGGTGCCAGACTCGATTACGGTCCGTTAGCAAGGTGGCACCGGGAGAATGCGTACCACGGACTGTTTTTAGTCCAGTTCACAGCAATCAAATGTTGCTATAGTCTCCTACCACAGCTCCCACGAGGGAAATAACATGCATACATACAGTACGTTTCCATACACAGATATACACACATCTGAGTGCCAAGCATGTGTTCAAGCATACAAATCTTCTTATTGGGAGTTAAATAATAACCATGTTATGAATTGGCATGTTAAATGAAATCTCCCATCTAATATGTGATTGAGTCTTGTAGTGACCAAAATAAGGGGTCGTTTGCACAGGACTTGCCTAGAAGTAACAAAGTGGACCACAGTAAAATGCAGTCGATATGTTTAAAAAAGTCCAATCACAGACCTACATTTACAGCATGATAGGAAAAAAGTTATTAAGACTTAAATGTATGTCTTGTGCAAACAACCCCTTAAAGTTTGACTGAACGAATCGAATGCTCAGGTTAGAGCCTGTAGCACGATGTGATGTTGATCACCTGCTGCTGCATGATGGGATACAGGTACGTGATCCTCACCTGTAGACACAGAGGATGTTATCCAAACAGGTTTTGCTGCTGAACACATTCACCCATTATTTTTTGCCTGAATAACCCTTGCCTCCCCACCACCTGATCATTTTGTCACATCTGACCTTTAGACCTATTAATGACATGATCAGCCTTAGGGCATGGCTTGGCCCCTATGAGTTGACTGCTTCCTATCAAAACAGACACCATTTTAGATTAAAAAAAATGTTTTTTTTTTTTTACAAATTTGGATCGCTCTCCACCATCGCAGTGTAAACCGAATCGGCCTACTTCCAATCATTAAACGGGAACGCAGTGCTCCTTCTGTGGGTCAAGTCATGTCACAGCTCGCTGCTAAGGCTTTGCACTATTATTCCTGTTTGAAAAAGTTACCTTCAAGCTCCCCTGTTCGGAAAAGCTCTTTTGATCCTTGCCATTAACCTGCTGCTTTCCTTTCCTCTCATCCAACCACATGACTGTAGCCAAGATGTCCGTCTACAAGCGAATGAAACTGGCATGTTGTTTTGATTGCGGGCGCTCTGAGCGCGACTGCTCGTGCATGTCAGGCAGTGTACATAGTAACATGGACAGTCTTCAGAGGGCGTTCCCACTTTCTTCTGTCTCTGTTCATGATTTCTCAACCAGTTTACGTGCCTGTAAGTTCGATCGCCAACCACATGCCGTTCGATGTCTGTGAGCGTGTGTGTGTGTGTTTGTGTGTCTTTGATGTGTTTCATGTGCTGTTTCGTTCCTCCATTATTTCCGTAACTGTGGCTTTTTGGTTGCTGTGTTGGTAGTACTAGTAAATATTATTTTATCTGTTTGGTGAATTGGTGGTAGTTAAGTGACGTGGCTTCTTTGTGCAAGTGCTGCGGTAGGTGCAGTAGGAGTGTGTTGGCGCATGCTTTGTTAGTGGAGCACTCGTGCAGTGCTGGTGACCTTTTTACAGTCACTGTTTTGGTGTATTAATGATGATGTTTTGACAATGACAATGTTTTCTTTTTAATTGATGTGACTAAAGGGTCTTGCATTTCGAATGGCTAACTTATTTTCCCCCCAAAATTACAGGTTTAAACACACTGGATACCTTCAATCCTATGGGCTTAGGCAACGCAGGGTGAAATGCCATATTTTTTTGGGGGGGGGCAAAAGAAGAAATGATTGGACAAGACAGCCCGTAGTCGTAAATGTGCTCCGTTTAGAAATGCTACAATAGGATGTAACACAAATGTCCATCTCACTGATCAAGATCCCTTTTGACTTTGTTTCTTCATTTTGAAACAGACAGGTATTGGATATCAGTAAATTGATAACTGCAAATGTTTTACGTCTGTCATATAAATGTGTATAGCACATGCTAGATTTTGATTGAAAGGGATCTTCAGTGAGATGATCTGAGCTGTGTATAAAGAGTAAGTATATATTGGAAATGTCTGTTCTGCTGTTCTTGGACAATCATGTTTTACAACCACAAGCCATTAATGCCTCAACCATTTCCACTCGCCGAAGTAAAACGTCTTCCTCTAGTAAAGTACTCATTTACTGAGGTACACCGGCAATTGCAGGAACACATCAGACTCTCCCCCTTTCCACAGGATCTGATCCTCCTCGATGATTTTCTCTTAGCCAGCAATCAGGGAAGAAAAAGTCAATGTGCTTTATTTAATGCCTTGTATACCACAGTGGGACTGTCAGGCTCAATGGTGAAGTTAAGAAGAGATCTCCTGACAGAAACTCAATTGAGATGCTGGTGACTCAGACTATTGGATGAGGTCAGATGACTGGAGCAGTTAGTTGTGTAAAGGACAGCGCTGAACAGGGGTCTTCTCATTAAGCCATAGCAGATGTGAAACGCTAAAGCGTCTGCCAATTAGAAATGGCAGCAGTGCGACCTACTATAAAAGCAGCGGGTCAGTTTAGGCGATCGCATTTCCTTTACAAATGCCTTCCGACCGCTCGCTACATCGGCTTACATTAGCATCAAACCTTGTGATGAGGTTAACGTTGTGTCTTGTGTTTTGGTCTGTAGTAATATCCCTTGGATACCAGTTACTGGTTTTACATAGTTACTGATCTCTTCTCCTAACGTCTTTCTTCTTGGGTTTCATTGCTGTTGGCTTTTTCTTACCTCGAGTTTGGAGTTCTGACAGTTAATTTCAGCGGTGAATTGGTTTTGACTCTCTCCCATCAGTGTAGTCTTACTGTAGATCTAACTTTACATCTGTATGATAAAACTTTTGTCGAGCTTCTCCACCTGACTTTAATTTCTCTCTGTCAATAATGATTTTCAGATGGAAATTTTGAGTTTTGACTTATGTCATGACATGATGGATCAAGTTCCTTATAATGTGAATATACCCTATAGGGCTAAAATAATGTGGACACCTTGACACCACAGCATCTGTACTTTTAATAGGTGCGTAGGATGTTGAAAATAGGTGTGTAGACATTGGCCAATGATTAAAATGATTAGGCACAAGAAAGCTTTAATAATAACAGCTTGCATTCTTCTAGCATAACGCTGCATTAAATTTGCTCCCATTTAGCTACCCAGTCTCACAGGGTTTCGTGATATAGTCACGTATTTTTTTTTTGTTCTTTTTTCGTGATATTGCACGAATGTCCGTGTTTTTTGTGATCGTATAAAGAGTTCCTGTTTTCGTGTGATTGTCACGTATTGGTTACTCAACTGCTTCTTCCTATTTTTAAACCATTGTCGCTTCGGTTTAAAGTTAGATTTGGTGCTTGCATTAGAATGTCACTTTATACATTGGTTTATACTATTTTTTCTGATTTATTTGTTTATATGTCACCTGGCGTTAGGGTTAGAGTTGGGTTTGGGTAGGGATGTCATTTTATGTAAATCTATCCCTAAACCAAAGCGACAATGGTAAGAAAATAGGACAAAACAGTTGAGTAACCAATACGTGATATTCACACGGGGACAGGAATTCGTTATACGATCACGAAAGAAGAATAAAAAAAGTACGTGACGGTATGGCGAAATTTCGTGAGACTGGGCTGCATTTAGACATCATCAGTGTTTGGGAAAGTTACTTTTAAAAGTAATGCATTACAATATTAAGTTACTCTCAAAAAAGTAACTAATTGCGTCACTTAGTTACTTTTCATGGAAAGTAATGCTTACTTTCCTTTTTAGTTACTTTTGCGTTACTTTTTCTTGGCTGAGGCTTGATCTCTTTCAGGCCTTGCAGGTGTTTTTTTGACTGAAAAGTTCTGCATTCAGAAATTGCATATTTCATCACAAAAATGTCGAGCTCTGGCCTGCCATCTCAGTTTCTGACTCAAACTGTTCCCACGCAGGCGTGTACAAATAGAGTGCATAATGTGACTACGTTTAGTTTAATTCAGTACATAATTTTTTAAAATCTTGCTAATTTAACCAAAAAAAGTAACTCAAATATTTATTTGTGTACATTTAAAAAGTAATGCGTTGCTTTACTCATTACTTCGGAAAACTAATATTATTTCATAATGTTACTTGTAATGCGTTACCTCAACACTGGACATCATTGCATTTCAGTTGATCTTACAGGTGATTATTTGGGTTCAGGTTTGAGCTTTATGTACTCAAGTTCTTCTACACTGTACTCCAATAATAATAATAATTTCTTTGTGTATACAAAAAGTAGCTCCTTTCAAATTGCGCAAATTGACCTTGAGAATTAAAAACAATTTACGCTCCCATGAGGTGGTTTTTCAGGCAATTCAGAAAAGGTATATTTCGCAAAACTGCAATGGTTTATTTGCACCTGATACAAGTACGTCACATAATTATTTGAAGATGACGCAGTATGTAATAAAACCTTCCAGAAACACCTCAATACGTGTCTGCTCCCAAGTATAAGAGGCTTTCCTTGCCAATAATGTTTGGATAACACTCTTCATCTCTTTTGATTTAAAATAAAATTACTATTACATCCAAGAAACATCTATACATTGGCGCTCCTAAGTATAAGTGGGCTTTCCTTGGCATTAATGTTTGGATAATACTCTTACGTCTCCTTTGGTAAAAAATAATGCCTAGTGCAGTGGATGTAATATTAGTAAACCTATGAACATCAGTCGACGTGATGTTTGGGATGACTTATCGCAAGAGGAAAAACTACATTTCAGTCACATATCATTGGTAAATGGAAATTCCATCATTTTGCAATAGTCATTTAGAAAATAACGCTAAAGTTTTGCGCAAATCTGCAATAGAGTTGCAGCTAATGTCTAGAGGCATTGTTTTTGTGTTGCCACACAGTTCGATGTCATTGTATGCTGTAGCATTAAAGCTAAGTACACACCAAGTCGACGGTAGGCCATCGGGCATCGTCTGACTTTTTACTTTGTATATTCTGCACTGTTGGCTAAAGTAAGTCACCGTCAAATATTTTGGCAGCATGTTCAGCATGTTGAGTCAGATCATTCTGATTGGCTGTTCAGCATGGCCAACCAGTGCACAAGAAGAAAAGCAGAAGATACGAAGCATGCAGAAGACGAAGTTAAGAGGGAACGCACAGAACGCTCGTCTCATTTTTTATAATACGCAAACATTTGGAAAATATTCCAAACAGGTGCATGACGGACATGCTACTTGTCCGCTGTTCGTTTGGTGTTCAGGGCAACTTTGGACCCATGCAATGTGTCCCTACTCTAAGGTGTATTGCACTAACCAAACTTGTTATTTATAAGTGAGTGTCCACATACTGTCATCCATGTGGTGTATTTTTCTAAGCAACATTTATACAAGAAGTTCTCTGAATGGGCACAAGCTTGTCCACTTAAATGTAATGCCCTCTGCACCTGTTTAAATAATAAGTGCAACAACACTACTGTACAGTATACTGCTGAGAGCATGTTTCAACCTCTCTGCACCCACATGAGTCTGAAATCATATAAATACATCACAGTATCCCTGCACTAAGCATGATGCGGTGGAGCTCAGTTATTGGTGAAATAAATACTATTCCCCTGAATGCAGTAATTCTGCTGAATGCATGAAACGTGTGGCTGTAAACACGGCCTGTCTCACACAAGTAATGTTCCCCGATCGGTGCTTTCTCAAACAGCCCTTGTGTACTTTTTGTTCTGATTTGGTGCGTGCATCAACCGGATGGTAATGCTGCTCACCGAGGAAGCCAGACAAAGAATTATTAGTATGAAAATGAGATGCGTGAGAAGCAGACACCATGTCTCTTGCTTTTGGCAACAGTCGGAGCCCAAAGAGCAGTTGACAAGAAGTAGGGAGCCATGCAGCACTCATTATATCTCTGCTACACTGCACACTATTAAGAAGAGTTTGTTATCTCTGCAAGCGCAGACTTTAGGGAGCAAATATCCTGAACGAGTTAGCTGCCTCCGCTCTAAGTTACAATGACAATAACAGTCCCTTTGCTCCTCCTGCCGAGACTTATCCCCCTCATTACACAGGCCTTAAAGACTCTCTAGGTGCTCAACCTCGCAAAGGGTATTAATTCCTGTTTTGAACTTATGAGCCTTCACAAGGAAGCTTCCAGCAGGGCAATCCCAGACATGCCTGTTTTGTAAACAACAATCGTCCGTAGTACTCGGAGCAGAGAAGAGAGGGGTCGTGGCTTTTTCCGAGTCTTCGGGGCATGTTTTTCTTCTTTATTCCCCTTCTCTTGCCTGCTCGGGTTGGTTTAAGAGTTAGCCGAGGATGTGACGAGCGCGGTAGGGTGGGGCGGCGCAACCCAGAGAGTGGATCTTGTCCACTCCTTGCAGGGTGGAAATCAGCTCTGTCGGCTCTTATGCAGCCTGACGTGAAAATTATGTTTGCATTTTCATTTCCCCAGCTCAGCTGGTGTGTCATGAAACTGAAGCTGACAGTTCCTTACCACCAGGCAGAAGAAGGGCCGGTCGTCCCCTCCGCCGTGTAGGACAGATGCTAGCCAAAGAGTCGTCCGACTCTTCCTGCGCCCGTAGATTGCAAGCGACATATGCCAGGACCGGCACGGGGCCCTCGCTTGAGCGTTTGTGTCATTGCCTCGCCCTGGGCCTTCGCTCTGACCTTTATGGCATCAGATACAGTACTAATGAAAGATGAGACTCACAGCAGTTCACAGCAAGCTACATGCATTTAAACATCCCAGATTCAGACCATCTGAGTTAATAGCTGGCTGAATGTGAAACATGTGGGATTGTTGCTCAGTTGTTTGTTCTGTTGCATGTATCAATTGTGATTTTTCCAGGATGCCATGCATGAGTTTGCTAATTCATCTTTGCTAAGCTCCACCCCCTTGGTTACTGATTACCAAATATAGTAATAGAACATTAATTAGGAAATTTTCTGTTAGTAAAATGTGGTCATGAAGTAACAAACTATTGTACTAGCTTTATATGAGCTAGAATAAAGTGTAAGGCAAAACAAAACAAAAAGTGGTACAATATACACTCACCTAAAGGATTATTAAGAACACCATACTAATACTGTCTTTGACCATCTTTCGCCTTCAGAACTGCCTTAATTCTATGTGGCATTGATTCAACAAGGTGCTGAAATCATTCTTTAGAAATGTTGGCCCATATTGATAGGATAGCATCTTGCAGTTGATGGAGATTTATGGGATGCACATCTAGGGCACTAAGCTCCCGTTCCACCACATCTCAAAGATGCTCTATTGGGTTGAGATCTGGTGACTGTGGGGGCCATTTTAGTACAGTGAACTCATTGTAATGTTTAAGAAACCAATTTGAAATGATTCGAGCTTTGTGACCTGGTGCATTATCCTGCTGGAAGTAGCCATCAGTGGATAGGTACATGATGGTCAGAAACTATGCTCAGGTAGGCCGTGGCATTTAAACGATGCCCAATTGTGATTAAAGGGTTTAAAGTGTGCCAAGAAAACATCCCCCACACCATTACACTATTGCATTAATGAGAAATTGAACAGGTGTTCCTAATAATCCTTTAGGTGAGTGTACTATACATAATATAATATTACAGTCCTGTTCTGCATAGAGAATATAAACTATGTACTTACTAAACCTATTCCATAATAAAGGGATGGTTCACCCAAAAATGAACATTCTGTTACCCTCAAAATTGTACAAACTTCTTTGTTCTGCCCAACACAAATGTTTATTATTTTGAAATATATTTGTAACCATGCAGATCTGCAACATTGACTTCCAGAGTATTATTTTTCCTACTATGCATGTTAAGTCAATAGTGCCTCAGATCTGCTTGGTTACAAACATTTATTTTTAAAATATCTTCATTTGTGAAGATGAACAAATATATTGATTTACAGGTTTACAACAACATGAGGGTGACAGAATTTTTATTTTTGGGTAAACCATTCCTTTAAGTACATGTTGTTACCAGGATTTTTTGTATAAGTACACTGTAAGTGCACATACTGTACTATAAAGTGCAAGTCAAGTTACATTACAGAGAAATTACAGTAAACCCAGACTGATCTCACAGAGAGTCGCGTTGTAGTCACACAGAGTTTGATTAGTTTATTTATGTCCATGGCAGCTTTTTTGTGTCTTGAGCACGTATGTCTTTTTTGTGTCACTTGCACAAATTTCTTTAAAGTTTTTCATGTCCGTTGCACGATTTTCTTTTTTGTGTCATTTTGTATTGTTTTCTCATTGTTTTTTCCTGTTTTCTTGCTATTGTCGCTTGGGGTTGGGGTTAGAATCACTTTCTGTTACATTTTTAGACATCCTAATCAAACCCCAATTCCAGGCGGAATAGTTTTAAAAGCGGAAGAAAACATTTAGAAACCAATACATAAAAGTTAATCCTAACCCAAACCCCAAATCTAACCCCAAGCGACAATTATTAAAAAAATGAGAAAACAATACATAAAATACACGAAAAAAATGTTGTGCCATGGACACGAAAAACTATTTTTGGAAATTGAATTCTTGAATTTGAATTTGCATTGATGTCAAAAACAGGATCTAGAATTACAATTCGAATTTGAATTAAATGAAGCAGAATTGCAATTCAAAGAAATTCATATACATATTATACAGTAAGTGAAGTGTTAAAAATTAAGCTTTCAGTATATGTCAGATATTATTGCATTAAATATTCTATACATTATATTAGTTTGAACTACTTGTACAGAATACATTAACAGGAAATGTTTGCCCCCAGCAGTTAATGTTAAAAACTCTAGGCACATAACAAATAATTAAGTTAGATTTTTTTGTAATTGTAATTTTGTGGAATTGATAGAACATGACTTAATTTCCCAGAATGCTTTAATTTAACCAAGTATTTAAAATGGTTGCCAAACAATTTTCCAAAGTAATTTTCCTAAGACTGAATGTTTGTGAGATTATTTCTGTTGCGTGATTGTGAAATTTCTTTGAATTGCCATGAATTTAATTCCACTTCCTGTCATTCAAATTCAACTTCCTGTAGGGCGGAGTCAATTCAAATTCCAATTTATCAATTGAATGAAGGCCAGTTCTGAAATTCTGAATTGTGCACAAGGCTGATGGACACGAATGAATGAATCAAATTTTTTATGACTATGACACGACTTTCTGTGAGATCGAACCACAGTGAAATAATGCAAACATTAATGTCATCTATTGTGCAAGTATATTTTTAGCTCATTTCTATTCAATTTACAAAATATACTTGTATAAATCAAATGCTTTTCTGGTAATATGTTGGATGACAACAGTTGCTTAGTCCGGATTGGTCAGTATGCAGTAAGGCGGGGCTCTGCAAATGATCTACTGACAAGATTTTTACTAATCAAAAATGATCAGTCAGCAGCGTTATGTTTTGCAGAAGCAATTATGTGATGGGAAACATCTGTCATTTATTGTTAACTATTTGCCTAAGCCTCAAAGATCGTTCACATCTGGCTTCACTGATTTTGATCACATTGAGTTTCATCATGGATCAAATAATTACTTATCAAAGCGTTCTCCCCATCCTGACTCCAAATACCATAATGATCCCTGTTAGGTTCGTCACAGGGCACAGGGAGATGAGAATCCAACATTTGACTCTCAAAATGGATCAGTGCTGTGGAAACACTGAACAGGCAGCTTGACTTTCATTGCTTCATTTACGTCCAGCATCTCCACCAATCATCTGCTTTGTACCGTAGCCTCTCTCCGTCATTTAATTCTTTCATCATCTCCTGCTCCTCTTTGCTTCAAGTGCTGTTAACTGTATTTGATTTGTCTTCCTCCCTGTCCTCATTTGTTGAGTTTGATGTACCGTCTCTCTGTCTCACCCTCGTTCTCTCTCTCTCCCTCTTTGTAACCTCCCATCGGTCTCTGCATTCTCCTCAGCCAAATATAAATTTAACGGATATATCAGATCACGTAAGTGTACTTTTCTGTTTTCCTCATTCTGCCTCATGTAACCTGCCTGCTTTGGCGTTTTGCTTTTGATATCACCCCCACTAGTATTACAGCCCAAAAGCTGCCATCCTCAGCTGTCTGTAGATTACCGAGGATTGATGGGGTGGGGAGGGGCTGTGATGACAGTTTCTCAGCACTGGATTCTGGTCGAATGCATCAGAGAGTCTGCTCTGCTTTAAAACATGTGCATGAGAAAGGTCAGGTGCCGAATAAAGGGATATATCCAGATGAAATCCAGATGTAGCATAAAGAGCCCCGTGTCCTTGCGGGAGATGATTGAAGAGCTAGAAATGCTATGAAGTATTGCACACATGTTTAGAGTTTTAGAGATGTTTTTTGTGTTGTGACGCCTTTAACAGCAGATGGCGCTACAACTCCAGGAAAAATGGGAGCGGAGAGGCAGTCTGGGGTTCGGTTCAAAGCTGAATGCGCTTTAGGTAAATCTGTCGCCGACTAATCCTGAGAGAGCTTTTATTTATTATTGCTTTTAAGTTTCATTTCAAATGTACCACGGATATTTGCATGGTTAATAGATTAGAGTTTAAGCATTCCTAAATGTTCTGGGGTTATAATATCATTTATGGAGTCCAAAACCCTCCAACAATAATAAAAAAAAAATACTATGAATCAGATGAACTAAACTATTACTATAATTTAAGGTAAGTCATATTTTTGCACTATGTGTGTCATATTTATTTATGTAGCACCGGCTTACAATTGTATCGCCTTTTTCTAAAAGCATTTTTTATAATTTAACAACGGCCTCGATAAGAATGCACAAATGTGGCTCGTCACAAGATTTGCATTTCATAAAGGGACAGTTGCCGTCTGGATTACTGTAAATCCACAGTGAAAGTGCCACAGCGCATGTTCTCTGTATAATGCTACTCGTGTTTGACAGGGGCCAGATGAATCCAGGAGTTATCTGTGGCGGTCTTTAAATCTATGCGGCAGCTGACGGCAGAAATAACCATCTATTTATTGCTCCCAGCAAGGTTTGGGGAGTGGGCGGAAACTTCTTTTCCACTTTCTTCAGTTATTGGTTAACATCTTGCCTTATGTAGATAGCATTAGGACTCGGTGGAAGAATGTGTGCTTGTTAACTCCCGGTATGAATCATTTCGGGTCGCTTGTGCACATGGCATTCTCCTCCTGCGCTCATCTGGATTTTTCTTATTCGGTTATGTTGTAGTATTGACTTTTATACTGTTTTAATTCCTCATGATGTTGAAGAGGAATGTAAAGAGACATTTTTTCTATCTGCTACCTGCTTTGCGACTTGATTCGATGTGACTGTTATTAGGAAAAGTGTGTTCCTGCTTTGTTCTGTCGTGTCGGCAGAGCAGGCGGAGAAGAAAGTGCTTCTAATTAATTCATGTTTATTAGCGATGGAAAAGCAAATGTCATATTAAACATTTCACCTAAAGAGCCTGCCAACTGGTTAAGTAGCATTTAATAAAACCAAAGGGTCATCGTGAATTATTCAAATGTGAAGCGGTGGTATGCTGATTTGTGGATCTGTCTGTAAATAGCAATCGAAGAGGGAAATGTATTGCCTCAACAATGAACTTAAATATTTGTCATTTGATTCTCGTGCAGTTCCGTAATAAATTATGAATGTAGCAATGTTTTAATCATTATATATTTAGGTTAGATGTGCACTAATGGCATCTGCTTTTAAGAACAGGAATGTCCACATTCATATTGAATCCTGAATCTACCGCTAGTACCAGGTGCAGATAAACGCAAGCTATTGAGTTTAAAGTTTTGTTTTTTGAGAGCTCAACAAATCATTCTTCTTGTCTTCCACTGTTTGACAGTAAAGGAGGAAGTTAGATCACCTTTTCAAAACCCCTCGATCAAACAGGCCAACCATGTGGCTGTTCCCAACACCCTGCCATTTGTGCTGACGGTTGTGGATTGCTCCACGACTGCCGTACCTCTCGTTAATAACCGCAACGGAAGTCTACTCCCTCCGGCCCCGCCCTCACAGTCGCACCTCAGCTTGGACAATCACAACCGTGCCCGCAGCCTGCCCGGACGATACCGCCCTGGCACCATGCCCTTCATGCTGGCCCCCACGCACTGTAGGTGGTGCCTTTGGATGCATTAGTGCTACCACAAACCCCCTTCTTCCTGCATGGGTCCCTGCAGTCGCTGCTGCATGCAATGTACTGTACAATATCGTCTGCCCACTAGCACTAAATGTCTGTGCATGTGTGTAACAATAACTGTTATAGATAAAAAGATAGGTAGGTGGAAAGATAGATAGATAGATAGATAGATAGATAGATAGATAGATAGATAGATAGGTAGATAGATAGATAGATAGGTAGATAGATAGATAGATAGAGCAGTACTTTTTAAAATATGTATTTAGGTACAAATATATATACATCTGGTACCAATACTGTATATCAACCCAGTATCACGAAATTATGTACCTATAGTCATGTAAATTTGTGAGTCTTTTCCATGACACCGACACGTTTTTTCGCCTTTTTGCGTGAACATGTCACGTTTTTCTGTCATTTTTACGTATTTGTTACTCAACTGTTTTGTCCTATTTTCTTACCATTCTTGCTTCGGTTTAGGGTTAGATTTACATAAAAAGACCCAACTCTAACCATAATGCCAGGCAACAATGGTTTAAAAATCATAAAATATTAAAAAAAAAAAACATGAAAAACAGGTATAAACCAATACTTAAAGTGACATCCTAACGCAAACACCAAATCTAACACTAAACCGAAGCGTCATTGGTTTGAAAATAGGACAAAACAGTTGAGTAACAAATAAATAAATAAATATAATATATATAATATAATATAAATAAATATATATATATATATTTGTTTATTTATTATATATTATTATCATTATTATTATTATTATCATTACTTATTAATATTAATAATAATATTAGTAGTACTATTGTTCTTAGTATTAATATTGATTTTTATATTGATTCTGATGTTGTTATTATTAATATTATTATCATCATCATCATCGTCGTGCTTTTATTAGAAATTTAAGCATTTACTCGAGGAGTAAAATTTTGGCCTAAAAATAATGAATCATCCTAAATATTTATTTAACAATGTATTGTTTTTCAGGTTTAAATTTAGATTTTCAGTGTGGTCTTAGACTGTGAGCCTGGTATCACGTTTTGTGGGAAGTAGGAAACCAATGGCAGTACAGGAAAGAAAAGAAACCAATCTATTGTTTCTGCCTCCTATCTCTGTTGCAAGGTAAAGCTGGCATCATCCCGTTGTCTGTCTGAAACGGAGGAGACAGATGTCTAGCTCAATGGTTCTGATCAGCGATACAACGGCTATTGCTGCCCTGTGGTATGGAACAGCAATCACACTTTGGTGGGCTGATCCTATTTTGATTGAGGTTGTAAAAGTGCGGTAATGTAATTTGGAACAAGCAGAGACTTGCTGAAATGGCTCTGCTGCAGGTGGAGTTATTTCATTGTTAAGCCTCTTACTGAAGGGCATCGCTGTAGCTCGTAAATCTCCACCACCTAATTTGGAGGAGCAAGGGCAGAGGAGAGCGGTTCGGCCCAGCCAGGCCACTCGCTCAGCAACCATAACACGGAACAAAGGGCCGCCGCTCCGCTGTCTTATCAGTACAGTGATATTTTTAAAGTTGATTACTGCCTTACATTGCTCCCTCTACAGTGTAATTGTAAATGTCAAACACTGGCATTTGGTAAAGACACAGGCAGGGTCTTTTTTAATTTTTCTTTTTTCATTAGCACAATTAGATGACAAAAGAAAATCAGTGTGGTACACGTACGTGTGTTTTGTACGAGCTTGCAGTATTTTTCTCTAATATTGTGCTGTGCTGGTGAATTTCTAACAGAGCTATACTAGTTTGAGTTTTATGTTACTTGTTTGCTTGTAATACAGTCAGACCTTTACAAAGTAATATTGTCAGGATCCGGCATCACACACTTTGTGTAAAATATGTAATAGCGTAATAATGCAGAATGTAAATAGATTAATTTTTAAATTTTTAATTAGCAAAACATTATGTACTGTGGTATTCATGTACTGTAAAAATTCATTTGAGCACTTCAGTTTTTTGGTTTGGTCGGTTTGAAATGGCAATTTATTTCAACTTTCTTGGCTGGTGAGGAGTTGCTGTGGATTGTAAAGAGTAAGGTTGAATTGACTTAAGCTGTTAACTTGGTTTTGGTGCTGAGCGGGGATTGGTCGCGATTAGTCGCATACAAAGTGGGAGTCATTTTTAACATAATATGCAGGTGTGTGCTGTGCATAATTATTATGTATATATAAGTGCTGGGCAAAGATTAATCGCGATTAATCACATACAAAATAAAAGTGATTTTTATAATATATAATATAATATATGCGCTGTGTGTAATTATTATGTATATATAAATACACACATTCATGTATGTATTTAAGAAACATTAACATGTATGTGTGTATATTTATTTACATTTTTAAATATTCTATATTATATATTAACAATAAAAATGGATATATAAATAAAAATATTCTGAAATGTATATATGTATGTGTGTGTGTTTAAATATACATAATAATTACACACAGTACAGACACATATATTAGGCTAAAATGCACTTTTATTTTGTATGCGATTAATTGCGATAAATCTTTTCTCAGCACTAGTATATATAAATACATTCATTCATTCATGTACACACATTCATGCAAGTATTTAAGAAACATTTACATTGGTATATATTTATTTATATTTTATATATTCTATATTATATATACCTTTTAATATATATGTATTAAATGTATACATGTATGTGTGTGTGTTTAAATATACATAATAATTACACACAGCACACACTTGTATATTATGTTACAAATCACTTTTATTTTGTATGCGATTAATCGCGATTAATCTTTGCCCACCACTAAAATTAAGTTAATAGCTTAAGTTAATTCAATTTTATTTTTATAATTTACAGCAACTCCTCAATAGTCAAGAAAGTTGAAATAAATTGTAGTTTCAAATTGATTAAACCTAAAAATGTAAAAAAATTAACTTTTATTTTGTATGCAATTAATCGCGATTAATCTTTCCCCAGCACTACTTAATTTGATCATTTATAGCAACTCCTCACTAATCAAGAAAGTTGAAATTAATAGAAAATTTAAGTTGATTAAACTTAAAAATTTAGGTGCAACAAGGATTTTATTACAATGTGGATATTCTCCATTATCGACCGAGAAGACATCATGTAACAACATTTGTCAGGACTACATTTTCCCCTCACGCAGTTTACCCAAAATCGATAATTATGTTATTTTGTCTACATGTTATGCCTATATATAAATTTGATGGTATTTTATGACACAATTTTAGTTTTTAGGTGAATTATTATTTCAAGAGTAGCTCCAGTTCTCGCCCAGCTTTTATAATAATTTCTATGATTACTTTCATGACATCTACAGAGCTCTTCTTGACTTTCAGGCAGCTCTAGCATGTGCACATGGTGTGTTTGTAAAAAGGAGAGCTTGTGATCTGTAATTTCCTCTTGAGAGGTGTTTCAATATGAGAAGTCTCAGTTATAGGGTACTTGTTCAGCGCCGAGAGTGCTTGTGGTACGGGGGACAGACTCGCGGTGAAACCATCACTCACTGCTCTCAGCTCTGAGTGATGCACATTGACTTTGCCATCCAGTCATCCATTAAAATACAGACAGCAAATTACTCTTCCTTTTCCCTTTCTGTCATCGTTCATGCACTCCAAATAATGACAGAGAGATAAAAGTTGATCATATTGATACAAACACATACGTTCACACCAACCAAACTTCTTCACATGGAGAACTTAATGGTTGTCCTTCAGGTCTGTACTTTCCTTCTTTAAGTGTACTTTTGTCCATACTAACACTTTCTATTTTTGGAGGTCTTGGCAGATTTTCGTCTTTGCAATGATTGATTGAGTGTTGGCTTTTGTGTTCTTTTAATATGTCATCTCCAGCACACTTTACAATCCCAGCTGTCCACAGTCTGACACTCTTTGCATGTGTTTGCAGTCGAAGATGAGCATCCGTCAACACTGTCACCCAAAAAGAAGCAGCGCAACGGAGGCATGCGAAATTCACCAAACTGCTCACCCAAAATGATGAGGTAAGACATTGATTTTAAAGACGCTCCCTCCAGTCTTCAAAAGGAAAGGGTGGGAGAGGCAGGACGGAGAGTGGTGGGATGGTGGAAGTCGGAGGAGAAAGAGAGTGAGCGAATGAGAGAGAGAGAGAGAAAGAGAGGGCCTTTTTAGGCCGAGGCGTTTGAGCTGTCAGCCTGTCAGCGGTTAATGATAGAGCTGAAATATTTCTGTCATGAAAGCGGCTATGAAAAGCTGTTTGAAAAATACTCTTGCTTTAAAGTCTCAGCTGTCATCTCCCCCCAGTCCCGTCCACATGTAGTTCTTAAACAGCGGTGGCACTAATGACAGTGCCAACCAATCAGAGACGCCAGCATGGTTACTTAGCCTCGGGGCTCTTCATCTATTGTGGGAACCCCTGTGAGGAGTGTTTAAGGCCATATGTGAGATGTATCATCGCAATCAAAAATGAATTCAAATATTACCTTCCTTTTATCCTGTCCGGCGGAATTATAATGCGGCTAATTGATTTTGACTGATAAAAGGACTTGCTTTCTGCCCATGTGGCCGGGAGACATTTATGCAGAGGGCTCGAAAAATGTAGAGACAATGCCTTTCTTTCTCAATCGCAAGTGTTACTGAAGGTTCGGGAGAGGTTGCTTTCTGCAAAGTGAGAACTAACATACTTGATTCACAGAGATTTGTGTTGAAAAACTTGATAAAACATGATTACAGGTTGTGTATCTATTCCAATGGCACAACTTACAATTGAATAATAGCCTATAAAACTATAGATGTAAAATCTATGTAAAATAGATGTAAAAACTATAGATGTAAGTTATCCAGAGATAGTGGGTTAATGTTTTGTGTGTGTTGCATGCTAGTGTCTCGCCCCGCCTGCGGTACGCCTCCACCAGCTCGGGTTTTTTCGAAAAGTATCGGTACAGTTGATCTGTCTTTTATGAATCTGAAAAACTAAAGACTTTTCCGAGATATAAAGGATGTAATACTACTCTATTGGTACTCAAGATTAACACGAGATTTGCAGAAACAGTGCGTATTATGTGAGCTTTAACTTAACCCTTTCCCCGCCAGCATTTTTCATGATTTTCACAAACGTTTAATGCCTCCCAGAAAATGCTCTTCTTTAAATATATAAACATACAATATATTAAATGCTTACGGAGCCCCTGAGGGGACGTGGGGAAAAAATTAAATAAAGTTTAGTTTTGCGTGCGCACGTGAAACTATCGTGTGCTCACGTGAAACTATTGCGTGCTCGCGTGAAACTATTGCGTGCTTGCGTGAAATTATCATGTGCGCATGTGAAACTATCGCGTGAGTATGTGAAACTATCGCATATGTGCATGAAACTATCGCGTGCTCGCGTGAATCTATTGTGTGCTTGCGTGAAACTATCATGTGCGCACGTGAAACTATCATGTGCGCACGTGAAACTATCGCGTGAGTATGTGAAACTATCGTGTACGCGCATGAAACTATTGCGTGCTCGCGTGAAACTATTGCGTGCTTGCGTGAAACTATTGCGTGCTTGCGTGAAACTATTGCGTGCTTGCGTGAAACTATTGCGTGCTTGCGTGAAACTATCATGTGCGCACGTGAAACTATCATGTGCGCACGTGAAACTATCGCGTGAGTATGTGAAACTATCGCTTATGCGCATGAAACTATCGCGTGCTCGCGTGAATCTATCGGGTGAGCACGTAAATCTATCGCGTGCGCACGTGAAACTTTCGCTTTCACGTGCGCACGCGATAGATTCACGTGCTCACTCGATAGATTCACGTGCTCACTCGATAGATTCACGTGAGCACGTGATAAATTCACGCGAGCACGCGATAGATTCACGTGCACACGGGAAACTACACTTTTTTTTATTCTGCACATATAAAAATGCACATGAAAGTTTCACGTGAGCACATGAAACTAAACTTTCGATTTTTTTTACTCCAATGTCACCTTAGGGGCTCGGTATGTGCTTTTAATCAATCAAACAAACAAAAAAACTTTCATCTTACCTTCATTAGTTCTCTTTTTACCTCAAATATAGGTAGGTTTCTTCAAAAACACCAAATTTTGTGCAAAAAGCTGAGATATTTCCATTTTTGTAAGGGACTTTTGAAGTTTGCCCTAGGGCGAACTAAAACTTCCGGGTTTTATAAGTTTTATAAGGTATTGCGGATTGACGAGATAACTTGTCAATGGCGGGGAAAGAGTTAATTGTATTTATTTTGTATTTTGTTCAGTATTGTTTTTGGTTTGGTCTGGTTGTACTGTCCTCCTCTGCAGTAGAGTTCAATAAGTACTCCAGACAGATTTCCAACTTACATTTCCATCAAAAAAGCAATTACGTCGATTTTTACATACAGCAAACTGTCAGCCCTGCAGAAGATTTTCCCCTTTAGTTTGCTTTTCAATTGTATTTTGCCTTTAAGTTGATTGTGGGTTTTAAACAATAAAACAGAAAGATAAAGGAATAAAAAAGAAAATAAATAGCTTTCAGCGACTGCTTAGAAGAATCTTTCGATTTTATTGCTTAACTTAACAGTGCAAAACAGTTTTTCTGAGCAGATTTGAAAGTCCCCGCTTGCCATGTAATGTATGCATCGACTCTTTGATCTACAAGTGATAATAATTCTTGGGAGTTATTTACCCTGTTTTGAAACGCTTCAAAGCGGTGTCAAAGTTTTCTGTGCTTTAGGGTGCCTCTGTGTTCGCGTGGCTCTTGGGTACTGGATGACAGATCCTCTGTTCTAGGTGTAAGCTTTTCAAGCCAGAGCCCTGGAGCGAAACATCAGAATTACCAAAGACAGACCTGTGGTATCCCTCGACCCGTGCCCTCCCTGCCAGTATATTACAACATACATTAAATACCTCGCCGTTACGACCTGCGTTTTATGCACAATGAAAAGCGATTGTTTGAGGGAGCCTTAGGGATACTTTATTCAACAAGCAGGAAAGGGAAAAACATCGAGCGTATACCATATCAAGTATGGTTTTTACAGGCTTCTGTGCCTTCAGGCCGTCGTAAATAAATAATGATCAACAGATTGGCTGTGGGTTTTTGAAAAGCATGCCTTTGTCAGTTTGCATGATAGGGAAAATTTCAAAGCGAGGAGCTGCTTTCATAGGCTGCCGGAGAGGGATTCGGGGAGCCAGTGACTGTCGAGTGATGCGCTGGAATTGCTGAACGCTGTTTGAAAAGCAGCTCGCCCGGCTCTGAGGGCAACTTCTGCTCTCTCTCTCTCTCTCTCTCTCATCAAATGCACATCTAGGACACTGCTCCGGACACTACCAATTAAATAGAGAACTTTCTGTCTCAGTTAGGATAGCTGGTACGCTTTCTGCAAAGTACCCAAGCACATATTTATCGTCAAATTTGATGTGTATTAATCATTAAAAATGTGTTTATCTGGGTGGTTTTAGCTGGTTGGTGTAAACCAATGTAAGTGGTATTTGGGAAGAAAGTTTAAATACAAGGCAATACTAATTAAGTCACAATGCATTTGTGCCGCAGTAACTGCATTGTGAGCAATATCACGTGAGTGACGCCGGATCGTGCTTGTGACTGGCAGGTGGCGCTGACAGCGGGTGAGAGAT
Source organism: Misgurnus anguillicaudatus (assembly GCF_027580225.2). NCBI lineage: Eukaryota > Metazoa > Chordata > Actinopteri > Cypriniformes > Cobitidae > Misgurnus > Misgurnus anguillicaudatus. Next base: position 12,523,705 of record NC_073347.2, read on the forward strand.
AGCTATCTTGGCAGAGGTGCACTGCACCAGTCAGCACGTCAAGTTCAGATTAAAATGACAGCAAGTCCGTAGAGCGAGTGGTAAAGCACGCGGCACATAATGAAATATTCAGGCGGGGTGTAAAAGCTTTAAATGATTTCACTGTTATTAGCACCTGCACACAGCCTGATATCATCTCACGCATGCATGTTAATTGACACGTTTCTGATGTGATGCTTCCGCTATCAAACATGGTTGAAATGGCGTATGACGGAGGCAGAAAGTCAGAGAAAGTATAGAAGAAAAGTCATTATTTTAGTAAGGTTTGTAATGTTTTTTACCACACAAGCATCACTTAATTCTCTCATTGTAAGATTTTGAGTTTTATTATTTGTGCTCCGGATAATGGTGCATTTATTCAAGGTGTAAATTAATTTTCCAGACTATTATCTGACGTTATGCAAATCTGGAAGGTGAGGCAGAGGTCCCATCATTCATTATTAGAATGATTAACAAGGAGCTAATGCAATTTACAAACCTCATTTGGTGCGGTGTTAATTACAGCGTGTTACAGAACCAAGCATCACAGGCACTGTATTATTATGTCAGTTGAATTACATCACATGCATAAAATAAAAGAATGCACAGTGATGTTAATGAATAAACAGCTATTCATTGCAATGATCAACCCTGTAATTTATCCAACGCCTTTTATTTTAAGCCTCAGCTAGAAAAGAATATCCATTAAAACAAGTGTTTTAAACGTCATAATCCACCATTGCCAGACTGGGACATTGTCAGGAATTCTTTATATTAGTGGTTTACTGTCATTAGGAGTAGTTTAAAAGAAGACTTTGGTCAGGGGTTGTTAATATAGTGCTGTGGATAATATCAACAGAGCAAACACTAAGAGAACATGTTTCCCTGCAGCCACATCTCTGAGATGGTTCTTTGTTGTCTGCCCCGAGGCCATTTCCTCAAAGGCAGTCTTTCTGGCCCATCTCAGGCCCGGTAATGGTTGCATGGTGGGTTTTAGTTGACAGTTTTATGCATTTACAAGTGTTCTGTGGTTTCACAACCCTCATAGTATCAACCGTAGAGTAACTAAGGGACAAAAATGATGGCATATTTGTACTAAAATATATATCTATATCAGAAATGGCTAATGCAATGGTTCACCTGTGTGGCTGTGTATTATTGGTAAATTATTTGATCTTTATTTGTGGGAAAAGTAATTTTTCCCATATGCCGCTAATGTGTGCTATTGCTAACAATTTTGCTGTACTTTTATCTTTGTATAATAATAATAATAATAATAATAATAATAATAATAATAATGATAAATATAATAATAATAATAAAAGTTGTATAAAACATTTACATAATTAAAATGATAATTATACTAATACAAGAATACACTTGATTGCAAATGATTTAAATTAATTTTTCACAATAAATGTAATGTTTATAACATGAATGATTATATTCAAAGAACTATATTACATTTTTATTAATATGGTTAAATTAATAATTTAGCAATTGTAATAGATTTGCATTATCATGGATTTGTTTTTATCTGCAAAAAATCTTAAAAACAGGGCTGAATTTATGCTAAAATGTTTTCTGTAAAGCTTTTGAAAAGCACTATAGAAAGAAATAACATTTAATTTAGTTGAAATATTTATACAAACAGCAATTTCTAATTTATTTTTAGGAATGTTTTAAAACATAAAATTATTTTACATTAAAATAATAGGTAACACTTTACAATAAGGTTCATCAGTTAACATTAGTTAATGTATTACCTTACATGAATAAACCATGAACAATACATTTGTTACAGCATTTATTAATCTTTGTTAATGTTAGTTAATGGAAATAAAGCTTTTAATTGTTTGTTCATGTTAGTTCACAGTGCATTAACGTTAACAAGATTTTAATAATGTATTAGTAATTGTTGAATTTAACATTAACAAAGATTAAAAAATTATTTATAAGTGCAGTTCATTTCATGTTAACTAATGTAGTTAACTAATGTTAACTAATGAACCTTATTGTAAAGTGTTACTAAATAATAAAATACTTCTTGAATTTCCAGTTATAGTGCTTTAAAAATTATCCAGGCAGCAAAGTAACAAGAAATGGTAGATTTGATTGTTTTTGTTCATTTTTTGATAAGAAGAAATAGTTTAACATTTTATAGTATGCAAAATATATAACATCACACATATTGCCATGTTGGATACCAGGCAATTTGAAGTCTTTTGGCAGATAATACAACCAGAACAAGCCCAAAACAGCATTCCACTATTTCTATTCACAGCATACATACCCAGATCAAGCATCAAATGAAATGGCAGCACATTCAGTTGATAATTTCTGCTTTTCATTTGTATAGTTTATCTCCTGAGCTATTTGGAAAGTATTCAAGGGCTCAGCGAACACTTCTCTAAATAAATGCAAGTTGTTCACAGCAGCTAGCACAGAGCTGAGACCTCCTTCACGGTCAACATGCCGCCAGATCAGCTTCAGCAGGACGTGCTGATATAGGTTAGCCTGTTTAGACGTGACACTCCTCTAAAACATTAATGGCCTTCAGTTTGGGGGAGCAAAATGTGATTGGGCAAATTCCTGAAATATTTAAAGTGCGGCTCTGTTAAAGCTTTTACCGTTGGATGGATCGCGTCAGGAGCGATGTCGAGTAAAAGCCGGTAATTGGCGTTCCATTCTGGTGCCACTCAGTGAGTGAAGTGCTCGGGCTCCATCTCTCCACTCCAGCGCTGTCACCGGGGCGGACGCTTTGATGACTCCGCATTCCTGGCAGCCCAGAGAGAGCTGCAGTTATGATGGAGTCCAATGCACAAATTCAATCTGACAATGACAAGCCGTGTCAGCACAGACCTGTTTACTGCTTATTTATTGTTGATAGACTTCTGTGTGGATGCGCTGAAAGTTTGTCCTTTGACAAATGTCACAATTAAACCCAGAGGATAAATTCTTACTGTTGGGTTTTTACGAACCCGCATTTGCAAAATAAGGTGTTTGCGGGCAAATAAGGTCAAGCTTATGCGTTTTGTTCTTTGATTTTACAGACACGACCCTCTCCTTGTTCCGGGAAACGAGCAGGTTGAAAACATGGATGCTAATGTGAAGAGATACGACTCCACTGGAATGTTTCACTGGTGTCCATCCAAAGAAATTGAGAAGGTCATTCTGGTAGGTAGCATTGTAACTTAATGCCACTTAATTTGTACTATAAATATGTATGCAAAACATATTTATGCCTTCAAGTGCCTGAGGTTTCTTCTTTCTTGAATGTGAGGTGCATTCATAAATGTAACAAAACCTGAAGCAACTTGAAGTGCAGGTTTTGTAAGATGAAAAACTTTATATAGAAGTTTTTCCATTGCATAGTACCCCACGGTTTGGTTTGGGTCAGCTTACTTTTGTGAGCTTTTCCAATGGGTGCAGTACGTAGTACCAAATACTTTTTAGTACCACCTCGTCGGGGTTTCAAGCGACCCGAGCTGATACCAAAACGTGACGTGAAAAAACTGTAGATAACTGATTGGTCTAAGAGAATCATCACTACCAGTGTCACCGCTATAATGTAAAAGATTAGCTTTACCTTCATGCTAGCTTGCGCTGTCTCGAGTAAACCTGTTGTCGTCTGTGCTTTGCTGTAAGTTCCCAAACTTTAGCGATGAAAAACATCCACAGTTTGAGAATGGGGGACACCATACCAGTTTTTGCTGACCCCACGGGTGTTAGAACAGAAACTGTCATGTGAGACAGAGGTAGTGATAAATGCGATGTGCAAACATTTTTTGTGGTGGTCAATTTTAAATTTGTGGTGGACTGAGAAATAAATTAATGTATGGGAATGTACAAGGACGCTATCACTAGTATGATGTCACAGCAGTAGGCAGCGCAAATATAACTACACGCGAGTTTAGTGTTACTAAACTCGATGGAAAAGCTAACCAAGCCGAGCTGTTCTGACCCAAACCAAACCGTGGGGTACTATGCCATAGAAAAGCGCCATAAGATTCCTTGAACTGTGACCTTTTAATGAAAAGTTAAAGTTAAAGACCTTTTAAAGTAAAGTATCTTTGCACATGGAGTCTGAAATTCTTACCTGAAATGTTTGCATGTTAAAAAATAAATACATATTGAAGAACAGATAAAAACAGATTGAAAATAAAAATGTGACCTCTTAATTTAACCCATCCCACTTGAGTAGTGAACACACATATGGCGCTTTTCCATTGCATAGTACCCCATGGTTTGGTTTAGTTTGGATCGGGTCAGCATACTTTTGGGAGCTTTTCCATTAGGTGCAGTACGTGGTACCCGATACTTTTTTCATACCACCACCGTTGGGGTTCCAAGCGACCCGAGCTGATACCAAACGTGACGCGAAAACACTGTAGATCACTGATTGGTCTGAGAGAATCGTCACTACCAGCGTCATCGCTATAAGATTAGCTTTACCATAGTGCTGCTAGCATGCGCTGTCTCGAGCAAACATGTCATCTGTGCCCTTCTATAAGTTCCCAAACTCCCTTTTAGCGATGAAAAACATCCACAGGTTGAGAAATAAATGAATGTATGGGCATGTACAACGACGCTCTCACTGTATGATGTCACAGCAGTAGGCAGCGCAAATATAATGACGCGCCTATAATCCCCCCCACTACGAAGTGATACTAAACTCGATGGAAAAGCTAACCACGCCAAAGTGAGGTGAGCTGACCCGACCCAAACTAAACTAAACTGTGCGGTACTATGCAATGGAAAAGCGCCAATAGAGCAGTGGACAGCTTTCACCGCACCTCCTGGGAAGCAATTGGGAATAAGGTGCCTTGCTCAGGGGCACCTCATTCGCAACCTGCCACCCATGAGACTCGGATACCAAAGATTATACAGTTTTATGCTCAAATTAGGTAAACAATAGATTGTTGCAAATGCCATTCGTCCATTTGTAGTTAATATTGCTAACATTATGAAGCTTCTTTTTCATTGTTTTGCCGATTTTTTTCGCAACGGATTAATTATTACACATCGGACTCAGTGTGCAAGGTTTTTTGCGTAACAAATTTGTAGGACGGCAAATACGAAAAACGCATACGAAAATTTTCGTCTCCAGAAATATACTGTAATACTTCAATTGCGTCTTAAAGGTCCTAAACTTTGCATGTTGCAAAATACTGTATGATCTGAACATGTTCATGACAAGTTTTATGAAATTTACTCATAATTTTTCAAATAAGACAATCTGAAGAGTTTGGTTCCAAAACGGCATAAATCCATTATGACTAATTTGGCTATACCAAGAAAGTGACAAGATGAAAACCACTATTTTCTGTTACAAATGTTCACATAGCATCTTTAGGTTATAATAACATAAAACCATCCATAATTTGATTTTCAAAGATTTATTATAAAAACCGATTATTTTTTTTTACAAAATGCAATAAATCCATGAGTTCCAAAGTTGATGTTTTTTTCAAAATGCTATAAATCTATTAAATCAATAAATAAATGTGCATTCATCTTTGCCATCCCTACTGAAAAATCCAGATAAAACCAGCATAAACTGGTGGCTGGTTTTAGCTGGTTTAAGGTGGTTTACGCTGGTCCTCCCAGCCTGACTAAAGCTGGTCATGCTGGTGGGCCAGCTGGTATTCCAGCCTCACCAGCTAAGTCCAGCTTAAAATGTGACCAAAACACAGCTAGACCAGCTTGCTACACCAGCAAAACCAGCTAAAACCAAGCTGGAGACCAGCTAAAACCAGCTCACCAGATTATGCTGGTCTTAGCTGGATTTTCCAGTAGGGATGGTATATTCATTTAGTTGACTAGTGGTATACACTGATTAATTTTTTTTTACATTAATAGTATTAATCAAAACACTTACTTACTGTCATCCTTGGGATGTCGTCGCTGAACTTTTTTGTCAGCGATCAGCTGTAAAATGTTTGAGAACAAACAACAGGTGGCATTTTTTCTTCGACCTCTTACGTAAATTATTAGATTTTGATGGTTTACATTTCTTCCCCGTCACAGAAACCACCACAGGTTTAGCAATGCCATCAAAAGTATTATTTTGTTTTTGTTTGTTTGTTGATCACAATGTACTAAGTAGATGAGGAAAACTAGGAATCTGTGTGTATTCAACGCGCCGCCATTGTTGTTTACATTGCGTGGAATTGTGCGCTGTGATTTGTTGAGAGGATTTATTGCATTCTGCAGAAAAGGAGGAGTGGCGTTTATGGTGTTTTGGGAAAAAGGGAGAAAATATGACAGAATAACACATCGGATATCAGATTTTGTGTAAAATTAAGAATTTACTTTTTAATACTGACCTGATATAATACTGATTTTGGTGGTAACTATTTTTTTAATGGTTTTGGAACCAAACTCTTTATTTCTTATTTTTTGCTATATTCTTTTTATACAATAAAATAATTTATTGAATCAGATATTTATTCTTTATAGTCATCATTTTAAACACAACCTGAACTCTTGCTGTAGAAATTAGACAATTTTTGATTGACATTGTAACTCTGGTTTATTTATCGCAGACACGCAGCGAGGCCTCCATGACAGTTTTAAGTGGACATGTAGTAGTCTGTATATTTGGAGATGTCACGTCAGCGTTAGTGGGACTGCGAAACCTGGTGATGCCTTTGAGAGCGAGCAACTTCCATTACCACGAGCTAAAGCCCATCGTGTTTGTGGGGTCATTAGACTATCTAAGAAGAGAGTGGGAAACCCTTCACAACTTCCCCAAAGTCTCCATTTTACCTGTGAGTACACACATTCACAATGAGCACCTGCAAAAAAATGATACAAAGACTTTATTTTGAAGTATATGATTTCCCATGTTTCAGTTTTTGCATTTATTAGTGCAAGCACAGATGTGCTGGCACAACGTCCCTGTTAGCTGTGTGAAAATCTGGCTTTGTTTCCTGCTTTAGTGCTTGTTAGCACCGACTTGACTGAGTATTCAAAACGTTGCCGTCAGCAAAGCCTAGCATTTAGATTAGACTGCATCTCTTCTTTCCCCAGCACATAGTTAGATCAGCTGAATGTCACTGCCTTTAGAAAAGTAAATACTTGTTAACTAATTTCCCTGAGCCCCTGTGCTCCGTCTTTAATTTGTTTTTCTCTTTCGTTTCCTCACTCGCTCTCTCTCTCCGCTGAAGGGTACGCCATTAAGTCGAGCTGATTTAAGGGCCGTCAACATCAACCTCTGCGACATGTGCGTTATCCTGTCAGCCAATCAGAACAATATCGACGATGCTTCACTGCAGGACAAGGAATGCATCTTGGCGTCTCTTAACATCAAATCTATGCAGTTTGATGACAGCATCGGGGTATTACAGGCTAATTCGCAAGGTAAGAAATGTCCGAGGATAGTACAATGAGCTGCCACATTGAGAAGTGCGCTCAGGAGCAATAGACTCTTATTATGTAAAACCAGCACCAGTGTGCTTTTAAAGACAGCAAGGTGCTAATGTATTTTTAAAAAAAAATCTGCCATCATTTACAAACCATTATGTCAAGCCAAACCTGTGCAACATTTCATATATTTAGTTTTTTCCCATACAGTGAAATTAAAGGGTACACAAGTGACAAAAGTGGTTACTATTCACTTTAATGTAATTAAAGAATCTAGGAATTTTGCTAGATTTTTTTATTTTCTGTTCCATGCAAAAAGAAAAGTCATACAGGTATTTGTTTATTTATTTATTTGGAGGAAACTTTAGCTTTTATATAGAAAAATGTATATATCACTAGAACTCAAAGCAAGCCACTGATTTACTAAAACAGACATGAATTTATAAAGAAATTGGCATTTTACAGGTTTGCACATGGGTCATTCTACAGAAAAGGTGGAATTCGGGTGATGGAAATTTGCTTAAATGAACTTCTTTCAACATACCCCAAACTTCTTTAATAGCATTAATTAACTTGTCAAATCTATAAATCCGCAAAACGGGGAGCTTAATCTATTTTTAACTTTTTAATAGATTTTAATAAAGAATCCATGAGTCATTTATTTGTCATTGATTTAAACAACATTAATGTTGATACTAAATATTTTTTCTCATTACAGCTTGTGTATTTAGTTAAAGGTTGAGTAGAGGAATTATAACAGCAAAAACATTTATGATTAATATTTGTTTCATTCAATTATTTATCTTTACCCAGCATTGTATGAAATTATTTGATTCTCAGTTTGACTTTTTTCTTCAAAACCAACAAAAACAAAAATATTCAACCAAAAAGGCTTTGATGCAAAGACTGAAATATCAACAAAGTCTTACATCCCATATTAACAACAAAATATTACTAGAAAGTACAAGAAAATACATTCATAACATCAAAACTTTGTTTAACACCAATGACACAATATAACACCAATGACAAAATTAGAATATAATAATAGATAATGAATATGATAAAACGTATAAACTTTCATAAAATTGTCCATCTTGTTTTGTTTTTATGCTTTTGTGTTGGTCAGTTAAAGGAATAGTGCTTAGGAAGTACTCATTAGAGAAGTAAAACTAATGACGGTAACACCAATGATGGTAACACCAATGACAATGTACAGAAAAAACTAATATTTTAACAAAATGGCTGCCATTAGCCATGTGCCATTTCATTAGAGATGTAACAATCACATACTTATTCAGTATAATGTATTTTTGTGTAAAGATCTTAACACTCCCAGCTATAAAAAAGAGTAACACTAATGACATTAAAAGAATCTTATCTCAAAATTCTTAGATATATCCTGATATTTTAGACAAATAAGGTAAGACATCTTACAAACCTTTTGGCTTCCGACACTACACTTCTTTCACTGACCTCTTGACCCATGAATAATTTCAAAGAGCTGATGCATTGTTTCAAAATAAAAGTGCTTTGGGTAGGGTAACACCAATGACATAAATTTGGGGGACAAATATTTATTTGATATTATCATATTAATAGTGTATTTTTTTAACATTTCAGTGTTGTAGTAAATTCATACAGGGTTAAAGGTAAATGTACATTTGATTTGTTTTACAAAAAAAATGGTTTTAAATAATAAGTACACAGTTCAACTTCCATGTATGATCAAAGGGACAGGGCAATTTTCAGGACCAGACATTTAAAAAAAGTAAAAAAAAAAGAAAATTAAATAAATAAACTCTCTCATCATTTTAAGGACAGCATATATTTATTAAATATATATCATTATGGGATTATTGGGTCAAATTAAATGATTAAGGGGTCTACAAAAGCAAGGGACAAGCATTTCCACCTTTTTTGTAGAATGACTCACATACAGAAACACAATAAATTTGTCGTTTAGTATTAGCACTGTATTCAAACATTAAAAAATGTTACATATTCGCATTTCATGCATATCTATGTTTTTTATACGAAGGCATATTCAATCTCAACCAAGTGTATTATATATTTCCCTGTAATCAAAGCTCTCAAAAACATCCCAAACATTTCTGTCCAGATTGCGTATTATTTGCCTCCGGTTGCTGGACCGCGGCAGATTTGTTTGGCGACAAATTGACTCGAACAGATTGTTTATGCATTCAGATAAACATGTAACCCTCTTGCGCCCATCAGGATTCATCATCATTAAACAGACAGTACAAATCAGCAGCTTCATATTCTCAGCTGCTCTTCATTACGCAAATTACACACCACGCACAAGCTGGCCCACAACAATTAACAATTCAACCATTATCCAGCATCCTCTTTTTGCACAGAAAGATGGATTTAAAGCTCAAGAACGACAGCTTTTGAATGAAACGTGTCTGAAACACTTCTGGTTGGATGGTGGTGGCGGGTTTGGGAAGAGAAGGTCCCTCTGGTGCAGAGGATAATAGATGGTGATCATACTGTTCATGCAGGAGAAAACCATACGTCATTACTGCTTCCTCAATTAATTGAACCCAACATCTGGCGCGATCAGCAGCAGAGAAACAGTGTGTAATAAAGATTTATTTCATTAACACTTCGAATATTAGACCTTGTTTGAACCCCCAAGTAAACTTTTGCAGCTATTTTGCGGTGCATTGTTTGCATGCTTTTCCAGCTTGTTGAGTTGCACATCTCATCAAGATTTCATTTTCTTTCCAGAATGAACAGTAAAAGGTTAAAAACCGATGCTATTGAAATCTGTATGAGATACAGGTGTAACAAATTACATCATACCGCATCACCTTAAGAAATATTCTTGCTCTCAGCATCTTACTGTTTCAGTGCAGGTTGTTAAACTTGCACAAAAGGTGCTATTGAATAAATCAGGGAGACTTTTACCAGGGGAAGATACAACATAGTGCATTGAATTAAGTGCTTAAGGGTCTTTGAATAAAGTACAGCAAGTCAAGCTTATGTAGCGCAGTAACTTTGGAAATAAACACGAGTAAAGTTTATAAAGAGATTACAAAAGGCTGTAATATTGACTCAGTATAGGCTCTTTTAGTTTACATTGCATAATAATCTGAATACAAGAATACCTACAGCATTGCACTGGTCATATTCTTTAAAACTTAAAATATATTTGTACACTTGACCCACTTAACTTAAAACTAGACATATAATTCATTGTGAATAAAACAAGCTGCTATTCTTATTAGATGAAAAATAACTTTTTAGGGAACAAGAACTTAGATGTAGCTTTTTATAGCTGACTTTGTAAATGTGCATCTGATGTCTTCACACTTTCATTCGCACATTTAAGAAAAAGCCGTAGTCTTTTTGTGTTGCGTACTCTTTGCTTCATAGTCTATTAAACTTCGTAGTTGTAAAGCAAGACAGCATCTTTATGGCATCCTGCAGACCTTTTAAAACTTTGTGACCTGAATCTTTTCCCCGCATTATGTTTGTCACTGTAAAAACGTTACGCTTGCATTTTTCTGTGGTTGATGGATGTCAAAACAGGGCAGATGCATTATGCATATAGCATTACTGATTTAAAGTGTTTACTTGTCAGCTTGGGCAAATGCAAAAGTGTCAAATCGTGTGAATTCATACTCTTGTCACTGTTGCTTGTATTTCATGGCATTTCACATAAAAGGTTTTCAGGATCCACTTCACCAGTTTTATGGTAACAAAATGAACAGCATATAAAATTTATACCTGGCGGTTGATGGAAGGCAGCAAATGTTAAATATGCCTGAGCTGACCCTTAAAAGCCGAATATCTATATTTCACACTTTGCGCTTGTGTCACCATCCACTTATCTCCTGTCGCCACCCGAAACTCTACAATATCTTCATTTCGCTTAGCATTTTAAAAAACAGACAAAAGCTTTTATTGTTATGATGTGAATTGTTCGATCACAATTGTCTTACAATTTCTCTGCACTTTTGTCTTTCAGGTTTTACACCTCCCGGTATGGACAGGTCATCTCCAGAAAACAGTCCTGTGCACGGCTTAGTGAGGCAGGCTTCCGTCACCACCGGATCAAACATCCCCATCATAACTGAACTCGGTGAGACACGACAGCAAGCGCTCGCTAACATGTCAAAGTCAAGTGTGATTAGAATCTAAACTTACATATCGAGTCTTTAACGCACAACGTGTGTCTGTGATGTGCGTAACGGCACGGTTGAATATTTCACTGACTGGGTCAAAGTCCCGTCCTCATCAATTGCGCCTTTAATGCACTAAAGAGGACCTAGACTTGTAGGGACAGAAAAAAGCATGCAGTTGCAAAATGGATCCATATATAAATAACAATGAGGGTGGCACTATTCCCAAGGTAGGGGCTCATGAAAGTTTTAGATCTCAGAGGGCACTAAAGCACCAGAGACCGGCCGCTCCAACTCTCCACTGACCCAATTACAGTGTGTTACACACTGTAGAAGTAGAAAAGGCTCACAAACTCTATAAACCTACACAAATACATACATGCACATATGCTCGGCTATCTCCTCAAGATCCAGATTCCCATGGGATTACAGTATATACTCTAGTAACCCTATATACAAAACACACAAGTCCAACAAAGTTTGGTGGCATATTGACATTGGTAATACTGGCATACTGACATCATAAATGATCTTGAACTTGTGCGCATCTCAGCCATTTCAGATCTCCGCCTTTTAAACGATGCCTAATTAATGTCACCAACATATATAATAGCGCTTGTCAAGTTTAAACCCTTTTCGCGAAACCAAGAATGGCTTAAATTTTAAAATCCTGCAGCAATTGGACAAACAAAAGTGTTTATGTCTGCTCAGACCCTGACGTGGGGATAAGAACTTTTCCACATCAACTTTGCCATGGATTTTTGCGTACACGCACTTAATGATCAAATCTGTGCGTATGCACGCTTTATAAATGAGGCCCAGGTGCTCTTCTATAACTTATTAGCTTGAATATCTTGCATTCGACTGTTAACCGTTTATAGACGGTTTCAGCAGTAACAACATAAACAAGCGGCTTTTGTGGTCATCACGTAACTTCCGGTAAACTCTGCTAAGAATAAATAACAATAAAGTCCTTTTAAAGTAGTTTATTTATAACAAGCTAAATAAACAACACGTAGATTACCTAGGAAACCAAATCATTTGTATTTTCGACGAGGTATTTGGTCAAGAGTTCATTTTAGCAACTAGTCAGATCAATAAACAAATGCGTTTCTGATGAAACTGTCTATAAACGTCTTAAAATGTAGTCCTACAAAACGTAAAGTTTAAAAAAAGACCCTGTGAAATTAGGGTTGCATCGAATTTTCGTCAACCGGAAAAAAAACTAATTTTCAGTGCTTGGACGAAAAAGTGAAAAGGCAGAATACATTTTACCGAATAATTAGGTCTTTGATGACGCGATCAAATGAACTAGCGCAGAGTGAGAGACGTGTATGCAGCAAACATGCAGTAGAAAGCATTTTAAAGTGTCAAAGAAAGAAGCGAAAACAAACAGCACTACAAGTTTCATTTATCATTTAAAATTAAGAGTTCCTGGACACCGTGCAGCGTATGAGAAAGACACGGCAGCAGTGATGGGTATTTGTCTGCTTAGTGCAGGTGCTCAAGATATTCTGATCGCGTTCCGGCATTCACAATCGTGTTCCGCTCGCTTTCCCTTCGGTTGTGAATGCCTTTTCAAGAGGGATACGTTTCCATTGATCTGTTTGCGAAAAGGGCACTTTTGGCATCAAAAATGGCCTATTGGGCAAAGGGGCAGGGGCTCAAGCACCCTTGCCCCCTTTCTGCACTTGCCTGTATAACAGTGTAGAACATAATAAAATAAAATGATTACATAATGAGATGTTTCTTCAGGACCATTGTGCTACATACAGACACTGAACTACAAAAAAATAACACAGAGCCAGGGATTGTAAAGTAGTTTAACCTAGCCACATAAAGTGCTTGTGTGCAAGCTAGTGCAAACAGTGCCAGACAAAAAAGAAGACAATGCAAAAACAATACAATACACAAGACAGGTGCATGAAAATAAAAACAAATAAAAATAGCACAGACCAGTATACAGTCTAGGGTCTGAGTACAACAAAGAGTGCTTGAAAACATCCGTACACTTATGATAGCAGCAGTTGGTAGCAGCATAAAAATGTGTAATGTGCAACAGACAGCATTTAAGTGTGCAAAGAAATGCATAAAACAGCACTGAAGTCTATAAAAACACTGTTAAAACGACATTGGATATGCACTCAAACACAAACACACACACAAAAAAATAATAATAAAGTAAATAAGAGAACACATTTTAATTGGAGAAGAGTTTCTTTCTTCGTGAAATGCAACCATTTTCATTTCTGCGTCACTTTACTGAAATCCCAAAGTTGCAATATTAGCATCCCTAACCTTTATCTTTATACACCATAGATTGATACCTTCAATGACAAATGAAGTCACTGGTTTTGACAGCGCTGTTTGGATATTATGTATTATACTCCCGCCTACTTTTTAAAACAAAGTTTGAATGCATGTTTACGTGTTTAATAGAACCTAAAGTGTAATCTCATATACAGTGTTATGAGGTAAATAGTCCTCAGATTGTATATTATATTCTATTACACGATGTTCATGCGAAATCTGATGTAAACAACAGACTATATATATCTATATTTCATGGATTATACGCATTTGTGGACAAAAATGGTCATTGGATGTATTCAATTAGACATTTTTTTATGGATTATTCAAACATCTGAAACAGACTGGATTCGATTCGCGATTGTTAAATCAACACAAAGGTAAGAAGTCCCGTTTATATTTTGCATGTTGTCATCTGGACTTCTGTCACAAAATACTACATTTATGATGCTAAAGCATCTGTATCTCAAAACAGAGACCATACACTGATGCTAAACCCATAGACCTTTTAAATGATGTATAGTAATGTTAAAATTATTAATGTTTGTAGACAGTAGGCTATATAGATATTGTTGGCAGCATTAAAAAAAAACTAGTTCGCGAATTAGTGCGCGCTGAGAGGTTAAAGTTGTATACATTTCTTATTGCACTAAAACGTTTTAGTCTAAAGGTAGAACGAGTCTCTCTACTTTTCCGAACATCATCTTTATCAATAGATTGCCGTCAAACTGGACACATTTCAGTGATCCACACAAACAATCATCATAGGAGCTCTTAAATCAGACCTGCAATGTCAATGATATGAGAACATCTGAGAATATACAAGAAACACAAGAAAAACATGCATTGTTCAAAGCAGGTCTTTTGTTTTTAACGCTTCACAGTAATCCTTTCCCACATTTGCATTACAGTAGATACTTTACCAAAGCCTAAAATATATCCAGTTATCATGAGCAAACAATGTTGAACTGTGTTCCCAGAGAAGCGCTTCATTCTGACACTGTACCTTTAGATTTCTAATCCCACTCTTGACATGATGCTCTCATTTATGTTTCTCTCTCTCTCTCTCTATGGCTTTGAACTTGTTTCAATAACTGTCTCCCCTCAACGCTGTTTTATCATCATTAGCTAAGCCTGGCAAACTACTGCCTTTGGTTTCATTCAATCAGGAAAAAAACACTGGAACCAACATACAAATGATAACAGAACTGGGTAAGCTGTGCCTTTGTCCTCCGCTGCTCTGATGCACCGCCTCATCGGCTTGTCTTGATTTCTCTCGCTGCAGCTGGGGCCTGCTCCCATGGCATCACTTTGAACACATTTTTATCCTTAGTTCTGGTTGAAATTGACTGTCTTGTTTTTTGGCCTTTTTTTAAGACTGTTTTTTTCTTCTTCATTTTTTCTTAAAGCATCACTTGGTCTTTGATCATTTGACTGTGTCCTTGTGGCTGTTTCCATAGCATCTCCCTGCAGTTCAGTTTCTTTGGCCCGGGCTTTTTTTCATCAGTGGCCTGTCTGAAAGACTGACATTTCTCTTCCTCATAGGAAGTCTTGGAAGAAATCAAATTATAAAACGAAAAATACCTCCAGATCCAAGCTCGCTTAAAGCGGTACTATTTATTTATATATTTGTTTTGGTGTTGGGCCTAATCTCTGAAGCCCAGATTTTTGAAAGAGAGCGAAACAAAGATTTGTGTTAGGTCGTGTTCAAACAAAGTGGGATTTTAGGGCACTGTCTCGATACGCTGGCCGCTGAGATCTTACAGAATAGCCCCAAAGCAGTCTGATTTTTCATGTTGTCCAAACAAAGATACTGATGTTTAAAAGCTTGTTATTCTTTATAAGCGGACATAATTGCTGGTATTTCTGTCTGATATAGTACTTTGTTACTTCGACTTTTTCCCACAATGACAACTGTTTTGTAAGTGTTTTATTGTGCGGTATATTAAAGTAATAAGCCCCAATAAGCAGTGGGTTACCGCTTCGCGTCGTGCCTAACAACGCCCCTTAGCTGTTATAAAATGCACTGTAACCCCACTGCTTTGAGGGGTTTATTGCGTTTATAAAACAGTTACTTCATCTGCATAGTAGGGTTTCACAAAAGGAAACACAAATAAGTTGTAATTATATTAGTACAAATATTACTCTTCCGCCAAACAAAGTAGTTCCTCAGAATCAAGTGTGGCTGCAACAGAGCGCAATTCTCAAGCAACACAGACGCAGCAAAGACACAATGAAAATATGATTAAAGACTGTGGTGTTTATTTTATAAATCAACATTCATCTAAAATATACATTAACATTTATATCGTGCAACTGTTGAAGTGATGATCAAATATGCTTGGAAGCATGCGTAACTTTAACTCTTTCCCCGTCAGCGTTTTTTTTTATTTTTAAGTTGCCACCCAGTTTTAGTTTAATGCCTCACAGAAAAATTATCTTCTTTAAATAAACATAAAATATCAAATGAAAGAACAGACCATCCGCTTTCCAACAAAAAAAAAAAACAGTTTCATCCTACCTTCATTTGTTCTCTTATCAGTTCACCTCTCAAATTAACGGAGATAATTAAATTTTTGTATATATTTTTAAGGGCGTGTTCATTGTTCACATGTTTGGTTAGATTAAAATGAACTCTGACACGGTTCGACTATACTGTATGTGAAAGCACTTGGACCAGAGACAGGATGTGATATCACAAGATGCGACCCTGATTTTACAGTGGGATGAGTGGTGTATGCATAAACAAAATGAACAGAGGGCAAATGTGGAGCAACGGAGAGGTAAAGAGCCTCATTAACATTTGGCCCATCAACCGTATGATGAAAAAAATGCATACAAGGCTTACGTTTTTGAAATGTTTGACAGTAAAATACATTAGCTCTGAGCTGTTAATAATACCTACATATAAAGACGCATAAAATAAGCATGTTTACTCCAGCATATTTCTGTCGTATAAAATCCGTCAACACCAATCTGGTGCTGACCTTATCCTTGCCCATTAAGGTTTGTTATTTTAGGTTTGCTGATAAAATGCCAGTGTGAACGCATAATAAATTGGTTTCTTTTTTGGTCCGGACCAAAAGAACCGAAAGAACCGAACTATAACACACCCTAGATTATTCAGAAACTAATTTACGTAGATTACATAATTTTTTATGGTCAATATTTAAATCTCTATTATTTTCTGCATGCAGGCTCACTGAGGTGCATGCAGTTTTTTATTATTATTTCATCCCTATTGTTTATTTGACTTCATCTGTTTTCCGACCTGTGGTGAGAAATTCTCTCACTTTTCCACCCTTAATCTCCTGTCCTGACTGTTGGAGGACTTCGTCAGATTCTTCTTTTGACAGTTTTCAAACTTCTCTCTCTGTACTGCAGTGAATGACTCCAACGTTCAGTTTTTGGACCAAGACGATGATGATGACCCAGATACGGAGCTGTATCTGACCCAGCCTTTCGCCTGTGGTACAGCGTTTGCAATCAGCGTACTGGACTCCCTGATGAGTGCGGTGAGTTAGCGACCATCTAGCCGATGGCTTGAATTTTATTGGGGCCCCCTCGGTACCCCTATGATTGACTGTTGTCAATGCTTGATTATTTACACTCTATAAATCTAACATACCCAATATCAATGTTATTAGTTGTACTCAGGCATTGGCCGCCATGAGATTTTGGCAGTATGATGACCTTAAAGTAATATTCCACTTGCAAAAAAATCCTGATATTTTACTCACCCCCATGTCATCCAAGATGTTTATTTCTTTCTTTGTTCAGTCAAAAAGAAATTAAGTTTTATGAGGAAAACATTCGAGGATTTTTTTCCATATAGTGGACTTTATTGGACCTCAACAGTTTACAGTTTCAATGTAGTTTACAATTGCCGTTTCAACGCAGCTTCAAAGGGCTCCAAACGATCCCAACCAAGGCACAAGGGTCTTATCAAGTGAAAAATAAAAAATAAGAACTTTTAACTTGGAAAGACAACAACAAAGAAAGACAACAACATTTTGGATGATATGGGGGTGAGTAAATTATCAGGATTTTTTTTTATAAAAGTGGAGTAATCCTTTAAGCCAAAATACCACGGTTTCACGCTGTTGCAGTATTGCAACACTAAAAAATTTTATTTTCAAACTTTTCAACTGGACACAATATATTTTATTTTTAACTCTTTCGCCGCCAGCGTTTTTTTAAAAAGTTGCCAGCCAGCACCAGCGTTTTTCATGATTTTCACAAAAGTTTAATGCCTTCCAGAAAATGTTCTTCTTTAAATAAATAAACATACAATATACCAAATGAAAGAACAGACCCTCTGCTTTCAAACAAACAAAAAAAAAAAACTTTTCATCCTACCTTCAGTAGTTCTTAATCAGCTTTTGAATATAGGTAGGTTTCTGCAAAAACACCACATTTTGAGCAAAAAGCAGAGATAATTCCATTTTTGTGACGGACTTTTTATAGAGATCCCATTCAGAGCGATCTTTAAAACAGACACGGACATGCAACCGCTTGCCATAGGGCAATACTTCCGGGTTTAAAAAGTTGCGGAAGGGCGCCACCTGGTGGATAATACTCGTCATTGGCAGGGAAGCGTTTTCTCTTGATTGACGAGATATCTCGTCAATGGCGGCGAAAGAGTTAAGCAACATACAGCAGGTATACCAGGTAAAAATAAAATTTTAATTATAATATCTTTTAAAAATATATATTTGTAATATATATTAAAAGTCCCGTTTTTCCTGTGTTTTTGAAGCTATGATTGTGTTTATGGTGCGCAATTTAACATGTATTCATGATTCATCTGTAAAAAAAACACTGTATTTTTCACACAATTTACTTATCTGTATAGCGCTGTTTTCACTGTCCTAAAAAAGGGCTGATGTCTTCCTTGTTCTATGAAGTCCCTCCTTTAGAAATACGTAACGAGTTCTGATTCTGTAGCTTGTTTAGTGTGTTGTGATTCGATAGCAGCTTAGCTTAGCAGAGCCGTTTGAGCGACTGATGTATTTCTGTGGGCGGAGTTTAGTCAAAAACTGTTTTATTGACGTCAGTCAAACAGGAAGTAGGGGGCTGTAGTCCAAACCAGCCATTCATTGTAGGCTTTGAAAGGGGACTTCTATTAAAGAAAATATATCACTTAGCATTGAACTTTGAGCTTTATCATTTTACAGGTATTATTTATGCACTAAAAGCAACATTACACACTAACTAAAGTTTGAAAAATGGGATCAGGACTTTTAAATGTAAATATCAAATCAATTACATGACTTAATGATTTAATTAATTTTGTGTAAATACAGCTTATACCTTGGAAATGGATCACAGAATGTCTGGGGGAAAAAACACGAAAACCTTGCATTATAAGTATATTTCAATTTGATAAGATAATTTCAGGACTTTCAATTTTAGATGAACAGCTTGAACGGAAAATCAAACTGTTATTTCATGTGCTTCTGAGGGTTCACTGGTGGCCACAGGCCCCTAAGCAGCCGCTTAGTTCACTTAATCTGAAATAGATTTTTTCATTGTGTTACCAGCATTCAGATCATTTCTCTCTCCTATCATAAAATGTCATATAGAATTACATGAAAGCTTGTCTGAGATTTCTGCAATAACGTATAAGAAGGAGAGATCCTGCGGCTGCTTTAGATGTAGGGCTCAGGCGTTACTAGTAGGCAGAGGTTGGTAAATGAAATGGCACATTGATCAGACAGCGCTGTCAGCAGCGGTGACATCAAAAGGAAAGTTGTTGCCAAGACTCCTCACATAATGTGTCATGAAATGAACTTTCAAGAGTCTTATTAGATCTTTTAACAAGGTAAGTGCTCAAGTTTTCTTTAATGGCGTACCTTGACACGCAAGGTGGGCTGCTACGGGGTCCAAAAGCTCTAATCTCCTAACAGTGTCATTTCGGGTAGAATAGGAAAGATAGGTTTTTTCCCCTTTCACTTTCGTTTTTTCTCCTCGCCACCTACGACCGCTGCTATCTCCCCTATCCGTATGATGGCTTAATTCCAGTACCTTTCACTTTGAGTGAAGTTAGAACAAAGCAGCCTTCAAGTGCATTTCACTCTGGACAAAGGTGAAGCTTGCTAATAGACAGCTCTCATCCATCATTCGCCTGAATGCTGCTGTCAGGGGCCCGGAGAGGTGTCACTCCAGCACGGGCCCTCGGTGACATGGCGCTCTGGTGCTCACACAAAGCACCTTATGAGCTTTTATTTTTGTACCTAATTATTTGATAGCTTTATCAGCAATCTGCTGTATCAGCAGACGGTTGACATCATACAGTAACAGTACATACAGTTAGGGGTAAAAAAAACTGCATTTAAAATCTGTTTTAAATGTGTAACATGATTATGAAATTTAATAATGAAAATATATATACATATTAATTTGAGGAAATGCAAAACAGAATCATTCTCGCTAAATCTGAATGAAAAATCTCCCCCCTCATTCTGTTATGAGATCTAAAAACAATTAGTTACATTAATGATAATTAAAATGGCCTCGTGTGCAAAATGCACCGCTGTTAAGCATGACTGGTGATACCAAAATGGATGCGCGTAGGGAGGAGACAGCAACAACAGCTGGCGTAATTGCATTCCTGTGTCTCTTCCCTTCCCAGGGAGTGAAATGAGACGAGACAGATCAGGGTCTAGATAACAGCACTCAGGACAGCTCCAAAATCCGGACTGTCTTGAGTTGTGACTCTAATGGTGCTCACGTCCGGATCTTCTCCCTTATCTTGGCAGACATACTTCAATGATAATATCCTCACCCTGATCCGGACGTTGGTCACGGGAGGCGCCACTCCGGAGCTGGAGGCCCTGTTGGCAGAGGAGAACGCTCTGAGAGGTGGCTACAGCACGCCACAGACGCTGGCTAACAGGGACAGGTGTCGGGTCGCCCAGCTAGCCTTGTACGACGGGCCCTTCGCAGACTTGGGGGTAAGTGGATGGTTAAGAGGAGCTGACGCATTTTGCCACTTCACCCAACAGTGTCCGTTCCCGCGTCCGGTGCGGTCCCTGACCGCTAATGCAAAGTGAATGAGCTGAACATGCAAAGATCTGAAGAAATGCTTTTGTATCTGTGTATGAAGAGAATATTGTTGGTGAAGTACCGTTGTTGGCTTTGTGAAACCTGACATGCATTGTATTTGAATATTATAAATTAATAATAGACCATAAATGATTAAAGAACTGTGGTTTTGTTTTTCCAGGATGGTGGCTGCTACGGAGACTTATTTTGTAAAGCATTGAAAACGTACAACATGCTGTGCTTCGGCATCTATAGATTACGAGATGCACACTTAGGTGCGCCAAGCCAGTGTATGAAAAGGTGAGCTGTTAATTTTTTCCCATTTCATTTGAATGGGCTTTTAGTCCATTACATTACTGTCGTATAGGCGTATACAGTAGCTCAACGGGGATAATAAGGCCTACGTCACGCTTAGTAGCTCTGTTGACTGCACTAACTAGGAAACTGGATAACTTATGATTCACTACATGTGCCGATTTCCAACAAGTCTCATGACCCGGTTGGAACTTTCAACCAGTCCTTCCAGAAAGATTTGTAGTTTTTTTGTTATTATTGAGGGCAAAATCCTTGAACTTGCGGCACTTTTAAAAAAAAGTGATGGAATATGCGGGATATTTATGCAATTTGTGCAACGAATTTGGCAGAACTTGCAAAAATTGAGAGATCTTACAAAAACTGTGGGAACTTGCAGCTTTTCAATGATGTTCATGTCATGTAATTATGTCACTTCATAACATTTCCATAGCAACAGGGGACATGGCTGTGCTTGTGTGAAGTAAATGCTACATTTTTCAACTTTCTGCTAAGATATATGCCTTTTTGCTACGAAAATGAGAGAATTATGAAATCATGCATGCCCCGCATGTTTTGCGTGTGGAAATCTGCAATTTACGCAGCTAAAGTGCAGCGTATTTGGAAAAATGCGGCCCCCGCATAAATATGCAGACTTTGGATGATTATGCATTGAATCATGCAATCGCACAATCACGTTTTTCTGGACGGACTGTTCAACGAAATCCAGCGTTGAACAAACACACGCCAAACTCCGCTGCTACCCCAGATAAACAAACTATATCCATTGTTTCCATATTGCTGGCTTTCTTCTCCTTACATCCAAAAACACACTTTTTCTTTTGTGCCATTGTTGAGTCTTGATATACAAAACAAAGCTGTCGTGTGAAGTAATGCCTGTGACTTCTAGCGTCCTCGGGTCTCCCTCTCCGGCTGATTGACATATGGGCGTGGTTTTCTGGACGAAGTGCCCATAAAAATAAATGCTACGTAAGGTCTACCCATGATATGTAAGCTGTAAAAACTTTCCGAAACATGTGCGAACCCTGGCGAAGTGCATTCGGCACATAAATACTCTGTAACACATCCAACTGCTGTTTTGACACTTTGTCTATGTTTAGTAAAAGGAAACCAACTCTTAAACAGTGTTAATAAGTTAGAATGCATGAAATACAGTTGACCCCCGCCCAAATGTCTAAAAAAGCACATATTTTAATATTAAATAATATATATTTTAATAAATAGAAACCGGCTATGTGTGTGCCGGCCATTGTGTCCTATTTCAACAACTACACAAAAAATGGTTTCTAGCTGTCATTTGGTCAATACTCGTAATATTTACCACTTATGTACCAATCAGTGGCGGTTCGTGACTGCTCATCCGAGGATGCACTAATTCAAAATAAGTGTACGGATTGTCACGTGTGTGGTTCCCTTTTCCAAAATATGTGTCCTGCGTGTCGAGAGATCCTGTGTGCATCACGTTTTTTGTCAAAATGAGTGCCTACTGCACACGCGTCAAAACCGTTTATGATAAAAGAGACGCTCACGTTCCCTAAATACGCTAGACACTCCCTTAACAGTAAACTCTGATTACGCATGAGATTATGTGAGTATCTGGCAAACGCGAGTGTCTCTTTTATCATAAACCCTTTAGATGCGTCTGCAGCAGGCACTTATTTTGGCATGACACGTGATGCACACGAACCACACACGTTACATACATGTTGTGACAAACTTCACATCGAGCGTCCTCGAAAAAAGAAGTCACCGGCTGCCACTGGTACTAATATGTACCTTTAAGGTAGTAATATGCGCTCTTTGGTACCAATATGTACCTCTGAAGTACTGTGATGTCCTTTTTTAAAAGCTATTGCCCATGTGACCATTTTTTCTGACAGTGTAGACTTTTCTGTATGAGACTAATTGAATGTATGTGTCTTTACTTCATGTGCACAGATATGTCATCACAAACCCGCCTTACGAGTTCGAGCTGGTGCCCACGGATCTGATCTTCTGTCTGATGCAGTTCGACCACAACGCTGGCCAGTCCAGAGCGAGCCTGTCCCACTCTTCCCATTCCTCCCATTCATCCAGCAAGAAGAGCTCATCGGTCCACTCCATCCCCCCCACAAACCGGCAAAACCGCAGCAGCAAAGCACGCGAAGCCCGTGACAAACAGAAGTAAGATGCTCAACCTCTTGGCCTTCATTTACTGTATGATTTTAACCTAGTTGAGCGACTGTACGCGAGTGTGTGTGTGTGTATGTCTGTAAATGTTTGTGGTTTTAGAAGACTTACATAAACTATAAGTGTGTGTGTGTGTGTGTGTGTGTGTGTGTGTTTGCTCCATTATTGTTATGTGCATGTGGCCCTTGCCTTGACCACATACTGAACTCTTATGACCATAAGATCATTGCCTCATTTCAACTGCACCTTAACCCAGGATCATACTAGCATCAGTCTGCATAACGCTGCTGCATTTTTACTACAACCACGTTACATCTATATACTGAGGTTTGTAGGTTTTATGGATGAACTAGAGGTCTGCCCGCAGGATCTGTTTCGATTGTTTGATGCAAGGCATCCTTACTGTTTTGAAAGGGGGTTGTTGCGGTAGTGGTCAGTCTTGGAGAACAGTTATTTTGTTGTCTAGTTAAAAATAACATGTGAGAAGCAAACTTCAGTTCTCAATAATGTTGGGAATTCTTCCATATTTTGTCCATAGTTATTTTGAATATTTTAGTTGCTCTGTTCAAAGTTTTATTTAACAATTATTTTACATTATCATGCAGAAATGTTAATAAAAATCTGCGCTTCAAATTGAAAGAGAGTTTAGCATTTATAATTTAAAGTTTTAAAAGGAAAGTTCACCCAAAAATGAAAATTATTTTACTCACCCTCATGTTGTTACAAAACCATAGTCTGTAAAAGAAAGATGTACAACGCAATGTTGGTTCCTTTAATGGCAATGAATTTAAGCCTAAAAGGTCCAACCATGGGCGCTGCCATGTTACGTAAAAACGCCAGTTTGGAGCCAGGGCATGCGCTGAAGAAATTGTTCGTGGAGCCAGAGGCGGAGCCGCAGTATCAAACTCTCACCCAAACGCTTGCATGCACAATTCAATCACGCCAATCATATTGACACACCCCGTCTCTATAGCATCAAATTACTTGCTAAAATGAAACTTATCACAAAAATGAATAATAAAACATATATCAGCATGATTACAACTAAGGACCAAAATATTTTTTATTTAGATCCGAGTCCCATTCTTTTGAATGGAGAGGGCAGTGTTTATGTCTTGTACTGCAGCCAGCCACCAGGGGGCGACCAAAGAGCAAGCAGCTTCACTTTTCAAGACGTGTAAAGGGCTTGTTATAGTCGTGCGTAGGTCCTACGGCGTAGCCGCGATGGCGTAGGTTCCGCGTCGGTTCTCATTTATACTTTTGCGTCGTCCTCCGCGTCGACGTGCAAACACGAGCGCAAACCGCTGGTAGGCAGTACCCACTGTCAGAGAAGAAGAAGCTTGGCAAGTTAACCCACAAACGAAGAAGAAACAGCAACTTGTTGTGTATGATTTGAGAAGACCAGCAATGATGGAAGTAAATAAACAGTGACTTTTGTTGCAGTTTGAGTTGAATCACTCCTCAACTTCGCTTATCTTTGTTTTCACAGTCGCAAACGTAAATACCTTTGACACAGATTTTTTTCCTGACGGGAGGGGTTCTGGTGGACCAATCACAACGCTTGCGGTCCGCGTAGATCTGACGTGCTGTTAAAATTTTTGCGAGGTGCACGTCAGGCTACGCAGACCTACGCACAGGCTACGGATAGCCTGTAATGCATTACAATATGAAGTTACTCCCCAGAAAAGTAACTAATTGCGTTTTCATGAAAAGTAATGCTTACATTACATTTAAGTTACTTTTGCGTTACTTTTTCTTACTTGGCTGAGGCTTGATCTCTTTCAGGCCTTGCAGGTGTTTTTTATAATCGCAAAAATGTCAAGCTCTGGCCTGCCATCTCCGTTTTTTGACTCAAATTGTTCCCGGTCAGGCGCAACTCTACGTTAATATGTTCAGTTTAATTCAGTACATTATTTTATTTTAAAATTATATTAATTAAACTGAAAAGTAACTCGCATTACTTTTTTAAAAAAGTAACTCAAATATTAATGTGTACATTTATAAAGTAATTACTTTACTCGTTACTTCAGAAAAATTTTATTATTACGTAATGCATGTTACTTGTAATGCGTTACCCCAACACTGTCAATGGTGCTTAAAAATGGTTTGGTTACAAACATTGCTAACACAACATGTGGGTGTGGAGTAAATGATGACAGACTTTTTGGGTGAACTTTCCCTTTATAATCTCTAAAACAATTTTTCTATGGTTGTTTAAATAGTTTAGTATTTAAGCAAGAATGCTTTCATTTTACTTTCCTATTTTTAACCTTAATTTTTTTACAATCTGAGTTGATGATTTTACACAAGACACATTATTGTGCTTAGTGACAATAAAAATAGACAATAATCCTTATTCCCTCATTTCAACAATTTTGAGAAGACATGCAGTTACACGCACAATAAAACTAAAATTTGTCAGGAAATACGTAAAAAAAAGTGTCCCGTGCAGACCTCTAGAAAGAACCGTTTTGTGAGTATTAAGTTTTATAAAGAATAAATGTACAATTGTGTCTTCATACCAGTATTTGTTTATAGAAATTGTAGATAATTTGTCATCAGACATAAACGCAAACAATAACTGCAAGGAAACTCATTTGTTGCCTTCCTTCCTGTTTGTCCAATCATTGTTTGTTTGCATCATGTTTTAGTCTGTCTTAGTGGCTTATTTTTAGTTATGCTTCAGTGATTTTATTTTTTTCAGGTAGTGTTTCTAGACATTGTCGTCATAGCAGAAATGGTTTTCCACGTCCCTGATTGCCTTGCAGGTGCAGGAGCCCTTATGGTGTATATTTTACTAAACAATCCTGCCTTGAATAAACAGATTAGTATTTGGGTAATTGAAATCTTCACATTCTCCATGATGTTGTTGTATGGTGATCTCTACTGGAGAGCGAAGAGTTGCTGCAAGGTATCATTGGATGTTGTAAAACCCTGCATTGATATCAATGCCTGTTACAATGCGTGCCTAAAAGGTTTAATTTCGAAACATTTACCATTTCCCCCTTAGTTAGATATAAAAATAGATTTATATTAGTTTTGTAGAATAGTTTTGGTTTTATTTGCCTTAGCAAATGTTTCGTATCTGAGAAGTGCATTGAAGAGTGTTTGATCAATTGAATAAAATCAAACATAATCCTTGCATTCTTTAATAGTAGTTTAGTTAAAACTACTAGGTATAGTTCTTAGTTCTTGTAAAAATTATTTGCTTTTTATACTGTATCTTTGCATCGCTCTTCAATAATAAATCATTAAATGCTTTTTAGTTAAGTTGGCAAGACTTAAAATGTAGACCAAATATGATGATTCTGTATGAGTCCTGTTAATTCAACTGTAAAACTTACATAGACCACTTTTTTTTCTAAAGTGCAACAAGGATGAATAGAATGGGTCCAGGTATGCAAGTTAATAATTCTGCATGATACAGCACCTGTTGTGGGATCTTTTAATCATAACTCTGTCCTTGTGGAGCACTGTTATGAGAGGGATTTGCTTTTACTTTCTAAGGAAATCATGCCTACTTTTCAGCTTTGCTTTCTTTGAAAAAGCAAATGGCTGCTGCTGCTACTGCCCTTCAATAACTTGTGTCATGCTTAGGATCATCCCAGCATTGCATGTGGTTGACTTTCATCCTCAGTCTCTCTCTCTGCTCATCTGCTAGACTACAGTGATCTCTCTCAGTAGTCCCC
The DNA here is from genome assembly GCF_027580225.2 of Misgurnus anguillicaudatus. Lineage (NCBI taxonomy): Eukaryota > Metazoa > Chordata > Actinopteri > Cypriniformes > Cobitidae > Misgurnus > Misgurnus anguillicaudatus. The sequence goes on from NC_073347.2 coordinate 12,550,769, forward strand.
CTCACTTCAATTTCTTTTGTTCATATATCTCCCATTAGGTTTTCTTTAATTGTTTCAAGACTGTGTGAGAGGTCTGTGTGTCTGTACATTGTTGCTACATGTAGATCTGTAGAATCAGTCCGCACAAGTAGCAGTACTTCGCCTTCTGAGAATATAGTTCCCAGTATGTAAACTGTTAAAAGATGGCTGTGTCTCATATGACCTTTTTTATTTGTACATGGTGTGACTATACAAATCCCAACACATAAATAGGAAATTGTTCTCGTTATTTTGTCACTTATTGGGAGCAGTATGCTAGCTGGAGCCATTCACTTCCAGTCGTTGTGCTAAGCTAAGCTAGCGGGGGCTGCGTCAGACCGAGTTACAGCACGCACGAAGATGAGAAAGATATGTATGGACTTATATAACTCTGGGGGATATGGTGAATAAGGTAAAGTCCCAAAATGTGGGCGTGTTCCTTTAATACTTTCACAGCAAAAAGTATGTATACGATTAATTTAGACTAATTAATCACAGAGTATGTAATTAATTAGATTACATTTTTTAATTGATTGACAGCCCTAATTGTAATAAACTGAATCATTTACACTTTATGTTAATTATTGGATACAGTTAATCTACAAAAATATTGAGTTGCAAAAGTATCTGCCTTATCTAATTAGTATTTACACTTATTGACAATTTGATCATTTTATTTATTTAACAAAATGTATTTTCACCTACTATAAATAGCATACCCCTAAGAAAATGCTAATATTGTCACTTTATAAATAGAAAATATGTTTTTTACTTGGTTTTAAATAGTATCTAACGCTACTTAGTGTAAATAGCAGCTGCCAATTATGAATACTTAATTACTAGTAGCAGTGATGTGATACCGATACTGATATCCATCCAATGCTGATATATCACCATATTACTACCTATTACAGTATTTTGGTGCCACTTCTAAAAATGGAGGAAAACGCACAACCTCAAGTGGCTTCTGAATGTATTTAACAACAACAACAAAAAAACACGTAGATTCAGTCCGTTAAAAGTTCCCTACTCAAACCAGACGAAAAGTCAGACAAGTGTTCCGCTCTCAGCCCAAATTCCCCCCAAATATCCGCGTGAGGGAACCGTGATGAGCGTCCCAGTGCTGAAATTGGCTCTTTTAACCCTTGTGGAGCCAGAGGATGTCTCGGGGCGATGTAAGTGCCACCATCAGTAGTAAACTCAGGGGAAGGGAGCGAGGTGGCTGACTCCTTGCACCTCCTCAGGCACAGCTCCACTTACATCAAACGACTGCACCGTGACACTTTCCCCCCGCGGCTCGTCGCAGCCTGACACTCCAAGGTGTGCAGTACATTTCAAGCTAGAGGTATAGTCGAAAATGTTGGAGTGCTGGAAAATGACACGGTGCCTAGGAAATTGTGAATGCGATGAGAAGAGACGCCGCGGCCCTACGTGTGGCTTAAATCTGATGCTTTGACCCTGAACATTCATAGGAAATATAATTTCGGTGCATTTATGAAACTTGCCAGCTTACATCCTTATTCGGAGGATAGGGCTGCAACAACTAATCGAACATTTGATAACAGTCGATAATAACCGATAATGAAAAATGTTTTCAATCGATTAGTTTGGTCTGTGATGTCATTAGTTTGGTCAGTGGGAAACTTGGCAGATGACATCGCAGACCAAAGTAATTGATAATACATTGAACATTATTTTTATTATCGAATATTGTGGACTATTACACAATTTTTGATTAGCGCTTTTACATACCGTACGTTTTGCTGCCTCATAAAATTAGTAATAAATTTACAGTTTGTGTGTGTTTGTTTGTGTGTGTGTTCTCTCTGTCATCTTGAATGTGAATTACCGATTCCTGTATAAAGTGAGAGTGAAGATCTACTATATGTTTAATTCTGAAAACGACACGTATTAATGCTATTTTCCGTCTTCTGCTTCTCTCCCGCCCGGCTGTCCCGCAGAAAAGAGATGGTTTACAGATGAAGCAGAAAACGCGTACCCGAGGAACATTCAAATCAAGCCCATGAGCACTCACATGGCCAACCAAATCAATCAGTACAAATCCACTAGCAGTCTGATTCCACCCATTCGAGAAGTCGAAGACGAATGCTGAACCAATCCCCAGCCTTTAACATCACGGAGGGAGTCGGGTCATCCTGCTGTAAAAGAGACGAACGCGAACCGTGACGTGACCGTGCCCTTGTGCGACTCGAGGGTCCGACGCGATCGTAGAACCGGAACTGTGTATACCTTTAATGTCACTTCCATACTTTTATATGTAATATGTATACATAGTGATGTACATAATGACAATCAAGTAAGGATTGTACAGCCCCTAGCACTTTTTAAATTATGTTAACAGGCAAAAAAAGAGAGAAAAAACTACTTCCTGTGATTCTTTGCAATATTTCACCACCACCCTGACCTGACTCCATGCACTCCGGGTGCGTGTCATGGAGTATGAGGGTCACGTCATTCATTTCATCCAAACGCTCTCCAAAGATCCTCTTCTGAAGCATCGCATCAGCCGCACCGATTGAGACACACATCCTTTGTTTCTTTTTGCACTACAACTTTACACATAATAAAGACTCGCGAGCGTATCCTCGATTCTCGAGGATGGGATCGGTTTTCCAGGCTAAGGCTGTTAAAGGAATGGCGTGTGCTTTACAAATGTCCGTTGCCGTACACCCGCATATGTGTGTACCGAATTTTTGCCTGAAGTAACCTAAATGTACTGTATGGCATCAGGAAAGTTTCCATCCATATACTGTAGACTGTTCAAGCACATATGTATTTGAAAATGTGTTTGGTGTACTTGTAATTCTTGCTAAAGGTCGTCCCAACGTAGCTTTCCAATTTGGCAATACATTGAGGATATGCACTACTTCTGTTAATGTCTTTCCATCACCCATGACTGCTGGTGTGACGTTTCTTTGAGAAATACAGATTATCATTCTGATAATTGAACAATGATTGAGCTGAAACATCTCTAAATACGTTAATTCAAATAGCCACACATTGCAAAAGTGGGCATGACTGGTTTCTCCTTTGGGTGTAGCCACTGCCTGGCACAGGGTTGGCACAGAGGCAAAAAGTGCTTGGATGTTCTCTGTGACCAACCGTGATGCCATTTGTTTAAAACAAATGTGTAAGCTCAATCATATTGTTCAATTATCAGCCTTGATTCTTGCTATGGACTAAATGGATGGAACGTCACTCGTTTAATATCAACTGTGTTGTACCTTTAAGTACAGTGGTACGTAAACCGATGCTTCACAGACTTTGCTTCAAGTGCTCAGATTTATACATAAGTACATACTTATTTTTTAATCCATGAGTGTAATCATTTTGTACTTATTTTTATACATACCAGAGAACTTTATTTCGAAATGTATCTTAAATATATATCGTAATAGCTACACCGGTCCGCTTTCTGGTCCCCGACGACAGAACATACAGTATCACGCAACATCAAATAAGATAAGTAAAACCTCTTACGAGTACAATTTCAGGCTGCTTTGAAAGGACCTCTGTAGCTAAACCATTAAAAATCATTTTCAGATGAAAACAAACGATGTGACACTTTTCTGTAATTCCAAGTTAAAGCGATGTTGATCCTCAGACAGATAGATTTAGAGATGATGATGATGATGAGAAGGAGGAGGGGATGTTTGTCTCTGTTCTGAGGGTAGATTTATCGATGTTTGACCTAAATTAGGTCTCGGTTAAAAGAGGAACGTGCTCGAGTGCTTTCGTGTGTAATTTGATCAAAATGCATTTAAATGTGTGCAATGAGAAGAACGTATGTCTTCAATCAGCAGTAGATGAAAAACAACTTCCATCCACCGAGTCGATGATTGAAACCGAGCTGTGTCAAAATATGTTGTATAAAATTCTGCCCGTTTTAGTCCACTTTTGGTTTCTGAAGTAAAATGATCTCAGCTTTACTGTTTGTCTGGACAATTAGGCTTTGTCCTGAAGTGATTTTCTGAATTGTGATTACATTGGTGTTACACTTTGTAGCAAGTAGATTTCTTAATAAATAAAAAACATAATAATGTGAGTCAAATGTATGTATAGCCTAATTGGATTGTCAATAACATACTTGCTAGCCTGAAAACAAAAAAGATTAAGAGTCATTAATTGAAGTAAATGTACATTATTTCCTATATAAAGTCCTTTTATTGTAATGAAACGATGGGATGGCTATTGGGACGGTAAGGCCAGCAGGTTGCATTTGAAGAGTTATTTCTGATAAGGGTTTTACATTCCATTTTGTCATCAGCATTTTTAGTTTGAATCAGTTTTGCTTATAGGCTTTTTCTCAGGTAGAAATCCTGATGACAAAACTACAAAATAAAGCTGGCGTTTTTTAATTTCTTTTCTTTCCCTACTTGAGAGAATAAGGTACGAGGTGATGCTTGTATTTTTATCTCCACTGCAACAAATGTACAATTATCATGCAATTTATTTGTACATCATGCAATCAGATCATATCAGTGCCATTAAATGTGTCGTCTACTAGCATCAGTCAGTCAGTCAGTTGTTGGTATGAATTATGGCATCTAATACTGGCATGGAGAACATCCAAGCCATCTTTGCCTCCATGTCAGCATGGTGCCAGGCAGTGTATAAACACCAAAGGAGGAACGCTATAAGACCCACTAGAGCGAAAAGTGGCATTTTGACGGGCACATGCCTATGCAATCTGTGCTTAAGTCCTGTTACATTGAAAATGGACAAAATATGTCAAATAAAGAAACAAAACATCACACCAATGACTGAAAGATGCTTGCTAGTACTACCGTATGTATGTTTAGTCGGATCATCTGTCAATGTATTCAAGTGTGTTTTAATGAACTATTTTTAAGTAACATATAAACCTTACTGATGTAATACACACGTGTCATATTTTGGCTATTTTATTCTACTGTAAAGGACGAGTTTTAAAAGCTGTGTAAAGAAAATGGATGACTGTAACAGAATAAATCCTCGGAGGGAATTAAGTCTTAACATGCTGAACTTGAGTATGGATTATTGTTTGTTTTTGTCTTTCTTTTCCACTTCGGTAAATAATCATATACATGTAATTATTGGCATATTCGTCATTACAGGATAAAGGGACGTTAAAATGGACGCGAAGATGCTGGTGCTGAGCTGATCTACCTGACTCTGTCAAATATAACCTGCTGATAAACATACTGTCTTGTACAAAAAGTCTGTACATAAATTGTACATGGTTTCATTTTGTATTTTCTCAAATTAAAATGGATGTATTTGTGTTCTATAGGTGACTGGTATGTTACTTGAGTCATTGCTTGAGTTGATTTACACTTGACATATTTGCGCTAGAGATAATGAGATCACAATTGTGAACTTTATTGACCAGTGGACATTGTTAAGGCCAAATACACGTGTCAGAGATGATTTTTTTGGCATCCAATCATAAATCACAATTTTCTCGAACGTCTGCTAATATAAATGATAACCTTACAAATTTGTCATCTTCAGCCTGTAATGCATACAGTACATAAAAAGGTTTTCACTTTTTTTCGTATGTTGAAAAGTTATTTCAGTCATGCTTTTATAAAACATAAAACTTTTAAAGGTGCCAAAGAAAACATTGAAAAAATATGTTAAATTCTTCTTTGATATCTACATACACTCCAAAAACAAACGGTGCTAAATAGCACCAAAAGTGGTTCCTTGCTCGCAATCATAGAAGAACCACTCTAAGTGCCATACAGCACCAATGAAGCACCATGTGTAGCACCCGTATAGAACCATATAGTGCTATGTAGCACTAAAAATGGTTCTTCTATGATTACGAGCAAAGAACCACTTTTGGTGCTATATAGTATCGTGTTTTTTATAGTGTAGGTATGTGGCTTTATTAAAGGCCTGGTGCATGATGAAAAAAAAAATGAAAATTAGCAGTAAGGGGCGTGTCTATTAACCGACATCATTGCCTTGTTTGCGTATGTGTGGGGCAGGTCTATCAAAAGAAGGTCCAGATTCTATTGGGGTAGGGGCGTGTTTGTTTAGGTGATTTTAAAGGCACACAAGGCAAGTCTGAGTATTATTTCTCTACTAGCTCCCCCTGGTGTCTAGGAGTAAATGCTTTCTATATCTGAGACTTTACGAGACTGAAGGACACCGGGTCGGATACAGCGAACTTGCAAGTGGGGTATTCTTCCTATAGACGGTAGGGGCGGGCGAGAGAGTCTTCATTCGTCATGTAATGAGTCATTTAACCATATACCGACTTACGAAGATGATTTATTAACATAAAAATGCTGCCTTGTGTCCCTTTAAATGTCAACATTGGCTTTCAGAGATCATGCACCCCGCCTTTAAGTGCCAAAAATTATCGATAGATTGTTCTAGGATTTGCCTTTAGAATGAAATGGTCAATTATTACCTTATTTGAAAGGGTCATGAATAATAATGTTGAGCTCTGCTCTGATTGGCTGTTTCTCAGAGTAGCTTTTTTAGTAGTTCTTTGTGTGTGTAAGCAGACTTTATGTTTGAGCCTGTATCAGACAAAGATACAGAATTTGAGGAATAATTAATTGTTTGGAGATCCGCCTGATCTCACGCAAAGTCGTGTTAGACTCACGAAAAAATGTGATTAAATTATTCGTGTCCATGGCACGAAATTCAGCTTTTTTGTGCCTTGAGCATGGATGTCTTTTTTGTGTCACTCGCACAAATAAAAAAAAACTGTTTTTTGTGTCCGTTGCATGACTTTCTTTTTCATGTCATTTTGTGTATTGTTTTCTCATTGTTTTTTCATATTTTCTAAAGTACATCCACCTAGACCAAACCCCAAATCTAACCCTAAGCGACAATGATTTAAAAATAGGGGAAAAAAAGAGAAAACAGTACATGAAATGAAACAAAAAAAAAGTCGTGCCACGGACACGAAAAACTGTTTATAGAAATTTTCGAGTGACACGAGGAAGACGTTCGTGCACAAGGCATGAAGGAGAAACGATTTTCGTGCCATGGACACAAATGGATGAATCACATTTTTAGTGACTATAAACACGACTTTCCATGAGATCATGTTGTTGGAGATTAATAATGAAGTTTCTAAGTCGTAAGTTTGTGTTCTTTTCAGTATGAACCTTCAAAACAACACTGTAACGTTAGTAGTAGAACTTCAGCCTAAACATTAGCATATAGCATTAACTAGTAGGCTATATAGTGCTAACTCAAGAGTCACAACTGTTTTTAGCATTGTAACAACATTGTATTTATTTTAATGTGTAGTTTAATGTTGGGGCTCGACTGTAACATCACACTTGGTGTTATGTTGAGATTGGCCTGTTTTCCAGCGGCCTTTTGCATCCACAAGGTTTACATTTGAAGGAGGAAACAATCGTGTTTAAGGTTCACCACGCTGTATGTCATTACCATGTACACAACTCTTATTATTCATCTATGCTTAGTTAAATACAGTTTTAAATTCTACAGGACCTTTAAGGTTTAGTGCCTTGACCAAATCTTATGATTACAACACTACTCGGTTTTAGTCTTAAACGAATAGACCGCGATTAGATCTTTTTGTCTAGAAAAGAAATTGTCTTGGCTGTTTTGAGTCCAGACATGAATTCTGTACACTGATCTGAGCTCAACCCACCAGGCTGAAATAAAGCGCAGGAAGTAGAGCAGATGTTGGCTGTGCTTCTGATTTGTAGGCTGATAAGTGTGGCACCCTGTAGGTTTAAATGTATGGCTTGTTAGTAAGGACCGGCCCCCTTGTGAGATGTTTTCAAAATGATTGATTTACAATAAAGTGGCTCCCTGTGTGTGCACGCAGGCTGAACTGATTCAGATCGATTCAAGTGAAATTGATTGATCAGCCATTTAACTTGGCAGTATGTTTACTGAAAGAACCCATGCAAGACCTATACGCCTAGTCTCTCGCAATAAAACAGAAACGAGACACAAAGCCCACACAAAACAACTACCATCAACAAAATAGTAATATATTACAGTGCTTTAAAAACAAAAATGCATCATTTACTTAACCTCAAAGACTTGCTGTTGTGAAACACAAACGAGATTAAGCTCAATGTTAGAGAGTAGCAGCTTTTGTTACCATTCATGTTTATTGTAAGGAGAGATAAAAAGACTAGCAGTATTTTTCTGTAAAATTTGCATGGGAAATAAAGGAAGCCAAATAGGTTTGGAACAACATGAGTAAATGACAAGAATGTTCATTTACATAAACATTTAAACGGGCTTATCATAGTTCCAGAATAAAGTGCACGTTTGAGTTGCGCTAATTTAAAAACACCCTGTACTAACATAATCATCAGTGCTATTATTTTGTCTCAAGATGCACACCGGTATTAACTTTGTAAGGTTTGTTTGTAAAAACTACTTAAATGTTCTAATATAACTAAGGTCTAGTCCTGGATCAATAGAAACCCTGAGAGGCGGTTTCCCGGACAGGGATTAGACTAGTCCTAGACTAAAATAAATGTAAGAGCTGTCAAAACCGAAAACAACTCGCACTGACATGTCTTAAAATACATCAGTAGCTACTCTTTGTTTTGCCTTAAAATGCACATAGGTAATATTTTTAGTAAGGCAAGTTTGTTAAAACTAGTTATATTTCTTAAAGGACAAGTTCGGTATTTTACACTTAAAGCCCTGTTTTCAGATTGTTTATGATGAAATAGAACGGTTTTGACTGAAATTTCGACATTTGCGGCTGCCCCGAGAATTTTTGGGTGTTTGTGTTTCAGCTCCTACCTTTACAATGAGTTTAATGGTGCACTGGAACAATCCTTCCTAAAATGCATTAAACTTTCGTTTACAAAGACGTGAAACTCACCGAGTGGTCAGGGGTGTTCACTGATATGCTCACACAAAAATCGATGCAAAAGATGCTTTCCAACAGGTGTTTTAGCATTCGTTGTAAACTTGTGGACCTTTTTTCCAAACGCCCCACACCCGTACATTCTTCTGCTTAGAGCTTGAATAATAGACACTCCAGCCCAGGTGGTGGCACTAATCCGCCATTGCCAATTGCAAGAATAGAAACAAAGTTCCCGGCGCAGAGTAATACCGCACCTCACAGCACATCTACATGTTAATGGAGTTGGCACTGAGCATATCAGTGAACACCCCTGACCACTCGGTGAGTTTCACGTCTTTGTAAATGAAAGTTTAATGCATTTTAGGAAGGATTGTTCCAGTGCACCATTAAACCCATTGTAGAGGTGGGAGGTGAAACACAAACACCCAAAAATTCTCGGGGCAGCCGCATATGTCCAAATTTCAGTCAAAACCGTCTGAAAACAGGCCTTTAAGTGTAAAATACCGAACTTGTCCTTTCATTAAACTAAGGCCTAGTCCTGTCTTAAGATAATCCCTGTCCGGGAAACCGCTCCTGAATGACTGATATTTAAAGTTGACACAAATGAAAATAAAGCTGTGAATGATAAATGTACTATAAGCTGACAACAACATGGCTTTTCAGATAACTTTAATTGCAAAAATTGCATCTAGTTTAACTTGGACCCGATATAGTCTTGCTACGGGTAACCCACTTCTAGCCAAAATAAACTTGAATTTGGTTACATGTGATTTTTGCCAAAATAACTTGTGAGATATATGATATTTCAGTCAACAGTGATTTCAAGGTGTACAGTATGTTATAGCATGGCCTCTATCTGACTAAAGTCTGAATTTATTTTCTGATTATCTAAAAGATATTAAAGGGGATATTTTTTAAGATAAAAAATAAACATTTGCGGTTCCCAGAGCACATATGTGAAGTTTTAGCTGAAAATACCATATAGATAATTTATTATAGCATGTTAAAATTGCCACTTTGTAGATGCAGTGTGCAAAAAATGTGTGGTTTTTGTGTGTGTCCTTTAAAATGCAAATGAGTTGATCTCTGCACTAAATGGCAGTGCCGTGGTTGGACAGTGGAGATTAAGGGGCGGTATTATCCCCTTCTGACATCACAAGGGGAGCCAAATTTCAATTACCTTTTTTTTCACATGCTCGTGGAGAATTGTTTATCTAAGTTTAAAACTAAGTTACTGGGTTTATATTTTTCACGTTTTCTAGGTTGATAGAAGCACTGGGGAAACAATTATAACACTTAAATATAGAAAAAGTCAGATTTTCATGATATGTCCATTTTAATACTTTCGACTTAAGCAGGATAATGTACAGACAGTCGAATGTTATTTATTACACAGCTTATTTATCTCACAAGAAAGGTTAATTATTGGTTTGAAATATTATATTAGCTCATTTTTAACGAAAGCAGACCTTAGGCGAGGAAAACAGTTTATTTTCATTTTAAATACGTTCAGATGTCACGAACACACATTCTATTGTAAATATAATGTCATGTATGTTATTAAAAGACATATTTATTTAAAATGCCTGTCAAAATTTTTTGCAGCGTCCATGTTACGGTGTGTTATTAGTTTTGACCAGTCGTTATCTGGGAATAGCAAACCTCCAAATGTCACGACTGGCCAATCAGAATCAAGCAGAGCGCTGTGTAATACATAAAAATAACTGCACTGGAATGCTTCATGATGATATTTTGATATACTAGCTTTCTGCCTCTATGATATTTAGTCTTAAAACACTGTAAAGACCAAGATTTGTAATACAACTAATTCTCTGTTGTTTGACCTCTTTCTCCCAACCTCTCATCTCTTCATCGAGACAAAGCACTCTTGTTCTCAGCCCACAAATCATTCTGCCGTGGACACTTCATGCTGTCCTTTGGATAATTGTGGATGAAAACAGCCCCCTACATTCTCACCTTGGGATGCAGTGGCCCCATCATGCAGCTTATTAACGATTTTACACAGTGAGTCACGCTCGGGGCCTGTCAGTACACCAGTAATATTTACCGTCTGACACATGGGCTGTGGGGGGAGATTACACCCATCCACCTGACAGCGTCCTCATCCCCGGATCCTTCCGCAAATACGCTTGCAACAATGTCTTGTTTAAAGACGCGTCTGCTGCCGTAAATAGACTGCTTATTATGAATTTTGACACGCATACATGGCTAGATGCCGATATTGTAACATAACAATGGAACGAAGAAAGGCGTTATCGTCCGTGTTGAAACTACGGGTGTGCAGTGGACAGTGTATGAGTATTTTGCCACATGAATAGAGAGCACATTTGAGTGGCTATTATGGGCCATTTAGCAAATCAATAAGGCTTTAAAATCAAAAACAATTTTCTAGGTGGATTGTCGGTTGAGTAAATGAAACCGAGAAATTTCTAACGATCGATGCGTCACACACTCGATGCGATTTGTTTTCAACATTACAACCTAGCAAAAACCTCGGAGCTATTATTCAAATCAAAGTCGGTCCTGTGAATCATTAGCTGACACCAATATTGACTCCCCGTATCAAAACAGCAGTCTCGCCAGAACTGCTTTGCATGCGTCGGACGGACAGCCGTCAATGGAGAAGTAGCTATCGCCGTGGCAACGGTACAAAGACGCTCCTTGACTCACATTCGACATCATCTTTAGGAGCCCTCCACGGCCCCGGGTTGGGCGTGATAATAGTTTCCGTGACGATGCGGCGTGCTCAGTGCATCAGTGCCAGCCCAGATAAACAGTGATCCTTTACAAAAACAAGAAGGTCATTACGGCAGCTTGTCAAATCAATGCTGAGAGTGTCCCGGCTGATTAAGCCATCCTCTCTCAGCTCTGACACCGTGTCAATAGTGCTGCACCGTCTGAGCACGGCCAGATGATTGGAGTGAAATGCCCATCAGTCAGAGAGCTGAGCCGGACTAATGATTCCCAGGGCTGCCTATTAGAGCTACATGACAACTCAATCGTGCACTGGAGAGAGAGCGAGCGAGCGAGACAGACAGAGAGAGAGAGAGAGAGAGAGGAAAACAGTGACCTTGTTGTATTATTTGAAGCTGAATTAAATTGGCAGCAGCAGTTAATCTTTACCTGAGGCCATTAACAGAATTTAAGAGGAACAACAAAAGCATGGAGCATTTGGCGTTTTCTCTTTCTCTCTCTGACATTTTGATTTTCTTCTTCATCCATTCTCCTGGAAGATGATGATTTATCATTAAGAGAACAGGAGGGGGGCGAGGATCATCCACATCATAAATCGCGAGCATAAAATACGCTCTCGGTTCGTTCTTTTAATTTGTTTTAGCGCATCGCTCCCCCGGCCCTGTGCTGAGATTTGTGTAAGCCTCATCCAATTGACTTATCCATTTTGTCAGCTGGGATTCATTCCTCTGTGCTCTGCTGGTGACTGCTATGTTAAGCTGGTGGAGTCGACTGGTGGTCTGTGTGCTGAAATCACACGGCATTAAGCGCTCTCGCATGGGAGCTGCAGCTAATTGCTTAGTGTTAATAGAGCGCGCTTAAACTCACTAATCTTGATTTACTTTTTATCAGACAAGACGACTAAGATTGAGCATTTGCTCAAAAGTCAATAATCTTTTGGAATATTGAAAAAGAAGTCCTGTAGATCGAGTACTGTGCTTTAGAGGTGTATTTGTGCTGAAATGGACAACTTTTTATATATAGGTACACTGTCAGAAAAAAGGTACACAGTACTGTACCTTTTCTGTCGCTGGGGTGGTACCCTAAGGCAGTGGTTCTCAAACTGGGATCCAGGGCCCCCAGGGGGGCCGCGAGATGGTGCCAGGGGGGCCCCAGTTTTATGACATTTTATAAAATACATTAATTTATCATGAATTCTGTGTAATTAAATCTAATAAAAATAAGGCTACTAACCAACAGCACTACTTTGCATAACTTAATATGTTTTGTTTAATTAAAAAATAAATAAATAAATAAATAAATACATTTTCTTTGAGGGGGCCGACAAAGGAATGCACGCGGAAAACGTTTGAGAACCACTGCCCTAAGGTTCCGTTTTGTACCTTTACAGGTATACTAAACATAATATGTGGTACCTTTTTTGGGTATATTAATGTACTTTAAAATGCAAGTATGCGTAAGGTCTACGCCGCAAGTTGTCCATAGGCTGTGCATTCCTCGCCAAAATTTAAACAGTGCGCCCGTTCTACGCTGCTGCTTCTTTGGCTGTTTCATTGCTGCTGTGGTTACACACATGTATACTGCTGACTAGTGGTCTGCATGTGTACAGGGTTCCCACACTTTAGTTAACTTCAAATTCAAGGACCTTTCAAGGACTTTCCAGGTCCAATACCCTCAAATTCAAGGACTAAATGTGATGACACATTTCAAGTGAGAGCAAGGTAACATCGTGTTACCTTTAAAGATACATTGTTACAGTTCCTTTTTGAGGGAACTTGCGCTGCATCACTGTGGTGACACTTTGGCGACGCCTCCAGGGGTAAGTGCGTCTGAATGTGTATATCAAATTCAACCAATGATGAGGCTTAACGACAAAGACAGGGTGACGCGGAAGCCAGGAAGTATATCGCTATCTGAAATATTGCCAAAGATGGCGTTACAGGGACGCAGGAAGTATGGCGAGGGAGACGCAGCGTCTCATTCCCTTCTCATGGAACAACAGTTACATATGTAACCCGAGACGTTTTCATTTGTCAAACACAACTATGCAAAAAAGCATTTTGGTATGAATCAACATTCGCATATAGAAGATATAAGCATTTAAAGCGAACAGTTTAGCATGTGTTTTTTAATATTTTTATGATATTATCCTACACTACACAGGGAATAATAGGGATTTTTTTCCAGAAAACTTCTTGCATAAAATGGATTCAAGCACTGTCAATGACCTGTATCTATGCATGTATATTTTCAAAAACTACCAAAGGGCCTTGAATTATTTCCCCCAGATTCACAAACTTTCAAGGATTTCAAGGACCCGTGGGAACGCTGTGTGTAATCTGCGACAACGCAGAAGTATATATGAAAACCGACGCGTAGCCTATCGAGGCTACCCGTAGGACTTACGAAAAACTATAATGAGTCCTTAAGGATCTATGTGTACATTTAAAGTTACAGTTAACTGTTTTGTTAGCCTGGGTTTCCCCATGCTGCCTTGCATGCAAATTTATTCACGCTGCAGGTCTAGCATGGAAACCATGAACCAATTTTTCACCTCAAATAGGGAACCAATCACAGAACGGGGAGGGGGCAGAAAGACGATGACTACGTCTATGCGACACACCGAAGCAGTTTTGTTTATCCAACACGGCAGCAGACGCGAAGTTACTTTTCAATGCAGCCTTAGACAGTGGTCTAAGTAGTTTTGAATGCAAGTTTATTTAAAAAAGAGCAACTTTTGGCGTTAAACAATTTCATATCCAAGAATGATGTTTGGATATGGCAAGACATGATAACCACAGAGTTTTATAGGACCAACCTGCTAGGCATCTTCGTCGACGAAGTACAATTAACTTATTAATGGTAAGTGGTATTTATTACTATCATATTGTCATTATGTCTGTACTGTGGTTGTCACAGTGCCACTAAAGTGTGTTGCTTTTCAATATCAATATACAGCTACCGGTTTAGTTGCATAGTTTTCAGCTGTGTGCACACGTACAGACGCATTTGATAGACATTCGTAGCGCCAAATAAACGACTCTGGGCATTCGTAAACCACGCCTCAAATACAAGAAAATGAACATGTGGTTCCCAGACCACGTCTCATTCTCTGTAAGACTGGTCTGGTGTTAGCCGGGCTACTGTTTTGTACCCCAACTGGTACAAAAAGGTAGATAATAGGTGCTTAGGGTATAATATTATACCCCAAAAGGTACAACATTTCAATATGTTGTTTACCCATAAAGGCACAAAAATGAACCATTTGTGGGTACCACCCCAGCAACAGTAAAGGTACAGTTTTGTACCTTTTTTCTGACAGTGTAGTCAAATGAATTAGCAGAGCTGATCTGTCCTGCAGTGCAATAATTTATACTGTACTCCATATAAAACATTGGATCATTTTGTTTTAGATTATACCCTCTTATGTAGCCTACAGTACAGTATATACAGTGTGTGACCCTGTCTGTGAAAAAGTCTCATAATCTAATTAGTTTATCAGCATCAAACTTTGACCTTACTCAGTAAAAATGATATAAAGATATCAAGTTTATAATTTCACACAATGTTCTTTACATTATGTAAGCTGACTTTTGTGTAAAAACTGAAAAACTACGAAAAAATGACTTTAGATGGGTTTCCACGGGAAGGATCACAAATATAATTTATGATGATCTCATGTTATTATGAGGCTAAAAAGAGTATTTGTACTTTTTACAATTAATAATATTTAATAATCTCAATAAATTACAATGGTGCCCCATTTTAGGACCTGAGGTGTACCCTTCACCCTAAAAATGCTGGGTTATTTTCAACCTAGTGCTGGATCAAAAACCCAGCCTGTTGGTTTTTAATTTAATCTATGCTGTGTCGTTTCAACCCAAAATGCTGGGATGTTTTAACCCCTTGTTGGGTCAAATATAAATGTTCTAATTTAATTTAACCTAACAGCTGTGTTTGTTCTTTTTTGACCCAATGTTGGGTTGATATGAGCCCTGCTCTTTTAGAGTGTATGGTAAAATGCACAATTTTGTATAATACATTTTATAAACATAATTGATATTTTCGTTTGTCAGAACTACATCAACATAACAAAAATTTGAAGTCTTGAAAAAAAAATGATTACAATGACACTTATTTGCTCCTTAATCGATAAGGTTTGATAAGAAAATTTGGGTAATTTACCATTTAAACTCAATGTTGGGTTGTTGTTGTTATGCAACAATGGGGTAAAAATAACCCAGCCGTTGGGTTAAAACAACCCAGCACTGGGTCAATTTTAACCCTGCATGTGTTCTGGCCAATATTTACCCATTATGGGTCAAAAATAACCCAGCCATTTTTAGAGTGTACCAACATTATGCAATGTTATTCACATTAGTTAGTAGTACCGTAGATAGGTCTGAGATTTGTAGATCAATTTTAGCCATCATGCTCCAACCCTAAACCTCATCCTTTCAGGGTGTGAGCAGATCATATGGAAAAGATTGTACAAAAATTGAAGGGTGATCATCCATACAGTTGAGAAAGTTCACATGAAATTATACTCGCCCAGTCTTATTACGCTCCAAACAAATTATGATCATATGGTGGATATAAATAAAAGCAGTCCTTTATTTATACACGCCTCGTCTATTCTTTACTAATATTGTATGATTTTCTCTCAGCATGAAGACTGGAAAGAAAATCATGACTAATTTAACATGACATCAAAAATCGCTCGTCTCAACAAACCTTTGTTGGCAATGGTCAATCAAGCTCTTTCTCCACATGCATTAGTCTGCCTGTCTAAATGTGAAAAACAGAGAGAAGAAAATCCACAGGGAATAATGTAATTGTCTTGTAGAGGAGCTCACTAGAACAGAAAACACAATTTGAGGAGAAAATGTATAAGCCGTGTGCGTGTGTGTTTCCAATTCTCTCCCCACCGCAGCCATGTCATTAATAATATCTTATCGAGGAAGCAATTTACACACACACACACACTTACGTGGAAGGAAATCCAATCCATTACCTTGATGTCAGTCTGCTGTATCACCCTATAACTTCTGATATTTACAACAACATTAATTGTCACATCATGCATGAAGATAAATGATAGGAAATATGATGTCATAAGTAGTTAAAGACACAAATAAAGCAAGAAGAATTATGGAGGAGACCATCAAAATGTAGAAATGCGCTGTAGATTAGCTCTTCACCTTCAGTTACATCCATCAAAAAGATCAGCTGTCAAACACAACAGATTTAAACGCTCAGCTCCAATGCAAACTACTAGTTATTGCATTTAGCTTGAAAAAATGCGTTTAGTGTTGATGTATGTAACTGCAGGCACATAATATGAGATTTGGCTACTTTCCATTAAAAGTGATAATCAGAATGATATCTTAATTATTTTCATTGAGCTGTCTGAGCTGACAGAATCAAATTGAATTGCAAAAATAATGAAACGATTCACAAACTGGTATATAGGTCACATAAGGCAAATCTTGCTCAGTGGTCTTAGGCCCTGTTTACACCTGGGGCCTCATTTATAAAGCGTTTTTACGCACAGATTTGATCTAAGACCGTGCGTACGCTCAAATCCACTCAAACGCTCAGATTTATAAAACTTGTCTTTGACGTGGAAAAGCACTTACCTCCACGTCAGGTTCTGACTTGGCGTACGCACGTTTCCTTGTGGCAATATTGCAGTATTGCAGGTAGGCATATTCGAAACTTTTTGTTTTGTACCTTTTGTGGTCAACATACAGAAACAAACAAAAAAAAAGGTTTGTGCTCTTTTGTTAGAATTCATATATTTTGCTTAAGACTTTGTTTGAAAATATTTAATTAGTTTCTCTTATGATATCTTATTAAGAAATATTATTTGATTAATGTGTTACTTTTGTTTGCAACGTTTATTATAAATAAATGTAAATATGGTGATTATATACCATTATTCCGTATTTTTTTATTAGAAGTTAAGCAATAGGCTACCTAAAATCTATTAATAATCTGATAAACTAAAGCTGCTAAATGTATTAATGTATGTCAGAATTTCCATGTTTTTATTTAATTATTTTTCTCTTTCATCCCCTGGCTAATGTAAAAAAAGTGTTGAATATGTTTGATAAAAAATAAATACATATTCGAAACTTTTACAGCGTCAACATCATCTGTATTAGAGCTTAGATCGGGCACAAAAAACCATAACCGAAGCTCCTGCACGTTGTGTCCGAGCCCGGCCCGACCGACACATTACCGACAATGTTTTAATAGTGCGCCGTGACGTTCAATTCAGAGTTGTTTGAATTACAGAAATCTGTTTAGAATTATCTTAATGAACTAATGCAACAAGGACGAAGCATGTAAACTGCGCTGTTTGTTTATTCAGAATAGAAACCTAAAAACATGCCGCAATGATGCACACAGAAAATGAACAAGAAGGAAAGGCATACTACTCCAAAATAATTTAACCAGGTTTTAGAATATATTTAAAAAAAAAAATATGTTGGCCTATTTTGATATTTTAAAATGTAGGCCTATTCTAATGCAAAAAGATGGCGCCCAGCTATATGTTCATGAAACGATTTTCTAGTTCGTCATCTTTTAAAAAAATATTTAAAAATATAGCAAAATTGTTTCCCGGTGTTTAACGCACATGTTAATGTTACAGAACATGTGCTTTATTGAATGAAAGTAAGACCGATCGAATTTAATGATTAAAACGACGTGAAAGGAACTAAATTGTGAAGCCTTGATGTATCCTACAATAAGGGACATGCGACATTTAAGAGTGATGGGTATTTCAAAAATTAATATAAATTATTCCCATGCATCGATTTTAATGTTAAACATCTGTAAATCCAAATGAATCCATATGGAATATATTCCGACAGTTTAAGATACGATCTTTGAATTTTAAAGTCGAAAATATGTTATTTTAACACCGCCGCGCAGGAGGCATGGCAAACTGAAACAAAACTTTAAAGACATAAATATTACGTTTAGCCTACGTGTAAAATTATATTTAAATGAAACCCGTGAATTGAAAGATCTACTAATAATCGCCTTAACTTGAGTGATTTCAATAAAGTTTCCATGTTAGAAATTAGAAATATTTAAAACTTAAGCAAACGACAACGAATATCTTTTCTTACCACTCGCCATTGTAGCAGTCATGGCCTTTGAAAATGTAATATTTATATGCTAATGAATTAAATTAGGGGCGTTTAGAAGGCGGAGTTCTAAGAGCATTCAGCTGCGCACAATTTTAAGATCACTTGTGATTTATAAACCGCACATCTGGAAATGAGGCGTACGCACGGTTTTTTGTGCGTAAGCTCCTTTTCTCTGAATCACACTTACGATCATTTCAGAAATGATCTTAGATGAAATGTAGGACAGTTCCTACGTCGCACTTTTATAAATGAGGCCCCTGGTATTTAGATGCATTTTGGGCAATCGGATTACAAGTGGACAAAGCTAAAAAGAGGTATAGACGGTGTCTAAGCGGTTTGAGCTCGTCCACTTTCAACCCCATTCAGAGGTAGTCGAAAACGCATTCGACAGTGAAAGCTCTTACATATACATGTACAAAAGTTGTGCAGCAACTAACAACACAAGCTGCTGACTCTGACCTAATATTAGTGCGCATCAACTTTAAGGGACACTTTACTTTTTTAAAAATATTCTCATATTTTCAGCTCCCCTAGAGTTAAATATTTTATTTTTACCGTTGGGGAAATCATTCAGACGATCCCTGGGTCTGGTGCTACCACTTTTAGCATAGCTTAGCACAATCCATTGAATCTGATTAGACCATTAGCATCGCGCTAAAAAATAACCGAAGACTTTCGATATTTTTCCTATTTAAAACTTAGGAGGCGCAATGATATTACACAGCAGCTGAAAATAGTCCCCTTAGTAATTTTCAATACAAGGGGACTATTTTCGGGCACTGTGTAATATCATTGCGCCTCCTGCAGTCATGTTACGGCAGCAAAGTCCTTGATTATTACGCCAGAATGAGAGTATAGTTCCTAGCCATATTTGACTGGAAAAATCACATCATTTAATTTTCCATCAGTCTTAGTACACGATGCAACCACAGAAGAGTCAAGTTCCAAACAAAGTAATCAGGACAGAAGCAGTCGAAGTCAAAAAGAGATGAATTTAAAACACTACTTGTGAACATGCATTTTTTCTTTCTCGTATACTTGTGATTCGATTGACCAAAACGCATCATAATAAAGTGTAAACAGGGCCCTAGTCTCCCTCCTAGATCTTTTCTAAAAATGTAAAAAAGTCAATATTTCCATTACTGTTTCATGGACGGTTTACACTTCAAGTAGAGCGCATCAAAAAAGCTTCAGGCCTAAATAAATTCTTACCGATTGATGCAACATGCCTAAAGAAATATAATCTGCAGTGATCTGTACAGAATAGACTTATACGAAACTTTATTAGCTGGAATCAAACCTTTAAGTAGCGGCACAACAACTGCACTAGGCCTTAGATATCCAAAGAGAATGCTACGACATCCATGAACAGCTTAATTTAATATGTGAGATCATTCCCAATACCCGAGCAAGGCCTTTTGCTTTAGCGCATTACAAATAACGGCTGACAGCGAGTAGTATACAACGCAGTTTCGTCTCACCTTCAAGTTGTAAAGCTGATTTACGGCCACGTGTTATTATTTAGCATAATTCATCTTGCTGTCGGTTGCACATTGGAGGTTAATAGAAATGCCAGCATGTTCACTGATTTACTTAGTAAAATTTTCATCCCAAGGTTGGGCCTGAGTGATTGGAGGCTGAGGAAGAGAGCCGGGTTCATGCATTATGTAGAGGAGGCTGATGTGACCTTGAGCCATCACAGACCGGACCATATATTAGAGCCGCGGCCATCTTTTCCCAGGCCGTGTCCGTCTGACATATTTAACAGGGTTTTACACAACATTACTGACGCTTCGCATGAGTTGAGCTCGTTTTATTTGCTCATCCATTTCGGGAATGAGTTAACAACAATGCATGGGAAGCCATTTACAACAGCATGACTGTTGTTTGATGCGGCTCGGACAGACAATTAATAACGACAACACCACCAGTACATAACCATTTATTATGGGTTGAGTAGAATAGTAATGGACTTCTGTGAGCTCAAGTCATAATCAGGCTTATTACACGGCTCTCCACAATACTTGATTCTGATTGGTTGATTGCTCTATATGTGTTTTCCACCAACCATTTATGTATTCATGTCAAATCAATTCATTTAATCCGATTACTTCTGCATGTAGCCATATAATAGCATAAATGTGTTCAATAACAGCCGTCTGATTGTATATTATCGCTAACATACCTTATTTATTACACAAAGACGCACAAAATATTTAATAAGCATGACAGATCATGATGGAGTGATGATGGCATTATATTTCATTTATTAATTTTATATTTAAATATCATCATCTGACTAGGCTGCTGGATGTTGTATAATCTTTTAGAAACACTGATGTTTTCTGGAAAGGATTTGTTTGGACTTTACTGATCAGAAAGAGCAGCATTTTCCCACAATACAGGTGATGTTGAATCAATACACTGTATGTTAGTAAGGCTTTGGCAACCTTTAACATAACAAGCCAAATTGATTTATCCACTGATGTCCATATTTTGAAATTACATTAGCCCGTAATCTTATCTAGAACATGACCATGACATTTAAACACGCACACAATCCTAACAGCGTGTGGTGTTGATTATTTAATACAATGAGGCTTTCAAAGAGTCGACATGACTTGAAAGTAAGGGTCATCCTCTCTTTGGATGTTTAAGTAGAAATAATTATGTTGGAAATGATGGCGGTGCTTGCTGATAGAGGAAATGATAAGGGAACACCATTTCTTTTTAAGGCACAGGGTCCATTCGAATATAATTGGTAGTGGAATTATTTATGACATTAATTGCCACATTATCGACTGCCTGTCAACTGGCGTGGCAGTTCGTCCATCTTTCTTACCAGCGAGCGCGAGCTCAGCCTAAAGCAGACTGACAAGCTAATTACACCATCTTCCCCTTCCATGACAAATGCTACTCATCTGAAACCATGCCGGAAATAAAGCCCCGCCTGCCCTTTTCCCTCTCCCGTCTGCCCGAGCTAATATCTCTCCGTGTCTGCTGTAAAGGATGGAGCCATGAGCTTTTTGGAGAGCGATCTGCTCCGTCTCTCGCCGTTCGCTCATTCAGTAAGCATATTCTATCAGAGCGCAGCTGTCAATCACGTACACTGAGCTTTCTCCTCTCGCTCATTTGCATTCGCCCGTGTCAGTCATTCAGAGAGAGTAACCTAATAACTGATGACTTCAGATGATTCCCGGAGGCGCTTTGACGGCATCCGTGCTTGACTGTTGGCTAGCAGTGCTGATAGGGCCCTGGGCTTTTTTGTGAAACTCACAAAACTACACACATGGCCTGATGTGTCTGCTTCTTAATCTTCTGCATATTTTCTTTCATTCTTTTATCAGTTGGATGGTAAACGTGAAGTGTGTAATTCCTGTGCCACCAGCATTATTACCCTGCTGCTTGTTATTTTTTGGAGTGTATATGAATCAACCTATAAATGGTTTACTTTAACATGTCTGTAGCTGGGCTACACTTTTTGTATTTACTGTATAACACTGTCAGAAAAAATTGTCAAAATGGTCCCAAACGGTCACTGGGGTAATATCCTAATATGTTCCATTTAGGTTACATTTGGTACCAATCATAAGCCATGTTTCCATCACCATGATTTTATGCGCATTTTAAAGTATCGCATCAAAAACGAGTGAATGAAACGCCAAATTTCGATTAAAAATATCTTGATTCGCAAAAAAGTTCTTACGCTCGCTTGAGGTGGTTTTTGATTTATGCGAAATAGAGTAAATGCAAAAAATGGGAGATGGAAACGCATTTGCCGAATTAATTCTGACATAACGAACATTAAACCTACAGGACTGAATGTCTAGCTGTTTCTTCTGGAGTTGTCTTTAGCATATATGGGGCTTGACGTCGTTGCAATGTTCTTGCTGTTAGTGCCTTCATAAAAAGTTTGCATTCCTTCTTCTATGCACAGCATTCAGTTTGGCAATTACAAGCTACACTGCAAATGGTTTTGACTGAAATTTCGACATATGCGGCTGCCCCAAGAATTTTCGGGTGTTTCTTGTATCACCTCCCACCTCTATAATGGCTTTATAGATGCACTGGAACAATCCTTCATAAAATGCATTAAACTTTCGTTTATAAAGACGTAAAGCTCACCGAGTGGTCAGGGGTGTTCACTGAGATGCTCACACAAAAATCGCTGCAAAAGATGCTTTCCAATAGGTGTTCGTTCGTTGTTAACTTGTGGACCTATTTTTCCAAACGCCTCACACCTGTACATTCTTCAGTTGAGAGCTTGAATAATAGACACTCCAGCCCAGTTGGTGGCGATAATCCACCTTTGCAAGAATACAAACAATGTTCCCGGCGTGGAGTAATACCGTACCTCACAGCACATCTAATACAAGTCAATGGAGTTGGCAAAAACTACAATTAAACCTGTTGGAAAGCATCTTTTGCAGCGATTTTTGTGTGAGCATACCAGTGAAAACCCCTGACCACTCGGTGAGTTTCACTTCTTTGTAAACGAAAGTTGCATTTTATAAAGGATTGTTTAAGTGCACCTATACAGCCATTGTAGAGGTGGGAGATGAAACAACAAACACCCGAAAATTCTCGGTCCAGAATAATATGTCCAAATTTCAGTCAAAACCGTTCTATTTCATCAATAACAATCTGAAAACAGGGCTTTATGTGTAAAGTACAGAACTTGTCCTTTAAAACTTTTAATTCCCATAAAATTTTTGAATATGGTATTCAATATATAGTCTTCCTTCTATAGCATCAGCTACTAAATGTGTACATATATATATATACCATGCCTGCCTAGCCTGACGGTAGTGACAGCAGCGGCAATCCACATGTCACTCAAGTGGCCACGCCCTTAATCTTAATTATGCAGAATTTAAGGCTTAATATTATTCAAATGAATGAGTTACCAAAAAATTCACCCCCCTCACAGTTGTCAAAATTTGCCGTATAGACCAAAAACACTTTTTGTACCAGGCTGTAAACATTTTTTCTGCTGTAAAGTCCCCAGTTGATGAATTGCAATTTAAGCAATTGGATTCATGACAGTTGCTGCTTCAGTTGCTGCTTCCGAAATCGCCCACTTCCATACTATATAGTAGGCGAAAAGCAGTAGGCAAAGCGAGTAGTATGTCCGAATTCATATTATTCGAAAAACAGTTGACGAAAAGTACGCGGATGACCAACTACTTCCGTTTTGATTTTAATACGACGGACACTTTACTATCCCATGATGCCCCGGGAGAGGAGTTATCCAATGAAGAAGAAGAGGCGTCGTCATATTAGGAAATCCGGAAAGCAGTGATGCGGCTGTATTGAATCTATTTTATGCAAGAAGTTTTCTGCAAAAAAATCCATATTTTTTCCTGTGTAGTTTAGGATAATATCATACAATTTCTAGCCTTTTAAGCACACGTGCTAAACTGTTAGCTTTAAATGCTTATATATTCTGTATGCGAATGTTGATTCATACCAAAATGCTTTTTTGCATAATTGTGTTTGACAAATGAAAACGTCTCAGGTTACGTTTGTAACTGTTGTTCCTTGAGAAGGGAACGAGACGCTGCGTCTCCCTTGCCATACTTCCTGCGTCACTGTAACGCTGTCTTTGGCAATATTTCAGATAGCGATATACTTCCCGGCTCCTGCGTCACCCTGTCTTTGTCGTTGAGCCTCACCATTGGTTGAATTTGATATACACATTCAGACGCACCTACCCCTGGAGGCGTCCACAAAGTGTCATCGCAGTGATGCAGCGCAAGTTCCAACAAAAGGGAACTTTAACAATGTATCTTACAAGGTAACACAATGTAACTTACTTGAAATGTGTCCCCACATTTAGTCCTTGAATTTGAGGGTATTGGACCTGGAAAGTCCTTGAATGGTCATTGAATTTGAAGTTAACTAAGGTGTGGGAACCCTGTATTATGAACTCTTTAGGTGCAAAGGTGTACTTTTTGAAAGGGTAAGGCCACAGTGACATTTTCTGTGACAGTGCACATTAGCATACATCTAAAATGTAACACTGTTTACATATTGATGTTATTAATATATAAAATAAATCACATCTGTGGTACTGCATACTTTCACAATGTGCTTAGTTTCAAAAACTTTTGTTAATATTTCTTTAAAACGAGATTCGCAAATTCATACAATCATATTCACGTTTTAGTATGATGTGCCTTCATGCCATTGATATGAGGTTTAGGAGTGGCGCTTATTGCTTTTTCTAACAATTGTACCGTTTCGGACGATTCACATTTTACGAATTCATATGAATTAGTTTCATTGAGATCAGGTTGGATGCTTAAATAACTGTGACCGCCATTACCTTTCATTCTTTATGATCTAGTCCTCAGGGTCTGTATCCGCTGCCACCCCTCCATTCCTCAGCTAAACCTCATTCCCCTCCCAGCCAAGTCCCAGGCCAGAGCCCACAGGTTGCTCTCAAATTCACACCTTAATTATTCCTCACCGTGCACCTTACACAGCACACACTCCCTCTGTAACACACATCTGTGTGTGTGTGTGTGTGTGTGTGTCAGCATATGGCTTCTCGCTGCACTTCCGCCCGCCTTCTAATGCTGTTTATATTTGCGAAGCTGCTTGAGACGAGGCCCTGACGAGGATGGGAACTGACACTCACCAAACTCGGTATGTCCCCCAGCCAGCTCCGGCGGCTCGGGTGCTGTCAATTCCAGCTACATCAGCAGCACTGGCTCAATGGCAGCGTCTCTGACACATGTCACAAAGTTTTAAATGTCTGTTCTTTTCATGGGGATGACTGGGTGAGCCAGCCGGGGAAGAGTTGACATTTTGTGTGGTGGGGGGAGACTTGTTGTGGCTTCCTCTCGCTGCCTCCACTAGCTGTCAGTGCCAGTTTTCTCTGAACATATCACAACACCGACAAATAAACCTTGTCATTTAGAAACGCCCGCACTAGTGACCATACTTTCCTGCAGTACGACAGGAGCGACGCACAAGCATAGGGCCGAAGAACGTACTGTATACACACACACACACATTTCGAGCAATATTCCCATTGCAAACACACACTGTGAAGGATGAAACACACTTGAACCTACATGCGCACAACCTGTGACCCGTATGGCCGGTGCACATGAAATCATTTCTCTGGGCTATCTGTGACCTTTCCCTGTGAGCTTGTGCTTTACATTGCTGTGCTCCGGGTGCACATGCTTTCCTTCACATCCGAAACGCCCTCTCTCATTTGCTGGGCTAATTTGTCTGGCATACTCAGGAGACCATTTAACCAAGGGTGTAGATTTGGTTGGGGTTAAAGTGTCAACTGTACATATGTTTTCATTAGCTAGTGTATAAATATTGGATAGGGGTTGTAGTTTGATTATTGGGGGGAGGTTAACTCCTCCCATCTTCCCAAGAAACCACACCCCTGCATTTAACACATGGCAATTAAACGAGATGATGTCGTGCAAATTATTCCATTAATAATAAATGTTTACAAGAAAAACTGAAATACCTAACAACAGTAAATCTGATGATATGACATTTAGGTTTGATCAAATCATTTTATTTATAACTTCATTAAGACCGTAAACAACACAGAAATGGTTAAAGATAAAATCAATTAAACAGTGATACTGCAAATACTGTATAAAAA
Organism: Misgurnus anguillicaudatus; assembly: GCF_027580225.2. Lineage (NCBI taxonomy): Eukaryota > Metazoa > Chordata > Actinopteri > Cypriniformes > Cobitidae > Misgurnus > Misgurnus anguillicaudatus. Next base: position 12,577,140 of record NC_073347.2, read on the forward strand.
TTCCAGCACATAATATCCATAATATATTTGCATTACAGACATCAACATTGACAATCAAGATTTTAGATATGCATTTAAACTATTTGTAACATTGTTTACTATATTAATCTTTAACTTAAAAAGTAAAATATTTCATGTATATCGAATATTTCTCCATTGACAAAATGATTATACTGTATAATGAATTTTACTAGAATAAGAAAAACATTGGGTCTTATTCACTAAGCATGCATAGATGCAAATTTGTGTGTGTGAGATGTGCGTACTGATGTTTACATGAACAAAAACTTTCGTACCAAAATTTCTTCTAAACGTACGAGAAAATTTTACGTATACCACACATATGCAATAATCACATACATTCTAATTATAATGTATATAATAATATAATATATAATTTGATATGTAATCCTTGCATATCTATTATATTACATATAGTTTGGTTTGCTAACTTCTGCTCTAAATCTTTATAAAAGTGTCTGCTTAAAGGCGGGGTGCATGATCTCTGAAAGCCAGTGTTGACATTTGAAATCACCTAAACAAACACGCCCCCACCCTAATAGAATTAGGGCCCTGTTTCAGAAAGGTGGTTAAGTGAAAACTCTGAGTTTGTTAACCCTGAAATAAGGGAAACTCTGAGTTTTCCGTTTCAAAAAGGGAGGTAGGTTAAACCTGAGACAGCGGGGTAAGTCAAGCCTGTTTTAGAAGGAGAGGTAACTTATACTCAGAGTCTGTTTCCGGTGAACCTAACCTGGTCGGGAGCAGGTTTTATCCTGTAAACTCTGATTTTCTTGTGGTCTCCTCCCCATTTTTAAAGGAGTAGCGGTGTTTAATCTTGTTAGTTGCTTTAGTAGATTCAGTGTTTCCCACAGGATTTTGAGAGACTGTGGTGGCCCAGATAGCACAGGTACGTCTGCAAGATGTCTGGTAAAGATCTGGAGATCTTGCAGACGTCTTCAATATGTCTATATGACATCTTTTCGGAAACGTCTCTGAGACGTATTGCAGATGAGCAAACAATCTAAATAATACGTCTTGCAGATGTAAACGCAGACATCAAATAGACGTCTTCTAGATGTATGTGTGCTATGTGCTAGATGTATGTGATGACGTCACCAGCTATTTAGCATATGCGACGTCATCATGTCGTGTTTGCGTTTGATCTAGTGTTGGCACCTGAAATATGTTTCACTTCTACTCTTTAATCTGTACAGTATCTGTATTTGATCTATATTATATATCAAATTATATTTTAAGCCGAATTAAGCTGTTTTAAATAGTGAAATAAAAACGAAAATGGGAATCATGAAAATTCTATTTGTGGGGGCCAGTGTTGATTCTTTGGTGGGCCACCACAAATAAATCAATGTATGGGAAACACTGAGTACATTCATTCATTGTGCGCATTTTTATCATGTACACTGTAAAATATTTTTAGCTGTATTTAATTTATAATCAAATTGCCAGTGCAAATCATTTTACCTTAGTGCTTTATATATTTTAAATTACACTTAAATTTAAACAAAAAAATGTAGACAGTATATTGAAATGACTAGTAAAGCCAATTTGATATACTTAGGTGCACAGACCGTCTAAGTGACTCAAATTTTAAGTGCTTTTATAGAGGATCCCGTAGATGATGCTGCTGCATTTATTTGTAGGAAGTTACATTTATTTTGCGAGAGGATTTTGAGACCCCGATTGGATTTTTGTCATATTTGCATTTATGTGAGCGGTATTATTTTTCTTTGCAGTCATTTTAGATATATAAATATCCTTACATGACTAATATCAGTCTTTGTGGCCGTGCTCTTACATCTGAATAGTTGCCTTTACATTTCTTATGAACACATTCCTCATTATCGCTGGTCTAGTGGGTAGTGCTGTGTGCAGTGGTTTGGGCAGACTAACTTTCGGCGATCTGAGTTCGAATCCCGGTTTAGCGTATTTCTGTTTTATCCATGACAAACATTTGTAAAATTGTAGCCTTTTTATGCACAAGTATTATGCCTAATTTCATTTTTAGCTGAGCTGCTGTCATGTTCTTTTGGTCTATGGGGTTGCATCTGCATGAAAATGAATAAAATAACGTACAGTCCTCCGTTTATTTACTTCTGATATTTTTACCGTGATGAAAATTATGCATTTACCAGAGTAGCAATTTCCAACAATTTTTTTTTTTTTAAATATATGCTCGTAGTTGCTGTACACTTGCAGCAACACTTTCAGTTTTAGTAGTAAAAAGGATTCAGACCTCTTTGTCACGTGCTGTTGACATGGTAAATCGTAATATCTGAGCTCCATTGATGATGGCTTTTCATTGTGGCTGTGCACGCACTTAACTCAGAGTCAACCTACTCTAGTCGATTGAACTAACTCAGATCAGCTGTTCTGTAAAAGTTTACTATCTCAGAGTAAGTCAACTCAGAGTTCAAGTTTAAACTCAGACTTGTTTGAACATCCTTATTGAAACGGAGCCCTGGACTTTCTTTGATAGACCCGGCCCACATATATACGCAACCCAGGCAACAATGTTGGCTAGTAGACACGCCCCTTACTGCTGATTGGCTACAAGTGTGTTTTGGTACTCGGCATGACTCCCTTTTTTAAAGTGTTTTTCAAAAATCATGCACCCCGCCTTTAATGCCTAAATGTAAACATAATAATCTAATGAGAAGTCCATAAATCAATCACTTAATCCGCCTTTTGCTTCGATAACATACTTCTCTAAGCTGGTTTGGGCATGTAAACACTCCAAATCCACTAACATAAGAACAAGTTTAAGAACAATTTCATTTGCGTACAGACGTGTTGTAAATTAGGTGGTAAAAGTTTTGGCGAGAAGTTCAAATGTGCTTATGAATTAGGGCTGTGTATCGACAAAAATCTCTTGATACGATATAGGTTGCAATATGTCCCGATACTGTAAAGTGAGACAATATTTTCTATTTTAGGAACATAATAGTATATAATTTTAGGAAAGCTGTAATTAAGAACACACCACCATTATGCAAACCTTAGCAAAAAGTGTTGTGCCCCTATGCTAGTACTTCCTGTCATTGTTTATATTCAGATGGTAAGAAGATAAATACTCCAAACCAGGGGTCTCCAACAATGGATAAAACAATCTGGAGGGCTACTTTTTGATATTGTCTATTCAAAACTGTTTTGTTGAACTTATTTTATTTTACTTGTTGATATGTTTTATCATTGTTTAAAATGTTTACATACATAAAAGAAGCTAATGTAAAAAATATGTAATAAATAAATATTACAATTGAGACTATTAATAGAATGTGCTTTGGCGGGCAACTCACAGACTCTGTGCGGGCACCATGTTGGAGACCAATGCTCTAAAAAATTGAAAAAAGGATATTGCATTTTTGAGTATAGATACAGTATTGCCTAACAAAATATCACGATGCATCAATATTTTCTTACACCTCAAATACGAAAAAAAAAAAATTAGTGAATGAGATCCACTGTTTTAAAAAGATCCTATATAGGGAACATGTACAAGCAAGATCATCTCCATCAAACAGTGTGCAGTTCATCTGCTCTCTCTACACTTGATTATCTTTACATTTGCTGTGGATTTGTGGTTTGTCTATAGTGCAGAATATGAAAACGAGTGCATAAACTAAAAATATGGAATGTGATGTTTAAGAACACGTGTTGAAAAAGAAACTGGGCAAATATTAAACATCCACCAGTAATTTAATTACATTCCCAAATTTTTGGCCTCTGTTAGTAAACTAAACTGCTGGCCACTGTTGCCGCAGCTTTCAAAACACGTTTTAAAGACCTTCTTGGATTTTCAAAAACAAACACAATATAAGAGAAAGTCATTAACACTGGTCCAAAAATGACATGAGGAAACAATCAAAAAGAGCGAGGAAAGTTGTTGACTCCACACACACAGACACACATCATCCTCCTCCATTTCACTGGCAGAGCTGCTGTCTTTCTTTACTCTGTTCCTCCGGAGAAAGAATAAAATAAAGCAAAGCTCATTACCTCCTTTCACAGCTCCTCCAGGCTCTGCACCACAACAACTGCCCCCGCAACACCCAAAATCTCACACACATGCAACTCACGTAAACATACACATGCCACAGATTCTCAGCTGCACTTCTGTAAAATAATCATGATGAATATGAAAAACAGGATCAAAATTAAAGAAAACTTTTTTAAAGTATAAGTAAAACATGATTTTCCTTAGCTTCATTTTATGCTTATTATAACACAAAAATGTGTACATATTTAAGTGACTTATTTGTATGATCAAATTTGTATGTTTTATTTGACCGGGTTTGATTTCGAATAATTGTACAAATTAATACAAATTAACCAACTTCTAAAATACATACACATTTCTGTGAGATCAGGTTGATTTATGAATATGAATAAGTTGTTATGCTTTAAATACTTTTATTAGAGAAAACCTTCAATGACTTAAACTGACATTATACCTACAGTGATGCCTACGGCTATGATGCACAAGGCTTTAGTTTTAATAGTAGATGAAGTATAATGCAACAAAAGCAACATCATCTTTCTCTCTAACTTTATCTTTGACTTTGAGAGAGGCTCTTCGTGCGGGCAGCCCGCAGCCTCAGGTGGGACCTTTGACCTGCGGAGAGCAGCAGTTGGATCAGGCAATCCATCACGGAGGCGCGGCTGTCAGGACGAGCACTTGGCCGTACGCATGTCTGTCACCGCTGCGTGGCGGGGCTGCTTAAAGGCAATCATGTCAATCTGGATGGCAGGGCTCAGCCGGAGCGAGAAGGATGAGAGGTGGCATTGAAGGCTCACTCAGTAGACGGCACTAGAGGGCTGTGTGTTTGGCTTGTTAAAAATGCGTGTGGCAACGTGTATATTTATAATAATATCATGTGGAGGATATCTTTGTTGCGTGGCCCGTCTGTCAGTCAGAGCTGGTCATTGCGGATGAATCGATTGCCCTCCGAGTGCTTGCCGTAGTAGACGTAACGGCACTTGGTGAAAACCCCTGAAAGTGAGAAAGAAGAGCATGTCAAAATGACATTTAACTGCACTGTCAATGTCACGCTGACCTGATGTGAACCTATGAAATGCTGCAATCACTTTTTTACAATGCTTACACTCTTTAAAGTAAAGTCAGTAAAACATGTTTTTTTTTACCTTTTTATAGTTTCATAAAAACGTTTTCACCACAGGGTAATTTTTGTGCAATGAATGTTAAAGTTTTAATCTGACTATAAGGGTGTACTCACATTATGCATACCTTACCCAAGTATGCTTAACCCCCAAATTATGCTTTGTTTGGTACGATTATGCTGACATGGTTCGCTTTAAATCATGTGTGCGTGCTAACCTTGATTGATATGAGTGTGGCCTAAGGCAACATTTTGTTTTGTCATAGAAAAGGCAATCCCAGCATTTAGTGTGATGGATAAAAACAACAGATCTAAGGCAACAAGAATGTAATATGCAATTCAGGTTTGTGCTGTTATGCTGCATGCACACCTTCAACGACTTTGTCACTGTGTGTCACCAGTCTCTCTCAATGGGGTCGGTAAGAGACATTCCTAATTTTGGTTCTCCAAGCAACAATTATAAACAAATAACTTATCATCCTCTGAGAAACTGAAGGGAGACGGATTACGTTAAGTCGACTGTTTCACTCTCATTGGTACAGTAGTTGCTCATCATTTGCATAATGTTGAACTATTCTCATCTTTGTTGCGTCACTGGACACACCCACTTCCAGTCGCCAATGAACGCGATTTCGTGTGTCGCTGCACTTTGGCAGCTTTCATCGAAACGAATGAGTTTGCGTTGCTCTGCCGTTGGTAGTCGCTGGCGGTGTGCACGCAGCTTTATAAACCTTCTAGCAGTGTAAATGCTATAACCTTCACAAAACTGTTAATCTGTCACTGTTTATCCATCAACAGCCTGTCAGTAATGTACACACTCCACTCTAAATACACAATCCAGCCTCAGAAATCTGTCATTTCTCACTCAAATATCTGGCATGAAAGGTGTGTCAGGGGAGACAGTGTATCCGTCTAAAGTCTGAAAACACTAGAGAGACAACATTTAGCCTCGGGCAATGTCTAGACAACAGCAAGCCAAGAAAGTGCTTGCTTTGAGAGAGAGAGAGAGAGAAAGAGAGAGAGAGAAAAAGAGAGAGAGAGAGAATAAGAATAAGTATCAATAGTGAGCTGGTCTCCTGACTATGTTTGATGTGACCATTTGCTTTTTACTTCATTGAATATCAGTGATTTGTGAGATATATTGTGACAGACCCTGGAAGGATTGTTGACACTCCTACATGGCAATAGCAGCACAGATGAAACAAGCCTGTTTTTAATATGATTCACACTTTTCAAACATGACTAAACCAGACGTTATTTTAAAATACTGCTTATGCCATTAAATGTCCATTTATTCCTCCATTCGTGCATTGAAAAAAAAAACTATGGGCATCTGTGAGAGATGCCACAAAACAACAACTGTGGCAATTATGATATGGTATGATATGGTAAATACCATGGTATTTTTAAATGAAGAGTTTAGTTCCAAAACGCAATAAATCATTTTGACAAATTTTGGTAAAAATTTGGTTTCTATACCAAGAAAGTGACAAGATGAAAACCACTATTTTCACATAGCATATTTAGGTTATAATAACATTAAAAATTCAAATCCATAATTTGATTTTCAAAGATTTATTATAAAAACTAAATTCTGTGTGTATTTAACGTGCCGCCATTGTTGTTTTCAATGTGTGGAATGGTGTGCAGTAATCTGTGGAGTGGATTTATTGCATTCTGCAGAGAAGGAGGAGTGGTGTATCGCGTTTTGGGAAAAAGGGAGAAAAGATGACAGAATAACACGGCAGATATTGGATTCTGCGTAAAATTAAGAATTTAATTTTTAATACTGACCTGATACAATACTGATTGCGTTTTGAAACCAAACTCTTCAAATATAGCCAACTGTGGTTCATTTTACTGAATCATTTCCATAAAACACAATACAAGGATATGCCTGTTGGTAACAGGACAATGTTATCAATGAATCATACAGAACACCTGTACTATGGTATCTGGAAGTAACACTTATTAATTTGTGAAGAATAGTCATTTTAATTCTTCAGATTCATAACCTTTTAAACATAAGGAAGGGATTTGTAGTGTGTTGGTAACATGGACAAAAGACTACATTTTCCAAATGGACATACTTTTGTTTTCACAGTGGTGCTGCATTTGCCATATTAAATGGGTGATAATGTCTTATTGGTTCATCTTCTAAGAAATATATGCCGGCATGTGACTATATTTTCACAGATCATGAAATTTACAAGGCAATAGAAAATGTGCAAAAAATTTACAAAAAAAAAAAAAAACATTGTCACAGTATTTACAGTACTAATTGGATATTTGCCATATTTCATCTTTGTGCAAAAAAAAAAAAAACAATTGGGAAAAGAGCAGTTATGTTTAAAGCCTGCAGACATTACATATATTACATCATTTTGGTTGTTTCTTTAGCATCTTATTTTTAAGGTGGAATGTACATGCTATTGAAACGGTCACTGCTATAGTTGTTATTGTTATTAATTTAGTATTGTGTTATGCTTTTTTATTTTTCTGCTAGTAGATTACTTATTGTCACTGGTATTTGATTTGATATTTATAATTGTATTTTGTTTATCTACACTGTAAAAAAATCAGTGAAAAAGGTACTGCTGGAAAAATACCGTAAAATAACGGGCACAATAAATTACAGAAATTTTCTGTGATACAAAAATATTTTTTTCCCGTAATTTTACATTACTGATAATTTTTTGTATTTGATGGGGTAATTTTTTTATTTATTCGTTTTTTTGTCGCATGTTTGTTTGTTGTTTGTTATGTTGATTATAATTTTGTTATATTTTTGTTATTCTTTACGATTGTGTAACTTTGAATGTAAGGACCCCCTCGAAAACAAGATGGTACATCTCAAATGGTTTATCCTATTAATAAAATTTCATATATCCAAATCTATAATAAAACTAGTCCCCACCACCACCACCAAAAAAAAAAAACATTCTGCCACTAGCTGCTTTCCATTTCATTGTGTTTACAAATTTGGGCAAAACTTATGTCATGTTTTCTTAATGTCGACAAGAAACTTTTGTGAAATGACCGATGATTTGCGATTAGTTTTTCCTCTCGCAGTACAGCAAGTCATTTCAAACATCATGTCGACTGATGTTGGTAGGTTTACTAATATTACATCCCCCACACTAGGCATTATTTTTAACCAAAAGAGACGTAAGAGTATAATCTAAACATTAATGACACGAAAAGCCCCTCATACTTAGGAGTGCCAACGTATTAGGTGTTTCTTAGAAAATGTGAAATTGACATGTTTCCATTGGCCGTATTTTCAATTTGCAAAGTCAATTTGCACAATTTGAAGGAAAAACAGCTAATGTTTGGGTAGTTACTAGGTTTGTTGGCTGTCCCCTTGTGAGAAGAGTCTCTAAAATATTGTTGTGTAGAGATATACAGTACCAGGGGCTCAAATGGCCTTATTTTAATCTAAAATAACAATACAAACCATTATCACCACACAAAAGCAAGATTCACGAAGATTAAAAAGCCCACAGCACAAATATTTACCATATGACTCAATTACTATGTAAAATGTAATGCCAACTTTCTCTCAATGATCTCACATATCAATGATAAATATCCTGGCTACAACACAACCAAACAACAGAAGCTTTGTATTGAGTACATCTTATTCCTGCATTCCTAATAATATGAATTGACTTTAAGGCCTATAGGTGATGCGTAAAGAGTCAAACCAATGTGTGTTACAGACAGGATTGTTCTGACATGAGAGAAAAGAGAGAGAGAAACAGATGCAGTTAATGGATGTGGCAGCGAGGTGTCAGGGCTTTAGTAAATGAGGCAAGGACAAGTGGCATTAATGCTGTCAATGATCTCCTGACAGGAAAACAGATACCGCTTGCTGATGTTTTTAAATAGACATCAAGTGCATTAATGACAAAAAAGGACATGCTTCAAACAAAGCGCCTGAGTGATGGGCAAGCCACGGCTGTGCTCCGAGCGCTCCACTAACATAATCCGAAAAGACACTGTCAGAGCGACAGAGAGAGAGAGAGAGACGGGCCCTGGAATTGCACGTAGTGACAGAGAACAGAGATGAGGAGCGAGATACTGGTGCCATATTAGTGCCAAGCATATTCTAACACCAGTCTGGATTCTAACCGAATCTGACACCTTCCCACTCCTGACGCTTCAAAGTAGCCGCTCCTCCCCTTCCTCCACCGCCAGCGATCCGCAACCAGTCCGCTCCTCCGACATGTCACTCCAGTCCGGTGCTCTCTATCCACAGCGAGTTAGTGGCAGGGCCGCTCGTGTCAGCACACAGGCCCGGGGACAAACTCAGTCAATCTAAATTTGGACTTTTGTAGCTGTGCGACGCTCATTTTCCCTGCCATCCCAGTGAGTTGAGGTGATCCAAACTGTGAAGTGTGAAGAGATGTCTGCTTGCATTAGATCATGTGTCCCTCCTCTGTTAAGCAAACGGGTGTGGTGGGGGCAGCGGACACGGGTTTTGAGGGGTTTTTGTACTCCAGCTGTGGCAGATACTCTGGGGATTGAGGTTCTGCTACTGGAAGGCTTTCTGCTCATTGGGACTTTTAGAGCGTTGATATCAGCCCAGATTCTGGTGAACCTCGGCTCATCAGGAAACCTAACCGAATGTCAGACACTTGCTATGGGTCAGTAACCTGATGCTCATAGTGCTTTTTTCTGCTTCTTGTGTTATTCACTACAGATGTAATACATAAAATAACCTCAACTATAAAAAAGTTTTGAACTCAGATTCAGGAATATTAATGTGGAGCCAAAAATGTCAAGGTTGTGTAACTGACCACAAACTGTAATAAAATAAAATAAATAATTTAAAAAATATTGGTAACATATTATTTTACAGTGTTTTTAGTACATGTTTCATGAACTTACTATAGTAACAACAGTTAATTTTGCATAATAACATGCAACTTACCCTAACCCTATAGTAAGTACATTTAAATTAGTCAGTACTTAAAGGCGGAGTGCACAATGTTTGAAAGCCAATGTTGATATTTGAAATCACCTAATCAAACACGCCCCTACCCCAATAGAATCTGGACCTTCTTTTAAAAGACCCACCCCACACATACGCAACCCGGCAAGGATGTCGGTTAGTAGACACGCTCCTTACTGCTGATTGGCTATAAGTGTGTTTTGGTAGTCGGCCCATCTCCTTTTCCAAAGCGTTTTTCAAACATTGTGCACTCCGCCTTTAAATGTGTTCATTCATTCATTTCTCTTTTTTTTACAATTTCAAAAGGCAAGCAGTCAAGCAAGTTTTTTTTATTGATTTTTATAGTTTTATTTGACTTATAATAAAGAGAAAAACATATTAACCTAAAATAACAGCTTTTTCTCCATTTCCCCCCTTTAACAAACCCTAATAAACAAAACTAACAAAAAAACTGATATCTTATTTAATACAAATAAAGTTTTAAACAGTGATGCCGGTAACGCGTTACTTAGTAACGCGTTACTCTAATTTTACCACTTTTTTTAGTAACGAGTAATCTAACGCGTTAATATTTCCAAACCAGTAATCAGATTAAAGTTACTTATCCAAGTCACTGTGCGTTACTATTTTTGAAATTTTCCTTAGTAAAATATATATTTTCTTGTATATTTCTTCTTGCGTCTCGGGAAGTGAAGTCAGGTGTGCGACAAGTCACGTTTTCAGCACGAGGACAATTCAGGTCAAGTGTAAGCGACACAAACGTAAACAACGTACAATGAAGAGAGAAGAGAGTTGCAGCTACAAAAACACTACGTCAAATTAAAAAAAAAAACCTTTGGAGTCGCAGCACGGCGCAGACAGTCAAACTAAGAGCAAGTCCCACATCCCACCCGGTGATGCGAAGCAGTGAGCAGGAGTTCATCCACTACCCAAACAACAAAAGCTGGACTTCAGTGCAAAACCAGTAAGTGTGGGAGAGTTGAAGAACGAAAGTAACAAAGCGATTTTCTCCGAGCCCTGATAACATCTAAATCTCACTATGACAGCATATTAGCACATAACCTCTGAAAGAGTTGACAAATATCGCGTTATTTACTCACCGATTTCCACGTGTAGATCCAGAACTGTGTTTTCAACCATCATAAGTACATTCCAAAAGCGGTCTTTTTTTCTTACAACGTGTTGTGTTTCTCGTTTCATGTGTTACAATACTGATAAATCTACAAGGTATTTAGTATATAACATCCTGAAGACTTCTCCGTTTTTCAAAATAAAAGTAAGTCGAGTTTATAGAGTAAGTAGATCCTGTCGGGTCAAAAGTAACACTTGTTAGTTTTGTCCAGCTGCTAATACTGTGTATAATATGGTAAAAAATTGATATTATTCTAATTTGATTTAATTTTATTTTCATAGTGTTTAAACTATTGAATTTTTTTAGTCTCAGCAATTTAAGTTTGTACTGTTGGTTGCTTTTGAAACATTTGATAAAACTGAAATTTAAAATAAAAATGTAATTTAATTATAAATGACAAAATAAGTTTGCAGTTACATATTAAAGAGGTCATAGTAATATATATTTAATAAAAACAAGTGTAACACAAAAATCTATCATGTTTTGTGTTACTTTTGACCCACCTGTGTGTTACTTTCGTCCCTGCTGTCAAGGTCAAAAGTAACAATTCACTACTCTTGTTTAAAGTGAAATTATACAGAAGTCGTTTTACATTTGTTCAAAATTCCAGCTGGTTTTGATAGACCACACTTGTGAGTTATTGACCACAACAAAAATATATCTCTGTCTAAAACATTAACTTTTAAAATTAAGTTTTTCTGAAAATGGCCCCTGCTCACCCCTATTTATGTTAAGTGAAGTCAAGAAAGACTCATATATATATATATTTTAGTTTTTTAAAACACAACAGTTCAACTTAAAATGTCAGGAGATACATTGTTGACGTTACTGTTAAAAATGCACTTCCAATAAAGTGAGTGTTGGCAAAACCGGTTGTCATTTTTAATGTTGAGGCAGTGGGGGTGTTGGCAGCTACTGGAATGTAACTAACAAAGTAACTTGTAATCTAACTTAGTTACTTTTAAAATCAAGTAATCTGTAAAGTAACTTAGTTACTTTTTAAAGGAGTAATCAGTAATCAGTAATCAGATTACTTTTTCAAAGTAACTGTGGCATCACTGGTTTTAAAGCAATTAATAATAATAATAAAAGTATATTGTTACTTGACAAGAAAATAATAAAATGTTTTTTAACTTTTTTGATAATATTTTTATAAAATACTAGCACGGCTCAGATACCAAGAAAACTTTTGATATTCAAACATTGATAAAATGTACTATGTCCTGTTTTTTTACATGGTGAAATATGTTTTGAAATCGACAGGCCACCCTTTGGCCCCAACACTCCTTGTGACCATAAAGTAGGGGAGAACCGGGGCAAAAGTAACATGGGACGAAAGTAACAAAGCGATTTTCCCTGAGCCCTGATAACATTTGCATTCCAAACTATGACAGCATCTTTAGCACACAAACCCTTGACAGACATGTCAAAAATTTGCGTTATTTACGCACCGAAAAATGTATCGAAAAAAAATAATAATAAAAATAATATATCGCTGTCTATAGACAGTTTCATAGGATGCACGTGATACACGTCTGGATCCGAACCTTACTTCCGGTTTCTTTTTTTTAATGGTCTAACTAGTTGCTAAACTGATCTCTTGAACAAATGCCTCGTCAAAAATAACAAATGTTTTGGTTCCCTATGTAATCTATGTGTTGTTGTTTTGCTTGTTATATAAATAAACTAAGTTTGAAGTACTTTGTTGTTATTTATTATTAGCGGAGTTTACCGGAAGTTACTGCGGACCGCGACAGCCGCTTGTTTTTGTTGTTACTGCTGAAACCGTCTATAACATTATCTTTTAAAATTATGTTTTTCTGAAAAATGGTACGTTCGTCCCTGCTCTCCCCTACATATAAAACTTTATCAAAAATTAGATAATGAGATTAACTATATGCTCTCGACACCTAATCTAAGTTCATCAAATACTTTCGAGTCCGCTTAGTCCCGCCCTCAGGCCATTTAAAAATACTGTTTTTAGGCAGAATCCTTTGAGTCCGATCAAAAATGACAGACACAGCGGGTTTTGCATCTGAAATTTTCAAATACAACCTTTTTGAAAAGCGTTATTAATAAAGTGTCTAATAATATAATGAATTAGTGATGTTTAATTCTTTTCCTAATGGTTATACCACCTGACATTCTGAGCCATGACAACAAAAAAGTTTTAAAAAAGTTTCCTTGAGATTTCCATCCTTGTCACTGAGGCTCATATTAGAGCAACACTGTAGTTTATATACAGAGAACAACATGTGATTAATAAAGTGATGCTCTAACACAGTCCTGAAGCAAAGTCACAGCCTGACTGCTTTCGCACATGATCTGGCCCAAGAGACGAGCCTTCCTCCTCCAGCTTCTTTCAACAAAGATCTGTGGGGAGTCAAAGCCAAAGAGTCGATCCAGCCAGGCGCAGGAGAGTGTGTTTAACGTACAGTAAACCGGCAGCTACGGTGATGCGTGATATAGTGCAGCCCGCTGCAAATTTCACACACAGCTGGACACTGTTTTTTACTGTACATGGTAAAATAAGACGAGTGAGAGAAAAATCCAGAAGAAGAGGTAAAATGCAAAAGCAGCTTTTTCTTACATAACCTGTTAGTGGAAAACAGATCGGCCGGTGTGAGCCCGTGAGAATAGCTGATGAGCTGATAGCTAATATAAAAAAGAGACTGTGTCAGGACCTGGCTGCCTCTTTATTCCACACGCACAGTCATTAAAGTGACAGATTAAAAGTTTGCTGGAAGCTAATGTTTCCATAGTGCATATTTTGGCAGGGGAAAGGTTGAAAGCATTGTTCTCGTACTGACATACCTGCCTGTTTTGAGAGGAGAGGAGCTTGTCTTAATATGTGTTTGTGTGTGGGGGGTTAGAAGAAGCACACTCACTGCTTATTACAAACAACAAGAGGTCTCCAGAGCCCCTGTGTGACCTGCTATCACAAACGGTGAGGTGGGCGCCTGACGTCCCAGAAATGTGCTGTGTTTTTGTTTTTCTTCCTTTGGCAAAACTCTGGTAAAATCATAATAACCAACATTTATCACAACACCATTTAAAAAGCCTCTGGAAGCACAATGTGTAAAGAAATGCAGAACACATCTAAATAATATACGTTTTTATTTTAGACACATGGTTTTTATATACTGCAAAAGTACATTTGTGTGCTATTTTTTTACCCTATTATTTTACATAGGCTGCACAGTTCACATTTTTAGTAGAGATGCACCAATAATAATTCACCAGTTCACACTTACAAATAAGTTGGATAGATTAAACTAGTAAACGTATTTGGCGTGCTGTCCGGGGAGAGGGCTTTGAGCTCGAAAATGGGCCCGAACGCAGAGTATCCACACCCCCCGGTTTAGGAAATAACCTGGTGAATGAGAGGAGACGGGGTGGTGGAGGGATTCTGAAGACTGCAGAGGATCTTTGGAGGGTTAAACTGTGACTTATATATATGGCTTGCCTTTGTGCTGATTAGGTAGGTATGATGATTACTGATTGTGGACAGCTGGTGATATTAGAGTATTTGTTGATTACTGATTATAGACAGCAGGAAGTACTTAAGTGGTTTATTTGACGTGCTCCTCCCGAACTACGTTAATAAAACATCATTCGGTATTGGTCGATAAAAGCAATTTGTCACACTATCGGCCGATAGTTTAAAACAGACAAAAGTCATGGCTGATATAATCTGTCAATAGCCTCTTTCACACAGTAATTTCTGTAAATTACCATGAATTTACTGCATTAGTTTAATATTTACAATCAGAAATCCTGATGTGTGAGGGGAACCCCAAGGACAAACGTGTGCACGCTCTTAAGATTATCACGTGAAACGAAACAATATCCAATCAGAAAGCGAGATAATGGAAGACAGAAGCAGTCATGGCGCAGTACAAAGTGAAGTTGATGCAAAGTGAACTTGTACAGACCAAGTTCCCACACGACTTCACTCACACTCTTTACTTTTTCCTTTGAATTTTCTGTGAAATTTAATCCAAACACTATCATTGAAATTTCTTCCTGCATATTGTTCGCCATGCTTATTCTGAAGTCTCGTGAGATTTTGTGAGACTTTCTGTGTTCACAGTCGAGACTCTGGTTGAAAAATTTTTGTGTGTGGTGTGCTGTCTTTGACACATCGTGGCAAACCACACACTATAGGAGCAAAACGGTTAAATCTAGGATTTTTTTATCCTCATGTTTGTGGTCTATCATACTTTTAAAAATCGTATAAAATGTAAAAAATCTTTTGGTGTGTACCCAGCATAAGACATCAAAATATAAGATATAAGATATCAAAATACAGGTAAACTCAGAGAGAAAGTGTAAGTTACCTGTGGCGCGCAGTGATCTCAGTGTTGTATTTGTTAACAATGGCGGGTTATGACTTCATATCCACGGTCTGTATTTTGTTATTTTCACATCTGTGGCAAACGCTGATGGTCACAAAGTTGCCTGTAACCAAACATTATTTCATTAGGGGACATCAAACAAAACCTGCGTTTTTAACAGTAATGTTTGCACATTAGACTTCAAAGAGGATGTGCTAAGGACTTCGGCAATTCGGCAAATAGATGGTAAGCTGTTTTAAACAACTTTGGTGAAAAAATTTGGATGTTAACTTCAGGTGTACTTGACTTTTAAGCAGCATGTGTGTGTGGAAACGTCCGTAAACAGTGCGGGGTTAAACGCGTCATCTGTATCAAAATGTTATGATTGGACCGAAGCTGTCAGCGCAGTCTGACGTCGTCTGTTCTAAATGCCGGTAATCTATATTTTTTGTTCATACATAGCGCTTACTGGTAAATTACTGGTAATCTTACAACCTCTCTTACTGGTAAATTGGCAGCACTGATTTACCAGAAAGTCTCTGTTCACACATGACCTGTTAACTGCAATTTACCAGTAAATTACCAGTAAAGACTGTATGTGTGAAAGGGACTATTCAAAAGAGAACAGGAAAATGCAATGGATTTAAGTTCTGTGTATAGCAAATGTAAAGAAACATCACTAGCTTAATGTTCAATATTAATGGTCATTATATGAATGAATAACATTCAGAAATTTTAATTTTTAGAATTTAGTTAATGCAAGTTAATGTAACCACCAAACTATCGGTACACTGTAGGCAGATATCAGTCTGAATAGTCAGCTATCGGTAAAAAAATATTGGTAGCACTTTATTTTACAGTACGTGTACTTACCTTGTACATATATGGTAAATTAAGTTGTACTTACCGACAAATGTGTGGTACTTACTTTTAGGTCTACATGGTATTTAACTCGTATCATTACTGTACTTACCAGTGGTACATACTTGGTAGTTATTTTGTAACTCTAGATAAGTACTGGGTAATAACATATACATACTTATAGTGTAGGTATACTGTAACTAACGAGAAACATTACTGTACTTACAAATAAATGTACAATTTAAGTATTTAGTATTTACAGGCAAGTTAGGGTAAATGACAGGTATTTATAGTGTACATATATGATAACTAATATAAAACACTTCTGTTCTTACAAATTGTATATACACAATAATTGTGTACTAGTGAATGTACCCAGTAGTTAATGTGTATGATAGTCAATGGTTGGGTTTGCCTCACAGTGACATGTATATGATGCTATATCTTAGGTCCTATGTAATAACTGTGTAAAAATCAACACTTTATTTTCCAGTCCTGTTTCCATGCAGTTACCATCAACATACTAGTGAATGTACCCAGTAGTTAATGCATATGGTTATTTAATGCTTGGTTTAAAGGACAAAAATACTGAGTCTGAGTACCAAAATGGCACATCAGTAATGTTTGTTCTTAGTTATCATATACGTATGGTATAAGTATAACTTACACTGGCCTACAGGTACCACACACTTAAGTAAACTAGTGTTTCTCGTTAGTTACAGTATACATACACTCTATGTACCTTTCATTAACTTACACTGGCCTACAAGTACCACACACTTATCATGTATATACAATTTGTAAGTACAGTAGTGTTTTATATTAGTTATCATATATGTACACTATAAATACTTGTCATTTACCCTAACTTGCCGGTAAATACTAAATACTTATATTGTACATTTATTTGTAAGTACAGTAATGTTTCTCGTTAGTTACAGTATACCTACACTATAAGTATGTATATGTTATTACCCAGTACTTACCTAGAGTTACATAATAACTACAAAGTATGTACTACTGGTAAGTACAGTAATGATACCAATTAATTACCATGTAGATACATAAAAGTAAGTACCACACATTTGCCGGTAAGTACAACTTATTTATCATATATGTACAGGGTAAGTACACGTACTGTAAAATAAAGTGCAACCAAAATATTTATATCGGTGCATCTTTAATTTTAAGCTTATTGAACATTTAAAAAGTAAAGTGTGCAATTTTTGTGTCTCTGATGTCAACATACAAATTTGAAAAAGTAAAAAATATATTTATCATCTACCAAACACACTGGTTGAGTCAGTGTCACTATTTCGAGCTGGAAAGGATGCATAAACTAACACAACATTGATTTGGCCTATTAATGACTTGATTAAAGTTGTCTCTGCACATTAAACTGAAATAAAGTAGTGCAAAAAATACCTCAGCTTTAAAAGGTCCAACCTTTGAGTAAAACTTTTTTAATGAGGATTAAATCATCTACAAAAGTACTAAAAACTGATAAAGTCCCATAGCTGAATGTGTCGATCACCTCTGAACAACACAAAAACAAATGAATCAACAGACTGCATAAGTGTTCTGCATACAATCAGCTTCCTTCTTCTCAAGGGCCATCAATATGTCAAGGAAAGACATATCCGAAGGATGTAGCTCCTACCATCAAGGTTATCTATTCTCTGTGCGTGTTCTCGCTGTATCCCACACTTTCATCAGCTCCGCAATCAATCAGGCTAATAATGTTGTGAGAAAAATCAATTAACAATGCAATTAAACTTTCCTTATCATCTCAAAAGCCGGAAATAATACCTGAAGGGAAGACAGACTGGCAATGGTAAGGCTGTGAGAGGATGAGTTATAGCTGTGAGCAGCTGCAGCTATTATATGTCTCATAGTATATCTGTCTGTGTCCTTTAACAGTCTGAACCAACATCCGGTGATAAAGTCTTCGCTTAGATGAACTACCATTGACCTACAGTCCTAGGAGTAATGCATTATGCATTTTCAGTAATCTGCATTTTTGCATGCTGCGTTCAATTGTTTATCTATGTAAACATGCACCATGTCTCTTAATGCCTTCTCCGCCACAAACCTTTACAGACGGCAACAATAAAGTACAAGTTTATAAGGTTTTTGTAGCTTTATGATTTAAGTACGATAATCCTGAATGCAATGCTCAACGAATGCAATTCACTCTGAGGTCACAGACAATAAGAGCATCCTTTGAGATGAACATCCATATGCACTGTCAGACAGCAGCTGCGTTCACTATCTCTTTTCTGAGTGAGTGAAGGTCACCGTCCAGACAAAAACAAGTGTAGAATGATGGAGGATATTAAATTAGTACGCTGCATATGTCACTTATTCAATCAAAAGGCAGGCTGAAGTTGTGATGGTTTACTGGGCTGCATGTCAAATGGAGCCATATGCAGCTAAAGTGGAACGGCTTAAAACACAGAGCCCGGGATAAAGCACAAACTACTGACCAATCCTGACACAGATGTGTGATATTAAAGAGACGTGGCTGTTTCTCATCAGAGATAATCGGAGGCTCTTGAGACAAGAGGAGCTTGAGACAGCAGATCAGTCGGGAATAAACTCTGGATAGATGAGGAAATGACAATAATGAGAATCATTCACAAACGTTTGGGTTAAGAATCAGGAGGCTTTAAAAGTTAAGATGGGGATTCTTGTCATGTGTCTATGTTTTTTGGTTGGTTTTCATGTTTTTTTATAAATTAGAGTTTAGATGCAAAACCCTCTAAGTGCGTCTGGTGTTTTTTTATTAGCATTTTTATCAGGCTTTTACATTTAGGTTCAGTAATTTCACTTTAATAGCAATGAAAGGGTTAATGGTCAGCTTTCAAGATGCCTCATACTTCTTGAAAAGTGAAGCCACTGGCTCTTTGACCGCTCCTTGGTGGCTGGGTGCAGTACAAGTCATGAACCCCGCCCTCTCCATGCAAACGAACGGGATACTGCACTAAATAAAAAATTATTTACTCTTCCAAATAATTTTTCAATGGTTTAGGTCCTTTAAGATAGTTATCACGTCGATATATGTTCAATGGTTCATTTTTATGATAAGTTTGATTTTAGCTAGTAATTTGATGCTATAGAAACGGGGCGTGTAATTATGATTGGCCTGATTGAATTGGGCATGCGAGCGTTTGGGCGGGAGTTTGATACCACAGCTCCGGCCTCTGGCTCTGTGGACGATTCCTTCTGCGCATGCCCTGGCTCCAAACTGACGTTTTTATGTAACATGGCAGCACCCATGGTTGGTCATTTTTGGCTTCAATTCATTACAATGGAAGGAAGAGAGGTTGCGTCTTTTTTAGTCTATGCATTACAAATGAACTAAGTTTGAAAAATGGCATCACAAAAAATGTCATCTTTAATGGCCTGAGATTGGGACTAAGCCAATTTGAAGCGAAAGTATTTAATGAATGTATACTACACTCACCTAAAGGATTATTAGGAACACCTGTTCAATTTCTCATTAATGCAATTATCTAATCAACCAATCACATGGCAGTCGCTTCAATGCATTTAGGGGTGTGGTCCTGGTCAAGACAATCTCCTAAACTCCAAACTGAATGTCAGAATGGGAAAGAAAGGTGATTTAAGCAATTTTGAACGTGGAATGGTTGTTGGTGCCAGACAGCTGAATATTTCACAATCTGCTCAGTTACTGGGATTTTCACGCATAACCATTTCTAGGGTTTACAAAGAATGGTGTGAAAAAGGAAAAACATCCAGTATACGGCAGTCCTGTGGGTGAAAAATGCCTTGTTGATGCTCGAGGTCAGAGGAGAATGGGCCGACTGATTCAAGCTGATAGATGAGCAACTTTGACTAAAATAACCACTCGTTACAACCGAGGTATGCAGCAAAGCATTTGTGAAGCCACAACACGCACAACCTTGAGGAGGATGGGCTACAACAGCAGAAGACCCCACCGGGTACGACTCATCTCCACTACAAATTGGAAAAAGATGCTACAATTTGCACAAGCTCACCAAAATTGGACAGTTGAAGACTGGAAAAATTATGCCTGGTCTAAAGAGTCTCGATTTCTGTTAAGACATTCAGATGGTAGAGTCAGAATTTGGCGTAAACAGAATGAGAACATGAATCCATCGTGCCTTGTTACCACTGTGCAGGCTGGTGATGGTGTAATGGTGTGGGGGATGTTTTCTTGGCACACTTTAGGCCCCTTTGTGCCAATTGGGCATCGTTTAAATGCCACAGCCTACCTGAGCACTGTTTCTGACCATGTCCATCCCTTTATGACCACCATGTACCCATCCTCTGATGGCTTCTTCCAGCAGGATAATGCACCATGTCACAAAGCTCGAATAATTTCAAATTGGTTTCTTGAACATGACAATGAGTTCACTGTACTAAAACGGCCCCCACAGTCACCAGATCTGAACCCAATAGAGAATCTTTGAGATGTGGTGGAACGGAGCTTCATGCCCTGGATGTGCATCCCACAAATCTCCATCAACTGCAAGATGCTATCCTATCAATATGGGCTAACATTACTTTCAGCACCTTATTGAATCAATGCCACGTAGAATTAAGGCAGTTCTGAAGGCGAAAGGGGGTCAAACACAGTATTAGTATGGTGTTCCTTATAATCCATAAGGTGAGTGTATGTGCCAAGAGTATTCAGTCAATATCATTAACTTCATAACTTAATAACTTCTTTTATGTATGTTAACATTTTAACAATATTAAAACATGTCAACAAGTAAACTAAAATAAAATCAACAAGTAAAACAAAAATGTAGACAATATCAAAAAAGTATTGTTTTATCCATTGTAGTAGCCATTGTTGAAGATCCCTGATATAGACAGACACATTACACTTATTCCCCTCATGAAGCACTTTTTGTATCTGGATGTTTCTCTAAAACAAAACTTTGAGCGTCTGCCGAAATGTAGGAGGTATCACATGTAAGCCGAACACATTTTCTGACAACGTCACTTATCTGTTGGGAGCAGAGGGTTATTCATAACTTAGAGTTAAACTGACATTTGTTCTCCTCCAATAAAAAATATTTAGTCCATTAAACATAAATAGCTGTCATTATGATGCATGCACTGCATGCAGGCCTCCCCATTCCCTACTGATGTTTATTACGGTCAAACAACTGCAGCGCCTGCATGTTTTCAACTTTAGCGTATTGATTAAACTTTTAAATGGTTGCCATATAACCCAGGGACATCGGGAAGATTAATTTGCGTCAATGTTCATCTGTAATTCATTAGCCATTTATACCCCACATCCACATGGGCTATCAAGAAAATGCAGGCCATTTTTCACTCCAGCGCAGGCTTGGGAATGCGGTCGGAAAATTGCACCGCATACAAATCAGATCGGTGGCTTTGGGAAGAAAAAGCAGCTAAAAAAAATGCTACCAAGGCCAAAACAGCATAATTGCAGCGGTATTCCTAATGAAACTAATGCTTCCTCCAGGACAATGGCTTGTAAGAACACTGCCAGTATATTAATCTCACTACAAGGATATTGCTGTAAACTTAAAACAACATGTAACAATGCTTTATCATCATTTATGTACATATCTGAATAGTTAACCATCTGATAAATGTAGTACACAACAAATATTGTGGGTAATACTATATCTATACAGTATAATTATTCGCCATTAGCTATTGAAAAGCCTATTTTGATGACTCTGTCACCGTGTGGCCTTTTAATATGGTGGTCATCACCAGTACCCGCAAAAATATTTTTTTTGTGATTCAATGTTTTCTACATAAAATCATCCTACATAAAATGTAAAGAACATTCTGTGAAAATATAACCTTGATATCTTTTATATGGACTCAGTAAGGTCATGTCAAAGATTAAAATCAAGCTGGTTGTTTGTTGTAGAGAAGGTCCAGTGAAATATCATCTGCAGTACTGAATATGACCTTGTTTAAACAACATTTTCTTTTCAAACTTGTTTGGATTGCTGTCAGAGCTTTATATAACATAACTGTTTGACTTTCACCCAATACAATGCACATTCTGAGACCTCGACTCTAAAGTTTCTTGGCAGTAATTTATATCTAAACCAGACTTTGACTTTATTCATTCCCTGATACAGCTCTTTAAATCAGTCCAACCTAAAGCAACAACGGTAAACATGATAGCCAAGCATGAACAGGGTCTGGCATCAAATAAAGGTTGAAAGATTTGTGTTAGGGGGAGAGTTATAGGGTCCTGTCAGGAGAAACGTCGACTTCATGCCTCAGAAGCCCTGATCAATACCATCTTTATGTGCCACACAATTTCTTCAAACCAAACAAAAACATAATGTTGAACCATCCAGCTTTCTTCATGTATTTATGTGTCCATAAATACGCAGTTTTAATAGGTGTCCTATTGGCATCAACCTCCACAGTTTTACTTTTTAAGAGGACACGGTAGTGGGAACGTACAAGGTTCTGGTGAGATTACCACAATCAAATATTATGAATTGAAAGCGGCAGTATTCATTAATGAAGTCCTCAAACCCCTCACCTGATAAGAGCCTATCATTCTTTGTACTGCAACTTATGAAGTTGAAGAGGAAATTGAATTCTGGAGGACATAAATTTTGACTGAAGAAAGAGATTATAGTAGCAGCCTAATTCAAGCCCGGTGAAATTAATTTCAATGACATTTATTCTACATGGAGCAAGTGCTCGCATGGCACACAGTAGCTCTGGGCTCTTGAGATAAGAGGAAAGTCATTTGAGGTTGGGTGCTCCAGCAGTTTACAAAGCCTTAATCTCCTTGGAACAACTCGTGGTCTATCATAAGGAGACTTAACAGCTATTCTGTGCCTGAACTCCTGCTGTCTATGTCTGCACACGAGAAGGATCTGGTGTTTCGACTGTAAAAAGATTGTTTCATACGAATACATATCGCTGATCAGATTAAAGTGTAAATCTGTGGGAGTTCGAAGTGAATATACAGATTCGATAGAGTAATTAACCATCAGCATCGTACTAAAATGACCTGATTAGTCATTGTGATTTAATAACCATTTATGTCAAGGACTTTAAGCATGATTTGATAAGAATAAAGTATTACAGGATGTACATTTTCCGAGGCTGACTGACTGTTGCGTCGTTAGCCATCGCTTTCTAATTAAAAAGGAAAGCAGATAAGTCATTCGGACCTGAACAAAATGTGAGAAGTCGGCTGATTTCAGTAATGGCCCCATTAATGGGAAAGTTGCTGGTTTCAAATGAGCTCCCTGTGATGTGATTCAATAACAATGCTGTGTTAAATTAATCATCAGAGAATGATCGCTTCACTTACTATCGCTTTGACATTGGAGGTCGGGCCGAATTAAAGAGGGTCTAAATCAGTGGGCATTAAATATTAATTATCCACCCAAAACACTGGAAGAATGTCAAAAGTGCTGTAAGGTCATGATCACTACAAACCACAGCACAGCCACAAGACTGGGTGTGCGAGTGGGTCATTGAAGAAAACCAACATAAAATTAAACTGGTGAAAATACACTGATCCCAAAAAGTGTTCAGACCCTGGTTACATCATTTAATATCTTTAAAAAAAAGATAACTAACCAAAACTGTAATGTGTGTTTAGCAAAACTAACTAAAATAAAATAAAAGTATAGATTAAATGTCCTTAGTTTTCGTCTCTGTCAATGTCAGCTGCATTTACTTTCTCTGCGTCTCTCACTTACGTGTCTCTCTCACATACACGTGGACACACTCGCACACACACATACACACAGCCCCTCCCCTCCGCACACCGTGTCTCCATGAGAACAAGTGTTCAACGTTGAAAGCAAGTTCGGGAAAGGTTGGTCTCTCGTGAACACTTTTACACAATCACACATTAAAAAGTGGTATAAAAATATTTTTAATTCTGAATATCATTTTGTCAGTGTGTTAATGTCGACCTGAGAAGCAACTGCAACTTTAGAAAATTAACTAGTCGCAAGTTTAAGGTAAAATGCACTTGGGTTGTCGATGTCAAAACACTATAAAAGCTTTTCAGTTTGTGGCCCCTCTTGTGTACGGTGCATTCCTTCGTGGCCCCCCAAAGAAAATTTGTGACAAAAAACTGTTCTAAAACTCTACATTTTAATAAAAAAACATTAAATTATACAAACAAGTAGTGCTTTTGGTTAGTAGCCTTATTTTGTTAGGTTTAATTACACATGATAAATTAATGTATTTTATAAAATGTCATCAAACTGGGGCCCCCCTGGCACCATCTCTTGGCACCCCTTATTGTATAAGGTAAATTTAGTATAGGGTGTGAAAAATGTAGGCCTACACCTGTGGTATTTGTATAAGATGTGAATTCTTATATATGTGTAGATTTTTAGTACGGCGTTTGGATTTTGTAAGAGGTAAAGGACAATCTGACAGAAATGTCTTCTTGTGGCTCAAAAATGGGTTGAATACATGCAGTTGATGTATATCTTCTTTAGTCTGTTGGTTCTTTAGGTTTTTTACTGGCATGTCACTTACACATTTTGCACTTACTGCAGCATGTTGAGACTGTTTACATATTTGTGCCCATATGTACATTTTATGTACTGGTGTTATTTTTGAATTAATATTTTTTTAATTATATGATGGTTTTGTTGAGTTATTATTACATAGTAAATTTTTCTGACCTTTTTGAATCTTATCGCTGTGCGTAGGTCCTACGGCGTAGCCGCAACGACTTAGGTCCGCGTCGGTTTTCAGTTAACCCACAAACGAAGAAGAAACAGTTTGGAAGTAAATAAACAGCTACTTTTTACAGTTTGAGTTAAAGGAACAGTATGTGAGAAATTTATATCAATTAATCATAAAATGGCCCTGATATGTCACTAGACATTAAGAAATCATTTTCAAATACTTATATCACTGACAACAGTGGTCTGGCCAGGATATTGTCATTCAAAAAGTGGAGTTGCAGCCCTCAACTGATGTTTATGTTGTCATTTTGTGTATTGGCCACCAGTTGTGAGATTGCAGTACCAGTTTTAGCCACAAGTTTTGTGATTGCAGTACCAGTTTTGACCACAATCCTACATACTGTTCCTTTAAATCACTCCTCAACTTGGCCCATCTTTGTTTTCACCGTCGCAAATGGAAATACCTATGACAGAGTTTTTTTTACCTGACGGGAAGGGTTCTAGTGAACCAATCACACCGTTTGCGTTCCGAATAGAACTGACGCGCAGTCAAAAAATTTACGAGGTGCACGTCAGGCTACGCAGAGGCTACGGATAATCTACGACGTAGCTACGGCGTAAAGCTTACGCACGGCTATAAACTGGGCTTTAAACTAACACTAAAACTAATAAAAACTAGCATTTTCAAAAAATAAAAAATAAACTAAACTAGCAAACCCACTTTAAAAACTAATTACAACTAAAATTTGAAAACAAAAAGTCATAATGAAATAAAAATAAAAACTAATAAAAAAATGCTATAATACTATAATAACCTTAGTTGTTAAGGAGTTCATCTGGATTTTCTCAATCTTTCTCTTTTTTGCAACCTCAGATTTTAGATATTTAAATAGTTGTATTTCGCCAAAATACTATCCCTAACAAACCAGACATCAATGGAAAGCTTATTTATTTAGCTCAATTTAGAAAAATTGACCTTTATGACTGGTTTTCTGGTCCAGGGTCACATTTTAAAGCGAAACTCCAGCCAAATAAAAAAATAACCCCATGATATACTCACCCTCAAGCAATCCAAGATACACATCCATCATCTTTCCATTATAACGGTAGGAAACAGGGAACAACTTCTGACTTTAAAGCCAAAAAAAGTGCCTCCATCATTCAAAGAAGTAATCCACATGGCTCCAAGGGGTTAATAAAGGACTTTTGGTAACACTCCACTTTAGACATTTTACTAATTCTAAGTAACTTTGCAACCACCTATCAACTACCAATTTTTACAGTATTAGTAGACTGTCTGCTTAATATCTATTAACTCAACATAGTGGGTGACCCCACCCATCCCTCACACTGTCTCCTCAGTCTCCTCCCTTCTGGAAAGAGGTTCCGGGGCCTCCAGACCCGAACCACAAGGCTGAAAAACAGCTTCATCCACCAGGCTGTTAGGAAGCTGAACTATCTCCCCTCTGTCCTCAAAAAATGCAACAAACTGTAGCATCCCCCCAAAAAATCCACTAACAACTAATCATACTTTGCACTTTGTTTGTTGCTGTTGTTGCTGCTGTTTTACACTGCGGGGATTGAGGGAACGGTATTTCGATACTCTGTCTGGCACATTCAGTAGAATTGACAATAAAGTTGACTTAGACTTTTGACTTTGAACACTTTGCTTTGATGATCCCTCAACCAGACATTCAACTGACTATAAGTATGTTTCCAGATGCATGTCAACTTATTCCACTAACCCTTATAGTCTAATGACAGTTAGTTGACACATAGTTGGAAATTAATGAAAGTTAGCTGACATGTAGTTGCAAAGTTATTTAGTAGACTGTCTAGAGTGGATCAAAATAATAGAAAAATATCCATATTTTAAACTTTATAATATCTGACTTTCGGTAACAGCGCCATCTTGGACTCACGCAATTCATGTCACTGCATAACGTACACATGGCAATCACTGTGCTAAAAATCATTCGAGTCCAACAGGGCATCATCTGAAAAATGATGGACATATTTATGTCGGATTGTTATAGGGTGAGAAAACCATGAGGTAGTTTTGATATTTGGCTGGATCGCTTTAAGTGTGATAATGTAATAAGAGTCCCAATAATGTTTAGGACCAGTACCGATTTAAAAAAAAAGTATTTAAATTAAAAGACCGGATAAAAAGTTTTGATTTAAGGATCTAGGTTCCTTACATTTAATTCTACATTATCAAGCGGCTAGTTAGAAAGACAGGTCATGTGCCGTTTGCGTTGATGCTAAATATAAAAGTGACAGATATGATAGAGCTCATGCATCAGTAAGCATTACAGCTGAATGTCATTTGGAATTAATGTCAGACATAAAACAGCCACCAAACCATGAAAATGACTAGTCTTGTCAACAAATAACAGCTTTCATTTTAATGGAAAAAAAATCAAATCTTGCCCAAAAAATGCAATAAAACAGTTTCAAGTATTTGACACATTGAAATCTGATTTAAATACATTTTCTTTCTAAAAAAATAATATTTTTTATTATTTTATTTTATTTAACTCAAATTCCTCATTTTTTATTGAAAATCGATTTTTAGTATTGTTTAGGAGTGTTATTTTGGTAACACTTCAGTATAGCAAACACATTTTCACTGTATTAACTACAGATATTACCTCAATAAACTCCTTATTTACTGCTTATTAATAATCAGTAAGGTACTGTAATTGCTGTAGAGCTTAAGTGTGGGCATGGGTTAAGATTAAGAGATGAAAAATATGGTCATGCACTAATGTGCTTTATAAAGACTAATAAACCATATGCAAGAATGAGAATTGGTCCACATACAGTACTGAAGTGTTACCGTTATTTTTATATATACTGCAACAATGCTGCTATCTTTATAATATTCTCAGTCTTGTTTCTGGACATCAGCCCCTAATTCAACCCCCTTGATGACATCACGCATGTTTTATAGTCGATGACCAATAGTCTGATATGTTTCTCCTCCATGACACAACAGAAAATGTTGGAGTCAAACTTAATAATCTGACAACCTTAAGAGACAAAAATATAGTTCATTCTGAACCTGGCATAACTCACTCAACCTACAGCACAGGGACGACAAACATTTTGGATGAAAGCAATAATACATTATACAAGCTTGCCCATCAGCCACTCAGCTTGGTCAACAAACAGCCTGATCTCTCCTGAAGCCAACCGTCAATTACCACACAGCCGCATGGCCTTCTTGCTGTCTTAAATAAAGCGCCTGACACTCGGCAGAGTGACACATATCAATACCGATCTGACAGCCCGTGTTGCCACCTCAGCTACAGAGAAGACGAGCTGCACCTGCTTCACTGTGGGACATGTGTCTGCTCACCACATTCCCCTGCAGACACACGTACACTCTTCACTTCTCATCCTGTGTTTGCCGACTGCCTCGTGCTATTTTCCGAAGCCCATTATTATATTCATTTCAGAACGGTGTCTGAAGCCTGTTGGTCTGGTACCTGAGGCTGTGGAGTCCTGCTGCTGTACAGTGATTTATGGTGACATTTTGACAGTGGCCAGGGAGAGAGGGCATGAAAGGAAAAGAACAAGGGCTGAGTAGAGGCTTTGCTGGCCTGGGCTTTGGGTTTGCTCTCTCGCCCCATAGCTCGTGTCGGAGAGGCAGGTGTCAATATGACGGTGAAGGGCATCAGTCAGACTGGAGCTTCATCTGACTAGAGAGGATCAATCTCGGACCTTAATGTGAGCGGACAGGGTAAAATATCCTTAACACCGTGTGCCGTCCTCGTGCCTTAAGTATCTAACTGCCAATGAACCATTAGACTGCCAGCTTTTACTACAATTTGTTGTCTGTGTTTTTCTCACCAAAATGTAATTGTCATTTCTATAGTATTGTCCCTTGAGAAAATACACTTAAATATTTGCTGAAATGTAGGGATGCGCAATAATTCCCATATGATTGTCATTGCGCATCTCGTCAGTGAAGCCGGTTCCTTGATTAGTAATAAATCGCCATCAGCTTCTATTCAGATGGAGCGGCATTTATTACACAAAGCCGTAGTTCACTGTCAATCGGGGCAGCAGTTATACATCTATGATGAAACTCGCACGAAAACTGAGAACTGACTGACAAACACACAGAACCTGATATTTCCACATCCATGGCAACTGGAAGTTACTTAAGGTGACATCAGATCACATTTTGGATTATAAAATGGAAAGCTTGGTGTTACAAACATGCCTAAAACAAAGCAGTGTTTTAATCGGCTTATCTGGAGAGTTTGAAATGTACTTTGTTTATGTGAAAACTCAGATATTATCAGTACAATATCGCACGCCTGGGAAGAGCTCTTAGCCAATCAGACTCGAGAACCAGAAAAAACTGTTGTATATATATATATTGCAACCAATGGCTCAGTCCACAGCTCATTCCTCCCTTTTGAAACGCTTAGTGAAGCTACTGTAGCCACCACAGGACTAACATTTCGTTGTCTGAAACAACATACAGGTAGGAATGAAACCGAACCGATGTAGGGCTACTGTAGAAACATGGTGGTGCAAAAGGGTGACTTCCATGTAAAGGGAACGCATATGTAAATGAAAACGGCTTCATCTAAAACAGGGGTCCCCAAACTTTTTTACACCACGGACTGGTTTCAGCTTTAAAAAAGTTTGTCTGCCCATTTAGTCTTAATAATTAACTGTAAACGAACTTGGCTTGCTGTTCTCGAAGACAGCTTGAACCTTAAGTCAGACTCGAGCCCCACTTTCAAGTAACAGAACAAGAATTTTTTTTTTTTTTGCAGTGCAATAGGAGAGATGCCAGAAGAATTGCGGCTGGACGCAGAGGCACGGAGATTCCTGTTTACCTTATGCTTTTAATGATGATTGACACAGGACTAAATTTTTAGGTTCCTTTCAAACCTACGTTAAAAGTGTACCCGTTATAATATGGATACTGCAGATTTATTTTGATCATGGTGCCACGATTGCTGGATAATGGATAAAAGCCTGCAATTACTTTTCAGTCATTTGCGATGTCACAGAGTTGAACGTCTTTACGTATTGACATGATTTGCGAGGTGCATTTGCAAATGATTCATAAAGTCATACCTCTGCAATTATTTGATCGATTGTGTTTTAGAAGTATGCTCAAACTCTAATGACAGCAATGTGATCGCCAATGCGCTGGTAGAAAGAGAGAGGCCCAGAACAAAAGTTGAAATGATCAATGCTATTGAAGTCAGCTCTTGGACAAAATACCTGATTAAGCTATTTGCATAGCTATTATATACATTTTTTTCAGGATGTTCTTGTGACGCAGTGGCAACTTGTCCACGACCCGGTACTGGGTCGCGACCCGGTGGTTGAGGACTTCTGATCCAAGGTAAAAAAAAGAACACAGTTCATTATGTAATGTCTTTATACACCACTGATAATAGTTATGTAGATTATATTTCTATCAAGAGATCATCCTAAAAGTTACACAGTGCACCTTTAAGATAAACTTCTAAGTGTACCTAACTGTGCTATTTTGAGACCGCATTTATTTTAATAATTCCTGGTATTTAGTTGTCACGGTAGGAAAATCCATTGTTTTCCTCCGTGTCATGTTTGTGTGTGTGTGTTGTTCACTTACCCTGCCATGTGCTCGTTAGAGCGATCCCTTTCACCTGTGTGTTGATTGTCTCGCTCCAGCTGTTCATCATTACATCATCTCCATAAAAACTCACCTGACTTTCTGTTCCCTGCCAGATTCTATTGTTTGCTCAGTCTCCGTGTTGCTTGGTTGTTCTCTGTGCTTTGGATTACGTGTTTCAGTTTGGATGTGTATTGTCGTCGTCGTCTTCGTGTGGATGTTCCGTGTCAGTCTGGATTTCACCACTGCTCACCACTCCACCAACGTCGCACTCAAAGCACCAACTTCCACCGTAGTCATCGTCACCATTGCCATCAACAACACCGGACTGGATTACTTCCGCATTTGACATTGAATACTCTCTCTTTGTTTATATTTAATAAACATTGTTTCATTTTACACCTGCGTTTGCTTCCGTCTTTTACAAGTCATTACAGAAGAATCTGGCCAACATGGAAGCAGCAGGTGGTCAGCCGATCTCCGCGTTGGAGGAGTTTCTCCAGCGATCTCTGGCTCGTATGGATCATCAGGATCAAACCATCGAAGACATGCGGAAGGCCGTCCAGGCAATGGTGGACTTGGCGATCCGGGTTGACGCACGCCTGTCTACCGTTGCCAGAAGGAAGACTCAAGTTCTGCCCCTACGTCAAGCGGAGTCCACGGATCCTCTCATCGAAGTTTCCGCCTAAGGGCAAGTTATACTCTCTGTCCGTTCCGGAGATGGAGGCCATGGAGAAATATATTTCTGATTCTCTGGCAACGGGGTTCATTCGCCCTTCCTCATCTCCAGCGGGGGCGGGGTTCTTTTTTGTGGGGAAGAAGGACGGATCCTTGCGACCTTGTATTGACTACCGAGGGTTGAACAACATCACGGTAAAGAATACTTATCCTTTGCCGTTGATGTCTTCAGCTTTCGAGAGGTTGCAGGGAGCGTCCGTTTTCACTAAATTGGACTTACGTAATGCATATCATTTGGTTCGCATCAGGAAGGGGGATGAATGGAAGACTGCGTTTAACACCCCTCGTGGCCATTTTGAGTACTGCGTGATGCCTTTCGGTCTCACGAACTCGCCGGCAGTCTTCCAAGCACTCGTTAATGACGTGTTGCGAGACATGGTAGACAAGTTCATATATGTTTACCTGGATGACATATTGATTTTTTCTTCGTCTCTCCAGGAACATTTGCAACACGTACGACGAGTGCTTCTGCGGTTGTTAGAGAATGGGCTTTTTGTCAAGGCGGAAAAATGCGTTTTTCATGCACAGTCTGTTTCTTTTTTAGGACACATCATTTCGACTGAGGGTGTTCGCATGGATCCTGAGAAAGTTAAGGCTGTGGTAGATTGGCCATCCCCAGAGTCTCGCAAGGCCCTGCAGAGATTTCTGGGGTTCGCCAATTTTTACCGGCGTTTCATTCGCAATTTCAGCCAACTAGCCGCACCTCTGACCGCTTTGACTTCCCCTGGTTTGACGTTCAGGTGGTCAGACGCAGCTGAGGCTGCGTTTGCCAAACTGAAAAGCTGCTTTGTTTCAGATCCCATTCTCGTTACCCCTGATCGTTCACGTCAATTCATAGTGGAGGTCGACGCGTCAGAGGTGGGGGTAGGAGCAGTGTTGTCCCAGCGCACATCCTCAGACGGAAAGGTTCATCCTTGCGCGTATTTTTCCCATCGTTTATCTCCTGCGGAAGTTAATTATGACATTGGCAATCGAGAGTTGTTGGCGGTCAAGCTAGCACTGGAAGAATGGCGTCACTGGCTTGAGGGGTCGGGTGTACCTTTCATTGTATGGACGGACCATAAGAATCTCGAATACATTAGAACTGCCAAAAGACTTAACTCCAGGCAGGCTCGGTGGGCATTGTTTTTCGGTCGTTTCGATTTTACACTTTCTTACCGGCCGGGTTCCAAAAACATCAAACCCGATGCTTTATCCCGTCTTTTTGAGCGTTCCGATCGTACTGCTACTCCCGAGCCCATTTTACCAGAGAAAATCATTATCTCTGCGCTCAGATGGGAGGTCGAATCGAAGGTTTTGACAGCCTTAGAAGGGGTAACGCCCCCGGCTCGCTGCCCACCGAACCGTTTATTTGTGCCGGAAGGGTTACGGTCAGACGTTCTCCAGTGGGGTCATGGTTCCAGTGTTGCTTGTCACCCAGGGGTTAGTAGAACTAGGTTTCTAGTCAAGCAACGATTCTGGTGGCCTGGTATGGCTCGTGACGTCCACGACTTCGTCTTGGCTTGTTCGGTTTGTGCCGTTGGTAAGACTTCCAATCGTCCTCCAGATGGGTTACTTTTACCGCTGTCTGTCCCTTCGAGACCCTGGTCCCACATTTCGCTAGATTTTATTACCGCCCTCCCACCCTCTAAGGGTAATACGGTGATTTTGACCGTAGTGGACCGGTTCTCGAAGGCGACCCATTTCATTCCCTTGCCCAAATTACCATCTGCCAAGGAAACAGCGGTAGCTGTCATTGACCACGTCTTCCGAATACATGGCCTCCCGACAGACGTGGTCTCTGACAGGGGTCCCCAGTTTGTGTCCAAATTTTGGCGAGAGTTCTGCAAATTGCTAGGGGCGACTGTTAGTCTTTCATCCGGGTTTCATCCCCAGAGCAACGGTCAAACCGAGCGAGCCAATCAGGACGTCGAAAGGGTGTTGCGATGTCTGGTTTCCAAGAATCCTTCGTCCTGGTGTCAGCAACTCTCAATTGTGGAGTACGCACACAATTCTCTGCCGGTGTCATCTACGGGCATGTCTCCATTTAAGTGTAGTTTAGGGTACCAACCACCTAATTTTGTCAGTACTGAATCCGAGGTGTCGGTTCCCTCCGCAAACGCACTAGTCCAGAGGTGCCACCGCACCTGGACCAGAGCTCGCAGAGCTCTGCTCCAGGCAAGGTCACGTACCAAGGCCAAGGCCGATCGCCACCGGTCGAAGCCTCCCCGATACGTCGTCGGTCAAAGAGTGTGGCTTTCAACCCAGAATATTCCGATGCGTTCCGTCTCGAATAAACTTGCTCCCACATTTATTGGCCCGTTTTCTGTTACCAAAATCATTAATCCGGTAACAGTGCGTCTTAGCCTTCCTCCTGCGTACAGGAGGGTTCACCCCGTCTTTCATGTCTCCAAAATTAAACCGGTGATTTCTTCCCGTCTTAATCCGCATACCCCGGTTCCCCCTCCGCCTCGTATCGTTAATGGGGAGACCACTTATTCGGTTAACCGTATTCTGGACTCCAGACGGAGGGGACGCGGATTTCAGTACTTGGTGGATTGGGAAGGTTACGGTCCGGAGGAGAGAAGGTGGGTTCCTGCTCGGGACATACTGGATCACCGCCTTATTGATGAGTTCAATCAACAGGTAAAGCAGGCTGGGAACGCCGAGGGGCGTTCCTAGGGGAGGGGGTACTGTCACGGTAGGAAAATCCATTGTTTTCCTCCGTGTCATGTTTGTGTGTGTGTGTTGTTCACTTACCCTGCCATGTGCTCGTTAGAGCGATCCCTTTCACCTGTGTGTTGATTGTCTCGCTCCAGCTGTTCATCATTACATCATCTCCATAAAAACTCACCTGACTTTCTGTTCCCTGCCAGATTCTATTGTTTGCTCAGTCTCCGTGTTGCTTGGTTGTTCTCTGTGCTTTGGATTACGTGTTTCAGTTTGGATGTGTATTGTCGTCGTCGTCTTCGTGTGGATGTTCCGTGTCAGTCTGGATTTCACCACTGCTCACCACTCCACCAACGTCGCACTCAAAGCACCAACTTCCACCGTAGTCATCGTCACCATTGCCATCAACAACACCGGACTGGATTACTTCCGCATTTGACATTGAATACTCTCTCTTTGTTTATATTTAATAAACATTGTTTCATTTTACACCTGCGTTTGCTTCCGTCTTTTACAAGTCATTACATTAGTATATTTAGGTAACCCTTTATATTATGTGTCTTTGGTACAGATGCAATTACTATAGTAATTGCGCATAATTACATGATGCAACTAACCCTAAACCAAACTCTAACCTATATTAAGTACATGTTGTTACTTTATATTACTCAGTACTTAATTATATAATTACACTGTAACACGGACACTGTAAAATAAAGTGTAACCTTTAACTATTAGACTTTTATTTAGCACAAATATAACAATGCACTAAAAATATACTTGCTGGTATTTAAGCATAAATATATTTTAGTACATTCAAGTAGTGTATACTTTATTTTTTACCTGGGTTGTGGGTTGGCAGATGCTTTTATTTAAAGTGACTTGCAGTGCATTGAATCTACACATTGTATGTGTTCCCTGGGAATCGAATCCATAACCTTTAAGCTGCATGCTTATGTTATGCTCCACATGTTGAGCTATGAGAATATTTACATAAAACTCTACAGGTAAAACATAGTGACTGGACAATTCAGTCCAGTGGGTCCTAAAATATGTTTTCTTATAATATTGTGTATATTCGCAGGCACTGTCATATTTTAAATTGATTTCATTATATTGGTAGCAGTCACAACAACTCAAAATGAAAAGTTATCAGAAAAATGTAAAAAGTAATTGATGTGAGTGGAATAGTGCTGCCTCACGATTAGTCGCGACTAATCGTTTGCAGAATAAAAGTTTTTGTTCACATAATATATGTGTGTGTACTGATATATATATATATATATATATATATATAAATGTATATATATAAATGTATATAAATACATGTAAAATTTTCAAAAAATATATATTTATATAATAAATATTTATATATAATATAAATGATACATACATATAAACATTTCTTAATTATGTGTGTGTGTGTGTGTGTGTGTATGTGTGTGTGTGTGTGTGTGTGTGTGTGTGTGTGTGTGTGTGAATGTGTGTGTGTGTACCTGGTATTTATCACGTTGTGGGGACCTATTGTCCCCACAAAGATAGGAGTACCAGTGTTTTTGTGACCTTGTGGGGACATTTTGATGTCCCCATGAGGAAACAAGCTTATAAATCAAACAGAATAATGTTTCTTGAAAATGTGAAGTAGCAGAAAGTTTTCTGTGATGGTTGGGGTTAGGGAATGGGGTAGGTAAGGGGAATAGAATATACAGTTTGTACAGTATAAAATGCATTACGTTTATGGAATGTCCCCATAAAACATGGAAACCAGAATGTGTGTGTGTGTGTGTGTGTGTGTGCGTGTGTGCATGTGTGTGTGCAAATGATTAGTTGCGATAAAAATATAAAATTACAACAAATAAAATGGCCTCGTGCACTAATAAAAACATATCCACATAAAGTCAAACAATGCCATACAAACATCGCTGCTTAATCAGACATTGGTTACAATAATAGGGGCTTAAATAACAGCAAATACACCAAATGTCTCTGAAATACGGTTGAAAATGTTTGTAACCACACAATGACCCCACACTACTGCAAAACAGCTAAAGTCTGCTTTGAAACCAAAAATTGAAAAATGAGTAATGAAACCTATGAATGTAATCATAGGGATTATGATGACTGTAATACCATTAAACTGACAGCGGAGTCTAAATCCAAAGGCAAGGCTTTGTAATTACAAAAGCGTTCCCATTTGACAGGGACCCACAGACAAAGACCTTACACTTGAGAAAAATCAAAGAAAATAATATCCTGGGGAATTATAATAGATGATCTCATGAGGTTTGGATATAAGAAGGCACGACTGTGATGAGACGCTATTGTTGAGACCCTTCTGCCCCCTTGTAATAGATGACTTTAAGACTCATTTTTGTTAATTAATCACACACATACAGATTCCACATCCAGATCGAATGACATGGAGAAGATGAGGTGTGATTAAAGACGAGGCTTAAGCTGAGGAGAACATCTCCCCCTATTTCCCTTTCGTGCCCCTCTCTCAAGCCACCTCCCTCTCTGACATCCTCGGACCATCGGCTGTTCAGCGCACATCCCCTGACAGGTGAAATAATAACGGTCATACATCACTGCCCACGAAAAGTCCAATAACCTAAATCTTCACTTGCCACACAGCCCGAGACTCAATTACTTTATTGACATGTAATCTTCATAAGGGGAGAAATATTGAGCATGTAAGGTCACTCGGTTATGAAGACGTATTATCATATTATCTGCATGGGGGTTGCAGGGGCTAGGACCTGACAAAGCTAATTATAATCGTACATGTTACAGGGCTCAAAGCGTATTATGTGCTTGGCTGCATGAGTACGTCTGGGCAAGAGGGGGAAGATGGGGGCGGAGTTTCGAACATTAAAAATCAGGATGTCCTTTTAAGGGCAGGAAAATTAATGAACCCAAACATTATTGAATTTACGTCCGGCACGCTAATCTCTCTCATTCGTTCATATATATATATATATCATAAAGGCATCCTGCCAGATAAAGAAAAAGGATTATCCATTGCTAGCGTAATGCATGATAGGATATGGGAAGATAATAATAATCAACTGGAACAAAACAAAAAGGAAAATCCACTACCTTGAATAAAGCTTAAAGTTCAGCAAATATCAGATCTGATTTGTGCAGTGGCTTGAACACTTGCACTGCCCAAATGTCACAGTTAGTTAGTGATTCTGGAAGCCAAGCCCATGGCCCAACCACCCCCCTCCCTCGCTTTGCCATCCCCAAGGTTATCCAAATATCAGCCAACCCTCCCTATTGGTCATCATCACAATATATCACACTATATTCAGATAAATAGACCTCTATATAAAAAACAGAAGTAATATTTCTAAATGTCCTCTGACCACCCTCTGGCTGAAACTAACCCTCAGACTTTTACAAGACTAGATCTTATATCCTGAGAGTTAACACTCCTAAGTTTCTGTTTTTTTGCTTGTGAAAAGGCATAAAACACAAAGTAATGCCCTAAGTCACAACATGAAGAGGGCAGCCGGGTCACTGCGTATGAACCCGCCTTTGCCTGGCTACCGTGCTGTGGGAGAAATTGCACTTCAGGACATGTGTGTTCATTCCAATGTGTTATATTTCATGCCATTTTTGTCTTTGGTTTTCCTCTTCCTGTCGGAGAACTGAAGCTGTATTGTTTTTCAGGCGATGCTGAATGGTAAAGTAGTTTGCTGGAGGTGGTACAATCCCGAGCTGCTCTCAGGGGAGGCTGGTTAACAGAAGCTTAATGGTGTCAAGTGCAGAGGTGTATTTTAACAGTATTGGCTCAGTAGATCTAAGCTTTCAGCAACGCTTACGTAAAACCACATATTTATGCATTAAAGAACTCAACATATGGCTTTTGTGGCTTTTAAATTAAGAATATTTTTCTGCAGGACTTTTTAACCCCAGCCCAAAATACATGACCGTATGCTGGTTAGAAAATA
Source organism: Misgurnus anguillicaudatus (assembly GCF_027580225.2). NCBI lineage: Eukaryota > Metazoa > Chordata > Actinopteri > Cypriniformes > Cobitidae > Misgurnus > Misgurnus anguillicaudatus. The sequence goes on from NC_073347.2 coordinate 12,615,212, forward strand.
AAATACAGTACTGTGCAAAAGTCTTAGGCCACCACCAGGATTGTTGTTTTAGCAAAGTTTTAAAGGTGCATTATGTAACTTTTAGGAGGATCTCTTGACAGAAGTGCAATAAAGTATACATAACTATGTTAAAGAACTTACATAATGCACTGTATTGTTTTTATTACCTAAGAATGAGCCGTTTTATCTGCATACACCATGGGTCTATAGAGCAGTTTGTCCATTCAGGGCACTGTAGGAACATCACAGCACAAAATGGCGACTTCTGTGTAACTGTGTTCACAACAGGCACGGAAGAGGCAGCAAGCACGAGTGACTTACATGTTAAGTCAATGCAAATATGCGAATAGGCATCCTGCGGCGCGTTCCACCAAATTGAGGGTTTGCCGCGAGTTGAAAATCTCACACCGCTTTAACCAATCAAGAGCTTGCTCTAGTAGTGACGTGATTACAGGAAGCGAGCAAAGTCACAAAATCCCCTCCCATGACGCGAATTTCTGCGTGAATGTCTGGAATGACTAAAATTTCACATGCAGCTTTCACGTTTGAATGAAGCGAGTAAACTGAAAATGTTCAAGCGTCCAACTACATGCGAATAGTGCTTTACTGCCGCCTCTACTGCCACTGGTGTTTAAGCTTAGCAAGTTAACCCACAAACGAAGAAGAAACAGCAACTTGTTGTGTATAATTTTAGAAGACCAGCAATGATGGAAGTAAATAAACAACGACTTCTGATGCAGTTTGAGTTAAATCACTCCTCAACTTGGCTCATCTTTGTTTTCACCGTCACAAACGGAAATACCTTTGACGCAGGGGTTTTTTTACCTGACGGGAGGGGTTCTGGTGGACCAATCACAGCACTTGCGGTCCGCGTAGATCTGACGCGCTGTTAAAATTTTTGCGAGGTGCGCGTCAGGCTACGCAGAGCTACGCACAGGCTACGGATAGCCTATGCTGTAGCTACGGCGTAGAACCTACGCACGACTATAAATCGCCCTTAAGGATGTTATGTTTCTACAGTAGCCCTAAATGGACAAACTGCTCATTTGAGTGCATTTCGTTACTATGTTATCTTAGACAATGGCGTGTTTGTCCTGTGTTTGTCCATACTATGCGTTTTGAAATGAGGGGTGAGCTGCGGACACACTGGACCTTTAATGACCATCCATATTTATTTGTCACACTTTTTATTAAGACACAAAAACATAATACAGGAAATATGTACACAAAATGAAAAAAAATCTATATATTTTCGGAACAAAATGGCTCTAAAGTCAGTCTTTAGTGTGACCTCTCTTAGCACTAAACGCATCTTGAACTTTAGAGGAGACTGAGTCCTGAAGTCATTTAGGTTTAACAGAGCCTGCAAGTGTAATGCTGCGTTTACACCAACCGCGTTTCAGGCGTCAAAATCGCGTCTACCGCGCCTAGTTTGCCGCTTGAGCAGTTTGAATGCATTCGCGCGTGTAGAGCGGAGTAGACGCGCGGAAAAAGCAAGCATTGGACGCGCGTCAGAGGCAAACTCCGATTCTTGTGGGAGGGGCAAGTGCTATGCGGTTTTCTGTTTGCAAGATGACTGATGCTGATTGTGCATTTATCGAGAGAGTTACCGGTTTGTATTTGGTCACCTTACTATAGGGGAAAATAAACGGGGCGGGTCGATAAACGTCACGTGACTCACTTTTTTTTAATGCTGCATACACATGTTCTGGTTGTATTCTAATAAAGAGACTAAGAAATTATTATATGGTCAGAAAATTGCAAAAATAACAAATCAAATGGTGGCCTAAATCAATGCCAAATCGCCTTTTTTGGGGGCAAAAAAAGTTGGATTTGAACACATGGGACAAACTACAGTCGACAGCCAACTAGTATGTACACTCTGCGCTTGTGTGAGAGAACAAGCTCTTCCATACCAGCAGGTGGCAGTAGTATATATTCAGCATTCAAAGAGGAAAACCAAAAAAGCAAGAACTGTGGATATACAAAACAGGCAATGCTAACTTTTGTTTACAACAACAACAACAATGCACCAACAAAACTAAAGTGGACTGACGCTTAAAAAACACACCAAAGCCGACCATCAGCTTGGTGTGTCCTGGGCTTAAGGCTTTTGCACAATATATGTAAATCAGAATACGTTTGTATTTTCCATAGAATATACCGTATTTTCGCTCCAGAGTATAAGTCGCATCAGTCAAAAAATGCGTCATAAAGAGTCGCACTGGACTATAAGTTGCATTTATTTAGAAAATTAATATTCTTTTTGGGGCATTTTGTTTTAGTTAATGTTTCAGTAGTAACAGTTTTTTTCAGGGTGGGCTACATGAGCGCCCTCTCGTGGCTGTAGACGGTAATGTTTTCTTTTGGTTCATGTTAGTCAGTATGAATTAATTTTGACATATAAGTCTCACCTGACTATAAGTCCCAAGACCAGCCAATCTATGAAAAAAAGTGTGACTTATTGTCCGAAAAATACAATAATATAAAGCTGGCAGCTCTTAGGCGTGTTATCATATCTGCTCACTAAATAACAGTCGACTAAATGACTTTGAAAGATCAGAGAATTCCTCAAACACAATATGACAGCAGCAAAATTTGACACTGACATCTTACATTAGCTAGGTGACTTGAAGTTGAGTGGTTAAATCAGCAGTACGGCTGAATAGACATGATTTCTTTGAGAAATGAGGAAAGTTCTCATTCAAATAACAGCAATCTGGGATTCATTTCGGTGTCTGACCCCTATGACTCAGTCAACTCGAAAGTCTAACAGCCATACAACATGTCAGAAATGATCACCCGATCAAATTATGGCAGTAAAACAATGTGTCCACTTACATTAATATGACGGGAAAACCTGCTCTCTTTAGTTCGGCTTCAATTGCAAATCTTTTTGACAGATTAAAAAGTTGCATGCGATGGGAAGCCTTGCTTGACCTACTTCTCTGCTTGTTTTCAGGACCACGTTTAAACTCTTTTTACTGACCTTACGATTATTCGAGCTGAAATGTTAAATATGTCGCAGCAAAAACTACCTGACCTCAAATGACTTTAATAAATCATGACATTAAGTTCAAATCTGGTCAAAAGTCTTGCTTCTCTTTTGAATGAGCATTCAACCGTAATAAATGTCAACTTCTCATCAATTTGTGCTTGGAATCTCTGACAGAACCGATCTGTCTTCCTTTAGCCCGGATGACTGTGAATGTTAACTGTCTGTTTCCCAGCGTTCAGATGAAATAGACGACGTGTTAGGTCATTAACTGGAGCTATGCTGATCTTCTGGTAACAGCCCGTGATCAGACATCACAGCAGGTTAGTGCGTCTGGTGCTGAGGTTGACAACAAATCAGTAAATTCGCCAGTGAGCGAGAACACAGTTGTGACAACAGTCCAATGAAGCTTGCTGTAGCTGACAGATGAGTTTTGTCCCTTCCACCAGAATGATTTTATCTCGAGAACATGTGTGGATGAAAAGGGTTACAGGTTATTACGTCACCATCGCTGTCTCTCCATTTCATATTAAATTATAACCATGCCAAAATTAGCTAAACATTCAGATATGGTAAAGGAACGGTACACCCAAAATTAAAATACTTAAGAAGTGAGATCATAGATGCTTTGGCTTCTTTTTAAAAAAATGTGCATGCACTAACAGAAAACAATTGTTTTTGCCAAAATGGGCCTTGCTTAAGGATGAATAATAGATACTTTCAGCACTTATCTTCCACAGTTGTGAATTATAACTCTTCAGTGTGCTTTTCTCATCCTGTAAGCGGCATTTGTCTTCATAAGCTTTTCCATTGGCCCGTCACATGATCATTATAATGCAATCAGAGTTCAATGTGAGCAGATCAGTTTCGCCATCAAAAAGACGAGTTGCTCAACATCTGCCAGGACTCCAGCGTCTCGGCATCTGATAGGACCGAGGAACCCCTGACATGAACACATTCATATCAACCTGAGCGAGAGAGGGGAAATTCGAGGACCCCGCATCGATCCTGCCTTAAAAATATCCAAACCATATGGCCTCATAAATTACAATGATAAAGTCCCGGGGTTCGAGATTTTGAAAGCCGCACAAACCTGCTCTAAAGTCTTGGCAGGACTGAAAGCACACAGGACATACTATCCTGCATCTTAGATGTCTTGAACCTGAGTCACAAATCATGCACCGCGATATGAATAATGCTTCGACTGCATTAGCGATCACTTTTAAAGCTGATTAGAAAGCAAGCATGGGGGATCCATTTGTGTGATATATCCCCCGTCAGTCTCATGAGGTGATCCTGCATTGCTGGAGTCAGACCAAAGCTTAGAGTACCGTGATGTTGCGAACGAGCTGGGCAGGCTGGTTTAAATTCATGTGCTTGTCAATCAAACTGACACATTCACAGTGCTGTGGTATCACTTTACAAACACAAGGGTTTCCTTTGCGTGTGTATTATTAGATGGCTGCTTAATCATGACTGTAACTTTATCACGTCCAGCAGTGTTGACTAAAGACTTTAAAGTGGTGACATAGAGGCTTTAGGAGTAAATAAACAGCTGTTGGTGGGCTGATGGTTGGGCTGATATGGACACGGCATTCGTTTAAATTAGGACAGACAAAGAAGGTTACTAAGAAGTTACATGTTGCTGTATCTCAAAAGGTTCTTAAAGAGCACCTATCGTCCGATTCACATTTTTACATTTCCTTTGGTGTGTAGGTGTGTATTAGTCAAGTTAACTATATGCAAAAGGTACAAACCCAAAAGTAAACGATGATGTGAGTTATCGTCTCCAGCGTAAATCTCTTTTCTTGGACTACAACAAACACATGCGCTGCGTCCCAAACCGCCTACATCCATACTATGTAGTAGGCGAAGTAGTGCTTTTTACATACTATATAGTATGGAAGTAGGCGGTTTGGGACCCAGCTATGGATTGTAGGCAACAGTTTACTTTCTGTGATTGGTGATGTAGTCAAGGCCGACATTATCATAATTCCTCCCGCTTGGACTCACAGCCTGTAAGTTAAAGGAATAGTCCATTTTCTTAAAATAAAAATCCAGATAATTTACTCACCACCATGTCATCCAAAATGTTGATGTCTTTCTTTGTTCAGTCGAGAAGAAATTATGGTTTTTGAGGAAAACATTGCAGGATTTTTCTCATTTTAATGTACTTTAATAGAGCCCAACACTTAATACTTAACTCAACACTTAACAGTTTTTTTCAAAGGACTATAAACGATCCCAAACGAAGCATAAGGGTCTTATCTAGCAAAACGATTGACATTTTTGACAAGAAAAATAAAAAATATGCACTTTTAAACCACAACTTCTCGTCTTCCCCTGTCCTGTGATACGCCAGCGTTACCTCACGCAATACGTCATGACGTCAAGAGGTCACAGAAGAGGAACGCGAAACTACGCCCCAGTGGAGAAAGAGGACCATTCCGACGTTGTTGTATGTGGAATGATACTAATTAATGTCTTTGTGTCAGTTTATTGTTTAAATGGACCGCAAATGTGCGTTTCATATATGTAACACATGAACTTTCGACGTCACTACGCATTTACATTAGGTCGCGTTGGCGTATCACTAGGGGTGTGACGAGATCTCGTGCGACGAGATCTCGCGAGATTAAATATGTATCGCGAGATTAAGTGTGTCTCGCGAGATTTCTTGTGTAGGTGAAATTCTGGCCGTTTCTCAAATAAAAGACTGCATCCTTCGGAGGTCGCATTTTTAAACTGCATTTACTTCATAAAGACTGTCTTATTAGAGACTACTAACAATTATAAAGTTTACTAATAATTTAGTTAATTGCAAATTGTTGTAATATGCTCACGACTTGCGAATGTAATGCTCAGTTTTAATGATCTGAAATAAACCTTAATGACGTATGCAGCCTGCATATGTGACCTCCGGAGGATGCAGCTTTCTGTTTGACCCTTTTAGGGGCCAGTTACACAAAAAGCGTTTATGGCAGTTGCAGGCGCCTTTTTTAAATGATATTCTATGGGCATGGAGCGTTTGCGCGCTGTTTATGCGCGCTGAGCGCCTTGCGGTTTTTGCCGGCGGCCGCAGCACGCGCCTTTGAAGGAACGCCGAGAGCGGAGAAGCGCCCGACGTCATTCGCGTCTTTCCATTGTCCACTCGAATGATCGAATGAGGGGAGATGCGGGCCTTACGTTGTGGTGAGGGAAGTTTACAGTTGCTTTGAAGAACCGGACTCCACTCGCTCACTCTCTCCTGCGTGTTTGTGCACCTCTCACCCTCAAACAAGGTCAGAGCAAGCGTCATCTTTTTAAAGTTTCTGCTAATGTGACAGTTAACAGCAAAAGAGCGCACGCTTCAATATTTGATTGACAAGACAGCTGACTAGGTGGTTGCCTAGCAATATTAAAAGCCGCGTCGACTCGCACTGCTCTTTTTTAAAAAAGGCAGTGCGTCGCGCCTTGCGTTTTCCAAGCGTTTAAAGCGTGGTGGTGTAATTAGCCTCTTGTAATTAGTCTTTTACTGCATTTGCTTTTTTGTTTGGGTTTCCAATAATGTTCGTTTGGGAGCTTGTATGAAGTCTGTAAGACGTGTTGTGTTTGTCTGTTGATCACTGTCAGATGTGAAGTCTCAGCAGATTAAACCATCACAGAGTTTACATGATTTAATGTCTGCATGTTCATTTCTATTGTAAAGAAATGGACGTATATTAAATATTCAAATGAATTTAAACATTGTTTGGTTAAAAAATAAGCGTTTCTCTCCGTCTAAGTGAAAGTGAAGATAGCGTCCGCGAGACGAGTCAACTATCTCCCCCTGCAGGCATTTGTTATAATATATACATAATGCTTTTTATTTATAGACCACAAATGTAATGTGTTTGTTAAAGTAATGTTGTTTAATGTAACTTGGTTTTAATACTTTATTTGAACCAATTATTATTGCATCTTCGTTATTATGTAATTTTAAAGGCTACTGCTCACTTGGGTCTATTTTTATTACACAAAAATAACAAATTACTTCATTATCAGTTAGTAAAATAATTGTTAGGGCCAGTCCTTGATTAGTTAAAACATTTAAAAATAACATGATTTCAGTTTCTTATTCATTTATTTTATCATCGAGGGTTTCTTAAAAAGTGTAAAAATATCGTCTCGTCTCGTTCTCGTGAACCCAATCTTGTGTCTCGTCTCGTGGATTAAGTGTCTCGTTACACCCCTACGTATCACAGGACCGGAGCTAGACGAGAATTGTGGTTTAAAAGTGCATAATTTTTATTTTTCTTGTCAAAAACGACAATTTTTTTGCTAGATAAGACACTTATGCCTCGTTTGGGATCGTTTATAGTCCTTTGAAACTCTGTTGAAAAAAACTGTGTTGAGTTAAGTATTAAGTGTTGGGCTCTATTAAAGTACATTAAAATGAGAAAAATCCTGCAATGTTTTCCTCAAAAAACATAATTTCTTCTCGACTGAACAAAGAAAGACATCAACTTTTTTGAATGACATGGTGGTGACTAAATTATCTGGATTTTTTTTTTAGAAAATGGGAATATGTGGAAAATGGAAAATATGTGGAAAATAATGTGTTTTAACCATAAACCACGCGAACACATTGCATTATACCAAATACACAAAATAACATTGTTTTTAGCAATGAAATAGGTGCACTTTAAGAATTTTCCAGTTTTTTAGATTTGCAATATGCATTAGTTTTACACACTGTGGATGGTTCATGGGCTGAGCCTGAATCAAGGGTGGGTGTGATTTCTTTCAAAATGAATTCGACAACCTCATGAGAACATCATTCATGAGCATTCCCAAAGAGCACAGCTATTTAATATAAACCCATTAACATCAATCTTAATAAAACAAATGATCCCTCACACTCATATTCCAATGACTGCACCAAGTATAAATTTGCTGAATGGTATCAAAATAATCGCAATGCCATTTTAACAGCATCACACTGAAACCTTCTTCACATTCACAGTCAACTTTTCAGTTGCGCCTTCAAAGACATATCGCGCTACATCAAACAGCAGTGTAAGAGAGGAAAAAGAAAAAAAACAAAGGTTGATGACACATTAAATCAAACACAAACAGAATTATTCAAGGGATGCACTGCCACCTCATATAGAAATAGACATGAGGACAGAGGAACCATCAGAAATGCCAAGTGGAGTTCAACGGTTGGAGCTATCAGGAAAGTTAGGTTTGCTCTGGTGTTTAAATCTTTCCTGCTCTGATAAGAGAGAGAGAGAGAGAGAGAGAGAGAGAGAGAGAGAGAGAGAGAGAGAGAAAGAGAGAGAGAGAGAGAGAGAAAGAGAGAGAGAGAGAGAGAAACTCATGGAAGAATCCGATCTCGTCTTTGTTTCTTTTCTCTTTTTCTGTGATGGACAGTGAAAAATGGCTGGAATGATCTGGCTCTTCCTGTGTCTTCTTCCATTTATCTCCATCTGTAGACTAATGGATATTCATGCTCCTGTGCCAAAGCAGTCCTGAGAGGCCTACTGCGACCTCTTGAGAGAAATCATATCATCTCTCTCCGACAAAGGAAACAAAAGTCGTCCTTACAAAGACTCAAAAGTAGCCCCTGGCAGCTCCTATCCGAGCCGGCTGGCCTGCAAGAGTCATTGCCAGAGTCTGAAGTTAATGCTCTTCCACAGATAGATTGAAAGCTATTACAGGTAATTAATCAAGACTGCAGAAGGCCAGTGATATCCAAAGCAGATGTATGGGCGCTACATCAAGTGACTAATACAAATCAATATCATACTGGCCGTTTATGTGTATGTGTGTGTGTGCATTATTTAAACATACAACTTTCCATCCATTACGCTTTGGCATCCAATCTGAAAAAAGTCGAGGTGTAAATCTGATCTGCAAGTCAATATAAACTTGCGTGATGGCCATTCATTTTTTATGGGAGCTCATTACTTTGCTGTAGTTGAAATTATAGGTGTGTTTTTTTACAGAGGCTATAAATGGCTAGAAACTCAAAACTCATTATACAGAGATCCTAAACACCTCATCAGTGCACAAACTGGAAAACCCTCTGGATCATAACATTGTCACACGGCACATACAGTACACTGTATCTGTAAGACATCTTTTCCTCATCCAAATCGCTCAAGTGAAAACACATGTCAGCCATTGGGGCTATGTAACAGAATAAACATGCAGCATTCTCTTTAGAAACAAAGCAATGAGTTACATATGAAGCAAAAAAATAAGTCAGGTTTAATAATTGCACTGTAATGGCAATGAAAAGGTTATTAGGCAGTATTGAAAATGTATTTTTTCACAAATATCAGAAATGTCACTTTAGTCGTTTCATTGGTAAGGGAGAACCGGTGTGAAAGTAACACAGGACGAAAGTAACAAAGCAATTTTCTCTGAGCCCTGATAACATTTGCATTCCAAACTATGACAGCATCTTTAGCACGCAACCTATGACAAATATCACATTATTTTTATGCATGTAGGTCCAGAAAGCTGTTTTCGACCATGAAAAGTAAATTCCTAAAGTGCATGGTATTTTTTCTTATAACCAGGTGTGTTTCTCATTTCATGTGTTACAGTACTGATCAATCAACAGATTTTTTAGTGCTGTAACACATCCAGAAGTTTGCTCTCTAAATAAAAGTAAATCAGGTTTAAATGTCAGGAGTTCCTGTCGGTCATTTTTACTTCCATGACTGAAATAAAATGATTTTTAAAAAGAAGCCAAAGATTTTAATACAAAAAAAAGCATTTCAATACAAATGAAAAAACACAATTTTTTAACATTAATCTTAAACTGGTGGTCTTCTTCCTCTGCTTAGTTTTTCAGTTTACAAATTCGGCATGGTGTAAGCACAACAGGCTTTTAAAGGGGATGGGAGATGAGTTTTTCTAAAAAAAATGGTACTTTCACCCCTGCTCTCCCCTATTTAACAAATTTGACTGTCTTTCGTTGCAAAACCCTCTAAGTTTGATGAGTTTTGTTTGCGTGACAGAGAGAGAAGAGCCGCGCGCACACACTTTCTGTCTCCCTGCTTTTATAACTCAAAACAAAACTGACTCGATGGCGAAAGGTCGGAAGACCAAATCATATCCACCGAGGAAATGTTTTTCGTGTTGTTACAGTAACACTTTGTTTAAAGTTTTGCGCTGCTCAGCCTGGATTACAACAAAGCGCGTCAGATTCGCGAACTGACTCATTTGAACGGATTCGTTTGAATGAATGGTTGAAACAAAAGATCTGTCCCAACACTAAACTCACAAGACGTCACTGTCAGCACAATCAGTCACTTATAGCGCCTAAGAAATGATAATGTAAATGTGTTTAGAAAGATTTGCCCTAAATAACAGTCTCAACTAAAAAAACATAGACATTTACTATGTTAACTTTTTGATGAATAAATATTTTATCAGGTCTACCAAATAAGGATTTTATCCTACAAAGCAATAAAAGTCATGGTAAAAAACTGATCAAAGATGATGACAGCAGAGTGTCAGGTAATATCTGTGTCTGATAAATGCATGGTGCAGAGGAGGTTGTAAAACTCTTCAGAAAGACCATATTTAGAGTCATATTTTTTTAAATACTTTTAATTTTTTTACATTTAAAATATCTGCTAATGATGAGAACATTTTGATTATTATGTACATATAGAAAATCGGCCAAACATATCGGCCATCGGCTGCCCTGATTTCTAAAAATCGGCATCGGCCAGAGAAAAAGCATATCGGTCGACCTCTACTATCAACCTAGAAAATGTGAATAAGATCAACCCAGTAACTTAGTTTAAGTAAACCATTCCCTGCAAGCATGTGAAAAAATAGGAAATTTGGCTCCATTTGTGATGTCAGAAGCGGATATTAATATGATCAGCTCATTTGCATTTATAACGACACACCCCAAAACGGCACATTTTTCCTCACACCTACAAAGTGGCAAATTTAACATGTTATAATAAATTATCTAGATGGTATTTTGAGCTAGAACTTCACATATGTACTCTGGGGACACCAAAGATTTATTTGACACCTTAAAAAAGTCTTTAAAGTAGTAAACCTCCTTTAACCAGGTAAAAACTCTTGCACATTGAGATTCACACACTGTCGATCATCCAATTCTTTATCTGTGCACTTTGAGGACTTTGCTGAAAAATTATTTAATGGATTCTGACGGTATTTCTGATTGGCCTAAGGCCAGGATTAAGTGGATTAAAGCTAAAGTATTCAATTAACATACTTAAGCAATATCGCTCGAGTAGGAGTGTGATATAGCTCTATATCATCACGGCTGTGATTAGGCCAGAGGCACGATATACCAGTGGCGATATCTCATAACATGTTTTAATAGTCACGTTGCGATTAAATAAATGATCAATGTCCACATTTAAAAGCTGCGGTGCCTACCTGCAGTTCCACGGTGTTTTCGCGTTCTGATAAGAGATATAGCTCCAGAAAAAAATGAGTGTTTACATTCCTCTTTCCAAGTGTCCACACGATGTGACAAGACATTACTCCCATTAACTTTAACGTAACATCCAAGAGCGCTGATCTTTGACAGAATAATAACTTCCGATTGGGATTCACATACTGATTTACGAGCTAGTGAACTAATGAGACACACGGAGAGTGTTTAAAAACAGCGCGTTTGCGCGTGTCCTTGTGTGCGTGCAGTTTTTCCATTCAGAGATGAGCCTGTTAAGGACCTCCATTCACTAGGTGGCTGAATGATACGAAAGGTGAAGCGGTTACTGTGCCGTTATCAGTACAATATCGTATAGCTCTTAGCCAATCAGATTCGAGAACCAGAAAGAACTGTTGTATAAAGTATAATACAGTACATGCAGAGAGCATTCGGTCAATATCATTATCTCATTTTCGATGGAGGTGGCGTTTAGTGGCTTTAACATCTGAGCTCTTCATTTACTCTATATTAGTTTTGCTTATCAAACAAAAGCTTTCCGTCCTATGATTTATAAGAAGAATTGCTAAAGCAGTGTCGCGTTTACCCCATAAGACGGTGGATATAGCGAGAGAAACACAAAAAATCCTATTAGAAAATAAATAAATACGGGGTAACATATTTAAATTATACATGGATACCATTCAATTTTTTGATGGATATACATATGGAAAACGTACTAAGTGAACCTGACTATTTAATAAATAACTAAAATAAAAGTCAAAGCAGTCTGTTAAAACTAGTCTCCCAAATAAACAGCCAGCGGGTCAAAACTCCATATTGATGGGACTCCAAAATTCCCATCAAAATGTCAGCAAAAAGCCTGACAGGGCCAAAGTTTGGAGCGGCTTGAGAATAACACTCATCAAGGGAAAAACATTACTGGTAGAAATATCATAAAGAACCAGCAGAATCTCATTGAGCACGTGCAAGCACTTTTACGATACCAAAACCTAAAGGTGAAAAACACATCACAGACAAGAGCACGACGGGCCAATGAGCTTTTCATAAAAGTTTGGCTCGTAGGATTAAGTTCAATCTATTACGATCACATGCAAACACATGCTTACAAAACGCCATAGAGGAACAACTGCTGGAGAGGATATAATTAAGAGGCAGCCCTGCCAAAGGCAAAGCTCGGGGCTATTGCATATCCATTGGGCTGTAAAACGAGACAAGCAACCGCACATCACCGGCACCGCTCAAATTTATCTCAATTACACAGGATCGCTGGCATGAATATCTCTGGTAAACACGGCATTTTAGCTAAACAACGTGGCTGCCTATCCAGACTTTGGTAAATGAGTGATGCGCGCTATACAGATGTAAGTTAATGGAGGGTAGGCAGACAAGCAGCAGGTGTAAATTTCCCTCTGTCCTGCTGAGCTCTAAAAGTCAGTGCTTAGCACCCACTGCTCCATCATCTGGCCTCTCCCAGCCTCGGTGACAGCACATTTGTCATCATTTTCGCATTTCGGGCAAGAAATGTACTGTTTTAATGGCGCCCTCTGAACGGTTCCAGATGTTTGTTTATTTGTTGTTTCATGACTGTAAAGTCGCTGCTCCGTTTCGAGGCTGCAAATCAGGGACGGCGTAATGACATCAAACTGTAGGGGAAAAAAGTCTGCCGTCCCTGGGGGTCTTCAGTTAAGATTCTCTTTTCAAGGCCGCCCGCCTTTAAGGGTTTAGCTGTGTGTCATTTAAAATACAGTCAACTCGGCTGGAGCAGGGTCCAGAATAGGAGCGTTTAAAGGCGGCATGGTTGATGGAGGAGCTTTGGTTCACTCTCGACGGCCTAGCTCGAAATCCCAAAGATGAACGATGGCGCTCGGTGCCACCCTGAGACGTATGTGGAGATTTATATATTTTCCAGTTCAATTATTTATCGCCGAGGGTCAGTCATGTGACCTGCTGTAATAATTGTTATTAATTTACCTACACTCTTCAGAACGTTGACCGTTGTGGCATAACTTGCACTGGTGGACAGGTAGACGTACAGTGGTGGCCAGCGTTGTTGGTTGGTTTAGATGCGGAGCTCCATATTTAAGAGGACATTTGGCTCTTGAGAGAAACTTTGGGATAGGTTTAGGCGACAGGCCAGTTTAAAGCTGGTGGAAGATGACAGCAGTGCCACATCCTGCGGCCACGCTACAACCCCCCAACACATCTTCAGACTCTCACGGTTCTCCATGTCAAGCTTGGCCTCCCCGTTTCTGGATTTCCCTCTCCCATTCCTCTCCTCCGAGCCTCTGCTGTCTGCTCGCTGTGTGTCCACTTCCCAATTTTCTCCCTAAAACAGCAGACAAGGGTCTTATATCCTAAAGCCACGACCTCCCTCGGTCTCCAGTGCCATGCATATAAGCCCTCTTCCCTCCACGGGCTTTCTGTCTGCTGTAATTACCAATGACACCTTGCCTCTGAGGGCCTTACACAGGTGACATCAATTGTAAAAATATTGAGGTAAGGTGAAGCGGGTCTCTGTTTAAGACAGCCTGCTGTCACATACGCTGATTATTCTGCCGGCCACTGCAAGCTAGCAAGTAACATTCAGCAAACATGACGGTATACTGGGATTTCACCTGTGCCATTGTGTCCCATTTTCAGTTATTCAAAACTTTAACGTTATAAACAATTGTTCATAGACTAATAAATATTTTACAGCATTTTAAAGAGTTTACAGTTTAATAATGATTCTTCTCAGAATCTTTTTTTTTCAGCTTCACACACAAGACAATATTTGACTAGAAGTCAAACTAGTATGTTTTGATAGATGATACATACTGTTACATTTTTGTTTAAAGTGGTGCACTGTCAGTTTCAATAAAGCTGAATGCTATTTGTGACTACCCAACGTAACGTTTTCATACACACTGAATTATATAATATTGACGTGTTAACAGGACTAATAGGTTAATTATTTACGTATTAACAGCTTTATCGACTTACAGATTTGTATGTATTCCTATTCATAAATATTAAAATTGTGAGCATTGGCGTTTCTTACTCATATAAATTACATTTTTCAGTTGTATTTACTCACTTATTTAAGAAAAATTACTCATTTACCTAATGAAATGATTATGACTCAATATTAAACAAGACTCCACTTTAAAACCTTAAAATGAATAACATTTCTGAAATCATTAAACCATTTTGTAATATTTAGTTTGTTTGCCATAACACACAACATGTGTTTTCTCCTACGCAACAATAATTACACAAAACATAAATTCACAAAATATGCTAATTTTATTCATTTGCTGTAATCCACATCTGTAGAGGGGACATTTCACAAGACTTTTTTAAGATGTGAAATAAATCTTCGGTGTCTCCTGAGTACATATGTGAAGTTTTAACTCAAAATCCAATATAGATAATTTATTATAGCATGTAAAAATTGTGAGCAAAAATGGGCCATTTTTGGGTGTGTCCTTTTAAATGCAAATGTGTAGATTAGAATAATGCAGATTAGGGTATGGTATTATCCCCTTCTGACATCACAAGGGGAGCCAAATTTTAATGATCTATTTTTTCACATGCTTGCAGCGAATGGTTTACCAAAACGAAGTTACTGGGTTATTTTTTTTACATTTTCTAGGTTCATACAAGCACTGGGGACCCAATTATAGCACTTAAACATGGAAAAAGTCAGTCTGTCTCTTATGCTTTTATTAATATATTACTTTTTTGTATAAAAAGGATTTGGGTTTAGGGTAAGGTTTGGGATAGGGTGGTAACATTATCGATAAAATGGTTAAAGTGAAATTATACAGCATACATCTTATACATCTGGTATAAAAGATTTGTAAATGTTTTACATTTTGTAGCTGTAAAAACGTAATAATGCTATGACTAAATGTTGCAAACACATTTATATTGTACGCTTCAGCATCTATATAAACTTACAAAAAGGTTGTTTTGTGTTTTTGAAAGTTATGTATTAGTACTGTGTATTAACAGTGAGACTAGCCTGGAGAAGTGAATATTGCACACAATGCTTTAGTAAGCATTTCAATAATGTCGTTTTAAGTAAATTCAGTAAATTCATTTTAAGACTAGCAATGGGTTATTTTCAGCAATATTATATTTGAGCTCATTAACGTTCATGTATATTTTCACATTAAAGTCTGTAAAAGAGAGTACAGATGAAATAAAAAAACATTAAATGAGCAGAATGCATTAACCCTGCAGTAATGCATTTAAAAAATATTGTTCGAATAGCACAAATTTTCAAAAAATGAAAGCAGACTGAATATTTGACCAGTCATTCACATCACTTTAGTTAAAGCTCTGGCAACATGATAAAACAACCAATCAACTGTTTTACACATATTCTAGTCTCAATAAAATGCTTGATGATTAATAAAAGAAATCTTAAAACACAGACACACACAAAAACAATATAGTAGCAGGAAATTACACAGCCCATTATGATTCAACAGAAGCTCCCTGAAATACGGCCAATTCAAACACATGCCTCGACTTCCTCTGACAGTGTCTTGGAGGTGAACTGCATCTTTTAGTGTCATGGCTATTCTATTAAAGCATTTTCACGGCGCAGCCAAAGGTGAGTTTTAGTAAAGAGTTACAGTGTTGGACCTGATGCATTAAGCAAATAGAATAGGCAATAAGTCAAGATAAATAAAAATGGCGCGATAAAGGCAGAGGAATAAAAAGAGGCGAAGGACGAAGATGAGGGCTCGTGTTATCTAACGCTGCAGTACAGTATCGTAAAAATAACAAATGGAGGGTGTCAGCTCGCCGAAATCTAATAGGGAGAAAAAATATTTCATATGTCAGCTCCGTTCACCTTTTAATGGACTATTCTCAGGCAGCGTGATTTTGACAAAGCACTGGGCTTTCCTCTACATCACTTGAGAGCTGCAGGTCAGCCTTTGTGAAATAGATCTGTCCTTGGTGGGGGGCTGAGAGACACACAGCTGACCTCGCATGAAAGTACCACAGCCGTGGCCGTGACATAAAAACAGCGCTTTGCATTGCACAGACAAAAGGGCTTGATGAATGTGTACTGCATAAAAGCCTCTTCTCTCCGGCACATCAAAACAATGCGTTCTGCTGAGCTTCTTAGGGTATGTTTGTTTAGATCAGTGCTTTCTGACCCGTTACTCACTTGGGCTAAAGGGCCGTTAACACAACAATATTTTCAACCAAAAATGGGACTTTTTTTAAGCATTTTGCCTGTTCTTTTACACAACAACTGAGTTTTGGGAATGGGTTTTTAAAACAACGGCATTAACGTTTCAGTGTAAATGACAAAAATACAAAGTAACACTGCCAACTACTGGCCTGACATGCATAAGACAGCGCTTTTATTATTCTCGCGTATCGCAAATGTAAATGGGTATTGCTTTGACAATGCTGTGTTGTGTACGTGAAATTTTTCAAAACAGCAAACCTTAAAGGGATACTTCACCGATTTAGCATTCAGCTTTGTATCTGTAGAAACCCGGCAGTATTACTGAATGACCATGTTTCCCTCCCTCATTTCCCCCTGAGAGGAGAGATATCTGCATTTTGGTTCTGCAAAAAAGTCCTCCGATGATGTAATATGACGATTTTTGCATCATCGGAGGACTTTTTTGCAGAACCAAAATGCAGATATCTCTCCTCTCAGGGGGAAATGATGGAGGGAAACATGGTCATTCAGTAATACTGCCGGGTTTCTACAGATACAAAGCTGAATGCTAAATCGGTGAAGTATCCCTTTAAGATCGAATCTTTTGGCCTGTGTATCAGAGTCCTGCAACGGGTCGGGCACATAAAAGTGTCTAAAACGGGTGGATTGTGACATTCCTAAAATTCACGGGCGGGGATGCTGGCGGATAATTAACTCCGTGCAGGCGGGTAGCGCAAATTAAAATATATGCAATATTTGTATATCTAAATTACCATTACACGCGCAACATATGACATTTGACCCATCACGTCACCACCACTGCGACAGTGGGCGACCTTTGTTGATGCTTCTCGTAGCCTAGTTGGAGTGAGCGTTGCAGGAGTTGCATAAAGTTTTGCCGTTGATAGCCGGAAGCTGGGAACGTCTTCTCTTAGATAGCATTTTGAGACGAGACTTGTAGGAGCACAGTAGGTAGGTTGTATTTTTTTTCTTGTTCTTTTTTCATTAATAGGTCTATTTGTGTATAGTTATCAGGTTCCATAGCCTATTTAGGTGCTGATGGTAGGCTACTTGAATGGCGCAAAACAAAGCGCACTTTAGCCTGTTTTATTTGCCCATTCATGACGCTGTTAAGATGTTGAGGGAGGTACGAGATAAAAAATAAAGCACTTTAATTGGAATGATTTTAGCGTGTGTGATTTATGCGTGTGCGGATACCGGTCAGGTACCGGGCCGAATAGTAACGGGTCCGGGCGGGTGCGGATTTAATTTTGATATTATCACGGGTGACGGGTCGGATTTGACGCTGAACTTTGCGGGTAAGGGCGGGAGCGGGTCGCCAAAAATGGACCCGGCAGGACTCTGCTGTGTATCATTACAGTTTTCATAAAATACCGCAGTTGTAAATAGTCAGGTTTAATATTAGTCAATTAAGCATTAAAATAGGATAAAACATAACATTTAAACTGATAACTTATATAGAGAGCATAGAAAGCAGCTCACTACTTGCTATTATGAGTCACCTTAAGTTATGAAAAGCTTAGAACAAGTTTGGTTAAAAGTATGCAACACAAAGTTACACATTGAAGAAGAACATCATATGTGACACTGTGAAGACACCAAATGCCTTTCTTTTGTTTAAACTGTATTTGCGCTTTGTGCCTATTTTAATCTAAGTTACCCTTACCTTTGTGGTTTTTGGCATCTTTGGATCCTCGTGGTAGAGGGTTGTATGGCGTGCTGGAGGATTCAGACTTCACATCATCACTGATGTTCTGCAAGAAAGAGAGTTTGTACAAACATAAATTCACAGCTCTGCAAACGTTTACAGCGTCTCGGCTATGATTTATTATCCGGCATAGACAGGAGAAATGTTGGTTATTGATTTCTGTGCAATGATCCTAATTGAGTTAAATGAAAAGAGCTCATTTGTCATGACCAATCCAGACATTTCTCTTAGATTGATGATACAAAAGGGGAAGAGAATGGGAAAGACTTTCTCCAGAAGAGTGAGAGAATGTGAAATTTCATTGCCATGACTGATTGTCTAAATGCCATCAATTTCATCAGCGCTGAGGAGGAGAAATGTTAGGAGCACCGTACTTATTTTATCAGGGCACGGTACGAGGTCAAGTTTCATAATTTTGCACCGAGGGGAGAAGAAAGGTAAGGGCTTTGTTTACCTGTCCCCTGCCTGTTTAAGAGAGGGGGGCATCAGGGGAAGAGCCCGAGCCACCCCTCAGCCATGAAGAGACCCCGCGGGTCAAACCCGGGTCAGCCTGCCACTCACTAAAACACTCCCTCTCGCCCCACACACGCTCTTCTCTGTTGACAATCCAACAGGTGGCATGAAATTACTGCTCTCCAAAGGCCAGATCTGAGTTTAAGTAAACTCATCTCTCACTGGCCGACCTTAGAAAATACAAATATATTCACATAAAGGCCACTGCACAGACAGGCAGAACAGAAGAGGAGCTGTAGAGAATACAGATCCTCTGTGTGCTTCTTGTAGGTCACGAAAAAAACATTCAGCCTCCTTTGTCTTTATTCAAGGACCAAGAACACAGTACATCACGATGTGTTGATATCTGATGCCTTTGTGAAAATACAAAGCCCGTCTGCAGGCAGCAATTCACGGAGCATTTAATCATCCTGAGACTGAAAATGACAAATAAACATTCGAGGTGGCCATGTAAACACTTGGTTTAGTACTAAGAATGTGTTTTAAAATAAACATGTATACAGTCTATGACTACCAAATACTGATATTTAATCCTACATAAGGCTATAAGTAACCTTCTTGTGTTCCTGTAGCTTAGCTTGCAAAGGAAAGGTCATAGTTTCGATACCAGGGATCCCAATGCACTTTAAGTTGCTTTGGACAAAAACATCTCCCAAATGCATAAATGCAAAATGTAATAAATGTAATGGGTCACAAGAAAACATTATAGTGATGGGGTGTTATTAGGTACAATGCAAGGCAAACCCCAAAATATATCTTCTATACCACAGAAGCTAAATCAATAATAAAAACAAACCAACAGTGGTGATGTAACCCTTTCAAATCATTTTTATTTTATTTTAAATAACCATTGGTTATCTTTGTTATCTTAGTAGTCATTATTAGCCTAATTACAATAAGTGACATTAAATCCAGCACTGTAACCGCATTCTGAGCATGTCAGCAGTTTCCTTGTTACCATTTCAATCTCCTCTGGCCATTTGGCTTTAATATCCTACAGCAGCATTTTCAGTGTCAGCTTCAGTCCGCCCTAACTAATTTCCTCTGGACCTGACAGATCAGAGGCCTCACCCACCAAACGGCCCCATCCCGACCACAAAGCCGCTCGTAATCCTGCTGCTTGTCTACAATTAATCTTCCCAGTTGCCACATTATTAACACCACCACCCACAGACAGGGGCCGGCTATGCCCCACTGGACACAGAACACCCCCCCTCCGGCCCAGCGGCCAGGCACGTCAATCACATGCCGTGCGTAAAAGTCGCCCGCTGTCAACATCAGAGATGCCCCTCTCTCCGAATCATCCCACCCCTCCCGGGCCGGGTCCGCTGATCAAACACCCCCACCCTTGAAGAAGATTAATCAGGGACCTCCCTCCCACTTCCGTCCCTCCCCTCCACTCCTCTCTTTCTCTTTATTCAATGAGCCGTCATCGAGATGAGAAAGGAGACCTGGCTCATAATAGGCATCCCTGCGAAAAAGTTAAAGGAAAACTTTGTTTGAATGCCAGCTGTTATCTGGGCCTTTCTTAGGGGGGGGAAAGGGCAGGCGGACAAGGGCCTTGCTTTGATCGCCATCCTTAAGATTTTACACAAACATAATCACAAGCCAAGGGGTCAACCTTTGAATTCATTCAATCTGGAAGGCAGTTAAGAGTTTCGTCTTTGGCAGAGCACTTTGTTTATCATTAGCTTTTAAAATATATCACTATACATCAAATAAATGGCTGATCGTGTGTGCTTATATCTCTGTTATATGGTAAATGACTAAAGAGCTAATATGAATGGTGGCTTTGAGTAATATTCACGCAGGTTGAAATAAACACAGACTGATCTCACGAAAAGTTAAATTTTTATAGTCACAAGAAATGGATTCATTTATTTGTGTCCATTACACAAAATTATTTTATAATTATTACTTTTTATCGTCTTTTTGTGTCACTTTCACAAATTTCTTTAACTAGTTTTTCGTGTCCATGGTACAACTTTCTTTTTAGTTTCATTTTATGTATTGTTTTCTCATAGTTTTTTTTCTATTTTCTTACCATTGTCGCTTGGAGTTTGGGTTAGAATCACTTTCTATAACATTTTTAGACATCCTAATCCAAACCCCTAATCTAACCCCAACCCCAGGCGAGAATAAATTTAAAAGTGGAAGAAAAACATGTAGAAACCAATACATAAAAGTACATCATAACCCAAACCCCAAATCTAACCCCAAGCGACAATGATGTAAAAATAAAAAAAAACATCAATACATAAAATGAAACGAAATAGAAAGTCGTTCCACGGACACGAAAAACTATTTATAAAAATGTGTGCGAGTGACACAAAAAAGACATTTGTGCTCAAGGCACGAAAAAAAAGCTGAATTTCGTGCCATGAACACGAATAAATGGATAATTTTTTTTGTGACTATAACATGATTTTCTGTGAGATCATGTTGAAAAAACACTGTAGCTTTCTTTAAAACCAACCTATGTAGGCAATGTTTAAGGCTTCATATGTTTCATATGTTAGGCAGTTTATTTATTATGGCAAATTTTGGTAAAATTATAAGACTACATCTTACGTAGGCTATCCTTTACTGAGTGGGCAATCCCAAAATACACTGCTACAAGCTTAGTAAAAAAATCTATACAAGGTGGTGGATGAATGAAAGAAATGACAATTGTAAATCTAAAATGGATTTAATTAAATATTAATAATAGATTATTTTTTATTTAATATTGTGTGTTTGATGTGTACTGCATGATGTATATCAGGGAATTTTTAACATTAGCTTAGCTACATGCTAATCAAAAGTCTCCTTAATGAAGCCATGCATAAAATTCTGTGTCATGCAGATTTGATATCTTTGTATTTCAGATCATTAAGTGTGCTTGCAAAAAGCACAATTATTGTTCTTCATAAGTTTTCTTATTATTATTATTATTAATTTTTGGCCAGCTCCTGCGACTAGGCCATTTGATACAGAGATGTTGCTTGAGAAGATGGCGTCACGGATCCATGTCGTTCTTCCACCATATTGGATTGAATAGAAAACCAAAAAAAGATTCACTTGCACAAATTTTGTCCGAACTTCACGAAACTGGACATACATGATCCTTGGACCAAGCCTCACAAAAGTTACTAGAAGGATTTTTGATTTTCAGAAGCGTCTGCCTGTCACAGCCCAAACGAAATCTGCGGCGTAGCCGCCAAAACAGGAAGTCCTTCATATCTCAGGAACGCTTTCACGTATTGAAGCCAAACTTTGTTTATCAACTTGGGTCTCCAATGTGAGGATGCACAACATCAAAATAAAAAAAAAAAACATTCTAAAATTTTACACCGCCAAACAGGAAGTTGTTCATATCTTAGGAACGCATTCACGTATTGAAACCAAACCTTGTACATGAACTTGGGTCTCTGATGTGCACAAGATAAACAACTAAATCGGCGGCACCAGAGCAAGCACACTTTCACAGTTCCTCCGGAAATGCATTTTCTTCACTTATGAGTTTATGACGGTGTGATGCTGCATTAGTAGGCACTAGGAGCCAAGGCTGCACACTAGATTTTGAAACAGAGCTGATATCAAAGGTGATTCAGCCTGCTATGTGATCATTGATAGTTCAACATCAGTGGCGAGTCTTGTGCTCCAAACACAGGGACAGACATTTGACAAAGAAAGAGAGAGAGAGAGAGAGAGAGAGAGAGAGAGAGAGAGCTGACAGCACACTGCATGCAATCTAGAGTCTAGATGAAAGTATCTTCAGATGCAGTTATGCCACCGACGTGTTACCACGAGGAGGAGGTGGGACTTCACTCATCCCTCTGCTCAAATGAATATCCATCAGGGTCGAAATCCTGTAGCCCTGACTGAGAAATGCGGACCATATGGTGTGGTAACTTTGGAAGCCGCCGGATCTAGCTGTGCTTTATGAGCTTAGGACTTGAAATGAAGCAGACATTTCTGACTTTAACACTCGAAATCACATGCCAAGACACCTTTTCTATACACAGCATTTCTTTGTTTCTTCCCCCACACACATTCACAAACACAGATGTACACACCGCTGTGTCAGTACGCGACACTTCCTGCACTGGTCAGATGGGGGCGCTGCAGTGTCAGGTTTGCATAAGCCTCTCGTCACACAGCACGCCGAGCTCTCGTTCTCCGGGCCGTGGGCATATGCTGCCTGCTCACATCATTATTGTCTTTATACACTGAGTAATCACTACACTTTATGATAATGTAGCAGAAATTTACAAGCTGGGGAAAGAGAAAAACTCACTAATAATGGCATTAACAGAGAAAGCCACAGCAGCTCTCTGCCCGACGGGGGCTCGGCGCTCAAAGGGAGAGCTGCTTGCTAGAAATGTCACGGTGAAATATGACTCGTCTCCTGGATTATACATCATACTCATTCTCTCTCTTCTCTCTCATGTCCTTTCTTCTCCCCCGCAAATAAATGACGAAGAATCCAGCCATTTGTGATTATCAACTCCAAACAAATCTATACCCCAGAGAGCAGGAAGAAGTGACTAGGTGGCTAAGATCCAGTTAACTGCATTAGTTTGGTAAGCACGAAGCCTTGACAGGGCCGAGCGCGTCCGGAGGAACTCTGATCAGTCCGGCAATCTAATTACCAGCACGGCAAAAGAGATGTAGTGAGACAGACAGAGGGAAAGAGAGAGAGAAAGAGAGAGAGAGAGAGAGAGTCAAAGATCAGTGTAAACACCAGTGCTTTTTATCTTCTTATATATCTGGACAAGTAGACAAAGTGCTAAAACGAAGTAAATGTGGCCTGACAGCCACTTCAAAGAGTTCAGCCAGGGGCTTACTGCTACTTAAGGCACAGGAATGTTGTTGCTAAGCATCAGACTACAGCCTATCAGGCCTAACACAAGGGTCTGCGCTTTCCCTTTAAGAGCGAGAAGAGAAAAAGTGGATATTCGACAGTAACGGGAGGCTGGGGATTCAAGGAGATTTTGTAGCTTAAAGCAATTGTTAGAAGAAACAAGCTTTCTGTTTTGTTTTCTCTTGACACCATTTCGCGCTTTTTGTGCTTGCAAAAGATATGTAGTAAATGTTTTTTGATATGTTTTCTCTCTGGGTCTGTATCAAAATAAAGAAATGTTTTGTGTGCGTATGAAACTTTCCTTGTCTTTCTTGTAACAGCGTTTTTTGTCTGATGATCTGTGGATGAGCGGGAAAACAAACTTCTTTGTGTGTATTTAAATCAACAGAACGTTTTACTTTGTGAGTTTTTATTCATCAAGCTCATTTAATATACCTTATATTGTAACTGAGAAGTAACGAAATAAATTAAAACGTCTGCATTAAAAAAATATATGGGTCAAGGCCTTGTCACTTATAATAAATGATGTGTATGATTAGTAGACCATGAATTTATGTGTTGAGATCAGAAAGATTGACGTGCCAGTCACCGAAGACGCAAACATCAAAAAGGCAGTTTAATGTTTTTGACCTTGGTAATTGTCTCTCAGATGACTAGCAGTAATGTGTTTTAAATTGCTGTAGTGTGCATGAAAATGTATTAAATCTGTTGTTTTAGGTAATGACTAGAGAGAGAGAGAGGGAGAGGGAGAGAGAGATGTAGGTGTAATGGTGCCTGCCCTCCAAGGGCTTTCAAAGTCTTTCTGTGTGGTGAGCTCAGTGTGAGCTGCATTGAGCAAGTGTTTAATGATTTACCAGTTCTACTTCAATGCACTTGTGCTACGTAAATGGATCATGTGATCAGCGATCACAAGCAAAACAGCTTTTGCCTGAAGCATATAGCCAAATGTTCTCCGAGACGAGTCTGCGTATAGCTCAGGTTTATCAAAGTAAAGGTTTAGAAAGAAGTTAATCACCCATGTCAATACCAGGTTCTTAAAACTTTAGGTAAACTTTTGAAACCATTTCATTATTATACATGAATGTAAATTTGAGTGTATACACTGAAAAAAATTAGTCATTTTTTTAAGGTAAGTGGTTGCAATCAATTCATTTAAGTTGCATTAAAACAAAAGATTTTTGTTTTGTTTTTCTATTTTTTTTTAATGTAGCTTAAATAAATTGATTGCGACCACTTCCTTTTAAATTTTTTTTATAAAATTGAATGAAAATTTTTTTCAGTGTATGAGTCTAAATGCAAATATGCTTTAGTTATTAAAGTAAACTATTTGGTAGAAAACTAAAAATGACAATAAAAAAGCTCCAGCCTTTTCACTTGTGTCTCTTTAAATTTTGATTATTTATAATGAATAAAAAATACAGTACTAGTATATGTGACCCTGGACCACAAAACTTGAAATTGAATATTATAAATAATCTGAAAGCTGAATAAATAAGCTTTCCATTGATATATGGTTTGTTAGGATAGGACAATATTTGGCCAAGATACTGGAATGTGAGGGTGCAAAAAATCTAAATATTGAGAAAATCGCCTTTAAAGTTGCTAATTACTAATGATAAATATTTTTTATGGTAGGAAATGTACAAAATATCTTCATGGGAAATGATCTTTACTTAATATCCTAATGATTTCTGGCCTAAAAAATCTAAAATTTTGACCCATACAATGTATTTTTGGCTATTGCTACAAATATATCCGTGCGACTTATGACCTGTGCAACTTTTGTGGTCCAGGGTCACATATAGTAGCTGAGAATACAATTATTATTTTTTGTTATTTACGTTGTTTAATTGTTATAAGTTAATCTGAACCTACTTGTTTATCTCCTGACAAAAATTATTTATTTTCCTAAGCACAATATTAATTTATACATAAATTCATGTAACCAGAAGCATCACAATTTCTTCAACTACTATCACATCGTACACGTTCACAATGAACCATTTATCATTCAATAATTATGCCCCTTTAAAAAAAGAAATAAATAAAAAGAAATTGCACAACACCTCCTAATGTATCTGTAAATAATTAACATACACAAATTAAAACTGGATAAAGTTGCTTGCAAATTCACATAATCTTGATTTAAAATAATGCATTTGTCAATTCCTCTATTTTCCCTTCCTCATGTGTATCTCTTCTCCTGTATCTTTGCATTTCACAGACACTCTCTCTCAAAGGTATGACACATGGTGGCTCTTTATGTTGCTCTTAGGAGCTGTATCTAATGTCAGGAATGTTTTCAAGTGTGTGGGATGTTAAATTATTGAGCATTCTGTGAGCAGGACTGTCAAACCGGCATGTCTGCGATGTTTCCTACGCAATTAGACGCTCAGAGACATTTGAAGAGCTCCCACAAAGCAGACCGGCAGAAAGTGACATGTGAACTTTAAGGAAATTAGCTTTTTACATGAGTGAAATGTGAAGGTTACTTAGCAATGCTTAAGTTGGGAGAACGACTCTGTGAAGTGAGACTTTGACTCTGCCCTCATGTGAAGACAGCCATTTTCTTTACTTTATAGTGCACTCCAGTCAGAGAAGATCACAGAGACAGTGAAAACTAATTTTGACTTGGGGCATATGGGAGGAAAAAGAAACGAGATGCGTCTAAATAATGAGATCTCTTGATGTTTGCAGGAGGTGATGCCAAAAAAAGATGCAAGCGCACAAAAAATATGCTCATCGCTGACGAGTTTGAGACTGTTATTTCTGCCTATGGCATAACTAGGAAAACAAATAAATGTTATGATAATAAACAGACAGTGGCAGGGGTCTCGCCAGACCCCTTTCACTGGGGTACACGTGCCCTAATCTTAAATTTAAATTTATACAATTTACTTTATTTGCCAGTGTATTCGTGCCAAAACGGATCGACATGCAATGTAGTTACCCAATATATGCTTGTAAAAGCAACACAATCCCAATTAAACTGAAAACACAAACTGAAGCATCAGTCTTTGTGTGTTTTCTTTCTGCAGCACGCAGCCGTGCACAGCCACACAAAGAAGTCCAGGTGACGGCATGCGATTTAGTTAGCTTTGAAAACATGATGAAACAAATGTATCTTTCACAATAATATCGATAAAAACTTATTTTAACTTAAACATTAATTGGCTTTTATAGATGGACATCAGATTTTTTGTGCAAAGCATGAAAGGGAAGCCGGATGGAGAGATGATGGGTTTGAGGGAGATACGACTAATATCTATAGACCAGTTCAAATGATGTAAACAACACTGGTCCAGAAACACTTCCTGTTACAGTTTGTGACAGTTATTTTTTATTTTACATATATTATTATCTTTAAGATGTTTGTTAAACTTCAGTTAATTCAGGTTTATATGTTCTGTTGGTTTAATTTATCCCAACTTTTATCTAGTGTTAAAAAACGGAAACAGGAAGTGCTTCTGGACCAGTGTTGTTTACATCTTTTGAACTGGTCTATATCCTTGTTCAATCAAGTCTTAAACATCAGAGGTAAAAGTGTCGATAATATTTAGTTCACACTTTACTACATAAACCGTTGGCAGTATGCTAAACTTCGTTCAGTCTTGGCTGGGAAAATGTACAAATAAACTCTTGTAACGCATGTTATCATTGTGTCATGTAGGATGCAAATGTACATGAGAAATTTCTATTTGCTTTCATTACTTTCACACATTATATGCCTTCAAATATAAAATAATTTTGTAAAAATATGTAAATAAAAAATTGCAGGAGGGTTTTTTTTCAAAAGGGACGAACTCAACCCATAGGGTTGTAATTTTATGCTGGATTGTTTCAACCTAAAATGTTGGGTTGTATTAACCCATTGTTGGGTCAAAAAATAAAAAAAATCTGGGTTAATTTACCCCAGTGTCGGGGTTTGTGCCTTTTTGACCCAACACTGGGTTGAAAATAACCCAGCATAACTTTCCAACGTGGGAAAATTAAGAGATTAGATTGTGAAATTGGATTTTGACATTGCCAAATTTACTTTTAGGGACAGATCTTATCTTTGTTATCGGTGACATTGTTTTGTCTCAAGATGCACATTTGTAGTGTTTTTTTGTAAGTTATGTTTGTAAAAACTTCCTAAATGACTTAATATAAATAAAGCCTAGTCCTGAATTTGCCTAAACCCTGCTCAGGAACCCCCCCTTAGTGTTTCAGTGGCTGAATTTGTAACTGGTGGCAAAATTAAAAGCGATGTAACAAATTATAAAATGCTATTTTTTTCTGGTGAACACTAATAATTTTTTTTTTAACTAAAATAGACTAAATTACTGAGCCCCTAAGGTAACATTGGAGTGGGGAAAATCTAAAGTTTAGTTTCATGTGCTCACGTGAAACCTTCATGTGCAGATTTTTTTTTAAAGTTTAGTTTCGCGTTCTCACGTGAAACTTTTGTGCGCGCGATAGTTTCACGTGAAACTAAATGTGGTAGTTTTACGTGCGCACGTAATAGATTCACGTGAGCACGCGAAAGTTTCATGTGAGCACGCGAGAGTTTCACGTGAGCACGCGATAGTTTCTCGTGAGCACGCGAAACTAACCTTTATTTAATTTTTGCTTCATGTCCCCTTAGGGGCTCCGTACTAAATAGACAATTTATTCAGCAAAAAAATAATAATAATAATATTCACACCCCCTAATAAGTGTTGAATTCCTCAATAAACAATACACATAAAAAAATGTTTATTTAAAATGTTATGCCATTACCAAAGAAACATATGTGGCAACAGTTTACAATAAGGTTTCATTTAACATCAGTATTTTTTTTAATCTGAAATAAGGTTACTTTCAACATACTGTTACTAATATTTTTCCATAATCATCAGTTAATGTTCAATGAGCAAACAATGAACAATTGTATTTGTTTAATGCAATAGTTAATGTTGTAATGGTAAAACGTTAACAGTAGTTAATAGTTAATGAATAATTATAAAGTGTTACCACATATACAGTGTATAAACCTCAAAAATGAGATGAATGGCTCTGCCTGTTTAATTTGACATTTGCAATTAACTCGCTGCCCCTCATTTTCTCAACACCACATCCTGTAAACATCCACAACATTACATGCAATCATATTTATGGATGTACTCCAGTATACGGATACACAGTTTAGCAGGGTGAAAAATCAGCAAGAGGGAGATGTCTGGGTTAAAACCAGGCCCGTCCCCCCGCTCTGACTCGTGAGGTCATCGCTGTTGTTTTAAAAGCTGCGAGGAACAGATAGCAGCAGGCCCTGCACTCCCAGCATCCTCCCCTCCCCTGGAGAAGGACTTATGAAGGTGAGAGGCTCCCTGACAGGCGCGAAAATAAAGGAGACAAACCCTGGTTAAAAATTAAATAAAAAGTAGCTGTCTTAAACAGTAATTGCACTCCTTTGCTGAGCAGGCTTCCAGATATATAAACTTGATTTACTATCGGCTCGCAACTACAAATCAGAAGGCCCGAGAAACACTTGTGCTATGAAATTGTTTAATCTCATCAAGTTCTGCTTTCACAGCAAGCTATAAATCACAAAGTCTTTGTTATCATAGACCTCCATGAGCGCCTCTCAGGCAGGCAATGGATCGTGGGTATATATAATCTTGACTGCACAAACAGCGGGGTCGTCAGTCGCTGAAATACTTTCATATTAGCCGCGCCGCAGCTGCTGGAACACAAGCCTGTGATGGATATCTCATTTCCAACTCTCTGCATCTATTTCCAGCAAATTATTAGTGCATAAATTTCTTGTCAACAGAAACGGCCAATTAATTAAGTTAAAAATGGACCCATGATCGCATCTACAATCCAAATAGAAGAGCGGGGGCAATTTTCCAGTAAGCGGATTTACCGGCGGGTCAGTTTAATGAATGATTTTAAACTTCGTCATAAACCTCCAGACAGGCCAATATCTACACAGAAGCCCCGGCACAGGCCAGGTGCTGACAGATTTACATAAAGGCTATTTATGTGTGGGGCCCGCGGTTGATGACTGAGGTAGAAATAAAGTTTATTAGGGCCCCGAGAACGCAGCCAACCTCGCGTTCTCCATCATCAGCAAAACGGCAGACGAGGGAGAAGAAACACCTTGACTTTTCTTAAAGGAAATATACACGTTTAACCGGCCATCGAGATGAATAATTCATACTTGTTCACAGAGCATTTGTTTTTCTGCTCCGGTCATTAATCAGAGAGGGAAAACTGCGACAAAGATGAGCTCCGAGATTTATATGTATTTCGGCTTCTTTACGGATAAATCAAGACGTGCAATTATGGTGGGAGAAGCCCAGCTGTGACCCCGTGTCGAACTAATGACATGGAGAAATTTAAATCTTGTCTCCTCTACCCTGACTTCACCCTAATCATACTTAAAGAGAGATGCTTCTCCTATGGAGTAAGAGGAACATAAAAGTCAGCTTTATGTTTCGCCGTTGAAATGATGCCGCGCGTGACCTGCGGGGGTTATTTCGCATGCTAAATAACCTCAGATTATCTAACATAAACAATAACAGTGATGATACTTAGAGCTTGGCTTTAAAACATGACAATGCTTAAATCTAGAGGTCAGTGTTTATGTAGCTCAGTTGGTAGAGTATTGCATTAGCAATGCAAAAGTCATGGGTTCGATCCCAGGAAATACTGATAAATTAAAGAATTGCACAGATTGTATGCACTGTAATAAAAGTCTCTACCAAATGCATACAGTTGGTAAAAATGAGGAAAGAAAGCTGTGAAAATAAATCTACAATGTTTCTCATTTTGAGCTTTAATTTAAAATAATTGTAAATAAAGTAAAACTATTGAAATTGGGGGGAAATTACATTATTTAATTTTTTTTTCTGTAAATTTTGGGCAACCTTAGAAATTTTTATGAATAAAAATCATATTCCCATCAAATCAAATCAAAACGTATATTCCCATTGATATAAAAATTAGGGCTGGGTATTGTTAGGAATTTCACAATTCAATTCAATTTCGATTCTTGAGGCTTCGATTCAATTCGATATTGATTCGTTTGCTTCGATATCGATTCAATAATAAGTAAATAGCAATTAAGTACCTGAGTATATTTTTTATTAATGTGTGTAGTCTTACTAATGTTTAAGAACAAATTGACCCCAGCACATTTCCTGTCATGGTTTATTTAGCAGTGTGACAATGCTTATAGACCACTTTAGTTTTATCCACCTCGTCATTTGTTCCCGGCTTACAGTAGAACCCAAAATGAGCCCAAACATTGGCTTTTAACGTTGATGGTGCAGGCTTGAAAGAAGTGGTGCTGTTTGCCATCTTTGATCTTTCTGTTTTGATAAAGCGCGTCTTGTACAACACTGAACGCTCTCACTAGAGTGTTGCCCACAGCGCCACCACTGGCCAGGGGGGCTGAATCGATTCATAGGATTTGATGAATCGATATTGAATTGAGAAACAAATAATTGCAATGCATTGATGAATCAATATTTTTACCCAGCCCTAATAAAAATAATCCTGATGGTGTCCACTCATGACATCTGTAACAAAAACCCCTTAATTATTTATCACTAAAGTATAGTAAAGACTATAGTTTTGATGTTCAGCCAAAGATTGTTAAGGTACACAAAGTAGAAAGTGGCTTTAACCAGTCCTTCCAGGAAAACGCTGAGTTTTTTTGTAATTGTTGCGAGCAAAAATTCTTGATCTTGCTGCAGGGTTTCTTAAAAAATTCGATGGAATATGCAGGATATTTATACAATTTTATGCAATGAAATTGCGGGAACTTGCCAAAATTGTGGGAACTTGCAAAAACTGCAAGCTTTTCAATGATGTTCACGTCGCATAATCACGTCACTTCATAACGTTCCCATGGCAACAGGGGACATGGCTGCGCTTGTGCTTTCTGCTAAGATATATGTGATTTTTGCTACGAAAATGCAGGAATTATGAAATCACGCTAGCCCAGCATTTTTTGCACACCGAAATCTGCAATTTATGCTTCGAAAGAGTGGCGTATTTGGAAAAATGCATCCCCCGCATAAATATGCGGACTTTGGCTGATTAGGCATTGAATTATGCTATCACATAATCGCGTTTTTCTGGAGGGACTGTTTAACGGCATGGGTTCTAACCATTTTGGGACACTGGCAGAGGTTTTGACATGCTCTTACATTTGGTCTTTTTTCAGTTGCTTTAAACATATTAGTGGCTAATATCACATAACACTGTATTTAGCACAAACTGTGCTACAATTATATGTGAGTAACATGTATGTCCAAATAAAATTAAAAGTTGCTGAAATAAGGCCAAGGGACACATACTAAACATTTGTTCACAAACAAAAAAGTACTGGATCTTGAGAATTTGCTACAGAAAGATGTAAAAAAAACATTTTACCCAATTATTTACATGAAACAATATATTGACTAAACTTTTGTAAGACATTTTTTGTTGTGTAAAGGCAGCTGCTTCAGGTGTGTGTGAGATTAGGGTTGGAGCTAAATTCTGCAGAAACACTGGCCCTCCATGACCAGGATTGGTGACCACTGCGCTAATGCTTCAATCAGGAATGTTGTGCTAGAATGAATTTGGGGAGACTTAAAGAGAAAATGTTTTGCTTGTAGTTTAATAACAAAATATTAAAGTTACAAATATTTCTGTAAGCACGTATAAACGTTTTAAAAAAAGGTTGTGTGGTATAGCATCAGTCACGTGTAGGTTTAACAATGGCATTGCATATACATTTACACACCAAAATTATCCTGTAGTGCAGCCTTACTGAAAGTTGGCATCAAGGACAACATGATAACAAATGTAACTGAGATTTACTGTGTCTGAACTACACGTTATGTAGACAATTACATGCAATGTAACTTATGCAAGTACTTGCATCTCCCCATTTGTAAACAATGGTTTCTTAATCGGAAGCCTGCAGCCTGCGAAGGTTGCAGGCTGCACACAGCGCAAGTCATAAGCATATTACATGATAACAAATATAAAGGTGAATAATGACATTAGTTGTGAGGAATAGTATCCTCCTCCAGTCTGTCTTGATGCATAAGGAGTTCCATTGTTTTTCTGCAGTAAAGGTGAAACTTTTCCTTGATGTCCAGACATAACTGAAGATCTTCATCATGTCTGTGTGTTTAATGTTTATCATCCAAACACGCAGTAAAGTCTTTAAATCTCAACTGTTTCAACTGGTCAGCGCCTAGTCATTTTCAAATGAATAGCCGGTTCCGCCTGTGGGTGTGACGTCATTACAGATAATGAGGTCAGCCAGGAAAACGGTACTCTCTTTACTTCAATACAGTTTATATAAACAGAAAATATTTGTTTTCGATTGTAATTAGTTCGTTTAACAGCAGACATATGTGACGAGTATTCGCAGAGTTTCAATTGGTTTTTGTAATGTGTTTTGAGAGACAGCTGGCGGAGACAGAGACGTCTGCGCACCCTGTTTATTTTCTTTATTTGACAAAAGTAGACCCTTCACAGTTTCAAATTATGTCTAACACGTAAGTGTATGATTATTAATGATGGAGTATTTTAAGTGTTTAAAGCCCTGGAAACACTGCAAGATTTTTGCACTCTTATAAGTTCATTACCTTATCACACTGTGCGACATGGAGCGTTTAAACTAGGGTACAACAAGCATGTAGACTGTACAATGATGACACCTATTGAGTCGGAGGCTTTGATGGCAGTGACACGCATTAGCACAACGTCACCAGCATGCGCTAGTGGTAAAGAAAAACTCGTACCTAGGTCATAGCAGCTGTCAGAAAACTATCGTAGGCTATCTTTGGGCTCAAGACTGGGAGAACAGCCGTCTTTGAACCTCTCTCCCTTTACAACATAGGCCCACAAATGAAGAGTTACGAACAAAGAAATCTCTACGATTGTTTCACGATGGTAATATTTCGTCTGGGACAGCCGAAAACGCGTGCAGTGTATCCCGAGCTTAAGTAGGCAACTGACTAGTACTTGGAGCACACCAACAACCCTCTCAATGCTTAAAGCACATGCACAGCTTTGAACGGCTTGCTTTTGTTGCTTTAAAAGGCCACGCTCTCTAATATCACCCAGGCCTCTCAATATCCAGGCCTGATTTATTATTTATAATGCCTGCAGTCTGTCCCCTGATTAAGGCAGCCCAACTTTGTTTTACTATGCTCTGCCTTTAATCTGTCTCTCAGTGAGATAAATGATCAAGTGTCGTGCCAGTTCTGCGCTCTCTCTGTTTATCTCTGCCCATGACATGCCCACGTCAAGAGCAGACACATCTGTTCTTGGCTCTCTTCAAAATTAGCCATCTCTTTTTTCTTCTGTTCCTCTGACTATTGTGTCAAACAATTCCCTCCTCTTGACTGAAATGATAAACTTTGCCGCTAACGTATAAATAACACACTCCCCCGTCTTCCCAGATGCTCGGCTTGGAGCTTTTTAACGGTGGCGCGTTTGCGGTGAATAAGAGAGGGCTTCATAAACTAGGCGGCGGCCCGGTCTAAGACCTTTCCTGTGAATGTTTTCTGTTTTCCTTTTGGCCTCCTCGCTTGTGTTAAATCACAGGCTGCTGTCAGGGTGCGCTAGGCTCGTATGCGTCACTGGGGAGTGCAGGAAGCACTGGGTATAATTCTGTCCATCAGTTTAATTTATTACATCGGTAGCTTTGTAATCATGCACAATAAGTTATGGGTCCTGACACAAAGGAATTCGGTTTGAAGGCGAAAGTGTTTATCATGTTTAAAGGTCTGACCAGGCCATATATACTGTATTTACATGGGGAAGAGAATACTGTGTTTTATTTTCCTATCTGGACAGTAACACAAAGGCTTCGTGGACATAATGTCAGAGCAAAAGACAGACTGAAACCGTGGGTGCGAAGAGTCTTTCGGTTGGCATGCTTGTGAGAAAGAGTCCAGAAAGTCCCATGAAACCGGCTCGAAGTATTTAGTATGGTTATGCCGGTGTGTGCCAACCTTCAAGACGCAATCTGTAATTATCAGACGGTTTGAGTATGTAAACATATGTGGCGTCGTACAAGAGAGCATTGTTATTTGTTCCACGCTAGGGCTGCCAGGTTCCCTTTCCATTTGTTTGCTTGCCTGACACTTTCTTTCCATGGTGATTAAAAAGTTTATACAGTGCAATAAAGTGTATTGTAGTGAAAATTACCTTTATTGTTTCAGCGCGACAAGAAAGCATAGAAGAGCCAGCAAGAATGGAGTTGAGGTCATTTTTTTAGGGTTCCTGTAGCTCTATTTGTAAAGCACAGGGCTAACAATGCCAAAGCCAGGGGTTTGAATCCCAGGGAACACACAAATTGATCAAATATACAATATAACTTGCTTTGTATGCATTGTAAATCACTCTGAATAAAAGTGCCTGCCAAATGCATAACTGCAAATGTCATTAATCAAAAGACAGATCTTTGCAACTCCCAAATATCAAGTTTAGAAGTATAAAAGCTAATTTTGCAATAGAAATACTGAATGAATTTAATTTTAAGCCAAAATGTGTTCATGTGTCAGGGCCGCTGGTGTACTGGGCAGTGCATTGACACTTAACACTTGGTGACCCAAGTTCGAGTCCCAGCTCAGCGTACTTGTAAAATATAAAAATAAAAGAAAAAATCAAAAGCTGGTAACTGCCCTATTGATG
Organism: Misgurnus anguillicaudatus; assembly: GCF_027580225.2. NCBI lineage: Eukaryota > Metazoa > Chordata > Actinopteri > Cypriniformes > Cobitidae > Misgurnus > Misgurnus anguillicaudatus. The sequence continues at coordinate 12,650,560 of NC_073347.2, forward strand.
ACACATCCCATATTGTGGCTTTCTTTGTTGGTTTAAGCCTATAAAGACGAATGTTGATTTACAAGATGGGCGCCTGCCCTCCTTTGCCCTGCATACGACAGCACTTAGCATACAAGTAACACAAGGCTATGAGGCCCTAACAATGAGCCACATCTCCCTATAGCCCTCTTAAAGTGCCATATTTGCATATCAAGCCACTAGCGTGATATGTAAACGTGTTCGTTCATCAGATGGCGCTGACGATGAGAGCCATTCATCTGCCTGTTAGTGTCCCGCTTTAGCACAATACAAAAGCGCAGCGAGCTGAAAGAGACATCTTATGTCATAGCCCATGAGAGATAATGATATTGTTATACCTCCTTGATCATAGACACGCTTGTGCGCATAAAAAATTCCTGTACGCTCCAATACGATAGCCTGACTGGTTTACATCTGAATAACTTCTTTTTTATCTAAGCACTTCAATTTGCGAGGCTTGCTGGAAGGCAGCTCCTCCTGATGTTAATTGTGGGGTACTTAAGCGCTGGAAGATTAACATAAAACCCTTTGGAAACAAGCTAATAGTTGTATGATAATTTGTCCGTGGCCTTTGTGTGTCTATCACCCTTTTGCCTGTAGCTGTAATTTTATCAAGACACTGTAAAATATCAATTAAACAAGTTGACTTACAGATAATTAATAACAGAAATCGTATAATTCAATTGAGCTACTCCGAAACCATTAACAATCGAGGAAGTAAAACATAATTAAACTCTTTCGTTTTATTAACCTATTCATTAAGTCGTGCAAATGATGACTCTCTGAAGTACAGTCTCCGTGTAATGAGAGGAGATACTGAGGTCTCTGCTAAAGTCCAGCTTGATTATACTTCTTCAATGAGACGGGACAGAGCAAACAACACAATCTGACAATGCATTCAAAGCACTGCAGTGACCACGGCCATAAAGATACAAAACACACTTAAGGCCAAAGTATAGTCCATTTTTTATGTGAATGCAAGGGTCCGCGTAGTGCGCATGATAAAGTTTCACCATCAGAAGACTGCGCACATACTGTACAGAATGCGCACCGCCAGTTTTCTGACATTGTACACTAAGGTCAAGCATACGTCTACAGGAGAATGAAGTATGTAGTCCTGGAGATGCATTTCATTTTGTCGCAATGCACACGCACCAGAGGTCTGTGTACACGTATGAGTGAAATAAACTAAACGTTGCAAGGGTGTGCGTTTGACCGTGCGCATACCAGGGCTCCAGACTGCCCCTAAATGGTGGCATTTTGCCACCAAAATTTGAGAGTGTGCCACTGAATTTTGCATCCAGTTGCACATGTGCGACCAGTAAATTTGACATTTTTTGTGATGTGACACTGAATTTGAAACAGCACATTCTACTTTCTGCATCTATCATCTAAGTATTTATTAGGAAATTTGTAGAAATGTGATTATTTGTTTAGCATGTTGATTTACGGTGTGTGCCCCTAAATTTTTTGGTTGCGCCCCTAAAAGTTTCAGTTGGGGGCCACTGTGCTCCTAGTGAAAAAATAAGTCTGGAGCCCTGCATACGTTTGCGTACATTTTAAAACAGAAAGAGTAAAAGTGTTAAAGGAATAGTCTACTCATTTTCAATATTAAAATATGTTATTACCTTAACTAAGAATTGTTGATACATCCCTCTATCATCTGTGTGCGTGCACGTAAGTGCTGGAGCGCGCTGCGACGCTTCGATAGCATTAAGCTTAGCCCCATTCATTCAATGGTACCAATCAGAGATAAAGTTAGAAGTGACCAAACACATCAACGTTTTTCCTATTTAAGACGAGTAGTTATACGAGCAAGTTTGGTGGTACAAAATAAAACGTAGCGCTTTTCTAAGCGGATTTAAAAGAGGAACTATATTTTATGGCGTAATAGCACTTTTGGGAGTATTTCGACTTGGCGCAGTAACACCCTCCCTCTCCCATTATGAGAGTGAGAAGGGGAGCAGACTTTTCAGGCGAGTCGAAGTACTCCCAAAAGTGCTATTACGCCATAAAATATAGTTCCTCTTTTAAATCCGCTTAGAAAAGCGCTACGTTTTATTTTGTACCACCAAACTTGCTCGTATAACTACTCGTCTTAAATAGGAAAAACGTTGATGTGTTTGGTCACTTCTAACTTTATCTCTGATTGGTACCATTTAATGAATGGGGCTAAGCTAAATGCTATCGAAGCGTCGCAGCTCGCTCCAGCGCTTACGTGCACGCACACAGATGATAGAGGGATGTATCAACAATTCTTAGTTAAGGTAATAACATATTTTAATATTGAAAATGAGTAGACTATTCCTTTAAGGGGATCACACACCGGCCGCTCAGCGCCGCGCCGTTCTAAAAAAATCGAACACATTGTTTTCTATGAGTATATGCACACCGGCGCCGCCAGGTGGTGCCTGTCTGCGCCGCCCAGCTGTGACTCAGGAAGTTGTTCAAATCCCTGTCGCGCCACTCACATAGTTTAACATTAAATAACATCATATTTGTCCCAAATCATTAACGATTAACATTGGCTGCTAACGTATATTTAGCATTTTGAAGTAGACTCTATCTGACGAAGCTCACACTATTTAATGTGCACTTCCGGTTTACAATACCTCCGAGTTGTCCTAGGCACGACGCGGTGCGACGGGACGCTGAGCTGCGCGGCCGGTGTGCGATCCCCTTTAGGGGTCCGATTTGATCACCCACGGACCCATTTAAACCTTCAGCTTTGTGCAGCTGACAAATAAAAAAACACTAAAAGATTCTTATCTACGTGATCCTAACTTAATTAAAATATGAAGGATGGTACACACACACACACACACACACACACACACACACACACACACACACACACACACACGGATATTAAACAGATATTCTTTCTAAAAATTAATATAATATGATTTAATTTTACAGATGCACAATAAGAACAAAAAAAAAACAATTTTCTGTCTCATGGATATTTCATTAACTCACTAATAAGTGCTTAAACAAAATTAAATATATTTAAAAAAAATTATAACACTGACCTGACAACTTGGACAACTGGGGCTTTACCTTAAAAGTGCTGCCTCCAGTGCCATATAAACACGATTTTGGGCCTACATTTTTAATAAAGGCAACCATGTCAAACTATCAATATGTATCTATCTTAGGAAGTGGTATGAATTCATACGATCTCAATCGTACATTTTACTACAATCTGCTATCACCCCAGTGACACTGTGGTGAGGAGTGTATTCTCATTCGTGCTTTTTCAGAGAATCACTTTTTTGTATGATTCACTTCAGTAGGAATTCAAATTAAATCACAACGATTGTACGTAAAATAGGTATGTTTTCCCATGAGATTTTGTTTGTGCATAAATAAGCACATTTTGCTTAAAGGGATACTCAACATTTTTGAAAATAGGCTCATTTTCCAGCTCCCCTAGAGTTAAACACTTAATTTTTACCATTTTGATATCCATTCAGCCAATATCTGGGCCTAGCGGTACCATTTTTAGCATAACTTAGCATAATCCATAGAATTCATTTAGACCATTAGCATTGTGCTCAAAAATGACCAAAGAGTAACGATATTTTATTAATAATATTATGCAGTGCCCGAAAATAGACCCCTGAAAATTGCAACTTTTAATTTTCCGTCCGTCTTAGTACACGATGTAACTACAGAAGAGTCAAGTTTAAATAGAAAAATATCGAAACTCTTTGGTCATTTTTGAGCGCGATGGTAATGGTCTAATCAGAATCAATGGATTATGCTAAGCAATGCTAAAAGTGGTTCCGCCAGACCCGGAGATCAGCTGAATGGATTCCAAAACGGTAAAAATCAAATGTTTAACTCTAGGGGAGCTGGAAAATGAGCATATTTTCAAAAAGTGGAGTGTCCCTTTAACTCTTTTAAACTTATCAACCCTGGTGAGGCCTCGTGTGTCAAAACACTTCAATTTGCAAGTGATATGGGATTTATCATTTAAATTTAAAATGATTGGCAGTCACGCTGTCACAGGCAGAGTGAAGTGAGTTCTATCAAAGTGGACAAACTTCAGCCATGACTTCATCAGCAGAGCTGTCAGTACATCACTGCGTCTCATTTGTGCAGAGGCTCTAGGCAAGTGTCAAGACATCCAAGACGAGGCTAAAGAGCGAATGTTCTGCCACTCAGTCCTGACTGAAACGTCAAGCGGAGCTGGTTGAGCATTGTAGGTCATGATCACACTGAAGGTCAGATCGGAACGGACAGCGTCTGTGGCGTCCCTCCAGAGCAGGTGTGGCCGCCACGCGAGCAGCCTGTGCCAAGTGCACTCAAATGCACCAATCTCATGTGTTATTCACGAGGCTCAACATTGCAAACACTCAAAAGACTACTCATTTGTCATAGACACCTGAAGCATGGGGAAATGATTGGTTTGCTGCTGTTGCGGCAAGAAAAAAACGATCCTGAACAATTTGTGTCAATTTTCGACGGGAATTATTCTGTTCTGTTCGGGATGAGACGGACCGCACGCATAATGACGTTCCTCTAATAGCGAGACAGTGGAACCGCTGGCCCATGGCATTTGCCGGGGAAATGCATCACTAAGCAGTTGCTGGACTGTGATCTTACTAGACCATAGAACATTCAAACCACCTCAATTAATCTTCTGGAGGTAATGTCGGAGTCGGTGACGAATGGATACATCCAATTATTCATTCATCCTTTTCAAATTGAGAAACGCGGAAGAACCGTCATTGCGTGTTATATGAAATGGTTGGAAAAATGAATCAAATATAGGTTAACAAAATTGCCTGGGATCCATGCACCCATGCACATGCATGTATGTCTACGGCGGTCACAATTAAATGCACGTAACGGTGAAAAAGAGTGACACGGGAGTGCTGAGCTCGTATGCAGTCATCTGATGGGAGCTTTTTAGAGCGTGTTACAACTCGAGTGCTTAGATTGAAAACCCAATTCAGACAGGAGTGGAGTCGGCTCCCACCGCTCACCTCTGAGAGCTAATGAATTGGTTGCAAGCGTGACAGTCGAGGTGGATTGCTCTGTATTTTTATCAGTGCGGAGTCTAGACTGTGACTGCATTTAGATAATGAATAATAGCAATACAAGCTGGCTTTTACTGTGCATTTCACTCCTGGGTGGAGGAAAGTCCCTATTCACTTGCAGCTATGCACCTTATATTTAGGGCAAAAGGTTTGTGTGGTCACGCCATGGGATGTCCGGTGCTTTGGTTCAGAATAGGTTGTTGTAGTTATTATACTGTTTTTTATTATACGAAAACTATATAAAAACGTAAAAAATCAAATAATATATATGGCTTAATATTACACTTTAAAAACGATATCAAATCAACATATATTTTTATGTTACTTAAAGCAACAGTATGTAGGATTGTGGCCAAAACTGGTACTGCAATCACAAAACTTGTGGCTAAAACTGGTACTGCAATCACACAACTGGTGGCCAATACACAACATGACAACATAAACATCAGTTGAGGGCTGCAACTCCACTTTTTAAATGACAATATCCTGGCCAGACCACTGTTGTCAGTGGTATACGTATTTGAAATGAAAATGATTTCTTAATGTCTAGTGACATATCAATGCCAATTTATGATTAATTTATATAAATTTCTTACATACTGTTCCTTTAAACTTAAAAAAATGTAGTTAAACAAATTCAACTTGTTTTTATACTGTACGTTATGTCAACTTATCACAGGTTAATAATAGTAGATTGAATTGACTTGCATAACCAACCTTTTTAACCTCATGCTGCATTTTACAGTGTTGAAAAACTTAAAGGTAAATTGGAAATGTAAAAGCTCAAGCAAAAAAAATTAAATAAATCTGAAATAAGTTGAGGTACTAAAATTATTAACGAGAAAAACTAAAACAAAAATAATTAATTTATTAATTTAAAAATTTATTAATTCAAATAAAATAGCAATATACGGATCTACGGAGGGAACATGGAGCAAAAATTAAATAAAGTTTAGTTTCACATGTGCACATAAAAATATCATATGTGCATGTGAAACTATCGGGTGCGCACGTGAAACTATCGCGTGCGCACGTGATACAACAGAGTTTAGTTTCGCGTGCTCACGTGAAACTATTGCGTGCTCACGTGAAACTTTTGCATGGTCACGTGAAACTTTTGCGTACTCACGTGAAACTTTTGCATGCTCACGTGAAACTTTTGCGTACACATGAAACTAAACTTTAGATTTTTTGACCCCAATGTCACCTTAGGGGCTCGGTACTATATAAATAAAGTAATAAAAACAACTAAAATGACTAAAGCTTATAGCACAATTACAAAAAAAAATTGCATGAAAAAAAAATTATTCATTCAATTTACTCAATTTTTAAGGTAAGTGGTCGCAATCTATTTATTTAAGCTACATTTGAACACAAGTTTTTTGTTTTGTTTTTCAATTTTTTTGTTTAAATGTAGCTTAAATAAATTTATTGCGACCACAAAAAATGTAGTTAATTTAATGAATAATTTTTTTCAGTGTATAAACATCAAAAACTAGTTTAAAATATTAACAAAACTGCAATAGATCTAATAAAAATAAAGTAACTACGAATAAGCCTATTTCAGATCCAGCCCCATGCTAGGCATTGAAATTAGCTTAAGGGATAGTTCACTTTAAAATGAAAATTCTGTCAATATTTACTCATCCTCATGTTGTTGTAAACCTGTATGATTTTTTTTCTTATGATAAACACAGAGTATTATATTTTGAGAAATGATGGTAAGCACACAGTTGGCGGTACCCATTAAATTCCATCCTATTTTTTATTCCTACTATGGAAGTCTGTGGTCACTTACTGCTGTGTGTCTACCATCATTTCTCAAAATACAACACTCCGTGTTCACCAGAAAAAAGAAACCCATACAGGCCCAGAACAACACGAGGACGAGCAAATGATGACAGAACCTTCACCTGAAAGTATGAATCAACAATGGTTGTTTGCTTAAGTAAAATGAATATTTGTTTTCAGCTGTCAGTTCTGTAACAAACAGACAGAAAAATAGCCTATTGAAAATCCTAAAATAAGTTTTGTTAAGTTTCGTCTAGGAAATAATCAGTATTTATTCTTATTTGACCTACAGTAATGTTAAACCCACAGGCGGTTCCTAGCGACAATAAGCCGCACAGACCAGATCTGGTCTGACACAGTACATGCAGATCTGATAGCCCCATCCAACAGCCCACATACAAAAACAAAGCAAATCTCAGTCAAAGGGTTTATCTATGGAGCGAGGCTTCGTCTCTGTGTGCTGGAGTGAGGTCCAAAGTCCCATCACTGGGTTTTATCTGTCCCTCTGCAACATGACAGTTTGTAATACAAAAGCATCTGCAGTCTCTTGTCAAGCACAAGCTTATCTGGTCCCAAACATTTCCCCGGTCCAGACCTCACACTGACACACTGAGAACTCTCTGTCTCCTCACATGAGTGTGGGGTCACGCTATGCTGAGGAATAAGCAACAGATTACAACTGTCAAACTCTGAGGAGTACACAGACAGCTCAGTAAAAACAACATCACTTAACTATGATGGACATCACCTGGTTGTCATTTGTTTCCACCCTGCTCATCAGTGAAGCGTAGTAGATGGAAACAAAGCTGGAAAGTGTTTATTGTTTTCCACATAAAGGGTAGAAGACAGGGGACATATGACCGCTTTCTTGGGATTTTTCTGTAGCCATACCTATGGGTTGATTTTTTATTACAAAGCAAACCAAAAATTTATATAAAAAACACATTAAAATACACATTATATGTAGCTCAGTGGTGAAGCATTGCATTAGCAGCACAAAAGGTCATATGGTTCAAACTCGTGGAACATACATAGGCCTACACTCAGAAAAAAGATGCAAAAGTTGGGACAGTAACTTTTAAGATCCTTACATGTACAATTTTGGTACAGATATGTAATTCTGAGTACATTTTTGTACCAATTTTGTACCTTTCTTGGAGTGTATTTATACCACTGTAAGTCACTTTTGATAAAATCGCATTTCAAATGTTTTTAAAAAAGTCTTGGAAACACTTTTAAGAAATTGAGAAAGTGAAATCATACAAAATGTGAGAAAATGCTGGGTAATTGTACAGTACAGTAGGATACAAAAAATGTTGGATATGAAATAGTTTTAGCAAAAATAAATAAATAAATAAGTGAGCTATTATGAGACACTTACAGATTTTTTATACTTTTTTAAAAATCCAAATTAAATTAAACTTAAAATTTTGCCAAGAATTTGCAGAAATGTGACCCTGGATTTGTAGCAATTGTCAAAAACATTGTATGGGTCAAAAAATAGATTATATATAATATATAATATATATAGTAAATTATGTATATTAATGATAATATATATTATACGTATTTATCATTAATATACATAATTTACTCACCACCATGTCATTCAAAATGTTGATGTCTTTCTTTATTCAGTTGAGTTTTTTGAGGAAAACATTCCAGGATTTTTCTCATTTTAATGGACTTTAATGGACCCCAACCATAGACCCCAACACTCAACAGTCCCAATGCAGTTTCAAAGGACTCCAAACGATCCCAAACGAGGCATAAGGGTCTTATCTAGTGAAAAGATTGTCATATTTGACAAGAAAAATAAAAAATATGCACTTTTAAACCACAACTTCTCTTCTATCTCCACACTGTTAACTAGTGTTTAACAGTTTGGAGAAAGAAGACCCTTCCGAAGGTTGTATCTCGGCCAAATATTAATCTATCCTAACATAACCATACATTAATGGAAAGCAATTTATTCAGTTTTAGATTTAAATCTCAAATTTAATTGTCCCTTATGACTGGTTTTGTGGTCCAGGGTCACAAATGTAATCTTGTCATTTTATCAAGAAGCTTCTTGAGGTCCCCTAGATGCTTTTCAACCAGAACTGATGGAAATCCTATCAATTCTGGGCTCTTTTTGCTATTTTTCTTTGTTATTGAATCAAATTCCACCATTACAATTTTTAAATATTTAGTTTTTTGTAAGAAGCAATAGACTGGCACAATTATATTTTTTCGCACATAACCAGCCATTTCTATTTCAATCAAAAGTTAACATGATTACAGTTTTGAATTATGTGCACATAATTTAGGATTAAAATATGGTTCAAATACAGAAAAAACATGACAGACCTCTACTGTAATACAGTATATCCACTGTTGGACGTCATTTATAAACAAATTAAAATTGACTGAAAAGTGTAAAATGTTAAAAACAGCAACAGATAGAGAGTAAAACAAGCATTTGTAAAGTGCCCACAGAAATACTTCTGGTTGATTAAACATGTTGTGCTGAATGATAAAACACCTGAAACGTGAGGAGATGACAGAAAAACCTCCGGTGTTATAATAAAACCATATAATCCTCTCTATGTCCCATCAGCTAATGTTACAGTCACCGGGGTGTCTATTGTCTTTGACGATGTCAGATGTCAAAGCGCTAGCCATCAGAAAAGAACATCTAAGATTACCCCCTCTCTTTTTTCACGTCTTTTTGTTGTGCAGCTGCTGGTGCTGTTAGTGGCCTGAAGCCTGCGGAGAGAGGTGCGCTTCCCCATGCAGGGATCAGGACGGCTCACAGGGCCTGTGGCTCACTTCAAACACAGAGCAGCAGGGCAATGAAACTCCCCCCGAGCACAGGCCTGCTGCTCATCCACATCTCTATATCACTCTCCTGTTCTTTCTCTCTGGGGACAAAACAAGTGATGTATGTTCTGGGGAAACACGTGAGAGGAATTTGCCGTTTTTTGTGTGTGAGAGAGACGGTCGAGTGTTTATCTTTAGGCCGGCCTGTGGCAGGAAGTATATACTTCTTCCAGCTGGAGGATACTTACGATGTTTATTCGGTCAAACTGTACTGAACATGTAGACGGCGTGTTTTAAGCTAATAACTGAGTTTGAGTGTATTATGATATATTTGCAACTGGGCTTTAGATAAGAAGTGCGTAATTGTTTGATGTTAAAATACTTGCTCCCTATTTCGGTCTGATGTGCAGAGACAGCTATAAGTAAAGGGGCGTTCACCCTGACAGTGATTTACAGCGACAAAGCGACCAGAAGTTATTCATTTTCTGTGTGGGTTTGCCAGTCGCATGAGTGATACAAACTGTTGGCGGTGCAACAAAGTTGAGCTTTAAATTTAAACTCGAGTTCAACTTTTGCAAATGTGCAGCAATGACACAGTGTCAGATAGCTTTAGGACACCTGTGTCTTATTATTTTCTATCAGACACTTAAGTGACTATTGACCCCAGAGGGATTTCTAACCTCTGTCAGATATAGGCAGGCTGAAATCTGTCCAGCATGATGGGCAAATCTGGGAGGTCTGGCCTGCAAATCCTTCTCCTCACCCAGAAGTTAAGGATTATAAAACACAATTACACATTCACCGCTGTGCTGACAGCACTGGAAATCGTCTTGAATCATTTGCAATTATGCACATTTTCTGACATTTTGTAATAGCCAGGTTGATGCTCGTCCACACTGACGCATCGAACCCCACCCTATACTCAAAACCCTGCACGGGCATTTTACCCAAGCTTTTATTTTAAAGTGTGTGCTTCCTTCCGTTAAAAGCCATATTGTTTTTGTTGACAACTGAAAATTGCTCTGACAACTAAGTTGCGATGATGAAAAATGGTCAATTTTCTCAAGAAGCCTGACAAGAATGACTTGTGGCTCAATTCACAATTGCTAGTATCGAATTAGTATCACTTCCGTACTTTCCTGTCAGCAAACTCCCTAAAACCGCAATCAGTTTTTTTCACCTTGGATATGTAGAAAGGACGATGTGTAAATAGTGTTTTCAGGGGTTGACCGAGAGCCATCACATTGGACAGCTTGTTCTCGTCTGACAATCACAATGAGAGGACAACACTTCTGGATGTCTTCACACTTCTCATCGAGAACACAATACGCGCTGCCTCTCCACATGCTGAACATCTCCTAGTGCTACTCAAGAGAATGTGAGAGAAGGATGCTGTCGGTATTTGATGTAAAAAGACACAAACAAGCAGACATGAGGGCTCTCATCCAGATGGAGTGTTAGCTTCATACTTCACAGAGCTTTCTGATGTCCTCCAGCAGAAGATAAGCTGCTTCATGAAGGATGTGGTCAGCTGAGCTGTGTGAGAAGCCATCACTCACACACATGACTGTGAGCAGAGGTTTATTTATAGGATAGCCAAGTGGAAAATGACAGGTGTCAGTCAGAAGAGGAAAAAAACAAATGTAAAACAAACACAAATTCAAAATCCCTTAAAGGAACTGAGGTATTTTACATAAACCAAAGCGTAACACTATACTATACATAAAAATGGTGCTAAAAAGCACTAAAAGTGGTTCACTGGCTCGTAATCATATGAGAATGACTTCACTTATACAGCACCTATGTAGAACAATATGAAGCTACAGTATGAACAACCATAAGTGGTGCTATAGTCATGCTATGGTTCTACATAGGTCCTATATAGCACTTAAAGTGCTCCCCCTACGATTACGATCCATTTTTGAGTGTACAGGTATGTACAATGCTTATGTAAATATTACATTAAAGCTATAGCACACCTGCTCATCATATACTGACAAATCGCCGTGCTCCTAGAGAGATGCAGGTTTTTGTCTCATATCTCCATACAAAAGAACAAACACATATGAGATCTCTTTAATGTTTTTTTGTCCTATACAACAAGGTTATACAACAAAAGAAATAAATAAAAACTGGTTCTAAGGTTTTTGCTTATGTGACATTTGAAAGTCTCTCTAGCAAATAAAAACGTATTTAAAAACTACATCCCAAATACCATCAGAATCATTTACTCCTTAAGTGACAGCAGACACAATGTGTTTTATCCTATCCTATCCTATCCTATCCTATCCTATTCTATTCTATTCTATTCTATTATATTCTATTCTATACGATCCTATCCTTCCAGTTCCAGTTTCAGTTCGATTTTAGTTTATCTGTTTTAATTCTATTCTATTCTATTCTATTCTATTCTATTCTATTCTATTCTATTCTATTCTATTCTATTCTATTCTATTCTATTCTATTCTATTCTATGCAGTTCTATTCTGTTCTGTTCTGTCCTTTTCTGTTCAATTCTATCTGTTTTAACTCTATTCTATTCTATTCTATTCTATTCTATTCTATTCTATTCTATTCTATCTATTTTAAATCTATTCTATTCTATTCTATACGATCCTATCCTATCTCATTCTATCTCATTCTATTCTATTCTATTCTATTCTATTCTATTCTATTCTATTCTATTCTATTCTATTCTATTCTATTCTATTATATTATATTATATTATATTCTATCTGTTTTAAATCTATTCTATTCTATTCTATACAATCCTATCCTATCTCCTTCTATTGTATTCTATTCTATTCTATTCTATTCTATTCTATTCTATTCTATTCTATTCTATTCTATTCTATTCTATTCTATTCTATTCTATTCTATTTTAAATCTATTCTATTCTATTCTATACAATCCTATCCTATCTCCTTCTATTGTATTGTATTGTATTGTATTGTATTGTATTGTATTGTATTGTATTGTATTGTATTGTATTGTATTGTATTGTATTGTATTGTATTGTATTGTATTGTATTCTATTCTATTCTATTCTATTCTATTCTATTCTATTCTATTCTATCTGTTTTAAATCTATTCTATTCTAGTCTATACAATCCTATCCTATCTCCTTCTATTCTATTCTATTCTATTCTATTCTATTCTATTCTATTCTATTCTATTCTATTCTATTCTATTCTATTCTATTCTATTCTATTTTAAATCTATTCTATTCTATTCTATACGATCCTATCCTATCTCATTCTATTCTATTCTATTCTATTCTATTCTATTCTATTCTATTCTATTCTACTCTACTATATTATATTATATTATATTATAAAACGGTTAGTTCCAATCCTTGATTCTGATTGGTCAATAGGTGTGCTTTATTCACGATAAAACACATAAACATATAATGAGACAAAGTCTGAGAACAGTTTGTTGTTTTTATTTGAGCTTTCATGTTGTTGTTCGCAGTCAGGGACAATTTTTTCTAGCAGAAAGAATGCTTTTATTGATTTAACTTCATAAAAGTTGTATTAATATTTGTTTTTACTTTAATATTGTGTGGTAACTGTTTTATAAAAGCAATAAGGTACTCGAGGCAAGTGCTGTATCGCGAATAAGTAACGGCTGAAGGGGTTGCAGGCACTCCGCTTCGCGTCGTGCCTAACACCGCCCTTCAGCCGTTACTTATTCACGATACAGCACAGCCTCTCGTACCTTATTGCTTACTTATATTATATTATATATGATCCAACCCTATACGATTCTATCATATCCTATCTCCTTCTATTCTATTCTATTCTATTCTATTCTATTCTATTCTATGATATCACACTGTCAGACAAAATAGGCAAAAAAAGGTCCCTACCCAGCAAGCATGTTTGGCTAAAACAAGGCTAAATTTGGGCTGCCAGTGAAAGTCTAATGCTGCGTTCAGACCAGCCGAGGTAGAGGCGTCAAGCGTGAGTGATTTCAATGTTAAGTCAATGTAAAAACATGTTGACGCGCGTCTGGAGGTCTCGCGTCTGGCCTCAAACGTGGCAGGTGTGAACCCACAGTAATAGACGTCTAACCATAGCCCAAAAATTGACAATGCATATACTTTTAGAACATGTAAAAGAAATGAAAGCAAACACCTTGAACACCTGTTGACTTTGCTTACATGTTGGAATATCATACATCTTAAAATTATTTTGGCAAAAATGGCATGTAACCAAATTCAAGGTTATTTAAGGTAGAAGTGGGTAACTTATAGCCGGACTATATTGGGTCTATACTTAGCCGTCATTTCAACGTCTCGTTTTTGCTTTCTGGGTAGCTGTCACTGGGGTGTTACCCTTTCAAAAAGTACACCTTTGCACCTAGTTCATAACCTCAGAGGTACATATTTATACCAAATGTATACATATATGTTCCTAAATTATACATATTAGGGCTTTTTTAAAGGGTAAAGCCCCAGTGACAGCTCAGGAGGACCCTTTAAATATTTTTTCTCTGACAGAGTATCATTTATTTTATAGTTCTATAAACTGAGTGCATGTCATCAATTATTTCATATGGGTGTAGATTTATGTCTCCTGTGGTTAACTGTTTTTTGTTTCATCTATTGTTCCAAAGAAAGCACATCAAATAAAATCAACAAATCACTGATCGTCCATACAAGCTTACTGTGAACTGGCATGAAACTACAATCATGTCCAGGGTTATTATGCTGCAACTCAATGATTATTGCTTGAGAAATCAAAAGGTCCAGTATAATAGGTTCTTCTCTTCCTGTCTCCACCCTAAAACAGCCGTCTGATCCTCTGACAGATGAGTCAGATGAGTTGTATTCATCAGTAGACTCCATCACTCCACACCTTCATTATTTTCTGTTTAGACCTGTGGAATTCCCAGGGATGAGCCGAGGCCTCTTACGCTAACCAGAACTCATGAGAGGCTTTTGATCCTCTGATTCTTTATCTAGCGTACACCTCGCCACCTTTATTTTCTGCCATAATTGCATGTGAAAGATCTACCTTTGACAATGCCTACATGCCAAATCACTATCTCAGAAGGGTGTCGAAAAGCGTCATGTGCGCCGAGAAAGGGACGCCCGAGCACCTGCGGAAGACAAACACGCTTCTTCCAGATATGACGTATCTATCATCCCAGAGCAGGATATGAGCCTCTCTGTCAACTTAATGTTGGGAAGGAAGGGAGGCGGCGAGATGGAGGGAACAACAACAGGATGGATGGAGAAGACTGGTTTTGCATGACAGACAAATTTTGAAAGTTATATTATCTCATGACTCATGTGTCTTATGACTCACTGACCAACATTCACCAAGAAGATGACACTTTCTCAACTGATTAAAATCTCTGGAGAAACTTACAGTATATAAAGCTTCACTCTTAAAAATAAAGGTGCTTAACAGCCATTTTATAGATATGCACCTTTTATATACAAAAGTGTACTTTTTAAAGGACACTTTTGTACAAAATTTTTTTTGCAAATTGCTAGCCCGACATCCCAGGGCTATTGTGCTATGCAGCCAGGCTTCCAAAAAGCATCTCCGCCCTGCCCGTTGGGCTATCTTGACTTAAAAGGAGGAAAATATATTTAAATGCTTTTGCATTCTCTTACAGATTTGGTTGGGTAATTATGTTTTATGTAATTCTGGTATTTAAATCACTTTTGAAAGCGTGCTCGTGTTACTTTCACTTTCCAATCGCAATCGCACGAAGCCGCGGACTGTACAGGAAGCAAGCAGTGCTGATTTGACATTGCGCAAAAGTTCCTCCAATGTCGCCCTGTCAGTCATTACTATCCTCACGTGAAAAATGAAATCTCCCACAACAATCTTAAAAGTGATGTAGATTGAACGTGCAGTGAAGAGAATTGCGAAAAAGGCTACAGTGTAGGTTACTCAGTGCAGAGCTCGCTCTTAAAGCAGCAGTAGCCCCTATTTTTTTAAATGATCTCTGTAATCTGTAATCTGTAACTGGAAATACATTGTATGATGCAAACTGTGAGTTTTGTGACCCATTGAACCACTATTAATGGTGAGTATTACCAGTGTGGAGCAGAAACAGTTGGCTTGCATGGAAATACAGATTTTTTGTTTGTTAACCCTTTCCCCGTCATTGACGAGTTATCTCGTCAATTAAGGGAAACATTTGCATAAAAAACGTGTTCCTGATGTTAATCTACAATGCCGTAATTATCCACTAGATGGCGCACTTACCCAATTTATGAAAAAACTGAAGCTAAAACTTTATTTACAAATTTTTAATTCTGTTTTGATAATCGTTCTGAATCTGATCTCTGACAAAATTACTTCACAAAAATGCAATTATTTCAGCTTTTTACTAAAAAAAAATATTTTTAAAGAAAATTACCCATATTTAAGAGTTTATAAGCAAAGAAAAAATATAGATGCTTTCCCGTTTTGTTTGTTTGAAAGCAGAGGGTCTGTTATTTCATTTGATATATTTGTATGTTTATATATTTTTAGAAGAAAATTTTCCTAGAAGGCATTGTGTGAAACTTTTGTGAAAATCACAAAAAATGCTGGCGGGCAACTTTTCAAAAAATGGCTGGCGGGGAATGAGTTAAAAAACAACATCATCAAAAACACAAAGAATAAGAGCAAACATTGTGGTCAGTGGCCCTATAGGCTTTGTATTGGCAAAATTTGGCCTGTGGTGAAAACTAATCGAGAAACCCTGTGCTATATGCCCTTAACGTCGAGTGTAATTTTTGTATGTGACCTCAGTTAAAGGTGCAGTGTGTAATTTTAAGAAGGATCTTGACAGAAATGCAAAATAATATACAAAACTATATTATCAGGGGTGTATAAAGACCTTTTTATAATGAACCGTTATATTTTTATTACCTTAGAATAAGACGTTTTTATCTACATACACAGAGGGTCCCCTTACATGGAGGTTGCCATTTTGCAACCTGATCTCACGAATTTCCGTGGCATAGTCACGGAATTTTTTGCTCATTTTTCCGTGACATTCTCACGGATCTCCGCATATTTCCGTGGCCCTGCCACGGACTTTCTTTTCCGTGGCATTCTCACGGATTGGTTACTCAACTGTTTTGTCCTATTTTCTTACCATTGTCGCTTCGGTTTAGGGTTAGATTTACATAAAATGACATCCCTACCCAAACCCAACTCTAACCCCAATGCCAGGTGACAATTGATTAAAGTTTAGAAAATATAAAAGAATACATCAGAAAAAATTGTATAAACCAATACTTACAGTGACAAAGTAACGCAAGCACCAAATCCAACCCTAAACCAAAGCGACAATGGTTTGAAAATAGGAAAAAACAGCCGAGCAACCAATCCGCGAGAACGCCACGGAAAAGAAAGTCCGCGGCAGGGCCACGGAAACACGCGGAGATCCGCGAGAATGTCACGGAAAAATGAGCAAAAAATTCCGTGACTATCCCACGGAACTTTGTGAGATCATGTTGCATTTTGTGCCGCCATGTTTCTACAGAAGCTCTTAATGGACAAACTTTTTTTAACTCTTTCCCCGCCATTGACGAGATATCTCGTCAATTAAGAGAAAACGCTTCCCCGCCAATGACGAGATTTTCCGTCTTTCCGAGATTTTCCGCAATACCGCTATTATCCACCATAGAGATCCCTTCCGCAACTTTTTAAACCCGGAAGTATTGCCTTATGGCAAGCTGCTGCATGTCCGTGTCTGTTTTAAAGATCGCTCTGAATGGGATCTCTATGAAAAGTCCGTCACAAACATGGAATTATCTCTGCTTTTTGCTCAAACTGTGGTGTTTTTGCAGAAACCTACCCCTATTTAAAAGCTGATTACAAAAGAACTGCTAAAGGTAGGATGAAACGGTTTTTTTGTTTGAAAGCAGAGGGTCTGTTCTTTCATTTGGTATATTGTATGTTTATATATCTGAAGAAGAACATTTTCTGGAAGGCATTCAACTTTGGTGAAAATCATGAAAAACGCTGGTGCTGGCTGGCAACTTTTTTAAAAAATGCTGGCGGTGAAAGAGTTAATAAGTTGTCTCCGACGATGACATGTTTGCTTCTCTATGCATTTCAAAAACGAGGGGTGAGCAGTGGATTGAGCCGTTGGTTGCAATTCGCAACCTTCCCACTAGATGCTGCTAAAATTTACACACTGCACCTTTTATATTTTAGAGTCAGAATCTGAAGTTTATAGATATTTCAGTTCAGTCAGAAGCAAATATTTGTATTAATGGTTGTAATTGTATTATTTTATACGTGTTATTTGTGTTTTGATAGATGTTTTGTCTCAATATTTTACATGAAAAGTATTTTTTATTCGGGTTACTTTATTTATTTTGGGCTACCAAAAACTAAGAGGGGTACCAGGGAGTAAGTACTGAGTAATATAACTTAACTACATGAATGTGATATAGGCTAAGGATCTGTTCAGAGTTAGGTTCAGGGCTGGGTATGTTGTACATACATGTAGAACAGGACTGTACAATAAAGTGCTACCTTGTTTTTTTTTTTTTTGTCTGCTTAGTGCACGCAAAAGCTCAAAACTATGGAAAATTTTACCATCTTCAAAGTAGTCACCCTTCAAATTCACCTGTATATGTACTAATGTGGCAGCTTCTTGACGTCTCATCTTTAGATGCTTTTTAAACAGTATTCTGATCAAGATCAGTCAAGTGATCTAAAACATTTGACTGGTAGTGTGTACATTAGTATTATTAACCCCAAATGAGCTGAGAACCATTACTGTCTTTATCTACCACCCCACCCAGACGTAAAACAAATACGCTAAAAAAAAACACTAGAACACCAGATCTATTTGCCTAGGAAAAATCTTTCTTGGTGTTTTTTATTTGTACAACCCTTATACAGCTTGAATAACAACCACAACAATAATGTCTATCATATGTGGCTCAAATATATTAGAGAATGGCTTTGCTGCTCGTCAGTCATCGTGTCTTACTCGAGACAGAACACAAAAGCAGAATAAATATTCCCTGAAGTCGTCGCCCACATCCGGCCCTCATTCCGGAATGTGCCAGAACCACTGCAAGATAAATGAACGCCGAGGAGCTGAAGGAAAACACATCCCCTATCTGGCATGGCACTATTTACTGACATTAAGAATGATAATATCCATCAGCAGCCTGTCAAAGCCCCAAGTGGGCTGTGGGAAGAACAAAGGCTTCGACTGTCATCGTTCTCAGATACTGACAAGGGGATGTTGATGTACCTGCCATTCAGGTGCAAATAATGTCATCACTCGCATTGAGATCAGGGCTTTTAACCGCGCCGTAGTGACGAGTAACCGGCGGCTTCGACCTCGCCTTGGTTGAAAAACAAGCTAATGATCTAACCATAAACATCCAATTAAATGACAACGAACATAGACACCAAGAAAACAAATCAACATGTGTCCATTCCACTCTACGACGTGTGAAATATGGCTGCGAGTTCGGCCGCAGACAGGGACGAAACAAAACACGAGCTAGCTTCAGGAGGCATGTGTATAATTACTGTTGGCCATCTTTCAAGCCTCCTTCCTCTCAGGAGAGAGATGTGTGACAATATATGACAAGAAAGCAAACACGCTTCCCCAGCAGAATAATAGAAGGCATCAGCAGTGTACCAGACACACCTGTCTGACTCTGAAAACAATGCCACGATGCCTATTTATTAGGTGCCAGAAAAGTTTATGTTTGTTCTATGACAGTGACAGCAACTTGATCCCTTTCATTATTTGGGGATCTCAAGCTTGAGAGAGAAGAGGAGAGGGAAAAAAATCGAGAGTCAGACTTTTTATTTATTATTTTTTTACACCAGCCTGCAGTGAGTTCACTTTCTTCCTGATAGCTGTCTGCCACGGTGTCAAAAGACAAATAAGAAATACTGTCAAGCGGTGGAGGAGAGATCCTGCTCATGTTCCTCAGCGATCTTCCACTCGGCGGTCCACGGCGCTCCTTAAAACCATCAGGACGCTGCAATAATACCGTCGTTTACCTGCGACGCAGATTTTTTGATAAGTCATTGTAGTATGATTGACGCTCATTGTGCTGTCTAAATGATGTTGTGAGTTTATTTTGACACTATTGGCAGCTCGGGAGAGGACGACACAGTTCTCGCTCAAACGCGTCACCGTCTACACAATGGAGCGAAATTGCGACTGTCAGACGAATCGGGCGCTAATTGCATCTATTTTGAGACGTAGTCCATTTACATTTCTAAACTACAAACTCGCTCTTACTTACACCTGTCAAACAATAAACAAGCCCAACGATTTGTTCTATCATCAGTCTCAAATGAAACATAATGCCATCGATCATCTACCTCAGAGCACGACAGCATCTGTTTGCTCGCTAGATAGCAGAGGCGCATAAAGAGAGGAAGCTGTTTGTGAGGGGAAAAAAATGGGTCAGGTTGCTCGCTGCTGTTTCGTGGCCTTCTTCTCGTCTACCTGTCAGTCTGCGCGCCTGACGGAACAGAGCCGACTGTCATTTTAACAGTTAATAATTAGGCCTCCTCTTGGCACCAAACGGGGTGCCGCGATGACAAAAGCCAATGGCGCGGCGGCTCCCGCTTTATAAATAGTCTGAAGGGATGATTAATGAGGGTGGCTGGCGAGCAAAAGCAGCAATCTGAGCCCAGACAATGGCCGCCCGCACAGCTGCCGAAAAACAGGACAAGCTCTGTCCGGGGATATAATTGAGGAAAGTGGCAAAACATTGCGCGTAAATAAATAAATAAATGTTAAGCGACAGCTTATGAAGACTTTATTTAACCCCTCACTGCTTCGCAAGCTCCTCATTAACATTTTGACACGCTCGACTGAGAGCGGGGGTCAGACGCGCCCGTGCGCCGCGAGAGGAGGACATTCTTCAGTGACGCTCCGCTGAGAGGTGCGAGAAATAAAGACTGAGGCCAGAAAAGAAGCCCCGTCACTGCAGCAAATAGTCGGGAGTTTTCCTCGGAGAGCCATGCCAAACATTGACTTGCTTTTTGAGAGTGATTTTGCGGGTAAACAAAGAAAGACTGAGCCTGCAGTAAATGCCCCGGCGGGGGGCTCTCGCTGGGACTGTTAGTGCCAGACTCAGATCATGGGAAGGGGCTGGAATGAGCCGTGTATTTTTTTCTTCCAAAACAAAAGATGAAACAATAGTTTGTTTTAAGTGAAAAAAAATCTTTTCACTTCTTTGTTTTAGTTGTATCCTTTGCGTTGCTGTCCTGTAAATGATTCACATTTATTATTTATATTAAAACAATTGGCAGGCGTTTTATCCAAAGCCACTTGCAGTGCAGTATAAGCTATGCATTTTTTTATTTATGTTCCCTGGGATTCGAACCAATGACCTTTTTGCGCTGCTATCGCAATGCTTGACCACTGAGCTGTACAGGTAGAATCAATATACTTAATTTTTTAGAATTGATTAACTGTAATACAGTTTAATAAAATGTACAATTTAATGGCTAAAATAGTACTTTTTGTCAAAAGAAAATCACATTTTAGTTAATTCACTTTAAATATAAATGTTAAAGGGACACTTTTTTTTTGTTGGTACCTTTGAGGAACCAGTATGCACCTCTAAGGTACCAATGTGTACCAATTTTGAGTTTACAAGCTTCATTCACGCATGAACGTCACGTGTGAAATTCTAGTCATTCGAGACATTTACGCAGAAATTCGCATGATGGGCTTCTGTGACTCTGCTCGCTCCCTGTAATCACGTCATTACAAGAGCAAGCTCCTGATTGGTTAACGCAAATATCCGCCAAAGATTTTTCAACTCATCCGTTTCCCGCGGCAACGCTCAATTCGCGCGGAACTCACCATCCGTGAGGCTCATTTGATGCCTATTAGTGTCTTTGCATTGACTTAACATCACTCGATTTCACTCCATATACTGTAAAGAAATATGGACGTAGTGTCCGTGAAGTCTCTCATAGGTTTATAAAGATCGTTTTTCAAGCCATAGTAGGCGGTGCCTGCCGTCGCCATCTTGGCCACGCGTCACCTCGCACCACTCGTGGATATCCGAAAATGGGTAAAGAAGCGGGAAGTGGGTGAAGCTGAGGTGGCTGGTTGCTAAAACCACGCTCGCCTAGCACGACTTTAGTGACAGCAGTCTCAGTTCAACCGTCACGCAAGTGGCCACGCCCGTAATTATGCAGAAGGCTTAATATAATTTAAACGGATATTACACTTTTTGTACCAGGCTCTAAAGATGGGCAATTTAACATGGGGGTCTATGGGAATTGACTCCCTTTTGGAGCCTGCCTCTAGCGGCTGGTCGATGAATTGCAGTTTAAGTCACTTCCGTATTGGCTTCATCCAAGAGATCGGAATTTATGTTGTTCACATGTGATCACGTGAAATATTTTAAATTCATGTGTTTTTTCTGGAAGGGAAGGTACCACCCCAATGACAACTTTTGTACCTTTTTCAGTGTACATATTTTAGCTTGGTGTATCAGCAATGTTAAAATCCATTTCATAGACTCCCTTACCCGCATCAGTGCAGAAAGTACACAAAAAGTGCAGACTTCACATTGGCATACTTACAGGCCTGGAGCGTACTGCACTCTGTATCATCATACACTCTCCAGCACCGTCTCTGACAGCTCGTGGTCACCCGGCAGAGCTGAAAGCTCAAGGCAGAGGCTATCTGCTTCTAATGATAGGGAACGCTTTGATCGCCCTGCCACCAGCACGCGTGTTCGTCTCTTAAATACACACATCACACATCAGATTTGCAGTGACCGTTCTCTTTAATGTTTCGTTTTTGTCCATTTTAAATATACATGCATTCAAAAATGTGACAAATCAATCACAGGGCCTCAAACAACAAAAACATCTGTTTTGCAAACTCCTTTTTCCAAGTTTCACAAACAGCACACCGTCTGACCGACCGGCTAACAATTATCCGAAATATTTTCATGCACTCTCTCTCTCTCTCACTCTTTGTACCAGCTATGTTTATATTTTTTTTAACTTAGCTTCCACTTTTCTGGTTCTCTCTTTTCTGCTCGCTATTGCTCAGACATCAGTGGTGCTCCTTTTAATGTCACTGACAGGGGGTAATTTGAACCCATATATGTTTTCTCTCCAATTACACCATGGCAAGAGCGTGCTGCCAAACATCTCAGCGTTGCGCTGATGGTCACCTCTTTGAGGAGTCCTTCCTGCATCTCTGCACTATATTTTTCCCCTTTTTTAGAATCTCCCATAGAGGACTCTGTCATTTGGCTGTCCTTGGTCCAAAGTGTTATTTAACACCTGACAACAAAAGCAGCAGCCGCCTCTGCAAAAACATCATTTCAGAATTATTTCCTGTGGGGGCTAGTCTCAAATTGGTCCTGTAGTCTTGAGGACAAGCCTGTACTGAACAATGCGTCTCTCGTAAATGTTGCACATAATAAAATGTTAACACCTTTCGAAGACAATACGTAAATGCATACAGTAGATTATTTATATATACACAGACTAGGGTTGGTTGTTACATGGGGAAGTTGTCACAAGGGCTATAAAGCGTTTTGAGTCAAAAGACTAATTACACAAATGCTTGTTGTCTCTAGAGTAGTTTTTTTATCTGTATCCTTCATATTAAAATTCCAACAGCTATCAACTATAACAACAGCTGTTGAGTTAACAAGTGAAAAGAGCAGGCCAACGTGGGCCGCTTTCACTTTTTTAGGATTTGTAATTTCTACAAATTATTAGTGATGATTTCTGTTTTGTAAAAACAATGGTTTGTATATCATTAGACCCCTTCACGGTTCACGTCACAGGCGGTTCCCACTGCGCATGTCGGGGTCAGAAAAGTAATTACAGCAGATTGAGTTGCTTATTATGCTGTATCGTTAAAAATGCCTACTTACGTCGTGGGCTTTGAAAATCGCACCAGGTCTTCCGTTAAGTTTTCGCGATTCATGCAGAATCTCAAAAACAAAAAAAAACAACATCTGCGTCTGCAAGCAATTAAAGATACAATTTGTATTTATGCGCCGCAAGATGGCGCCAGATCAAACAAAAACAATGATGTTGTTTACTGACGCTCTGAAGCAGTGTGGAATTATGGGATTTGTAGTCTTTAACTCAACCGCTGATGGCCATCAATCAGACGAGAACGAGAAATCACGTTGATGGATAAGGTAATCAAGTCTTATAAATGTTGCGTTTGATGACATCGTTTATTTCATTATGTAAGTTTATATGTGATGTTCAAAACGAAATTGTTAGTCATATTGATATTACAGTATTAGTCCAAATTCGATGGTAAACACAGCACAGAATTAAGTTTTCAACTTACAATCTACAATGATTTTTCACATAATGTATTGACAGTACAAATCTTATTGTCAAGTGTCTTAAAATGACCATTTATATTGCTGTACAATACCTTTGATGTGCATATCGTCCGCGGGAAGACGCGCTGATTACAATTTACACACTAATGTTGTGATCAATATAATAGCATACGTTTTTTGAAGGGTTACGAATCAAAACAACTCACCATTTGTCCACAACACTGGCTGCGTATGAAATCTCAAGGCTGTGAGGACTGTGAGGACTTGTTGCCTCGCTGCCTCATGAGGACATGACTTCGGACTCGGAGGCCTGAAGGCCGCTCAGAGAAAGGCTTTCCGACGCACTTCAAAGGCAGCGTGTTTGAAATATAAACAGAGAGCGCCTTTGTGATAACTAATCACATATTTGAAAACTACAATACTAATTTCTCGCTAGAAATGCAATTAAAATGCTTAAAAAGTGAAAATATACGTTTATTTTCACTAAATTTGTGCTCCAGCCGCTTCCTTGGCCGCCATTTTATTTTTTCGAACTCGACCACTGTTGTCATGTGGTTTATGTCAGTAAAGGTGGTGACAAAGGGTCACATGGATATTAACCTCATTGACAGGAGACTGCAATGCCCCGTGTCAATGTTTTGAATGGAAATTTTCTCACGATTTACAAGTAGTTGAAAACATTACAGATATTGATAGTAATCAGCTGGACAAAATATATAACACTGGCCTAGTGGTTTTTGGAGATTTTACTGCAAATATCTTACAAATTGCACCTTTAACGTGCAGACTGGGACAATGCAAATATCAAAAAGGCTTGTGTTTGTAGTGCTCACTACATTTGAGGTAAGTCATCATTTTTCAGCCCTGTTAGATAAAATTATAAAGCCTGGATGGTATGAACAGTTTGACCCCATGCTGCGCGCGCACCCGATAGTCATTCAATGTTTACAAACCTTGAAGGGGTCTATATATACTCACCTAAAGGATTATTAGGAACACCTGTTCAATTTCTCACTAATGCAATTATCTAATCAACCAATCACATGGCAGTTGCTTCAATGCATTTAGGGGTGTGGTCCTGGTCAAGACAATCTCCTGAACTCCAAACTGAATGTCAGAATGGGAAAGAAAGGTGATTTATGCAATTTTAAGCGTGGCATGCTTGTTGGTGCCAGACGGCCGGTCTGAGTATTTTAAAATCTGCTCAGTTACTGGGATTTTCATGCACAACCATTTCTAGGGTTTACAAAGAATGGTGTGAAAAGGGAAAAACATCCAGTAAGCTGGAGTCCTGTGGGCGAAAATGCCTTGTTGATGCTAGAGGTCAGAGGAGAATGGACCGAATGATTTAAGCTGATAGAAGAGCAACTTTAACTGAAATAACCACTCGTTACAACCGAGGTATGCAGCAAAGCATTTGTGAAGCCACAACACGCACAACCTTGAGGTGGATGGGCTACAACAGCAGAAGACCCCACCGGGTACCACTCATCTCCACTACAAATAGGAAAAAGAGGCTACAATTTGCACAAGTTCACCAAAATTGGACAGTTTGGAAAAAGACTGGAAAAATGTTGCCTGGTCTGATGAGTCTTGATTGCTGTTGAGACATTCAGATGGTAGAGTCAGAATTTGGGGTAAACAGAATGAGAACATGAATCCATCATGCCTTGTTACCACTGTGCAGGCTGGTGGTGTAATGGTGTGGGGGATGTTTTCTTGGCACAATAAGGCCCCTTAGTGCCAACTGGGCATTGTTTAAATGCCACGCCCTACCTTAGCATTGTTTCTGGCCATGTCCATCCCTTTATGACCACCATGTACCCATCCTCTGATGGCTACTTCCAGCAGAATAATGCATCATGTCACATAGCTCAAATCATTTCAAATTTGTTTCTTGAACATGACAATGAGTTCACTGTACTAAAAGGGCCCCCACAGTCACCAGATCTCAACCCAATAGAGCATCTTTGGGATGTGGTGTAACGGGAGCTTCGTGCCCTGGATGTGCATCCCACAATTCTCCATCAACTGCAAAATGCTATCCTATCAATATGGGCCAACATTTCTAAAGAATGCTTTCAACACCTTGTTGAATCAATGCCATGTAGAATTAAGGCAGTTCTGAAGGCGAAAGGGGGTCAAACACAGTATTAGTATAGTGTTCCTAATAATCCTTTAGGTGCGTGTAAATAACTATGCATATTCCTGCTGCATTTGTGCTGGCCAGCAATTGTTTTGCATTTCATTACTGTTTAATTGCTCAAATGTAACTAAAAAGCTAAATTTATAGACCATTTTGGCCATTAAGAAATGAATGCATAGGTAATATTAATGAGACTAAAATATGACAACTAGCCTTAGAGTCCATTATTTAACAGATAAAGCATAATATAGTAAATCACAAAGCAAAAAATACATGAATTTGGGAACTAGTTTTTAGTGGTGTTGTGTTTGTAAGAGAATGAGTTACAGAGGAGAACAATCAAATAAACAAAAGGTGCCAGAAAGAAAATTTTTGACACGTCTGTCACCTATTTGTGTGTGAACACTCCCAATGTGTTTGTCACGTCAAAATTATTAACAGCTTCACCGCTCAACAGTTAAAAAGTAGCTTTTGTACAACAATGTCTTCTGTATCAAACTTAAGTAACTTAAAAACAAAGGACAACTTCAAAAAGTGTGTTAATTAACAACCTAATACCAAAAAATGAAATGTCAATCAAAAACAGATGCATTACCGAGAAACCTAATCATTATTTATACAAAAACCTTCACAAGTCATACAAATGAGGACGGAGAATCAAACATCAATATTAACACTTTAGAAGCAATAACAAATCAAGATATTTTCACACATTAATACAGTAAATACTATCTCTCACAGCTTCCATTATTGTTTTATAAAAGCAACTATCATCTCACAATAAATTATTTTTATAAAAAAAAGAGTTACTCTGTATAGCAAGAAAACATCATAACCATATGTCATGAGAAGGCCTCAAACAATAATCTTTAGCGAGTTTGCCAAACACATTTTCTGAGCGCTGCTTAAATCTTAGTTTAATATTTAATGTAATGCACAATGCGCTATCATCCTAAAATTGCATAATTAGTCTAATTTACTTAATTCTACACTGTTGCTCAGAGCTATTATGATGATCAAAGGCAACGTAAAGTGATGTCAGGGGACTGGTGTCTCCAATATTCAACATACAAAACTGAATCAATAGAGCAAAACAGACAGCATTGCTAAGTATAGCTTTAAGCGAACCTTATACAAAAACTTCAATTGAACCCGTTGATATTGCCATGAAAAATGCATGATTTCAGGAAAGTTCTTTTATCTACAACAAAAGATCAATAGAGGGAAGGGGTTATGAAATCAAAGCTGTTTTGCTAGTCATACCAGAAAAATCAGCTTTTCTTTAAAAAGAAGCACAATATTGAAAAAAGAGTTTGAGCAACATAAATAAGCAGATCTAAAGTGAAAAGTGATTACAGCTGAGTGTTTTTACTTTAACTTTACAATACAGCTGTTAGTCAGTAAATAAGACAAGAGAAGTCAAATCAATTTAGAGGATATCTGACATGACATTCAACATCAAACAATTAAAAAATGCTCTCACCAAGAATAAAAGAATGATTGATTTTACTGGATCAACTTTAGGATGCTGCTAGCATTTCTTGAGGAGGTTAGTAGTGCTTTAGAGATGCCAAATCAATGTATTTTTCTCACACTTACATTGCAAATAATCTATGGTGTATCTGTCCCTTGTGGATACCTACAGGTACACATTATTATGTATTTAAACCTTTTTGCATAAAATACAACAACTGGCATCCCATCTAACATTACAGTAAAATCAAATCTGATCATGGACTACTCAAGATGGCCACTATACAGTAGTTGATACACACATTGCACACATAACCCTTTGTGTACTGTGAATCTGAATACTAACTACTCCCATTTTAGTAAAAACAACAGCAATTCATACACAGGCATCCTGTGTTATTATCTATAACTCAAAAAATGTTTCAAAGATTAATCCCGTTCGAATAGTCCTTCTGTCATACCTGTGTGCAAATGTGTTTGGGGTCATTTACAATGTGACTATTTTTATGTGTCTCTTGAAACCAGGAACACAATGAGACTGAAGGGTGTCTGACTGTGATATCTACTGAAGCGTTACTTATCTGTCATCAGAATTAAAATAACAAGTTACGTATGACTGATCTGACAATATCACTGACAAAGAAGAGAAGACAAGTGTTGAAAAGATGATGTGACACATCATCAAAGACACAATTTGCACTCCTGCTTTGTAGTGCACTTTTGACTGCGTGTGCCAAGTTTGAAGAACAAACTTTTTTATTTGTTAATTTTTTTGAAGTTTTAAGTCATAATATCAGCTGGTTAATGTGGAATCTGCGCACAAATAAGTCCACAAAAAAGTTTTTTGTTTTTTTTAAGAAACGTTGTAGACCTTCAAATGCTTGTTTGAGTTGCCTGAGATAGCAACATCAATGGCTTGAGGTCAGGTGTTGTCTGTTTGTCAAACAATGGAAGACAGAAAGTATTCATGAAACTAGTTATTTAGTTATATTGTACGTAATACTTTGTTTGGTACCTTCACACGTCACATAATTCTGATTCTCTCTACAAACCTCCACAGACATCAGAAATTCTGTGTGGTCCTGACATCAGCGCAAGTTTTATCCTGCGTATGCCAACCAATCCAAGCGCTTCATGAGTCAGTGCTCAACCTTGGCAGAACAGGCAGAGACAAGATGATAAACTGCCAGAACTTGCAACCATTCATTTGCATTTCTGTGCTTACAGATGAAATGACTGAAGATTATAAACGGTTGACACAGAAAGAAACCCGTTTAATGGTTCACATCTGCACGCCTTTTTCATCTGAAGACCTTAAGAGGGGCAATTTTGTGGTCCAGCGTATCCAAAGCTGGTTTTGGAGAAAAACGAAGCCAACAGCCGTCAGCAGTGAATGACGGTTCCATCTAGCGAGGAAAGCAAAGACAGACGGAGAGAATACTGGGACGCGTGGGGCCGAGAGACTCGGGGCCCGATGAGGGAGAGGGCAGATAGCAATCAAAGTTCCTTAGATTCGTGTGCTGTGCATACTGGAAGCCTAAACAAGGCCTGTGTTTTCATTTCCATACGCCATGCTCCGTCTTTTCTTCTGACAGAGATAAGATGTATAAATTATGAGCAGCTGACAAAGTCGACTCCAGCGCCCGAGGCTGCTCATCAATCATGTCCTGTGTGTCAGCAGGTAAGTGATGTGGCCCCCGGAGGCACAGCCCATTCTGAGGTAGGGGGGTGTGCGAGGATTGGAGAAAGAGTGAGAGAGAGAGAGAGAGAGAGAGAGAGAGAGAGAGAGAGAAAGAGAGAGAGGGAGAGAGAGAGAGAGAGAGAGAGAGCAACAAGAGTGCCTGTCAGAGCCCGAGCAGCAGCTGATCTGTATTTAGCAGACTCTTTTAAAGAACAACAACAGGAAAAACAGCTACGGCAGCCATAACTTAAAGAAATAGTTCACCTAAAAAATGACAATTCTGTCATTATTTACTCACCCTCCTGACATTTTAAACCCTTGTATACTGTATTTTTTTGGTCTGTGTAATACAACATTAGAAATTCTTGAAGACTATACAAAGCTCTTGCAAGACATGTACAGTGAATAACCACTTAAATGTCATATTACATAACAATTCTCCATCAGGAGAAAACATCAAGATGAGTAAATTACTTTATTTTATTCATGCTATTTTTAATTATTTTATTGTTTTGTTACTTCACCTTCACCTTGGAAGTCAAAACCAGACCTCAATTTTAAAGAAAGGCCACTGGCAGACCACTAAGTGTCTATAAGGGTAGCAGACACAAATTCTTAAGACACTTAAGCCCGGAGTATAGTCTGTTTTTTATGTGTATGCAAACGTACGTGCACAGTCGAATGAACAGCTTTGCAAAGTTTAGTTTTTATTACTCATACATGAACTGTACACAGTTGTTCGACGCATGTGCATTGTGACAAAATGCAATGCATCTTCTGAGCAACTACATTCTCCTGAAGGTGCATGCAACGCAACATACGCATACAATGTGCGTGGGGTTTATAAAATCCGGCAGGGCGCGTACAGTACACGTGCACTCGATACGAATATTGGATCACCCGCACTATACAAGGACCCTTACGTAGGTGTAAAATACGGCCTTTACGTTGTTATACAGCTGTGGAAAAATTAAGAGACCAAGATTATTTTCAGTTTTTCTAAGCTTACTATTTATAGGTATGTTTTTAAACATAAAATAAAATAAATAAAATTATGTTTTATTTGCATCTATTTACTGAAAATTGGAATGGGGAAAATTACAAAAATTGTCAAAATTACAAAAAAAGATGCAGCGTGATCAGATCTTGAATACTGCTATGAAAACAAGTTCAAATTTATTTGTATTAACACAATACTAGTTAACTACATTAGTTAACATGAACTAATAATGAACTGCACTTATAGAGCATTTATTAATATTTTTAATGTTAATTTCAACAATTACTAATACTTTATGAACATTTTGTTAATGTTAGTTAATGCAC
Organism: Misgurnus anguillicaudatus; assembly: GCF_027580225.2. Taxonomy (NCBI): domain Eukaryota; kingdom Metazoa; phylum Chordata; class Actinopteri; order Cypriniformes; family Cobitidae; genus Misgurnus; species Misgurnus anguillicaudatus. The sequence continues at coordinate 12,681,147 of NC_073347.2, forward strand.
TGTGAACTAACATGAACAAACAATTAAAAGCTTTATTTCTATGAACTAACATTACCACAGATTAATAAATACTGTAAGAAATGTATTGCTCATGGTTTGTTAATGTTAGTTAATACATTAACTAATGTTAACTAATGGACCTTATTGTAAAGTGTTATCATATTTTCTGTATTATATAATATAATACATTATCTATATTATTATTAGTATTATATACATTATATTATACTTTATTATAGCCTAAAAAAATTGTAAAAGACTTGCCAAGACACATGAAAGACGTGATTAAAAATCAGGGTTATTCTTTCATATTACTGTATTAATAAAATATATGCAAAAACATTATATTGTAAAAAAAATACAGCATAAAGGGAAAACAATTTAACATATCATTTTAACATATCATAATCATTTAAGGTAATTGGTTGCAATCCATTTATTTAAGCTACATTTAAACAAAACTTTTTGTTTGTTTTTCTAATTTTTTTGTTTAAATGTAGCTTAAATAAATTGATTGTGACCACTTACCTTAAAAAAATTAGTAAATTGAATGAATCATTTTTTTCAGTGTAATGTTAACTAATGAACCTTACTGTAAAGTGTTACCGAAAATATTATAATATAAAACATTAATCATGTAAATTTTATATATCAACATTATTATACACATTATAATTATAGCCTAGTATTTGATTAAAGCATATTTGATTATTGCGTTTGAGTGGTTTTAGGTTTTTTTTTGCGTACATTTAGAAGACATTTTAATACTTACGCTTTTTTTAATCACAATTTGTTCATGAAAACATCTGTACGCAAATTTGTGGGTACACATGCTTAGTGAATGAGACCCATTGGACCGAATTGGACACAATACATGTACAAATCACGATTTACAGCCAAAATTGAATTATTTCTGTGGCTATACAGTATATGCAAAGTACCACAATAGGCCAGTCTGAACATCAGTTAAAACCAAAGCTTGTTAATGAATGTGTAAACAACACAACTACTTTATAGCTATAGAGCATATTCACACCTACAGCAAATGTTTTCAACATTACAGTAATAAGCAGTGATTTAAACAATAGTCCACCACGCCGCATGCCGCATTTAACAAATGTTAACCGTCTCATCCTATGAAGAATGTCTTCGCTGTTTGACAAAATGGCATTCGTGTAGAGCAAGAGGAAGGTCAAGATCAAATTTCACGCAGGATGCTGAAAGCTGGGAGATAAAGTTAATGAGACAGCTCCGAGGGGAAATGACAGGTACAACGCAGATGTTTACACACCACTGTGCTAAAGAGAATATGCTTGGTTATTTCATCCTTATCTAACTCAACCGCACCCCACTCCCCTATTGGATAAGGAGCATGATCTGTGTATACAGCAGTGCGGGTGAGTATAGATTAGAGATGCAGCATGGCATCACTCATACAGCACACCCTTACACCGTGGGTCACATTACATGCAGGAAATCCATCACTAAAATCATTTGAGAGGGTGACATAACACCACGAAAACACAAGACAACATCCAAAAGTCTGGTGTACTGTAGCCACGAGGGGACGAAAAACTACCAAAGTTTTGTTTGAAAACATACATTAGCCATGCTAAAAAACACAATACAGTCCTACAACTCGGCTCAGACATAAACATTTACACTGAAAAAAATGATTCATTAAATTTAATCAATTTTTTTAAGGTAAGTGGTTGCAATCAATTTATTTAAGCTACATTTAAACAAAAAATTTATATTTTATTTTTCTTTACTAATCTTTTTTGTTTAAATGTAGCTTAAATACATTTATTAAATTCAATGAATCATTTTTTCAGTGTATTACCATAAATGTATTTATTGCATGACACCAGAATACACTAAAATAATAATAATAATAATAATTGTGTGCTTCTTAATACATGTTAATACAACACAAATTTAAATTTTTTAGTCTTTTTAATTTTATCAATCTTTAGTTGCTTTATGTTAACTTAATCATTTTGTGTTGGGACTACATAAATTATCTTAGTTGATTTGTCTTACTGGGCATTGGATCTGTATTTCCCAGCATGCTTTGCATGCAACTGCATTTGGAAAATAACACTTAAAATTAAGTGTTATTTTGTGAATTTTTTATCTTTCTGATTTTTAAAAGTTTGTATTATATTTGTTGTCTACAACATTTTTACTAATTTATTTATTTTTAGTTAAATTAGCTTATAATTTTAAGGCAGCACGAACATTTACTTTAAGTTGAAACCACACATTTGTTATGTCATTTTATGTCATGTCAACACATGTTTTTTGTGTGTGTGTGTGTGTGTCATAACTGTAAAGTACTTTTTATGTTCCTTATTTTTTTATTTTTAGAGTCCAAGTCCCCATTTATTTTTATTGTACATAGAAAACGACCTCAGATATCTAGCAATATGAAGCAAATTTTTGTATGAATTACAGAAATCATAAATGCGTTATGGTTCCGGATTTGATAATAATGAAGATGAAAGAGTTATATATTACAGAGTAACTGCTAATGTTGGTTAAAGGGGAACCACATAAGGGCAAACAGACAGAGAGAAGAACGTCTAAATAAATGATAAAGACCACAGGTCATGAGCTCATGGCCATTACCAGCTCTGTTTAATCAAACTCTGCTCCCACAATGCATCCTGCTCACGTGCGGCCGGTCTCAAAAACAGCGCTGTGTTTGGAAAAAGTGCAAAGCGAACATTAGTGGATTATCTGACTGAAAATATTTGTGCCGGCCAGCGATGGCCCCCATTCATCCAATAATAACTCAGAGAAATATAACGCAGAGCGTTTTATCCGAGTGAGAGATTTCGTGTAAGCAGGTCTAAGCCTATTATTCAGTCAAAGATTTGTTTATTTGAAGATAAACAAGACTTTACAAAGAGGCAAGACTTATCGGGTCAGTGAACAGTCAAACCTGGGTTACGGCGTTTTAGAAAACTCTACACTGTGCAGATGGGAAGGATACATTGATTAAACAAATCTGTCAAGCAGCGTTTGGATTTCTTTCTGCAATGCAAACATCTTTGTTAAACGTGTTTATTTTAACTGTGAACTAACAACAATTCAAATCTGTTTATTGTGTGGAACGAGCATCATGAAATATGGTGCCATTATAAGATTTAAGAATATTCAAATGAGGATCATCATAATATAACGTATAAGAAAACACCATCAAAGCTTTGCTGCTTATTGCATAAAGCATTATGCATAAACTTGTAAGCTTTTAAAATCTGGAAATTCATTTGGAAAATCTTTACCAGCTGTTTGTCATACTTGGTCAACCTAACAGCAATTTACCCATTTTGTGCTACTGTGCATAATTCATTTTTGCATAATTGTCTTTGTCTATAATATTTGACCAACATTTTACCTCCTGGATTATTTCTTGATCCACAAAATTCCTGATAGACAGAGCTCTGCTTAACCTCCTTAACTAGTAAAATACAGAGACAGACATACTTTTCATTAGATTATTATTTCAAATGGGTTCAGAACAGCGTTTCATGATGATTTTAAAAAAGTTCATAGATTTGCCATTCCTTTAGAGAATAAGATCATGGAAGTTGATTAACAGCAAGCTCTACTGGGCATGAACTTCCTTGGAAACATGCATTATAATGATTTGACATCATAGTGAGTGATGGGTAAGCTTAGAGACATGTAGTATGCATTGTAATGTTCAATTGTAAGTCGAAAGGGCCATTAAAATGAATAGTCATGTCTTTAGAGCTGGGATATTACGTTATAGTGACATGTACAATTGCAGCTCCCAGCAGGCTGTAAAAAACTGCATTAATCTTGAGTTAGAATATGAAACCATCACTAAATCTCCTTTCACAAGACAGGCAGGCAGATGCCTTTAAAATGTGATACCGACAGTGAGCTTGCCAGCATCTGACTTGACATAGATATGCCTCAGTGTTAATGAGATTATATGACTAATTAAATACAGCAAATACAGACAGACAGAGGTTAGTAAACCATAAACAAAGAGAATAAATTATGAGAAATAGTAGTAGCTATATCAATAATCAAAATTACATTTATTAACATAATTTTTTTTATCATCAATTGAATATAGACTGTTTCCAAAACACACCCTCCTCCACCATTGTTTGGACAAACATGCCATAGATTGACCCAGTGTTGTTGTATCAGGCAAACTGGGATGCTTAAACAGAGATGGCAATGTTTTGGGAGACCCACAGTGTTTACTGTTTTCAAAGGAGTCTGCAAATTACTTGCATATACTTGTCTATGCATATTAAGCTGAAATAAAAAATATCTTAAAGGTAGATTTCACCCAAAAATGAAAATTCTGTCATCATTTACTCCCTCTCATGTTGTTACAAACCTGTATAAATTTCTTTGTTCGAATGAACACGATGGAAGATATTTTGAGGAATGTTTGTAACCAAACCGTTCGTGGACCCCATTGACTTCTATAGTGGAAAAAAGAATACTATGGAAGTTAATGGGGGTCCACAAACATTTCTCCAAATATCTTCCTATCATCAGAACAAAGAAATGTATGTAAGTTTCATTTTTGGGTGAACTATCCCTTTAACCCTTAAACGCTCACCCGGGACCTCATCCACTACATTCCTCAATCTATTTGGCAACAACATGAATGAAAAATACAGGAAAAAGAAACAAAATATAAAATAATATTTGTTTTCACTTATTGTAACAATTTTAGAAACCCAAAGTTTGTTATAGACTGTTTCTTCGGACGCATGTACGCTGGCATGATACACATCTGGATCCGAACTTCCGGTTTCGTTTTTTTTAATGGTCTGACTAGTTGCTAAACTGATCTCTTAAACAAATGCCTCGTCAAAAATAACAAATGTTTTGGTTTACTAGGTAATCTATGTGTTGTTTTTTTGCTTGTTATATAAATAAACTACGTTTAAAGAACTTTGTTGTTATTTATTCTTAGCGTAGTTTACCAAAAGTTACGTGCGGACCACGACAGCCGCTTGTTTATGTTGTTACTGCTGAAACCGTCTATAGTAGAAAATCACACTTTGGACGACTGAAATTATTTGATGGGTTATGTATTTTTGGATTCGTGTTTGATGACAAAATAGTCAATAATACTGTAAACGAAATATGTTTTTTATCTTTATTTTGTAATTGTTTATGAAGTAATAGGACAGTTTTATATACTTATGAAGCAGTTTAGAGATCCAACACTGTTTGATATACATTCCAATTACAAATATTACTATTAAAGATGAAAGTCCTGTTTATTTTCAATATTAATGCTCAGTCAACGCACCACACGCACACGCGCACGCACGCACACACACACACACAGTCTTTCATATACTACACAAATATGGATAAAATATCATCTTATGGTGGAGGTGGTTGTTTACCAGTTCTCGCTAAACTTACCAGAGAATCACACTGTGAATATTAGCACAGACAATATTGATCTTTCCTCAGATGTTCAGTTCAAGAGAAACTGGATTTTTTTTAAGTCAGCCGCCATTTTGAAATGGTTCCCCACTGCGCTACCGAGCATATTCACTCGCAACACCAAAGTGAAGAAGGGCTGTCATGTATGCCGTGATGAGCACAAAGCCTGGTCATGGCCTGGAGCATCAGAAAGGCGTCTGGCCCAAAAGAGGCCAGGAAACAAACAGCCTCTCAAGTGCCTGACAGACACACAGAGATCCCAGACCAGCCCCACACACCAGACAGGTGTCAGACCGTCCTGACATGAATGACATCCAGGACTGCCCTAAAAACCGCACTGCAAAATGATGAAAGTCATCAGATTTTTTTACTCCTGATCAGAGAAAACGTCTATGTCTAGTCCATGGCTTTATCATTTTTCCCCTCTGTGTTAGCAAAGAAAACAGTTTAAACACATATACAACGTGTTTGAACACTTAAAGGGATAGTTCACTTTAAAATGAAAATTTTGTCATCATTTACTCATCTTCTAAATCTGTATGAATTTCTTTTTTCTGATGAACACCAAAGAAGATAATTTGAGAAATGATAGTAAACACACAGCAGTTAGTGTACATTGACTTCCATAGTAGGAAAAAATATTTTGGAAGTATTGTGATAAATGATGAAGAAAATATTTTGATAAATGATGGAAAGCACACAGTTGACGGTACCCAATAAATTCCATCATACTTTTTATTCCTACTATGGAAGTCAATGGACACTATATGCTGTGTGTTTACCATAATTTCTCAAAATATCTTATTTTGTGTTCATCAGAAAAAAGAAATTCATACAGGTTTAAAACAACATGAACATGAGTAAATGATGACAAAATGTTGATTTTAAAGTGAACTGTCCCTTTAACCCTAACTGCTAAATGTATAAATGCCTGTGCACAAGCACACCCATTCAGCCAAATATTTAAATTAAATATACTTATGTTAGGTTTCAAATGATAAAATAATATCTATTGAAAAATAAAGAGTTTATACAACAAGGTATTTAAAAAAAATAAATAAATAAAAGAAAATACTAAAAACCTATTTGTTGCAAATGCCACTTGGTTTAATCTTTTTGCAGCGATTGATTTTTAATGCACTGATTTTTGGATGTCTACCTATCACATTACAAGTGTGACTTAAGTGTCCAATCACGTTTGAAGGCCACTGCATTGAGAAAGGTTACAAAACTTTGAAAAACAAGACATCCTTTGTAAAGACACGTTACTTTTTCAATGTCTACAGAGTGGCAGAGAGCTGTCTGGAATGCAGATGAAAAAAGACAGAGTTGTCTGGAACTCTGATGAGTTATGACAGGATACGGTAAGCCTATCTGATTTAACGTCTGCGTCTTGCTTTACAGCTGAGAAAAGGGCCGGTTCCCTTGTGCTTTGGGATGAGGTGTGATGAAAGTAGGAGCAGCCTACTTATCACGTTACCTGAAACAAGCCCGCTGACTGATGCTGCCAGCTGGCACGCAAACATGGCCCGGCGATGGCTATTGTGCCACTGGCTGGCTACTGTTCCCAATGCCAATATCAGGTGATTCAGAGATATTATTTTATCCCGTGTCAGAGCGCCGAGTTACAATCGTGACTCTTATTCACCAGAAGACAAACCAAAGCTTGTACAATAGCTTATTGTTGTCAAGTTTGTGTCTGAGCTTTTAGCTGGCACCTGCTGGCCCGTCTGGATGAGGTGAAGGAAGAAATGTGTACCTCTGATACACCTGCGCGGGGCTTCGTAGAGGGCAGACTGCCTCTCATCCGCCCATCTTTGTCAAAAGAGCAGCGATGTTGCCGTAATTCGACTCTCCACTTGCACTCTTTCAGTGTGTCCTGCAGTTCAGAGTGCGACGATGAAACACAATAACCTGCGCTGGAGATGTTGACAAGCCGAAATCTTCCCATGAATAAATCGGACATGAGCTGCACAAGCAAAATTGCTAAAAACAAAGATGAATTTCTGTGCTCTGGAATTACTAACTGTGATTTCACCTTATGACTTCACATCATTTGGAATTTATGGTTTACACAGGGTGAAACTTGATGGTTGCTGAGGGATGTTATCATGGTTGAATAAGTCCAAGTAATGCTTTAATCCCTGCTATTAGCCTTGTCTGTATTATTCAAGGGCCAACGTTTATATGGCAAATTCTGACTTACAGTTCAGCCTGAATTAAAATGTCTGAGGTTTATGGCACCCTGGACCTGTTTCAAGCACTTAAAAATATGTGACAACCTTATTCAGGGCAACAGAGCCATGAATCTGTCAACTCCACGGTGAATGCCAGCTTCCCGAAGGTCACATGCTGGGAATTAATAGCCAGACACTAATGTCAGAAGCCACAACTATCCTCAACACCTGTGCTATATACTGTTGATTAAAAAACAAGATGAAGTGTAATCCAACATTTATCTGAATAAATCTTGCTTCCTGCTTACGAATCATTCATTTATTACATCGCTGTGTGGGATTCTAAGTAATGATTTTAACTTTAAGCATCTAGTTAAAAAAAAAACACACTATTTGTTACAATGGTGTGCGAGTGTTCCCAAAATAGATTGTTTTTATTATATTTGTTAAGTCCTTTCAACACTTGCCAATTCTGTTTGATTCTGTTATTTATTGCATACAACACGTGTTGTTTTAAAAGTGCTTTAAGAACAAACTTGTCCTACTCACTGCCAGTATGTACGTTTTCTGCGTGGTTGCCAGAGCATGGCTATTTTTGTGTGTTACTATGGGGTTGTTAGGGTGAGTGGTTTTAGTTACTAGATGGTTGCTAGACGTTACTAGATGGTTGCTAGTGAGTTTGTGGTTTTTAGTGTGTTACTAAGTGGTAAGTGGTGTGTTCTGAGTGATTTTGTGTGTTATTAGGTGGTTGCTAGGAAGTTTTGTGGTTGTAGTGTGTTACTAGGTGGTTGCTGTGGTGTTCTGAATGATTTTTGTGTGTTGTTAGGATGTTCTGATTGATTTTTGTGTGTTATTAGGTGGTTGCTAGGAAGTTTTGTGGTTGTAGTGTGTTACTAGGTGGTTGCTGTGGTGTTCTGAATTATTTTTGTGTGTTGTTAGGATGTTCTGATTGATTTTTGTGTGTTATTAGGTGGTTGCTAGGAAGTTTTGTGGTTGTAGTTTGTTACTAGGTGGTTGCTGTGGTGTTCTGAATTATTTTTGTGTGTTACGATGAGGTTGCTAGGGTATATAGTGGCTTTAAGTGTGTTACTAAGGGGTTCTGAGTGATTTTGTGTGTGTTACTAAGGGGTTGCTAGGATGTTCTGTGTGGTTTTAGTGTGTTATTAGCTGGTTGCTAGGAAGTTTTGTGGTTGTAGTGTGTTACTAGGTGGTTGCTGTGGTGTTCTGAATGATTTTTGTGTGTTACGATGGGGTTGCTAGGGTATATTGTGGCTTTAAGTGTGTTACTAGGCGGTTCTGAGTGATTTTGTGTGTTACTAAGGGGTTGCTAGGATGTTCTGTGTGGTTTTAGTGTGTTATTAGCTGGTTGCAAGGAAGTTTTGTGGTTGTAGTGTGTTACTAGGTGGTTGCTGTGGTGTTCTGAATGATTTTTGTGTGTTACGATGGGGTTGCTAGGGTATATTGTGGCTTTAAGTGTGTTACTAGACGGTTCTGAGTGATTTTGTGTGTTACTAAGGGGTTGCTAGGATGTTCTGTGTGGTTTTAGTGTGTTATTAGCTGGTTGCTAGGAAGTTTTGTGGTTGTAGTGTGTTACTATGCGGTTAGTGATGTGTTCTGAGTGATGTTTTGAGTTATCAATTGGTTGGTATTATGTTTTGTGGCTTTTAGTGTGTTATTAGGGTGTTCTGGGTGATTTTTGTGTGTAACGAAGGGGTTGCTAGGGTGTTCCGAGTGGTTTAAGTGTGTTACTAAGTGGCTGCTAGAATGTTTTGGGTTTTTTTGTGTGCTACTGTGTGGTTAGTGGTGTGTTCTGAGTGATTCTTTGTGTTCTATGGGGTTGTTAGGATGTTCTGAGTGGTTTTAGTGTTTTACTAGGTGGTTGCTAGAATGTGTTGTGATTTTTAGTGTGTTACTATGTGGTTAGTGGTGTTTTCTGAGTGATTTTTTTGCGTTACCATGGGATTGGAGGAGTGTTCTGAGTGGCTTTAGTGTGCTACACTATGGGGTTACTATGGTGTTCTGAGTGCTTTTTATTGTGCTACAATTGAGGTTGCTAGAGTGTTCTGAGTGTTTTTATTGTGCTACGGTTGGGATTGCTAGCGTGTTTTGTGGCTTTTAGTGTGTTACTAAGGGGTTGCTAGGGTGTTTCGTGTGTTTCTAGGGTGTTCCGAGTTATTGTTGTGTGCTACTATAGGGTTGCTAGGGTGTTCTGTGGTTTTAAGTGTTATTAGGTGGTTGTTCTGGTGTTCTGGATGGTTTTAGTATGTTAATAGATGGTTGCTAGGGTGTTTTGATGTATTACTAGGTGGTTGATAGAGTTTTCTAAGTGGTTTGGAGTGTGTTACTATGGGGTTGCTAAGATGTTTTGTGGTTTTTATTCTGCTAGTGTGTTAAGTTGTTTTGATTCTGCTACTATGGGGTTGCAAGGGTGTTCTGAGTGGATGCTAGGGGGCAACTTTCAGGTTGCTAGGGTGTGTTGTATGGTTGCCAGGCTGTTCCTATGCATTTGCTTAAGTGTCCAGAGTGGTTGTTAGGGTGTAGGAAGTCAAAAGAATACAAACGTGATATTTTGGTGCTGGATAAAATCACACCTCTTGATAAAAGCACAAATCATTAACAAGCTTCATGATTTGAGGTATTATTCATGTTCCACAGCACAAATGGTTTGAAACAAGTTACACAACAAAGTGTAATACTTGTGGTTTGGGTCTCACTTTCTTTCTGTCATTGGTGAGTAAGGGAGGAATGTTGCATGAGGATCACTTGACCCAGGCTGACCTGTGGGTGACCCGTGAGGCACATAGTGCTTGTGGGAGGTTTGTGTTCTGATGGCTCTCCTCTTTCACATAGTGAATGAGGAGAATAGGCCTCCCTCTTACAGGCTCCTCTGCCATTCAACATAGAGGAGAGCTGCTAAATTAGGAATGCACAGTGAATAATGAACATGATTAACCCTTACACTCCCAAACATTTACATTTATGTACAGTATTTAGATATACTTTTATTCAAAGACATGGATGGATTTAAGGAAATACACATTTCAGTCATCCAATCAGCACTGGAGAAGCGGTGAGAAGAGAAAGCTTTATTAAAAGTGCACTTGTCAAATCTCATGCAGGCCTCAGCTGTTTGTTATCAAACAAAACCGAAACTTTACAATGGGGTCACTTCATGTGTGCACTTCTTACCTATTAGAACAAGCTTTTCTTTTCAGAGGCCTTGATGCATTTTTATTCACTCAGATTTCTCATTAATCTCCATTCAAATGCACAAATTACAGTTTTTATGGACACATTTACCTTTCACACATTCATTCTGTCTCATCGGCCTGAGGCTTCTTGTATTCAACTTCTCAATATCCACACAGTGCTGTTTATTTACTCCTGTGCTTGTTAGTAGCCATTAAACTCATTTAGAATAAGTCAACATTGTCAAACCAGTAATATGGTTTATTTAAGTGCTTGTTTCATAAATAAATAATTACTAATTGACTAAGGCAATCACATCATAGGCAAGGCTACAGCAGCATATATATGGAGGGGGGGGGGATGTTGGGTTAAAAAAATGCAACACTTGTTTTATGGTATTCTGAGCTATACTGTCATTGAGATCTCATAAAGAGATACTATATATGGATATAACAATGCAGGTATGACAAGTGAGCTAACTGGAAACGGTGAAATGTGAGCAGGCCAAACATTCTTAAACAAATAGGTGCTGATGTTGAGACTATTTAACTTAACAGCTAGATTAAAAGAAGCCGTACATGATCCGCTGAATTTTCCCTCTTCCTCCTTAACATAACAGGAGGTCAAACAATATGAAGGTTATCCGCGCCGTTTCCAAATAAATTGCGCTCGGGAGTGTGTCTCGCTGTCGTGTGGTGTCTTAATGATGCAAAGTTAACACACACTAAATAACAGCGCCTCCCAGCATTGACAGCCTCAGAAATAATTGACCAATATGTTGCAGGCTGAGATACAGTGGGCTGAGAATCCAATCGTGCAGCTGACAGAATGCATTGAGTATGCCACTAAATTCTGCATTATACACAAAGAACTGGCAGGTCATGGAGCTGACTCCTGTGAGCCATTATGTGATGCCATCAATGAGGCTAAATTACCTGCCTCTCCACAATATGCTCCAGTTAACTAATTTTCTGACAGCTCACTGTCTCACAAGAAAAGCACCAAATTCCCTAGCTGTCAGGTGCATGATGGACTATTCCTCTTTTTTTCATTCGCTGCCTCTTTTTGAAATGGCACCACTCCCAGCAGCCCCTTCAGCGAGATCCCGAAAAAAAATGCGCAAGCAATGAAGTAAACCAGATTATAAACTAAGCCCAGAATATGCATTAGCTGCTATTAGACACGGGCCGCCAATGCCGAACGGAAAATGAGAAAGCGCAAAATTACCAGTAATTTTGCCAATATTTGAAAAATTTACATACGAGGTGCATTATAAATCACTGAATCATTACGTTTCAGGCCACATATTCATCTTGCTATTGTTGTTGTTCTTCCTCCCCCCTCCCAAAAAAATCAATGAAAGCTACACCTCCGCAACCAGGCCGATGACAAAAAAACGAATCCTCAGGTAGACAGAGTCGTTTTTTTCCCTGCCAGCTCTATCGATGGGAGCACGGTTATAACGGCGGTGCCTCTGTTGAAGGTTTCCTTAAAGCGAGAGCGCATTACCAAACAATACCGCTCCAAAACAAAAAAGACACCCACTTAGAAAAAGAACATTGTCTGCTTAAAGTTCAAAATGCATGCCGGCGTTTGTCTCTTTCGCCTTCTTTCTTCTTCACTCTGTGTGCGTGTATGTTTCTTTACAGAGGTGGGCTATCATTATCTCAAGAATGACAGTAGGTGGAAACGCTATCTTTCATTACACAGAGCATAAATAGTGTAATCTATCAGCTCTGTCAATCAGGATGATTGATTACGGCCTGTCAGAGAGGAGAGTGACATATTAGAAAAGTTTTGTTAACAATGCCTATTGCAAGTGGGGCCTGCCACAGAGGCGAGTGATTAATGTGTTGTCAGGCTGTAATCCCACACCGCTGGCTAATGAGGCAAGAATTTATCATCTTTACAGACTGGCAGATGTCACAAGGAAAGGAATCCAAAGTGCTGGAAACAATATACTGTTTCTTACCGGGCCTGACGTGTCTGACAAGCTTTAAAAACCACAAAGAGCCCTTGTGTAAGCAAAAACTTGAATAGGGCAACTTTCCTTTTGGCATCTTCCTTGAATTCTGCAAGTCACCAACTATTGCTATGAGCAAAGAGTTGCCATAACTTCAAGGTCTTTTGTCTGGCCAGTCAAAGTGTTGTTACAAAGAGCTTTGCCTCGAGTCATTTTTACACAATGAGTAAATCTATGTACTCAGTCTTTGATTATGCAGCTTATCCTATAGGAAAACTCAAAGGCACTGCTATAACAACAACAACAAAGTACGCTTAAAAACCTTCTTAAATAAAGAAACGGAGGTGTAATGTGATCACGGCTCGTTGTTTATACGTAACAGCGCTACATTTCTGTGGGAATCAGATTGTTTGGGGTTGGACAGGCCCTTATAAAAAGAGTTCCGGCTGCCTCTTTGGCTCCGGCTCTCCTGCGGGTCTGAGATTCAGGGCCCCAACAGGGAGCCACTGACATGGGGTGAGAAAAGCTCCAAGCCCCCGGGACAGAAAAACACTCAATCTCTGTCAGGGCCACTTTCACTGCTGCCAAACACTGCATACAATTAGCACAGTTCTTTAGCATCCAACGCACTGCTATGAATATTGAGTTACTTAGGTAAAAGTTTGAGAAAATTGCCTTGTAAACAAAATATAACCACTGTACAGTGGGAACTAAAAAGCACTTTATAAATATAATTTTCTAAATGTTTTTTGGGGAATATTTACCCATAAAGAATTCTGTTTAAAGGCAGAAAAGGGTTATGTAAGAGATGATGTATATTTAATTTTCCTTACCTTATGAGGTACATAGCCGTGTAATAAGCAGGATAAGGCACAGACAGCCGGTTGTTTTTGTGAAATAAGCCCCTTCAAGTGTGATACAAGACCCTGCGCTTCGTGTAGGGTCCTGATCACACTGTCTGGGCTTATTTCTGAGATAGCAACCGGCTGCTTGTACATTATCCTGCTTATTACACAGCTTAGCTATTTACCTCATAAGTAAGGTAAGAAACATTAAATATTGATTTGAAATATTTTATTAGCTCATTTTTAACAAATGCAGACTTTCTACACACTACTTGGTTTAATCATTTGTGAATATAATGTCATATAGGTTATTAAAAGACATATTTATATTTTATTTTGGTGTAATAATAAAATGCACCTGCAGCATCCAGGTAACAAACCTACAAATGTGGCAACTGGCCAATCATAATCAAGCATTCCAACGAGCCGTGTACTAATAATAAATAACATTTTTTAATATTTTGTATCTTGTTTTGGTCTCTTTTTGTTATAATGAAAGCTTGTGCTAAAGTTGGTACTAATTTAACGATCCGTGCTATCCCGAGATCATTCCGAAGAGCATATTTTGTGCTTCAATGTAAGCAAAGAAAGCTAATATTTCTACCCAGTCTCACGAGGTTTCGTGATATAGTCTAGTAATTTTTTTATTCTTTTTTCGTGATATCATCACGAATTTCATCGTTTTTTCGTAAACGTATAACAAATTGCTGTTTTCGTGTGATTATCACGTATTGGTTACTCAACTGCAATTTCCTATTTTTAAACCCTTGTCGCTTCGATTTAGGGTTAGATTTGGTGCTTGCATTAGAATGTCACTTTATATATTGGTTTATACTATTTTTTCTGATTTTTTATGTCGCCTGGCATTAGGGATAGAGTTGGGTTTGGGTAAGGACGTCATTTAATGTAAATCTAACCCTAAACCGAAGCGAAAATGGTAAGAAAATAGGACAAAACAGTTGAGTAACAATACGTGATAATCGCACGAAAACAGGAATTCGTTATACGATCAAGAAAAAATGCGGTAATTCGTGATAATATCACGAAAAAACGATCAAAAAATTATGTGACTATATAATGAAATTTCGTGAGACTGGGGTGAATATTTGGTAGTATGAACAAGTATTAACAGTTTCTTAACTTAAATTAACTTAATTTGTCAGTCTGGTGGTGGTTTTTTGTGTTTTGTTTTGTTTCCTTACTTGTTTTGTTTTTCAATGTTGTACCACTTTGAGTTTTAAGTTAACCCCTTTTTATTTATAATTTTATTCTAATTAATTTTTTTAATTAGTTATAATTCAGAATGTACAAGTGAATTGTAAGTCAAATCATATGCTCTAATAAAAAAGACGTACGATTTACACATTTTAATGTAACTCTAGTCAGAAAAGTAGTACTGGTTGCACACCAAGGTTTTCTCTTAATCAAAGTTACAAACTCATAAGTGATGTTAAACCATTCTCCAGCGCTATCATTTTCATCTTGCCTTCTTTAGAGCAGATCAACGGAGCAATAGTGTGCTATCTGTATCTCCTCGTCCTAATGAAACACAAATTGAGTGTTACAATTGCAACATTAGCGGCGCGGGCTTATTTGCATATGTTTATAAATCACAATGACACAATTAGCATTATATGATACAATCAGATGCAGGATTATTTTAAATATGCCTAATGATCTGGCTCAGTCTCAGAACTCTGGCACGCATGCTGAGGTCTTTCAGAATAAACCATCTGTGTTTAATTAGGCTGGCAACATCTTACAATCATCAGAGGAAAACTGAAAAGTTAAACTGTAATTAAACTATGAGAGCTGGCGCTGTGGGACTTGTGTGTCTCTGTAATTGCAAAAACATCATTGAATAAGTGTTGGAACTAAAGGGAAACAACAGCTTACTCGATGCAAGCAGATCTGCGCCGTCCACTTCCACGGCTGATACACGGAGCGCGCCTGTCAGATGGCCAAAGGCTAGATAATAATCTTCACTTCATTATGACTAAGCAGTATCTGCTTTATGACAAATCAGTATCCATAACAAGATACATGTCAATGTTTTCTTAACCTCATGTCCTTTAATTTTTCTATGGCATATTGATTTCAATCTTACTATTAAAGATATTAAAGGTTATATTTTCACAGAATGTTCTTGACATTATTTTATGTAGAAAACAGTAAATCACTTAAACATGACTTTAGCTGGGTTTTCACAGGCACCATGACTCTTTTGTGTTCCCAATAAAAAGCGTAAGGGTTTGGAACAACATGAAGGTAAATCATTTTTGTCGGGAACTACTCCTTTAATAACAATGGTGATTCAAGTTCAAATAGTTTATGCGCCAAGGTTTTGGTGTACTGATGTCAATGACAGGCACATTTGTTGCTCCGTGATGAAGTGTTGTTTAATGGGAGAAACAAACTCTTGACAACATGCAAGTTCAATACTGTCATTTTTACAACAACTACATTCAGTCATATTGCCGTCGAACGAGCACTGGGGACAGATGGGGATATGAACGCTCAGCCGTTTTCCCTCACTTTCCATTAGGCAATGCAAATGGGAAACATCATTGTGACTGTTCAAACAAAACTCCTCAAAAACATCTGCTTGTTTTCAGGCCAAAATACGCAATATATCACTCGTGTAATAAGAGTGACGTGACATTGAGGTCATCAGACCCTATCTCTCGGCTTTGTACGGGATCGTAAATCAGTCATGCAGCTATTACTAACAATTAACTGTGCTTTAAACTTTAACAGTCTGTTTATGATGTGCAATGTCATCTGATTTATGTGGACACAATGAGTCACTGACTCTAATTGCGGCTGTTTTTTGCGGATCGTGGCCTTACCACGACCTCTAAAAAACTCCAGCTGCCAGATCACTTTCAGCGGTTGTGTCCTCCTGCGGTCCGACCCCTGCTGCCGGACACCTCAGAGCCAAAAGGAAAATGTGTCCCAGTCCTCATCCCTCAGGAACAATGAGGGGAAATCCAAAACATCTTCAAGTGCTTTCTGACACATGGGGGAGACAGTGCTCTCATAATTATGGGCTTCCCACACAGGAAATGAGTTGATTCGATCAGTGACTCCCAAATGGGGTGCATGCACCCTAAGGAATACTACAGTACAGTATGTCGCAGAGGATACTTTATAGGTGCCAAAGAATGCATTGATACAGTACGTTACATTGTTCTCTGATATCTACATATGAAAGTATTTGACTTTATTATCCAGAGATGGTTTTACATGTCCATTTACAACCCTAGGATTTGTCTCCAAAGTGAAATGGTCTATTATAAGCTTATTTTTAAGGATCATGAATAATAATGTTGAGCTCTGCTTTGATTGGCTGTTTAACAGAGTGACTCATTTCAGTAGCTCTGTGTGTGTGCAAACAGACCTTATATGTTTGTGGCTTTATCAGACAAAGATACAGATTTTGAGGAATAATTAATTGTGAATGGATGTTTCTGAGTGGTAAGTTTTTTTCGAAGTACTCCCAAAAGTGCTATTACGCCATAAAATATAGTTCCTCTTTTAAATCCGCTTAGAAAAACGCTACGTTTTGTTTTGTACCACCAAACTTGCTCGTATAACTACTCGTCTTAAATAGGAAAAACGTTGATGTGTTTGGTCACTTCTAACTTTATCTCTGTTTAGTACCATTAAATGAATGGGGCTAAGCTAAATGCTATCGAAGTGTCGCAGCGCGCTCCAGCGCTTACATGCACGCACACAGATGATAGAGGGATGTATCAACTCTTCTTAGTTAAGGTAATAACATAGTTTAATATTGAAAATGAGTAGACTATTCCTTTAATAAAAGATAAAAGTCTATCATTATACATATTGTTATCATAATATAAAATGGATCCTATTGTGAAATAAAATTTTGGTCATATCGCCCATCCCTACTCTGGTGGTTAAGACATTTGACAGGTTAGCTGTGCGTTTATCGAAAATAATAATAAATAATAAATAATAATACATTTTTCAACCAATCAGAATAAAGCATTCAACAGCCCAGTGATGGACAGCATATAAAGATTTCTTTCCAGATGTATCATCTCACATGAATTTTTCCGATCTTCACAACAAAAAAGCTTTTTCGATCAACTTTCATGTTTCAATATTATATAGTTATCAACCAAATATGCTTGATTGCCCCCCTTTGCTGAGCTGAATGAATAGTTGCACACTGTTTGGTTTTAAATTTCATTGTGATCAAACTCTCAAACATACTATCAAACGATTTAGTGTAATACCTGTAAAAATACAGCAGATTTATTGACTGTGTTGTATATAAAGCCCAACAAGAAAACACATCTCCAAATACAGCATGCACACCTAAACATGTACATACACGCACAAACGTGTATTTAACACAGTGTTACCAAAGCTAAAGACAATTCATGCAATAAAACTCACTATTATCTCAATTATTTAACCGAGTTGCCTGCCATAAGTTAGTTTCAGTCACACAAATTCAGTTAAATCTGTCTGAAGAAAATGGCCGTAATGACCGTTTCCAAGCATTCTGTTTGGCCTATCTGTTCTTCTAGTTGCAACTTTATTTTTATAGCTGTCTCTGAGGAAAAATCTCTCTATAAAATGATTCAGCAAACACTAAAGGTACATTGGTTCTAAGTTGCTGCTATTTATTTTGTTTAAATGCTTCAGGGAAGCCACGATTCTCCGGCAGGGAGATGAATACTGCAACACGTCGCATGAGGGATGACGAAAAAGGGTAAGAGAGAAAAAGAAGTTCTCTGTCCATCTCATTTTCCATCGAGCTTACACAGTGAAAAATGCAGTAGTCACACGCTATCAACAACCTCACCGAGGTGGCTTGTCTTAGTTTGGCTCTTTCATTTTGCTGTCTTGGTATGGACGTCTTAAAAAAATTTAAATGAAAAATGCATAGAGGAGATCCACCTCATAATTTTCCTGGCTCTGGCAACGTGGATTAAGGAGAACCGGCGGGTCTGTGTGACTAGAACTGATGGGACCTCCGCACTGAGTCGAACTCCTCCAGTTGGGTTGTCTGTTTTTCATTACTCAGGAGGAGGATGTGGGAGAAATCGTGTATTGTGGCAGGGAAATCAAGTCAACGCTTTATCCAAGCATAATCTAGCTGACATTTCAGAACCATTATACTCTTTCGTAGCTACCAAACATTTCTGCACTGGTTACTTCATCTTCAGGAATACTTCATTCTTGTCATACGCTTGAATCAGTGAAATATTCTTTAGGTTGAGAAATTGCTTTCTGGATTCCCAAAGCATTGCATAAAAGGGTGTTTTTAAGATTATTCAAGCTGTCTATTTTTTATACATTTTTCTTTCATGTGTAAGAAAGGGTGGTCATTCTCTAAAAACTTAAATGGTTTAACTTTGCATTAGAGCCATTTCCTACATGTTTTTTTTTTAGGGACAGGAGATTTTTCTCGTACACTACACTGCAAAAAAATCCTATGTACACTTACATTTTTAAGTTTAATCAACTTGAATTTACAAATCAATAAATTATAAAAATAAAATTGAATTAGCTTAACTTATTTCAACTTTATTTTTTTAATTTATAGCAACTCTTTACTAGTCAAGAAAGTTAAAATTGTAATTTCAAATTGATTAAACTTGTTTAATTATTTTTTACAGTCTATTTACAATAAATTTTTACTTTCTCATGTTTTTGTTAGGGACAGGAGATTATTTTAGTACACTACACTGTGAAAAAAAATCCTATTTACACTTACATTTTTAAGTTTAATCAACTTGAATTTACAAATCAGTAACGCTGCTATAAATAATAATATAAAAGTTGAAATAACTTAAGCTTATTCAACTTTATTTTTATAATTTACAGCAAATCCTGACTACTCGAGAAAAAAAACTTAAAAAAATCGACAAAGTTTAGTCAACTTGAATTTACAATTCATTTTAAAATTGTAAATTCAAGTTGACTAAACTTTGTCGATTTTTTTAAAGTGTAGAGGACGTGATTTGACAAACATTTTGTGATGAATCATCAACACTGCATACGTAGTATACAGTATACAGTATCGACAAATAAAGGTACGCTTGTCAACTTTTAGTAGTACACTAATATAAAACATGAAGAAAAAGCTGTGTAAAATCTCATTTTGAATTAATAAATGTTAAGAGAAGTTTGCTGTGCATAAAGGACATCTTTATTTCAGAGTGCAAATTTCACGCCATCACATTTTATGACCTGGATCCTAAAAAAATAAATAAAATGATCACTTTATAGCATTCCTATACACCCAATCTCCCAAAAATACAGCTCACTGCTTTTTACTCCCATTCTCTAAACTGTAGCTTTGGGAAAGAAAATGGAAAGAAAATTATAAATACGCTCTCTGAATTTCCTTGTTTACTGCAGGTAGTTGTTCACCCCCATCTTCTGGTCAGATCACTCCATTTTACCACTCTAGAAATCCAATAAAACACAGGCCCAATTACGCTGTCCTCATAACTACAGCTCACAAAACGACCTCCCTTTCTTCCAGCAAGCACACATCAGCCATGCAGAGACACCAGACAACAACAGCCAGACAGCTCATTTTCAACCACTTACATTAATATATAGTTGTAGGACCACCAGTGCATAGTGGGAGAAGAAAATCAATGCAGAAGAGAAAGAGATTTGCAACAGGCTGTAATAAATGTCACCTTGGGCTAAATTGCAAAGACGCAAAACATTTCAACACATTCAGTAAGTGCAACGTCACTTTGGGACACAATAAAGTAAAACTCTCTGAAAGCTGCAATTTCTGCCTTTACTCCTTGCATGCATTACATTGAGACAGAGTCATAAAACAAACTATGCGAAAAAAAAACCTAAAGTCATAATGGAACGGGACAACATTTAGGTAAACTTTTTTAGGTTTATCTAGTGCTGAAAAAATATTGTTGCATCTATTGGTTCATTCAAGTTATTACCGAATGATTAAACTAACCATATATGCCCGCATAATTACCAATATAAAGTTGTGTTTTCCAGTGGAAAACAAATTTAATAATAATGAGAAATGCACGTATTCAATAGTTTTCAAAAAAATATAAAATATCATAATTGTACAGTTTGCATTTTTCATACCAATAAGTAATGAATAATTGACGACAGGCCATTGAATTATAAGAAAATAATGCACACCCAAGGTGCAGTGCTGTTACACCGCGGGTGTGCATTATTTTTAAATAATTTAAAGGAGTCAATAATTCCTCTTATACCACGGTTACCACAAATATTGCTCTGGTGCCTATTTTTAAGACATTTGACAAGTTAGGTGTACGGTTATCAGAAATTAATTCATATCCACAGAACATTTCTCAGCCAATCAGAATACAGCATTCAACAGACCCGTGGTATAATAAAGAGATAAAGCTTGCTAGAATACATAACTCATTCATGATCTAGCAGGCTTAAGCAACCAGACTACATTTCCCATCATGCTCTTGGGCAATATGGGAATAAATACTCTTTTTGGACTGAGGAGGAATTTTGGATGTCTGGAAATCATAGCACAAAAATAATACATCACATAAACACATTTTTATAATACCTCTCATAGGATTAGTCAATTTTCTTAAAAAAAAAAAAAATCCAGATAATTTACTCAACACCATGTCATCCAAAATGTTGATGTCTTTCTTTGTTCAGTCGAGAAGAAATTATGTTTTTTGAGAAAAACACTCCAGGATTTTTATCATTTTAAGGGACTTTAATGGGCCCCAACACTTAACAGTTTTAATGCCGTTTAAAATTGCAGTTTCAAAGGACTCTAAATGATGCCAAACGAGGCATAAGGGTCTTATCTAGCGAAAAATAAAAAATATGCACTTTTAAACCACAACTTTTCATCTATCTCCGGTCCTGTGACGCACCAGCGCGATCTCATGTAATACGTCATCACGTCAAGAGGTCACGGAAGACGTATCGAAACTACGCCACAGTGTTTACAAGTGTGGAGAAAGAGGACCGTTCTGACGTTGTTGTATGTGGAATGATACTAATTAATGTCTTTGTGTCAGTTTATTGTTTAAAATGGTCCGCAAAAGTGCGTTTGAAATATTGTAACACGTGACCTTTCGAAGTCATTACGCAATTACGTGAGGTCGCGGTGGCACGTCACACAGCTTGAGGAAGAAGGGAAGTTTTGGTTTTAAAGTTTTTTATTTTTCTTGATTTTGTTTGAGATCATTTAGAGTCCTTTGAAACTGCTATTTTAAACTGCATTTAAGCTGTTAAGGGGGTCCATTAAAGTCCTTTAAAATGAGAAAAATGAAATGGAATCCTCAAAAAAACAATTTCTTCTCCACTACACAAAGAAATACATCAACATTTTGGATGACATGTTGGTGAGTAAATGATCTGGATTTTTTTAAGAAAATGGACTAATCCTTTAAAAGATCAAGAAAACTTAAATTTCTTAAAATGTGACCTAAAAGGAAAATTTGACCTAAAATTAGGAAAATCAACCTAAAAGACTGCATTCAATCAAACTTAGATATTGATTTTATAGGCTAAAAATAAAATCTAAATATTTGGTTCATTTAAAATTTACTAAGTCTCTAATTTACGCAACTCATTACATTTTAAAAGTACCACTAACATGCCTAAACACACAGCGCATAAAAATAGTTTTGATTTATAAAGGTGTAAAGGTGAGAGGCGTGGGTAACAGTACACTGTAAAAAATGTGCTGTAATTATGCATCTGGTTGCCAGTAACTTACTGTAGAAGATAAAGACTGGAAATGTTTCATGTTCATTTAACTTTGAACAAACTGTTGCCAGTAAATAACATAAAGGTAAAATCTACAGTAACTTACTGGCAGCTAGTTGCCAGTAATACCCAGTAATACTGTAATTTCTACAAAAAATTTTAACAGTGTATGTAAGGACCTAAAAAGCAAACATAAATGAAATATTTAAATGCGGTCATGTACGGGACCCGGGTATGATGGGAAATTTGGAAAGCAAAAAAGCTAATTACAGTCTGCGGTAACAACGCTAACAGCAGCATGTGTTTAAATGTAAGATACCCCGGTGGAGGAACATAAATGCAAACACAAATAAGTAATTATGCCATCATCTTCTGCCGCCCGTGTTGGCGCCAGCACGTCGCATGCTCATTAATTGGTGACCTGCACTATTGGTCACCAGACAATCGGCACGATGATGAAGCCAATTAGAAAGAGAGTGTACACATGCCCCGCAGAGCTTGTTATGGCTGACACATCACGTCTCATCTAACTCAAAACAAATGCTAACGCAACGTTAGGTTGACAGCTGCGTCAACCATAGACACAGACATTACAGCACGGCCAACTTTCTCTGCCTCCCATCAGCCCCTACAAAAGGAGTTGTTGTGAAGGATTGAAGCCTTAAAGCTTTTTTGAGTCAATGTCATTATTTTGTTAATTCTGAAAGTTGTCTTTGGCTTCATATTGATTAACATGTTAAAAACAAGACAAACAAGACTAAAAACTAAAATTAAATAATATATAACTTTGACTGTTAGTGACAGTGGTCTTAAATGCAAGTAAATGCATATAGAAAACATAATCAGCCATCCTATCTCAATATAATATAATACTCAATGCCCCAGTTTTTTTTTTTACAATAAATTAGTGACCTAATATACCTTTTACCTTTAATATTGTTAAAACCTCTGTAAATTTCAGGTTTACATTCCTGTATGCTCTACCAACGCTAACTCGTAGCAATTTGTATTAAATTGTATGACCATATTCGTACATTTTTGTACGATTTGTCTTGACCCCTGTGACGTTGGGGTTAGGGGTGGGGTTCGTTAATGTTTTTTTTTTATGATGATAATCTTATGTTTATGCACGATTAACGTTGTACTAATTCATAAGAATTAGCCAACTCGTAAAATACGTAAAAATGTTCGTGAGATCAGGCCGGCTCTACCTATAGCACTATAATGGCACCTAAAGTTAACAATCAAACAACTATGGCGATTTTTGCTGTATTTTTAATCCCTGGTTTTCAAACCACATTGTCATCTCAAGAAAATGGACATTTATTTACGATTATAGTGCATTAAAAATGTATACATTTTGATCAGGATGTGTCTCAGTATGGTTCGAACCCATGACCTTTTGTGGTGCTAATGCAATGCAGTTTTTTATATGCTTTATCTACCAAAAAAGTAGTTAAACTCCCAGATTGGGTGTAAATGCTGCATAGGTTTTCTACATTCTGTGTTTTCTTTACAAAATGAAGAGCATTTATGTTGACGTAGTGTGTTAAATGTTAAATCAGTTCAGTGTTTTCTTTGTTTATATACATAAACGTACTTAAACTGGATCTGTTTGGCACGGTTATAATGTTTGGGTTGAAATTGTTAAATTCATTATTCATCTGCATCACTCTCCTTAGAAGTTCTCTTGATTTCTAAATGGCAAATCCAGAAATGTCTTAACTCATTTGAGTGACTGGTTGCACAACACTTTCTTATTTCTTATTTTCCATTTTCCAGTCCTTTTTACTTATTTTCCAACCAACAAAACTCAAAACATGCCCGGCTGCGGTTCAATCATCGCATGGGTTTAACTTCTTCTGTTTGTCACTTTAATTCTGAAACAAAATAAAATCTCGTTCCTTTATACACCCTGGAGGAGGAGAGAAACAAAGACCAAGGAGATGCATTCGAAGAGCAGGACTTTGATGCGTCTTCCTCAAAACCCAGCAGAGAAAGAGAGAAATAATTGTGTGTGCTGCGGTTAATTAAGCGATGGTGACGGTTGTGAACGTGAACTGTCGCTCCGATCGAGAGCGCTGTCACGCCACGCAACGCAAGAGCGAACGGACAGGCGCCGTCCACTTTGATCAAAGCTTATGCATAAGGAAGGAGGTCAGGTCGTGGTCATTAAAAGACCCTCCTCGAAACAGCCGAGCGAGATTGAAAGGCCACGTCTTCAAAGAGTTGCGTACAAGTAACCTCTTAAGAGATTCTGACAATTTGCTACGGACAAACAATGAAGTCAAAGAGGGATTAGCTTACGGTGCCTAACCTTTAAAGTTCTTATAATCATCTGTACAGAAAGGGGAGGGTTACACAAATCATTTACAGGGTCAGGCTGTGTAGTTATTTATGGATGTTACATAACGTACATGTATTTCTTTCTCTACTAAGATACATACTAGTACAAGTGTTTACAAGACTCTTAATAAAAATGAGATTTAAAGAGAGATAATACTGATTAACGTCTGCTTGCACATGTCATGTGTCTCGGACTTTCACGTAAATCAAAGAGCTTACTTCGTCATTTTTAGGCTTGACCACCTTCATGAAAGCTCCTCGTGTTTGGGCCTCTGACCGCTCCCACTGGGTCACTTTCCGGGTGTCCAGGAACTTCAGAGTTGTCAGTTTATGTAGCACAAAGAACCTGGAGATAAAAGCAGATTTTTACAGACCTGCAAGCACTACAGACCACACATTTATTTTTGATATATCGGCAGGCGCATATCTTTGGCTTACAATTTAATTATCGGCCAAATACAGAAAATTATGCTGATGTGATTTGCCGATATAAAGACTTAACCTTATTTAACATGACCTTTAAATTTTACATTACATGTTGATACAAAATGTGAGATGTATTTTTTACTTTTTTTAAAGATGCAACTTATTATCGGCATGCAGATTTAATCGGACTATAAATTAATTATCGTCCAGATACGGAAAATTATGCTGATGTGATTTGCTGATATAAAGACTTAAACTTATTTACCATGACCTTTAAATTTTAGGATAAAACTGTTAGATGTATTTTTTACCTTTTCTAGGGACGCACCATATTATCGGCATGCAGATATTATCGGCCAATAAATTAATTATCGGCCAGATACGGAACATTATGCCAAAGTGATTTGCCGATATAAAGACTTAAACTTATTTTACATGACCTTTAAATATTACAATAAAACTGTGAGATGTATTTTTCACCTTTACTAGGGATGCACCATATTATCGGCATGCAGATATTATCGGCCAATAAATTAATTATTGGCCAGATACGGAAGATTATGCCAAAGTGATTTGCCGATATAAAGACTTAAACTTATTTTACATAACCTTTAAATATTACAATAAAACTGTGAGATGTATTTTTCACCTTTACTAGGGATGCACCATATTATCGGCATGCAGA
Source organism: Misgurnus anguillicaudatus (assembly GCF_027580225.2). Lineage (NCBI taxonomy): Eukaryota > Metazoa > Chordata > Actinopteri > Cypriniformes > Cobitidae > Misgurnus > Misgurnus anguillicaudatus. The sequence continues at coordinate 12,706,986 of NC_073347.2, forward strand.
TATTATCGGCCAATAAATTAATTATTGTCCAAATACGGAAAAGTATGCCGATGTGATTTGCCGATATAAAGACCTAAACTTATTTAACATGACCTTTAAATTTTACATTACATGTTAATACAAATTGTGAGATGTATTTCTTTTACTTTTTTGAAAGATGCAACTTATTATCGGCATGCAGATATTATCGGACAATAAATTAATTATTAGCGGCCAGATACGGAAAATTATGCCGATGTGATTTGCCAACATAAAGACAAACTTATTTAACATGACCTTTACATTTTATTTGACATGTTGATAAAACTGTGAGATGTATTTTTCACCTTTTCTATGGATGCACCATATTATCGGCATGCAGATATTATGAGACAATAAATTAATTACCGTCCAGATATGGAACATTATGCCAAAGTAATTTGCCGATATAAAGACTTAAACTTATTTAACATGACCTTTACATTTTACGATATGTTGATAAAACTGTGAGATGTATTTTTCAGCTTTTCTAGGGATGCACTATATTTTCGGCATGCAGATATTATCAGCCAATAAATTAATAATCGGCCAGATATGAAAAATTATGCCAAAATAATTTGCCTATATAAAGACTTTAACTTATTTAACATGACCTTTAAATTTCACGACATGTTGATAAAGTGTGAGATGTATTTTTCACCTTTTAGGGACACCATATTATCAACATGCAGATATTATCGGCCAATTAAGTATTTAGCGTCCGGATACAGAAAATTATGCCGATGTGAATTGCCGATTGAAAGACTTAAACCTTTTTAACATGACCTTTTAATTTAACGTGATGTGTTGATGAAACTGTGAGATGTATTTCAATGATACATATGTTTACATAGAAAAGCTACAGCTTTGTAGCAGGCATCATTATACAAATGTCTCAAAATAATTTCTCCTCATTCTCCATCCCAGTGACAAAGTTGTCAAACTGTAAAAAATTATAGAAACATAACAGACAAAAAAAACGCATAAAGAGAAGTACAACAAACGTCCGTTAAAATGTGTTAAATTAACCATGGCAATATTTGTAAATAGGTAATCATCGTCACAATATTAAAAAAATAAATAAGGACAACATACAAACAGATAAAATTACACATTGACAGAATGTGAAAAGCTGTCATTTGTGTAGCTTCACAGATATCTCTTTACGCTTCACACACTCTGTCTTTCATTCAGCGAGACAAAACTGACGTGAGATAATAGCAGGAATACATAGATGACAACAGATTCTTTCACAGGCTGAATGGAATGGAGGAAGAGGCATGTCAAGACTTCAAACAGAGAGTGAGATAGAAAGAGAGGGAGAGAGAGACAGACACCGAGTGAGAGAGAGAGAGAGAGAGAGAGAGAGAGAGAGAGAGAGAGAGAGAGAGAGAGAGAGAGAGAGAGAGAGACAGTAAGTGGAGGGTGTGAACAGACGTGTATATGGGCAGTGACAGATCTCCAGTCGAGCTCTCATGCAAAAGCCAACAACAAACCGATGACAATGATAATGATGAATCCCGACGGCGAACCCATGTTATGTGTTTATTCCTGATAGATCACAGGGAACAGAATTCCACATTGATCCTATTAAAATTAGCTTGAATCCCAAATAATGATCAAAACATGGAGGATGTGTTTTGCACTGCATCTACTGGTGTACATGTGTGCACACGTTGAGTATATGCACTTATTGCAACTTCACAATTATTGAATTAAATATAATCTACATTTTTTTATCTAAACAAAATGTAAGGGGTGGTTAGCTGTGCAAAACTTGACGGATGGATACTGTGGGTGGTTGCTATGTGTCAATTCAAAAAGGCCTATTGAATTTCTTTGCACTTTTTATTGTTCGTCAGCTGGTCTAGTATTTATTAATGTCCGTAGCACTAAAGGTCAATTTATACAGTAGTTCTGCGTACAACCTATGCCATAGGCTACGTGTCAGTTATCACCACATATGTTTGCATTGTTGTTCGTGTCAATGTGCACATGCAGGCCACAAGTAGGCCATGTCTACGGGTATTATACTTGTTTATACCCATGGGCCTGTTGAATGCCTTATGTTCTAAAATAACCACCCGAGCAATGTTTGTGGTAACCGTGGTATAAGCCGAATAATTGACTCCGGTCCTTTGATATTTTGAAAATAATCCACACCCAAGGTGACTCTGCTTCGCATCGTGCTGCATTATCACCATGGGTATAAATTATATTCAAATAATTTAACAGTCTGTCGTCAATTATTCCAAAGCAGAAGCCGAAGAAGAGGCAGCTTGTTGTGTATGTTGTTCGAGAACCATCAACAGTGATGACTTTTGGTGCAGCTTGACTTAAAGGAATAGTTCGGCCAAAAATGATATTAAACCCATGATTTACTCACCCCGAAGCCGTCCGAGATGCATATGTCCATAATTTTTCAGGCAATGACATTTTCAGTTATTTTAGAAAATGTTTTAGATCTTTCAGTTAATCAAATGTAAAGTTATGGGGTCCATGACCTTCAAGTTCAAAAAGTGTGCATCCATCCTTCACGAAATAAATCCAAACAGCTCCAAGATGATAAACAAAGTCCTTCTGAGGGTAATCCGCGCAGTTTCGTTGTAGAAATACCCACATTTAAAACTTTATAAGCCAAAATAACTTGCATCCGATAATGCCGCCATCTTAGTCGCGTCCGCATTCAAGATCAGAGCTTCACGCAGCGTACGGAGGTTACTCTGCTGCTGCTCTGTGCCCCCGCCCTCCGAATTTGTCATACGTCACTAAGAAAAGTGCGTACACTACGCTAATACTCTCTCCAGAATACAGAGGAGTCTAAGATGGCGACACTACCGGAAGGTCATGGGTTTTTGGCCGAACTATCCCTTTAAAGGAACAGTATGTAAGATTGTGGCCAAAACTGTTACTGCACTCACAAAACTTGTGGCTAAAACTGGTACTGCAATCACTGGTGGCCAATACACAACATGACAACATAAACATCAGTTGAGGGCTGCAACTCCACTTTTTAAATGGCAATATCCTGGCCGGACCGCTGTTGTCAGTGATATAAGTACTTGAAATGAAAATGATTTCTTAATGTCTAGTGACATATCAGGGCCATTTAATGATTAATTGATATAAATTTCTTACAGACTGTTCCTTTAAATATCGCTCCTCAAAATGGTCCATCTTTGTGTTTACCATCCCAAGCTTAAATGCAATTGCAGAAGCAGATTTTTTTTTTGGGGGGGGGGTCTAGTAGACCAATCACAGCACTTGCAGTCGGCATAGCATGACGTGTTGTTACATTTATGGAGAGGTGAGCGTCAGGCTATGCATAGCTACGCACAGCCTTCTATCCTAGGCAGAACTGTAAATCACGCTTTATCGCAGATCAATCTACAAGTTAAAGTTCAACACATTACTAATACTTAAGTGCTTTGTTTAAATCCCCAAATCTAAATATAAACAATAGTAATAATGCGTATTTCCTCTTAATGGGGAATAGAGGAATGGGGAGCAGTCTGGAGCAAACATGCTTTGATCCGCTGCTAACGTTGCTTCAAGCACCCCAGGCGAAACTAGCCCCCAAGTTTTTGATCTTGAGCAAACACACATTTTTAAGCTCACGTGCACGTCATGATGTCAGGCGACAGGCACGCAATCGCAGGCAGCACTGGCTTGAGTACATTCCTGCGAGACAGGACACACATCCTGTGGTGCAGATGGCTGCCGTTGTGTCGAGCACTGTACTACTTCAGCAACGAAAATAAAAAACTCAAGCCACCCGAAGTAAACAATGATGAATGAGTTGACTGCTGCAAAATACAGCCGAGTGTACATGCGCCTGTTCATTTCATTTGACTAATTAATCAAGAAGAAATGCGCGATATTTCACGGGGATAGTTTTTTTTCGCGGCTCGTGCATAGCCCAGGGCTGGACCTGTCGTGACCCGAACGCAACAAAAACCCCGTCAGACATGAAATCTGCATTACACTGAAATTGATGTGTTACTATGTGACACGTTATAAATATTACATCACAAACACACAGCTGCTGTCAGTCAGAGAAGAAACGGGCGTCCTGAGCACCAAGTGAAGCATGGGAGATGTTGCAAGAGAGCGGCGCCTTTCGGGTTCATCTGTATGGTAAATGATTCATACCGAACACGGTGTCAAGAAAAATGCACTTAGGTCTCAGGTAGACAAAAGAATGCATTTCTCTCCCTCCCTTTCTCTCTACCGGTGAGTTTCATGTTGAAAACCTGACAAATGGTGGTAACTTAGCATGGCTTTGCGCTCCCATAGGCCCGGGCTTGATAATGAATGCATCGTTTCATCTTGTAGAAACACTCATTTGTGGTTATCACAATTCACACATGAAATCGATTTTGCAAGTCTACAAAATGGGGGGAAACACACAAAAAGAGGCGAGCAGCTTTAAGAGAAGTGCAGTTATAGCCTGAAGTATCAGTCTTTGCTTGTGCAATGTGATTTATGTTGTTGTGCAACAGCCGTTCATCCATATAAAAGATTACTGAAAGTTGCCGAACTACACACTCCTGGGGTATCAATGTGTTTTCACCTGAAGAAATCAACATATTAGTGACATAACAAACAAAATAAATGTATGAATACCTAAAAGAGTGGTTTCATTTTTGTTGCTCTGGGACAATTTGAAATCTTAGGAATAGCATTTCATCATTTGCTGGCACGCAAGAAGCACCAAACTTTGTTGTGTTGTGCATCATTGTAATAGTGTTCTGACCTGTATCTCTGATAATCGTCCTCATCTTTATCCATGCTGACCAGCTGGTTAGGACAGGCCTCGTTTCCCAGAAGGCTGAGGTATTCCAGGGCTGGGGTCGCTTCCACCAAATTTTCCAGCAGGCCTTCGATGTCTGTGAAGTATCACGCGGGGTCAAGGAATTCAAGCTGTTAATTACATCTGCATTTATTCTGCGGCCTGCCCTCACCAAAACCCTCCAAAGCCTCTCAATAGGTATTGTGTGTGAGAAAACAACGAGTGGCTAAATTTGAGGACAAGGAATTTGGCAATTGCTTGAAAGTTTGGCTGTCCCCTCCCCTTGTTCCTCTTCCCATTTCCTGGGTGGTTTGGTGCAGAACATTAAAAACACTGACAAAATGATGGATGCCTGGTGGTAAAAACAGTTTGTGACTCCCTAAGCCATAGAAACCTCCTTCCCTTTACCCGATGCGGGGAAACAAACAGCCACTTCACAGCAAATTCATCACTAATACATTCATTTCATTGGAAATGGTGCCCAAAACGTGTCAAAATACAGCCACGCTAATGCGGCACTTGAATTTCAATGGCGGCGGGCCACTACAGGATGTAAATAATTGGTCCATTAGCATGTACAGACCACTTCACAGCAGAATTCGGGTTGCTGAGTTGCTGACACTCTGTCGGAGAGCCGGTTGGAGAACAGAGCAACTCCGCGTCGTTATTATGTAGATGGATACCATCCAGCGACAAACACCAGAGCGTAAATTTTTGTCAGGCTAGCACATAACTTTTGCCATTTATTTGTCATTGCCATGCATCTCATCATGCAAACTAAATGCAACACACGTCTTGTGATGTCATTGCAGTCCGTCACCCAACCGAAACTTGAATTTTCCAGCCTGATTTCAAACACATGTACAGTACTAGATCAACTTTTCAAGAAAAAAGCTAATGCTAACGCAAGAAACTATGCACTACTTTAACTATGATTTGATCTGCTTCAAAGGACAGAAAAAGACATTTAACTGGACTTTATCTCTTTCATTCTTGGGATTGCACTGAGATGATTTTACTTCTCTTCCACTAGAGGTCACCATGGCACAAAACCAGTTTAGTGAGTTTATGAAGCAGCCCCATTAGACAGAGGAGCTCAATTTAATACAATAACATCATTTAAAGAGCATTTAGAGAGATGGAGTGTGGCAAAAGAGAGATCCCACACTGAATCTCAAACAAGCGGTCGGAAACTTCTCACTTACCGCGCGTCCTCCCTTTTGGTAAAGCATGAGGCGAAAAGCAAAGGATATTTGGTTCTTATTGAGCGTTAGGGTATGGAGCCGTGGTAACCTGGGCAACTGGAGGTCATTTCCGAGAAGATTGTTGTCCACAATCAGCTCTTCCAGTTGGCTGAACACTTTCAGGCCTGTCAGTGACCTGCAATGATAAGGCAGAAGAGGAAAAATGATATGGCTTTAAATCTAGGCAGCCATTATGTGCAGAAATAAATATTTCAGGCGGCCCCTTTCACAGGCCGGAATAGTTTGGGCTTGGGACTGTCAGGAAAGTGAATGATAAGAATTAGTGGCGGTGAGATCCCCTGGCATGGTGCGGCATCCTTCACACGCTGGCAGCATGAGTGATGAGGGTCACTCGTGAGTAGCCAGGATTCAAAACAAAAGCGCTTCAGAAATGCAGTGTGCGGGATGAATTTGTCAATGTCTTGTGCCTTCAGGCACCCAGCTTTGCCTGACCCTAACCCTCCATTCCCAAGATAAATAACTCTGTCACAGTTCACCTTCACTCCCCCAACACAAATTTAACTCGTCATCCATCATTTTCCCAGCACAACTTTAATACGTTAGCCACAAACGGAACGGGACCCACTTCCGCGACTGTTCCTCAATGATGATGAGTTAAAAAAGACCGCTTATAACGGAAAAAAGTTGACATTTTTCCTTTTTTTTCCATCGTGACACCCAATCCCCACAGATGCACACACTCTTGGTCCCCAAAGACTTTTCAACTGTCTGGGTCCTTTCCCCGCCCTGTGCTGGCAGAAACATGATGGAGGGTGGTGCTCAGAGTAATGTCGGGGCCTTCCAAAGTTCATCCCGTGGAAGGTGCATAAAAGCCAGGGTGTGCGTTTCTAATCCCTCAAATGGCAGAGGCTGACAGCCTACAATGTTAATGTGACCACCCTTAGTTAATTGACATTTAGGTTTGTCAGCTCGCCTTGAAAGAACAATCAAATGGCAACCGAGATGCTAGTTTTTTTCCTCAGAAGAGAAAGAAAAATAACACCTGCGTATCGTAATCTTATGGATTTTGTTGTCACGAGATCTTTTGTGGGAGCACGGAAAATCCCATGGCGACTTAAAAAAGAGCTCACGGGAGTAAATGTTGATATGAAGCCAGGTGAATTCTGTCTTCTGGTGACACCCAATTACCAACGAACAAACCTGTCTGTGCGCCGTTGTCAGTTTCATAAAAACTCCCTCTGCTATGTAATATCACGCTTGTACTACATGGCTGATGAAATATTATGCTTTTTAGAAAAGTAAGAAAGCATAGCAGCATGTACAACTTAAGCAAAGCAGTATATTTTGCAAAAACAAAAAACTGAAAATCTGCGTATGCAGTGAAATCCCTGCTCGCTTAATGAAAGCCACCCCCACCTGTTTGCTTCGGCTAGATCTGAGCGAGTGTAATGTTATTAGCTGCTTAGTTAAGAGGCAGCCGCGCGTCACGGTGGGGTTGCTTATTAATTGTTGTTTTCGTGTCACTACCGCTGTGTGCAAAAGGTGATTTAATCAGTTAAATTCACAGCTAAGGGATTCAACCCTAATTCTGCAAAACACGTTCTGCCTAAACAATTGTGCTGCTGCATTATATACAGCATCTGTACACTGTTAACGTTTTAAACTGTATTGCTAACAGAATGATTAATTACTCGGCACTTTTAAAGAAACAGTTAGCTCTAAAGTAAAAAATCTGTAATTGTCCAATAACTCGCATGTTTCGAACCTATACGGTTACTTTTGAGAGATAAAATGCAATTTTAATTTGTGACCACAACTGTCAAATTACAAAGAGAGGGCAACCTTCTGGTCTCTATCCTGAAGCCAACACGGAAATGACTTAAACTGCAATTTAATGACTGGCCAGGAAAGTGAGTCAATCCCATAGACTCCCTATGCTTAAAGGCCCAACTTTACAATAAATATGTTTACAGCCTGGTACAAAAAAAAGTGTTTTTGGTCTATATAGCTAATTTTGCCCCTTATGATAACTGTGGGGGAGGGGGTGATTTTTTTGTAACTCATCCGTTGAAATTATATTAAGCCTTATGACGCGTTCACACCAGCCACGGTAGAGGCGTCAAGCGCAAGTGATTTTAATGTTAAAGGAATAGTCTACTCATTTTCAATATTAAAATATGTTATTACCTTAACTAAGAATTGTTGATACATCCCTCTATCATCTGTGTGCGTGCACGTAAGCGCTGGAGCGCGCTGCGACGCTTCGATAGCATTTAGCTTAGCCCCATTCATTCAATGGTACCATTTAGACATAAAGTTAGAAGTGACCAAACACATCAACGTTTTTCCTATTTAAGACAAGTAGTTATACGAGCAAGTTTGGTGGTACAAAACAAAACATAGCGCTTTTCCAAGCGGACTCAAAAGAGCAACCATATTCCACGGCGCAATAGCACCCTTGGGAGCACCTCGACTCGGCGCAGTAACACCCTCCCTCTCCCATTATGAGAGTGAGAAGGGGAGCGGACTTTTCAGGCGAGTCGAAGTACTCCCAAATTCTTAGTTAAGGTAATAACATTTTAATATTGAAAATGAGTAGACTATTCCTTTAAGTCAATCTGAAGATGCGTTGGCGCATGTAGTTGGCGCGAATTGAGCGTCTGGCGTGGTACGCACGAATGGTGCTTTTTGTGCATTTTGCATGTGACGCTAATTTGTGTCTGACGCCCGAGTTGAAAAATTTGGCGGATTTTCTCGCTGCATTAACCAATCAGGAGCCTGCTTGCTGCTGTGGAAGCCCTACCTGGTGTCACTCATTCAACATGGAGGAACGCTTGATATTGTCCGTGAGCAGTCACCCGGAGCAACATTTCACTTTTGAGTCACGTGACGTTTATCGACCCATGGCATTCCCAGCATTTTTTTAAAACTATTTTTCCCCTATAGTAAGGTGACCAAATATAAACCGGTAACTCTCTCGATGTATGCACGATCAACATCAGCCATCTTGCAAACAGACAACCGCATAGCACTTGCCCCTCCCACAAGAAGCGGATTTCGCCTCTGACGTGCATCAAATGCTTGCTTTTTCTGCGCGTCTACTTCGCTCTAGACGCGCGAATGCATTCAAAATGTTAAAGCGGCAAACTAGACACAATTTTGATGCCTCAAACGCGGCTAGTGTGAACCCACGGTTAAAGTTCTGCATAATAAGGGCGTGGGCACTTGAGTGCCAGGTGAACTGCCGCTGCTGTCACTGCCGTTGAGCTAGGCGGGCGTGGTTTTAACAACCATGCACTTTAGCTCCACCCACGTCCTGCCTCTTTGCCCATTTTTGGTTATCCGCGAGTAATCCACTGTTAAGATGCCGACGGCAGGCTCTGTCACCTATAAGCTTTAAAAATACTCTTTACAAACCTATGGTGACATTTCATCTACGTCCATAGTTTTTACAGTCTATGGTTCCTAATTATATACCATATTTCAAGTCCTCTTAATCCACATGATATAAAATTTAGGTCATCATTATTTACTGATTTACAATGCCCTCCATAAGTATTGGGACAATAAAGGCAAAATTGCTGTTTGATGTGGAGTCATAAAATGATGAATATGAGACAAAAGTACAAAATGTCACATTTAATTTCCACCTGTTTTAACATAAACAATTTACAAAGTCAATGGTGCAACATGTTTGTATTTTAATACTTCTATCTAATGTGAGCATATTGAGACTATTGGCTCACAAGTGTTAGGTGATAAACTGTTTCCTTTTGCATTAATTGTTTACACAAAACAGAGCATGCAAAGAATGTGTAGTATTAATTTGATCTTGCATTTAGAAAAAACAAACATCAGGATAAAAGCTTGTTGTTCGTATTTGGAAAAGCATGTATGTGTTTAAAAATAATCAAATGTTAATTAAAAAAAACATTCTTTAATTTTGCTTCATATTCATCTTACAAATTTTTCCACAACAAACAGAGCATTTTTGTCTTTACTGTCTCCATACTTATGGTAGGCACTGTACATTTGCTGCTATGCAGCTCTCAAACCTTCTCTGTTCTGCATATTATACAACATTTGATTACGACACGTGAGATCAAAAGAAATTTGATACCAAATCTGAGATGACAAGATGACAAACCATATTAGTATCCAAAAACAAATGTCATGAATTGTAAGATTTCAGAGCTTTGTTGGAGAGAAAGATTATTAAGGACTAACTTAAATTTCAGTCTGTTCTTCACATTAAGATATCATATGGCTTTACAAGTGGACAAGTCATACAGAACACTATTACTGTAAATGTGTTTTGGGGATATTCAAAAGACCTTGGTTGGAAAAAGTGAAACAAATTTTGGGAACTATTCTTATGAAAAATAAAATGCTTAGTGTTGAAACACACGCGCACACACATACTCTCTCAGGTAGGAACCACTCTGACTCACACCTCGTCCCCATGGGGAATCCAAAACTGACTGCACATTTTCACTACCATCTTCAAAGTCACACCACAATGACAGAATAGCACAATGCAGGGAGTGGTGTCTGATTCAAAGCGAGAGGAGGAGAAATGGGCTGGAAGACGCACGGGAGAGAGAAAGATAGATTTAACAAGCCACACCAATGAACCCACTGCTTGTTAAGATAATTATGATCAAGCTCATTGTCACAGTGAATATCTCAACATGTTTGTCTGTGCGGCACGGCCTCACTTACAGCACGGCTCACAGAACAGGAGGTTAAACCACTAAAACTAGAAAAATAGTCTAGTTTTTACGTATACGCGAGGTCCACTGTACGCACAGCGTCGGATTTTTGTAACCGCGCGTACTTTGTGCCTGCGCGTACAGAATAATGTAGTATGTAGCCCAGGAGATGCATTGCATTTTGTCGCAATGCGCGTGTATCGAACATCTGTGTACACATACAAGTCAAATAAACTATGCTTTGCAAGGCTGTGCGTGGTTCTGGCTAGAGGGGATCCAGCTACGGCCAAATCTCGCAAAGTGTTGGGTTAGGTTTGGGGATAGTATTAGGATGAAAAACAGTGGTTGTGGCTAGAAAGGGTACAGCTCCGGCCTAAATCCTGTGAAATGTTGGGTTTATGGTTAGTTGAAAACAGCAGTCATCGAGCAAGATTTCACAAGATTTCTTGCTTTGGCCAAAGCTGTATCCCTTCTAGCCACAAACGCTCTGCATTCGAGAGTGTGTGTACATTCGCGTACACATAAAAAACAGACTCTGGGCTTTAGAAACATAATTTTTTAATCTTAGGAATGCATTATGAATTTTTTTAAAATATGGTGATTAAATGACCATAATGATCGAAATTAATATTGGGAGAAGTCGGAGATTTGGCATGATAGGTGCATGTGCTTCGAAACGGTGGGTGTCCCTGGTTTGAGTTAAGTACAGTATATGTTTTCAGTTTTTCAATAATAGGTTGAAGCAGAATAGAGTTAAGCAGATTAAGTTATTGTTAACAGAAAATGCAATGTAGATGAAAATGACAAGCAAGTCTCAAAATTAATGCGTGCCAAGCAATAAATCTGCAGGTAAAATTGGCTTTTGTAAGTAAATAAAATAAAGTTACAGTACACTTGCTACTGTATGTTTACATGCACAAAATGTTCTGACTGAATTTAATCTGATTGCAGGTTACGACAGTACAGTTTACATGCAACATTGCAATCTGATTAAAATGTTCATTTACATGTACATTACGGTATATATAATCCGAAACAAACGTCTGAGCAAGCATACAATCAGTGTTGCCAGATTTGCGTATCAAAACCATCCCAATGGACATTCCAAACTAGCCCAAAAGCATCCCAATGACTAATCACAGCCCAAATACCAATAATGACCGAAATCCTTTCATCTTAAACCCACAGAAAAACAACAACTCGTGGCAACAGTTTAAAGAGTAGCACAAATGAGAACTTGATAAAAAGCAGAGGACTTGGCAACGCTGCGCACAGCATCTCTTGTCGAGTTCACGCTTAATCTCTGGATAAATGTATAAAGTCAAAGCTGAGTTGGACAAACTTGTTCTTAAGAAGTTTTTAGATATAGGCAATGAAAACTTTTTTCGAAAGGCACTACGCTATTTTATTGCTTTATGTAGCACAGAAGTAGGCAACGTCGATCCTGGAGTGCCGATGTCCTGCAGAGTTTAGCCCAGTTCTAATCAAGCACACCTGAACAAGCTAATCAAGGTCTAAAGAGTCACCTGAAAACTACAGGTAGGCGGGGTCTTATCAGGGTTAAAACTAAAATCTGCAGGACATCGGCACTCGAGGGACCAACATTTCCTACCTCTTATGTAGCCTAATGTTATGAAAGTACACATGAACCCTGTAGAATGTACAACGGGTTACCCCATTACCTGAATAATGCGTGTTGCCGTTGCATTGCTATTACGTTTCTGTGACAAGAATTCTGACGTAAACTAACGCACATTTTTTCCACGCATGTGCACAAGGTATTTTTGCATCCGATTAGAAAATACAATGATTCACACGTTTACATGCGTACATTTCTTCTGATGGTCAGATCACAGATCAGACTAAACCACCCCTTTCAATACAATCAATATTTGCATCCTGTTGACCTCAATCGTGTTTACATGATCCAATTGAACCATCAATCTGATAACAAACAGATTATTTGTTTGCATGTAAATGTAGCTACTACTGAGGAACTATATAAGAACTGCAACTTAATACAAGGATGAATTGTAAAAATGATAATCTGAGCCAAACACATACAAGTCATATACTAAAAAAACATCTGCTACGACTTGCACGTCTTCTAATGTCTTTTGCATGCATGGAAAATGTACAGAACCATCAGTAATTTATCTACAGCTACTCAACATTTATGGATTTGGCACATGCTTTTATTCAAAGCGACCCACGGTTCATTCAAAAAACACATTTTATCAATTTGTGTGTTTCTTGTTTCATGTAGCGCAACATTAAACATCAAACATCTTCTTATCGACTGTGATCGTGTCAGGTCTGAAATAAAGAGCCATATTTCTCACTGTTGGATTCTGATTGGAACAAAATAATAATTTAAACAAATGATGTCCCGTCACGGCTCGTAAAATCTGCCTGGTCACCATATTGTTATACATAATACTGTAATCGGGAGGAGAAATATTGACAAAAGAAATTGTGTAATTAAAAGGAGGCCAAAAAGCCATTATCACTAAAGTTTATGTTATAAAGATCATGTGTGGATTTGCAGATGTGAAAAAAGCACAGCCTTGCACGTCTGCCCCTTCAAAAGACTGCCATGTAAATGCTTTTAAGCAACCTTTCAAAGCCAGGGCCTGTAAAACAAATTACTATACAGACTATCCTCAAAAGAAGCCAAACAAGAGGACACGAGTATAGACAATGACACGGAGAAGACTTGACAGAGATGGATGGATCGATAGACAAATACTAATGCGGACATGCTGATTGATAAACTGCTGCTGACAACAGGGAAAAAAACACTCCATGATTATTGGTTGAAATGTCAGTCACTGCAACCATTAGTCAGCTGGCATTTTCAGGTCACATGTCCAGGGAGGGCGAAAGAGAAAAGGAGAAAAGAGAATTTGGTGATGCACCTGCTTAGCCAATACAAATGAAAGAGTTAGCAAACACCGCTAACCACAAGCTGCACATTCACACACACATATACACATAGCGGCAATGATCTTAAACACATCACTCACACTCCCTTTGTATTCCAAGTTTGCGTTCAAGCATTGATCCCATTCAGCAAAAGCCTTCTTCTTTATGATATTCCCAGCTTTGATATTTCCCTTTCCTTTGGCCATTAATTCCCTTGTTTGCTCGCTGGTTTTAAAGGGCCTTTCTTTTTCTAGCTCTCGTTCAGAGGCTCTTTAAGTCCCCAGTGTGTCTGATGCTGACAGAGCGGCTCTGATCATACTTTGATATCAGAACTTCTCATATCCTCGGTTTCACAGCATCACCCACGTGTCTAGAGCTAAAACTGTGTCCCAGTACAACCACAGCCAACACAACAGTGGTGTGCGGTGGTCTTCTGAATAGAGCAGATAAAGTCACCTGTCTGCATTTGGTCCAAAGTAAATTCATATTCATAGTTTCATAGTTTCTCATCTTAAAATACAGTATTTAGCTTATTATAATCAACAATACTACATAAAAAATAAAAGGTCAATAAATGGTCCCTACCTCTCACTGGGGCAGTACCCTTTCAAAGAGGACACCCTTGCAACAAAAGCGTTCATAAGAAGTACATATTTATATCAAAGAGCGCATATTAGTACCTCAAAAGTACATATTCGTACCACATTTATACCTAAATGGTAGAAATTACGAAAGGGTACCTCCCAAGTGACGGATTGGGAGCCATTTTTTATATATTTTTTCTGATAGTGTACAGTGGATCCGTCCTTTCGTATAAAAGAAGCCAAATATGTTATGAGGTAGGATTTACGTATTTTTTTATTTGACACCTTTTCCGGAAGCACCGTAGTATTTTTAGCACCAGTCGCGCTCTTAAGTTAGAAGTATAACCCCGTTTTTATCCATGCGCGAGGGTCTGCATACAGTAGCCTATGCGTAACGCAAATTATCGGCATCATAATACTAAGCGCACCGCCTTTTTTGTAACCGCGCATACTTTGTACACGTAGGCCACGCATGAGCGTACAGGACAATGTAGTATGTAGCCAAGGATATGCATTGCATTTTGTCGCAATGCGCATGCGTCGAACTTCTGCGTACAGAAGTGATGCGCGGGTCAATGTATAAACAACCCGCACCCGTCCAATGTTTTCAACCAACCTGCCCGCAACTCGCAAAAAAATCAAAATATATATTGTACCCGACACGCTTCCTGGCCCGCATTTTTTTAAAAATAGTACTAATTTTTTTTAAAAGTTAATTGGCATCTTTATTTCAAACAACATGACCGATCGCGACCCGAATATCATTTTAACCGCAGGTAACCGCGGGTGACCACAGGCACATTTTGGATCAACATGCGCATCACTGGCGTACAGAAACGAGTGAAATAAACAATGCTTTGCGATCAACAATGCGCATATGTTTGCGTACACAGAAAAAAAACTATACTCCGAACTTTAGACTATTTTATACGATTATATGTATTGTTTTATTTGTCACGTCACACGTCTTATTATGTTTATCCGGTTTAAAATAAATTTGCTATAAAAACAATAACTAGTAACCAAAATAGTATGTATATCTATTATGGATGTATTATTTATGTATCGTTTGTCCATAATTATTAATATTCATTTTTCACAATTACTCTGTTAAAAATGCTCCTAATGCTCACCAGCAGACCCGAAAGCACACTTTACCCACCTCACATCAGTCTCAAGTGAGACTCAGATAACACCTGCATACATTAGAGAAGAGATTTCAAGAACAATGGCTGTCTGCAGATGCACGTCTCTTCTCGTACACAGTTTGGACGGTTTCCTGCATAAGGATTGGAATCAGACTTCAGGCCTTGTTTTAAAGTTTGAGCGGAGATTTAACATCAAAGCTGTCTCCGGCGCAGGAAAAGTAATGTTTTTATTCCAAAGAGGAGTCTTGAGATTGACAGGCAAATTGACACGCTGTTCGCAGGGCAAAAGATAAATGTTTGATGAATTGGCCAATCCTGTTGGAGTGATGGGCTTCATATGTGCATAATGGACTTGCAGCCTGGCAGTTGTGATTGCCTGCCAAGATAAGAAACTATAATGAATGAAAGAGAGTAGCTAGGCTGTAGAAACAAGGATTGTGCTGGTTTTAATAAACATTTAAAAAAAATTGGAATAGAGAGAATGCAGATGGCGCTGCTAAGCGATGTGTCATCCATCAAAGTACATGACAAAACCTAATACAGCTCATAAACTTCTCATCTTACAGAAGGAAAATTAGATGAGTTACTGTTAAGAGATTGGCCATCTATTATGTTGTGATAAACATTATAGTTACACACTAAAAGCAGCAACACTACTTACTAATCTACATTTTTGTATGGTTTGGGACAATTTTTTTTTAAATTTATTCATCTATGAATCTAGTTTATAGACGGTTTCATCGGACGCACGTGAGGTCACGCGATTGCGCGTCTGGTCAGAACATTACTTCCAGTTTTTGTTTGTTTAATAGTCTGAGTAGTTGAACTCTTGAACAAATACCTAGTCGAAAATAACAAATGTTTCGGTTTCCTAGGTAATCTATGTGTTGTTTATTTTGCTTGTTATACTGTATAAATAAACTACTTCAAAGGACTTTGTTGTTATTTATTCTTAGCGGAGTTTACCGGAAGTTACGTGATGACCACGAAAGCCGCTTGTTTATGTTGTTACTGCTGATACGGTCAATAGTCTGGTCTGTCGTTTTAGATGTCGTCCATTTTTTTTGTGCACTTAGAGGACTTTGCTGAAAAATCGCTATGGCTTTTAACGAATTATGTCAACAAACTTGCATTTTTGAATGGCCTGAGGCCGGGATTAAGCAGATTTGTGTGCCAAGAAGCATCAATTTCATTATCTCATTTTTGATGGAGGTGGCATTTTGCATCTGAGGCCTTCATATGTTGTCTATATTATACAGTATGTGACTCAGCCTGTGAAAACACAGATAAATACAATAATGACATGAAAAAACAAACTTGATATTTAATACTGACTGAGTAAGACCATGTCAAAGATTAAAATCATAGTGAAATTAATGGGCTTTCTCAAAATTTGATTACAAGACTTTTCACAGGCAGGGTCACATATCTGTCTATTGTGTCATTGTAGGTTTTATTTATCTACCTCAAACCTTGAACATCATTTTGACAACAGCTTCATCGGTTGCTTGTAGGATATATGTGCAACGCCCAGCAAAATGGGCTTTGATGTACACCCACTTTAATCCTGCTTGCAATTCTGTTTTCAATATTCAAAAACATGATGGCTTCAGATGCTGCGTTGCAATAAATCTCCAGTTGGCGGTATTAGGCAGCCATTATCTGGCTTAATCTCAGCCCCTCCACCCCGCCCGACTTCAAACATGTCACCAGCCCTCGGGTGGCAGCAATTTACAGATCACATGTGTAAGGAAATGGGCTTCAGCTATGTTGCAATTTACATGTGTTAAAGGCTCATGGAGCAGTCATCCTGCAGTTTTAATGGGGACGCACACTGCTTGGGTGATTTTCTTCAAATCTATAATGCACATTTTTGGTATGTTATTTACATGGATATTCATAAACCTGCAGTGTGTAATTTGGCTCAATTTAGCAACACTATCATTAGGCTATACAATTTAGCAAAAAACACATAGTTTCATAGATGGCTAAACACTAGTGTTTTTGCACTTACTGTATGTGTGAAACGTAAAAACTGCCAAGAAAAACACAAGGGCTTCCATAAGAGCGGTGTCATGTTTTATTAGGCAAAACATATGGTACCTTAAAACACAAAAGGAGATCGCAGAGGGAATATCTGAGCTTTTGTTTTCCATACAAAGAAAGTGAGCGACGATTTATTCTAGTCTATATATGACTATATTCCATGTCTTGAAGGCATACAATAAACTGAGCAATTGGTCATGTGACCAAAGTGAACCAACAGTGTCTGGCCACAACAACACATGTATGCAAAAACGTTTAGGAAATCTTAATATTTGGGTGTACTATTTCTTTAAGGCTGGACCAGACAGCGGCGAGTTGGGTTGGGGTTGGGCCCGGTTGGGTCGGGTGGGGGTTCAGCCAGAAGGACTGAGGCTAAGGATGAAACGCCAAGTGAATTATAGACTGTCTCTCAAGATTCACAGCTCTCAGTGGTAGGAGGTTAATATTCTCACATGTCATTAGGTCTGCTGGCTCGGCTGACGGCTCATTGAATCAGGCAGCAAATGATTTCCTCATGCGGCAAAGGACAGCACACTTCAAAGGGAGAGGAGCTGAGGTCAGAGCCGCTCCTCTGTGATTAATAGTCCAGGATCAGCCGAGGTTGGCCTTAAGGTAAAAATGTGACGGAGGCTTTTGACAGAGTTGACTCTCTAAGCTGGATTTGACCCCTGGACCTGGCAAACTTTGTTTCCAGTGCCAAGTCTGACGGACCTGATGGGTCCTGTCAGGGGTAACCTGGGCTCCACAGACTAAACTGAAACAGCATCTGATCACCTTGTGTTATGGAGTACACAGGGTGATGGTCTAATCACTTACCATCAATCAAATCATGCGGAAATGTCTACATCGAAAATGTTTTTTAAGGTGAAAATGTATCTCATTCATCTTATCCATGTTTAATATGCAGAAATAACTAAGTAAAGATGTTTGCACATTGAATCCAATAAAAAGTGTAAACACTGGCTCAACCAGTGGGGGCATCAGACTCTGTTTTTTCAAACAATATAAGCAAGGACTTTGTACTAGAAATCTGTGGGCAGATTTTAAATGTGTCAATTTTTCAATATTTAAATTTATGTTAAATTAGTTGCACATAAACGACACACTTTAAAGGGACACTCCACTTTTTTGAAAATATGCTCATTTTCAGGCTCCCCTAGAGTTAAACATTTGATTTCACCATTTTGGAATCCATTCAGCTGATCTCCGGGTCTGGCGGTATCTGATTAGACTATTAGCATTGCGTTCAAAAATAACCAAAGAGTCCGACGAAAAATTTAAAGTTACAGGGGACTATTTTCAGGCACTGCGTAATATCACTACGTGTCCTGCAGCCATGTTACAGCAGCAAAGTCCTTGATTATTACGCCAGAATGAGAGTATAGTTCCTAGACATATCGGCCTAGAAAATCGGAACTTTTAAATTTCCGGCGGTCTTAGTACACAATGTAACTACAGAAGAGTCAAGTTTTTAATAGAAAAATATTGAAACTCTTTGGTTATTTTTTAGCACAATGCTAATGGTCTAATCAGATTCAATGGATTATGCTAAGCTATGATAAAAGTGGTACCGCCAGAACCGAAAATCAGATGAATGGATTCCAAAATTGTAAAAATCAAATGTTGAACTCTAGTGGAGCTGCAAAATGAGCATATTTTCAAAAATAGTGTAGTGTCCTTTTAACTAATAATACAAACATCTAAAGGGTTGCCACAGCAAAAATTACACCATTACTGCAACCAACATGACTATAGGACCCCATACAATCTCCAGCTATAGAGTACATACGAGGTGGCTAATTTCTAGAAATTCCTAAAATTTCATTCATACATTTTGGTCCGATCAGCTTTCGCCCTCAGAGAAATTAAGTTGTGGGTCAGGTCGGCCCACATCCCAATAATTAATATTTTGTAAAATGTGGGTGATACTCATAAGATTAAAGCAAAACCAGAGGCAGCCACTTTATTTGGGAAGCACTGCAGCGTAACTTTATGTGGGTCTGCTCGACACCATCTCTCTTCATGCCTCATGGCCTCTCTGTCTCTGGTGCAACCCAGTTTCTTTTAAACGACACCACTGACTGATTATACCTCTCCACGCAAAACAAATGCATTCTCCCTTTTCTACCACTGCCCTGAAATCAATTCTATTCTTTACAGATGACACAGCAGTCATCTGCCATCACTTTTTATCTGCGAGGGAAATGTATCTTGGGGGCTTTGCATTGAGATAAATGCCAAGTAAAATCAATGACTTTGAAAATGGTGCAATAACACAGGCGATGGCTTAACATGAAAGAATTAAAGTCTTTCAAAAGAGTCTTTTTAAAAACACTATAACCCCTTAGCATTACAACGCACCTTGGGAGGAACGCTGCATTTTTTGACAGAACACTTCATGACAAACAACAACTCAAAAACCAAAAGCTAAACATGTCACATATCTATGAAAAGCTGATTCAAACCCTTTTAAGATCAAATCAACACAGCAGGTACAATTAGAGTCATTTTAAGCCATTTTAGCCATTTTGCTAAGGGGACACTATATTTATATTTGCTTCTAATTTGTGTATATTCCAGTGGTACAGTATTGGACATACACTGACACAAAGATGAATAGAGTAGTATTTGGCAGATCATGTGACTATAACATGTCGGCCCCCATGAATCGACCTATGTCAAATGAAGCTGTTTTTAGGCTACCTGTATGACTGGATTCTACAATGTAGACATTTTAAATAGGAAAACATCACTAAGTATTTTACTAGAAGGTAAAACAGCATGGCTGCTCTACAATATCTAGAGTCGAGTCAGTTGAACTGTCAAGCTGTACCCCTGTATGCTTGAGCATCTATCTAATAGCAAATAATCACTACCTTGCTGTCACTTCATGGCAAATGATCAATGACACTTGATGGATGACCCTGTCTGGGGTCTGCCCGTGGTCTGCATCACTCCCATCCCCTCTCACAACCACATAAGACAGCCATGATTTCGTGCCTCATGGCCAACCAAATATTCCTTTGAAAAAGCTTTCATTTTAGTATCTCAACCCATAAACGAGTAGCTCTGGAAAATAAGGGTTGGCGGACGCCTGAGAAACAGCCTTTATCTGACCGACGGCCGGTGAGAAAAGAAATCGTAATTTTTCAATATTAGAAAGAAATTAAATCATCTGATGATCTAATTGGGAGGATTATGGTCCCCCACCTGCGCCGTCACTCTCTGGGGCCCCATTACAAGGCCCTTATTAGTTTTTACTTGGCAGATTAAAATGCGAGCGCCGCAATCTTTGATCTCTCACTTGCTGACACAAATCCTTTCAAGCCCCAACATTTTCTGCTGGGTAATTAATGCTAATTAAAAGGTTTCAAGCAGTCAGTAAGCACCGCTCTTCTCCCTTCCAAACTGCCATCAACTTCCCCATCTAACGGATCTGCACGTCATGCACGTTTCCTCTGTTTTAAACCAAGCATCTATGCAAACAACAAATTATGAACTGAATGTAGGCAACTTGCCAAAGTGGTGTCTTTGGAGTATTGGCAGACATTTTTTGCAAAATATAGCAAAGCACACTCCTTGCTCCCAAAATAAATAAAACGCAACCACGCCACACATAACTTCTGGGTTTTACTGTACAGTAAGTCACTTCAATGATCTGTAATTTATGGGCAAAATGAGGGAATGATCTTAGAGAGCTTAATGTATGTCTTAAACACTTTGAAGCTATAAAGAGATGTTTATATGCTGCCATTGGCATATGCTGCACATAAAAACTGAGGAAAATAAGTTGACAAAGGAGAATCTTTTTCTACGTATGTTTTCCCATACAGTAACTGCAGACCTTCGCGTAACCTATGGTGTATATTATCTGCTCATTCGTGTTAAGTAAGAGTGTACTCAAATAAATCTGGTAGTAATTAAATGAAGACCGGTTTGATTTAATTGCAAGTCTCTCTACATTGGCGGTGCTTTGAAACCACTTAAATATATGAGCCAAATCCACCCTGACTCCATCATCACTCACTTATTATGTTGTAATTAGCTGTCGCTCCGTCGTATCATTATGTAGCTCAGCAAAGTGTCAGGTATGAAGATGTCTCCTTCTGACAAGCAAAAGGCAATATCATTGCACAATGCTACAAAATGATAATTACATTACTTCTGCATCAGTACCAGTCCCATGTGATAATTAGACACATATTCAACCCAATTAAACTCCCGATGCAGTCTGTTTTTCCTCTGTCAAATGACAGTTTGACTTCAACGACGCACTGTCACTGGGATGTCAAGTGAAATTTGATCGGGACTTGGAATAACCTGTGCACGTTAGGAGGAGTATAACGGGAGGTGAAGAGTGATCATCATCACTTTGTGGTGTGAACATACATTTGAATCAAATGAATGCATTACAGATGCATATATTTATGCATTATGAATCTTATATAATCAGCCGATAAATTACATTTACATGTATTTATTTGGCAGACACGATTTGGCAGCAATTTCAAGCTATGCATTTTATAAGTATGAGCATTCCCTGGGAATCAAACCCATGATCTTTGCACTGCCAATGCAATGCTCTACCAACTGAGCAACAGGAACTTCATTTAAAGTAAAAAATGGGGGTATAGTTCACCAAGAAATAAAGAATCTGTGAATATTTACATTCCAGGGACTACTGTGGGAATCGCATACTTACTGAAATCGCATACTGTGACAGAACGTACCGCACTCTAGGAAGAAAAGGTACAAAAGAGTCACTGGGGTCGGTACCTTTTTAAAAAGTACACTTTTGTAACTAAAATGTGCATATTGGTACCTCAAAGGTACACATTGGTACCTTAGAGATTCATACTGGTTCCTCAAAGATACATATCTGTACCAAAATGATAGAACGTTCTAAAAGGTACCGTCCTAGTGACAACTTTGGTACCTTATTTTATGAAATACCTATTCATCGACCGTGAAAACAGTAGGTTGATTATAGTATGGATATGGGTAGGGTGAATGGAATTCGGACATACTACATCAGCCATGTTGGTACATCATGTGACATACATCGTCATAACAACATGTGAGCCATTGACATAGATGCTCTCAAGTGCAATTTAACCCGAAGAAACAATGTTTTACATTGTATTTGAATAGAGTCGCGTTACTGCTTTCCAACATTTTTTAATATGATGATGTATTTTTTTAGGCCCTTAACTGGCGCAGTCTTTTGGGGGGGTGAAAAGATGATGTACACCTTCAAATTAATATTAATCTGGCATTTTTTTTGGTCTAGAAGCCTAATCTTGGAGACACTTTAATGTTTTTCACAGAAGTGTCTGGAGTTGAAAATATAGACGGTTTCAGCAGTAACAACATAAACAAGCGGCTTTCGTGGTTATCACGTAACTTCCAGTAAACTCCGCTAAGAATAACTGACAACAAAGTCCTTTTAAAGTAGTTTATTTATATAACAAGCAAAATAAACAACACTTAGATTACCTAGCACACCAAATCATTTGTTATTTTCGATGAAGTATTTGTTTAAGAGTTCAGTGTAGCAACTTGTCATACCATTAAACAAACAGAAAGCGGAAGTAAAGTTCTGACCAGACGCGCAATCGCGTGACGGCACGTGCGTCCAATGAAACGTCTATAAAATAAAATAAAAATGTGATAGCAATTTACATTTATTGTAATAAATAAAAATAATGCAATAAAGTATATATTTTTTTATATATAAACACTTTTTACCAACAACAGCCACTAGGTGTCAATGGTTTGCTGCATACTCTTGTCACAAATTAATAAATTACTGTCACTGTCAAGGTTTTGAAATATAAAAACTACATTCTTAGACCTTTCCAACAATATATAGTTTGCCATGATAGATTAAAATTTACATGCAAAATATTAAAGTAAACTCAGGTGTCCCGCTCACAGGGTTAGGTGACTAAGGCTCCCGGGTGACTCCTCTTCCGGGGGTTCATGGGGTAGTAAAGTGTCTTTCAACTGCACACTTAAAAATCTTGCCAGAAAAAGTAGGTCATTCGGGTACTTTTGTCTACTATTTTTCAAATACTATGAATTCGGACATACTACTCACCTCACCTACCAATTTTCGCCTGCTATACAATATTGAAGTAGTCCACTAATTTGTCAGTCTACAGTGGTATCTTAAAGGTCAAAGGCCTTTAATGATTATTGAAAGTATTGTGGAAGCTCGGTCAATGAGAGCAAAGCCAACTTACAGTACATCGAATTACAAGCAGCAGTATTTCTATCTAGCCGCCCTATCATTGAACTGTTCCTACATCACTTGGATCTAATAGGAAATGGTACGGTCGTTCTTTTCACTTGCACTGAGACGTCGTCATGACACTTTAAAAGAGGTGCATGATGGTGGATTTATGCAATGTTAACTGAAGTTAGGTTTGATGTAAGATTACTCTCTCTTTCAGCCAATGCTTCATTACCTTAGAAAAGCAGAACTCATTAAAGGAGGCAAGTCCAGTCAAATCTGGGCATAACTCTATAGAGGTGAACTGCTGTCAACATCATTAACCGTCATTTCTCCAACTCGCTTCATGACTTATGAAGTGTTCTTTATTGTGTAATGATCCAAATCTCTTACAAAATCGCCCTCTTCAAAGAGCCCCTGGGACGTACCACCCATGCAGTCTGCTGACTCGACGGAGGCGAAGATCAAATGAAGCTCAGTAATTAGGCACTTTTCTTTATCTTACACTCGTCGACTGTTTACTTCCAATTTCAGGTGACAGTCATGTAGCCGTAAAGCGGGCGAGAGATGTGCGGGTGCAAGGATACGATAAACCGCTTTGATGTGTTTTGTAGTAAAAAAATTTACTGGTTAAGAT
Source organism: Misgurnus anguillicaudatus (assembly GCF_027580225.2). Taxonomy (NCBI): domain Eukaryota; kingdom Metazoa; phylum Chordata; class Actinopteri; order Cypriniformes; family Cobitidae; genus Misgurnus; species Misgurnus anguillicaudatus. The sequence goes on from NC_073347.2 coordinate 12,731,288, forward strand.
CTCAGACAGCAAACTGGATAAATGTAATGTAAACATGAAGCATGTAAGGGTTTAGATGGTCACTTAAACAGCTCATGGACAATTTAATGGAGATATAACATTGCAATATATACACATTGAACTACATGAGCCCTGCATACATTTAGTTTACTGTGTTTTGTGGTCTTCTGTTGCTTTTTAATAATATTCGTTACCAATTTTCTTCTCAAAATGATTTAAACAAACCTGCATCCCATTTTTGAGAATGTCTGGTTTAGTGCACATCAGACTCATCTGCATGTATGAGTGATGACCGGATCCATTGTTTGTGTGAGGCGATGACAAATTAGTTTGAGAGATGACCTCATTGGTCACTATGAAAGCTACTCTCTCTATGCTGTCTCAGGGAAAACATTCGTGCACACCTTTATCAGTCACGGACGTGTGTGTATGTGCGCACAGCCATCCTCTCAGCAGGGGCGTCGAGGCGGTCCTGCAGGGGTGAAGCGTCTCAGAGGCGTCAGGACCTACAATATATCTTCAAACAATTTGGACAAACAAAAGGCCACTGTGGCATGAAAAAAGACAAGGAAAACAGATGAATAAGCAACATCAATTACCGGCAGTGTTGACCTATGAGCCCCCACACCACGGTCGGCCCCTCACACCCAGGGGTGGCAGATTGAAGCTGACATTCCTGGAGTGAGAACAGTACGGCCTCACAAGCCCCGTCCTCACACACAGAGAAAGAGAGCGAGAGAGAGCCAGCAGTGGGAGCTATGAATGAAAAATCACTCATAATAGGTCCCGCTTTAGTTTAAAGTGAAACAAAATGGCTCAATTTAAGCACTTAGCCTGTGGAAAATTGGCGGCGCTGAGATAGGACGCGAACATGCGAGGGGACAAGCGAATCAGCCTTCTGATAAGTACACTATAAGGGGAACAAAGCTGATGTCCAACAGGCTTACCGGTCAACTAAAGAGCGATTGGGTCGCCCCTCAAAAGGTTCCTTCAGTCTTCGCTTGCCCTTCGAAAAAAGACACGGTCCCCCTTCAACCACAGAGCTCCCCTTTGCCGCTTTGTGCGAGACCAGTAGCAAAACAAATACACAGCTCATATTTGTTCAACACACTGTGCTTTGTATCGTCCCATTGGGATCTTTGCTTGGGTAATAGAACGGAGTAAATGTACAGCCAAGCAGGAAGCTTATAAGCTAACAAGACTGGATTACAAAGGTATTGTGTCCTTTCAAAGGGCTTACATTACTGGCCTGTTTGCGACAGGGAATCTGTATAAATGTTTATGCGAGAAAACTGAAGATAAACAGTGCCACTTAATACAAAGTTACTTAATTATAGTGTTGAGGAAACAAATGACAGAGTACCGTCCAGAGGATTTAGCTTTAAAGGGCACATATTATACAAAATCCACTTTTACAAGGTGTTTGGATATAAATTTGTATTGGAAAGTTTGTATACAACCCCTCTACAATGAAAAACCCACCCACTCCTTTTTTTAATCCCCATTAAAATCAGTCTCATTAGATGTAATGTTTTGATTTTCTTGTTAATGTGACATCACACTGATAAAGCCCCACCCACAGCCATTAATTTTACCCAAACGCTGTTCTATATGTGTTTGTTAGCATGGTGTAGTGCTAATGCGGATAAATATACTATTGTCTCTGACTGTATTTACAGGAATCAGATCTATTTTAACCGAAAGTGCTCACTGTCTGTTGGTAAGGAAGTGAGGGCAGTAGCATTTAAAGATACACACATGAAAATGCTTTTTTGCATTTTTTGGAGGGGGATTTTGGACATGCTATAACAAATGATCCGTGAGATATTTTGAGCTTAAACTTCACAGAAACATTCTAGGCACACATGAGACTTATATGACATCTCTTATAAATTGACATGATAATATGTGCCCTTTAATTAAGAGAAAACGCTTCCCTGCCAATGATGAGTATTTCCGGCAATCCGTAATACCGCTTTTATCCACCAGCCCTTTAAAGCAGAGGGTTCCTTCATTTGATATATTGTATGTTTATATATATTTAAAAGAAAAACATTTTCTGAAAGGCATCAAACTTTTGTGAAAATCATGAAAAATGCTGGCCCAGGATTAGCCTGGCTCCGCCCTCCTACGTGCGTCCGCTTAATTTTCATTTCGCTTAGGTACAACGACTGGTACTGCTGTGTAGAGTTTTGTTTTCTCCTGCAAAAATCTGCAGGTCCAATCAGCGAACAGAGGGGGATGGCTAAGAACGATGACGTTGAGGTTGTGCGTCAGTTTGAGTTGTAGGTCAGTAATGGCAGAGGAGAAAGACGTGAGAAAAGCTATTCGGTCCGTTGTTGCAAAACTGCAGAATATACAGAAGTTAAAGCCGGAGCAAGAACAATGTTTGCTAAGTTTTGTTGGTCTGATCATTCGGACTTGTTGTTTCCGGCCGGTTTCGGCTCATGATATACGTCACGACCACACGTTAGCGATTGCCTATGGCAGATCCTGAGTGACTCTGGGCAGATCCAATAGTTTTAAACTTCAACAGAGGACCCTCCTTAACGGAAGTAACGCTTTGCAATGGAGCGTGGCCAGACTCTCTGTACAAATGAAATGAATGTACGAGAGTCTGGTTGGACCAGGCTAGCCCAGGCTGGCAACTTTTTTTTAAAACGCTGGCGGAGAAAGAGTTAATATTGTTTAAAACAATCTCATAGCAATATGTTATTATTTTACGAGGTTGCTAATTCGTATGAGCCCGTATGGTCTTAAGATCCTTAAGTCCAAAGTTTTTTCATATTCGTCAACCTTCAAATTCGTCATGCACAGAAACCTTGCACAGGAAGTCCGATGCGCATTAATTAATCTGTTGCAAAAAAAAATCGCAAAATAATACAAATGGAGTCTTCTTAACGTTAGAACTATTCACTACGATGAATGAATGACATTAGTAACAAGCTATTGTTTAGCTAACTTGAGCACAATCATCCTACCATCCTATTTTCAAAGATGTTTCGCAATTATCTGCCTCAAAATGCTTGCTGTGAATGCGAAAAACACAGAAAATGTAACGCTTTTGGAATTTTTTTTCAGATCGAAGGCAGTGTGGGAACGTGACAAAAGTTTCTGAGGCAGTGTGTATACATGATTGACACAACATGAGGTCATATTTATTTTTCAAAGTGCAAAAATTTTGGACGAGACTCCAGGATTCACTCTAGTGACAATTGGGATCATCGTAGGCTTTTTTTTACAATTTACATAATACGAATTAATATGAAATTGCTACTTGTAAAACATGAATTCCTGTCGAGCTGTACTGTTATCAAAAAAAACTCTGGGGATAAATTGTGTGCATTTTAACAAACAAAGTGAAAAATTAATCATCTGTCTGTTTATACTGTCTTACATTTTATATATCCTGATCTTTATAATAACAAAAGCTTTTATATAAGGTAAAACCAAATGCACAAAAAACTAAGAACAGCAATAAAACGTGCCACACAATACAAAGCACGCTATACTGCTTAACTTGCACAATCTGATCTGTTTTATTGACCAACCCCACACACAGTCTCTATAGTAACAACACAGACACAAGGGTGCAGGGGGACATTTAGGAACATTGCCCAAGGGACTGTTTAATACAATGGTGTGAATGGTTGAACAATAACACCAACCTGCACAATAGACAACAAAGCCATAAAAAGCACTTTACAAAGTACACTAGTTTAATACTTAATATGACGGATTATCAAAACCTATTAGGAACATATATCTATATTTAGTTATTTTTTATGAAAAATAGATCAGATAATTTGTATTTCTTGAATCAAGGAGTGGAAACTAAAATAAGTAAAAAAAAAGATAATCACTCAAAGAACAACTATCGTCCGATTTACGATTTTACATTTCCTTTGGTGTGTAAGTGTCTATTAGTACATCTTAACAATATGCAAAATGTATAAACCCCAAAGTAAACGATGATATTGAGTTATCATCTCCAATGTAAATCTCTTTTCTTGGACTACAACAAACACACAGATTGTAGGCAACAGTTTACCTCCTGGGATTGGTGATGTAGACAAGATCAACATTATCATAATTCCTCCCGCTTCGGACTCAGCCTGTAAGTTAACTCCTGTTAGCATTGCATTGTGAGTGAATCTTTCAAACATGGTAAAGAGCGTCACATTTCCTGCTGACGTCAGCTGTATTCAGGCCAATCACAACGTACAGATTAGCTGGCCGATCAGGGGCACAGCACTTTTCCAATCGATGAGTTTTGTATAAAATCAAAGCGTTTGAGGAAGGCAGGATATTTGGAGCTACAAAAATGTACAGTATGTGGAAAATAATGTGAACACATTGTATTATACCAAATACACAAAATAGCGTTGTTTTTAGCAAATAAAACAGGTGCACTGTAATCACAGATAGATGATATTTTAATCATGATGCATTTACACCAAACATTTTCATGAAATGCGATACAGAGATGTCCGCGGTTATTCAGCCATCTCTGATCTTGCTGTATTCTGTAAATCAGACATTGGATCTCAGCAGATGGTGTCATTCAGGAGAAAATCTCTTTGACGTGAAATAAGATGGAGGTAGAGCTATCATAAAATATTTGACCTTACTAAGAGCTCTATACACTAGTCTCTAATCTGACTGGCTCCTTTTTCAAACAATAGGACTCTTTAAATGGCTGCAGCTATCAGCACAGCTCAAATAGGCCTATAATAGAGCCCTATCTCCTTTGCAAATGGAAATCCAGTCAATGGAGTAGATGGGAATCATTTTCAGCTCGTTGACATGCAGTACAACTGAGAGTTTTGTGGAGGAGACACGAGCCTACAGGTCAATTTCAATGTCAGCGCTGTCTGTCTTTTGGACATGCGATGCTTTGAAGTTCAATCTTATGCAGCGCTCAGGTGAAGAGATTCATCAGAAGTGTTTATATGCTCTTGTGGTTAACGCTAAACACATTAACTGTACTAAAAAAAGAAAGTATGTATACTGTAGGTATATTTTGTAATTTTATATTACTTATATTATGTATGTTTTAGGCCAACATAGGGCTTTTCATATTCTTTAAATAATAAATGAATTATGCATAAAGCCAGAATATTTATGAGTAAATATGTAATCAAATTAGACTTAAAAAAATTATTCATTCAATTTATTTTCAGTTTTTTAAAGGTAAGTGGTCGCAATTAATTTATTTAAGCTACATTTAAACAAAAAAATTAGAAAAACAAAACAATTTTTTTTTTAAATGTACCTAAATAAATTGATTGCGACCACTTACCTTTAAAAAAAATAGTAAATTAAATGAATAATTTTTTTTCAGTGTAAGGGTGGGCAATATGACCAAAATCTTCTACCTATCTTCACGATAGTATTCATTTTATATAAAAATATCTTTTTATATATATCTTAAAAAAAAGATCAAAACAAACAAAACTCAAGATCAATGAAGATAAACAGTCAGTGATGAAGAAATGATAATAAATAATAGATAAGTAGATAAGTGATTTAGTCAAGAGCTGTGATAGATTTTCTCTCAATGCTGTTTGGAAAACATGAGTGACAGACAGGAGCTTGGTAACTTCCTCAAAAATCCGGATCAAATATCCGGATCCAATATGCTATTACACATGCGTTTCCTCTTTTAGCTGTTCACTTTCTCTTTAGCCCTAAACGGTCGTGTTTATGAGGATACTTGCAAAGACTGGAATTTTGACGCATATGTGTATTTAAGGACAATAAAGCGGCAAAAATGCTCACGAGGGGGGTTGCGCGACTTGCGCGCCCCTAACACACAGAAACAGCGCACGCATATAGATTTTTTTGTGTGTTTCAATGGTTTAAAATAACTTTTTTTAAAGCTGCGGTGCTATAATATGTGTACAAACGTTACGTTTTCGTGACCACGCGCACAGAGCGTGATATGGGTGGACACGTAATCTTGATGATAGTCCAAAATCCGGTTTATCGCCCACCCCTAAATCATATAATAAACGTTTTATCTACAACTACTATAACAGTAACATATTTACCAGTTCAGGATAAGGAAAAAAAGCCAAATGAATTAATTGGCAGCAGTATTTAGTAAATCGTATTAGTGTCACATACAGCATTAAAATTCAATTATCTGGATCACAAAGAAAGCATAAATATTTTTAAGGCCAAAGATGTCCACTAAAATGTTTTCTCGATACCCCATTTGCTTATCCACTATAAGCTTTGATTAAATAGTAAAAGCAAAGATCGTTCACAAGCCGCACTTATGAATCTCCTAAAATGGATTCTGCAGTGAAAGGGGGAGAGTAAAATATGAAATGACACAAGACAAGAAATCTATCCCCCCACCACCCTCCACCCCTTTCCTCTTTCACATCCTCCGAAATGTAAATGCATTCTCGCTCAGTTCAAGCCATAAAACACTGCCCTTGAAATATTGAGTGACAGAAGGAATTATGGGTTATTGTACTGTCAAAATGCAAGACAGCTGTATGATGGGATACTGTGTTATTTAGACAATCAGAAACTTAAGAGGCAAAGTGACACATGCCCTCCCCACCACCACCACCACCCTCTCTCTCTCTCTCTCTCTCTCTCTCTCTCTCTCTCTCTCTCTCTCTCTCTGACAGGCCTGGTGATCACTGCCAGACAGAGAAAGCTCTTGAAACACAAAGAGAACAAATAGCAGCAAAGGTAAAGACAGTATTTCTCCTGATGTTTGCGTCCATCTCATAAGCACAACTCAACAAAATTAAACTGAATGAAAAGTTTATGAAATTTGGATGTAAAAATGTTTGTTTTTTTTTTTGTCTACAACTGGATCTGATTCTGTACAACAAAAAATATGAGAGATCTAATTCAAGGCAAATGCACAGGATATCAGTCTTTGAATACACATAACGTTTCAATGACCCTGTTTACACACGAGTGATCCCATTACAACTGGACAGCACTAAATGCAGGTGTAAACAAGGTCAGAAAGATTGTTTCTTTCAAAATGTGTTTGACCACATCTAATTTTAGTGTAAATGTTAACCTGACCAACCAAGCCACATGTCAATCATTCACAAAACTAGGCAAGCCACTAACATTTACACTTGTAAATACCAGTTGTAAACAAGGTCACAATATAGTATTAACCACAAATACCTCAGTACCTGCACCATGTAAAACGCACCATCTAAATATCTTCATTTATTTTGTCACCAAAGCAATTAGCAGAACTGCCATCCGAGCAAACAACCAACCAATGCAGACCATAAGATAATCACATCTATTTCTCTAGATGGAAAAATAAGAAACAAATCATGAATAAACCCATTTTTCAACTTGATAATTGAATTCAATAAAAGTAACATTGTCTGATTTGTCACATTTCAAACCCAGTGACAAGTAATTATCATTACATGATGAAAAGACGCTCATAACCACAATAAGAATCAGCAGGCTCACTAAATAAAGACAAGAAGTGCCTTCATTTAGTTTGATTTGCTAACATTGGTGTTTTTGTTTTCTTTTTGTCCTACAAATAGTTACTGTAATTTCCTTTGTACAGAAATTATAGGGCCTATGTAAACATGCCCACACTAAATTGCACAAATTCACTCCAGTCACTAAAGACACAAGTGCAGTTTTATGCAGACATGAGCAACAAAAGCAAACTTATATGGTAGAACAATCTCTTGAAATCACAAAAATATGTTTTGCAGTCGAAAGTTTTCTGTCTGCTGAGTGACGCTAAACACGCAAAGTGGATGTTGCAAAGGGTCGAACCGATAAAGTCAGGGTGAGTGAACATTAAAACGAGAGTTGCTTATGGGTTTGATGAGAGAATGACAGCTTCACACCAGCTATAAACACAAGTGTTGCATTGAATGGCCTCTGTTCTTCAACATCCATCAATACATGTGTCCTAAAGGGAATGTTGAGCTGTTCGACTTCACAGAATGAACTGCATCCATTTAAACAATAAACAAATGGCCTTTGGCAGGATAAGGCCTTAAAACAACACTTTCCTTATTCAGCTTGGATTTACTTACAGGCTTGGCATTTTTTACTCTTTAAGAAATTGTTGGCCTTGATGACATATCGATGTGTGTCTCCAGAATAATATACTATAATTTAATTGGCTTGTTCTCAAAATAAACACATATAATTTAAAACAAAGTTTCTGTAAACATTTTCAATATTAATATGAGCTATGGATGAAACAACAGCTCGATGTTGTTGTAAAATGTTTTATAGCTGTGTACGCACACAAATCGATGATAGCTGCTGGGTTTGACATACAAACTGTGAGAACTCAAGATTGCAGGTCATTCCCTGTTAGGTGTTGGCAAAGAGAACTCTCCTACTACAAATGATGGATTTACTGTGTCTAAAAATGACCTGTAGGGCTGGGAAGAGGAACAAAGGGTTCAATATAAACCATAAAATCTTAAATCAAGATTCACATGCTAACTTGCCCAAGTGGAGACTTACTGGTGTTCCATAACCTTTCTTCAGGTTATGTACTGTACCCATAAATCCCTAATAGTAAGACTCAAAAAAGTTGAATGTGCTGAGAGCCCTAATACTTTACATTGTGTAATTTGGGTTAAACAAAGCAAAATCAAAGTACAATGACATTTGCTGTACACATCTGGCAGATGAGTTCATCCATAGTGACTTACATGGCATTAAAAGGTATAATATG